>NC_084463.1:165906368-167228868 GCF_027409185.1 Cynocephalus volans
GGAGATTTGATTTTGAGACATGGGCACACGGAGGGAACTCTGTCTGAGGGCAGAGGCAGAGGTCGGGGCGATGCATCAACAAGCCCAGGAACACCATGGACTGTCGGCCACACAACAGCCACCAGGAGCTGGGGGTGGGGGGGAAGGACAGACCCTCCCTCACAGCCTCCAAAGGACCCCACCCTGCTGACCGCTTGATTTCAGACTTCTGACCCTAGAATTGAGAGACAATAAATTCCTGCTGTCTTAGGTCCCCAGGGTGTGGTAGTTTGCTGTATGGAGCGCCAAGTCCACTGTTTTCTCATGTGCTCAGCATACCCTCTAAGGTCATGTGCATCTTCAGTCACCAGGTTCCCAAGTCAAGGAGGAAGCTGTCCTCGTGGGGAGTCAGTCGCTTATGGGGAAGCCTCAAGGTCTCATTTATTTTGGAACTGAACTAGACAAGGTGACCCTGTATGTGACTGGCTTACATCAGGGTGGACATGTTTGCCTGTTGTCCTCCTGGGCAGTGATGCGGTGGCATCACACCACGATATGGGGGACGGGCCTCAATCCTGCTCCACAGCCCTCTCCTCCTCTGCGACCCCTGTGGTCCTCCCTTCTGCTGCAGGTCCTCGGTCCCGCCCAACACGGGCCTTCAGGACCCAGCTTGGACCTGAGCAGTCAACACCGGGAAGGCCTACAACCAGCAAGTGGCTCCTTGAGATCGCCCTGAGTGGGCAGACTGGACCTCCTGGCCCAGGACAGGAGGTTGCCTCCTGCCAAAATGTGCCTGTTCAAGTTGCCCCCAGTCTCCTTCTTCAGGCAGCAGGGAGGAAACCCTCCCCCCAGGCCCTGGGCCTCGGCCTCACACAAGCTGTCCCCAGCCCGCCGCGTGCTGTAGGTGCCATATTGCTCCTCAGCCCAGGCCAGGACCCAGGAGCCTTGGCCACCCCACCCGCTCCCCCAACCCTGCCACCCCCTCACCCGCCCTGCCCGCTCCTCCAGCACCACTGTGGGGCGCAGGAAGACACCCCATGGCTGTGGCAAACATGGCCCCACCAGCTAAGGGCAACAAGAGAACAGCCATTTCGGCTCCTGAAACCCAGCTTCTGACCCTATTGCTGCTCTTGCCCGGAGAAGAGGCCATCGAAAGGCAATAGCTATGCCCAGCAGAGCCCCAGGCGGCCCAGCAGGAGCAGGAGGAAGTCCCCAGCCAGCGGCTTCCCTCAGCGGAGCTGGCCCTGCTGGGTCTGGGCACTGGCTGGCACTTGGGACCTCTGGGCATTCCTTATTTCACCTGGTCAGGTTTGTTGGGTGTGTCACCAACCTTGCAGAAGTACCCACAGTGGCCAGGCACTGTGAAGGACGCTACAGGACTGACTCCACATGCAGGCCCCAGGCCGAGGCCACTGCACCTGGAAACCACCTCCAAGGACTGGCCCTGCAATCCGGGGACATCCAAGCACAGGCATGTCCTGTATGCCCAATGCTGTTCAACAGCACACATGGCCACCTCAGCCTCCCACTGAGTCCTACGGAGGATTTTGCCCTACAATTAGCACCTTCTTGTCCTTTCAGGTAAGAGTCCAAATACCATCACCAGGAGAGGTGGGAAATTCCACGTTTTTGTTATAAGCAGGTGTTTGCCTGAACCAGGGGTTTTGATGGGTCTCTCTGGAGGATGCGTGTGTGAGCGTGTGCACATGTGTGTGTGAGACAGACAGAGAGAGAGAGAGAGAGAACAGCAGGGCGGGCCATCCAAGCAGCAGCCTGCTCAGGAAGCCCAGCATGGTGGGCACCGCCACCCAGAGCTGGGAAGACAGATCCTGCACTGAGTTCTGCAGGTTTCCCAAGAGAGAACCGACAACAGCTGCTGCTCCACCAGCCCCACACCTGGCTCAGGGACTCAGCCCCTGAGGACACAACACACACAACCTCCTCCCTGGGGAAAGGAGGAGGAACACATTTGGGGACACGGTGCCTCCCTGCTCCTCCCAGTCCCCCACCTCCTGCGCTTCTGTGGAATGTGTGCACCCAGGAAGGCTGGCAGGTGGAGGCCATGGGACGGGCCCTTCCCTGTCACACCTCCTGCAACCTGGGCACTAGCCTGGCTTCCAGTCCTGCCCTCACACTCCCCAGCTGCCCGGACTGGAGCTGGTCATGTCACCTCCATGAACCTCTGTGCCTGAGCCTGCAAGACAAGGAGGAGCTTTGGACTGTGGGGAGGGTGCCGTCCCAACACATGTGTAAAGTAGAGAACAGAGTGCCAGGCACACTTGGGCGGTCACTGCACACTGTCACTGTTTTTATGATTGGCTCTTGTGCTCTGGAGACTCTCGATCCAGGGGCTGTGAATGTCACTCAAGCCACGCCACCTACAGAGGACGTGGCTCGCCCCACTGCCCAGGTGAGGAAACTGACTCGATTGAAGGGTCTCCCAGCAGCCGGTCGCCAGGCTCTTCTCTGGGTTGCTTCACTGCTGCCCAGAGTGACAGGAGAGGTGCCCCACTAGGAGTCAGGGACCCATCCTGAGTCCAGCTGCACACTTTAGTCCTTAGGCCTCAGTTTCCTCATCTGGGAAATGGGGAGGAGTAGGACTAAATGAGATAACAGGTCTGAGAGCACCTACTTGTGCACGCACCTGCCTCGGGGTCTCTCTCCCTAGTAGACCACGCCCCTGCGGTGGCAGAGTCTGGAGGAAGACATCCCTAGGGGTGCCTTCTCTGATATGGGCCCAGACATGTTCCAACGGGTCCCAGCCACCCCAGCCCTTCCCATGGAGGCAGCCAGGTGTAGTGGGAGGGGGAGGGGCTTCTGGGGGATCCCCTTTGAGCCTGTGGGTCTTTGTCATTAACTGGACAACAGAGCTTAACACAGCACAGTTCTGAAGCCAGACTGCTGGCAGCCAGTCCTTATGCACTGTGACAGCCTGGAGACTTCCTCACCCGCTGTACCTCAGTTTCCCCATCTGTAAAATGGAGCCGATCATGACAGAACCTGCCTTGTAGGGTTGCTGGGCAGATTAAGTAAGTCACTGTGTCTAAAGGCCTCAGGAAAGTGTCTGAAGTGAGAGGGGCCACGGCTATGAACCCCTTGGCGTCAGGAGTGGGTGAGATGCAGAGAGACTGGCACAGGTTGGGGGCCCAGCAACAGAAGGCCTTGGGGGCCGCCCGTAATCCCCACAGACCAACCACCCAGAACTAAGGAGTGTCCCAACAGCTGAAAGTGTATTTATGTCAAGAGCAGGATTTCTCAGCCTCGGCACTACGGGCATTTGGGCAGGATCGTTGTTTGAGGCAGGGGCTGTCCTGTTCATGGCGGGGTGTCAGCAGCATTCCTGGTCTCTACCCACTAGACGCCAGCAGCACCCCCAATAATGACAACCTACGCTGTCTCCAGACATTGCCCAATGTCACCGTGAGACGGGAGGCAAAATTGCCGCCATCTGAGAACCGCTGTTGTAGAGACTTGGATTGAAACAGTCCTGACCTCAAACTGGGCTCCACTTGCTTGGGATCAGATCCTCCATTTCCACATCTGCAAAGATGTTTTCAAAAATCCTGCTTATCACAGACACATCTGTCTGGGGAGCTGCACACCGTGGCTGGCGCTGCTGCCTTCCCTCCCACGGGAACGCCTGGCCGTCTCGGTGTTCGCCATGGCACATGCGTGAGAAGTCTGTCGGCTCCCTGGGCACTCACGGTGGCTCAGGATGTGGAAACTGCCCTTGTAGTAGCCATTTACAGATGAGGAAACTGAGGCACAGAGAGTTACACAGACTTGCCCACGGCCCAACGGTTCCTAGGCGTGAGGCCCCCCAGGCTGCCCCAAAGCTGGTGCTGCTGGCACCCTGCACTGCCCATCTCCGAGCTTTTCCACACTCTCGTGTCCTCATCAGCCACCACACGCACACCGCACACCTGCCCATGCGACAGGCGAGGAAGCGAGGCCAAAGGTTCACGTTGCCGCGGGACGGAGCCACTTTCCAGCAGCAGCAGGATTCAGACCCACGTCTAGTTGGGGGCATCTGCTTCATGGAGCCGCCTCTCCAAAACCAGGCAAGAAGCTGGAAGGGGGCCTTCTGGAAGAGTCTAGCACCAGCCGTGCAGTGGGATGGACACCTGACACCTGTCACTGTGCCTGGCAGGTGGCATGCTCCCCATTTCTCAAGTGACTGTGTGGTTGTCATCAGACTTACCACAGAGAGGGGCAAGCCTTGTGTGGACTCCGCACCCCACCTCCACCCCACTGTCAGCCCCTGGGCAGTTCCCACGCTCAGCCAGGTGCCCCTTTGACCTCTGCCCTCAGCAGTGTCATTTCATGAAATCCGGGCCCCAAATAGCCGGCATCAAGTGACTGACAAATTTCCCTACTTTGGCCCCTGAGACTTCCGCCTCAGGGGACAGGGCCTTGTTTTCGTCCTCAATTCCCTGCAGATCGGCCCCAGCAACCAGCAATTACCAGGCTCCTGGTGCCGCACCCCAGCTTTGTGTGGAGGTTTTGAAGAACAGCCCCGATCGATCCTGTGCTGTGCAGACCCTCTCCTGAAGAGGCGGAGGCTGCCTGCAGCGGCCACGCAGAGCGCGTTCCACCATGGCCCTGAGCATCTTGTCTGAGCAGTTCTGCATCCGAAGGCCTCGCAAGGTGACTATGGGATGGAGCAAGGCTAGCCCTGGGGGTGAGCTCGGAGCAGTTCCAGGCAGCCCACCCGGCTCCTTAACCTGTGGCCCCCTCTGACCAAGTCCCCTGGTCTAACAGAGTGCGCATGGCTGGGGCTGAGAGGGGAGGGCATTTGGCTGGTGGAGGGGTGGATCACCTGTGCGTCACTCCCCACAGGTGCTCCCTGCCATTCCAAGGGTTGTGGGAGCCTCGCTGGGCAGCCCAGTGTCCCAGGCGTGCCCTCCACAGCCCTACCAGGTGGTCATGCAGCAGCCCCCAGGTCAGCAGGCCTCAGGCTGCCCTGAGCACCCCTGCAAGCCAAGAGTGACAACACGGAAACGTGCATGTCGGCAGCAGCTCCAGACCGTGGGGGAAGGCAGGGGGCTCTCTGCCCGCGGTCAGTCCTGTCCCTTTTAAGGTCCCCTCTGGAAAAGGCTCCACACCTTCCCCGGGGATGCCTGAGGAAGTGGGTGCAGCTCCCAGCTTGTCTGGCCACTTGGGGACAGATGTTCGAGGAAGGACCCAACAGGGCCCTAGAGCACCTCAGGCAGGGGGGCCACAGCTGGGGACTCCCTGGGTCCAGCTGGGAGCTCACACCCACCTCAGGGCCTACAGGCCAGGAGCCAGGGGAGGAATCTCAGCTCCTATCTGGGTTTGTAGAGGAATTAGAATAAGTGTGCTTTACGTGCAAGAGGACTTGGGGGTGTCTAAAAAGTTTTCTGGGGGACAGAAAGGGATGATAGAAAACACAAGACAAACTCCACAGGAGGGCAGGTTCTCAACAAAAGGGTCCTGACAGGAGCTGTCAGAACCCTGGAGTGTGACACATGCAGAACCGGGACAATGGGCTTGGATCTGCGGGGTTCCTCTTGGCTCTGGTGGTTTCCGTGACTGGGGGGGCGGGGGTGTAACATTTTCTTGGCTCAGGAAGGGACGGGGGCACCTCACACTCCGGCCGGGGGACTGGGCGCGCGTGCATCTGTGACCTCGGCACTGTCCCGCGCGAGGCCGACCCCGCTCGCCGCCACCCCGCTGCCCGGCCTCCTGGCCATTGTCTGTGGACTGTCCCCGACCTCTGGCGGTCCAGGTGCGCGTGAGCCCCACAGTGCGCCGTGGGGACGGGCACGCGAAGGCACCCGCTCCGGCGCGGAGAATCCACCCAGGTTTTGCAGCCGCCGCGCCCTGCGCCCTCCCCCGGCCCGCCCGCCGCTCCCTCGCTCCGCCTCCCGCGGTGGGATCAGTCCTCTGGCATTTCCTGCAGCCGGCGCCGCCGCCAGCTGAGCCCCCGCGCGCCCGGCCAGCCGGCCCGGAGCACCGAGCTCGCGGCACGGTAGGGGGAGGGGAGGGGAGAGGAGCGGGGGGGAGGGGAGCGGGGGGAGGGGCCCAGGGACGGACGGGGAGGGGTCGCCGCCGAGTTGGGCCGGAGCGTCCTGCGGGCCGCTGGGCGCAGGCAGCGGGGGTCGGGGGAGCTCCGTCCTCGGACCCGGCCCCGGGCACTGGGCGCATCCCTGCGGACGCCGACAGTGGCCAGCGCTGGGAGAGCCGGGCAGGGGTGCCCAGGGACAGGCCGGGCTGGCCGGGCGGCGCAGTCCCGGGAGGGCTGGGGCGCGGGTGGGGCCCGCGTGTGGGGAGCGGCGCGCCCAGCCCACTCGCTAGGGCTTAAAGGAGCCGGGATCGGAAGGAAGGGTGGCTGGGTCTGACTGGCAACGACCCTGGTCTGTGCCGCCAGCTCAGCCCCCTGGGGGGTCTAGAAGGGATGGGTGACAGGGTGCCGCGTCTGGATGCAGAGTCTGGGATCGGGTGTCTGGCATCCCAGCTCTGTATGGCTCCAAGCGCTGCTCTGTCTGGGTCCACAGAGTGAGGGGCTACCTGGATGGTGGGCTGCAGGGAGACCCTTGCCCTCTGCCTCCGTCCCTAGGCCACTGATCCCCTAAAGATACAGAGCCTCGGGAATTGTTAGGGGGACTTGAATCTCCCCGAGGGTCTTGTGCACTTAAGGATTCCCCGGGGGCTTGGGGAGGGTGGGACATGGTGAGGGGAGGCTGGGGTCCGCAGCCCCACCAAGCCGGTGCTTCTCAGTTATTGCCCAACCACCCCCAACTCAGACAGCTGGGCTGTCTTCTGTCACACTTCCAGCTGGAGTGAGGGTTTTGAGTGGCTCCTAGGGGTATGGACAAATCCCTCCAGGGCAAGGTGGGCTTCTCTGCCCCTCACCCAGCCTTGGGCTGAACTGGCCTGGCCTTGCTGGGGCGGCTGGTTGGGCTTCTGCTCTTTTGTCATCTCGTAGTTTTCATAACTTGCTGCCCCCTTGTCTACCTAAGATATGTGTGTCTGTCCTTCTGCCCGAGCCCCTTCAAGGAGCCTTTTACAGATGGACTTCTGTGATCGTCTCTGCCGTGTATAGCCCCCAAGCCAGGGGCAAGTGTAGGTGCATCAGGGCCTGAGAAGTGGGTACAGGCTTTGGGATCAGACGTTTATGCTCTCGGGTCTGTCTACACCAGGGTGGACCCAGGTCCCAGACTGAAGAGAAACCCTGCGCCTCCAAGAATAACAGGCTGAGTGGTCAACTGTCCTTGCCATGTTTTTACCTCACTTCTTTGTTTATGCAGGGCCTTGCTGTTCCTTGAACTTGACAGGGTTTGAGAAGAGATGGCTTTGCAAGCGTCAGGCAGGTCAGGGGCAACCTGGGGCCAGGTGGAGTGTGTCCGGCTGTTCCTTTATAGGCTTCAGGCTCCAGGTCTGCAGATCCTATTGTCTGGCTGCACGTGTGTGTGCATGGTGGTGGGCCCTTTAATGCAGTGCCTGGGTGTCACTCTGCGTGTTTGTCTGGCCTGTCTCTCCAGGCTGTGTTTAGAAAAGGTGACAAAGCAGCCAGGCTGGTTGAGGATCCTCTGGCCTGCAGTCCTTGGCCATGTCTCAGAGAGGCTGCTGTGCCAACGTGGAAGCCCCGGAGGCTCCTTCCTGGGCCCAGAGGTCCAGCTGGCCCAAACTGGGCCATGAATTGGCCAAGCTCTTCAAATGCTTGCTTTCGGCTCTTTACAGAATGCCCATGCAACACGCCCACCTCAGGACTGTATTCACTATGCCGAGAACGTCCAGGATCAGTTTCTCTCCTGAAATCCAGGCTTCCTGGAAGCTTGCAGAGCTCCAATAGCATCGGACGTGCTACGCTTGGGGAAGGGAGAAAAGTTCCGTGACAGGCCTATAGCCGTGAAGATTCCTGTGTGTTTCTGGCAGCTGTGTTTTGGGGAGTTATCTCTCTGCTGATTTTGTGGTTAAGCCCGAAGACATGCACATGCGTGCACGCGCGTGCGCGCGCACACACACACACACACAACGTGCAGGTGGGGAACCTACCAAGGTGATAGAAATGTGCCTTACCCATGTTCCCATTTGGGTTCAAGGGACAGGTGACTCTGAGTGTGTGTCTGCAGCTGAGAAACAGTTCTCCTGGTGAGGCCTGGCAAGCTTGAAGCTCTGACCCCTGGACTTTAGAGGGGCCAAAGCACAGGGCTGCTTGCAGGGTTGGCAGAGGAGTCCAGCTGAGCACCGTCGTGTGCTGGGGATGAATGTGGGGTGGTGCAGAAGGACAAGGCCACTCGCCTCCCGCCAGCCATCAGCACACTGCCCTGGGATGTCTTCATGCTGCTCATGATCGTCTGGAGGGGAGAGGGTATTGCTCTCAGCACCAGATTTACAACCTGGGGATGCGGCTCCTGGGCCGTTCAGCATCCCTGAGGGTTTGCAGGTGGTGGCTGGGCCTTGGCCATGGCTGGGGAACCTTTCCCGCAGGCTGGGAGATGTATGTGCAGATGGTAAAGCTCCTTGGGGAGAAGGGGGTGCAGGTGGTAGCTACAAGTACAAAGGACTTAGACTTTGGATCATGTTGTTTTCTTATCATCAGTTGTTCCAAGCCAGCTCCCCTGGGAGCATGTGCCCATGGGTGTAAAGTTGCCCTGTGCTGGCATCTAAGTTAAAGGGGTGGGCACCGGCTGTATCCTCAGGACCAGAGCTTGGGATGGGGGGTGGGGAGGGCAGTGCAGACAGATCAGTGACTTCTGTGTGGAGTTCTTTGTCCAGCTTCGAGCTGGGGAATCAGCCTTCCGAGATAAGGAATGTTGTAGGACCAAGTTGTGCGGCAGCCTGGAGCGTCTTCGGGGATCCCAGAAACTCAGGGAATCCCTGCACCCTGTGGGATGCAGGAAGGAGAGCTGGATGGTGATCATTAACACGGGCCTCAGAACCAGCCAGCCAGGATCCTGCGGTGGCCTGGGGCCATCAGGGCCTTACCAACTTCATCCAGCTTATCAAGCCAGTGAGAGATGGTTCCTAACAGCTTAGAGAGATGTAGAATGCCCAAAGGGTCTTTGTTGCAAATCTCAGAGTCATGCAGGGTGAGAGCAGATGGCCTCCAAAGCTGATCTCCCATCCAGCTCTTCCCTCCAGGCTGGGCCTCCCCACGTCTCCCAGCCCCACCAGCTCAGCCCTCTAACAAGCTGTCCCTTTTCTGCCCCACTTAGTCCTACTCCAGCCAGGAGCCAACAGGATCTTTATAACTGTAAACCCCATCCTGCAACTTGCCCGCTTGGAGCCCTTCAATTCGCCCTGAGTCTCAGAGTGAGTCCAGGCTCTCTCCACGCCCACACAGCCCTGACCGCCCTGGTCCTGCTGCCTCTCTCACAGGGACCCTGCCCAGGCCCTGCTTCTCTCACCCCAGGGCCTTTGCACTTGCTGTGCCCTCTGCTGGCAGGCCCGCCACTCCCCCAGTTCTGCACGTGGTAGGCTCCAGCTAATTCAGGTCTCAACTCAGGTGTCCCTTCTCCAAGAGACCCTCTGCCCCTGACTAAAGTGCTGGTTCTGAAGTAGCTCACGCAGCTGTCTTGTTTTCTAAGCAGCATTTATCCAATTCTGAAGTTGTCTTGATCTTGTAATGGTTTAATTCAATGACTTAATGTGGAGAAAGTAACTGGGCTGGAGTCAGCCCATGGCAGGTGTGCTTGTCATCTGTTCACTGTGGCCTGAATGTCTGCTCTGGGCTCCATTCCCAGGCCTGGCACACAGTAGGTGCTGCATGCTCATGTGAGGCACGAGTGGAAAGTGGATTGAGACCCCCAGTGTTCTGTCCTGGCATGCCCAGCATCAGCAGGTGGGACAACCGACCAGCCCATTTCCTCCATGCCCTAGGATGGGCAGGACATAGCACGTGACCCTTCCCAGTGTCGGGTCGTTTTTGGATTAGGAATGAAGCACGCAGGTAATCTTACCTCCAAGGGATGCATAACATTTCATCTGGTGAATGCAGGTGATCTAAGCTGGCTCTGGCCACCCCCCTGATCCCAGCTGAGATGAGGCTGGGCTGAAGGGAGACAGGAGGCTGGATAACTGAACAGTGCTCCATCTAATAATATAGACTTTTATAAAGCTTGAATGAGAACACAGTGAGGGGATTGGGCCCTGCAGGCCGCTGGCCAGGCTCCCCCTTATGTCCAGCCGGGGGTCGCTGTCCCTTCCCTTCGTCCAAGGCCAGGAGAGTGTGGAAACCCTGAGTAGGCCACACTGTGCTGTCGTGTGTCAGAGCAGGAGTATAGTCCAGCCCTGAGACAGGCAGACCCCTGGTGAGCTGCAGGGGGAGGATCCAGGCCAGAGCAGCTCTTCAGCCTGGAGGGGCGAGGGCCGGGATGGCGCAGAGGGTGCTCTGTCGCCTGTGTCTTTGTCCCTTCCCTTGCTGACTCTGCAACGAGCTCCTTCTCAGCCACTCCACGCGGGGACGGGCTATCCTCGCCCAGGGAAGGGAGACTGCAGCAGGCCCCCTGCAAGGTGGCTGCGGGATTGATGTGCCTGCCTATTGGGCTGAATACAGTGCGCGGGGTGGGGAGGCGGGTTTAAAGGGCCAAGGCCCTGTGATCAGTCGGGTAGGGAGGCGCATT
Organism: Cynocephalus volans; assembly: GCF_027409185.1. Taxonomy (NCBI): domain Eukaryota; kingdom Metazoa; phylum Chordata; class Mammalia; order Dermoptera; family Cynocephalidae; genus Cynocephalus; species Cynocephalus volans. The sequence goes on from NC_084463.1 coordinate 165,916,937, forward strand.
GGGGGTCTGAGCATCTGTGGCTCCAAGTCCTGTTTACTTGGCACCCATGGGATTTTTAATACCCAACTGCTGGGGTGAATACTTAAAGAGGCACTCGGCTACAAGTCCCACTCACTGGGCTGTGTCTGCAGCAACGGAGATTGCCCGCCTGTTGGGTTGAATACGGCAGGAGTCAGGTAGCTTAAAGGGTCCCGCTCACCGGCTGGGCTGCTACTGCAGGGTCGCTCCTGGAGCGTCCTGTGCCTCCCAGCTGCACAGGCTCCGGCAGTAGCCAAGCCACTTCCCCAGGCGGCCAGAGGGAGAGAGCCTGGAGGGCTAACCAGCAGGGGTGCCGGAGCAGAGGGCAAGAAGGCCAGATTCCCTCTTTGTAGGATGAACCTCTCCACCAAGCCCTCCAGCTGCAGCAGGAAGTCCACCAGATCCAGGGAGATTGCGGGGTGAGGGGGACCAGGGTGGGGCATGTGACCCTGTTCCTGGAGGGGCACCTGATCTCTGCCAGCCTCACTTCTGCTGGCTGAGCCAGGGCTCTGGGCTTGGCAGGCCATTCCTCAGGCCAGCCCCCATCCTGACTGCTGGAGCCACAGAGATGCCCCACCCAGGCCTCTTGGTGCCCTGGTGCAGACCCAGGTGATCGATGGTGTCAGGGATCACAGTGGATTTGAAGGCATGGCGGAGGAAGATGCTGCAGGAATTCTGCACCCCAAGGTCTGGGGCCAGCAAAGTTTCTGTGCCTCCAAACCTCTGTTTTCCTGTCTGTAAAATCAGGCTCATAGCTGGCCCCCGAGATGTGGTTTCATTACCAAACATTGGGTAAGCATCACGGCAATGTGGGTGACTCCGGCTTAACCCTCCAGGCCCCCCTGAGGGCCCCAGCCAAGGCTTTCCACACTCCAGCCACCATCTCCCCTGGCTCAGACAGTCCTGGGCCACCCCCACCTGCTGGTGCCCTGGCCCTCCTTGGGTGCAGGACCTCAGGTGGACCCTGCCTCTGCTGGCAGACCCTCCCTCCACCTCTCCAGCCCCCCTCCTCTGCTCCTGGGCTTGGCATTTATCCCAGGCTGCCTGAGCTGTCTCCTCTGTGAGCGGACCCCCAACCTGTGAAGGGCCAGCGAGTCCGTGGGAAGCAATTAGCTTGTAGCTGGGCTCCTCCTTGTACCTGGGCCCAAGACTGTGTGTCCTCACCTGTAGAGCAGGGACCATAGCACTGTGCCCCAAGTGGAGCAGACCCCATGAGAGGCCTAGCCGAGGGCTTGGGAGAGCTGGGGTGCCTCGTCTCTGCTCCCCACCTCCTTCCCTCCCCACTTACCCTATTTGCAGACGTTTGTTGGCTAGGAACCAGACCTTGTTAGCCCAAGGCCAGGGTGTCGGAGGTGGGAGCACTGGGACTTAGCATCAAAGCTCAAAGATGAGCTACAGGGGTAGTGAAAGCCCGCGGGAGACCTGAGAGCTCTGCCCCTGGCCCCCCACCAGCCTTTAGAGTGTGCCCTGTCTCCTGGGTGAAAACTGACCTGCATGAGGACCGTAGCCGAGTCTGGTCCGTATGTTTCATGCTCCGTGGTTTCGGGCACCTGCGAACTCTCTTCTGTGCCCTCCTTCCTCCTTTCCCTCCGGCTGCCCAGCTGGACACAGGTTGATGGTCAAGGGTGGTCAGCCAAAGGCTCACATTTGAGAGGGGAGGAAATGGAGCCCCAAGGATGGCAGGGTCATTGTGCTGCCCCTCACTGGGCCTCAGTTTCCCCATCTTTAAGGCTCCCCACTCCCTGACATACCCCCAACCCAACCAGAAGGTTCCAGGGCTCCTGCATGTGGACGATGCCCAGGCAGGAACTCAGAAGGAAACTTGGATGTCCAGAGCCCCTGTTCATTACCTGAGGCTTGGGGTGTTCTCTAGAGGGCTGCCATGCCCCTGTCCCAGCTCCTTAAGCTGATTTATATCTTAAGATTCAAGTTTTATGCACAAAATATTTCCACTGATTTTTAAGAGTTTGAAAGTCACGAGACTGATTGGAAATCTCTCCTCTTTCCTCCATCCGTCTCTAGCACAATCTTAGTGTCACTAAAGTGCACTGCATCTGGCTTCTGCACATGTGGCATTCTGGGGGCAGGTCCTGGGGCAGCCGACGAGTACCCCATTTTCCCACATACCCCCCCCCCCACCGCTTTCCTGTGGGCCCCGGGCCTGGCAAGGAGCAGCATGGTTGCGCACAACGAGCCCTTTGTGCTTTGCAGGGGCGCGGCTGCAGCGTGGCATCCCTGGGTCTCCCGGGGGCAGAGGCAGGAGCAGCCAGCTTTGAAGGGAGCCCTTGCCCGCTCCAGCACCCACGCTGGGTTTCCACTTTGGGCCTGACTCCCGCAGGAGAGCTTGGGCCACCTCTTGCTCCAAGACCTAGATTCTGCCTCTGAAGGGCGCAGCTGACCCTGAAGGGCAGGCTGAGGCTGAGGGAAGAGGCGGGGCACTTGGCTGCACGAGGCTGGGGGAGTTGGGTGTGAAGAAGATGACCTAGAAATGTAAGATTCAGCCCCAGAGTGGAGACCTGAGTGTGAGGCCACTCGGAGACAGGCCTGGCTACTGGTCCCACCCAAGCGGCCACTGTGAGTCATCCCTCATGGCCTTGTGGCCAAGGTCTCAAGGAGGCCTCCGGTGAGCAGGGGACAGAGGTGCTTCCTGTTGATGACTGGCCCCCAAGGGATGGTCTTGGTGTGCACGGGCTGGTGTGCTGCTAAGACCACGTGGCTGCTGTGGTCCAGGCCGTTGGGGTCCTGGCTGCTGGGGTGCACCCTCACTGCCCGATGCAGACCCTCTTTCCTCTGCAGAACTTCCCTGGTGGTGGGTGCCCACTGCCAGCCAGTGTCCGTCGTCCCAGGAGAGCCTTCCGGTTGCTGCAGCCTGGCAGGTTGGGCCAGATTTTTCTTCCTCTGGTCTCCATGGTCAGAGGCGAGTAAGTTACTCAGCTGGCTGGGGCGGGGGTGGGGGAACCACCCTCTTCTCTGCTTCCTGGGGTTGCCAGGTGCTCATTCTGATGTGACATGACATGGGCAGCAGGGGCTGGTGGCTGCATGGCTGCTCAGCCCTCACTGAGTGGATGCCTCAGACACGGTGCCAACCTGGCTGAGCCTTCTGGCCACCTGCACCTCTGTCTTAGCAGAGGCCCTTCCCCGGCCTGGAAAGCCCTTTCTCTCAGTCTGGGGCTCTGACTCAGTATCCCCACTGGGGCCTGGCACCTAGCAGGCATGCAGGCAATACCAAATGTCTAGAGAACCCAGCGCCAGGCCCCCCTGGGGCCGCCACCTTCTCCAGGGAGCCCCTTCTCTTCAGGTGTGTGTCCAGTCTCAACCTTATCTGCCCCTTCCCCTCCTTTCATGGGTCGGGGTCTCCCTGCTGCTGGCCGCGGCTCCCTCAGATCCAGGCTCTCGGCAAAGCCCACTCCTCCTTCCCCGTTGCTGGGGAGCGTCTCCTGTTTTCTTCTCTCCTGGGCAGGGAGCAGCTGCTTCTGTGTGTTTGGATTGAGAGTCTTGTTTCGCACAGAGGCACGTGGCTCGCTGGATTGTTCATTTGTTAAACTGGATGCCCTGATCTGTACACACTGTGCTGATGAAGGTGCAGTTCACTTTCCCACCTGCGTGAGTTGGGGGCTTCCAGCTGAGGGGCTCTGTGGAGTGACCGTATGACCTCATGGACACCAAGGGGCGTGGTGGTTAGAATGTCATCTCTGCGGTCAGCACACCAGGTGGGAATCCCCACCCTGTGGGCCCAGGGTGAGTCCCTTAAGCTCGGGGCCTCGGTTTCCTCATCTGTGAAATGAGCCATGGCTGGGTGGGCCTCCTAGTGGTGCTGCGAGGACATGACAGGAGCATGAGCCTGGCCTACGGTGGGGACCTGGGCTGAGTCTACATTAGCTCTTAGTGCAGAGAGGGGCCATCTCCTCTCACTGATGAAACTTTGATTGATAATTAATTATTGTGAAAGAGTTAAACACAGAAACCGTACGAACTAACAGAACTAATCCCAGCTTTATCAAGTGTGAGAAATGCCCCCACCTGTCCAGTGCCAAAAGATAGACACAGAGACACGAGGTACAGTGAAGCGAGACTTTAATAACAGCCTTGCAAGTCCGCGTGTCTGTGAATGGGACAGGCACGCGGAAAAGGGCTGTAGCAAGCAAATTATTCCCTAGTACGCAAGTCCCTCGCCCCACTTCCCCATTGGCTGAGTACTACAGGGTGCACAATCTTCCTGAATGCCTAAAATTTATTACCCCTTTGCAAGGAATTCTTTTATCTGGGGGCTCAGGACAAGCCCACAGAAAAAGGCCTGCTTAAGCCCTGTGAAAGGAGAAACACCAGGGAACGAAGAAAACAGTGGGGCTAGTGACTGATTGCCATCTCGAGGAGAGCTCTGCCTGTTCAGAGACCCTCCAGGAATGGGCTGAACCAGCCAGACAACTTTCGGGCTGGGCCTGAATCAGTTAAAACACCCTCAGATAAGTCATTTCTGAAAATGAATCACTTAGATTATTTTCTTACATCAAAGTCCTAGCATTTGGCTATATTTGAGTTAGGTTATTTTGGGCGCTAAAAGTCTCTGCGCGGTGGACGCCCTGAGCCGCTGCGTCTCCCCTTCCTGCAGGGAGCAGCTCACCTGGATGCCCGGTCACCGTTTCCAGGCGTGATTTTGTGCTTCTGCTGTGTGTGATGAATCCGTAAACAGACGCAGGCTCCTTCAGCTTGTATCACCAACGTTACATGACTAGCAATGTTCCATCCGCATACTTCCTTATTTCTGGTCACTTTAGTTACACAGAAGTTGCAAAAACAGTCCACAGCCTTCTGCGACTTCTTTGTGTGGTTTCGAGTGACTCCTCCTCATGTACGCTCCTTGCCTAGTGAGCATAAACCGCGCTTTACTTGGATCCTGTGGGAGGACGTTCGCATGGCTTCCAGTCCCTGGGGCCAGCTCCGTGTTCAGGTCTCTTTGGGCCCCTCGAGGTACTGGCCTGTGAATGGGGTCCTAGATTGGAGGGGTGCATGTCAGCAGCCCCACTGGAGGTGGCCGGACCCCTGCCTTCGTCAGTCTTTGGATGCTCCTGGCCTCAGGGGCCCATCCCACCATGGCTGTCTGTCTGTCATCTAGAAAGATCACAGGCAGGATGTCTTGTCCCATCAGAGGGAGGAATCCTTGCTGCTCTCCCTCTGTCCTTGGCACAGAGCTGCAGGAAGAGCCCCTGAGGGGCACACAACACACAGATGCTTGTGGGGATCCCCCAGGGGTCTCTCAGTGACCCACACATTTTGCTCATTAAAAACAAACAAAAAATGGGCTTGATCCTGAGGCCATGAGAGGCCAGGAGGGCGGCCGTGGCTTACGTGCTGCAGACTCCGCTCAGAGCCTGTCATGGCACAGCCGCCCGTGCAGGAAACAGACTCAGGAGGTGGGGGCGGCAGGAGTTATGGCCGCGTCCCAGGACGACAGTATTCCCAGCAGCTGGGTCAGGCAGGAGCAGAGCTGTTGGCATGATGGCTGCTGCCCCAGGCATGGTGCAGAGCACCATGATGCAGCTGGGGTGCCCAGCTCCCCTGGGTGCTCGGGACCCACGCAGCTCCCCCAGCTGGGAAGTGGCAGAAGCAGGATTTGAGCCTGAGTCTGCAGGATGTGCTTCTGGGAGAGGAGCCTCGCAGCTTCTCCAGGGGTGGCCAGGGAGCAGTCCCCTTCTTGAAAAGATGCTTGGTGCTAACCCCCTCAGAGAGGTCCTGCGCGCAGGTGCATGAGTCGCCTGGGGCTGCGTAATGGAGCACCACAGACAGAGACTTAGACAACGGACATTCATTGTCTCACAGTCCTGGAGGCTGGAAGTCTGAGATCCAGGTGTTGCAGGGCTGGCTCCTGCTGAACCAGGGCTGGTTCTCTCCTTGGTGTGCAGACCGCCTCTTCTCCCTGTGTCTTCGCATGGTCGTCCCTCTGCGTGTGTCTGTGTCCTCATCTCCTATAAGGACACAGTACTTTTGGATTAGAACCCGCCCTACCGACCCCATTTTAACTTAATTACTTCTGTAAAGACCCCATCTTCAAATGCAGTCACATGCTGAGGTACTGGGGGCTGGGACTTCAAGATATGAATTTGGGGGGACACAATTCAGCCCCTCGCAGTGGGTAGTGGCACAGCCAAACAACCTCAGCCCCAGCGCAGCATGCAGACGCATCACTGGATCCCAGCTGGGGTCTGTCTTTACTTCCCGTGAGGACCACACATTTGCAGGGAGTAAGATTTTGATGTGATCAGAGCCTTTTGCACCCACAGATGTGTGAAAATGTTCTCAGCTTTCACCCTTTCGAATCTTGACTGGTTTGTGTCCACCTGAGAACCCTGGCTCAGCCAGGACCCAGGACGAGCTTTCAGAGACCCACACCTGGGCCATGAACTTGGTGAAGGAGGCGTCAACAGAACCACATGGGGCCTCCCCGGCCACACCCAGCTGCTCTCAGCTCACACCTGCAGGGCAGCAGGCTGTTTCCTCCGCAGGCTGCCCTCTCTCAGTGCCAACCTCCCAGGACAGGATCCGCAGGCTGGAGAGTGGAGCCCCTCGGCTCCTCCCCGCCAGGCGCCATCTGCAGACCCTGACAGCGTGCCCGCTGTGTGGTGCCTTGGGCCAGGCGGTGTGGGGCACGTGGAGACTCCACCCCACCCCGCCCGCAGCAGATGTGAGCCGTACAGAGAGCCCTACAGGAGCAGGAAAGAGTAGTCCCAAGAGCTCCTCCCTGGGACTTCATCTGGGCTTCACTTTGTGGAGCCTCTACTATGGGGGCCACTGCCGAGAACTCCAAATGCAGAGAACAGAGAGAAAAAAGGAAGCCTCCTCCCAAGAAGCCCTGGTGGACATCTGTCTGTCACTCTCAGCCTGGCCTGGTGCATCCCTCGGGGGTTTTCCCGACGTGGAGCTGTGCTCCCTGCAGCCCGCGCTTGACATCGATTTTTAAATTACAGTTGGATGAGTGACCACAGGCAAATACTGTCCTCCAGCCCTGTTCATTATTTTTAACTGTGTCTGCCCTTCAGTTTATTTTTCAATCTCGAATGTGCGAGGAATACGCTGTTTGTCTCCAATAGGCGCCTGCTGTCCCAGCTGCAGCCATTTGTCATCCTGAGCCTCAGCCCACACAACGGTGTCAGCGCCACTGGCTGTGGCTGCCCAGGCCCCAGCTGTCCTGCCAGAGCAGAAGAAACCCGTGGACATGTGGCCCACTGGAGCCACTGCTGCAGCCTGCCGGGGGCTTTCCCAGATGAGGGCAGTTACCCCGCTAAGGATCAGACCTTTAAGAGCATTTTCCAGGGGCCTGGCCAGTTAGCTCAGACAGTTGGAGCACGACCTTGTAACACCAGGGTCAAGGGTTCTGATTCCCGCACCAACCAGCCACCAAAAAAAATCACATTTACCATGTTCAGTGGAAACCCTTCCACAACATGTTACACTCACATCTCTCCTTGCAGTCTTATGCTATAAATGAGAAACAATGCAATGCTTTTCCTGGTGACTTGGGTCATGGTGATTAATTTTGATAATGATTAACATTTATTTTATTGAGGCTTTTTAATGACCTTTCTCCCTTAATCTTTAAAACAACCCTATGAAGTAAGTTCCGTTACTATCCCCATTTTACAGATGGGGACACTGAGGCTCAGAGAGGTGAAGGAATCTGCCCAGAGTCACGCCCCATACGTGACAGGGCCAGGATGGAACCAGCTCGCCACGTGGATTCCCCCATGAGGCTGTGCCCGGGCTCTCTGATGCCCACAGGGACCTTGTGCTCTGCAGGACCGTTTGTCCCTGTACTAAATGGCTCCAGACCCCTTTCTGTAAACTTTCTGTTGGAACGGTTGTCATTATCAGCTCCTTTCTTAAAACCTTCTTTCTCCTTCTAGTCCACTGTTGTCCAGGAAACTGGATCAATTGTTAGAAACGTGTGCCAACCAAGAGCTGGGGGGTACAGGACGAGGGCCTGAGATCTGTCAGCACGTCACGCATGAGACCTCTGACGTAGAGGCTTTATGATGTTTGCTGTGGCTCCTTAGAGGCTTCTGTTCCTTTCTCTGTTCCGGCCTCCGTTCTGCATTCTTGATCAAAATCCAGTAGGGATCATTGTGCTTATTAACCATAGTGAACATGCGTCAATCGTCCACCTGGGCCCAGCCCCTCCTGGTGTTTCACAGGCCTCTGCTCTGTTCAGCTTAAGTGCCCTATTCAGGTGTGGAACCAAGGCTCAGCGATGTTGCACACCTCACCAGAGACAGCCAGCAAGTGGCAGGGCCCAAAGAGCCCTGGAGGGTCATGGTCTGACCGCTTCTGATAAATTGTAAGGAACAGGAAAGGGACAGGCTGGCATCTGCAGAGTCATGAACTGCTCCCCGAGGGACCGCCGGTTGTCTCTCTTGGATTTGCGCCAGAATGGTGTGTTCAGCGGCCGGGTCTGAGAGGGGTGCGGGAACCTGCTTTTCGTGCCATGTGGGGAGTAGGGGTGTGCGAGGCTTCTTGCAGGGGACAGGCAGGGGCAGGCTGGGACTCACACTGATGAGGAGCGGGAAGACGGCTGTGCCGCAGCGAAGCAACCAGGGTAGTTTGACCCCAGGCCTGGCCAGCTGTCCCGCTTGCTGTGCAGGGTGGTGGCTTTCTCACAGTCCCGTAAGTGCCCAGTGGCAGAGGGCTCTCTGCCCAGTGGCCGCGTCCTCAGGGCTGAGGAAGGGGCATCCACACACCTTTGATCAAGCTCCTTCCTGATCCCGGCTTTAAACCCGGTGTATTTGTGTCTTGTGGCCATTGTAACAAATGACCGCACACTGGGGAGACATAAAACAACAAAAGTTTACTCTCTCAGTCCTGAAGGACAGAAGTCCTAGATGAGAGTGTCGTCAGGCGAGGCTCCCTCCGAAGGCTCTAGGGAAGGGTCCTTCCTGCCGCCTCAGCTTCCAGGGGCTTCAGAATTCTGTGGCTGTGGCCACGTCCCTCCAACCTCTGCCTCTGTCTTCACATCGTTTCACCTCTGTGTGTCTGTGTCTCCTGTAGGGACACCTGTCACTGACTCCAGTGTGACCACATCTTAACTTGATTCCATCTGCCAAGACACTCTTTCCAAAGGTCATGTTCACAGGTACTAGAGTTAGGACCTGGACATATCTTTTTGGAGGGACCCAGCTCTGTCTGCTACACCCAGGAGAGGTGGCCACAGTTAAGAGGTGGCAGTAGTTAAGAGCTCGCTGCACCCCACAGGGCGAGGGGCTTAGAGCCAGCTCCACTTGTCCTGCTGAGAGGAGCTGGTAGAGAGACGGGGTAGAGCTCTGGGGACTTGCAAGTGACATTGCAGGCATGGGCGCTGCATGCCCACAGCCACGTTCAGTCTTCCCTGCGGTCCTAGGGTGATGGGGGGGAGGGTTACCTCATTTTACAGATGAGAGTGTGAGGCCTCCAGAGAAGCCAGGAGCCGCCCAGGTATGCTGGGCATGAATTCCGAGTGTGACCCCTGAGGAGACCCCCACCCAGGGGGGGACGTGTCCTGTTTCCCCTGGAGGAACATCTGTCCAGTGAGCTCTCACGGCACCCACCCCCACTGGGCACAGGCCACAGCCTCCTCACACCAGCTTGTCCCCAAGACTGGAGCAGCACCTCCCAGCCCATGGTTCCTTCATCCTGCTAAAGTTCCGGCCTGGCCTGGGCACTGGGCATGCCCACCTTGGGCCGGGGTCGTCACTCCCCGCTTGAGGGGCTGCTGGGAGCCTCCCTGGGCTGCAAGGCTCTCAGCCTGGTCCCAGGCCTTGGGAGAGAAGAGCTGTGGTTGCATCAGATGTGTTTACCTAGAAACCAAAAACATGCGTTAAAAAGAGCCAGCTTAAAAAAGAAAAGGGAAAAAGAGCACTGTCTGCTCCCATAGGGACTTGGGGCTCTGACTGCTCAGTGTCCCACAGCAGAGGCAGCTCTGGGCTCGCCCTTGCAGTCCTGCAGCCTCCCTTGCTGAGGCCCTCGGGAACAGGGCTCCCTGGGGTCACAGGGGCCATGCTCACAAGGGAAACAGCAGCCCATTGGGCTCAGGCACCCTGGGCACCCCTGATTTGCTGCATGTGTGTTCATGTGTCTGTGTGTGTCTCTGCAAATGTGTGCCTGTGTGTTTCTGTGCGCACATGTGTCTGTCTGTGTCTGTGTGTGCATGTGGTCTGGTGTGTCTGGAGGAGTGGTAAGCAGTTGGGGTGGAGAGGGATGCAAGGCCCCATGCTGTTAAGTGTCAGCCCCCGGCACACACAGCACACTTGGCAGTGACTGCAGCTGGCCTTGTGCCCCAGGCTGCCTGTTGTCTGTGGGGTCCGGGGCCACCCATGAACAGGTCAGTGAGAGGCAGGCTGTTCTGACAATCAAAGAGGAAGAAAAGACAGGGCAAGGGCTGCCCTGGCTTGGGGGAGGCGCTGCACGCCAGAACAGGGGCTGCCAGCGGCTTCCCTTGTGGCATGTGAAACGGGTGTCCTGTAGGACCTGTCCCCTAGGACGACTGTGAGAACCAAATGAAATCGCAGAGGACGTGAAATGGGGGCCTGGGCAGGGCTGCCATGAGCACCTGGCAGGAGTGCCCGCTGCTGTCACCACCACCGCCCAGCAAGCCAACCGTCCTCACGGCCTGCAAGGATGGCACCACCTCGTCCACAGGCCCGAGCACAGGGAGGGGTGGTGCTGCAGCCCTGCAGGCCGGGAAGCAGAGGAACAGAGTTCAGGGAAGACGAGGGTGGCAAGGAGGAGGACCGTGAGGGGTGGCCACAGTCACAACTCGCTGTCCGCTGCCCTGCACAGCACACGCTGCAAGGTCACCACCCCAGGCCGCCGACTTGGAGGAGGTGGTTCCCTGGGGGTGACCCTCTTCCTGCTCATTGTCCCAGCTAATGCTGGACCCTAATCAGCTTGCCTTTCTACCTTCTTACCTCATGGTTGCTTGGATTTTCACCTGTTTGAAGCCTCTTACCTAGCTGGCCAGCACCTTCTGTCTTTTAAACGCTGACCCTCACTTGGGGGTGTGGCTAACATGGGGCTAGTTTCCCCTGTTGCCTGAAGGCTGTTAGGAAATTCTGCCTTTAAAACTCCCCCTGTCCTTGATTTTCCCTTCTCCGCTCTGACTTCGTGCCTGCAAGAGAAAGCCTCGGCCCTTTATGTTACAGAAAGTGTCGAATACAAAAGCACAGAAGGTGATCATGGAGCCGTCCCCTCTGCCTGGACAGCCCCTCAATGGAGACCCCGTGCCTGCCCCCTGCTCTCCCATCCCTGCTCTCGGCAGGAGGACACGCGTGTTATGGGGGAGAGGGTGCTTCCCCCATTCCCACAAGGCCCCCGGCCCTTGCTTCCCAGGTCGGGTGCGGGGGCTCCCCAAGTTCACATGACAACCCTCGCATGGGGACCTGCGTGCCAGCATTGGATAGCAGAAAGTCCTGAGGAAGGTTCTGGAAGGTGCCACCCTGTGTGCTCCTCATGAGGTCCAGCCTATCCTCCCAAAAGACGCTCAAGGGAGACAGCAGGTCCGGTGTCCTCCCTGCCTGTTGGAGTCCAGGGTGGGCCTCTGGGGCATGGCCCAGCCTCTGCCTCTGCTGCCTACAGGAGTGACCCTCAGCAAGAGCCAGTGTCCCCCCATGTTGTCCCCCCACCCTCGACTGTTCTTGGCCACTGGGGCCCACCCAGGAGCAGCTCTGGGTGTGAAAGAGAGCTCACTTGTTCCTTCAATCCAGTCTGGTTATTAAGTGCCTGATATATACACATGGTGATCAGACTCCCCATGGGGAGTGTTTGTTAGCACCCACTGGGCCCTACAGGTGCAGGGACAGCTATCTGCCCCACCCAGGGGTCCCTGCCCCATGGAACAGAGGGAGTTTTCCAGGTGCTGGGGTGGGAGGGGATGAAGAACAGGAGGTGAGACTAGGCGGGGAGCCCGGGAGAGCGGCCCCAGCCCAGAGACCGGCCAGTCCTGGACAAGCTGGGGGCTGAGGGCAGCCTGGCGGGATCAGGGATGACAGGCTCCTGTCCACACGGGGGTGGGGATGAGCGTGTGCCGCCAGCGTGCGGTTGTCGGCTCCTGGAGGGGGCCCGGGTAGGCAGCACCCCAGGCCTCTCCTGCTCCTCCAGCACCCTGGGGCCGCATGCTCCTTTCGTCCCGCGGTCCAGCACCTCTCACTTCTCACCCAATTCGGCCGGCAAAGACTCTGATGGGCACGTTTTCCAACAGTAGATGTGACACACCCTCATTGTGGAGACACAGGGGACAGAGGCCTCAGTCGCGTGCTGACTCGCACACAGGTGCATGCTGATGCTGTCACAGGGAGGTCTGTGACTGCGCTGGGTGTGACCCGTGCTTCTTGCTTGCACCTCGCTTGTCCGTGGCGGCATTCAGCAGTGGCCCTTCAGCAGTGGGAGATGCTGCTGGCCCTGGGGAGCCACGGGCCAAAGGCTCGGACTCACGATGCTTCTTGGCCTGTGGGACTGGGTGCAGGGCCGGCCTTGCTGGGGCCAGCGTGCACTGGGCACATACCACGGTGGGGAGAGGGGTGGGGACAAGGGGTGGGGTGAGAAGGTGGCTCTGCTGCCAGTGGCCCACAGGTTGTGGGAGGAGCCAGTAGGTGTTTGCCTCACCCAGTTGGGCATGGGGGGGCCACCAGGTGCCGGCAGAGGGGAGCCCTGTGCATATTCCCGAGGGCAGTTGCTAGTGCCAGCTGCCCCTATCCCAAAGGCCTCCACTTAGCTGGATGCCCTGGAATTTCCCTATAGTGGGTTGAATAGAGTCCCCCCAAAATGTGTCCAAGCCCCAACCGTGGTACCTGTGAGTGTGACCTTACTCAGATAAGGGTCTTTGCAGATGTAACTGAGGTCTTGGTGTGAGATCACCTGCACCATCCTGGATTTTCTGGGTGGGCCCTAAATCCAGTGGCTCATAAGAGAAAGGAACAGGGGCTGGCTGATTGGCTCAGCTGGTTAGAGCATAGTGTTATAACACCGAGGTCAAGGGTTCAGATCCCCACACCGGCCAGCTGCAAAAAAAAAAACAAAAGAGGAAGGAAAGGGTGATTTGAGGCACAGAGACGCACACAGAGCAGAAGGCCACATGACCAGAGATCAGGGTGATGCAGCCACAAGCCAAGTGCTGTGGGTTAAATGTGTCCCCAGAAGTTCATGTATTGGAAACTTGACTCCCACTGTAAAGTGCTGGGAGAGTGGAAAATCCAATCACGCTCTATGGAAGGTGGGGCCTTTGAGAAGTGATTAGATTCCGAGGCCCCTGCCCTTGTGAGTGGACTGATCCGTTCATGAAGTCGTGAGCTGATGGTTTAATGGTTGCCCATAGGCGGTGCTTGTGGCTTTACCAGGACAGCAAGTGAGAGCGGGTTAGCTCTCTTGCTCAGCCCATGCTCCCCAGGTGACCCGCTGTGACACTGCAGAACAGGGCCCTCACCAGATGTGTTCCTTGGACTTTGGATTTCACAGCCTCCGGAACTGTGAGAAATAAATTTCATTTCTTTATGAATTACCCAGTTTAAGGTATTCTGTTATAAGCACAGAAACAGACTAATACACTAAGGGACACCTGGAGCCCCAGGAGCTGGAAGAATCAGGACAGAGCCTCCTCTGGCACCTTCAGAGGGAGCGTGGCCCGGCAGACTGCTTGACTTTGGACTTCTGGCCCCAGAGCTGCGGGAGAATACGCCAGTGTTGTTTTAAGCCGCCCAGACTGTGGTGCTTTGCTGCAGCTGCCCCAGGAAACGACTGCAGCCCCTCTTCGGGGAGAAGTTGCTCGTTCTCTTCAAAAAGCGTCAGGACAGGCCCGGCCCGTGGCTCACTCGGGAGAGTGTGGTGCTGACAACACCAAGGCCACAGGTTCGGATCCCATATAGGGATGGCCCGTGGCTCACTCGGGAGAGCATGGTGCTGACAACACCAAGTCAAGGGTTAAGATCCAATTACCGGTCATCGTTAAAAAAAAAAAAAAAACGAACAAACAAACGAAAAAAAACCAAAAAGCGTCAGGACAGTGGAGCCCCCAGCCACTTGTATGTCAGACGGTGACACAGGGATCAGTGCTTGCCACTGTCACTTGTCACCACAAAGCACAGCCTGAGGAGCAAGGAGACTTCTGCACTCTGGGCAGGCGTTTTAGGGCAGATAAGAGGTGTCTGGGTGAACCAACTGGCAGACTCAGTTCCCTGGAACGTCCCCAAGGGCAGAGGTAGAGGAAGGAACGGCTGGCTCTCAGGGTCAGTCTCAAGCCAAAAGGACACGGTGCGACCCGCGGAGCAGCTTCCAAGTGCCCGCGGCACCTCCTGGCACCTGCAGCTCATGAGGCGACCAGTGGGGCTTCTCGCCTTGGAACTTGTTTAATAGTGTGACCAATGTGTCAAAGGACAGACCCAAATTTAGGTCTCTGAACTTTGAGGACAAGCCAGGCTTTCTCACCTCTCCCCAGGAAGGATTTCTCAGCCCTGACAGCTCTGGGGGATCCCAGCCTGCTGGGCTTTGTCTGCTCCTGGTGGATTCTGATGAGGATGGGGGCGCAGTAGGAAGGGCGCAGTCCTTGCAGGATCTGGCAGACCAGCCACAGGCCCCAGAGTCTCGGGGACTGGAGGTCTGGCCTTAGGAGTGACCTGTGGCCTACAGGGTGGGCTGCCTCTGCCTGGTCCCGCCCCTTGCAAGGGCAGGCAGGTCAGCTCCAGCAGATTCTGAGATTTCTTCCAGTGGGCTTACAGGATTTAAAATAGGTATGTATTTTCTTCATTATAAAAATAATCCCAAGAGGCAACACAACGTGGGCGTCCCTGAAGTCAGGCCGCCTGCCCTGGGGGCTCGCTTGGCCAGTCGCAGGTGGTGGGATTTGGGCTGGTGGCCGTTGCTGTAGTGTCTGTAAAATGGGGACGGGCCCCTCTTGTCGAGAGGGTCGATGGGTGAATGCCAGGGAGTGATTGTGGTCAGTGCATTGACGCAAATATGAAAAGTCATGAAAATTCAGCTTTCTTTTTTAAATCTGCCTCGGCCAGTATGTCTGCACACTGCTTTCTAGACTTTTTATTTTACCATGTCGTGGGTGTACCTCGTCCCCTCTGTCCTGCTGCTGTCCTTGGCATTGTTTCATAGTACACGGCTGTCACTGTCAGAGTCCTCCTCATGTTCCCCGACTATGTGAATTGGGGTGGGGGGGCACCTTCTGCCACCTGTCCTGTCACCTCGGCCTCAATGGGTTTCTGCATTTCTGCCCAGGTGCAGCCAGCTCGAACCTCTTCACAAACAGTAAACCGTGTTTAGTCCCAGGGCAGTGGGGCTGCCTGGGATGGGACCCTGGGCACTGGCATGGGCCATGGTGTGGCTGCAGGAGTCATTGGGCCTCAGGTTGGCCAGCATGGGCCACTAGGCCTGGCTCAAGGTGACTCGAGGCCATCTGCCCCCGGTTCTGCTGCCCGAGCCTGATGTTCACCCCAGAATTCCAGTGACAGCAGGATGATCCCAAGAGCCACCCATTCTGGAGTATCTGGCGTGGGCCAGACACCTTCCTCAAGCCCTTGTGCAGCTGTGACCATAGCTGGGAGTAGGACGGTCCCCTGGGTCCGCCCTCCAGTCACGGAGGACTCCAAAGCCTGTGCTCTTTCCCTGGGTCGGTCCAGCCTCCGGCAACCGCAATCTGTTCTGTCCACGGATTTGCCTGTCCTGGACTCTTCAAAGAAGTGGAATTGTGCAAGATGTGGCTTCCGTGCCTGGCTTCTCTCGCAGCGTGTTTCTGAGGTTCGCAGTGTAGGAGCACGTGTCGGCAATTCATGCCTTTCTTGGCTGAGTCGTGTTCCACTGTGTGGACGGGCCACGTTTTCATGTGTCCATCCGTCGATGGACATCAGGCTGGTCTCATGTTCTGGCTGTTGTGAGTCATGCTTCTGTGAACACATGTGCGCATGTTGCCATATGTGGATACACGTCTTCTCTTTTCTGTGCTGCTTCTGTTCAACTTTCACCCATGGCCCAAACCCCGCAGGCCCCTGGAGCTCTGTCCTCACAGGGCCTGGTCACTTGTTCCTGCCCTCTGCCCTGTTCTCCAGGCACCGGGACAGTTGGACCTAGATGCAGCGTCTTGCGGGTCTCTGCTCTCCCTGCCTCGCAGTCTGAAACTGTTTCCCCAGCCTCACTCTCCCTGTTTGTGAAATGGGCAGGTAGCCACAGCCCTTCCACCCGCAGGGCTGCCAAGGGACTTGGGGACCGCTGGGTGAAGGGCAGACCCTGTTGCTCTTCCATCCCCACCCCCTGCCCACAACTTCCTACCAGGCCCTGGGAACACTGAGGCAGACACAGAGATGGGTCTCCCCACACAGATCTTATGACGGGGATGGTGGGGGTTCGGGGAGGCACGGAGACACGAAGTGAAAAATCGTGTAGATAAATGCACCACCCAGGCTCTCTGCACGAGAGAGAGTGAATCTCAGGCCTTATGCCGGCCAGAGGGTCTAAGGAGGCTTCTGGAAGAGGGGGAGGGGACACAAAGCCAGCAGGGACCATGTGTGCAGCCGGAGGTGCCTGGCCCTGAGGCGAGAGGCGGATCTGTCACCTCAGATGTCTGGCAATGGACGGCGGTTGAGAGCTGTCCAGGAGGGACTCAGAGGAGCCGCAGTGTGTCCCACCTGGCCTGCACTGGGTTTGGGGTGTGGGCTCTGCTGCTGATAAGCAGATGCCAACCACTGTGGCATGAAGGTGACCACCCCACCCCACCCTCACCGTCCTCACGAGAAGGCTGCTTTCCAGCCCATCTGCGAGGTGGTCTCCAGGAAGCCTTCCTGGCCCAGCTCCAGGAAGGCCCCTTCCTTCTCCTAGGCCAGGATTTCTGTCTTCTTCTCTCATCCTGGGGAAGTCACATCGCATCCCCTGCCTGCCGAGTACCCAGGAGGCCAACAGGCAGCAGGGCTCAGCCTGGGGCAGGGAGAGGCTGGGTGGGAGAGAAACCAGTGCCCAAGGCAGGGCCGGCAGGGCTGGTGCCAGCCAGGTCCCACCCGACTGGCAGGGCCGCTTCTTCCGCCAGACCCATGACTTCTGACAGAACCAGTTTCCCCGGAAACCACAGGGAGGGACTGGTGGAGGCTGTGGCCTTGGGCCGTCCTCGGCCTAACTTGGAGGCACCAGGAATTGCCACAGCTGCTCGTCCCCAGAAGGGCCCAGAGGCAGGGCTCTCACACACACCGCAGTCACCTCTCGCCCACTCAGCCCCCAGCAGCTGCCCTGCCCAGGTGATCAGCGGGTGAACCAGGCCACATGCTGGAGGCTGAGGGGTCCTGGAGCCCCACAAGACCCCATCAACCTCAGCAGGGACAAGTCCAGACAACCCCTCACCTGCAGATGAGATGAAAGCCAGGCAGGGCGGGGTGCAGGAGGTGAAGCCGGCAGAAGAGCGCACAGCAGGTGCTCAGCGGGTGTCCGCACTGGGGGGTGCGGTGGGAGTGCGGCCCGTCCCCCACTGTGCTGACAGGCTGTGTGGCTCTGGGTGGGTCAGCGCGCTCTTGAGGCTTCAGGAAATGCATCAGGAAAACAAGCGCTTGAACTCTTGGGGTCTTTTCTGCACCTGAGATTTAGGATCCTCCCAGCCCCTGGACAGGGTGGGGGGCAGAAAGGAGGGGGAGGGGTGCTCTGCCCCTGTGCAGGGGTGGTGTGCACATGTTGGCAGAGAGCTGCTAATATGTAAGAATCAGCACTTGGCAAACCCATCGAGCAAGGAGAGAGTTTGCTGCTTACAGAAGGATTCACCTTCGACATTAGTGAAATCAGTGCCCTCCCTGCCCCCTCCATGCCACTCCAGATGTAATTAAACCCCTTAATCCCACTTCCCGAAAACCTTGAGAGCCCACCTCCCCAGTGCTGTGCGGGAATAATTGAGGGTCCCCTCGGAGCCCCGCTCAGAGGGGGACCGAGGGGGCCGGGGGGCTGGACCCCTGTGCAGGGGTGGGAGGGCTTTTTGAGGCCACGTCCTTCCCCAGTGCAGATCTGTGTGAAGGAGGCCGGGCCCACTGGTTGGGCCATTCTCAGGTGGGCAGGAAGCACTTGGGTCGAGAGAGATGTCCTGCCGTGTCCAGGAGCAGTCACATGGCAGTGGCATTCTGCTCCCTGAGTCCTCGGGGGGGGCACTCAGCCAGGCCTTGCCGGTCTGAAGGCTGCAGAGGAAGCAGGGTGCCGCTCGGCTGGGCTGGGTGCACAGGAGCAGGGTTAGCACTGACAGCACCCCAGGGGGTCCTGGAGGCAGGTTAGTCCTAGCAGGGCTCAGTTTACCCTCCTGCCAGTGGAGAGCAAAGGGACGACGGCTCCCAGGCCTTTGCATGGCTGCCATCCAAGGCAGGGGGAGGACTGTCTGCTCCCCAGATCCACAATCTTGTTCCCTGAAGAGCAGAGATCCAGGGGTGCGGGTGGTGTTGGTTAGGACAGGAGTCTTCACCCCGATCCGAGGACCAGGCCAGGCAGCAATATGTGGAGTCCAAAGCAGGTTCATCCTTGGAAGTTTGTCTTATGTGTTTTAAATAATAATTTCTTGGTTTGGTTTAAGCTCAGTTATTTTAAGGAGACTTAACCACCGTGCTTGTCTGTCCTCAGCCTTCCCAGGGCCACAACTTCGAGGCCACATAGAACGCACGAGACCTGGGAAAGGTGGCCACCGGGCTGGGCTGCATGTTGGGAAGTGGGAGGGACGGAGGGGACCCTGGAAGCCCGCGGTGGTGTGAAGTGAGTCCCGCCTGGACTGTGCTGGGGGCTGGCTGGCTCTGGGACATAACCCAGCATGATTACCACCCGGCGTCCACCAGCCCAGCTCCCCCGGAGCCGCCGAGCGCCCACGCAGACGTCGGACCTGAGCGCTTTCTGGCTCTGTGGCCCCGTGGAGCTGTGTTCGAGGTCACTTCGGTCTTCCCAGCCCCGCCTGGAGCCCACCTCTCAGCCTCATTCCAAGAGGGGGTTTTGGTTTCCCAGTGGACGGCTCCTGCCCAGCTCCAAGTGTCCAGGGACCCGGGGTGTCTGCGCTCCTGAAGCGTCAGGCCTGTGTCTTTAGGGCTTTGTGCCCCTCGTGCTTACTGGGGAGCAGTACGCGCACCGCTGTCTGAAACCCTTGGCGAGCCTGACCTCAGGTGGCTTCACATAGCGCCATGGGTGTTGCTGCCGTCAGCCAGAGGACAGACGAGGAAGGCGTGGCATGGAGAGCTCGAGAGGCAGGTCTGTCCCGGGCAGCTCTGCCTCCTTCTGCCACTGCCTTCTTGTGATCATGGTCCCCTGTGCTGAGGAGAGAACAGCGAGGTGTCCAGGTGTTATAGGGTCTCCAGAGAAACAGAACCGATAGGATGTGAGTGTAGACACACTTGTTTCAGGAATTGGATCTTGCCATTTTGGAGGCTGACAAATCCCCACATCTGCCAGAGAGCCAATGGGCAGTCCCAACCCTAAAGCAGGCTCAAGACCCCGGAAAAGCCCACGTTTCTGTTCAAGTGCGAAGGCGGGGAAAAAGCTGGCGTCCAGCTCAGCAGCAGTGTGGCGGGCAGAACCCTGCTGTGCGCGGAGGCTCAGCGCTCTGTCTGCTCAGTCCTGCAGCAGCTCGGAGGAGGCCCGCCTGCGCCAGGGAGGGCCTTCTGCATTCTTCACAGGGTAAACACGTCCAGAACGCCCTCAATCCCAGACACACCCAGAGTAACGTTTTACCAGATAGCTGTGCACCCCGTGGCCAAGTCAAGTTGACATGTGAAACTCACCATCACACCAGGGGAAGCCGGGTGACCTGGGTGCACATCCATCTCCCCCACTCAGCAGCTGTGTTACGTGGGCAGGTTACCTACCCTCTCTGTGCCTCGGTGCCCCCTCCATCAGACAGGGATAATGGCAGTCTGTCCGCTGAGGTGGGGTGTGACTTTCTTGTTTCTGCAATTAGCGTCATTTTTATTCCTGTTTTCAGGGCCTCTCTGTACATGGCAGTGGGTTAAAGTAACCCCCCACCCGAGTTGCTGCCCCCAGGGACCTACATGCCATCTCTGTGTCTTTTCCAGTTTTGTGTTTTTGTATGTGTGACCCCCGACCCTTGACAGGTGGAGTTGGGGAAGAGGTGACTCTGGGGTGTCTGTCTCCAGCGGCCACCTGACCCTAGAAGCCAGCTGCAGCCTTCCATTGGCAGGTGGGGGAAGGTACTCCTCGGCTCCCCCAGCGCTGGGCCAGCCTGGTCTTGCTGCACCAGGGACAACCTCAGCCCCTGGACATGATCCCCAGGACGGGCTATGACGGCAGGTGTGGGCAGCAGATGCCCTTCCTGTGACCCCTTTGATCTTGGAAGCAAGGCTCGCACCGCCAGTCCTGGGCTAATGTAAGCCTGGGGGAGGGAGCTAACACACCCCAGCCTGGGCCCCGGTCACTGACGTGACGCTGTGCAGCAGGGTGAGAGAAAGGACATTGTCTGCCCCAAGGACGTTGTCTTGACCCCTGGGTCCTCAGTGCCCCTCTTTCTGACTGAGGATGGGTCCTAGACCAGGCCCAGAGCCCTGGAGTTCCCACGTGCCCAGAGAATGTTAAAAATGTGTCCTGTGAGATCAGCGCCTCGTCTCTGCCATCAGACTGGGGGCTCCTGAGCATGCCTGGAAGGCCTCTGGGAGGAAAGCACTTGCCGGCTTTTCCTGGGCTGTGAGCACCCAGCCTTCACTTCCCCAGATGATGACCTCGACTCTGTGAGCCCCACCTTAGCTGACCTCACACCTGTCAAGCCCTGAAGGAAGACAGGAGAAAGGTTAGCTGTGTGTGTCACTCCCCGATGGCACCAATCCCTGGGGTGCCGCCTGGCCTTTGCAGAGAGCACTCCTGTGGCTGCCCCTCCCTGAAATGCACAGAGCTGAACCCAGCAGCCTGGCCAGGGAGGCTCCACTGGAATCTCCCCTCCCTCCTTCTGAGGGCTTGACCTCTGTTAATAAAGCCTGAGCTGATGGTGCTGTTTGGGGAACCTCGGTTAGATTCTGCTGTGGGAAGGGACATCCTTGGCAGAGGTGCTGCTTGGTGGACCCCTGCCTGTGCCCATTCCTGTGATGAGTGTTCTTGCCAGACCCCTCTGACAGCAGGCCTGCCAGGAGCTGCAGGGAAGAGCTCTTCTCGGTGGCCTTGGCTATTACCCAAGCATAGAAGCACCAACATGGGCCAGGCCATTCATGCCCCACCCAGTCTCCACCTTCGGCCCCTGCGACTGAACGTGCCCAGGAGCCTGTGCTCCCTCGGGGTGCCTGGCTGGGTCACATGACAGCTCTACCTAGGGTCTAGTGGGGGCAGGCTGGCTGCCAGGGAGAAGGGAGGCCTGGTGGGGGTGGAGGTGCCTGGAACCAGGGTCCAGGAGCCCAGAGAGGGTTGCTGAGGGATGGAGGGAGGCAGGGACCTGGACGGTGCCCTCCGGGGACCTCTACAGTGACTTCCTGAAGAACAAGGCCTCCCTGGGGCAGGGGTGTATCCAGGGACCAGGGGGAGGGCCACCACCCCCACAGGCCACCACCTGTGGGCAGGACTAGGAGCCTGGGCCCACCAGGGCTCCCCACCCTCACTGGAGTCTGCTCCTCCTGGCCTGTCCCCAGCCACAACCCTGGCCTGAAGGCTCCTCCTGCCCTCCTCACCCCTGCACGCAATGCTGGTGGTAAGCAAAGGCTGGACCTTCAGAGATGATGCCCCCCACCGCAGGACCCCAGGAGGCTTGGCCCAGCCCCTGGCCCTGTCCACCCTGTAAGCCCTCGTGGCCTTGCTCCCTGTCTGCTGGCCAAGGACTATGTCCTCCAGGCACTGGAGGCTCCTACCTGCCTGGTTCTCAGGCCCATTCAGCATCAGCTGTGGGTCCACTTCCTGATGCCCACGCCAGGGTCACCTGCCCAGGAGCAGCTGCAGAATGTCCCTGTGGGGGTGGTGTGGGGGTGGGAGAAGCCAGGGCTGGAGGGGTCTGGGGTAGAGTGCAGGCTTGCTGCAGGCCCCAGGCTCCCCATCAGTATCGCCTGGGGTCCTGGCCCTGCTGGGCGGTGTGAGGACTGCAGGTGAGGCCGCAGCAGCGGGGACTCCCTGTCTTCCTCTGGTCTCCTGTCGGCTGCGTTTCCCGCCCACCCCCCAGGCTGCAGGGCCCCACAGTCATGGCACAAGCAGGCTAGGCCAGCTGAGTAAACAGCGTGGGCTCCAGACGGCAGTGGCCAGCGCCCCGGCCGCATGTCCCCCCACAGCGGCGGCACAGCTGCTTCCCTGTCAGCCCCCACCCGGGCATGCAGCGGCCCACGGGCCGTCCCACTGGGGGCAGCACACCTGCCCAGGAGCCCAGTGGGAGAGCCAGGCCAGGGGTGTCCGGGCTATGTCCCCCCAGGTGGCCAAGGGCTTCAAAACAGAGGCCAGCCCCACAGCACAGCAGGTGAGTGTCCCTTCTGGAAGGGTCTGTCGGGCATCCCTGGGAGCCCAGCCCTGCTGGGTCTGAAAATGGCACGGGGTCCCCGACCCCACCCTATAGTCCTCCTCACTACCCCTCCTGCCGCTCGCACAGTGTCCCCCGCCACCGCCATGAGTGCCACCACCTGGCTGCAGTGTCCATCTGAAAATCAGAGCCTCCTTTCACTTTGCCTGAGCGGGCAGGGTCTGGGTGGGACTTGGTGGAGTCAGGCCTGCTCCAGGACCACAGCCAGCTTGGCCCCCCGGCTGGGGCCACCTAGGACTGGCCGGGGCACGGTCTGCTGCAGGGCAGTGGCGTGCCCAGCCATCTGAGCGGGGCCCCGAGGAGCTGCACAGAGAGGGCAGCTGGCCCGGTGTCAGTCAGGAGGCCAGGTAGATAGGCGCCGGGAGACGGGCTGGGCCTAGCCAGGCCACATGACTCAGCTGAGTCAGCCTGGAGAACACTCAGACAGGGCCCGACGCCGTCTCTGAGCAGGGCAGGCCGCTTCCTGCCCCTCTCCAGAGGCTCAGTCACACCATGGCCGTGTCTGGGAAATGTCTCAATGTCCTCCACGGGGAGGCCCACCCCTTCCCCTCCACCCAGGAGCCTGGCCCTCCTGTCTTCCTTTCTGGCCCCCGTCACCTATCTCCTAATTGCAAAAGGGATGTGAGGATTGAAGCTGTGCCCCCTTGAAGGGACCCCAGATACAACATGAGCCACAGGACCTTAGACTGGCTGTTTCCCCACCAGGGACCTCGGTTTGTGCATCTTTAAAATGTGGGGATGGTCCCTGCTCCCCCTGACCTTGCAGTGTTGTAAGAATCTCATCAGATCTGATAGAACATACAAAAGGGGGGCTTTTGAAGCCCTGGGGGCTTTGAGGGTCCCTCAGCATGGCAGAGGGACTGGAAAAGCCCCTGTCTCAAAGCCCCTTAGGGCCCACCTCCCATACCCAAAGTGCATGCTAAGGTGCTCAGAAGAGGCTGCTGCTCCCACAGGGGCTGCTCACGCTGCCCACTTTGAGCCCCAGGTGGTCAGTCCAGCCCAGGTTAGCAGCCTGGCATGTTCTGGTTCCTTACGCTGGTGTCTTCTCTCAGGGAGGGCAACTGCTGCTGGGCCAAGGCATGTAGTAGACTCCATGGGGTGACTCAAGAGGCCTGGATGCTTTCCTCTCAGCAGAGACCTGATGGTCACTGGCCTTGGGACCTTAGCAAGTTTCTGGAGTGCAGTTGTATGGTGTTGACATGATGGCTGCTGTCCTTTAACTGATGGCTGCTGTCCTTCCTTGGGCCCCGCCAACCTCTCCATCAGGTGTACAGAGAGCTGAGCATGTGGGCTTGTGTTGCTTCGTCCCTGAGCTTATCTGTGATTTCGGAGCATTTCCCCGCTGCAGCCTTGAGTGAGAATCCGTTTGGTTTGGGCAGAATTATTCACGTGGCCATGTTGGTGCTGGAGACTGATCTGCTTTTCTGGCCCCCACTGATTAGTAGAGAGCCCCCAGCAGCCAGAGCCTTGTCTCCCTCCTCAAGACCCTCGCCTGCCTTCCCTCCAGCACAGCTGGGCCCAGCCCTGTCGCGAGGGGCTGCGGGTGAGAAAGCTGCCCTGCCCCACCCAGAGCAAGCCCCTTTCACAAACAGGGGCTGAAGGATGAATGTGTCCAGCTGAGGTCACAGCCATCAGAGGCAGGGCCCGGCTCTTTTCCCTGCGCTGTGAAGTCCCCAGACCTTTGCGGGACAACAGGGTGGAATTGGGGCAGGATCGTCCTCTCCACTTCTGCACATGCAGGTGGGAGGTGAGTGAGTCCAGGACCCCGTTGTCTTCCTTCTCAGAGTTTCAGCTGCTCTCTCGGAGAGCCGAGGCCACTCAGCCAGGCCTGTGCATCCTGCCTCTGTGACCCTGATAAGGCGCCGATGACCTCTCCTTACAAGGTCTGCATTATTCTGGCCCGAGTGTGGGCGTCTGGGCAGTGGAGGGAGGGGAGTGAATTTGGAGGCTGGGTAACTGGAAGGCAGTTTGGGGGGAAGAGTCAGTGTGTGCTGGCTCCCGGGTGGGGTGTCCCCCCAAGGGTGGCCTCCACACCCACTCACCAGCCCTTGCTGCTAACCAGCTGGCCTTAGCATGGGACTGGGGAGCCTGGCAACTCCTCAGGGCCTGACCAGGTCAGGGGTAGAGCCTGACCTGCCCGCCGGCCCCCATCTGCTCTGGGCTAGCACCACGAGAGACCCATCACCCCCTGACATTGTAGGGGGTCTTTCATGCCCCAGATGGGAAACGGAAGCTGAAGAGCTTGCTCAGGCCCATGCAGGGTGAGGGCCAAGTCTAAGCCAGAGCTGACGCCCACCCCCTGCTCTCAACACTGTCCCTCCCCTGAGCCCCAGGTGCCCATGAACCTCAGCAGGGCAGGAGGAAGTGGGCAGCCCTGTGGAAGGGGGTGCAGGTCAGCTTGTCTAGTTCCCTGCAGCCGGGCAGAGCTGTCCCCAGGTGCCACTGTGTGGCAGACTTGGAAGCCACATACCCATCAGCCTGGGCATCCCCAAGCCTCGGGTGCAGACGGGCTGTAGTAGTCTGGATCCAGCTGGGAGGAGGAGGGTGGGTGGGGTCTCAAGAGGGTGCCAGGGAGGTGTGTCCATCCCTGCCCTGCCTGGACAGCTGCCGCCTTGCCCAAAGGAGGGCTGCAGGACTGTTCCCTGACATCAGCGGCTCCAGCCAGGAGCTAAATCATTCTGGAAATGCTGCGTTGGCTCCTATGTGTACCCAGCACAACGGGGCACCAAAGGGCTCCAGCAGCCAAAAACTCAGCCGGGATGCGACCTGCAGCAGAGCCCAGCCCAGCATGGGGGTCCCACATGGACCAAAGTAAAACACAAGGGGAATGTCCCTCAGCCCCCAGAAATGGGAGGGTCAGCCGCACCTGAGGGCAGAGAGCTGGGAAAAGGATTTTTGGACCAAGGGGCTGGGTCTTCAAGGACAGGGAAGAGCCCTGCAGAGGGTCAGGAGGAAGCAAGGACATCACATAGGGGACCCACGCTGGAGAGAAATAGGAGGGCTTCATGGCCGAGGTTCTCAGAGGGACCTGGTGGAACCCGTCTCCCACCCCCACCCAGTGCAGCCTCTCCAAGCCCATCGCCTGCCCCCCACCTTGTTCTCCCACACTTTCCCACTGCCCACAGGCCTGCCCGGGCCCCCAGCATCCACTCCAGCCTGTGGCTTGCATTGTCCCCTGCTGAGCTCCAGGACTTCGTACCCTCCCTCCTCCCAGACTTGGGTCCGCACTGGGCAGTGAAGGCCACGTGACCCCTGCTCTGCCCCTTCCTCAGCCACCGCCCCATCCTCCTGCCTCCTAGCCTGGCCTCCAGGACTCTGGGCTAGGGCACCTCTGGGCAGAAACATAACTTTCAGACCAACACAACCTGTGGTCCACCCCCTGTGAACATGCAGGCATGTCCACACCCGTGCTGGGCCCTGAACGGTCTCGCTGAGTGCAGGGTGCTCGGGGCTCCTTCCTTCCAGAACACTGCTTTATGTGGCAGACAGTGGGAGAAGGGGAACCTCATTAGGGTTATGGTGGACGTCAGCTCCAAACCAACCCAGGACAAGGCATGCTCTGAGCACCTTCCCCAGGGACCATTTGCTGCGTGTCCCTGCTCTGGGTGGTGGGATGAGGTGGTGGACATGATAAACACCCACCATCCCTCACCTGCACCTTGCGTCTGGTGGAGGGAAGAGAGCTCACAAAGAAGCAAGAAATACAGAAGAGAGCTCTCCAAGAACTTGGAGTGCTGCGAGGTGGAGACTTTGCATTGTGCCCACAGACAAGGAGTGGCCAAGCCCCCTGGGCAGTGACATTTGAGCTGAGTGTGGAATTCGAGAAGGACGCAGCCACAGGAGCTGTGGGCGAGGGGCATTCCAGCAGGGAGAAGGGCTGGTGCAAAGCCCTCTGGGAGGGCATTTTCGAGGAACATAAAGAGGGTCAGTGTGGTGGGAGCAGAGCGGGTGACGGGAGTGGAGAGGGAGGTGGGAGGAGCAGCGGGGCAGGGGTCATGGAGGGCTCGGGAAACAGGGACAGGAGATGGAAACTGGATTGTGTTCTGAACTCTGTGAGGAGCCACTGGGGAGATGTGACCTGGATTTACTTTTGAAATGAACAAACACCCCCCACACACCAAGGTAACGTATGATCCTGCCAGATATGCAGCAGGCTCTTGTAAGCCACAGGGTGTTGGGGAAACCAGGGAGGTGGTCTTCAGAAGAGCTTCGTAGACCAGATAACAGTGGCTGCCCTCCCTGTCTGAGCCAGTCAGAGGTGGTCTACAGGGCCTGGGCACTGGCCTGGGGGTGTTGGCACACAGAGCAGGTAGTCCACCTGTATTGCGTTTGGATTGGTGGGTGTCTGTTCCATACTAGCAGTTCAGTCATTTGAATACTGCCTCTGATGGCTGGTTGTGGGGTGAATGGGAAGCGGGGAGTCAGGCTGGTCAGCTGACTGTGTAGAAAGATTCATGGGAGCAGGGAGGGAGGGCTGAGAGGATGGATGGATAGATGGATGAATGGATGGATGGATGGTTGGATGAATGGATGGACAGGTGGGTGGGTGGGTGGATGGATGAATGGATGGATGGATGGACAGGTGGATGGATGGGTGGATGGATGGATGGATGGACAGGTGGGTGGATGGATGGATGGATGGATGGATGGATGGATGGATGGATGGATGGATAGACAGATGGACAGATGGGTGGATGGGTGGATGGATGAATGGATGGATGGATGGATGGATGGACAGGTGGGTGGATGGGTAGATGGCGGATGGATGGATGGATGGATGGACAGGTGGGTGGATGGGTGGGTGGATGGATGGATGGATGGAGGGATGGATGGATGGATGGACAGGTGGGTGGATGCGTGGATGGATGGACAGGTGGGTGGATGGGTGGATGGATGGATGGATGGATGGACAGGTGGGTGGATGGGTGGATGGATGGATGGACAGGTGGGTGGATGGGTGGATGGATGGATGGATGGATGGACAGGTGGGTGGATGGATGGATGGGTGGATGGGTGGATGGATGGATGGATGGACGGACGGACGGACAGGTGGGTGGATGGGTAGATGGCGGATGGATGGGTGGATGGCAGATGAATGGATGGACAGGTGAGTGGATGGGTGGATGGATGGATGGATGGATAGATGGGTGGATGATGGATGGGTGGATGGCGGATGGATGGTTGTGTGGATGGGTGGATGGATGGTGGATGGATGAATGGATGGACAGGTGGGTGGGTGGGTGGATGGATGAATGGATGGATGGATGGATAAAATGGATGGATGGATGGATGGATGGACGGACAGGTGGGTGGATGGTTGGATGGATGGATGGATGGATGGATGGATGGATGGATGGATGGATGGATGGATGGACAGATGGACAGGTGGGTGGATGGGTGGATGGATGAATGGATGGATGGATGGATGGATGGACAGGTGGGTGGATGGGTAGATGGCAGATGGATGGATGGATGGATGGATGGACAGGTGGGTGGATGGGTGGGTGGATGGATGGAGGGATGGATGGATGGATGGATGGATGGACAGGTGGGTGGATGGATGGATGGGTGGATGGATGGACAGGTGGGTGGATGGGTGGATGGATGGATGGATGGATGGATGGACAGGTGGGTGGATGGGTGGATGGATGGATGGACAGGTGTGTGGATGGGTGGATGGATGGATGGATGGATGGATGGATGGATGGATGGATGGACAGGTGGGTGGATGGGTGGATGGGTGGATGGATGGACGGACGTACAGGTGGGTGGATGGGTAGATGGCGGATGGATGGGTGGATGGCAGATGAATGGATGGACAGGTGGGTGGATGGGTGGATGGGTGGACAGGTGGGTGGGTGGGTGGATGGCTGATGGATGGATAGATGGGTGGATGATGGATGGGTGGATGGCGGATGGATGGTTGTGTGGATGGGTGGATGGATGGATGGATGGTGGATGGATGTGTGGATGATGGATGGATGGATAGATGGGTGGATGAATGGCAGATGGATGGATGTGTGGATGGCAGGTGGATGTATGTGTGGATGATGGATGTGTGGATGGTGGATGGATGGATGGATGTGTGGATAGTGGATGGATGGATGGATGGATGAGTGGATGGGTGGATGGATGGCTGGGTAAGTGGGTAGATGCACAAGTGAACAGATGGATGGATGCCAGGAGGAAGGAAGGAGGGATTACGGTGTATAGATGAGTGGCTGATGGAGGACTCCCCCTGGTTTTCAGCAGTGCTGGGAGACGGCATGCAATGGGGTCTGGGACGAAAGGCAGCCAGTGATCTCCAGGCCCTCTCCACCCTGCCCCAGGTGGAGCCAGGGCAGGTGGCCAGATAGGACGCTGAAGCTGAGCTATGAGCCAGTCTCAGGCTATGGGACAAGAGCCCCTCTACCTGCCCCATGTCTGCAGGACTCAGCCCCTATGGGAAATGAGGCTCCAGATGAGGGAGACCTGCCTGTGTTATCATCCCTGTCACACTGCCTGAGAAGGCCCCTCCCTTTAGCCTATGGGTCCCTGAGGGCAGGATCACGTGACTCACCTGTGCTGCCCAGTGCAGCCTGGGTGCTTGGAAACTCTTAGCCCCGCCTCCTCTCAGGTGCTGGCTCCCTGGCAGAGGCACACCCAGCAGGTAGGAGGTGCCTGCTGTGACTCTGATAAGCAGGAAGGCTACCCAGCACCCAGCCTGCCCCTGGCCCCTTTTCCCAGGAGCAGGCTTGGGGCAAGCTGAGCCGAGCTACGGAGAAGCTCAGGAGCCGGTTTTAGAACTGAGGCGGGTTGGCTCTCATAGAGGCATTGCCAGTGCTTCGCTGCGTGAGCCTGGCCCAGCAACCCCAACCTCTCCGAAACCAGTTTCCCTGTCTGAAAAGCAGCAAAGGTAAGCAGGTGAGCCATCTGCTACCAGGTGGGGTGACAGAGATCAGGAAGAAGGGGCCAGCCCACCCAGTAGAACCTTGGGCAGGGGCACAGAGGAAGCTCTGGGGCTGTAGACAGAAGCCCCCAGGACCACTGACACCCTGGGCCACCCAGCCCACTCCCGAAGCCTCACCCAGCCCTTAAGTCACAGCAGGAAAGGCTCTGTGTGTCTAAGGTCCCCACCCAGGAAGGGCTAGGGCCATGTGAGAAAGTGACACCTTTGTCCTGGGATTGGCAGAAAGCCATTGGCCCGCCCAGAGAGGCAGCAGACTGCAGCCCCAGAAAACTGGGAAAGGAGGAAAACTGGCCAGCAGGTCTTATGGAATTCGCCCCTGGGGAGTGCAGGGCAGAGGATTACAGTGGGAACACCTACCAGGTCACTGCTGCAGGGTGGGGCCTTCCCCTTTTGGAGCCACGGTTTTCTCTTCTGTGAAATGGGCTGAGGCCACCCTCTAAGTGCCTGGGAAGGCGTGGTGGCTTTCAGAGTTGTTCTCTCTGCTTCGCGCAGCCCTATGTGGGGTAGGGCTGTGACGGGGCAGGAGAGAGAGGCACCTGCCTCTTGCCCATGGCCGACCCCCATCCAGGAGGAGACAGACAGAGCTCCTGAACAGTCCGGAGAAATACAGACGTGCCCGTGAGCGAGGCCAGCAGTGGCAGGCGGGGAGCGCGTGGCAATGGGCAGGGGGACTGGTGGGTGGGTCCCAGGGGCTGTTCCAGGGGCCGTGCTGTGAGGCAGGAAGAAACCTCCCACCAGGAATGGGATGTCTCGAGCTGGTGTGAATTGGGGTGCACCTTGCTTTGAGGACACCTGCGCTTTTTCTCCTTGTTAAGGCACTTTGGGGTGCAAGCAACAGAAACCCCTCGAGGAGCCAAAGCAGGAGGGGCTTGACCAGAGGAGCCGGGTGGGAGGCTCTCGGGATCCTGAGGTGGGGGGAGCAGGCCAGGCTCAGGGACAGCCCCAGGCCAGAGCCAGCTGCTCCCCGGCGCTCTGGGCCCCCCTGGTCTCACCCCCTTGTGTCACCCTCCCTGGGCAGACCGGCTCTCAGCTAGCGCCCCCTGCATCATCAGGGCCTGTCTTCCCACTGTGGAGCACCATCACCTGGGAGGGAACACCTGGTGGCCCGGCGTGGGTCAGTGGCCCACCTGCCATCCACTCAGCTGTGGCCAGGGTCTTACAGAAGCTGGGGGTGGGAGGCTCTCAGAGAAAGATGTCTGCCATGTCCTGTGACGAGCCACAGTTCTGGCAGGGCTGGTCCCAGCTCTGCCTTGCCAGCCCTGGAAAAGCCTGGCATGGGGCAAAGCCATTTGCCCGAGCCTGGCTGTGCGGCCTTCCCAGGCTGATCATCCCTGCTGACCCCAGGCCCCTCCAGCCCTTCTCGTCCTGTCTCTGAGAAGTCCCCTGCAAGGGGACCTGCATATAAGATGGGGTCACCCACCACTTGTTCCTGAGTTGTCTTTGGTTCCTTGCCGGGCAGGTGGGAGGACGCCCCTGGCATCAGGCTCTCCAGCGCCGGCCCGCCTGGTCCCAGCATGAGGTGTGACCTCCCGCTCTCCCTTCCCCCCTTCCTTCCAGAAGCCCCCCGGCACCCACGCCATGAAGGAGGAGGCGTTTCTCCGGCGCCGCTTCTCACTGTGCCCGCCGTCCTCCGCCCCGCAGAAAACCGACCCGCGGAAGCTCACTCGGAACCTGCTCTTCGGCGGGGAGCACGAGTTCTACCCGCTCAGCCCAGGTTAGCGCACTGCGGACAGGCTGGGGCAGCCACCAAGCCTGGGTCCTCCCCGGCCTTGTAGCTTGGTGGTGTGACCTCAGGCGGGTCCCATCCCCTCTCTCCCACTCCCGGTCAGTGAGGGCGACACTCCTGCTCTGCTCACACACCCCAGCATGTGGGGCCACATGGGTTTGATAAAGGATTTGCAGCTCACTATGGTGCCAGGTCAAGCGGCCTTCCTAGTGGGAACTGTGGGGCCAGGCAAAGCCCATTTGGCCATGGAGGTCGAGTAGAGGGCTCCCACAGTCCAGCCTCTGGAGGGGGACAGTTTGTTGTCCTTGGGGAGTCTCCGGGGACAGGTGGCCTATGTCCCAACCCTCCTCTAGGCCAGCTACTTGATGCCTCTAGGCCTCAGTGGGCTCATCTATAAAATGGGGACAGTATTAGTGCCTGCTCTCGGCTACAAAGGGGTCCTGGGGTCTGGGACAAAACAGTTCAGACCAGGCTGCTCTTGTGTAACTGTGGGTAACTTGTCCCCGCCCGGCCAAGTCTGAGCCGAGTCCTCTCTGACGTCCCCCAGAGAGCCCAGCCCTTTCTTCCTAGTGCCCCTGACAGGTGTGAGGTGGGGGCCGGCACCTGCCCAGGAGACTCTCCAGCTGTGCCCACCCCTCCCACCACCTGCTCTGGGGATGAGGAAGGAGAAGCCGAGCTTTCCTGCCACGGGTGACAGTCATGCCCCTGGGGGCAGTGGGAGAGCGTCAGGCCAGCCCACTGCCAGGAATTGAGAGGCTCAAGAACTGTCTCATCCAACAGATGGGGAAACCGAGGCCCAGAATGGGGAAGGCCTTGTCAAAGGTCACATAGAGGACTCGGGAAATCTCAACACCTGGGAAAGTAAATCCCACGACCTTTATGCTCTGCTGCTATGTTCGCCCAGCTGAACCTGCATGGTGGCACTTCTGGGACCAGGGGTCAGTAGGGGAAGGGACGAGTCCAATTGGCAGTCAGTGTCAGAGGGATTTGGTCCCCAGAGCAACTGGCCTAGGCAGTGCTGGACCCTGAGGGGCTAGGGCCTCCTACTAGGAGTGGACGAGGTGGGAGGTGCCAGGGCAGGGGTGGGGAGGGGGACGTGGATGGCTGTAGGGAGAAGGACCAGCACTGGCCTCCCCCTGCCCGGGGTGCCAGCACCCTGCCCCCTTGGATGCTGCAGGAGCCCCTGCGTCCTCCCAGCCCAGAAGGCAGCTCATGTACCGGGAGGTGGCCTGTGGACTGCACAAGCCCAGCCCTGATGACAGGACCTCCTTAAAAACAGACAAAGCCCCAGGATGACCACCCCCCGGGGCTTTGGGTCAGGGCCGTGGGGTACTTTGCAGATGGAGAAGTGGAGGCTGCCAGGGCTCGGGCACACGATGAGGCAGCTGCAGGGACAAGGTAGTCCTGTGACCTTGAGCACTACTGTTCCAGGACCTCTGGGCAGAACCTTTTCCTTAGGTCGCTGTACTGGCTCTTCCACAGATGGCGGCTCCTGGTCCCCACTCCCACTGAGACCTTCCCTGGGGCTCCCAGGGGAGTGGGTCAGCAGAGCCACCAGGTTTTCCGGCTGGTTCTCGGGCCTCTGTCCTCACTGCTCCCGCCCCCCTTGCTGCCCGCCCTGTGGCCTGCAGCAGGATGAGCCTCCATTTCCCAGCACCAGGACCCGGACAGCAGAGCACCGGCCCCAGCCATGGAGGCAGGCGGGAGTGGCCCAAGGGGTGGGCTGCAGGCCTCCTCTGTGGCCGTTTCCTGCCTTCCTCCTGCCCATAAACTATTGCCTTGGAAACCAGCTCCAAAGCCAGCCAGGAAAGGGGAAGCCATGTCCCCCAAGGTTGAATCCAGACACTATGGTCTCCCATCTCCCCCTCCTCCACCAACCCGTCAGGGTGGGACACAGGGACAGAGACCCAGCACCTCCCTCCAAGAGTCCCCACAGTCAGGGACCGATGGTATCCGGCCAGAGGGACATGTGGTCTGGGCACCCTGGACCCACTCTGTGCCTCTGAGGCTGGACACCACATTTTTCTGCTGAAAACTGGGGGCTTGGCTTTCAGACCCCGAAGGACACACCACACCAGCCCAGGCACTCACTTCCTCCCTGTTGGACATGGAGGCCTGGCCAGAGCTCCTGGGTCCCTCCCAGCAGCAGCATTTGCTGGCATTTATTAGACCTTGGGGCAGTGTCCTGTAGCTGCTGCCGCCACCGGGGCTGGCTTCCTGTCCCCTCCCAGCTGCCTGCACCCACCCCTCGCCTGCTGCACACCAGGCAGCCAGCCTGAGGAGCCCGGCCCTCCTGCCATGCCCAGGTCCTCACCCCAGTCACTCTCTTGCAGGGAAGGACGTGGAGTCTAATGGCCCATTGCCGCCAAGGGATGAGGGGCCCCCGACCCCAGGCTCCGCCACGAAGGTGCCACCGGTAAGAGCCCAGCCGTGGGAGGTCCAAGGACTCAGCAGGGAGCCTGGCTTGGGGGACAGCAGGGGCGCCAGCCGAGCCTGCCATCCTGCGCCTGCTCCAGGGGAATAGCTCCGAGTCCCAGGCTGTGCCACTCTGAGGAGAGCCACTAAATGAGGGCTGGAGCCACAAGCAGAGCTTCATAGCTGTTGCTTTATTGAAGCCACCTTCTCGGTGTAACACAGGGGACCTGAGAAGGGATGTAGCTGCTAGGTGGTGTTCCGGGGCAGAAAATCGTGATGAAAGGAGACCCCCCAGGCCCTGTGTGCCTTTGCCTGAGCTGTGCCCTCAGCCGGGCTCGCCCTCTCCAGGTCGGTGCTACATTCCACAGGGGTCCACGCACACATCCCAAGCAGGACCTGGGTTCCAGGGATGGTGAGGGCTTTGGGCACCAACCTTCCTTCCCCCAGAGGGTCTCAGCCCAGCGGAGGCACGGCCCCAAGACACTGACTGCAGCTGGTGGCACCAGGTCCTGATGACAGAGATGGGGAGCAGTGGACTTAGAGATGGGTCCTCCCACTGCCCTGGCCACCTATTGCCCCCTGTGATCTTGAGCAATGGCCTTGCTTCTTGGGGACCCCACTTCCTCGTCTGTCAAACAGGGAGTTAGTGGTGGTTCCCTGTCTGTCCCTGTGTCAGATGCAAGGAGAAGAAAAGGCCAGTCCCGCAGGGCTGCTGGGCCATGGGGAGAGCAGCTGGCTTATTGATTTAATGGTGTGAATTTTTTTTAATGTTTTCTCGTGGTCAAATACACATAACATAAAGTTTGCCGTCTTGACCATCTTTAAGTGCACAGCTCAGTGTCATTCAGCACATTCACACCGTGGTGTGGCCGCCACCACCGTCCACCACAGAACGTTCTCATCTTCCCAAACTGAAGCCCTGTCCCCATTACACACCAGCTCCCCAGCCCCTCCTGTCTCTACGAATCTGACGACTCTGGAGACCTAAGTGGAATCACAGTTTTTGTGCTTTCGTATAATGCACAAAAGGCTTCAAGCATAACGTCTTCAAGGTTCATCCACAGTGCAGCGTGTGTCAAAATTTCCTTCCTTTTTAAGGGTGGCAGGATATCCCGTGCACAGGTGGCCACACGTTACCCGTTCACCTGCTGATGGGCACTTGGGTGGTTTCCACTTCCCAGCAACGGTGACTGCGCGGCTGTGAACATACGTGCACGTGTGTTTGTTTGAGTTCCAGTTCTCAGTTCTTGTGGGTATATGCCTAAGAGTGGGATTGAGGGTCCTGGTGATTCTGTGGCTAGAGGCAATTCTAAAAAATTCTGTCTTTAACGCTTTGAAGAACCGCCACGCTCTTCCCAGGGCAGCCACACCCCTTCCATCCTTCTGCCCAGTGCAGAGCACTCCGGCCTCCCACACCTCATTAACGCCTGCTGTTTTCAAAAAAAGTTATAATTGTAGACATCTTCGTGTCTGTGAAGTGGTGTCCCGCTGTGGTTTTGGCTGGCATCTCCCTGATGACTAATTGCATATTAACCATTGAATATCTTTTGTGGAGAAATGTCTGTTCAAGTTCTGGGCCAATTTTTGGATGAGGCTTAGTCTTTCTGTTGTTGAGTTGTAACAGTTCATGTATTCTCCATACTCGACCCTTACCAGATATATGATTTGCAAGTGCTTTCTCCCGTTCTATAGGTTGTTCTAAATTATAGGTTGCAAAGTTCTGGTCAGATGCTAATATTCATGGTTCTGAGCAGCGAACCTAATCCCCGAGGGAGCTGCGTCAGTGCATCGCGCCCAGAGGCAGGCCGCGTGCAGGCGTGAGCAGAAGGCCCAGCCCCTGGGAAGGAGGCGTCGGTGGCGCACTCCGCAGCGCTGCTGGGCAGGGATGCAGTGACCAGACTGCAAGTGGCCTTGCCCAGCGGGGACAGGGGGCAGACGCTCCACTCCATCCCACTCCCCACCCCCAGTCTCGCCTCCTCTGTTCCCCCAGTGCCTGAACCCAGCACGTCCCATTCCGCTGTACCTGTGGAAGGCTGGGCAGTGGGGAACTGGCGGCGGGTCCACGCATCCTCAAGATGCTTGCGAGCCCCCAGCCACCGGTGCCGAGCACCCGACAGAGCTGTAGACAGTAAATAGCTGGCCGCGTAAATGCAGTAGTGGCTGTAATTGCAAGAGGCCTGGGCGGGCCAGAGATGGCGTGTGTCACCCGGGTCTGGTGCCAGCAGGGCAGTCAGAGCTGTCCTCCTGGAGAAGTGGCTTGGGACCACAGGGAAGAGCATTCCAGACGGGGAACAGCATGTCCTGAGGGGGCTCCCAGGAGGGCAACTTGGGGCATGTTGTCGGTCAGCCTGGGCCCCCGGAGTGTCACCTGGCTGAGGTCCGTACACGCATCACCACTCAGGCCTGGATCCTCGTTGCCCCTCATCCTCGGCTCAAAGGCTGCTCCCAGGCAGAGCCCCCCAGGTGCCCATTCCTGTGACCCTTTCTTCCTGTGATCTGGAGTCTTCTTAGTTGGCCGAGAGAGTGTAGCCCTAGAGCGAGACTGCCAGGACTCAGGCCCAGCTCCGCTGCATCATGCACTGCGTGACCCTGGGCAGGCTCTGAACCTCTGGGTGCCCTCATCTGCAGAACGTGTGTCAGAACGACCTGAGCTGTTGTGCCAAATGTGCTTAGAGCCATGTTCACAATCGTGAAACCGTGCACATGTCCTCACCCCTCCCCTCGCTCTCGCAGCTCTCGCTGGTGGATGGTCTGTCGCTCCTGCAGAGAGCAAAACACCGTCGTCTTTACTTTCTAAGCCCAGCACCTGAGGCCAGTCCTGGCACGTGGTGCTGTCCAGACCTCCTGTCCATGGGATGGTTTGAGTCCCAGGCCTGCTGCTCACTAGCTCTGTGACCTTGGGGAGCTTCTTCACCTCCCCTGCCTCAGTTTCCTGGCCCATAAAATGGGGGAAGTAGCTGCACACAGCTCCGAGGTTATTGGAGAATCAGGTGCATGAATGCAGGCAGCCGCAATATCGGAGCAGACAAGGCTTTAGCTCTGTACTTTACTGTCACCACGAGCAGGCAGGGGGTGGGGCCCGGGTCGTCCTTTACAGCTTGTCCACACCCTCTCAGAATCCAGCCCTGATCCCTGATGGCCCCGAGTTTCCTTCCTGCCCTAACCTCCCACCTCATCCCTGTATGTGTGCATGTGTCTGTATGTGTGTATGTGCCCAGGGGAGAGCAGGTCCCTGTATCGTCATTGCCACATGCTACTCTCGTCCCCCCATCACCTTGGCCGTGCCCCGAAGCCCTGTTCTCTCCCTACCTGATTCAATTCTCACTCCTGCAGGCAGAGTTCAGGCTGTGCAATGGGTCTGACAAGGAGTGTGTGTCCCCAACGGCCAGGGTCACCAAGAAGGAGACTCTCAAGGTGGGCCTGGGCCTGGGACCCACACCTGGGCCAGGGAGGCCACCCCCACCCATGCCTGGTCTGCCAACGGGAGAGGACAAACCCTGCCCTGGCTGCTTGCACGCCCCTCTTCCTCTCCTCTCCCTGCCCCGTCCTCACCCCGGGCTGGACAGTGGGAGGAGCGGGGGCAGCCCGGGTCTTCGCCCCTGACCTGCCGCCGGGTGCCCCGGGCCCAGGCGCAGAAGGAGAACTACCGGCAGGAGAAGAAGCGGGCCACGAAGCAGCTCTTCAGTGCCCTGACCGACCCCAGTGTGGTCATCATGGCTGACAGCCTGAAGGTAGGTGGCAGGTGCAGAGTGTGCGGCCATCCGGGAGACGTCCAGCAAGCTTGTCACTGCAGATCTGCATGCACATCCTAGGGCCGCCCTAACAAATGATCCCAGACTGGGGGCTTAAAACAACGGAAACGCGTTCTCCCACAGTACTGGGGGTCAGAGTCCAAAACCAGGGCGTGGCAGGGTTGCGCTCCTTCTGGAGGCTCTAGGGGAGGTGTCACTCCGGCTTCCCAGGAAAGGGGGAAAGGGTCGGGGCCAGGGGCCTGTGCTCAGACCTCACTGAGGCAGTGAGCAACTGGCCCAGCCCCTGAACCTAGGTCTCCCCCTCCATACAGTGGGGGTTAAATGACCCAACTCCGGGGCTGCTGGGAAAAGCAGGGGTGACAGGTGCGCCCGGGAGCCCCGAGGTCTGCAGAGCCCTGGGCCTGTGTGCCCACCCCACAAGTTATGAATGGAAAACCAGGTGCAAACATGAATATTCACTCAGAATGAGAAAAATGGCAACTAGGGTCAGATTTTACCAAGCCGATGACTGCAACAGTCACCAGCATCGCCAGTTCCTCCTGGGACCCTGAGGGCCTTGACCTTGACCTCGACCTCCACGAACCTCACCAGTCAATCTATCCCTGGCCACTCTGTATTTCTTTGGATTCACCATAATGTATGGGCTCCTTCTAAAAACTAAAAGAGAGCCCTGCCCGCAGCACAGCACAAGGCCTGGCTCTGCCCTGAGTTCCCAGGGGACAGTGCCAGCCCCTCCCTGGCACACAGCAGGCACAGGACACTACCCAGGGAGTGGGAGTGACCAAGGGGAGCCTCGAGCAGGTGTGGTGACATCGAGTGAGGGGAAGGGCCCATTGGTGCCCCCCCGATCTTCCCCCTCTCCCCGCCAGTCCAGCCAGATGCCCCAGGGACGGCAGCCTCAGCAGGCGGGCGTTGACCACAGGCCCCTCCCTGCAGATCCGCGGGACCCTGAAGAGCTGGACCAAGCTGTGGTGTGTGCTGAAGCCGGGGGTGCTGCTCATCTACAAGACGCCCAAGGTGGGCCAGTGGGTGGGCACGGTCCTGCTGCACTGCTGCGAGCTCATCGAGCGGCCTTCCAAGAAGGACGGCTTCTGCTTCAAGCTCTTCCACCCGCTGGACCAGTCCGTCTGGGCCGTGAAGGTACCGCCAGGCCATGCTGGGGCGAGGAGAGAGGACCCCGGGTCAGGAGGCATGTCCAGGCCACAACGCGGGGGTAGTCAGAAGGCCCTGGGCAGGCCTCTTGACCCCTCTGAGCCTTGGCACGTCTGGGGATCAGATGTGGCCAGATTCTCCACGTGGAGCACACAGTGGACCTCAGGGAATAGGTGATGGGATGGGACCCAGCTTACACCACGCAGCCCTTACCCGGCCACTGTCCACGAGGGTGGAGGCGGCTGCAGAGCACGCAGAGCCCAGGGCTGCTCCCGGCGGTGGCTGAGGAACAGGCGGTGTGTCTGGCAGCTCCCAGCCCGGACCTCGCCCCTCGTAACTCAGGGGCTGCCCAGCCCAGCACCGAATGGGGAAGGGTTGCCAGGTAAAATCCAGAACGCCCGGTTAAATTTGGATTTCATAGAAACATCAAAGATTTTTGATGTCAGTACGTCCCAAGTATTGCACTGGATATACTGTTCATTATTTCTGAGATTTGAGTTTAACTGGGTGTCCTGGACTTACATTCACTGATTCTGGCCACACTAAATTGGGAAGCTCAGAGCTGGAAAGCTGAGGGTGGAGCTGCCAGCTAAGAAAGGGACAGAGAGTTCTCCTGCCCGCTGCATCTGCCCAGCCAGGTGCCTGACCCCACCCGGGGTCCTGAGGCCCGCAGGTGTCCAT
The DNA here is from genome assembly GCF_027409185.1 of Cynocephalus volans. Classification (NCBI taxonomy): domain Eukaryota; kingdom Metazoa; phylum Chordata; class Mammalia; order Dermoptera; family Cynocephalidae; genus Cynocephalus; species Cynocephalus volans. The sequence goes on from NC_084463.1 coordinate 165,956,077, forward strand.
GCACATCTGCATGTGGATCCGCACGGTTCTGCATGGTTCATCTGTCCTCAGGTGACATCCAGCCCTCTGTCTCTCCAGGGACCCAAAGGCGAGACTGTGGGCTCCATCACCCAGCCCCTGCCCAGCAGCTACCTGATCTTCAGGGCCGCCTCGGAGTCGGACGGTGAGTCCTCACCTGCTCTGCGGTCTCCCCCTGAAGCAGGACCCCTCGCAGGGCTGTAGCCCAGGTGCAGGTGGCCCCATTCAGGCCCTTCCACTGCCACCCAAGAAGGAGACAGCCTGAAGTCATGGGACAAGCCAAACATGGAGCCAGGCAGGCCTGCCATTCACTGATACCCCTCTCTGAGCCTCAGTTTCCCCATGGGTAAAATGTGACTAGTAACACTGTTTGCCCCACTGTTATTAGACTCTGCTGACCTTATAAAAGCATCCAGATAACAATTACTGACCCCAACCACATGCCAGGATCACTGAGCCAGCAGGTTCTACTGTTACCATCCACATTTGACAGATGGGGAAACTGAGGCATGGGCAAACTGCCAGCAAGAAATTGCTAGAGCCTGGATGAGAATCTGGGTCTCCCTGACTCCCAAATGCATGGCACATTGTTGGCACGCACTGCAGCTCTTGCAGCTGCGACTGCAGTTATTACTGTAACTAGTAGGCTTGCTCCCGGTAACCACCTTCCAACCAGGGTTGTGGCCCTGCTCCACAGCTCCGTGTAAATGCAGCTGCTCCACCTCCTTTCAGCCCTCAGGGCTGGCTCCCCCCAGAGCAGCGGGGTGAGGGGCTGTCACCCGCCAGTGTCCACAGCCATGAGGGCCCTAGCTGGAGCAGCCTGGCCTCGACCCCTGGGCTCCGGCCCCTGCCAGCCTGGAGTCTCTGACTGCTCCTGTCCTGCTGGAGCCACGTCGCCCCTGGTGGTCGAATGCCACAGCACACTCCCTTCCCCAGCCATGCAGTCCCTTTAGAATAAGGGCCATTCCTCCCTCAGTGCCGGGCCCTGCTGGGTTGGACAGGGCAGCCTGTGGGAACTGAGGACTAGCGTTGGGTGGAAGGCCAGCTCCGGGTCCTCGGGTGTGTGACCTCGAGGGGTCACTTACTGTCCTGGCCTTAGCCCCTCTGAAGGGCTGCCTCCTCGGGGCACATCTGTCCTGGACAGGGCATGCTCACCAAGTCCTCATCCACATGCGGTTCCTGGTGTCTGTCCCCCCACCACGCAGCCCCCTCTCCGGCTCCATGGCCCAGCGGGGAAGGGCAGGGACAAGAGGGGCTGGGGTGGAGGGGGTGGGATCCCTGGAGGGTGGGATGGGGCTTCCTGGGGGAAGTGAGGAGAGGACTCCAGACGGGACGTGGTAGGGTCGGGGGTGGGCTTCCGTGGGGGCGGGTCTCACCCGGTGTCCCCCCCCAGGCCGCTGCTGGCTGGACGCCCTGGAGCTGGCGCTGCGCTGCTCCAGCCTGCTGCGCCTGAGCACCTGCAAGCAGGGTCGCGACGGTGACCCGGGCTCCTCGCCAGACGCATCGCCCTCGCCGCTCTACAGCCCGCCCGCCTCGGCCACCGGGCACCCGGACCAGGACCTGTTCCCGTGAGCAGGGGCGCGGGGGACACAGGGGACGCTCCCTGGCATGGCCTCGCTGGTGGGGAGCGGGGAGAGAGCGGCCCACTCATCAGATCTGGAGGCTCTCGGGGCAGCCTCAGTTTCCCCGCATGTGAGACGGGGCTGACGGTGTCAGCGCGGCGGCCGGACCCAGGGCGCCCTGCCCGTTCCAGGCTGAGCGGGTCTTGCGTGGACAACCACCTGGAGCACGATGCGTTCTCGGAGAAGTCGGAGAGAGAGAACGCGGAGGAGTCGGACGCCGAGACCCGGGACCGCAGCCGGAGGACCCCCGGGAGCAGGAGCGACCAGGCGGCACGGAGGGGGACCACCTACGTGGAGCAGGGCCGCGAGGAGGAGCTCGGGGAGGTGGGCCTGGCCCTCGCCCCTCGTGGTGAAGCGGGGTGGCCGTGCCAAGTCCCGGGGAGGGGAGCGCAGGGCCGGGCGTGGGGTCTCAGGAGCTGTGACACCGTGAGTGACAGCAGGGAGGCTGTGGCTGTGGGCAGAGGGGCCACCAGTGCACAAGGCCCGGACAGGCGCAGTCCCCGCAGACCCACCTGCAGACAGCAGAGAGGCTTGGTTGGGCGAAGTGGGGGCGGGTCGAGGAAGCCAGGCTTTGTGGGGACGGGGCACTGTCAGGCCCGGGGCTCTGTCGTCAGGGGTCTTGGTCTTTCTCTTCCAGAAGGGAGGGAGAGAGGAACGGGCTGAGGCTGTGGCTGGTGGAGGAGCAGCAGCCCCTGGCCTCAGCTGGAAAGGGGGTGCTTGGTCCCTGCTGTCCTTTGGGACAGTGCCTTGTTTGCGTCCTGCCCTGCCAGGGACACAGGCTGGTCTCTTCCCCTTGGTGCTCTGTGCAGTCGCTCGTGCTCAGTGGAGAACACGGCCTCCCTGCAGGGGCTGCTGTTCTCCTGGGGAGTGGGCTGCCTGCGTGGGCAGGAACAGGGAGGTCGGCATGGGGCCCGGGGCGCAGGGTGCCGGGGAAGCCAAGCCACCTGTGGGAGCAGCCGTTGTCAGGAGAAAGCCCAGGGCACCGTGGACCCGGTGTCACTGGAGAAGGGGTAGTGGGCAGGTTCAGGCTGTTTCCTAAGGTGCAGCGGGCAGGTCCCAGATGTTTCAGTGAAAAGCGGGAGGGGTGGGGAGGGGACAGGACTGTGTATCGTCTCGTGTTGGGGACACTGTTAGCCATCCAGGAGAGATGCTGCTCCAGGGGGGCGTCTGAGGCTCCAGGCAGACAGAGGCCTGGGCATTCGGGCATGGAGAGGCAGCTGGGGCGCCCCAACCTTCCGAGGCTGAACACATGAGGCTCCACAGAGTAGGGGGGGCAGGGAGGCAGTAGGGACCAGGAGCGCAGGTGTCGCAGGGCCAGCGTCGGAGCAGGGGCATACCTAACAGTTACAGCTGCCGTGGGAGCCCTACGGCTGGCTGGAAATCCAGGCTGCAGCTGGGGTCCACATGGCCGCCCATCAGCCAGCCCCCTCATGGGGCAGACGTGGCCCCTGCCTCCAGGGGCTCCCCGTCCCCTAGGGGCCTAAGCATGCTGTCCGCTAGGCCAGTGCCACTAGGCCTTGTCCACAGCCCTGCATGCACAGAAAGGCACGGCAGCTTGCCTGAGGCGGCCCATCAGGGCAGTGTCAGATCGTGATGTAGGGCCCACTGCTTGCTGCTGTGTGACCTCAGGCACGTTACTTGTCCGCTCTGTAAAGTGGGGAGGACAGTCCTGGTGCCCTGGGCTGCTGTGAGGTGAGAGTCTAGAGCAAAGAAGGGCGCCCCGAGCTCGGGCCTGCTGCTGGGAGCGTGGGACACACACTTGTCTTCTCCAGCTCAGGGCCCGCGTGGGGGCTCCGGGGGAGGGCGGGTTTGGGGGTCCTCAGCCAAGTCCTGCTACGCCCCAGGCCTCAGAGCCACAGGGGCATCCCAGCGGTGACAGCAGGAAGACCCTGACAGTGTCCAGGAAGGGCGGTGGGGCTTGGCTTTCACCCGGGCACTGCGGGCCGGTGGGACTTCCCGTGGGCAGACGGTCCCCGCCGGATGGCCCCGTCCTGAGAGCACCCCACGGAGCCTACCTCCTGACTGTCCCAGCACCCTGTTTGAGATCATCCTGCCCACACGAGGGTTTGCTTGTTGGTGTGGAGGGGAAACCAGGGCCCTGCCTTCTGCCCGCAGACAGAGGGACAAAGCCCAAAGCCCCGAGGCTCAGTCAAGCCGCGGCATGTGTCTGGCAGCCACGACGAGGGTTAGACGCCGCAGGGTTAGACGCCGCGGGGAAGGAAGTGAGCCTGTGGCCCGTGACCCGGACACAGGAGGGAACCTTTCTAAAGGAAGCACGGGCTTTTGGAGGTGATGATAAGTTCATGCTGTTCATTGTGGTGACGGCTTCACGGGTGTGTCCTTACCTCCAGAGTCATCGGGAATAGACATTAGGTTTGTTGTATGCCACTCATACCTCCATAAAGTGGTTGAAAAGAAAAAAGAAAAAGAAATGTTTTAGATTACGTATTTTTTTAATGGGAGAGCGGGCCTGCAGCACCTGCCCGGGGCATGACTGTGACGTTAGACGGACTGACGCCTCCAGGCCCCCAGGAACCCGGCCGCTGGGAGGGGCTTCCCCCTGCCTGTGGGACAGTCACACGGAGTCCACTGGCAGGTTACAACAGCCAGGTTGGGGCAGCTCCGCCCCTGCACTCAGTGGGCCCAGGTCAGCAATCTGGAAGGGGCAGGGCCCGCGGGCAGGAGACAGAGGCGGGCATGAGGGTGCCCAAGCTGGGGCCCGTGGGTGTCCCCTCCTCCAGCAGGGCCAGCTGCCGTGGTCCCACCTACCCTCCTGGCTCCCCCAGGGCCTGACCTCGGCCCCTCTGCTGCAGCTGGGCGAGGCGTCCCAGGTGGAGACCGTGTCGGAGGAGAACAGGAGCCTGGTGTGGGTTCTGCTGAAGCAGCTGCGGCCCGGCATGGACCTGTCCCGTGTGGCGCTGCCCACCTTCGTGCTGGAGCCCCGCTCCTTCCTCAGCAAGCTCTCCGACTACTACTGCCACGCCGACCTGCTCTCCAGGTGAGCACCACACCAGGAGGAGGGAGCCCCGCAGCCCCTGCCTACCCCATGAGGGTTCCAGAGTCCCCCACATGCTTCCCCGGGGCCCAGGCTGAGCTCGGTCCACTGTGCCTGCTGGCTTTGGCCTCCACAGTGGCCCAGTCTCCATGACCAGACTCAGAAGAGCAGGTGGAGGGGTAGGGTCAGGGAGGTGGTGCAGTCACTGTCACTGGAGCCGTTGATGGTGAGCGTGGACCTCCTGTCCCCCTGCGCCCTGTGCCCTGTCATCAGCACCCTCAAGCTGAACAGGGTGCGCTGCAGAAGCAGGCAAGCGGGCTGTATGCTCAGGAGCCAGTGAGGGCAGGGGCATCCGGGGGGGCTTCCTGGAGGCGGGGGCACCTTGGCAGCCCCAAGCCTGCAGCTCCCTCTCTGCCCCAGCATGGCACTTTATGGTTACGTGGAGAACCCACTTCCCCAGGGTAGGGACCAGGGGTGTCCAGAGCACCCACGCCTGGTGGCCTGTTTCCAGATGAGTGGAGGGACGTCGGGATGGTGGAGGGAGGGGTCAGGGATAGGAGGAGGGCACGGCTGACCTGGAGTCAGAGTTCACCCGTGGCAGGGCCGCCCTGGAGGAGGACGCCTACAGCCGCATGAAGCTCGTGCTGCGGTGGTACCTGTCCGGCTTCTACAAGAAGCCTAAGGTAAGAAGCCACCAGCTGGGGAGGGCAGGGCTGCAGCCAGGGCTCTGTGCACTCAGCGCTCATCCCCTGGCACCTGCACTGAGTCCCTGGGCCACCCCCTACCCCATATGGCTTGAAGGGTGCTGCTCGTCCCCACAGCAGTCTGGGTTCTCAGCGGTGAGGACAGGGCCCTGACCTCCCACAGAGGGCCCCCCAGACAGCTCCAGCCAGGTCCCCAAGGGTGGTCCCAATTCCCTGAGGGCCCAAGTTAGACCCCTTCCCTGGCCCCAAGAAAACCGCTGTGTTGGTGACGCTGCCAGGCTATGGGGCTTGGAAAGGTGCTTTCAACCCTGAACCTCCAGGTACCTTTGGGATCTGTGGATTTCATAATTTTCTGGTCAAGGAACCCCTTTTTAGCACCCCAAACCCAGGCCTTGGGGGACATCAGGACTGCTGTGGTTGAAGGGAGGGGGAAGGGCCGGCAGCTCTGCCCACTCCCCTGACCCCGCCAGGGAGCCTGGGCTTCCACGAGACACAAGTTTGAAAGCCACCATTCTGGTCCCACCTATTCACTATGCAGATAGGGAAACTGAGGCTTGGGAGGTGAGGGAACGACCCCAAAGTCATACAGTGGGTGGGGTATGGAGCCAGGGCTCCCAGCTCTGCCTGGGGCCTTTCGAGGCCAGCTTTGAGCAGCATCTGAAATCCAGGAGGAGTGTGAACTGGTCAGGGTTTTGTGTCCCCCTCTGAGCTGAGAAGCGGACAGGATGCCGCCTAGGCTGTCCCCCCAGAATGTAAACCATGGGCAAAGCATATGCTCCCCAAAGCAGAAGAGGGGAGCTGTTCCCAGATGCTGCTGACAAGCCAGGCCACCCCCCCAGATCCCAGGCAGTGGGCCACCCACTCCCACTCTCCCTCGGTCCACCCCACCCAACGCAGGGTCCATGGCTCGGCCCTGCCAGGAGCTTCTTCCCTGCCTGAGCCCTCAGACGCATCTCTCTGTTCGTTGCCTGCAGGGAATCAAGAAGCCCTACAACCCCATCCTGGGGGAGACCTTCCGCTGCTGCTGGTTCCACCCCCAGACCAACAGCCACACCTTCTACATAGCAGAGCAGGCAAGCGCCCCCCGCCTCTCCCGGCGCTGGGGTGGGCAGGGCCCTGGCAGCAGGCGGGGCAGGTCTGACCCCAGTGCACGTTTCTTGATGGACCCACATCCTTCCCAGTGAAAGGGCTCTGGGCCTGGCCACTGCCAGCAGGAATTCCCAGAGGGTGCAGGCACGGTGTTGCTGTAGCCGCCGAAAACATCTCCTTGCTGGGGGGCAGTGCACCCCATTTCCCACGGGGCACTATGGGGTGACACAGGGATTCGAGTCTGCTGCTGGGCCCCACGACTCAGGCTGGGCACCGCTGGACAACATGGGCAAGAGCCGGGAGGGCCTCCCACACGGAGTCAGGGTTCAGGGCTTCTCCCCAGGAGGCTGGGCTCTCGCTTCCCTGGGATTGCCCATTTCTGGGGCCATTTCCAGAGCTGCCTCTGCCCGCAGGTGTCCCACCACCCACCAGTGTCTGCCTTCCATGTCAGCAACCGGAAGGACGGCTTCTGCATTAGCGGCAGCATCACGGCCAAGTCCAGGTTCTATGGTGAGGGGCTCACCCTGGGTGCTTCCTGGGGCCTCGGGGAAATGGGGAAGGACCCGGCTCCAGGAGCTGCTGGACACCAAGAGCTCAAGTGGTGGCCGTGTGCATATCAGCGACACATGGGGGTAAAAGTGCTCAGACCCTGGATGGGGCAGAGCCAGCCCGGCCTGGGCTCACTTTCCCAGCTGGGAGTGGGCACCTTTTGCAGGGATGCCATGAGGGTTAAGAGAGACCCTGCAAGAAAGGTGCAGTCTAGAGCTGTCCAGTTTGGTAGCCACTAGCCACGTGTGGCTGTCTAAGTGGATTAAAAGGAAATAAAACTTTAAACTCAATCCCTCAGTCATTTGAGACCTGTCGCATGTGCTCAGTAGCCACAAGTGGCTGGTGGCCCCGTGTAGGGCAGGCAGGAACGCTCCATTATTACAGGAAGGTCTTTCGGACGTGGGTGCACAGAAAGCATCTGTTTCCATTTCCCCGTTGTTGGCAGAGGGTGCTGCATGCCCGTGTGCCCAGCTGGCTGCAGGGTACATGGAGGTCTGCAGGGGGTGACAGGGGGCATCTCCCTCAGGGTCCGTTCACCTTTTCTGCCCCATGCTCCCATCTCTGGCAGCAGCTGGGGGTGGAACCCCTCTACCAGGATGTTTAAAATCCAAGAGGGTCTCAGGCTAGAATCCCTGGTTTTGTAACTGAAATAAACTTTTAACATGTCAAAGTTAAATAACTTTTCAGGACAGATGGGTGGCAGGGCTTTCACGGAGCATGGGGCTCAGAGAGGTTCAGTGACTCACCCACAATCACACAGCTGTGTGTGCCAGGAACTCTTCTGACCTTGTTGGAAGGGAGCTCAGACCCCGTGATCATAGGGGTGGCCCCGGGTGCAGAGGGTCTTTCTATGTCACTGGTGCCACGGCCCCTGTCTCTGCAGGGAACTCACTGTCAGCTCTGCTGGACGGCAAGGCCACGCTCACCTTCCTGAACCGAGCGGAGGATTACACCCTCACCATGCCCTACGCCCACTGCAGAGGTGAGAAGCTGCACCGCCCACCGCCGTGCAGAGCCCAGGCTAGCCCCTCAGTGAGCACGCCCGGTGCTGAACCCTTCTGGTTTCTATTTGTTTGAAGATAATTTTATTTCACCCTCACTCGTCAGTGGTTTCTTTAAGCTAGGTATGCAACTCCAGGTAGATCGTGATTTTTCTCCCTTTTGAAAACCTTTTTTTTTACTGCTTTCTGGCTTCCATCGTGGTCAGTGATCAGTCAGCGGCCAGCCTATTTGTTACATAATCTGCTTTTCTCAGTAGCGACTTTCCAAATATTCTCTGTCGTTGGTGCTGTGCAATCTCACAGGAGCGTGTTTGGGTTTATTTTGTTAATTATTAGACTTTCTTTTTTACGGTGGTTTTTAGGTTCATAGAAAAGTTGAGCAGAAAGTACAGAGTTCCCACAGACCACCTCACACCCCAGTTTCCTAATTATTAACATCTTGCATGGGTGGGTACTTCTGTTACGACCGATGAGCCTGTACTGACGCACTAGTACGACCTGGAGCCCCTGGTTTACTTGAGGGCTCACTCTTGGTGTTGTACATTCGATGCGTTTGGACAAATGTGTAATTTCCTGTATCCACCATTATAGTAACATACAAAATAGTTTCACCCCCCTACAATCCTCCTATGATTAGACATGATTAGGTGAATCTATCTATTCGTCCCTCCCCCAGCCCCTCACGACCACTGATCTTTGTACTGTCTCCATGGTGTTCCCTTTTCCAGAATGTCCTAGAGTTGGAATCACACAGCCTTTTCAGACTGGCTTCTGCCCCTAAGGAATATGTATTTAAAGATTCCTCCATGTCAATTTGTGGCTTGATATCTCTGGATTTCTTTTTTATGTTTGCTGCTTGAGGGTTTTTGTTTATTTGTTTGAAGTTTTGGATTCCTAGATTTTTGTGGCTTTCATCAAGTCTGGAAATTTTTTAGCTATTATTTTTTTTAGTACTCTCTCACCCCTAGTTTCTCCATTTTTCCTTCTAGAACTCCAGCGAGACGTGAGTTGTCTCCTAAGTCCTGTGTCTCTCAGTGTCTCTGTCATGTCTCGTATCTCTTTGCATTCTGGATAATTTCTATAGATCTGCTTCCGTCCTAATGATCTGAAGTTTAACTCATCCGTGAAGTTTCCTATTTCGACGTTGGTTTCCCTGCAAGCTCTGCTCGGTTCCCCTTCAGACCTGCCAGTTCTTTTAGACTTGCGCCTATTCGTTGGTCGTGTTGGCAATCCCTTCTTAGAAATCTCTAAACATTGTAAACACAATAGTAATTCCCTCTGCTAATTCCAATTCTCTAATGTGTTTGCCACCGCATCCCCACTGCCCACCTGGTGCTTAGTAGACGCTCAGTAAACATTCGGTGGACGGAAGACCTCGGGGTTCTGACTTTGCTGGGGTTTTCCTGGCTCCCACGTGTAGCAGGTTGTTTCTGGGCCACACGGGAAATACAGATGTGCCTTACCAATTCACCAAGAGTTTTGTTTTTATTCTTAGCTCCTGGAGCCCGGGCCAGTACAGATGCTTCTTTGCCTCCCCCTATGCGACAGGTGCATTCCTGCAGCGCCCTGCATAGCCACGGGAGGGTCCCAACTTTGCAGAAATGTCTCAGGACAAACTCTGCCTGTTACTCCGGCCCAGGCCCTGTCTACTGCTCCCTGCAGGAACCTCGGACACAAAGGTCTCAGATCAGCAAGTGGCCCCCTACCCTCTCCCTTCCTTCTCTTTCTCCTTATGATTTTTCTCGTTCATGTTTATGTTTTTCTTCCAAGAGATTTCTCTTATTACCTCGCATGCTCATCTGTTCAACTGTGCACTTAAAGAACGTTGCATAGTTTATCAGCTTTTTAGTACGGCAAAGGTCAAACATGTGAAAGCACAGTGCGCCCCTGCACACCCACAGCTCAGCAAGCCGCCGGTCTTGTTTCTTTGAACTTACGCATTCTCCACCCGGTTACCTTGAAGTCAAACCCAGACCCAAGTCACACCATCTGTATGTTTCATTGCATGTCACTGAAAGATAAGGATTCCCCTTCATAACCATAACCACGACACTGTCATCACACCAAAAAAAAAAAAAAGTAAAGGCTCTTAACATCACCAGATACACAGTCAGTGTTCGAAGTTCCCCAATTGTCACATACACATATATTTACAAGGATACTTCAGAAAGTTCGTGGAAAAACAGAATTAAAAGACAGTACGAATCTTGCCGTGAACTTTCTGAAGGACCCCGTATACCCACACGCGCGTGAGGCTCGTGCTTTGTGCCCGTCACTGTCTCCGCCTTTTTTCTGTCCTTGCGGTGTATTTGTTGAAGAGCTGAGGTCATGTTCCTGCAGCATGTCCTGCAAGCTGGGCTTCACTGGCGGCGTGCCTGTGTCCTGGGTCTCTCCTCTAAACTGTAAATTGATTTGCTCTATAGATGCTTGACCCCACTTAGCACAATTTTTCAACGGGACACTAACAGGGACTTCGTGTCCGTCCACGGAGGGCTGTGCGATGTCTGCTTGTTTGTGACACTCGTGGGCGTGGATTCTCAGTGCTGGATCCGTTCAGTTGTCAGCATTGCAGGACAGCGATGTTCTGTCCCTTTTCCTTCGTCTTACCAGCAGCTGTTCCTCTAAACAGAAACTTCCCCTCGTCTGCAATGTGGTCCCCCCACAGGTGCGGTTTGTTTTAGGATGAATGCTGGAGTTTTTCTCTTTTCAAAATGTTGAGTTTTTTTTCCTGGTGTCCTCCAAAGGTGATCACTGTTGAGGTCGTTACAGCTGTATTATTTGGTGGTTCCAGAACATTCCAATGGTTACCCTTTTTGATACTGAAGTTGTCCCATCTTTGGCCAGGGGGGGCCATAGCTGGCTTCAGGGTCCCGTCAACACCCCTGGTGGCTCATCTAGCTTCCTTCCTTCTGCAGCGACCACAGGTGCACCTTGGATGCTTCCTGCCCTAGACCTCAAATCAGCCATTTCTCCAGGGACCCGCAGGCCTTCCAGGAGGCAATAATATTTAAAGACCACAATCTGGAGGCCGGATCTGTTTCATTTTTTAAAATCTTTTTATTGTGGTAAAATATGCATAATAGGATTTACTGTCTTAATTATCCGTAAGTGTACGGTTCAGTGGTAGTAAATACATTCCTAGTGTCTGTGCGACCATCACCACCGTCTGTCTCCCGGTCTGCTTCCTTAAGAGTGATTGGTCATTGCTTCTGGGGCTTTCCAGTGAGCTGAACATAGAAATCTTTTTTGTTTTAAGCTTAAAACAGATCATGAGTTCATAGACTTCCAATCCAGATTCAAGATAGTAGGATTTTGGTAGTTCCGTTGACCTGACATCCAAATCTTCTTTCCTCTGCATCAAAAAGCCCAGTTTTCAGTGACACAGCCGTGGTTACTTTTTTGTCTAGTCCCACATTCCACAGACAGCAGGCCTAGAATGACAGTCACCTTCCTGCCAGCCACAGCACCATCACTCCAGACAGCGTGTCGTGTAGTTTTTGCAGCTGTTTTGTACTGAGTACGTCCCACTAGGGATTTTATTTATTTATGTATTTATTTTTATTTTATTTTACTTTCTTAATATACAATATGGTTGATTATTGTGGCCCATTACCGAAGCCTCCCTTCGTCCTCCCTCTCTCCCCTCCCTCCCAACAATCTCTGTTTGCTTGTCATATCAACTTCAAGGAATTGTGATTGTTGTGTCTTCTTCCCCCCACCCCCAGCTTGTATGTGCATTTATTTATTTATTTTTAGCTCCCACAAATCAGTGAGAACATGTGATATTTCTCTTTCTGTGCCTGACTTGTTTCACTTAATATAATTCTCTCTAGGTCCATCCATGTTTTGCAAATGGCAGAATTTCATTCGTTTTTATAGCTGAGTAGTACTCAATTGTGTAGACATACCACATTTTCCATATACACTCATCTGATGATGGACATTTGGGCTGGTTCCAACTCTTGGCTATTGTAAAGAGTGCTGCGATGAACACTGGGGAACAGGTATACCTTCAACTTGATGATTTCCATTCCTCTGGGTATATTCCCAGCAGTGGGATAGCTGGGTCGTATGGTAGATCTATCTGCAATTGTTTGAGGAACCTCCATACCATTTTCCATAGAGGCTGCACCATTTTGCAGTCCCGCCAACAATGTATGAGAGTTCCTTTTTCTCCGCAACCTCGCCAGCATTTATCGTTCAGAGTCTATTGGATTTTAGCCATCCTAACTGGGGTTAGATGGTATCTCAGTGTGGTTTCAATTTGCATTTCCTGAATGCTGAGTGATGTTGAGCATTTTTTCATATGTCTGTTGGCCATTTGTATATCTTCCTTTGAGAAATGCCTGTTTAGCTCTTTTGCCCATTTTTTAATTGGGTTGCTTGTTTTTTTCTTGTAAAGTTGTTTGAGTTCCTTGTATATTCTGGATATTAATCCTTTGTCAGATGAATATTTTGCAAATATTTTCTCCCACTCTGTTCGTTGTCTTTTAACTCTGTTGTTTCTTTTGCTGTGCAGAAGCTTTTTAGTTTGATATAATCCCATTTGTTTATTTTTCCTTTGGTTGTCCGTGCTTTTGGGGTCATATTCGTGAAATCTGTGCCCAGTCGTACTTCCTGAAGTGTTTCTCCTATGTTTTCTTTAAGAAGTTTTATTGTTTCAGGGAGTATATTTAATTCTTTAATCCATTTTGAGTTTGTTTTAGTATATGGTGAGAGGTATGGGTCTAGTTTCATTCTCCTGCATATGGATATCCAGTTCTCCCAGCACCATTTGCTGAAGAGGCAGTCTCTTCCCCAGTGTATAGGCTTGGTGCCTTTGTCAAAGATCAGATGGCTGTAGGTGTGTGGGTTGATTTCTGGATTCTCTATTCTACTCCATTGATCAGTGTGTCTGTTTTTATGCCAGTACCATGCTGTTTTGGTTATTATAGCTTTGTAGTATAGTTTAAAGTCAGGTAGTGTTATGCCTCCAGCTTTATTTTTTGCTCGGAATTGCTTTGGCTATGCATGGTCTTTTGTTATTCCATATAAATGTCTGGATAGTTTCCACTGGGGGTTTTAAAGTCATCTGGAATAATTCCACTCCAGGGTTATGCCACCCTCTCATACCCAGTTTGGGGTTTTGTTTCATTTTACTTTTGATTCTGAGGAATCACTTTATTTATTTATTTATTTTTGTAATTATATAAATACAATATTTACCTGGTTCCAAAGTTAGAACTACAAAACAGCATAGCTAAAGAAGTCTTGTGTCTCTCTCAGACCCCTGCACCCCAACAGAGGATCAGCCCTGTGTCCTCGCTGTCCTGCAGCTGGCTCTTCCAGCTTCTTGATGTAGCCTGGAGACCCCTCGGAGCAGTACAGGGACCCACCTCATTCCTTCTGAGCTGCGCAGTTTCCTATTGTGCACAAGCCAGAGCGCATTCAACTAGTCCTCTGTGATTTGGGGAAGACTTCAAGCCTTTTGCTATTACAAATGGCTGTCTTTTTTTTTTTTTTGTCTTTTTTTTGACTGGTAAGGGGATCCCAACCCTCGGCTTGGTGTCGTCCGCGCCGCACTCAGCCACTGAGCGCACCGGCCATCCCTATATAGGATCCGAACCCGCAGCGGGAGCGCCACTGCGCTCCCAAGCGCCACACTCTCCCGAGTGCGCCACAGGGCCAGCCCTTTTTTTTTTTTTTAAGAGACTTATGAGTATTAAATCCCACATTCCTAAGTGTTTTAGAGTCGAAATATTTCTGCTTTTTTGTTGATGGTGCTGGCAGTGATTGTGGTGTTTCTTTAATTAAATTAACTCCTCCATATGGCCAGATATGGGATATTTATTCTTTCTTTCATTAATTGAAAAAAAAAAGATGCATTAACCTTTCTAAGTGTGCTGTGCCGTCCTGGGCTCTGTCCTGGGCAGTGGTGCCTCTTCTGTGCTGGGCGCTATCCTGGGAAGATGCCTGCCCTTAGGAGCCAGCATTGAAGCCCGAACCGCAGAGTCAAGTGACAGGCAGCAATGAGTGTTCCACAGGGCCATGGGGTCCTGGGGTCCTGGAGCAGGGAGTTCTTGTAGGAGGAACTGACCCAGCAAAGGGTGGGGTGACTCCTGGACATAGGCAAAGGCCCAACGATGATGGAGGATGCATCCTGGGAAGGTGGTCACTGAGGGACCAGGCACGTCCCCTGGCTCCGCTTCCCCCACAAGCCTCTCCCCATGCTGGCTCTGCTCCTGGAGCGCCTGTCCTCTCCACTCTCCCTTCTTGTCCTCCCACGGTCTGACACAGGCCTCCTAGGGGTCAGTGCTGCTGGGTCAGGACTTGGCAGGGCCTGAGGGCTTGGCAGGGCCAGGTGGCCTGACTCCTTACACTGCATTTCAGGAATCCTGTATGGCACCATGACCATGGAGCTGGGCGGGAAAGTGACCATCAAGTGTGAGAAGAACAACTTCCAAGCCGAGCTGGAATTCAAGCTCAGGGTAGCACTGGCTGCAACCTGGGGAGCAGGGCGGGTGGCAGGGGGTCATGGAACTCCAGCCAGGAGGGAGCAAGGCCTTGGGGATACCCTCCACCCTCCTGTACCCAGGGAAGGTTTCCCAAGTAAGTGCACACTAGGGGAGCAGCTCTTGGCATCTCCACAGTACACACGGGGCCCAGAGAGGGGAAGGGGCTGCCTGCAGGTCACACAGCAGAGCTAGTACAGGCTCAGGCCCCTTCCCCATGGCGGGGACCCTGCATCCTTGAGCTCAGGCAGAGGCATCAGGACAAGGGTGGCCTCCTCTAGCACTGGGTTGTGTCCCAGGAGGATGTGCCCCTAGAGTGGCTTCCTCCTCCCCCACTCACCGGGCATCCATCCCCGGCTGTTCCTGCAGCCTTTCTTTGGGGGCAGCACAAGCATCAATCAGATCTCAGGAAAGATTGCATCTGGAGGGGAAGTCCTGGCAACTCTCACTGGACACTGGGTAAGGGGCTATCCTCAGGGCAAGCGTGGTCGGGCCAGCCAGGCCCTGGGCAGTCAGTGCCCAGACCAGCACCTCTGACCCCACCCGACCATCTGGTGCAGGACAGTGACGTGTTTATCAAGGAGGAGGGGAGCGGAAGCGCCGAGCTCTTCTGGACCCCGAGTGGAGAGGTCCGCGGGCAGAGGCTGAAACGGCGCACGGTGCGGTTTGAGGAGCAGACAGAGCTGGAGTCTGAGAGGTGAGGCCTGTCTGGCACCCAGGGGACCCCGCTGACCTGGTGGGGCCAGGCAGGCAGGTTGGCAGGGTTACAGTGTTGTGAGCACATCCCCAGGGTGTCCCTGGAAAGAGAGTAGACCTCAGAATGGACCCCTCATGTCAGATCACATTGTCCTGCTGGGACAGCTGGAGGCAGAGTGTGAGGATTGGAGAATAGTGGGCTCAGGGACCCCTGTCACAGCTGACAGGTGCCCAACAGCTCCACAGGGAGGGCCCTGTGGGTGGGAGGCAGGAGCTCAGCGTAGGGGAGAACCATCTCATGGGGAAAACACAGCACCCCGGGAGACACAGGCTCCCTTTCAGGTAGTGAGCTCCCTGTCACTGGAGGCAGCCAAGCAGAGGCTGCTCTGAGCCTCCCTCCAGTGCTCAGGGGGCAGGACTGCCTGGGCCCCCCGCTCAGGGCAGGTCCCCTGTCCACAGGCTCTGGCAGCACGTTACCAGGGCCATTGGCGAGGGCGACCAGCACAAGGCCACACAGGAGAAATTTGCACTGGAGGAGGCGCAGCGGCAGCGGGCCCAGAAGCGCCAGCAGAGCCTCACGCCCTGGGAGCCGCAGCTGTTCCGCCTGGACCCCGTCACCCAGGAGTGGCACTATCAATATGAGAAGTGAGCGCAGGCAGCAGCGACCCTGGGGCTTGTGCTGCAGGCTGGCCCTCGCAGACTGCCCCCACCCATGCCCAGGCCTGGGCGCTAGTGGGGTCATAGGAGCTCCTGGCTCCCTCCCCACCTCAGCCCGTCCCCTGGAAGAGTGAGTGATGAGGGGGAAGGTCAGATAGGGCCACCCAACCCCCTGTGGGCCCTTCACACGGGGTGTGGGCAGTGGTCACTTCCCTGGGGGGTCTGACCACTGTTGGGAGGCTGAGGGCTAGACTGGGACAGAGCGCTCCACCCTGAGAGCCACTGCCTCTGCCAACGAGCACCCTCTGGATCCTCCAGCCGCAGCCCCTGGGACCCTATGAAGGACATCACCCAGTTTGAGCAAGATGGGATCCTGCACACGCTGCAGCGGGAGACTATGGCCTGCCAGACCACCCTCCTGGGCAGCCCGGGGTCCAGGCACGAGGTCAGCACCCCCCAGGGCCCCGGCCAGGGTTGTTCTCAGCTGCAGGTGTGTCCACCCACCCCCTCGCTGCCCTCCTCCTCCTGTGCTCCCAGGTCTGTCACGCTCTTGCCAGCCCCTCAGCCCCTGCCCTGCGCAGCGTGGGACCCAAGATGCCTGGATTTGCAGGATGCTCCATGCACGGGCACCCTGATGTGCGGGGCAGTGCAGGATCTGCTGGCTCCTGGCCCATCACCACCCCCAATGTCACCCCTGCCATGTTAGTAGCCCCATTATCCCCTTTACAGATGAGGAAAGTGAGGCTTTGGGCAGCCCAGGGACTTGACCAAGTAGGAAGAGGAGGAGCCAGCATTTTCACAGGTCTTGGGCCTGCAATGGGCAGGAAGGAAGGCAGAGAGGCTCCAGGGAGGAGGAAGGAGAGAAACTCCCCTGGACAAGGTGTGGTTTTGGAGGAAGCCAGGTGTCTTCCACGGTGCCATGCCAGAGGCAGCCACTAGGTGGCGACCGACCCACGCTCCCGTGTGCCAGGTGTGCTGACCAACACCTGCGGTGCACTAGCTGGGCGCCTACTGTGTGCAGGCCTGGTGAGGTTGGTGCTCACCCAGGGCAGGGCGGGATGGGTGGTTGTTTCCTGCTTGACAGGACCTGGCCAGGCTCTGAAGGGGAAAACCTTTCTTGCCGTGTGGTCCTATTCCCAGTGAACTGGGGGACACAGTATCACCTGGTCCGGCGTGTGTCCCACCCTCTGCCTGGCCAGGTGCAGGGGAAGAAGCGTCAGGGGTCAGAGCCCACCCCACCCCATGTGCAGCATGCTCGTTTGTATTGCAGCCCCCATCAGCCCAGGCTAGGGACAGACGGTCCCCCCGTCCTTCACGTGGCCCCAGCCCCCTGCCCCGTCCCATTTCTCTCCCTCCCAGCCCACCTCCTGCAGGTGTCCACCCCCAACGCCCACTGTGTCTTCCTTCCTCTCCAGTCAGCTTCAGCCACACCATGCCTCAAAACTGTCCCAGGGTGGTCACCACTGATGCCCAAATCCACCTGTCCCGGCTCTGACCGCGTCTGCCCCCACTCTGACTCCATCTATCCCATCATTGACTCCTTCTGTCCTGTCGCTGACCCCACTTGTCCCATCTCTCACCCTACTTGTCACTTCTCTGTCATGTGGCAGTACCCACAGCCAGTTCTATTTCCCCCTGACCCCTGAGCATGGCTCATTGCCCGTGAAACCTTGTGAACTCAAGTCACACCGTGGCCACTCCTGTACTCCTGGGGGCTTGTTAGCAGCTGACTGGACCTGCGGGTTCTCTCCAGAGACGTCCCCTCAGTGTTGGGGGAGGCTTCGATGTCTGTAAGTTTCTGTGCAACTCCGCCAGCTCACGCAGTGGCCCCAGCTGCAATCAACCCTTATGGCACTGGGTCAGAACAATCCATGGCCCTCAGTGTCATCATCTTTGCATTACTGGTCACAACTCTGTGACAGGCACAGGGCTGGCCAGTCTGCACCAGGACGCTGGCCCTTACCCCCTGCAGAGGGGTCAGCAGCTCTATGTTACCAGTGAGGAGACTGAAGCCCACAAAGGGGTCCTGGCGTTCCAGCCTGTGCAGGGCTGAGATCCAAACCGCCTCTGTCCAGCCACAACACACCAGCTTCCTTCTCTGCCTGCTGCTGCCTCTAGCGCCACGCGGGCATAAACATGCCACTGTGTCCCCAAGGGGGGTGTGCAGGTGGGTGTGGGTGGGCTCCCTACTGTAGCAGCTCCATCTCTCCACAGAGGCCTGGCCCAGAACAGTGTCTCCGCAAGGCCAGTGACCAGCCCTCCAGCCACAGCCAGGTCACCGAGAGCAGTGGCTCCACACCTGAGTCCTGCCCGGAGCTCTCAGACGAGGACGAGGATGGTGACTTTGTTCCTGGTGAGGCCCCCTTGGATCTGGCCCCCGAGGCCTTGTCTGGTGGGTGCCATGGACCCTGGCCAGGCCAGGAGGGGAGGGCCTACCCCCGCCTCCAGCCCCTGCAGGATAGAAAGGGTCCAAGAGACACCTTCCCAGGGTGCTGGGAAGGGAGTGCCTCTGCCTGTCCTGACAGTCCTCCCAAGGGGCTCTGCCCTCCCGGAGACTCGGGGGCAACCCAGAGGGGCGTGGTGAGGGCTGGGGAGGAAGAGGGAGTGGGCCCGGGCCAGGGTGGTGCGAGCAGCAGGCCGAGCAGTGTCCACCTGCCCCTGCCACCCTGGGTCTCTCTGCTCCTCTGTTCTCATGGGGCAGCCCAGGTCTCCCCGACTTTATCCCTGTCTCTGTGGTGGACAAGCCACACCTTGGCCTCTGCCACCTCCCAGAGCTCATTGGAAGCCAGCTGAGACTGGGGATTCCCTCCAGAAACATCCCTCAGCGCCTCTCTCTCGTGTCCCTGTCTTTAGCCTGGTCCCACAGGTTTCCTGTAAGGCTGGGCAGGGGCCTGAGCAGGGCATGACCCCACAGCCGGCCCCCTGACTTACCAGCTCATTCTTGCTTCTCCCCCCTCGCATGTCGCCCCGTCCCCGGGACCGTCCCAGGCAGCGAGAGCCCATGTCCCCGGTGCAGGAAGGAGGGGCAGCGGCTGCTGGCCGTGCACGAGGTCATCCTGTCCATCCGGGAGGCGCAGCAGGAGCTCCGCAGGTAGGCCGCACCCCGACCTTCCCCCTCTGGGGCTCCCAGGCGGGCTCCCTCTCAGAGAGTGCAGGAGGCCGGAGGAGGCCAGGGAAGCCCTGCACCTGGGATGTCCTTTGGAGATAGATCTGCTGTTCTGGGAGGGGTCTGCAGCAGGGTGAGGACAGGCAGAAAGCTGCCTGGGATCCCTTGGGCAGCAGCTGGGGTGTGGGGGTGGTGGGCCACGCAGGGAGTTGCGTTTGAACAGGCTGAGCCAGGATGCTGAGCTGAAAGTTTCAAGGAGCCAAGAGGAAGGTGCTGGGCCTGGGCATGGGCTTGGGGGTGGCCCCAGGAGAAACGCCAAGGTGCATGGAGCCAGGTGGCAGCTCAGAGAGGAGATGGCGCAAATGTCCTGGCTGTCACCAGGCTCACTGCAGTGACCCAGCTCGAGGTGGTGTAGATCCTTAGAATGCTGGAGAGGGAGCAGCAGGGAATGCCCGAGGGACACGCTGTGACCCGGGTGGGTGGAGTGCCAGGGCCTCCTGGTCCCTTCCCGTCAGCAGACACTACAGAGGAGGAGCAGGATGTGGTGTGCAGCTCAGGTTCCAAAGCCTGGGCTTTGGCTCTGCCCAGGCCGTGGTACCACTGGCTGTGTGGCCTTGGGGTGTCAGGCCTCCCTCTCCCCTCTGTAAACAGAGGAAGATGGCAGTGCCCCAGAGCAGGACCAGGGTGGTGCAGAGGGCTGAACTCCTTGCCAGGCACTCATCCAGCATCCGGCAGATGTTACAGTCTCTGGGACTCCCCTCTGACTCCTCACAGAAGAACTGGTCACACCAGGGGTGGACTCGGGAGGACAGCACACCAAGGATGGGACATGGAGGAGGACAGAACAGCAGGGTTGGACAGGGGGAGAGGGCCGCGTGCAAGGGTGGGACACAGGTGCAGCCCGGCAGCACACAGGTCATGAATGAGGCCTGTGTGATCAGTGCCCGCCCTCCCCTGTGACTCAGCAATAGAGCCACCACACCTTTCACCAAAACCTGCTATTCTGGGAAGCTGTTTTCCCAAAGAAATTGAGATCTCTGGCTCCACAAAAGGAGGCGGTTGGCCAAATGGCCAGTCAGAAACTTGCGCAGCACGGCACACGCAGGGCAATGTCAGGGTCCGGGGCGGGCGCATTTGCTGGGCCTCTGTACCCCCTTGCTGCAGCCAGGAGCTTAAACAGCAGAAGGTTACTGTCTCCCTGTCCCGGAGGCTCCGGATCGGGAAGGTGTGGGCGGGTGGCTCCTCCTGAGGCCTCTCCTCGGCCTGCAGAAGTCTTCCTGTTCACACAGCTCCCTGTGCCTGTCTGTGTCCTGATTTCCTCTTCTTATGAGGACCCCAGTCCTATCGGGTTATGGCCCACACTGACGGCCTCATCCTGAATTATTTACCTCTGTAAAGACCATGTCCGGTACAGTCTTAGCAGAGGTACCAGGAGTTAGGACCCCAACATATGAGTGGGGTCAACTCAGCCACAGCCACACGGGTGAGGGGAGGGTCCCAGAGGCCCACTGCCCCAGCCCTGACCCCCTCCCGGGGGTCTGTGCCCTGAGCCCCCCATCCCCCTTTGCATGGATGTCCCCGGAGGGCTGGCTGTGCCTCCTTCCTCCATCTCCCCTCCAGGTGTCTGGCACCTGGCTGTGGGAGGGTGGGCCGAGCCACACAGCCCCCACGCCCTGTCGTTGCAGGTACCTCTCGGTCATGCTGAGCTCTACGTCGCGGGCCAGGCAGGCTCCAGCCCCAGGCCTCCTGCAGAACCCCCGCTCCTGGTTCCTGCTCTGCGTGTTCCTGGCCTGTCAGCTGTGCATTAACTACATCCTCAAATAAGAGCCCTCTGGGGGCAGCGTGGGTGTCGCCTGCAGAACTCCCGCCAGCCCAGGCACACAGCACTTTAAGCCTGTCCATGGAGGCAGAGGGGCCCAGCAGGCACAGCCACTGTGACAGAGGGGCCTGGGTGCAGGAGGACAGCAGGAGGGACCTGGAGGCGGCAAGGTGCTGCAGGCCTGGCCATGCCAGGCCACTTTTGGGAACACTGGCCTCTCCTGCAGGGCCCTCGCCCAGCACTGGCCTTAACGCTAAAGCCAAATGCAGCTTCCGTTGTGTGACGTGCTCCCCCTCATCCCCCTCATCACTCCCAGTCCACCTCCATGTGCCACATGGGATCCATGGATTCGGGGGAGGGAGGGCCTGCAGAGGCTTTGGACGGTCACCCCCAGCAACGGTGAGTGGGAAGGTTTGAGGAGCGAGCCCAGGAGTCCCCAGGCATCCCCAGGGGCTCCCGCACCCTGATGCACAGGCCTCATTCCTGAGACCCTGCCATTGTCACCAGGGTCACCCAGGAGGGGCCTCAGGTGGGCTCCAAAGGCAGGCTGGGGCTGCTCTGGGGAGGACATTTTGGGTTTTTATTCTGCCATTGTGCTGTTTGGGTAAGAGCACAGCACGGTGGGTTCTGGAACCTCCCCATCACCCACAGCCTGCTCGTGCGGCAGTGCTCCCACTCCGGACAGGTGGTCACGTGAGCACGGGGTGGCTGGGCTGGCCACACCCACTGGTCAGGGAGGCGCAAATTGGCCACTTTGCTCAGACGATGCACAGTCTTCCCATTTTACACTTTTTAATAAACGTAACTGCAATATTTCAGGCAGGTTGCGGGCAGCGGCAAGCCTGCAGCCCCTGGCCTGGGTCGCTGTGTCAGCACGTGCTCTGTCTGTGTGCCTGCGTGCGTGTGCTGCATCCACACATGTATATACACACGGAGCCTTAAACTACAAAGTGGTGGCGCCGTTGGAGCTGCAACTGATCGTTTCACTTTCCAGTTTTTGTACCCATGTTCTCGTCTCTCCCCTCTCCTCAATTGGGGGATGAGTCTATGCTCCATGCCTTGAAATAAACAGACACACGTGTTGCGTGTTCTCTTGGGGGATTTCTGGAAACAAGGGTTCTTCCTGGGGAGAGACTCAGAGCCAGCATGGGATGGCCTGGGGCTGGAGGCGCTGAGAGAGGAGGAGCAGTGGGAAGCCAGCCACCCTGTGGGCAGCGGGAGGCTGGGCCACTGATGAGCCAGCTGAGGACCCAGGAGTGCTGCTGCACCCCAGGCCTCTCCAGGGAGCTGCCGAGCTGGGTGGGTGGAGGGGGAGTTGGCACAGCTCAGACCCTGACCGGCTGCCCCCAGTCCTACCCTTGCTAACGTTCCACTGAGACCACCGTCCCCTGGTGCTCAGCCACCAAGGTTAAAATGAGTGGGCCTGCCCTGTGCTGGGAGGGGCATCTGACCGCAGACCCCACACACCACAGTGAAGGGAGGCTGCAGCCTACCATTAACACATCCCCATGGGGGATGAGAGAGACGAGGGGAACCAGGGTGGCCAGGCAGCACCGATGAGGGAGGACCCAGGAGGGACTCCGGGACACCACTTCCCTCTCTGCCTCCCGACCTCAGGGCTCAGGCTGGGGCCGAGGGAGAGGCAGACGGATGCTGCCTTCCCAACCCCTACCCCGCAGGAGCCTCTTATGTGCCTTAGACAGTCTGGACCTCCAGGACCATTCCCCCAGGAGACAGTGCCCCTGGCCTGGCTCAGGAGCTGCCCTGTGGAGGCCACGTGCCCCTGGAGCAAACAAAAGCTCAGAGTGGGTACCTCGAGGTGGCAGATTTCTTCATCTTGATACCAGGGCAGGCTTCTCTGGACACTCCCATTTCCGGTGTGGACAGGGAGTCCTGGCCACCCCTCTTGCTTCCTGCACCCTGGGCCCATTCAGAGGAAAGGTGTCTACCTGGGGGTCAGCCTCCCACCAGCTCCAGGGCCACAGGCCAGACCCTGCCCACCCCAGCATCATCATCACACACCCATAAGGAAAATCAGAATCCCCTCCAGAACTCTCCTTCTATCCTTGATAGGCAAAGAACTATCTTAAATCAAAAAGGAAGAGAAAGCAGCCATCCCAGGAAGGAAAAAACAGAGTCAAGACCGCAGTGAGCCTTAGGTGGGTGTAATCCTAAGGAAATCGTTGAGCTAGTGCCCAAATCTGTGTCTAAGAGGATGTCCAGGCAACACTTTAAAAAACAGCTAAAACCTGGCTGTGAATCATTAGGGGCCTGCTGCTAACCCTGATTTGCAGCTTGCCAGGAGGTGCAGGCACGTGATCAGTACTACAGCTGTGACAGTCTTTGGAGCCTTCAGTCCAGGACTCATCGAACTGAGAATGCAATGAAGCGGAGGTCCCGCCACAAGTAGCCTGAAGTCAAAAACCCATGGAAGTGTGACTTGCTTTAAAGAGGCGCAGTCACAGCTCACAGCTCATCAGAAGAAAATTCTCCATGTTGACAACCATATCCGCTGGCGCACCGACGGAAAGTTAAAGGATAAAGCAGTTTATGTGTGCAGTATCAAACATGCAAGAGCGCAGGAACGCGTAGCGATGACAACGATCTATACTTTGAACCGACAGCAGCAGAGCATGGGCTGGCCGGGTAGTACAACTGGTTAGAGCACAGCCTTATAGCACCAAGGTCACGGGTTTGGATCCCCTACCCCCCCGCCGTGAGAAGAAATTATGTTTTAGAAATCAGCCCAGATGTGAGTTTTTTCCAAGCAACCTCCCTGAAACCGTATAAGGGGGTGCATTTTTCTCTGAGAGTGTCTATATAATGATTTTCCAAAAAGTATAGGTATGTGCACTAATGTTTTTATGTGAAGATAGTGTCTTTGCCATTTTCAAGACAACTGTGAAATAAAAGGGTTTCACCTAAAATAAAGAAATAACATGTAAAAAGCTGAACATGGTTTTGGGGTCCGTCCATAAAGCATTCCTCAGGTCACTGGTGACGTTTCCAGATGCTGGCCAGACTTTATGCCAATGGGGTGTCCAGAGCTGGGCCTGCCACCCACGCCCCACTCAGCCCTTCCCTCCCTGCTGTTAGTCAGCTGCCGCGCCCACCCCCAGAGCCAGGTCCTTTAAAGGGCCACACCTGGCTTGGCTGCGGGGGCACCTGGGGCCAGGAGAGGCTGTGGCAGAATGGCCTGAGAGAGCTGAGGATCAGGAACGCGTGTGCGACAGAGGGCCCCTGCCTCCACCTGTCCCACCCCTCCGTTCCCCCCCACCCACCCCCACAGGGCTCTGGGAGGGCCTCCGGAAATACCTGGGAATGGGGACAGAGGAAGAAAGGGACCCAGGGTCTGTGGCTGGCTGCCTCACTTGGACCAGAGCCCCTGAAATCTGTGCGGAAAGGCCGCGAGGCTAGTGTGCGGGGCTGCTGGAGACGGGACCCTCTGTCCAGCAGCGAACCTGGGGTGCGTGTTGGGGGGCGGTGAAGGTCGCGATGTCCCTCCCACTCCCTAGGGAGAGAAAGGGCGACAAGTTAAACCTCGTGGGCTGGGGAGCGGCCGGGAGTGGAATGTCTGGGAAGACCTGGAGGAAGCCACGCAGCGTCACCAGGGCGGTGTTCCGGGACGCCCGTGTGTGTCCCCAGGACGGTACAGCCGGGGCCCCTCCAAGCTGGGCTGCTGAGCTCGCGAGAGGCGGGTGGCACCGTCGGGCGGGACCTCGCGCAAGCTCCCACCTACGCGCAGGCGTCCTCCGAGACCTGGGCTGTGTCCCGGGTCACAGGCCAGCGGGCGACGCGGCAGCGGGGACGGGACGTGCCGGTGCTTAACGGCAGCGCGATGCTGCAGTGGCTGCTGTGGCTGCTGCTGTGCGCACAGGTGGGCGGCGGCCTCGGGGCTGGGGGCTGGGGACGTGAGACCCCGGGAGCGGGGACGGCGGGAGCCGGGAAGGGGACGGCAGGCCCGTCTCCGACAGCCTCCGAGTCTGAGCCCCGGGCTGGGAAGGAAACCTGGCCGCGGCCCGCACCCGATCCCGGGCCCGGAGCGGCGGGGAAGTGCCCGCCACCCCACGCCCAGGGGGGACCAGCGCCCGGCATCGCCTCCGCGCAGGGTCCCCGCGCCCCCCGGCACAGACGCCCCCCTGCGGGGACAGCCCGAGGGCAGGGTGACGGCGGGGCTTCCTCTCTACCGGGTTGATCCTGCCCCGCTGGGATGCTGGTACTGACCTTAGCCGGAGTGTCCCCGCACCAACTCCGGCGGGGACAGGTGGCGCGGGGACACGTGCGGCCCTGAGCGCCGACGGGAGACGGGGACTGGTAACGCTGAGGTTTTTTTTCTCTGTGTAGTAACTGCTGCTTCTTGTTTGTTTTATTTTCTCGGTATTTCCCTTATTT
Organism: Cynocephalus volans; assembly: GCF_027409185.1. NCBI lineage: Eukaryota > Metazoa > Chordata > Mammalia > Dermoptera > Cynocephalidae > Cynocephalus > Cynocephalus volans. Next base: position 165,981,216 of record NC_084463.1, read on the forward strand.
TCCTAAGAAATGCAAATTGAGTGAGATGCAAATTCGGTTTTTCTCCTTTAGGAGATATTTCAACAGCTTTATTCAAGCGTAATGGACATGCAGTCAACTGCACGCGTCTAAACTGTACAATTTGACAAGTTTTGACATGTGCAGACACTCCTGAAACCATCAGCTCCAGGAGACAAACCCATCGTCACCCTCAACTGTTGCAGTGGGGATTAAGTCTCAGTGAGGTTAAGGGGGCATCCAATCTACAACGTCCCACCCCTGACCCCCCAAAACTCATGCTCTTTTCACAAACAAATACATGCATTCTGTCCCCAAAGTCTTAACTTGTTTCAACTCAAAAGCCCAAAGTTCAAAGCCCCATCTGTGAAATCAAAACAAATTATCTACTTCCAAGACACAATGGTGGGACAAACATAGGGAACATATTCCTGTTTCAAAAGGGAGGAATAGCCCAAAAGAAGAAGGTAACAGGTCCCAAACAAGTCCAAAACCCAGCATGGCAGGCATTACATCTCAAAGCTGATGAGTCATGTACCTTGACTCCATGTTCAATATTCTCTGCCTACTAATGTAGGGTTGGGTCCCCAAGTCCTCAGGCAGTTCTGTGGCTTTCCTGGTCTCAGGCAATACTTCAGCTCTTGCAGGCTAGTGTTGCACGTTGGTAGCTCCACAGGTCTGGCGTCTTCATGGCGGTCCTGCTCTCATGGCTTCACTAGGCAAGGTGCTGATGGTGTTTCCCTGTTACGACTCCGACCCTACATTTCCACCCAGCACTGCTCTAGTGAAGAATCTATGTAGTGACTCCACCCCTGTGACAGATCTCTTCCCGGGCCCCCAGGCTTTTCCATACATCCTTTGAAATCAGAGTGGAGGCTCCCAAGCCTTCCCAGCTCTGGCATTCTGCGAGCCTGCAGACCTAACACCACGTGGACACTGCCAAGACTCCTGGCTTGTATTATCCAAAGCTGGGGCCCAGCCACACCTGGGGACAATTTAGCCATGGCTGGAGCAGCCAAAGCCACTGGGGTGCTGGTGCTGGATGCAGCTTCTCAAGGTGACCCTGGGCAGCAAGCCCATGGAGCCTATTCCCTGAGACCATTCTGTCTCCCTAGGCCTCTGGGCCTGTCATGGAAGATACAGCCTCCAAGATCTCTGAAATGGCTTCAAGGCCTTTTTTCCTTCTCTTGATAGTCCCTCTCTTCTGTACACATCTCCTTAGCAAATGGTAGCTGGGCTGCACCATTGAATTGTTCTCCTGAAAATGCTCTCTGCTTCTCTACCACATGGCCAGGCTGCAAATTTTCTAAATCATTATGCTCTGCTTCCCTTTTAAATTCTGGCTTTCCATCATGATTTTTATGCCATAACTCAGCATAGGCTGTTACAAGTAGCCGTGCAGCTTCCTGAATGTTTTGCTGCTTAGAAATTGCTTCTGCCAAATACCCTGGATTACAACTCTTAATTTCCAACTTCCACGAAGTCCTAGGACATGTTCTTTGCCAGTTCACAGCAAGGATGATCTTTGCCCCAGTTTTCAATAAACTTCTTATTTCTATCTGAGACCTCCTTAGAATGGTCTTTACAGTCCATATTCCCATAAGCATTGTGGTCACCACCATGTAACCAGTCTCTAAAAAGTTCCAAATCTCTGCTTGTTTTCTTGTCTTCTAAACTCCCACTAGCAGCTAGGCTTTTTCTAGCCTGCTCCTTCGAATTCTTCCAGCCTTTCCTCAGCACTCAGTTCCAAAGCTGCTTTCATATTTTCAAGTCCTTGTTATAAGCAACACCCCACTTCTCTGGTGCCAGTTTTCTGTATTAGTCCGTTTCTGTTGCTTATTACAAAATATACACAACTGGGTATTCCATAAAGAAAATGAAATTTATTTCTTACAGTTTCTGAGACTGGTCCAAAGTCCAAAGTCCAGGGAACACATTTGGTGAAGGTCTTGGTGGTGGTGGTGACAGCGACCCAGGAGGTCTCAGATGGCAGAAAGTTGTGGAGCAGAGAGAGAGTCTTACATGCTCCCCTGTAAACGCCCCCAGAACCATGCCCCTCACCACCATTATTAGCCTATTTGCTACATCATAGTCCTAAAATCCAATCACCTTCTCAAGGCCCCACCTTTCAATGACCATAATAGGATTTCCCAGCCTCTTAACAGTCACAGTGGGAATTAAGCTTCCATAAGGTTCGGGGTGGCACCCAGTCTATAGCAGCACCTCCTCCACTGCCTCGGGCAATGCCCATCCTCTGCCTCTGTCTCTGTCTCTTGTTCTGGCCCCACCTCTTCCTCTGCCTCTGGCCACGCCTCTTCTTCTGGCCCTGTCTCTTCCTCTTCCTCTGGCCATGCCTCTTCCTCTGGCCCCGCCTCTTCTTCTCACCCCATCATTTCCTCTTCTGACCAGCTGATAAACGTGGGCTGTTAGTGAAACATTTCTTCTTTTCCACCTGCAGGTGGCTGCTCCAGTCCCATGGGCTTTCCAGCAGAGCCCATGGCTGTATGACCCTGAGTCATGTGGACGTGGCCAGTACTGGTCTGCCGGCTGGTGCTGCAACTTCTGTCCTGCCGGTGAGTCCTGGGATGGGGCCAGCGCCAGAGTGGGGACTTGGGAGGCCTTTGGAGCAGAGCTGGAGTCTGTTCTCGGTGGGAAGGGGGAAGGCTGGGGGTTCTGCTCAGTGCCTGCCACGTAGACCCCAGGCAGGTGTCCCTGCCCACTCCTCCTCCACCAACACCCCCTGCTTACCTGTAAAGAGCAGCAGAAACACTGACCCTCCTAGACCATCTGGTTTTGAACACAGAGTATCCATTTCGGGTGTGTCACCCACATGGACACTGCTCTCTGCTCCCCAAGCGTTCGCCAGTCATGTACTGTGCCAGGTCCCAGAATTTAGAGATTGATTTTAAGATTGCTGTCTAGGTTGACTCAATTTTATATTGTGAATAGGTCTGTTTCAAAAAGGAAGTTTGTGTCACTGCTGTAGATGAAAAGTCCGTACTAATGATCATAAAGAGACAAGAGCCACAAACCAAGTATCACAGGATGTGTTAGCTTCGTTCATTTCAGACCTGCCTGTAGAAGTCGTAGATTTCCTCACACTTCCATCTCTGTCTCCCTTTTCCCTTTTTCAATGTCCTGCTTTTGACAGTTGTACTGGGGAGAGAGACAACCGAACTAGACCTCAGGCCCATTAGGCCCTGAGTCTCTATTCTGGAGTGGACTTTGCATGTTCTATGGTCCTCAGCCTCTGTGAGTGACCTTCACACCATTGAAAAGAGCACAACGCCATGAGGAGTGCCCAGGATTCGGGATCACACCACAATGCAGCCAGTTGCTACCAGCTGGGTTCAGGAGGGTAGGGGTGAATGTTCTGCTATGGAAGGTCTGGGAGGTGGGCTCACCTGTGTCCCGCACCTGTAACTCCCACCCTCTGCAGAAGTAGATAAAGCAGTGCACAACTTCCTGTCCCAAGCAATGATATCCACAAAGTCACGTGTTCGCTATGCTGGTTGATTTTTTCCTACTGTATAATAAGGTAAATATGTATCTATTAACGTGAAAGGAAGTTCCTAAGACCACCGAAACTCTTCTAAGATCACAGCCCAGAGGCACATACCGAGGAGGCTGGTGGAGGGCTGGTGGGGTGGGAAAAGGTCCTGGGGAAGCCTTCTAGGAGAAAGCCCTGCCGACCCTTAGGGAACATGCGTGAGGAAGCCCCCGCTGTCCAAGTGAAATGTTTACCAGATATTGGATGGAATGCGTGGACTTTTGTCTCAAATCTCAGGTCACTTCAGAGGCAACCAGAATCACAACTCAGATGGGAGGAAGTTGGGCCCTGACACTTCAGACAGCCATCGTGACTCTCATTTCCAACTGGGGCAGTTGGGTGGCCAGCCTGGGCTGGGGAGGCAGAGAGCTGTTCTTCCACTGACCACATGTGCACCCTCCATGGGCCTCAGTTTCTGAGGTCAGAGGGCCTTGGGATGCGTGTCACACAGGTAACCAGAGCACTTGAAGGCCACCAAAGCAGTTTGTCATTTAGTTGTTTCTAGGAAGTCATAACAATCCAGAGACTATTTTGATCCTAAACTCCCGGACATAACTATTTCCATGTACTCAATTGAAGAGTGGGCTTCCTAGGACTGGGTGGACAGACAGCTCGACCCAGGAACACAGGTGCACCCTGGTGCAGGATCTGACCTCTGCCCGACCTCTCCCACAGGCGAGTATGTCGAAAAACACTGTGTGAGCCCCAGCACCCAGGGAAAGTGCAAGGAATGTGACCGAGGGACCTTCATGGCCTTCCCCAACGGCCTGGACTCCTGCTTTCAGTGCTCCACCTGCCTCGAGAGTGAGTCACGTTCCTCGATGTTGAAACTGCAGCCCCTCGACCCAGCAGTGGCCAGGCTTGCAACATGCCCTAAAAAAGCCACTAAAGTTGAGCCTTAAATATTTAGCCATAAGAATCTTCACTGTTTAGTTGTGGAAACTTAGGAAAGGCAAGTGCCCATTAATCCAGCCTTTAATCAAAGAAAGGACAGCAGGGTCACAAAGCACAGTGCTTGGCAGGTGCTAGGAATATGGCTGGAGAACTTTCATCCCTGTAAGAAATTGTTCCCGACGTATGTGAAGAGTGAGAGCACTGTGATGAAACACGGAGTTGCACTCTGATCTGAAATTTGAAACAACGTTTTGTCATTTTTAACTATTTAGTTCTAATTGCAAATTAGTACATTCAAACCTGAAAACTTGGAAAACTCACCCACACAAAACCAGTAAGAAGATAAAATTTACCCCTCAGAGAAGAAGCAATTTTTTATTATGAAAGTTTTCAAACATGTAGAAAGTTGAAAGAATAGAGCCGTGGACACCAATAGATCTTCTTCTACTTAAGACTAAACAGTTGCTAATGTTTATCACGTATGTGTACACGTGTGTGCCTGTGCACGTGTCCATAACGCATATTGAAGTGACAGATACCACATATTTCATGCCTACACACTGCAGCAGGCATTCGCTAAGAATAAAGACATTCTCTTACAGAACCTTAGTGCTGTGATCACAGCCAAGAGAATGAATACTAATTCCTAATGTCGTCTAACATCCAGTCCGTATTCAAATTTACCGTGATCGATTTTTCTTTAAAAGTTGAAGTTATAACACATCTATAGGAGTGGGACTAAGAGCTCTGCCCCCTTAAACCCCATTGTGGAAAACAGGCTGGATCTTTCTGTCACACAGAATCAGACGACAGTCACCAAACCACATAGCCACACTTGAGGTGACACCTAACACTTCAATGTTTGTATTTGTACTGGATTCCAGAAATGAGGTTAAAAGTTACACAACCCATGGGGAAACCATTATTATTATTATTATTATCGTTATTTTGTAAGCCACAAAGCATTTCTTTCTCTTTTTTTTTTTAAAGATGACCGGTAAGGGGATCTTAACCCTTGACTTGGTGTTGTCAGCACCACGCTCTGCCAAGTAAGCTAACCGGCCACCCCTATACAGGGATCCAAACCCGTGGTCTTGGTGTTATCAGCACCACGCTCTCCCGAGTGAGCCACGGGCCGGCCCTCACAAAGCATTTCAATCTTGATCATGAGAAGTCTGGCTGGTGAGTTTAACAAAGTGAACACCCTGAGCCCAGGGGTCCTGCAATGACCCTCACAAAGGACGGCTTTAAGTGCATGAGAAGATGTGCAGATTCACTAGGGGCTTTTACAGAGCAAACACACACATAGATTACATACTGACCGGCTGCAGACGTGTGTATATGCGTCAGAGACCGTGGAGAGGGCGATGTCGGAGAGCGGATCCTCAGTAGAGTGGTGAGCGTGTGCATTGGGACCACCTTTCACAGAGGCCTACGGTGGCAGTGTGAGGCCATGCTTAGAAACGTTGAAGCACAAGCCTTTGAGCCAGTACTCCGGGTCTAAATGTTTGTCCTGGAGATGTGTGTGTAAGCACGTGTGTGAATGTGCCTGTAGCAGTGTTGTTCAGGATTCAGCACTGGGGAAACCCCTCGTGCACCTGCTATGGCTGCTTAAGTCCCATACAGGGGACAGACTGTATTCCTGCTCCAAGTGATGATGTAGGCCCACATGTATGCTTGAGGACGGGGTGCTCCACATGAGGCTGACCCCAGTCTCCCCTGGACTGCAGATCAAGAAATGGTGGCGGACTGCTCTCCAACCAGCGACCGGGTGTGCCAGTGCCGAATGGGCCATTTCTACCAGGACCTGGAATCCCCTGAATTCTGCATCCCATGTAGCAAGTAGGTGACATGGTACAGGTGCCCTGGGTGTGGGTCAGAGGTGACCTTGGACCTGGACCTGGGTGGGGGGTTATTCTTTACAAGCTGAGGACCAGTAGGACCTGTGACTTACAATGGGTTCAACACCATAGGCGCCAGCCCAGAGAGACTTCTCAGCCCAGTCGAGTGCCCCTCTGATCTTCTGTCCCAAGTCCACAGAATCTCATCACGTCCCTCGTCTAGTTCATATTTGCACAAATTCTATTTCGCATGGTTCCTTTCTCTCTCCTAGAGTTTTCTGATCGGCCTTCGCTTTGTAGTACATGACTTGCCGCTTTCAGACTTCACTTTTTCCAAGTCTCTATTGCCCTGTTTTTTATCCATCACAGAATGCTCTGTCCCTCGGTCCCCCTGGCCCACTGCTCTGAAGGTCTGTGCCAGCTGTCAGTCAGGGCCCTATCTTCCCCGCCCTGCTGGGCCCTGCCTTCCATGCTCCCTGCTCGCAGCCGTCTCCCTCGAGTCTCTGCCGAAGCACGTGCACCGAAACACCATAGCCAAGGGTGCGGGACAGAGACCATGTCGTTGCCTATGACGAAGCCTGACTGGCTGGGTGCACAAGTCTGGGGGGCTTCTTACCAGTGTCCTCCAGTGTCCAGAGGCCTCACCAGGGATGCTCCCGTGTAGGACCTACTGTGGCCTCGGGGGACACAGGACTTGCATGCCCGACATCTCCAAAGCTGGTTTCAGTCAACAGAAAGCAGAGCGGCGGGCTGCACAGGACTTTAGCTTCCTTAAAGGGTGTCTGGCCTGGAGATTTCTCCAGTGCTTTGTGACTTTGGAGTTTGGGGTCTCAGAATAAACCTCGTTTATTCCCAGGACAGGGTGGGGAACCCAGATTATGGTACGAAGCAAGGGACACGTGAATGATTTTTAGAGAAATCTGTGGTTGTCACCTTTAAGGAAGGTGTGGAGAGCTTGTAAGTTGCCAGGAAATCCTTCTTGGTTGCAGCCTTGCTATTCAACATTGCACAAGCGTGAGTACACGCCTGTAATTTCCAGCAACTAGGGAGGAATTCCTAAATTCCGGAACCTTTATTAAAAGCAGCACAAATTCCTTTTTTTCTTCAGCCCATAGGCCTAGTAGCCCGGCTGTAAGTGCTCACAGGGGAGAACAGGTGAGCACCTGTCGTCATTAGTAAGAATCGCAACGTCGATGTCTGAGATGCTGGTTTAGGGCAGTGACAGCTCTGTGGCTGTCTGTGGGCCCAGTCCCTTCATGGGGTCTCTAGCCACACCACGGCCCAGAGCCCACTTTGTGTTGGAGATGACAGGGTCCCAGGGCCCCAGAAGGTCTGGGCAGACAGAGGGGAACACTGAGGATGTGTCTCTCCCCCCAGGTGTACCCACGGGAGCATCGTCCTCCAAGAATGCAACTCCACTGCAGACACGATATGCAGCGTGACTGACCCAGGTAAGAGAAGATTTTTTTTTAAATATGTGAGTTTTTCATTTAGGTGAAATTTGCATAATACAATATTAACCATTTGAAAGTGAACAATTTAGTGGCACTTAATGCCACCACCTCTGTCTAGTTTCAAAACATTTACATCACCCCAAAAGAAATCTCTGCTCCCCAATCTCCCCTCCCCCAGCCCCTGACAGCCACCATTCCACTTTCTGTCCCTGTGGAATTGCACAGTCTGGACATTTTATATGAATGGAGCCACATGACATGACACGTGGCCTTCTGTGACTGGCTCATCTCACTCCGCATCATGTTTCTGAGGGTCATCCACGTTGTAGCATGTGCCAGTGCTTCCTTCCTTTTTGTGGCTGAGTAATCATATATATACACACACACACGCAGGGACTTCAAAAAGTTCATGGAAAAATAGAATGAATAGGTCACACCAAACTTTCGTCAGCTTCTGAGTTTCCCTCGCATACGTGCTACATTTTCTACTCATTCATCTGTTACTGTAATTTTTAAATTGTTTTTTGAAATAAATAAACCTGGGCTGGCCAGGTTAGAGCTCAGTTGGTTAGAGCCTGGCTTACAACACCGAGGTCAAGGGTTTGGATCCCTGGACCAGACAACTGCCCAAAAAGAGACACACAAATAAACCAATACTCCTTTGAGTGAAGACCATTCAGTGGGGAAAGATGGTCTTTTCAACAATTGGTCTTGGGAAAACTGGACATCCACGTGCAAAAGCATGAAGCTGGACCCTTACCTTATACCAGTCACAAAAACGAGCTCAAAATGGGTCAAAGACCTAAATGTAAGCCCTAAAACTATCAAACTCCTTAAAGAAAACATGGAAATACCTGCCAGTCGTATTAGCCTGTTTCTGTGCTGCTGTAACAGAACACCTGAGACTGCGTAATTTATAAAGAACGGAGGTTTATTTGGCTTACAATTCTCAGCCTGCCGCTGCTGCCCTGCAGGAGGGGCCTGTCCTACCTACCCTCAGGTGTGCCAGCCTGAGACAGCCTCTCCTCCCTATCCCCTGTCCCCTAGGGAGCTTGGGCCCCAGGAAAGGCCAGGCTAGGCCGGAAGAGGCCTGCTCACCGGCCCTGTCCCTGGGGCTGGTGGTGTCCTCCACACCAGTGAGCAGGGACGTTTGTTGGTTGGTTGGTTCTTTATCATGTGGCTGCTGGTAAAGATGTCACTTCCTGACCTTACTGAGACATTTTTTCTTTTTCCCACTTCTAGATAGCAGAAAAAGTCTGTATTGGATTTTCCTCCTTCTACTTGTCGCAGTTCCTGTTTTCATTGTCTGCTGTTGTATAAGAGAACGACAGGTCTGGCGTGTGGGCGTCCCTCTAATGGATGAAGTACAGGTGCGGGGACCACAGGATGGGGCGTTGGGGTGAGGGTGGCCCTGTCCCCACCAGCGTGTGAGCTGGCGGGAGTCTGAGACGCCAAGTGACTCTTAGTCCCAGCATCAGCTCTCGGGAATTTGTTTCAATGGGGGTCCCGTCAACAAGGGCGCTGTGGTCTCAGCCTTCCTCGCCTTTCTCAGCGGTGAGGGTCGGTCTTTGTTTTCTCAGGCTCTTTAGGAGAATCTCTGTTTCTCGAGGGAGACCGCACCCTACGCGCTGTCCTGGGACACACTCTTTGTGCTCACGGTTGAGCCATAAACAGGCTCACTGGCTTTTAGTCTCTATTAAAGGGGGACACATCTCTGAAGATTTGGACCTTTGTATCTCGAAGTACTTTTTAGAGAGCTCTCATCCTAAACAATGTCCTACTGGCAGCTATGGGGAGATCAAATTTTAAAAGGACACAAAGGTGTATAATGAGCAGGCCTAGGTCTCCCTTAACAAAATGAAAGCACAGAGTCAGATGTAGAGCAGAAGTTAAAATCCACACCCACCTGGGCTCTCTCTACCTCCGACCCTGTGTCCCAGACCCCCCTCAAAATCTGATTCTATTTCTTCAGCAAATTCCTCATTCTCTTAAAACTGCTCCAGCTTCTCCAAAACTCCCTTAAACGCCCAGCTACCTATTTTACCCTCTCCCTGTAAAGTTTAGAGAAAGCGCTGCCACCTAACCTCCAGGCCCCGATACACAGGTTACCTGTGCAACGCCGACAGCCAAAAATAAGTCTGACTCAGGCCGAGGAACACGCACGGGCTGTGCCCGGCTGTGCCCGGCTGTGCCCGGCTGTGCCCTAGAGCTCCTCCTACTCCCCGGGCTCTGGAATCAAGCTTCATCCACTCCAGGCCTTCCCATAATTTGGGCCCCAACCACAAAAAAATTCACTAGCCTATCCTATCTCCACGTGGAGAAAAGAAAAAAACTTTTTAAATCACTCTAGATCTCTGATAATAGACAAATATGGCCCAAAACTCCTTGAAGAATACCTACAGCCTTTCTCAGTCCCTTGAAAATGTAAATCTTACCATGTCTTTAAAACTTAAACACCCGAGGCGATAACTGAAAAATGACCCCTGTCCCCACCACCTGAGACTGGGGGAAAAAAACCAAAAACTGCTTTGAAAAGTCCCTTGCCAGAAATATAGTCCACGGTCTTCATAGGATTACTAATCGAGGACAAATTTAAAAATCTTAAATCTTCTTCACAAATACTAGTGAACAGCTTAGGCCACGTGAGTAGGTGACCTTGACTTACTCCATCTACGAGAGACACAATTTGAGTCCAGCTGTCTTTTTATAAACTAGTGACTTTTGTTGTATGGTATCTTGAAAATGGCTACAATTTTAAAATAAGAGCTATAAGATGTCTGTTTTTGCCTGTATGTATGTTTATATGTGTGTGTGTGTGTTATGTACATGTGATAATTTTCCACCTGCAGATGGTATTGTCAAAATTAACTTATAAAAGAGCTCTATTTAATTAGCTTTTAAAAAGTCCTTATATAAATTAAGTATTCTCTCAGAAAAAGTAGGAACTAACCATGTGTTTCAAGTTCACATGATCTGGGATGATTGTTTGTAAATAAAAAGCTAGTTTAAGTTTGTTGGTTTAATGAAAGCAGTTATGTCTTCAGAGTTGTCAACATTAAATATAATGCAGAAATACAAATCCTCGACCTGGATCTGCTAATCAAAAATCTTATGTATGTTTAAGATTAAAAAATTATAAATTCAGGGGTGGGTCGGTTGGCTCAGTTGGTTAGAGCGTGGTGTTATAACATCAACGTCAAGGGTTCAGATCCCCAGAGCAGCCAGCCACCCACAAAATAAATAAATTAAATTAAATAACAAATTCAACCTAAGAATAAGACAGACGATAAAAATAAATTGCTGGATGTATAACAAACACAAGGAAAAAATTTTTTTTGAAAGAAGCCATTGTTAACTAAATGTTTGCTTTTCTGATTTTTTTTTTTTTTTTTAAATGACCGGTAAGGGGATCTTAACCCTTGACTTGGTGTTGTCAGCACCACGCTCACCCAGTGAGCAACCGGCCATCCCTATATAGGGATCCGAACCCGTGGCCGTGGTGTTATCAGCACCACGCTCTCCCGAGTGAGCCACGGATTGGCCCTGCTTTTGTGATTTTTTTGATAGTTACCTGATTCATCTACAAGAACAAGATAATTTAAGATGACAGCCTTGCTTAATGTCTCACAAAGTTTTCATGAACAAGTCAAACGTAATTGTTAAAACCAAGCAAATTAAATAAATGTACATGGGATAAAAGCTTACCAATAAACTTTTCATGCGTTGTAACATATGTCTACTTAAAAATAGCTTCTAAAACCTTTTAGGTAACTGTGACATTGTGAAATATACATTAGGTCTTAGTCCTGTTTCCTGGCATACAACTTCTCAACTTTAAGTCCCCAAAGTGCTGTCTTCCTGTATGCTAATGAGCCGACTGGTGGCTGGCAGCCCTGAGACAGCTTCAGGGTAGTGCTGGTCACCAGAATGATCAAGGCAGGACTTTCAGCCCAACCCCAACCTCCGGGGAGGGGAGAGGGGCTGCAGGTTGAGGTGATCACCAGTGGCCTGTGATTCAGTCAATCACACCTGGGTAGTGAGGCCTCCATAAATTCCCAAAAGGACTGGGTTGGGGGAGAGGGTGAGGCTTTGGGATAGCTGAACCCATGGCGGATCCCAGAGAGTGGTGCACTTGGAGAGGCATGGAAGCTCTGCGCCCCCTCCCCATACCTCACCCTGTGTGTCTTTTCCATCTGGCTGTTCATCTGTATCCATTCTAATGTCTTTTACGATAAATGGTACGTGTCAGTAAGTGTTTCCCTGATTTCTGTGAGCTGATTTAGCAAATTAATCAAATCCGAGGAGGGGGTCCTGGGGACCCCGATTTATAGCCAGTGGGTCAGAAGCACTGGTAAAACAACCTGGGGCTTGCAATGAGCACCTGAAAGAGAGGGCAGTCCTGTGGGGCTGAGCCCTCAACCTGTGGGATCTGGCGCTGTCTCCAGGTAGACAGTGTCGGAACTGAACTGAACCGGAGGACGCCCAGCTGGTGTCGGCTGCTGAATCGTTGCTTAGCGAGGAAGGCGGAACCCCCCCCCCACATCTGGTCGTAGAATTCTTCTGTGTTGATTGTTCCTGAGTAAGAGTACAGGAAACACACTTTGGTTGGTTGATTCGTGTATCCTCAGTAACTTAAAACCTTAAACTTACACCAAGTTAAATTAAGTGATGAATACTTGTTGAAGATCTAGATCATTTCCAAATAAGATGTAACACTGAAACATTAATTGCTGGACATAAGTTTAACCTTACCTACTTTTGGCTTTTGTACGTGTGTGTGTGCGCGTGTGTGTGTGCGCGTGCGTGTGTGTGTGCGTGTGTGTGTGCGCGCGTGTGTGTGTGCGTGCGTGTGTGTGTGCGTGTGTGTGTGTGCATGTGCGTGCGTGTGCGTGCGTGTGTGTGTGTGTGCGTGTGTGTGTGCGCGTGCGTGTGTGTGTGCGTGTGTGTGTGCGCGTGTGTGTGTGCGTGTGTGTGTGCGTGTGCGTGTGTGTGTGCGCGTGTGTGTGTGTGTGCGTGTGTGTGTGCGCGTGCGTGTGTGTGTGCGTGTGTGTGTGCGCGTGTGTGTGTGCGCGTGTGTGTGTGTGCGTGCGTGCGTGCGCGTGTGTGTGCGTGCGTGTGTGTGTGCGTGCGTGTGTGTGTGTGTGTGTGTGTGTGCGTGCGTGCGTGTGTGCGCGTGCGTGTGTGTGTGCGTGTGTGTGTGCGCGCGTGTGTGTGTGCGTGCGTGCGTGTGTGTGTGTGCATGTGCGTGCGTGTGCGTGCGTGTGTGTGTGTGTGCGTGTGTGTGTGCGTGCGTGTGTGTGCGTGTGTGTGCATGTGCGTGTGTGTGCGTGTGTGTGTGTGTGTGTGTGTGTGTATGTGTGCGCGTGCGCACGATGCTGGCTGGTACAGGGATCCAAACCCTTGACCTAGGTGTCTTGACAACGTGCTCTACCCAGCTAAACTAACCGGCCAGCTCTACTCTTGGCTTCTTATTACAGAGAAACAAAGGATATTTGGGTCTTGTAATAAGCATATTCTCTGCCACATTGAAAAATTTTAGTATGAGGAGGCATATATTTCTAGAAATTCTGAAAGATTTTTCTTTACTTTTTGAGTGATCTACCTAAAAAACAAAGATTTTGGGTCTTATCAAAATACTTTCCTGTGCTTCAGGTTGTCTTTTATCAGGACTTTAAGTACTTAAAAAAATAAAAAAACTGTATCCTTTCTATTAAAAGAGCTAAGATGTTTTCTACAACTATGCAACTTTCTGCATTTGCCTTTGAAGTCTTTGGATGATTATTCTGGTTAAATAAATAAATATTGTTTCACAGTGACCTATGATTCTATTTAAGTGTTTTAAAACTTTTGACATTTCTGACAACTTCCCCAAATCAAATTCTAAATTAAGTCTTCTTTTGACCTTGTACTAATTTTGGGAACTTCCAGAGTGCCCCTAGAAAGTCTGAAAGGATTTGCCTCTCACCTTGTAAAAGAGATATTAAACTAATTAGGCTTATTGGATATCTTAAATTATATGGGAAGCACTGTCAACTAAGTGATACTAAACCTTCTTTAAGTTATATTTGAATGGATATGTTATTAATGAGTGTTCCAAAAATTGTGTGAAGGGCCGGCCCATGGCTCACTCAGGAGAGTGTGGTGCTGATAACACCAAGGCCATGGGTTCGGATCCCTATGTACGGATGGCTGGTTAGCTCACTTGGGAGAGTGTGGTGCTGACAACACCAAGTCAAGGGTGAAGATCCCCTTACCGGTCATCTTTTAAAAACAAAAAAAAAATTGCGTGGAATTCCTAGTAATGTGATATGTCCTGGAATAAGATTATAAATCATTATTCTAGTTATTGTCTTAAAATGCTGTATGTCACAGAAATGACCAAATTTCCTTGTCAATTGCATTATTGCTATAATGAACTCTCAGCAGGTTTTCCACCACGCCCTAACTATAAAGCAGCATTCTTACCACCCAGCACGAGCAGGAAGTTGGGGTGAGGGAACCTGTACGAACCAACTGTGTTAACCTACCCCTCACCCTCCTGCACACTTCTCCAGCCAGCTCACCTCCCTAGCCTGTGGCCCTATCACATGTCACAACTGACTATATATATTCTGTCCAATTCAGCATACTTCAAAAAGTTTGTGGAATAATAGAATTCCAAGATAACCCAAATCGTCCCATGAACTTCTTGAAGTGACCTCGTATGAATCATCAGCTGTAGCTGAGTCTTAGGGTCTTCGTCTCCTTAGGAGGTCTTTGTGCCACATAAAACTTGCATTAATTATTCTGTATGCTTTTCTCCTGTTAATCTGTCATTGTCAATTCAATTCCTAGGCCCTGCCGGGATCCTAAGAGGAGTTTTGCCACCCGTACACACGCATGAAGACTCGAGAAACATGTTGGAGCGACAGCTCATGATACTGGATGGGTGGCGGGACGTATCAGGAAAAGCACACGTGCCGTGCTTAAGACTTTCAGGGGCTGGCTGCCCCTCGGTGCCTGTGTACAAAATGTCACAAATACGTTAGCTGAGGAAAGTATCCTCTGTAGGCTGGCCATGGGCCCTCACCGACCAGAATCCATTTTCACCTGTGGAGCCAAGTAGGGTGGATTCTGGGCCCTTGACCTGGGGGAGGGGATGGCCAAGGACCAGAGGCCTCACCTTCTCAGGTGACTTCTGGGGGGGACTAGCTGCCCAGCAGGGTGGCTTCCTGAGTAAGACTTCAAGCGGGGAGGCCCTCTCTGGCCTGCAGGCATGGGGCCAGGAGCTGCAGGACCTACGGTGTCCAGCCATCTCTTTTCTCGGGAGCCTGAGGACGGGCCCAGAGTGGGGAGGCAGCCTGATTCACTTAAACCCCCCACTCGCCTTCCCCCCTCTTCATTCCTAAATTATTTGGAACCTACTACCAGCTGTCATATCAATTTGTCGAAAATATTGCAGTATTATCTCCAAATTTAAGGATTATTAAAAACAGTTATAGCATCTTTATCATGTAAAATAACAACCTTTCAATGTCTTCAAATCCATTGTTTAAATTTCATTTAAATCCTCAAAATTCTTTTTTTTTTAATCAGTATCCAAATAAAGTCTATAGAATGTGATCAGATTATATGTCATTTAAGTTTCCTTCTGTCTCTGGTAGTTTCCCAGTCTTGGAGTTTGCCGATTGCGCCTGCGTGGTTTCTGTGTTCCCTGGTTTTCCTGTGAAATGGTAGTTAGGGCTAGAGTCTTGACTGGATTCAGGTGTACCGTGGGGTTGTGTGCTGTCAGGCAACACACAGTGCTCAGATCTGTCTCTCTTTCTCTCTCTCTCCCTTTTTGCAAATATTTATAGATCTACAGGAGGTTGCAGAGACAGCACAGACAGGACCCCTTTATCCAGTTCTCCCAATGGTTGCATTTTAAATAATCGTGGTATAATCTTGAGACCAGTAAATTGACGTTGGCACAGTGTTTGTGTCTAGTTCCATATCATTTTCCACATATGTGAATCTACAGAACCAAAGTCAAGATGCAGAACTGTGTCGCAGCAGCAAAGATCTCCTTGTGAAACCCCCTTATAAAGTCACGCCTGCCCCCACATCCTTCAAGCCAGGCACCTCTCATCTACTCTCCGTCTCTGTACTTCTGTCATATCGAGGAACATGTGCAAATAGACTCGTACGGTCGTGACCTCTTGAGGCCCTGGACAGCCCCCGCTGTGTGTGCACCGGCAGTGCACAGTCCTGCTGCTGAGCAGTGTAGTGGTGCGGGTGTGCCGCAGTGTGTGTGACCACTCACCTGCTGAAGGACATTTTGGTTGTTTCCAGTTTGGGGCTATTCCTGGGCATCACTGGAACATTGTTTTAGAATTCCATTAGGTTTGATCAATTTTTGAGCATTTCTCTGTATAAATCCTCTGGTGACTACCGTATCTGCCACATGGTACTTTATTTTTTTAATTTAATTTAATTTAATTTAATTTATTGAATCAAAATCGATTATACATATTTTTGGAGTAGAAATGGAGATATGTTGATTAAATCAACATTACTAGCATATATGTTATTACAAATCGTGATTATCCTTTATGCCCCTTGTCCAATCTCTCCCCATCCCACATTCCCTCCCCCTCCCCCCTCTAATTGCCCTAGATTTCTTCTCTCCTGAAAGAATAACGGTTACTCTGTTAACTTGTTGCCTAGATGATCTGTCCAATGCTGAGAGATGTGATCAGCTCCCCCAATATTATCATACGGCAGATGCTTCTTCCGTCACTCTGAAATGGGTTTTGTGGGAAGAGACATCCTCTTCTTTTCTTTGTCTCTGCTGGTGACTCACCTTGTGTCAATGCACTCCAGTGGTTGGCGGACCATCTGTGTGCTGGTTGTGGCATCTAGCTGCTTTTGCAACAGCCATGGTTATTGTGGTGGCTGTGGTGGGCCACCCACGTGGAGGTGCTGTTTTTGGCATGCTCCTTGGCACCGGCGGTATGCCTGGTTGTGGGGTATGTTTGGTGCCCTTCTCCATGCCTCTGGTTCCTGGGCAGGCCCCAAGGCGCTGGCACCATGTGCCTGGTTGTGGGAGAGGGATCCAGTCCCCTTCTCCATGTCCTGGGTCCCTGGGTGGGCCCCAAGGTACTGGCGCAGTGTGCCTGGTTATGACAGGAAGGTCCGGTCCCCTTCTGCATGCCTCAGGTACCCTGGTGGGCCCCGAGGTGCTGGTGTTTTGTGCCTGGTGTGGGAGGAGGGTCTAGTCCCCTTCTGCATGCCTCTGGACTGGGCGGGACCTGAGGGGCTAGCACGGTATCCCTGGTTGTGGGAGAGAGGTCCAGTCCCCTTCTCCTTGCCGCAGGTGGGCCGCAAGGTACTGGCATGGTGTGCATTGTTGTGGGAAGAGGGTCTGGTTCCTGGCTCCATGCCTCAGGTCACTGGGTGGGACCCAAGGTGCTGGCTTGGTGTGCCTGGTTGTGGGAGGGTAGTCCGTTCCCCTACTCCCTACCCCGGATCCCTGGGTGAGCCCCAAGGTGCTGGCTCAGTATTCCTGGTTGTGGGAGAGAGGTCCAGTCCCCTTCTCCTTGCCTCAGGTCCCCAGGCAGGCCCCAAGGTGCTGGCGGGGTGTGCTTGGTTGTGGTAGAGTGTCCGGTCCCCTTCTCCATGCCCCAGGACTGTGGGCAGGCCCTGAGGCACTGGGGCAGTGTGCCTGGTTGTGGGGAAGAGGTCCAGTCCCCTTCTCCAAACCCTGGGTCCCCAGGTGGTCTCTGAGGGGCTGGCATGTTGTGCCTGGTTGTGGGAAGGAGGTCTGGTCCCCTTCCCTGTGCCCCGGGTCCCTGGGTGGGCTCTGAGGAGCTGGCTCAGTGTGCCTGGTTGTGGGAGGGTGGTCCGATCCCCTTTTCCATGCCCTGCGTCCCTGGGCGGGGCCCAAGGTGCTGGCTCATTGTGCCTGGTTGTGGGAGAGAGGTCCAGTCCCCTTCTCAATGCCTTGGATCTCCGGGCACGCCCTGAAGCACTGGCCCAGAGTTTCTACACAACCCAGGTGCACCAGATCTCTCGAGAGCTGGAAGTACCTATAAACACAACCATTGAAACCTGAGTTGCACAAAAAGCCTTCCCCAGGGAATCAGCAGCAAAGCAGCAATTCAGCTCAACCACAGAGCTCAAGTGCTGGTCCCCATAGAAAGTAAGCCAAGGACAAAAAATTAGTTCCAGTGCAGAGTTTAAGTGGTGGGAACAGCAAATAATCCAACACAGAACTGAAAGAAAAAATAAAGTACCTACAACCAGAGACAGAGTTTGATACTAACTAGTAAAGGTCTCATTTCACCAAAGAATACCCATAACACCTAGAAGGACTGGAAGTCCCCTGGGCTACCAAGCCAGAAAGAGAGGAGGGCCAGGGGCCTCAGCCACGCCCCCCAGCTCCCGCAACCAGTCCTGATGGTGGAGGCCAGGGCCTTGGCCACACACCCCCACACGCACAACTAGCCCAGCGATGACCACTGACCATCAACCACCGAGCTGCAGCAAGGTCCCTGTGTTCCCGAGCTGGGGTGGTGAAGAGCAAGAGCTTTTGCCACATCCCCCTGACATCTGCACCCAGCCTGGCAATGACCAAGCCACCACTGGAAGCCCCCTGGTCTCCCCCGTGGGAATGAGGGGGGTGCCACAGGCCTCAATCCCACCCCTCCTTCCTCCTTCTTCCATCCCATTTCCTTCCCCTTTCCCCTCTCCCTTTCCCTCCCAACTGCTCTGCAACAGCATCACAGAATGTAAAAAATATATATATATACTAATTTTTTTTTTTAAATGCAAAAAAAAAAAAAACCCAAAACAGTCAACATGCAGCAGAGGTGCACACTGGGGACGCTGGGTCCTACCTCCTGCAATTTACAGAACCTGCACGGCCCGCCAGTGCCAACTTTCTACTGATTGGAGTAAATTATAGAGAACTTGTCCCCTTTTCTTATGAAATGTACGAATGTCTCCTCTATGTACATGGAGAGTCACATCAGACAACTTTGAAACACGTCCAGAAAACTGGAGGGGAAGAAGAGTTCATTATACCGACTCTTCCTTTCCACCCTGTTCGCCTTCCTTCCCGGTGTCGCAAGCTTCCTGCTCTTGTCACTTCCTCTCTCCGTTGTCAGAGCTCCTCCCAGCCCTCCCTGAGGACGGCTCTGCTGGCTGCACGCTTGCCTGGCTTCTCTTCGTCTGGTAGGGCCTTGAATGCCCCGTCAGTCTGGAGGATATTCTGGATCGACAGTTCTTTTCTCTCAGTGCTTGAAAATATTTTGTCTTGAGACAGAAGGAATTGACTGGAGAGAGCAGTTACTACTGACTCGGTTAGAAAAGAAAGAAAGAACATTTGTGTCACTTGCATTTGGCCTCTGGTTTCTGCTGAGAAATCTGCTGTCATTGAACTTGCTTTTCGGTGCAGACGTCCTTTCTCTCTGGCTGCTTCCAGGGTTTCTTGCCGTTTGTGTGCAGGAGCTTCGCGGGAACGTGTCCAGCGGTGGATGTTTTCTGACTCTACCTTGTCTGGGGCTTGCTCAGCCCTTGAGCCTGTAGCTTCGTGTCTTCTTCCCAAATGTGAGTAATTTGCAGCCACTACTTCTTCAAATGCATTTTCAGTTCCACGCCCTTTCACCTCTGGATCCCATGATATGAACGTTAGATCTTTCTTGTGGTCCCACAGGTAACTTCTGTTGTTGTTTCTTCAAGGTCACTGATTATTTCGTCCTCTGCTTCTTTGAGTTGTTCTTTAAAATTTTTCAGTTATTGTATTTTTCAGTTCTAAAATCTGCATTTGGTCCTTCTTTCTATCTTCTGTCTCCTCGGAGACATTCTGTCGCTTTGCTGAGATCGTCTGTGTCTTCATCTGTGTCAAGGGCACTGGGAGCTCCTCACGGGGCACCCCTGGGCAGCCGAGCCTGACACCCGCGCCACCTCCCGCTGTAGCTCATCCAGTGCCTCTTCTCATTGCAGCTGAGATTTTTCTGGTCTGGGTACAACTGGTGACTTTTTACTTGTATCCTGGACATTTTGGGTAAAATGTTCTGAGACTCTGTGTGTTGTTTCAATCTTGTAGCAGCCTCCTCTTTGGATCGTTTCTTTCTGTCTTTTTCTTGGTGTTTCAGAGTTGCCAGTGTTTTCCTAAGAGGCAAAAAACAACAACAAAAACCCACAGTCGCCTCTCCCTAATCTCTGCTCTCACCCAGCCTCGCCCCAGCTCACCCGAGGTCTCTGCCCAGCGTGGGGACAGCCAGCCTGCCGCCAGGGCTCTCTCACCCTGACTCAGTTACATGGAGCATATGTTCCTAAAGGGCAGAGTGCAGACTTTTTACTTCTCAAACTTCTGCACATTACACTCGACTGGGTGGACCTGGGTTATTTACTGTCACCCTGCTGTAATCTCCTCCCCTGACCTGAAGGCTTGTTTTCTTGCATGAATGGCCCAGGCCTCCCCCTGGAATCTAGTGTCTCCTTGGACTGAGGAAGTCCTGAAGCCCGCCTGCCAGCCCCAGGGCCTCCTTGTGCCACCCGCTCTGCTGCCTCCCACCTGCCCTGTGGCCAAAGGCTATGACTCGGTTCGTTCCTCTCAGGTCTGCTGCTGCTGTTGCAGAGAAAGCAAGGGATGGCTGGTGGGAACAACCACAGAGCAGGAAGCGCTGGCCTTTGTGAGCTCAAAGCAAAAGTCACCTCATCCTGAGGGACTTCCTCTCTCTGTCCAGGAAAAGGCGTGAGCTCTCCACAGCGAACTGACTCTTGGACTCTATGAACCTCAGTTTTCTCGTCTGCAAAATGGGCAGAGAAGAAGTACTGAGAAATCTCTGGCTCGTCCTTCCCAGAAATCCAGAGGTAACCACAGTATCTTCTGGGGTTGGGGAGAGAGGTCAAGGAGCCTCTGCCCGCCTACTCCCTGTCCCCCCCAGATCTATGTCTTCAGAGAGGATGGTTTCCTCTCCTGTCAAAGCCCTGCCTGGCCCTGCTTTCCATGACCAGCCTTCCCTAAGGACTTGGTCTGTCTGCCTCGGGAGAGGCCTGACTTTCTAGTTGGCTGCTGTAGACACAGCTTCCTCAAACAACCGGTTTAAGCAGAAAAGAGTTCACAAAAGTACTACCGAGCCGTTGGCAGAAGCGCTGGAGTTCAGGCCTACAGAATCTCAGTAAGAACAAAGCTCACGGTCACACTGGCAGGTTGGCATGGGCAGCCTGCCCTGCCCACCACCCCACCTGTGCACTGGATGCCAATGTCAGGCCCGAGGCCAAGGCACCCACAGGGACCAACTCGTCTGGCTTCTCCAGGCGCTTTCTTGGTTTTACACTGAAAGTCCATCATCCCAGAAACCCCACTGTTACCTGCAAACCAGGACGGCTGGTACATTTATTTCCTATGGTTGCTGTAACAAAATACCATAAAGTGGGTGGCTTAAAACCACAGGAATCTATCCTCTCATAATTCTGAAGGCTCTAGGGGGGTCTTTGCTGGTCCCCTTCGGCTTTAGTAACCCCAGGCCTTCCTTGGCTTGTGGCCGCATCTCTCCCATCTCTGCTTCCACCTTCACGTGGCCTCCCTTCTGTGTGTCTGACCACCCTCTCTCTCACTCTTACAAGGACACCTGTCACTGGATTTTTGGCTGCCCTAATTCAGAATGATCTCAAGATCCATAATCACAGCAGCAAAGACCCCTTTTCCAAATAAGGTCTCATTCACAGGTCTGGGTATTAGGACGTAGACATTGCTTTTGGGGGCCACCATCATCCCATTGCAGTTGGTCACCCAGTGGCAGAGCCAAGGCAGATGGCCTTGCTCTGGCCACAGGGCAGCCCGGGAGCTGGTTGCCTAAGCGAGTCTGTCCTGGGGCTGCCTTTCCTGGTCAGCTGGCTGGAGAGAGCAGGCTTTTGCCTGGAGCAGCTGAAGGCCAGCCATGGTGTCCCAGGTCCCTCCACAGCCCTGGGGACTCCCCTCCTCCTGGGCAGCTTGTTGAAGCTGCAGCCTCACAACTGCATACACGCCACCCGGTGACTCAGCCTAGGCACCCCGTGACTTCCTGCCAGCCCTGCCCCCAGCTCCTTCTTTTTTTTTTTTTTTTTTTTTTTTTTTTTGTCGTTTTTTCGTGACCGGCACTCAGCCAGTGAGTGCAATGGTCAGTCCTATATAGGATCCGAACCCGCGGCGGGAGCGTCGCCGCGCTGCCAGCGCAGCACTCTACCAAGTGCGCCACGGGCTCGGCCCCCCAGCTCCTTCATTTCCGATGATGTCTCCTCCCTTGCCGATGTTGACCCTGCCCTTGGCCATCTGTCAGTGGCCCCTGCACTTACCCCTCCCCAGCCCCTGTGCTCTGGCTGCGTTGGGTTCCAGCCTCCAGCCCCTTCCTCCTGCTCTCCCTCCCTGCTTGGCCCAGGGTTCACTCTCCTGCAGTGTCCTAGGCTCCCCCCACCCATTTGCTTCCCCCTACACGTGTCCAAATCCACCCCTGGGGGATCCGAGCCAGAGTCCGCCCTGTGCCTGCCAGGGGCCTGGGCATGATGGGCAGGTGCTTGGGATAGCCCCGGCTGACGCCAGCACTGCCTAGCTAGCGGTCATCTTCCCCTGCCCGTCTGTGAGACCCCAAAGCCAGTTCCTCAGACCTCCCCACTACTCACTCTTGAGGTGAGGGGTGTATTAGTCTGTACTCTCTGAAGAAACAGACAGAGAGAGAGAGACTTATTTTGAGGAACTGGCTGATGCAATCAGGGGGACCACAAGTCTAAAATCTGCAGGGTAGGCCAGCAGGCTGGAGACCCATGGAAGAGCCAGTGGTGTAGTTCACGGCTGAAGGCCTCTGCTGCAGAATTTCCCTTGCTTGAGGGAGGCCAGTCATTGATCTATTCAGGGCTTCAACTAATTAGACGAGGCCCACCCACATGATGGAGGGCCATCTGCTGTACTCAAAGTTTACCGATTTAAATGTTCATCTCATCCCCAAAAATAGCTTCACAGAAACATCCAGAATAACGTTTGCTCTGTATCTGGGCACTGTGACCCAGCCAGGGTGACAATGTTGTGTGTGGCAATCATCCACTGTCTTTTCTATATATAGTCCCCAAACATTTTATCACCCCAAAAGAAACCCCACACCCATGAGACAGTCAGTCCCCACTCCCCCAACCCTGTTCCCCACTGCCCCCTTCACCCCAAAATACTAATTAATCTACTTTGTGTCTGGATGGATTTGCCTATTCTGGACACTTCACATAAATACAATCATGTAACAAGGGGTCTTTTGTGTCTGGCTTCTTTCACTGAGCACAAGGTCCTCAAGGCTCACCTGTAGCAGGTGTCAGCGCTTCACTCCTCTGTGGCCAAGTGGTATTCCGCTGGGTGCATATGCCACTCTGTGTCTACACACTTATCAGGTGATGGACACTTGGGTTGTTTCCACTTTTTGACTATTGTGAATAACGATGCTGTGAACATTTGTGTACAAATTTTTGTGGGGATGTATGTTTTCATTTTTGATAGTTTTTTTATTGACTTAAATTCTAAATATAGGACCTATTTTTTTAAATGCCCCTAACCCAATGTACCAACACCCTTCTTTAGACTAAGATTCGTTAGAAAATGTCAAAATCAGAGAATCCAACTTCCTCTACTAGATGGTAATAAGGCTGAATTCTAAAGACTTTCTTTTTTTAAGAGTTGAGAACTTCATTTTGTTAAATATTAAAATTCAGTTAGAACCTTAATTTCCCCTATATTTGTGGGGTTTTGTCTATCTGTTTGTTTTGGCGGCTGACTCGTACAATTTCCCCTGTATTGAAAGAGCTCTAACATGTTTATGCCAAGCCAGGAAATTATGTAAAAGCAGAATTCGTGGCTGTACTGTGGTTGATAACATCCCCTGTTGGGTTGCAGCATTCACGATGTGACTCAAATTGAGAAACATTAGAGTCACTGTTAACAGCTGGCAGACACCGGCCTGGGAGGTTGACAAAGCTAGGCCTTCATGGGCATACTGCTCAGAGAGGATGCATCGAGATTTCATGCCGAGGACTCTGAGCACTGATCATGATATTAACTCTCACCATTTTTTGCTCGCTATTATGGTGAGACTGTTTTCCTCAAGCTGCCTATTTTCTCTGCACAAAGAATTGTGTTCGGTGGGGCTGCCTGTGTCAGGAGCGGCCCCCATGGCAACATTCTCCGCACAGGGCAATGTCCTTTAGGTCCCGTTGCACACGACGTGGTTGGTTCTCTGGAGCCCAGCATGCCCTCGACGTGCACCCCAGATGCCCGAGGTGCTTCCACTCCTGAGAGCTGTTGGAGCTTTTTAAATTTTAAACAGCTTTTTTGAGATATAATTGACCTACAATAAACTGGATATATTTAAGACATATAGCTTCATAAGGTTTATTGTTTTACCGTCTTAACCATTTTAAGGGCACGGTTCAGGGGCATTCAGCACATTCACACTGTTGTGCATCCGTCACCACCATACACCCCAGAACTTTCTCATCTTCCCAAACTGAAGCTCTGTCCCCGTTACACACTGACTCCCCAGCCCTTCCCCGTCCCCCAGCCCCCACCACTCTTCTTCCTGTCTCTGTGAATCTGACTCCTCAAGGGACCTCATATGAGTGGAGTCACACAGTGTTTGTCCTTTTGTGACTGGCTTGTCTCACTCAGCATAGTGTCCTCAAGGTTCATCCGTGCTGTAGCGTGTGTGAGGACTTCCTTCTTTTTAATTAAGGCTGACTCATGCTCCTCTGTGTGGGTGGCCATGCCGTGTGTGTCCCTCCATCTGTCCATGGACACTTCAGTTGTTTCTACTTTGGCTGTTGCAGATAATGCTGCTATGAGCATGGGCGTGCAGACGTCTCTGCCTGACCCTGCTTTCAATTATTTTGGATATATACCTAGGAATGAAATGGCTGAATCACATGGTAGTCCTATGCTTAATTTTCTGAGGAAATGCCATGCTGTTTTTCATATGGCCATACCACTTTACGTTCCCGCCAGCAGTGCACAAGTGTCCCAGTTTCCTCACATGCTTACCCACACATGCTACTTTCTGTTTTTTTCTTTTGTTGATAGTAGCCGCTGTAGACTGGAAGCCCACACCCCAACCTCACTGAGGTGTAATCTCCACTGTAACTGTTGAGGGTGGGAAATCCTATGGTCATGGAAAGGTGGGGCCTTGAAGAGGTGATTAGATTCTGAGGACCACGCTGTACTGTATGGATGAATAATGGTGGTCAGCAGCATGGTTCTGAGGGCTTTAAAAGAAGAGCACATGAGAATTTACTCTCTATCTCCCTGCTCCACCATTTTCTGCCATGTGAGACCCCTGCATTGCTGTAAAGCCACCACCAAGAAGACCCTCACCAGATGTGTCCCCTGGACTTTGGACTTCCCAGCCTCTGAAACTGTAAGCAATACATTTTGTTTTCTTTATAAATTGCCCAGTTCCAGGTATTTTGTTTTAAGCAACAGAAATAACCTAACGCACCACTGTTTGAGGAGCCAGAAGTAGAGGTGCAGTTAGACTAGAGGAATGTCACTTTTTTCAGCAAAGCCCCACTCCACAGCTATGTGAGTTCTTATCCAAAGGCTCAATGACCAGAGGGAATGGTGAGAACTGAGAACTGAGATAGTGCAAGGGCTTGGCTGAAGGGTCTGAAACGTGCAAACACCAAGAAGAGAAAGGAGCTCAGGCAACATGAGAAGGGGATGAGAGGCCGAGTGTCGTCAGAATCCAACATCCATTTATGAAAATACTGAACTAGATGACAACTGTGGAGGTGTCCATGACCTGCAGCAGGAGAAAATCCCTCCATCTCCTCTAACCCTCTGAAATGCTCCAGCGCAAGAAGCAAATCTTCCATTTGTTTCTTCTTCCTTGTATTAGAGTTCTCCAGAGAGACAGAACCAATAAGATACGTTATAAATATACAAGAGGGATTTATTAGGGGAATTAGCTCACATGATTGTGAAGAAAAGTCTCATGATAGGCTGTCTGCAAACTGGATGCTGGTAGCGTGGCTCAGTCCAAGTCCAAAGGCCTCAGAATGAGGGAAGCCAACGGTGTCCTTGGTGTAAGTCCTGGAACCCAAAAGTTGAAGAGTCTCGATCTCTGATGTCCACGGACAGGAGAGAAGAGTGTATCCCAGCTCCAGTGGATCAAGAGAGAGCTTCACCTTTTTTTCTGTCTTTTTTCTCTCTGGGCCCCCAGAGGATTGGATGGTTCCTGCCCACACTGAGGGTGGGTCTTTCCCACCCAGGCCACTCAGGCTCTCATACTAATCTCTGCTGGGAACACCCTCATGGACACACGTAAAAAGATACCTTTACCAGTTTTCTCAGCATTCTTTAATCAAGTTGACACCTAGAATTAACCTTCACAGATGGTAAAGCCCAAAAGCACGGGCCATAGCTTTTCAGACCCCAAAATGACTTCCACAACAAAGATCTGGGCCTACAGGATGCCCAGCTGACTGAGAGTGCCAAAGGCACCCTGTACGGCAATAGGAGATGCCTCTCCAATGTACACGGGCACAAAACCTGCGCAGAGTCTGCAGGAGAGGCCAATAACCAAGTGGCTCCAGATCAGCTTTTCAAATGACTTAGCAAATTTACAGATTCCCACAAGGCAGCCACCAGCGATAGTCAATAGATTGACAATAAGCATGGAATTGCACCTGCCAAAACAGTTGACAGAGTCCAGCAGAAAAGGAGCCAATCCTATCACCGATGGAGAAGATGGGCCATGGACACCAACCAGAGGGTTGTGAGCAATACTGCAGAGGGAGAGTCCTTTCACCTCTCTTCCAAAGTGTAATTGAGAAAGTTCTTCGTGATCATCTCAGGAGCATTGATAACTCGTGTTGTAGCCACACTGGAAAGAGCCTATTGTAGCAACGACAATGGCAAAGATCAGAGGTGGGGTGACCTGTGTCCCCACAGCCCTAATCTAATTCTTTTCAAATCTTCAAGAAAGGTCTAGGAGTGGGATTCCAGAGACATCTCTTCCAGCCAACAAAACTTTCAAAATGTCCTTCTCGGCAGCAAGTTTCCTCAGTAATGCTCCGCGACACTCACTCACCATTACGGCATCTCTGGCTGTGCTGATCATGCCAATTTATAGTCTCTGTAAAGGGTGAGCCTGGAAGGGAGGCAAACCCCAGCCACACCTCACACCCGCCCCAAATAATTTCACAATCTCCCAGAATTTTGCAACCTCTCCTATCAGAACTTCACAACTCCAGTTGCAGGCAATAACTCACTCCCCCTGCCCCCTATTAAACCCATATTCTGCAGTCTCTCTACCCAGATTCCCACCCACCACCCACATCCACAATCCTTCCCTTTCCAGTAACAGCCACAGCCTCCTAGTTTCACAAAGTGCTGCCAGAAGAGCCTGAGGGAGGCAAAGGCACAACTGTTTTTGCTCTCAGGTCTGCTGGGATTGAATCAACCTACCTGTCTCATCATGTTTTGATTTGTGTTTGCTTAATGTTAGAGACTTTGAGCATCTTTTCCTGCGCTTGTTGGCCATTTGTATGTCTCCTTTGGAGAAATATCTGTTGAAGTCCTCTGCTCATTTTTAAGTCGGGTTGTTTGTTTTCACTGCCACAAGTTTTTAGAAAACCAGGGTGTTACTCACAAACAGAAAATGCAGGGGGAAGGGGAGAACTGGGGTGACTCACCAGAAAGCTAATTTATTTCCTTAAGAGGGAGGTGTAGGAACCTCTGCCCTCCGTTCTGCTCGCGGAGGATTTCCTCGCAGGGCTGTTGCACATACAGAAGAGGCCGAGCATGGCAGACGCAAACTCCGTTTCTAGTGTGTCCTGTGGGTTTCAATCTTAAAGAAAGAAAATGAGTGAAGATTCTAATGAATAGTGATGTAAAAAAGAAGTTGTACCCCAAAAGAGATGTGGCCACTTGACCTGACCAATGGGCAGTAACTTGTGTGGCTGGGGTGGCAGCTTTGCCACAGCAGGTCCTGCCAGGAAACCAGCACCGCAAAGACTTGTCATGGAATACTATCTCCTGTCCTGTATTCTGCTGGTGACGGAGCTGTGATGTAGAAGTGGTTTGACTCTCAGCCCCAGCCATGCCAACTCTCGGGCCGCCCAAGTCCCTTTCTTGGCCGGCCTACTCCACCTACTATCTGGTTCCCCGGCAGCTGCACACCTCTCCATCACTGCTGATGTCCTCACTGAATGGAGACTTCAGGCACTCGTCACCTCAGTGTGGTGATGAAGTCACGCCCTCTTTTCTAAGAGCAGGACCGAGGCCACTGAAGATAGCCCCTGCATTGTGTCAGAGTTAGATGGGAGGGGCTGCGCTAACTGCAAACTTAGCCCATGGACTGTTGGCTTGCTTGCATTGGCTGATGCCTCTTGGCGCGGTGACTGGGCGA
Organism: Cynocephalus volans; assembly: GCF_027409185.1. Lineage (NCBI taxonomy): Eukaryota > Metazoa > Chordata > Mammalia > Dermoptera > Cynocephalidae > Cynocephalus > Cynocephalus volans. The sequence continues at coordinate 166,009,336 of NC_084463.1, forward strand.
CTGAACTGCCACGCTTGCAGCTTTAAAAACCGAGAACAAAGACGGCTCAGTGCTGCACCTGGAATGGGCTGGTGCGGTCCAGCTGCTGGAAATAAAAATCGTTTTCTCTTTTTCTATATGGGTCTCCAAGGGTGTTTTTTTCTCCTGACGCCTATAACATGTGGGGGCTCGTCCGGGATGACGATCAACCCTCGGGGACCAACCTACAGTGCTGGGATTTTTCCCCACACTGCGAAGTCTCTAGTGGGGAGCTCCTGAGAAGACGTTCCTCAGCCCTGGAGACACACGATCTTCTGCTGGCCAGCTTAGGATTTCCTGGCGCCTCTAGATTTGGGTGAGTCGGCTCTTTTGATGAGGAAATCAGGCCAGAATGGACGCAGTCGCAACGCCTCTTCCCTGGACCCAGTGAGACGTCGCTGAGGTCCACTTGGTGGCCTCCCTTGGTGGCCAAACGTGTGTATTGTCTTTGTGTTTGTCTTTATATTAACCTCGTGAGTTTATGTTGTTGTGAGTCTTGTTTTGCATTTGGCTATCGGAGCTCTGATTTAGGGACTTTGTGGAAGGCTGGATGCAGCACTACTTCCCAAGTCCAGGACTCCCACGAGACATTGTCGGGTCCTTCGGTTTGGAATTGTTTGGAAATTTGTTGTGGCCACTCGTCTTTGTCTTTTTTGTGTTGCTGGATGTGCATATACGGTTTGTAGCTCTGTATGTCTTTAACTGTGGTCATAGGTAATGTAACAGTGAGGCATGGTAAGTATCTGCCATCCTGTGTCTCTGACCTTTATTGTGCTAGTTGTACATTTCTATGACACTGGAATCTGAGAGCCTAATTTAATTACTGGCAAAAATTGGAAAGCTTTGGGCACCAGAGAGGACCCCAGCTGCAAGAGGCAAGTGGCCACTGGGACTACTTTGCTCCCATGTCTCTGCTGCTGGTAGATCTCTCCTGGAGTCCCTGGCCTAAATTCTGATAAGGAAATGCTTTATTCTCTTTACCTTTCTCTGATTTTCTGAGCCCTGTTCTGTTCGGTTGGATTGTATCCACTTCTGTTTAAGTGCACCCTGGAGGGCTCCTGGCTAGGCTTTCTTTTTTCTGATTTAAATCTGGTTGGTACTTTTCTTCTTTATGCTGAAAACAGTGGGGAGAACTGCTTTTATCAATTACTGTTAATGGAAAAAATTGGCCCCACTGCTTGGGACTAAGCTGAACTGGATGACCCCACTGCTCCTCTTTTCTCTTTGTTTGCTTGGCTAGACACTTAGTTGAGTACCAGCAATCTGAATAAGCCCTCCAGTCCCGTTGGCATGTACGCCACAGATGCCCCTCTATTCCACGCCATCAATTAGTAACCATAGGTGTGGAGTAGGACAAGTTACAACTTAGACCAACTAATTTGGTTGAGACGTCTCATTGGGATGTATGTATGTGCATATGCATGTTTTGTCTGTATATATGGCAACTATTTCTGCCTGCTTTTCAAGCTACTACTTAGGGGTCACAAGATCCAAATTGTGCCTTTGGCCTTAAGATCACTGGGAAAAGGCAATGCCAAGGTGCAACAAATCAAGTGCCCAGCTAAATTACATCAAAATATCTGGGAAGATTTGCTGCATTTGATCTGGCTAGAAAAGAAAACGTTCTCTGCATTTCTTTGAAAAGGCTTGCATGCTTGCCTTGCAATGTAAATTTGTCTCCCTGAAAAGTCCCACGTACTTTGCTTTGCAATGTAAATTTGTTACCTTGCTTTCTCTAAAAAAGATAAGCTTTGGCATTTTTCAGAAATGCAATTTAAAATCGACTGTCCTTTGTGAACTGGTAAGTTTTCTATTTTATCTGTCTCATTAACATTGTAAACAAAACCTATATTAATTAATAAAGATGTAGCTTGATGGAAAAATTAGACAGCTATAAATAGGTTAAATGCTTATAAATAAAATCCTAATTTCAAATTGCTTCTCAGGAATTTGAAATCTTAAATTGTTATATTAATAAAATACTAAAACATTAATTATTATATAAGTTTATGTTTATATTTTAATGTTTTGTTTTTATATGATACAAAAAACCCAAATATTTGAATCTGTTAAAATTAAAAACATGTCTCTTCAGAAGTTAGAAATAGTTTTTTATCTACAAATATTAATATAAAACAATTCAAAATTGCTTGCTTCACAGGTTTGTTACTGGAAAATTGGAGCTAATGAGTCAATTATAGTCAGTATGCATAATTCAAAATACTAGGTATAAAGACTTTGTAACAGAATATTTTTTATAAAGATACATTTTGGTAAAGGTTGTTAAAAACAAAGGTAATATGGTTTTTGTTAAAAAAATTTTTTTGTCTAAATTAAAAATAAAGGGTTTATAAAAACTAATAAAAAGTTTATGATAATCTTATGTGATCAAAATTCACTAAGATTAGATTTGTTTATAAGTTTTTATTAAAATCAGTTGTGATATTAACAGTGCACTGGTACAAAAAGTAAAATTTGGTTTCCTTCTTAAAATTTTCCTATAATATGAATAACAGATAATAGAAGGTATTATCTATAACTCATGGAAACTCAAGATTGCTGCCTCGTAACTTTAACCTTTGTTAGAGACCTTTGGAACTACTTAATAATAAACCAAGTTTTGGGGCTGGAAAAACCATAAATACTTATTTGGTAAAAATAGCTGGGACTCAAACTGGGCTTTGTATAATCTGCTCTGACAAATGGACCCGCGTTTACTAGCCTGAATATATAAAAATGTTTTTATCAGTGTACATCTTTGCCTGAGTTTACTAATCAAACAAGATTATATTTGTCTTTACTAGAGGCTTTTAATTAAACTCCCAGAGAAAACCAGAAAAACCTTTCTCTATGTATAATTTTTAGGCAAATTAGGGCAATTTAACATTGATAATAAAGAAACAAACATGTAAAAAGGAGGTAGTTTTAAAAAGGCTATGGATGTGCGGATATGGTTATGGTTGGAGGGGCTAGAGAGAATAAAATAATAATTTTTAGGTAAGAAAGCATCTGGTACAGTGTATTTTTTTCCTTGAGTAAAATGACTGGCTATTTAGAAAGTAGGAAGTATAGGACAAAAACAGAATGTCTAAGTAAGTCTTGATAATGGGTTAGGTAGATAAGTTTGTTAAAAGGGTTTTACAGTAAAAAAAAAAAATTAATTAACTGGATTTAAAGACAAATTGTGTGTGAGTTTTTCTAAAAATTAATGTCAAAAGTATTCTAACACAGGGTTAGAACTTGCTCTCCTGTGAAGGAACAACCAGATTTTCTAAAAAATACTTGATTGCTCTTAATACAAAATTGTGAAAAGTTTTTCCTTGTCTTTTAGATAACTGGCCTAGAGAGCTTATTTCATGTTTTATCATGATAAGTTCTTGTGCTCTCTGCCTTTTAAAACCCTTTGTCACTTTGGTTTTACTCTTTGTAATAATTTGTGATTTTATCCAACTACGTATTTTAAGCTTTTTTTGTTATTTAACACAGCTTTCCGACTCTAAGTTCTGAAAGTTTAAAATAACTTTAAGGAATTCCAAGGGCCCTGGAGCTTCTCAAAGGATATGTAAAAGATGTATCAGAGCTAATTGGCTTATTTAATAAATTAAACTATATGGGAAAGCATTGTCAGTACTGAAGGTGTTATGGATATATGTTCCAAAATCTTATAAGGTTCTTCAATATCTGTGTCTTGATATAAATGCTACCGGTCATAATCTTGGTTTAATTATAATCTTAAAATGTTATGTCTTCAAATATTTCACGAAAAAAAAAAAAACTCTGATAGGTACAGTTTCCGACAAACTTTGAGTTCATAGCTTTAAACTGAAGTTCCAAAATTCTAATGAAGAAACTGATGGGTATATGAAATTGTTCACAAAGGTCAAAACAACAAAATTTAGTTGGTAGGCTAATTAAAAGAAATGATAGTGTTTTACAATTTCTTTATTTTGAAACACTGATGATTCTCTTAATGTTTTGTTTTCTAGATCTAAGAAAATCTTTTAAGGTGTTACAGCTTGCTAAAGTATATGTTTATGAACAAAAATTAAAACACCTTTCTCTCTACTTGATCCCTCCAACATTAAAAAAAAAAAACTATTCACACGTTGTTTTACAGCAATACAGTTATTTGCATAAGTTCAGTAAGAATCTGTTCTTTTTGTAACAGGACACAATTGGAAACACTGGTTATTTTACCACGGCTTTGACTGGAATATCATACCTTCAGACATGAACAGACTGCCTTAAGGAATTAAGGTTGATGCTTTTATGGAGCCAATAAAAAGCCCCTTGGAGAGACTGGCCTGATACCTTGTCTACATAATTACAAGGTTCCTGGTCTTCCAGTAAGTAAGGAATGTAACTTTCTGACAGGCCAGAACCTTGATATTTTGGGGACTTCCAGATATAAGGAATTCACCCAACTCACACAGGTAATCAGACAGTAAGTCAAATCCTTGGCTTGGCTTCCTAAGACCCGAATGGCACTTAAAGGTCTAATCTGAGATTCCTTATGAATGTCCCAGCAAAGCCGACTCAAAAATAAAAAAAAAAAAAAGAGCTTATATGATAAGCCATTACTCTTGCTACACTTTATGCAAATAATCTGGCCAAAAACTAAACTTATTTTGCAAATAAATTAGTCTTGTCATAGACACCTTTGATAAATTTGAAAAACTTGGAGAAAAAATTATTTTTCAAAAGGAAACACTAACACACCTGTTATTCGATTCTAGCCCTGTGTTTTTAATCTGTTTGTAAAGCTTGTGTCTTCCAGGCTACAGTTCCACGTCAAGACGGTGATAACCCAACGATTCCAACCCAACCTTTTCTGAGAGGAACTAAGTCCCTATAAATCCCTAGATCAGCCAATGAGAGATTTTGTACTTCCAAAATGCAGGCAGGGACTTACGCCCATGGCCTGCAGGAAGTAGTTTCAGAAGAAAGAGACCTCCAGCCCCTTTTACCTTAAGAATAAGGAGGATAAAATCTCTCAGGGGGGAATGAAACAATAAGGCTAGGCCTGTGAACCAAACTGTTAGGGCTCTGAATCTGACTGAAATCACCAAAGACAGACTCTGCCCATGGGGATGAAAGCCCAAACTTACGCTTGGTGGTGTGCAAAAACCAAGGACTTTATATAAAAACTACTGATTATGAGCTCGAAAATTCTATAACCCTCCTCTTTCTACAACAAGGGGGACTCTGTTTGGCATCAAAGGAAAAGTGCTGAGTACATACAGACCATACTGGAGTCGTTGAAGACTCCATGAAAAGGTTGTGAGAATGCATCAGGCAACAGGACTTAGAACAAGAACAGTCCCCTAACTGGTTTGAATCCTGGTTTAACTTTTCTCCATGGCTAACAACTTTAATTTCTAGCCTTATGGGACCACTAATAAGTCTCCTCTTACTAATAACCTTGGCACCATGCCTTTTCAACAAACTCCTCAATTTAATTCCATCCTGCATACAAGAGGTCAAATTACTGGTTCTCTGTTCCCAATATGACCAAATCCCACTAAAAGATTGGGAACACATAAATTGGGGACCAGATATTGACCCTTACGCAAAGATTCGCTTAAAAAAAAATCCCCTTAAAACCAGTGGGGAATGAAGTCATGCCCTCTTTTCTAATAGCAGGAGCAACGCCACTTAAGATAGCCCCTCCATTGTGTGAAAGTTAGATGGGAGGAGCTCTGCTAACTGCAAAATTAGCTCATGTACTGTTAGCTTGCTTGCATTGGCTAATACCTCTTGGCGAGGTGATCGGGCGACCGAGCTGCGACGCTTGCAGCTTTAAAAACCGAGAACAAAGACGGTTCAGCGCCATACCTTGAATTGGCTGGTGGGGTCCCGGCTGCTGGAAATAAAAATCTTTTTCTCTTTTTCCATATCAGTCTCCAAGGGTGTTTTTTTCTCCCGACGCCTATAACAGTAACTAGCAGCACTTGGGTTGCATCCAGCGGTGTGGGGATTAAGATAACACAGGTAGAGTGCCTAGAACAGTCCTTGGCAGGCAGGCAGAGTAACCCATGTTTGACTAAGGATCAAAACCCTCACTAGAGGCTCATTCATTCTTATTATACAGATGGGTCTTAGCAAGTGGCTTCCAGGGTTATCACTTGATGACGGTAGCCCAGACTGCTGGTGTTAGGGGTTGAATTATGCCCCCCGACCCCATTCATATATTGAAATCTCAACCCCCAGAAGTTGAGAGCATGACCTTGTTTGGAAGTGAGATTGTTGCAGATGTAACTAGTTGAAATGAGGTCATAGTGGATGTATCGTGGGAGGCCCAAATCTGTTTTTTTTTTTTTTTCTTCTTTTTTAAAAATTTTATTTTGTCAATATACAATGTGGTTGATTATTGTGGCCCATTACCGAAACCTCCCTCCCTCCTCCCTCTCCCCCCTCCCACCCAGCAATGTCCTTTCTGTATGCTTGTCATGTCAGCTTCAAGGAATTGTAATTGTTGTGTCTTTCCCCCCCCCCGTTTGTGTGTGTGTGTGTGTGTGTGTGTGTGTGTGTGTGTGAATTTATTTATTTATTTATATCTCCTACCAATAAGTGAGAACATGTGGTATTTCTCTTTCTGTGCCTGACTTGTTTCACTTAGTATAATTCTCTCAAGGTCCATCCAGGTTGTTGCAAATGGCAGTATTTCATTCTTTTTTATAGCTGAGTAGTATTCCATTGTGTAGATATACCATATTTTCGGTATCCACTCATCCGATGATGGACATTTGGGCTGGTTCCAACTCTTGGCTATTGTAAAGAGTGCTGCAATGGGAACATTGGGGAACAGGTATACCTTCGACTTGATGATTTCCATTCCTCTGGGTATATTCCCAGCAGTAGGATATCTGGGTCACATGGTAGATCTATCTGCAATTGTTTGAGCAACCTCCATACCATTGGCCATAGAGGCTGCACCATTTTGCAGTCCCACCAACAATGTATGAGAGTTCCTTTTTCTCCGCAACCTCGCCAGCGTTCATCGTTCAGAATCTTTTGGATTTTAGCCATCCTAACTGAGGTGAGATGGTATCTCAGTGTGGTTTTGATTTGCATTTCCCGGATGCTGAGTGATGTTGAGCATTTTTTTCATATGTCTGTTGGCCATTTGTATATCTTCCTTAGAGAAATGCCTACTTAGCTCTTTTGCCCATTTTTTAATTGGGTTGCTTGTTTTTTTCTTGTAAAGTTGTTTGAGTTCCTTGTATATTCTGGATATTAATCCTTTGTCAGATGTATATTTTACAAATATTTTCTCCCACTCTGTTGGTTATCTCTTAACTCTGTTAATGGTTTCTTTTGCTGTGCAGAAGCTCTTTAGTTTGATACAATCCCATTTGTTTATTTTTCCTTTGGTTGTCCGTGCTTTTGGGGTCATATTCATGAAGTCTGTGTCCAGTCCTACTTCCTGAAGTGTTTCTCCTATATTTTCTTTAAGAAGTTTTATTGTTTCAGGGTGTATATTTAATTCTTTAATCCATTTTGTGTTGACTTTAGTGTATGGTGAAAGGTATGGGTCTAGTTTCATTCTCCTGCATATAGATATCCAGTTCTCCCAGCAACATTTGCTAAAGAGGCAGTCTCTTCCCCAGTGTATAGGCTTGGTGCCTTTGTCAAAGATCAGATGGCTGTAGGTGTGTGGGTTGATTTCTGTATTCTCTATTCTATTCCATTGATCAGTGTGTCTGTTTTTATGCCAGTACCATGCTGTTTTGGTTATTATAGCTTTGTAGTATAGTTTAAAGTCAGGTAGTGTTGTGTGGGAGGCCCACATCTGAAAGGGCACTCACATAGTGTCCACCTGTTCCAAAGAAAATCACCCAATGTTGCATTAGTAGACATCAGTTTATTAGACTTAGGAGAGCTGCTGATGGCGGCAGGTCAGCTAGAAATCCGCACTGCCATGGGGTACTTACAAAAGTTATACAGCGAACAGATCAGAGAGGCGTAAGTCATTTTCATGCTTACCTGTAGACCCTCATCCCCCGCTCAGAGGGCAGGGGAGGTCTGGCTGAATAGACGGGTTAACCCCTGCGGGCACCAGAGTAGTCAACACCAGTTTTCTCACTGCATTTTCACTGTAATTCACTTTCTCAGGGCTCCTGCTGCCCACCGTCTTCCCTTTGTCTTAAAGGAGACGTGCCTTTGCCCGGCTCTGGGTACTTTCCAGTGGGGAGGGAGAGCTCGGTAGGCAGGGGCGAGTGAGTAATCAGTCTCTGTCCAGTATTCGCCTGACAGTGGAGTTGGATGGGCCCTATTTTAACGTGACTGGTGTCCTTATAAAAGGGGGAAATCCGGACACAGGCAGGCACACATGCAGAGAGCCAGGAGAACAGCAAGACAGAGGCGGGGGACGCGCCTCCGCCCGCCGGGGAGCGCCGAGACCTGCAGCCCGGAGGCGGGGGGGGGGGGGGGGGGGGCCGGGGGGGGCCGGGGGGGGGCCGGGGGGCGGGGGGGCGGGGCGGGGGCGGGGGAGGGGCGGGAGGAGGCGGGGCGGGAGCGCCGGTGGGCGGGGCGGGGGCGGGGCGGGGGCGGGAGCGCCGGTGGGCGGGGCGGGGCGGGGCGGGGGGCTCGGTGGGCGGGGGGAGGGGCGGGAGGGAGGCGGGGCGGGGGCGGAGCCTCGGTGGGCGGCCCCGTGCACGCCCCCCGCTACGTGCACATAAGTGCCCGGGCTGCTGGTCACGCGTTCCGCGGTCCGGACCATGGCGGGTCGCTGCTGGCTGCCGCCGCCGCCGCTGCTGCTGCCGCCGCTGCTGCTGCCGCCGCTGCTGCTGCCGCCGCTGCTGCTCCTCTCGGTACCGGTGGGTGCTGCGCGCCCCGGGGCCGCTCCGAGCCGTCTGCGGGTAGGTCGGCAGCGAGGGGCGGCGCTGAGCGCCCGGGAGAGGCCGGGGCGCCGGGAGTGGGGCGCAGCCCGAGGGGACGGGCTGGGGTCCCGGACGCCCCTCCGCACCCCCGCCGCCCGGATCCGGGCCCTGGCCAGTGGCGCCGTGCGGGACACCAGCGCCGCCCGCGCGTACCTCTGGGGCAGGGTCGCCGTGGTGGCCCGGCGGGGACACGCCGGCGCGGGGAGACCGCGGCCTCTGTGCCGGCGGGCGAGGGACGGCAGGCGGGCGGCGGGGAGGGCGGTGGCGGTAGCGGTGGCGGTGGTGGTGGTGGCCAAGTGGAGGTGGGGGCGTGGCGGCGGTGGTCACGTGGAGGTGGGGGCGGGGCGCGCGGAGGCGCGGCGGCGGCGGCGGCGGCGGCGGCGGCGGCGGCCGCGCCGGGGCAGGACGATTTTTTTCTCCGTAAGTTCGTCTTTTATCCGCTACGAATCAGCTCCCCTATTTTTTCCACTTTCTGGCATTCACACAGACATGGTTTCATACAAATATACACCGTTTCACCATTTTCCGAAACTGTCTTATTCCCCAAAATTACATTATTACAGTACGTGACATGCGTCCCAGAGGAAACAGCGAATATGCTCTTCTCAGGACTGACCCCCGTTAACGTGAATCAGATCGCTGTGAAAGTGTGGTGTCCACCCCCGGGGACCGCGACCCACCTAGGTCTCTCCTCCAACCTGTACATGAGCCCAGGGAGGCCCGAACTTCCCCACAACGCGGTGCCAGTGTCGCTGAGGCCCATTTGTCTGCAGAATCAATATTTGTCTCCTTTGAAGATGCCTTTCCGGTTTTTAGCACTTTTTTTCTTGTTTTTTGGCGGCTGGCCAGTGCACATTTTTAGGACCTTTAAATAGTGGCTGGTGCATCAACTTGGGGTCTTTGGGGAAATTCCCAGTCTCGTTTTCGTGGGTAAAGTGCCTGACCCCTTCTGAGAGCTGTCCCCAGCTCTCTGTGGCTGCCTGCCTCCAGATGTGTATGTGCCAGGTGTGTGTAAGCGGTATGTACGTGGGCTTTTGTTCCACAGCAAATTCTGAACGAGATAGGATGTGGCTGCCCCTAAGGTTTGCTCTATCCTGCCCGCAGGCTGGTAGTTTGTGGCTTCTTTATTGGGATCGTTTGTGCCCTGAAGAAGAGTCCTCTCCAGTGCTGAAGTCGGGTGGAGGTGGAAGGGCCTGCAGGTCACTTTTAAGAGCTGAAAATCTTTATCAGGAGAGGCTTTTCTGTGCGCAGAAAGGTTTGTTGGGACATCTTGAAAGGTGGCTCCTCAGGGTACTTTCTGCCTTGGCCTTCTTTCCTGCATCCTGAAGCTTCAGGGCTGGAGAATCTTCAGAGATGCACTTTCTGAGTTTAGCCTGACGGCCTGCCTCGGGGCTGCAGAGGAAGGCTCAGGGTTTCCTTCTGGAGCCTTTTCAGAGCAACCCTTGGCCGGGTCGTGAGTCTTTCCCATGCTTCAGCAAGGCCCATCCTCTGTCACGGTCCGTCTAAGGTCCTGTATTCAGGAGCCAGAGGGGTTCACAGACTTCCTGCAAGTGGTCTCCACCTCGTCCTGGTGAATCTGGGCCTCCTGCCTGTCTGCCCACATGGTGACACACATTGGCAGAGTCGCCGGAGCAGCCAGACTGCTCACATCAGGTCGGTGGCATCCTGCTTGTTGAAGCCCCCGCTTCTTTTGAGCTCTCCAGGGCTTCCTCACCTGGGCATTTTGGGGGTCTGCAAAGGCCAACAGGTTGTGATTCCCAAATGGTATTTGGTGTCTAGTAGGTGATTCTATTAGGGGTTTTCTAGACGAGTGTGAAGAGGCTGGAGGAGACTTTTCAGCCCTAGGGGCTTGTGGAGGGGGTAGCAGAGAGAAGGGGACTGCTGGAGCCAGGAGGGGACCCCAGGCCGGGGGCCCCATGGGGTTGGGGGCATTGCTGGCAGGAGGTGGGCCAGCAGTGGGAAGATGGGGAGCCCTGGGTCATCTGTGAGGGAGGGGCCAGGGGAGGTGAGCAGGGTGCTCCCCTCTGGTGTACAATGTAAGGGGGCACCAAAAAAACTCGGAAATCAAGACAAATAATATTTCAGTGCAGTACTTTAAAAGATGAGAAATCCATGCTAAAACCGCATGACGAAAAGGAATAGAAACATTTTCTAAAAAGACAGTGTTCGACCCTGCACAGCCCCGCCTTAAACCTTAATCCTGGCCCTGGTTCCAGTAAAACTTCATTTACAAACAATGGCAGCAGTTTGCCAATTTGGACTTTAAAAAAATCTCCCTTAATGCTACTGACCATGATTGCTGAGGGTTTCGGTGCTTTCTTACATTCGGCCCCCCCCCCCCCCTCCGCATCCTGGGCCTGGAGGTCAGGAAGCTGGAACGGAGGCTACCAGATGGGGTTTCAGGGTGCCAACCATGGCACAGACCGCCTCTGACCTCCCTCCTGCGCTCACTTGTGCCGAGGAGGCAGGGTTGGCTGCGGAGCGTCAAAGGAGGAGGTGGAGTGGGGGCTTAATATGGAGACCTCAGAAGTGGCGGGGCGGAAGTGGGGAGGGAAGGCCCTGACATAGCTGGGGACAGACTTGGGAGGGAACTGTGACAGTCAGAGGTGGTAACCTGGCCAGATGGAGGGGGTGGCCTCCATTATGTTCTTGACTGGGCAGAGTTCCAAGTGAGAGAGAAGTTGCTTTCTTGTCTGAGATTTTTTTTTTTTTGGTGGCTGGCTGGTGCAGGGATCCGACTTTTTTTTTTTGTAAAAGGTTCGTGTTTGTTTGTTGTTATTCATTTAAAAAATTTTGTTGTTTTTATTTTTCATAAAAGGTTTTTAATTTTCAAAGTCACATTTTGAAATAACTTCAGACTTTTTAAAAGTTACCAAAATAGTCCCAGTGGTTTGAGCAACTGTGGATATACTGAATGGTGCTCACTGCACACTTTCACGTGGTTGCTTTTACGTAATGTGAATTTTATGTCAATTTTTAAAACACCAACATCCTTCAAAAAGCAAAATTAAAGTAGCACAGAGCCTTCCAACAGATATCACCCAGGTTTTACAGATGACGATGTCTTTCATACTCCAGTGGAGTGGTCAGAACCAGGAAATTAGCACTGATGTGGCTCTGCTGACAACCTTGGAGTGCCACCCGCTGTCCCGCAGTGTCCGTAGATGTTTAAGGTGGAGCGTGTACTCAGTTTTTCTTTTCTTTTCTTCTGTGACCTGGACACTTTTGAAGAGTATTGGCCAATCATTTCATAGACTATCTCTCAGTGTGGGTTTGTCTGATGGTTCCTTGTGATTAAATTCCAGTTATGCATTTTTTAGCAAGAATACCATGGAGCTTTAACTGTTAGATCACGAGACATATGATACTGATCTGTCCCTTTATTGAGGATGTTGGCTTTGAGCACTTAGTTCAGGTGACTTTTGCCAGGTTTCTCCATTGTAGTTATTTTTTTCCCCTTTGTAATTACTAAGTATCTAGTGGGGAGTTGCTTTGAAACTATGTAAATATGCTGTTTTCCCTCATCCTTTCCTGTACCAATGTTAGCATCCGTTGATGATTGTTGCCTGAAACAATTATTACTGTGCTGTTTGCACACTGGATTTTTTCTTTAAATGTACATAAATACTTTAGTTTCCCTGCTCCCTTTTATTTCATTTCCTCCAAGTTAGCATAAACCACTGAAAACTAAAAATAGAATCTCCAATGAAGGAGAAAAATAAAGGGTTGGGGAGGACGGTGCAGAGACTTAGCAGGAATAAGGAAAGCAAATGCCAGAGAAGGAGGGGGAAAAATCAAAAGCACAAAGTAAGATGGTAGAAATAAATCCAAATACAGTACTAATCCAAAACATATAAATAGGTTAAACTCATTTATTATCAGTTTGAATTACAACATGATAATCTAGTGATGTCGTTTGTTTTGTTTTGTTTTGTTTTTGTTCATTTGTGTGTTTGTTTTTGGTGGCTGGCCTGTAAGGAGACCCAGACTCTTGACCTTGGAGTGGTACCACCGTGCTCTAACCAACTAAGCTAACCAGCCAGCTCCCACCTCCCCAAACCACCTTTTTTATCATGATGTGGTATTTTTAAGAACCGTGGGTGAAAAAGAATACAGGATGGTGGGACATGACAGGTTAGAAAAACAGATGCCAGGCATACGTGTTCTTGCCTAGAGCTGGCAGGGGTGGGTTCTCACAATCAGACAGAAGAGGGCTGGCTGGTGTGCGCAGTGGGTTAGAGCACAGTGGTGCAACACCAAGACTGAGGGTTCAGCTCCCCCTTCTGGCCAGAAGCTGCACACAAACAACAACAGCAACAAAAGCACCATCACATGAAAACAACCATGATCAAATAAAAGAGCATTTGAGCTAGAAAGCATCAGTCGGGAAATGAGGTACACCCCACAGTGACCAAAAGAGCGGGCCTCAGAGAGGATGAGGCTGAATCTCCTACCTGAGGTGCTTGTGTTCTGTGAAGTTGCTGCAGATGCCGAATTAGCAAACACGGAATCATTACTCCTGGGGAAGTTCAGGGTTAGGTTCCTGTGAGCCTCTGGTCACAATATTTTCATCAACCAGTCAATGCATAGCTTCATATTTTGTGCATTTCTGTTGAAAGACGCCGTATTTAATATGAGTGGTTGATTCATTAACATGGAACTGATGGCCTACGCTGCAAACGTGTGTCTTTTTTGTGATCTCTTCTGTGTCATGTTTTTCGCGTGTTTGTGCTGTTGGTGACTTTGTTGTTTAAAAATGACCCCCCAGCATTCAGGTGGAGTGCTGCCTAGGGTCCCTGCGTGCACAAAGCTGTGATGTGTGGTAGAGAAAGCATGTCTTCGTGGCAGAACAGCTGAAGCCAGAGGGCAGTGTGGCCTTGTTCAACCTCAGCCGGGAGTGTGCCCGGCAGGGGACACAGATTTTTCTCTACTCTGCATATTTGTGATGACAAGAGTGCCATGGATGCTGGGGTTACAAATAAATTTTAGAAAGTAGGCAGATTGGCAAATACAGAATCTGAGAATAATAATTGTACTAGTAAAATAATCATGAAATTGTACATAGCCAATAACATAGCCTCAAAATACAGAAAGCAAAAACTGACATAACTACATGGTGGAATCTACAAACCCGCAAATTTAGCAGGAGATTTTGATATACCTCAAAAACCAGTAGATAAGGCAGACAAAAAGAAAAAATCAGTAAGGACATAAAAAATTGGCTCTATGTAATTTAACAGGCTTCAGGATGTGTATGTGTATGTGCAAAATATGTACACACGAAAGTACACATATGCAAACTCACAGATCCTGGTTTCTAACTAATAGAAAATACAACAAAGTGTATGTGCAACTGCTGAAAAATTAACTGTGTACTGGAACAAAAATAAACCTTCACTGCATTCCAAAGGATCACTACCATCTGGAATATAGTCCTGACCGTGCAAATAGATTAGATATCAACAGCAAAGAGAGGTAGTTGGCAACACGACCTGCATTTGGAAACGAAAGACCATATTCCCCCAAAATAATACCTGCTCCTTATCACAAGCCAAACAGTACAGAGGTATGAGAAAAAGTTCCAGTGTGCACCTCCCCAGTGAGGGCCCCTGCCGTGAGGGAACCAGCGTGCCAACTGGCGGTGGTTGTCCACCACCTCTGTTCTCAGGCCCATGTGTGTGTGGGAGGTGGGTACGGTTCCACCAGCAGCGGGGGCATCTCTTGATAAATCAGCCACTCTTCCCTTTGATTGCAGGTGACCATAGTGACCCCATGTGGACCAGATGAGTACCCACATGAGAATCTCTGCTGCAAACTCTGCCCAGCTGGTGAGTCCCAGGACACCTTCCAGAGCCTTCTGGGGCTGACCTTCCGACCTGGAAGAAGGGAGGCTGCAGGCCCTCAGGGCCAGACTGAAGGCTGCCCTGTGAAGAGCACTTGGCCAGCTAGGGGTGGGTGGTCCTCTCCTGGGCAGCTACCCACCGTCCGCCCTCCCGTCCCACCTCGGAAGGGGTTTTCCTCTGCACCGCCTTCAGGGGGAGCACCTGTGTGCAGAAAGGGGTTGTGTGCTTGTTCTGAGGGGGTGAGCTGTGTTCTGTAGGGGCGTGGACGACAGTCTTGGGGGTACAGGCCCAGGCTGGAGACTCCCACTACCCTCCTTTTGAGAGGATCTTGGGCACAGCTGAGGACAGAGGCTCTTGTGAGGAGGTGGCCTAATTTCACTCTCAGGAGGATGCTCTGAAATTGGAATTAAGCCCGTAAAGCAGGTGAGGAGCCAGAGGTCTGAAGAGGCTGCTGCGCCTACCCCACTTCCTCTCACCTAATGCCAGTGGCTGCCGTCATCACCTGGGCCTTGCCAGTGAGCCACTCGGAGGCCAACACATCTGCTCACTCCCCACAGACCTACACACACATACACACACGTACGCAAACACACGTGCACTCGTGCCCCACACTGTCAGTAAAACTGCCTTCACAAGTCTCCTCTTTTATAGGGGCCAACCAGTTACACCTATACCTGTCACCATCTGCTTCCCCCCGACTTACAGTCACAACCCCCCACATTTTATCCATGAACCCCTGCCTTCATGAGGCTCCTGTTTCAGAGACCAAACACCCACTCCTGGACTGCTCACCCCACACCCTTCCACACACAACTGCACACATACCTGTGCACACGCACACGTATATGTGCATATACCTGCACACACACCTATGCATACACACAGCTGCACAAACTGCATTTTAGGAAGGAATGAGACATAATTAGTCTGACGTGATATCTGAACTTGGTATGTGTGGGGTGTGTGCAGTTAGGACCCCTTCTCCAGGAGGGCATGATTCAACTCAGCTCCAGTCTTGGCTGTGGTTCTGTTGAAACCCTTACAAGGCGAGCACCGGACCAGGAGGGCAGCCTGGGACCTTGGGCCAGCTGTGTCCATTTCTAGACCTCCATTGGGCCCCTTAGAGCTGCTGAGCCTGCCCCTGGGTGGGTAGGAGCCTGGGGTGGGAAGTGGGGATGGATGAGCAGGTGTCTGCATACTTTCAGGTGGGCTTAGCGTGCTGTCTGGAAGCCATCCGCTTCCATGTGCTGCAGGACATTGGTAAAAGCTGAGGGGTGATTTGGAAACTCAGCTGCTGGGACACACGTGTGTTAAGTTTAGTGTGGGGACTGGGGCCAGGTACCAGCGCAGAATGTTCCAAGGAAGTTGGAGGTCTAGGGGTGGGTGGAGTGTAAGGGATCTGGCCACCACATGCCTCAGGGACAGGGATGGCCATGTCTGTGCTGGTGCAGAGCTGCCCTGGGCCCTGCCTCACCTCTGCCCCACCTCTCAATGCAGGTCACCATGTCAGCAAACACTGCAGTGTGAACCATGGTGTTGCGGAATGTGCAGAGTGCGAGTCCAGAACCTTCAGTGCCCACCCCAATGGCGAGACCACCTGCCAGTCCTGTGCCCTGTGCCGCGAGGGTGAGTGTGTGGTGCAGCCCTGCCACCGAATCATGGAGCACATTGCCCTTCAACCTGGAGTGCAGAGCCACTCTGGGGAAATGACCACAGATGTGCAGGGTAATCGAGCTACCAGCAGCCCTCGCACAGGGTTCGATTTGGAGAAGAGTTGGTTAGATTTTCATTTTTATCATAATGATAGGTTTTTTTTCATTTTTATCATAATGATACACGTTTATGGTTAAAGAATCAATCTACAAATTACTAGGATTTTTAAGACCATTTAGCAAAGTTGCTCTGTACAAAATTAATACGTAAAAGTTCTTTGAAGTTTCTACATACCAGCAACAAATTGTTTTTTTAAGAATGTAATTATTTTAAAAGGCACCATTTGCCTGAGCAAAAAAATAAATAATTTGGAATGGATCTAGCAAAGGCTGTATGAGATGTTTATGTGAAGAAACAGCATTTAAGAGGATCTAAATATGTAGAGAAACGTGACAAGATTTTAAGTAAGAAGACTCAGTTCTCCATGGAATGGTCCTTAGATTCAGTGCATTCCTAATGAAAATCCCAGCAGGAATTTTCTTGAAATCGTAAGCCAATAACTTCCAGAGCAGTGCTGAAGAATCAGAGCAAAGCAGCACACTGGTCTCTCGGACATCAAGACCTCATATAAAGATGCAATTAAGACCACGTGCTGTGCACACAGGGTGAGCCAGTGCACTGGAGAGACAGAGCAGAGAGCCCAGAAAGAGACCCCACAGAGAACACGTGGTATGTGGCACAGTGGCCTCTCCATGCTCAGGAGAAAGGGTGGAATCCTCACAGTCCACTTAGAAAAAGTTCCAGCACAGGATGGGACTTTCTACTGTCCTTACCTACTACTATACACAAAAAATGAATTCCTCATGCATTAAAGTTCATATTGAGAAGTAAAACTTTAAAACTTTGGGAAGAGAACAGAGAATATCTATGACTTTAAGGCAGCAAAAATTTTTGTACAAAGTTGTAAAAATTACAAGCCATAAACAAGAAAATAAAAATTACAAACCATAAGAAAAAGACTGATAAATGTGACTACATGAGAATGATACATTCTGTTCATCATAAGACACCCAAACTCAAAAAGCTAAGCCAAGAAGTAGGAGAATATATTTATAATATGTACAACTCACACAAAATTGGTATCCTGAGCATAAAGGATGTCTATAAACCAATGCTAAAAGGGCTTGGCAAAAAGATTTTTTGAATGGGAGAGACACAGACATTTCAAAGGAGATGAAACATAAATGGTCAATAAACACACACAAACATTGAAGTAAGTGAAAGATATACTATTTTATATCTGCTAGGCTGATGAATTTAAAATGTTAATACCAAGCGTATTAGCCAGGGACACGGAACGTTGGAGACTCCAAGTAACAGGGGACATGGGCATCAGCATGGCCACTTTGAAAAGCTGTTTTGGCATGACTAGTGCAGCTGGCAACGTGCCTGAGCTATGCTCTACCCACTGCCCGTCCTGATCTGGACTGGCAAAGCTTCTGCCCGTGTGTAATAAGAGAGATGGGGCAGAGTCTAGTAACACACGACCAGAGCAACCCACGTGTCTGTTGACAGAGGAAGGGACAGGAGCGGGCATGTGGATTCCCAACGTGCTGACTGTACCACAGTGAGGTGGGCTGGGCATCCCTGCGACAACAGGAGGGTCTCACAGAGACAGCCATGCTTTTATCCTGCTCATGGGCAGGATCCAGTAAACACATCTGGTTTAAGGATGTTGAAGAATGTGGTGAAATTGGTCCGGCCAGTTAGCGCAGTTGGTTAGAACCAGGCTTGTAGCACCAAGGTCAAGGGTTCCGTTGCTTGTATCTGCCAGCTGCAAAAACAGAAGAATGCAGGGAAGTTACCGACAGAAAACAAAGGCTGAACTCCCGGGAGTGGGGCTGGGGGCCTCAGGCGTGTGGTGCTGTTCTTGGTTTGAAGCTGGAGGTGCGACTGTGGGGGTCCCATTTTACTTCTATTTATGTCTCACATATAGTTCTTTAAATGTGTCATGAGAAAACATGCAGACGGGCAATGGCATCTGCCCTGTAAAGCTGTCCCCCAGTGTTTAAACCCCTGACGTCTGAGACGTCTGACAGGCGTGGTGCTGGGACCTTGTGTATCATGTGGCACGAGCTTGTGCAGGTGTGTGTGTGTGAGCACGCTGTGGGCCGTCTGGAGGGTGGTTATCAGCAGGACTACAGGTACAGTCGCAGGGATTCGTTTGTGGTTGTCTTTCTCTGATGTTTTGTTCACAGAGGACACACAGTAGTGGTGTTCTTTTCTTTTGGGGGAAAACAAGACGAAAGTAATGACTTGGGGATGTTTCTGAGAGTTTGGCCTGGTTCTTTCCCCAGCTCAGATTGTAAGGGCATCCACTGGCCTCTCCACGAACACCCCAGATTGCAGGGGCACCCACTGGCCTCTCTGCGAACACCCCAGATTGCAGGGGCACCCACTGGCCTCTCCGCACACACCCCAGATTGCAGGGAAGGTGACTGGTCATTACCTTTCCTGGTTCCTGTGTTAGGAGAGTGGGTGAGGACAGATTCTATGCCCAAGATGAAAAGCAGGTGAAGGTGGCATTTGCTGTATCATAGCCAAGTGTATGCGGGGACAGAGTCCCACCCCTGGTGACTGACCCTGAGCCTTCCTCTTTCACAGACCAGGAGGTGGTGGTGGAGTGCTCCTGGACCAGCGAGCAGCAGTGCCGCTGCAAGCAGGGCGTCTTCTACTGCGACTCTGCACACTGCACGGAGAGCTGCTTCCGCTGTAGCAGGTGCCAGCTGAGGCGCGGGCGTGGGTCCCCAGTCTTCCACCCTCTCCTCGTTTGGTTTTGGATCACTTATAACAGCGTCCCCAGCTTCAGTTTCCCCATCTGTAAAGGGGGGCTAATGGGTTAGCACATGCTGCATAGAGGTGTCCTGATGATTGAATGAAACAAGTCACTTGGATGTTTCCACCTGGTGGCCTGCCTGGAGTCAGTGCTCATTCATTCATTCATTTGTTCGTTGAACAAGTGATTCCTGAGCCACTGTGGCCTGCAGGTGGCCTTGCAGGCCTCAGGCTCCAGCAGTGGGGGACACAGACAGTCAAAGTGCACATGCAGCGTAAGACAAGCTCGCAATGAGTCCCTGAGGGACAGGGGGGCCATGCGGGGGACTGTTGTAGATGTGGCAGTCAGGGCCAGTCTCTCTGAAGAGATGACCCCCGAGCAGAGGCCAGACGAGTGACAGAAAGAGGGAGCAATAGAATGCTCTGGGGGAAGCGAGCTCTAGGCAGTGAGGATGGCAGCAGCGTGCCTCATGCCTGGAGCAGGATGACCGCTGTTACTGTATGAGTTTCCTGCTGCTCCTGTGACCTAGTGACCACAGACTGGGTGACCTAAAACAAAGACGTTTATTTTTTCACAGTTCTGGAGACTGGAAGTCCAAAATCAAAGGTGTCAGCAGGGCCTCGCTCCCTCCGAAGCCTCTGGGGGACAATCCTTCCTCTCCTCTCCCAGCTTCTGGTGGTGGCCGTCAGTCCTTGGCGTTCCTTGGCTTGTGGCTGCAGCTTCCCAATCTCTGCCTCCGTCTTCACGTGGCCTTCTCTCCTGAGTGTCTGCATCTCTCGGTCTTTATGTGGCCTTCTCTCTGTCTATGGCCAAATTTCTGTCTTCTTATAAGGACACCACTCATTGGGTTAAGGCCCAACCTAATCCAGAAGACCTGATCTTAGCTTAATTACATCAATAAAGACCCGATTTCAAAAGAAGGTGACCTTCTGAGATTTTGGGTGGGCACTGATTTGGGGGAACATCTTGGAGATATATTTACAGTTATACAGCCACTTGCAAAATAGCTCACATTTTTGAAGCATGTTATGGAGTTTTGAACAGAACTCAGACCACGTTGAACTGTTAGCTCATACACCTAAGTCCAAAGTAAGGATTGCCAAGTGGCCAGTCAGCTCCATTGTTTAGAGTGTGGTGCTCATAGCACCAAGGTCTGGGGTTTGATCCCTGTATTGGCCAGCAAAAAAAAAGAAAAAGTAAAGACTACTTTCAGGTCGGGTTTGATCAAGGTACTGGCTACTCTGGACTCTCTGTCTTTCTCTTTATCCACTCGTTGACTTCCTTCTCCATAGAGATACGGCTGCAGTAGGTCAGTCCGAGAGAGAGAGAGGAGAGAAAGAGACATGCCAGGCACTGATTGCCCAAAGTGTGACAGGGCCGACCCAGGACCTGGACCTGATCCCTCCTGACCCCTGCCCTGTGGGTGGTGATGAGAATGTTTAGGGCTGAGCCTGGGCAGGGAGAAGTAACGCTTGGGGTTTCCTCTCAGGTGTCCTGAAGACGTGGCCGTCGTCCATCCTTGCAATGCCACGGCAGACACTGTGTGTGCCCAAACTAAAGCAGAGCCAGGTAAGGCTCCTAAATCCAGGTGAGCAAACCTCTTCTGAAAGGTAAATATTTCAGGCTTCGTGGGCCATGTGGTCTCTGTCGTCACACTCCACATCGTAGTAAAGCAGCCACAGACAGTAAATAAACAAATGCCTGTGGCTGTCTGCCAGGAAAACATTATTTACAAAAACAGGCCAGATTGGGCCCGTGAGCTGCAGTTCATGGAATCCTTGGGACTGGCTGTGGCTTCCCCGTCCTGCTCCCAGAGCTAGGGCTGTGCAGAGTCTGGCCCGGCCTCCCCAGACGGACGGGTGCTTTGGTAATTGTTTTTGAACTTGGGACACAAGCCGTCCATCTGTATTGCAGCTCTCTCCTCCTCCATGGGTGCTTTCAACTCAGTTTATGGTGTTGCTTGGTGGACCGAAGTTCTCAATTTTAACGCGGTCCAGTTCCTCACCGTTTCCCTGTGTGGTTGCTGCTTTTTGTGTCCCATGTAAGAAATCTGCGCTCACCCCGAGAAGATACTCTCCCACATGATCTGCCAGAAACTTTATCCATTCGACTTTTGTCATTTTAGTCTACAATGAACCTGGTATTTCCAACACATGAAATTTGGGGGATACATTCAAACCAGCATGGTTTTACATGGTTACATTTCAGAATCAACTTGTCCATTTCCACAAAAAAGATTTTGATTTAGAATAACAAGCAAACACTTATTTTTATTTTTATTTTTAAATTTTTATATTTGTTTTTGTGGCTGGCCCTTATGGGGATGGACCTTTGTGTTTTAACACCACCCTCTAATCAACTGACCTAACCAGCCAGCCCAAACAAACACTTTTAAAGGATATTTTAACACCAAAATAAAAAATGTGGATGGATCTAATGTGAGAATAAACAAAAGCCTTTAAGTTGGATGATGGCATTGTGTGAAAGATTCGTCTGTTGACCTTCTGTCACTCACAGGGATGGCCTGGAGGTGGCCAGGGTCTACGGCTATAGATGGCCTGTTCCTCCTCCCCCGTGCGTCTGTGCATCCTTGGCTGTGTCTGGGCTGTGATTTCACAAGGGGTGAAAATAGGACACCTGAGTGGTCTTGCCAGATAGCTCCACCGTGGCCGGGCCCTACCCTGTCCCTTAGGCCACGGTGGCCAGGCTGTGCTTCAGTCACGACCCGCATGTCCTATCCCACCGGCCGACCCCTAGCTTTGCCTCCTGCCGGTCCAGGGGTAGATCCTGCAGGTAGGCCACTCACATAGGGTCTCACTCCTGGGACAGACAGCTGCCATTCTGGTGGGACAGACCTCCTTCCTCTTCCAAGGACCTGAGCAAGACCTCACACCCTCTGAGCTTTGGGGCCTGGACAGTGACCAGGAGTGGGAGCGTCCATAGCGTGGCAGTTTGGTGAGAAAGCCACACTTAGCTCTGCGCAACATTCTCTGTGCTCCCTCCTTCCAGGACACTCAATCTGGATTTATCTCATCCCTGCGCTTGTCATCGTCATCATCATCAGAGTTGGAATCCTCTGGTACCGTAGAAGAAACGGTAAATTAGAGCGAGATTAATCAGTGAGAAAAAGAGATCAACAGCCCCTCAGTAGCTCAGAAATGGGGACGTATTTCTTTGAGGGTCTCACTGTCTAATCCAAGGGGCAGCTTGGGTCTGAGCCTGGAGCTCACAGGCGGGCAGGGGGCCATCCCCTGAGAAGATGTGACACCAGAACCTCAGGTCGGCTGGCTGCGATGGCCTTGGCCGTCCAGGAAGCTCACGGCTGGGAACAGGGCAAGGCTGGTGCTGCTTCTGGCAGGGGGTCCTGGGGGAGGCGGGGGCTCCAGGTGGGCTCCAGGACTAAGTGTACCCTCTCATGTTCTCCCAGATGTTCTGCCTTGGCTTGCCAAGTTCTTGAAAAGTAAGTACACTTTCACTGTTGGGTACCAGGCCTTTCCTTTTCCTTGGAAGTCCTTGTCCCACGTAATGTCAGCTCACTGCACGTTTCTTCTGTTTTTGATTTTCAGAAGAGTCGAATGAGCCAGGTGGCCCTGTAAGTATCTTGCTGGGATTTGGGCACATCCTTCCTGGAAATGCCTGGTGGTGGCTCAGGGTACCCCTCAGTGCTGAGCATTTAGGCCTGGAGCAAGGTCCCATAGGCTTCCAGGTGTGAACGAGGGGCAGTCCCGGACCCTTCTGCCTGCCTTTTAGCTCCTGTGGTGGTGTTCGCATCTACCTTCATAGAGCCCATTTGTCTGTGTTGGAAGAAGACTGAAATTCTGGTGTCTTAGACCACAGAGGGGAAACTAAGGCACAGAGGGGCAAAGAGCTTTCTTTATCTGAGTTTCCTGCAGCTACCATAACTGACGACCACAAACTGAGGGGGTTAAAACAATAGGAATGAATCTGTCACAGTTCTGTAGGCCAGAGGTCTGAAATCAAGGCGTCAGCAGGGTGTGGTCCTTCAGAGGCTCTAGGGGAAGGTCCTGCCCTGCCTGTCTCCTGGCTTTTGGTGGCTGCAGCAGTTCTGGGCTTGTAGATGAGTCCCTCCAAACTCTGCCCATCTTCTCCTGGCTGCCTCCCCTGTCTCTATGTCTCTGAATCTCTCTCTCTCTCTCTCTCTTTTTTTCCTGGCATCTGGCCAGCATAGGGATCCAAACCTTTGACCTCGGTGTTATAACATCACATTCAGTCAGCCCTGAATCTCTCTTCTTATTAAGATGCCAGTCATTGGATTTAGGTCCCACCCGGATCCATTGTGACCTCATCTTAACTTGATTGCATCGGCCAAGTCCCTTTTGCCAAACAAAGTCACAATTGCAGGTGCTGGGTGTCCGAACATGGACATGTTTTTGGGGGCCACAGCTCCACCCACAACAGGCTTATCTTGGGGTCCCCTGAGGAGTTGGTAGCAGAGCTGGGATCTTACCCAATGCGGTATATGTCTCTAAAAGTGCACAGCCCTGGCTTGCCTATCAGACGCATGGCATTTCCTTCTCCAAAAGTAGTGTGAGTGGGGTGTGTGCTGCAGGCTCCTGTTAACAAAAGAAATGAACTCGTCCTTTAGTCTCCCAGAAGCAGCGAGCCCAGTGAAAGACAGCTGTTCAGACATGTGGAGAGGGGCATTCCAGCCCCTGGCATGGAAACAACACTGCCGTGGCAGGAGGAGAGCTCAGCTGTGGCACCTGAGGCCGGGTCCAGCCCTGGGACCTCAGAGGAGTCGGAGGAGAGCCCCGTTCTGCACGCGCCAGTGGTTGAAGGCAGCCCACCGGCCCCGGAGCAGGCACCGCCCGCCCATCCTCCTGCTGCCCACAGGCCCCAGGGCTGGACAGAGATGTCAGTGCCCCTGAGTGATGTGGAGCAGGTAAATGAAACTTCAGGATGGGCCCCACTGATGACAAAGTGTGCACTTATTGAACGCTTACTGGATGCAGGGTTCTGCGTTCAGTGCTTGACGTGCATGCTCCTGTAAAATCCTTGGATTGGTCTGCTAGAGCTGCCACGACAACGTTCCACACACTCGGTGGCTTAAACAACAGGAGTCTATTGTCTCACAGTTTGGGAGGCAGAAGTCTGAAATCACGGTGTCGGCAGGGTAGCCTCCTTCTGAGGCTGGCATGAAGGTCTGCTGCGTGCCTGTCCCTCATCTGCTGGGAGTTTGCTGGCCACCTTTGGTGTTTCTTGACTTACAGAAGCATCACCCTGATCTCTGCCTTGATCTTCACATGGCGGTCCTCTGTGTGTGTCTGTGATCAAATTTCCCCTTTTTATAAGGACACTAGTGATATTGGATTAAGGCCCACCCTTAGTGACCTCATCTTTTAACTTTATCTAATCTGCAAAGACCCTATTTCCAAATAAGGTCACATTCACAGGTACTGGTGGTTAGATTTCAACATCTTTTGGGTAGGACACAATTCAACCAATAACAATGCCCTGCCCACCCTGCTGTCTCAGAGGAGGGTGACACCCAGGGGACGCCAAAGGTCAGAGTGTGTCCTCACCCAGGTAGTACACCAGGGACACAACAGGACCAAGGAGGCCTGTGGGTGCTGGACAGCATGGCACTCTTAGACGTAAGTCAGCCACCGAGTGCTGCTCGTCTCTAGTTTGGCCAGGTGGACCTTGGCTGAGCACCGCCTGTGTGCCAGGCAGGGCACCTGGAGAAGACAGGCAGTGTGCAGGGGATGGGACATGGAGGGAGCAGGCTGCACACACACGTCACTGGAGGGTCAGCAGGATGAGAGCAGGTGCCATGTCCAGCATGCAGAGGACAATAGCTGTGTCCATGCTCTGTCATGGGATGTGGGGGCACTCCCACTCAGCGACATCTGAGTAGGGTTTGGCAAGATAAAAAGACGCCCGTTAAGTGGCCCTGGGGAGGAGGGGTATTGTGTGCAGCGACTCAGGCATTTTTGGATCCTAAAGGCAGGGCACAGAGGTCAAGAAGTGAGGGGAAAGGTACCAGGGCGGAGCACCTGGGCCCTAAGCTAAATGTCATGCATCTCAGAACACCCTGGCATGGCATCAAGATCGAGAACTCTGGAAACTTCACACCGGGGCTCCTGTGCCCTCTCACATCATTTCAGGGAGAAGGTCTGTGACTTGTCACATTCTCCCAAGGGTGGAAACAAATAAAAGGGACAAGTTAGGACCCCCAACCTGTGTCATTGAGAGGCACTGACAGGGTCTGGGCACTGTGCTAGGTGGGCTGTCCCAGGAATGTGGGACTGTTACTATCCCTGTGTCCCAGATGAGGCGGCTGTGGCACAGAGGGCGTAAGGAATGGGTCGGACCAGTAGTTGCTGTGAGGCAGAGCTGGGATTTGGACCCACCAGGTCTGGCTCTAGGTCCTTCATGGTGCTAAAGGAACAGCAGGATCCTGAAGCCATCTGTAATAGCAAGTCACGTTGGTTGAGGCTCTTCGTTGTCCAGCACATGCTCAGATCTCCCTGAACCAGGAAACCACATTTAAGTCAGTGATATTTTTTCACAGTGCATCTCTGTGGGCAAGTGTCCTCTCCTTTAGTATTGTTGAAGTCCAGAGTAGAAGTCACCCCAGGTGACATCGTTCAACTGTTAATAGTCCCCACCCCCCTAAGGCTGAAGGAGCTGGGGCCTAAGTCTGGAGAAGACTCAGAGGTGCAGGGCCCAGACCCCCAGCTGTGTCCCACCCACTGGAGCAGAGCAGGCCTGACAACACAGGTGTCTGACCCAGGCCCCAGCAGTGTCCTGGGGAAGTGCAAGCTGTCTACCACCTGCAGTGGGGACACAGTAGAGGACCTGCCCCCACCCCGATGATCTCACCAGAAACCAGATTCTGGTTCTCTCTCAGTAGGATTCCTCTAAGGGGCTGGACACATTTTTTCTCCAGAGATAATTTCATTCTCTTTCTTCCACAGGAATACAGACAAAAGTTTTTTTTGAAGGATGTGTCCTGTGGCAGTAAGTAACTTGAATTCTTCATTTATTGAGACTGTTTAGAGTTGACTCTTTGGTGTGAGTGTCAAGGTGTCTAATGTTTTCATTTCTGAGAAAGAGGAACGTCTACCTACATGCAGTTGTAAGGAGTTCTCTTGGGGACCTAAATTCACATTCACTGATGACATCAGAAAATGGTCTGGTGTCACATTTAAGTGTTGAGGCTTAGTCAAGGAGCATCAGATGTTGCCTTTATTTTCAAACACATCATGTTTTTAAGAAAAAATGTGACCGGCCAGCTGCTAAAAAAAAAAAAAAGAAAAAATGTGAGTGGGTGGTAGGAATACTGATATAATCCTAGATTAGTAGGTCCCCTGTTGGCTCTGATGCTGTATTTTAGTGGCAGAAAAGTAAGGATTTATTGAGCACATGCTATGGGCCAGGTGCTTTTTATAGCTCATCCTCACTAAGGACTTTGAGAGGCTACCCCCATTGTTCAGAATTAAAAAAACCCAAAAAGCTCAGAGAGGTTGCAAAACTCACCCTAGGTCTCAAATCCCAGTGCTGGCTTGCCTGACCTGATGCCAGGAGGCCTTCCCAGTGGGAGAAAGGAAGGGAAGGATGAATCTCAACAGGCTATTCGTTCCCACCAGGCTTCTGACTCTCCTGGGAGCTTTGAGTCCTCCCAGGAACACCACCAGCCAAGCTGGGCTTGGGTGATGCACAGTCCTCGAGTAATGAATGAGCGATAGGCACCATGAGAGGCATGGCAGGTCCTGACCCGACCTCAGACTCCTGATCCCCAGGCCTGGTCACTTTGGGATCAGCTGGGGTTGACAGCAAAGTTAGAGTGGTTGCTACATGGTCTTTCAAAAAATGGAAACAAGCTCTTCTTGCTTTTTATTTTTTGCAGTCATCAATAGAAGTTACTATGAAATTGGACGTGGTGTTCCAGAAAGTAACTGGAAGATGTTTATGAGGTTTATCGGACTCGAAGAGAATGAAATTGAGATTTGTGAACACGAAAACCGAGGAAATGTGATGGAGCAGCATTATAAGATGCTCCTCAGGTGGAGAGAGAAGCTTGGAAAGGATGCTTCTATTTTTAAACTCATGGCTGCTCTCCATAAAATGAAATTAGACATGGCTTTGCAAAATGTTATAAGCAGATTAGTTGCTGAAAATATCTTATGTAGGCTTGCAGAGAACCCAAATTAGAGTCCAGTCTTCTTTGGCCCAGGATTGTGACATTAAGCGGTGTCCTGAATGAATCGGATCTGAGCTTCTTCCCCAGCTCCGATCCTATTGGAAACTTCATGAATCCCAGGTGGGGGCTGTACCTTTTCTTAGAGTGCATTCTATGTGAAGCTTTCAATGGGAGTTCGTTCTGTGTGCAAGCAAGAGTACTTCCCTGCCAGTGAGCTGCCGTTGGCCTGCACGGCGGAGCCGGGCGTGTGTTAAGTGAGTTCCAGAGTGCTGCAAACTTGTCAGGTTGTGCTGGGTGGGTTCACGGCTCTCAGGCGCTGAGGCTAGGGAGATTTGTGGTTGGCTTTCTGCCCGGCCACTGGTTCTTACATTCACTGTGATGTCCCCATGGTCTAGAACAGGGTGTGGTACAGACTGTAGCAGCTCCATAAACATGTATGAGTAAGTCGACGACAAAGGCAATTTGCTGTTCACTTGGATGCTGGTCTGTGCCAGGCACTGGGATCAGAATCAGGGCTTTTAGACCATCCCTCAGGTCTTCTACTGAGAATGAGATTGGATTTGGACTAGACTCACCGCCTCTTACAAGATTAGCAAGGGAGGGCCTAGTGACAATCACAGAGATCTCTTTAAGTACTCTTTAAGTAACTTAAATGTTAAGTGTTGCTGGTAAAGATGCCTTTTCACCAAAAGATTATACAATTTAGCAATTCTGTATGTACTTTAATCATTTTTCTTTTTTAACTTTTTAAATATTTTTATTTTCTAAAGGATATGAACATTTATTCATTCAAATAGCAATTACATAAACTGAAAATCAGATGAATGGTAAAGGGCCACAAAAAACGATAACGTATAATATTGAATATAACAAGTACCCTGATGTGATATGCATATCACATATTGCACACAGGTATTGATATGCAATTCTGTACCCCACAGACATGTATAATCAGTTATGTTTTTAAAAATTAAGTAATTCTGTTTCTTAGTGTTTCCTCTCATTTCGGGGAGGTGGAGGAGGGGCAGGGTGCACAAATCTTAGGGGGATATCAAGGAAGGCAGGAGCCCCAAGGAGCTTGATGTCATTGGGGGTAGGGGAGGACTCTGGAATGGGGTTCTGGAACTGAGAAGCCTGTTCTCCTGACGTGGTGTTCCCAGGGGGTCTCTGTCCCCTGGAATAACAGCACCGACCACCTGTTCCCAGCTCAGAATGTGAGCCCCACCCTGCCCCTCCCTCTCACTCACCCCAAACATCAAGTCCAGCACCAGTCCTTGGAAATCGTCACAGATCAGCGTGCTTATTTCCATCCCAGCACCAAGTGTCTTCAACTCCTGGGTTCATCATCAAAGGAAATGCCACAGTCCAGAAACATGGGTGTCATCCTGGGCTCCACTACCTCCTGTGGATCTCTCAGATCCGTCTGTCCACCTCGCTATCCAAACCACCTTTTCCTCTCCTGTAGATGTTTGGCAGGGCTTCGTATCTTCTTGCTTTCACTTGGCCCTTCCTGAGGCCGCCACCCTGCACTCGGCAACTGTCAGGATGCTGGTCTACAGCACACACCTGGTCTTGGCTGCTCCTGTCTGAACCCTTCTGCCATCTTTGACTGCTTGCAGGAGGCTTCAAGAAGCGCTGGCTCCGGCTGTGCCTCAAACCCGGCTCTTGCCCTGGCTGCTCCAGCGTGTCCTGCGGCCACACCGAATTTCTCACAGTGGCTGGCTTTCTGCTAGGGTCATCTGCTGCACAGGTCCCATCCGTGCCCAGCCCCTCCTCCGGGTCGGCCTCATTCGCACAAGTCCCGTCCTCCGCAGCCGGCTCCCTCCTGCCCGGCGAGGCCGTCACTGACAGCGGGCGGGGTCCTGTGCTCGAGACCGTCGCCTTCAGCGTCCGCCTCCCGCGCTAGCCTGGGCTCCGAGCCCACGCACGCGCCGGGCTCGTCTGTGGACCGCGCTCCTCCCGGCGTGCCCCGCGCGGCGGCGTCGCGAGCCGCGGCGGTTGCCTAGCGACCGGGAGTGTCCCGGAAGGCGGGCCGGCGGGGCGGGACTTCCGGGGCGGTGGTTGCATCAGATTCTGGGAAGTGTCTGTGGCGGCGGCCGCGCGTCCGGGATTCCCAGAGATGGCAGGTTCCTGCGGGGAGCAAGGTGAGTGGCGCGGCCGGGCAGGACCGGACCGGGGCCCGACTTGGGGAGGAGAGCGCCGGCGGGGACGCCAAGGGACGCCGGGTCCCCGCCTGGCCGGGCGCGCCCCGGGTCCGAGGGGCGACAGCGGCCGGCCCGGGCTCTGAGGGGCGTCCCCAAGGTCTGAGGGGGAGCTCCGGGCCTGGGGGCGGCGGGTCCGGGATTCGGGATCCGAGGGTGGCAGCTGCCGGCCCGGATCTGAGGGATGGTCCCTGGGACCTCTGCACGCGAGGCTGCCGGGACCCCTGCGAGGACCAGACCCAGGCTCGGGCCCAGCCGAGGCCACCCCCTCCCCAGGCTCAGTTTCCTCCGGGGGTTATGGCCGGTCGAGGTCCCTTTGCGCCC
The DNA here is from genome assembly GCF_027409185.1 of Cynocephalus volans. Lineage (NCBI taxonomy): Eukaryota > Metazoa > Chordata > Mammalia > Dermoptera > Cynocephalidae > Cynocephalus > Cynocephalus volans. The sequence goes on from NC_084463.1 coordinate 166,039,260, forward strand.
CTCCCCCAGGACGCGGCTGCGAGTGAAATAGCCTCTCCAGAGCCGGTGCCTGGGCTGCACCCCGCCATCCCCCCCGGCCCTCCCACCCCTGTCCCAGCTGGACTTTGGGGAGAGGCAGAGGCCTGAGGGTTGTTTTGGTTTTCTGCCCAGCGTGGGCAGCACCTGGGGGTGAGCGGAGGGCACCTGAGGTTGGTACTTAGAGAAATGGGGCAGAGGAAGCCAGAGGAACGCGTACACACACATTAAAGGGCTTGGGGTTTTAGGAAGGCTTTCATCTCCAGTTCTGGCAACAGTCACCATTGGGATCTGCCTCGTCAGAGCATTACTGTCCCCACTTTATTGCAGGTTCCCTAGGTCACTCATGTCACCAGCAGGTAGACCAAGGCCTTGGCAGTCAGACCTCCAAAGAGCAGTGGCTCTTTTCTCACGATCCCACCTGCAAAACTTTTGGTGCTGGAAAGACCAGAAACTGTGGCCCGGATTCCTAACAGGCTGGAGCAGGCTTTCCAAAGGAAACATTCTCAGTGTATAGTTTTTATTTTCTCAGCTAGCAAAATTTAGAAGTGAGTTTTAAGACACCTCCATCCCCTGTCCCCAGTTTAGATTGTCTCAAGATTTCCTTGTGGTGCCCCTTGCTCCTGAGGGCTCACTGGGTTCTAGGTAGGTAGCTCTGACCACCTGAGTATCCCAGTGATGTAGGGGGCACCCAGATGACAAGGCCACTTGTCATAGCACAGGGCTGCACTCCTGAGACGCTGCATCCCATCGAACCGGAGTGCCTGGATTCCAGCACTGTCTCCACCTGCCCCACAGCCAGGCAGCCCTCAGAAGTCCACCCAGACTCTAAAATAGCAGTGTGGTTAACAGCCCTCGCTCTGGGGCCGACCTGGCAGGGCTGGAGTCTCAGTTCTGCCCCTTCTACACAGCAACACGGGGGTAACAGTTCCTGCCTCGGAGGGTGTTGTGAGCATTAGGTGAGTTAATAAATGTAAAGGATGTGCAACAGTGCCTGGCACGTAATAAGCACCATGTCCATGTTGAAAACTAGAGCCTGTTTCTTGGATTTTTAAAAAATAAGTGTGTTTTTGGCCCATTTGTGAAGATAAATGACATATTGGGATTTTTTTTACTTCTTTTTTTTTTTCTTTTTTTAATTGCTTCAGAACTTTAGGTTTTCAGAGCCTTATAAGACTTGGCTTATTTTGGGTGATTGCTGTATAGATTGGAATTAACCCCTTGGGCTATCTGGGCAACAGACAGATTTTCTTAAGCCTTTGGGCCACATCTCCCAGCCAGTGCTTTTCCCCAGGGTGCGGCTGCCTGCCCTTTCCTTTATGGCTGCCTCTCACCACCACCACCATCACCACCACCACACACACACACCCATTTCTAGGCTTGCCCTCAAAGATGAGAGAGAACATAGGCCAACCTCTGAGGAAATCTTAAAGACTTCATATTGCCACCAGAGTCCTTCTAGATATTTTTGGTTTCCCGTTTCTGAATATTTTTTATTCCCTAGGTTAGATTCATCAAAAGTGACAATCTTCCCAGAATTTTCAAGGAGGCCCCATTTTCGGATCATCTTTCCTAAGTTGACTCAGAACACATAATTCTCCTCTGTGATCTCACTGGGTTTACAGCTTCTCTTTTGTAGTTTTGAAGATGCACAGGCTCAGTGCCCATCCAGGGGCCCAGTAGTCTCAAAAGGATGAACTTCATCTCTGAGGACCTTGGAGTAGATGGAACTCATCTCGGGGCCTTTCTCTGCAAACTCAGGACACTACTTTGGTGGCTGCTTATTAGGTCAGACTTGTAGTTTAATTTTTTCACACAATTTAATTCAAAGGGTCTTCATAATAATAATCCAGTCAGCATTTTTTTCAGCATGAGTCTCTAAATACTTCAAATCTGTTATCTCCTGTCATCCTGAGAGTAGCCCTTTGTGGTAGATACTGCCATTATCTTCCTGTACTTATAAGAATCCTGAGGTTCAGAGAAGTCAGGCAATATGTCTAGTGTCACACAGCTAGCCAGAGGCAGAGCCAGGCTTCCCATCTGGGGAGCTTGACTGCAGCAGAGGTCTCAACCACTGTCCTGCACTGTCTGGTGGTTCTCTTCAGAATGACCAAGAGGGCTTCAGTTCCTACTTAGGGCAGCAAAGCTGGTGTACTTTGCTGTGTTCCACAAGGCAAGTGAAAGGTACATGTTCACAGACTGCAAATATTCACTCATGCATGAACTCAGGTTTCCTTGTTTCCAGGTATTTGCTTTTAACAGTCTTAAGAGGTGGTGCACTTGAGGTGGAGATTAAGCCATTTCCAGTGGCGGTGGTGCCATCTGACTAATACCCACTTGCCTCAGTTTGTGAGGGGAATTGGATACTCTTCATAACTTATAACCTTCCCAGTAAAGACAGAGGCGGCGGTGCCCTTCCCGGGGCTGAGAGAGAGCGGCACCCCCATGGACATATGACAGGTGGACTTCAGGTGCTGGTGATCAGGAGAGAGGTGAGACCCCTTGGACTGCAGGAGAAGGCTCTTTCATCAAGCCTACCACCCGCCCCTCCAAGGGATTCTCACCACACTGAAGTTTCAAAGCCCTGGTGAAAGAGCGAGAATGCTCCAGGGAGCTGGTTTAAACCCCGCTCGCTGGGTGCACCCCCAGAGATTCTGATTTGGCAGGTGTCAGGTGGGCCCAAGAGTATGGTTTCTCAGGAGCCCCCAGGTGCAGCAGATGCTGCCAAACCATGGGCCAGGTTTTGAGTGACGCTGGGGGGTGGGGATGAGAGCAGGCTTAAGGCTGAGCCAGAGAGGGAGTGGTGGTGCCGCAGTTGTGTCTGACATGTCAGGCATGTGGTTCATTTGATGTGCATTTGGTTTGATGCCTGTGCTGAGTGATTGCCTGGTACTTACATTTGATTTCAGTAAACCTTTTGTAAAGACTGCAGCTTCGTAGACTGTGATTATCACTGTCCACCTTTGGGACAGTCTCACAATCAAAGGGTATCTGTCCTTTGATGCGTTTATGAACTGAACTGCAAGTTTACCTGGCAGTGGACGTTCCCTTCCCATGGAAACAGCAAGAGTTTAGGCAGGGTGTGCAGGCACCACGACGAGAGCCAGCGCTGCAGAATGGGTCTGTGGCAGTGTTCTCATCTAATCTCGGCATCTCATCTAGTCTTGTGGTCAGACTGCAGTCTGGCTCAAACCCATGACCACTTGAAAGCTGACCTATTTTTGTTTCCTCAAGACACTTAAATGCAGTTGCCACAATTACCCAAATGACTGCCTCTGTCTCACAGAAGCCTGTCATCCACCTGTGCTTCCCTGGGCCTCTCCACCTTCTCGTCCTGAGGGCATCCTTCCCAAGTGCAGACTCTGTTCGCTTCTGAAAGTCTAGGCTGCTCCAGACAGTACATTTAAATATATGTGTCATCCCTGGCTAAATTCCTCCAGGGAACTCCCTGGGATTGACATGGGTGATAATAATAATAATGATAATGATGATAATACAGGAGTGATTATAATAATGATGATGGAAAACTGGGCACTGGCTGTGGGCCAGGCGATTTTAAACATTTCACAAGTGTAATTTCACTTAATGTCCCACAGCTTTACGAGGCGAACATTGTTATGAGCGTGTTTTCCACGTGAGGAGAAGCGGGCCACGTGGGTGCCAGCATGGGGCCTTGGCTAGCTGGGCCAGTCTCCCAGAGAGCTTATCCCGCAGCACCTTATGTTCCCCGAACTACTTCCTTGGCACTTTAAAGCTGTCTTCGTCGCTAGAATGTTGTATGTGTTTTTCTCTTTATAAAAATTAACATGCTTACTGTAGAAAATGTGAGCAATGATGAGAAAGAGGGAAATTAAATCACCCGTGACCCCGTTCATCAAAGATGGCCATGGTCAGCATTTGGGCGAGTTCCTGGCGGTCTCCTTTGCTCATCAGAGCACATCTGGAGCATGAGAAGTGCATTTCTGTGTGCTTGTTATCTGAGCAGAAGCAGTGAGTAGGCTCTTGAAACCGGCACAGGGTTGCTGCTTCTGGGAGCGGTGATGTCGTCTGGCTTCACTCCCGTGCTACCTGAGCCTGAGCCTGAGCCTGGTGTGAGTGGTTGCATGAAAGCAACACGCGGGAGGGAGAGGAGAGGGAGGGAGCACAGGGGGTCAGCATGGGGGCAGCGGCTCTGAAACAGGCCTGACCACCAAGGGGACCTGGCTCACCTTCCAGCTCTGGCAAGTTCTGTAATGTATCTTTAGTGAACTTCATTTTCTTCATCTAAAGTAGCAGTGCCACTGGCAGCCACCTGACAGGCTGCTGAGATGTTGGAGGAAAATATCCAGGTAAAATAGAAGTTCCCTGGAAGGAAGTTGCTCTGCAGAGGAAGTTTTGGGAAGTCTGATATTCACTTAATAGTTAGGTTTTCCTGGACCTGGCTTAGCCGTGCTCAGAACTGGTATGGCAGGGGCTGCTTCTACCCTCTCTGCATCTCCTTTGCAGCTGGGCAGAGAGCTTGTCCTTTCAGAGTTTCCGGCCACATGGCTGAGGTGGGGGTCCCAGGCAGGATTGGTGACCCCTCCATGGAGAGTGGCAGGTGCAGACCCACCCAGCTTCCTCAGCTTTCAGGGAATCCCCAGCAGTACAAGACCAGGGCCTGTAACAAAGGGGACTGCTCCCACAAGCCTGTGGGCTTGGTCCTCAGAGTCTCCTGCTGCGGGAAAGGAAGGAGAGCTGCAGCTGGTGGGAGCCAGAAGGAGCTGGGGGTTCCCTGACACCCCACTGGCACCTTCAGCAGGAACAGGGTCTGCCTCTGTACCTCTGCTTCAGGTGACAGGTGGAGTAACTGAAGTGAAAAGTGACTGTTGTTGTATCTCTAGTGTCTCTAGGCAGCAGGGCTCCAGGTGAGCAAGCCATTGGGAGTTAGAAGCAGTGATAGATTCAGCCAGATCCCAGCACTGGTTCGCTTGTGCCAGTGTCCTTCCTGAGAAAGGGCGCACAAGGCCCCGAAATGATGGTGAGATGCCAGCTCTGTCACAGACGGTAATTCATCTCACCGTACCATCATGCTGCTTGTGCATCAATTCCCTCAACAACTCTGTTGAGGGTCTAGAATGGTCCAGGCTTAAGTTCTAGATGCTGAAGATATAGCAGTGAATAAAGCAGACACAATGGTGGGAGGCGGGGCAGACAGTGAAGGAAGGAAGAAACACGAAGGTGTGTCAGACAGAGGTTAAGTGCTGTGAAGAGGAAGTAGGCAGGAGGGTTTTGGGTCTGGGGGTGTGTGGGTGTTTGGAACAGGGAGTCCTCCAAGGCCTAACAGAGAAGCTAATCCCAAGCAGAGTTCTGAAGGAAGTGAAGAGCCTGGCCGTGTATGGGGCTCCATTTCCCCAGAAAAGGAGCCTCTGAGGTGAGGGGGTCAGTGACTGGAGTGGGGTGAGCAACTGGGGATGGCCGGCCTATGGTTGGTGTGGGGACTTGGCCTGTGCTGCTGGTGAGGTGGAGCTTCAGAGGAGATGGTGCCGTGAGGGTCTGCCTTGTAGTGGGAGAGGTGGGCTGGGCCCACAGTCCACGCCGCAGCCATGGTGAGGGGCTGAGTCCTGGATCTGTTCGAAGATAAGAGGCCACAGATTGTCCGATGGTTTGGCTGTTGGTGTTACTAAGGATAATCTGTAAAAGGCTTGTGATTCACATTTTGGCTGAAGGGTGTGCTGAAGCCATGAGTGCCTGCACTGCCTGGAGGGGGTGGCCGTCTTGTTGGTTTCAGATGGGACTGTGTGGCTCCCTATAGATCATGGAGGCAGGGCGGGTCAGGGGGACACTGCCAGTTCTCATCTCACCAGCCAGAGTCCTTCTGGAAAGCATGTATTTAGCGCAGCATCCATGTTGCACCCTTTGGTGTGCCCACCTTGCCTGCAGAGGAAGAGGCTGGGCTTCAGGACATGCCTGGGGCATCATGCTGGTGGCCATCAAAGGACCTGGGGGGGTGAGGAGCACAGCAGGCTGAAGATGGTGAGTGACACTTGCCGCAGCAGCTTGCTACTTCATTCATGCACCCTGCAGCCGCCGCCGCGTTCCAGCAAGTTCCAGTTACTGGCATGATACGAAGGTTTTCCCCACAATGGAAACAAGTGGAGAACGGCGTTTGTGTGCAAACAGTTATCCCCACACATGTGCTCTGCTGGCTGTTTTCAGGAGGTGTGTGGTTTTGGTGGTGACTCCCGTTCTGTGCCAGGCAGTACCCATGGAGATGGAGGAGGAAGAGGAAGAGGGAGGGGGAGGACAGAGAAGGTGGGAGTGATGCTGTGTGGGTCGTCCACTCCCACACCCTTGTGGGGCATGGCGGCCTGTGCCAGGAAGGGCAGCTGTGCGTGGCACAGCACCAGGCGGCTGGGCATGTGCCTTTGCACCCTGAGCTGACTCCCAGGGTTTCAAGGGTGTTTGTGTGGAAGGGAACAAAGCGCTGGCCCTTTTACCCCAGTTCCCTCAGCAAGTAAAGTCACAGGGAGGGTCAAGGCTTAGATGCGGCTCACACTCATTGGCCTGGGGACCAGGCTCCTTCCCCTGGCCAAAGGCTCTGGTGCCACTGCCTGCTCTGCTCCCTGCTTGAGGGAGGCTGGGTCTGGGGGCAGTGCCTGATCCCCAACCCCCACATCAAAAGTAATCGTAGCTGGACATTTGTTAGAATGATGAAACTGAGGGGAAAGAGCTGAGCTCCATTCTGATTTAGCAGAGGTAACTTCTGCAATTCGAAGAGAGAGTGAGGGAGGCAGGAGGAGACGAGTGGGGCTCAGGGGGAAAATGACAGAGGCTGGTCAGCATAAATGCAGGGAGGCAGCTGTGCTGTTGGTAGGCAGTGAGGCCCCATTCTCCTGGCAATTACCTTGCAAGGCAGTGAGCCTGAGAGAGACACCCTGGGTTGTAGGAGGTACACATTTGTAACTGTGGGCCCTTTCTAGCAAACGCTGTAAGGAAAGGGGTCAGGCATGTTGTCTGGTCAGGTGTGGGCTGGAACAGGCAGTTCTCCTAGCAGGCGGGTACTTTAGGGGGGCTGAGGTCATCCTCAGCATGTGGCCTTGGTCTGCTGGAAGCCATACTCTGGTCTGGGTGCCCCCCAGTGCAGGGGTGTGGATGGTGTCGTCACGTGCAAGAGTTCTGTGGTTCTCTCTCCCATTCCCCAGCACCTGGAGGGAGAGAGTACTGCTGTGGAAAAGGGGTTTGCGGTTGGTTTGATGTTTGTTTTTTGTTGTTACTGCTGTAAGTTTTTTTAAATTGAGGTGAAATTCATGTAACAAAATTAAGCATTTAAAAATGCACAATTTGGTGGCATTTAGTGCATTCTCGATGTTTTGCAACCACCATCTCTATCTAGTTCTAAAACCTTTTCATCACCCCAAAAGGAAACCCATACCCATTAGCAGTCATTTCCCATGCCCGCTGGCAACCGCCCTTTACTTTTGTCCCATGCCATCCCCCAGCATTCCCAAGTCTCTGAATTCTGCCCAGCGCCCTCAGGCTGCCCTGTGTGCTGGACTGACGTCGTGTGCCCTCTGTCTTTGCAGCTCCCGACTACAGGTCCATTCTGAGCATTAGTGACGAGGCCACCAGGGTGCAAGCCCTGAACGAGCACCTCAGCACGCGTAGCTATGTCCAGGGGTACTCACTGTCCCAGGCGGATGTGGACGCGTTCAGGCAGCTCTCGGCCCCGCCCGCTGATTTGCGGCTCTTCCACGTGACTCGGTGGTTCAGGCACATAGAAGCGATCCTGGGCGGTCCCTGTGACAAAGATGAGCCCTGCAGGCTCCAAGCAAGTGAGTAACAGAGTGGTTCCTCCAAGGTCAGGGGCTTTCTCCATCGCCTTTATGGGTACATGGTGCTTCTTGGCCCTGGGAACCCCAGAGGGAGCCTTGTCCCAGTGTGTCTCCAGCAAGTAGCCTGGTGGGCAGATCCAGTGCTCACTGGGTGGCGGTTAGGATAAAATGACACCCCGTGGAGTTGCTTCTTCAGGAACAAGATGTTCCTGTTGGTATAGCCAAGTTGCTGGGGTGGCGGGGTACGGAGCCGCCATGACTGAGGGCCACCTGGAGACATCTTGCAGTGTGCCCAGGCCACAGGCTCCAGCCTTGTGGCCTTCCCTGGCTCTGATTCAACTTGGTTCTTTTTATTCTTTCCATAAGATTGCAGTGTGTTTGTCCTCAAGATTTAGAATTGTTAAATCTTAAAGTGATATTAATTGGCATTGAACTTTTTGAAAATCAGAATAAGTTATTTTTCTGCTTTGAGATGAAATGAGTCTGTTTGTGCTGGATGTGTCTATGGAGCATGGCTGCAGTTATTTTAGGGGAGTTGCTTCTGAAGAGTCTCAGGGGCTCAGGTCCCATGTGATTGACTACTCTCCTCTGGCAGATCCAAGGCCACTCCATTTCATAGCTGTCCTGATGCCTGTGAGCAGCTTGGCTCCTCCTGTGGCCATGGACTCACCCACCTCTATGTGGGATGGCTGTGTAATGTCTTGTGGAGGTCCCTACTGGGCCTGGTGGCCTCCTGGGGGCTTTTCCAGACTCCTTTGGGGAGGAGGTTTGGACATGCCACCATGCTTTCACCGCTGGTCCGTCTTCTCTCAGGTCCACCATTCCAACCAGGGTGGAGGTAAGGGTGTTGAATCTCCTGGGACAGGGAGTGTGTTCTGATTTTCTGGATAATCCTGCAGCAAGGGGAGCTGTTGCTAGGTAGGCCTTCTCCTCCTCTGTACAGCCTTTCCTGCCTGTGTTTCTGGTGCAGTGGCCCAGGTGACATCTGAGGTGTGAGGTGCCTTCTCTCCAAACGGCTTGGGTGGTGTCAGGTCGTCCCCCCTGCCATGTCTCAGCTCTGAGCCTCGGCCAGTGCAGGCCAAGCTCAGGGAGGATCTGGGCACCATTGAGAAGAGTGGCCTGGGCCCTGCCCCTTCAGTGGCCTGTCTGGTCCTCCATCATGGGGACTCGTTGAAGAGCAATGCAGACACATGCCACCGTGCATAACAGGAGATACAGGAGAGCATTTGTACCAGGAAACACCTTTTAACCTGCAGAAAGGAAGGCTGTTCAAGGTGCAGTCTCGCTGCTGCATAACAAGGCAACTCTGAGGTGGGCTCAGGAGATTGGAGGGATGGACCCATGTAGGATTGTCCTGCCTCCTCCAGTTTCCAAGTCCTCTTGAGAAGCTGCCAGGGACCGTGTGTGCCCAGGAATGATGTGTGTTAAGTCAGACGGCCCTCAAGCGGGCACTGCGTGAGCTGGGGCTGAAGGCCAAGGTGGGGGCTAGAGCCCAGGACTGCCCCTCATCATCTGATGGCCTTGGGTGGGTTCCAGACCCCTCGGGGTCATTGTCCTTGCTGACATCTCTGTGATGACAGCCTTATATTTGCCTCCACGTGGCTGTGAGAATCAGAGCAGCTACCCTGTCTCAGGTGTCTCTGAAGTCCTGTCCCCAGCTGGGAATGCTCTCCCCCACACTCCCACCCCCACTCCTCTGCACATGCCCACCTTCCCTCTTGGAACAATGGGAAACATACTCCTGCTTCTCCTCATCCTCGCCGGTTGGCCCTCCCATCAGCATCAGATGTGCCCACATGGGACCCTCAGTGCACCCACTTATCACCAGCCCATCCCATGTGTCCTCCATGTCCTCTCCCCAGGCTGTGGACCTCAGCAGCCCCAGGGATACTCTCAGACACAGGAAGTCGGACACGACTCTGTCCCGTTCCTGTACAGCGAGACCCCTTCCTGGGGCTTGGGCTCAGCCCTGCCTCTCTGTTTCTTCTTCCACCTCCTGTCCCCCCATCAGCCTTCTCTCTGTGGCTCCAGCACAGAGGTTCACCTGGTCTCAGGGCCTTGAACTTGCTGGGTGCCCCTCACCAGACCTGGGCTCAGCCCCTTCGGCCCATCTGCCTCTCCTGGTTCCCCAGGAAGGAGCTTCAGGCATACTCTTCACTGGGGAAGGTGTGGGTCTGTTGAGGCTGGGGCTGTGTTGCTGGGGACGAGTTCAACTTTGCTCTCTCCTCTCAGGCAGACAGTCCTTAGCTTCGTTATGAAGTTTATCTCTTTGTGAGCTCCTTGCCTGGGTCCCCTCTGTGTCTCACGTGAGCTCCCATCCCAGGGGGACTGGGATGACATGCCTGGGCAGGGTCACGCTGGGACACTGCACCCCCACCCCCCCACCCCCATGGCAAATCTTCTCTGTGAGTCTTTAGCTCTGGGAGCCTGGGCCCTTCCTGCACGGCAGGGTGAGCATGACATTCACGCTGCCCTGTCTGAGATGGCAGCACTGTCTTTGTTTCAAGAGTTATCAGATCTTAATGAGGAAGGAGAGTGATGGAATCATAAAATGTCAGGTTGAATGCCATCAAGTCACTGAATGAGATTTTCCTTCAAGGGCATTTGATGCACTCAAAGTGAACCTGTGCAACTGTACTTGACCTTAGTAAGAACTTGATAGTTCATTATGGGGTTTTCCATGCATTAGAATCTGTGACCACCTGTGACTGTTCTGGAACTCACCCAGAGTGAAGAGCTCCTGCTTAACACCGTCTGTGTGTCTGTCTCCCTCCCTGTCCGCCCACGCCCCCCTCCCCACCTGCCCCACACACTCAGGCACGGCTGCCTTCCTTCTTTCCCTCAGCCTGTTAGTCACCAGTGTCATATGGCCTGGGCAAGGGTGGGGAAACCGGGAAATGGCTGGTGCTCAGCAGGACTCTTGCAGTGGGAATCAGCGTGGAGCGACCTGCTGGCCACATTCGAGTGGGGCCTGTGGAGGTCTCTCCTGTTGGCAGACCCTTGGCACAGAAGGCAGAGGCAGGGAGGTGGCAGGGAGCGGGCACCACGTGAGCTGCCAGGTGGCCTGCTAGGGAAGGCAGGTGCGAGCTGCTCCCCAGAGGCCTGCAAAGCCCCTCCTGGGGCCAGGCACTGTGGCATGGGGGACACACAGGTGGGCACAGCAGAGCGTGATTTGGGGACAAGGCCCAAGGGGGAAGCTGGATTCCTCCCAGGAGGTGAGTGGGCTGAGGAGCCTCGGGGATTAGAAAGTTGCCAGGTGCCCTCCATGGCGCTTGGCTTTGCGGGACTGAGGTCATGGAACGTGAGTGATCTCCTTGTGGCTTCTCCTGACTCCAGGGACAGAGTTGCACCCCTCAGGGTTCTCAGAAATGCAAATTGTATAAGGACAGCCTTTTGCCAAGCCGGAAGCTGAGTCTGGAATTGGGTCTGTCTTAGTGGGAAGGGCCCACAGCCTCAGATGGATGTGGTCAGAGTAGCAGGGGCCGCCTCGAAGGCTTGTGGGGGGGGAGCAGCCAGGAAGCCTGGCCCAGGACACGTACTAAGGAGGGCACATAGGTGGTGGCAGGAGCAGGGAAGAGAGCAGGGGACTGCCCAGGAGAAAGTGACCAGATTGAGGGTCCTGCATAAGCCAGTGAGGAACTGCTCAAGGGCTAGGAGGGCCCTCAGGTTTGCTTCTGCAGGTGGTACAGAACCGATGTGGAGCTCAAAGCTGGGAGTGTCCAGGTCAGAATCTACAGGCTACAGGGACCAGAACAAGAGCCAGCCCCTGCTCGCCAGTGTCTGATGGGGATGAGGAGGGCTGGGCTAGAGGCCATTCTTACCCTGCCTCACCATAGCCATGAGGAGCAGCTGTTCCTGGCCTGACCCCTGGCCTCTTACACCTGGAGGTGTGGAGGTGGCCTGTGTCTCATGCAGAGTCCTCAAAACCCTCACCTGGGCCAGGATCCTGAGAGGGAAGGGCACCCCAGGGTTACCACAGCACAGGCTGTGTCACAGATGGGCTATCACTGTGCCCCCATCTGACCCACAGCTGTGGACCATTCTGTGCACACAGCAAGCAGGAGGCAAATATTTGAAGAGTATGATGTCCCCTGGCACATCATGTAGGCATTCCTCAGTCACGCTTGAGTGTTTGGGTTGTCACTACGGCACCGCCACACAGAACCCTGGCAGAGCCAGAGAGAGAAGCAGCTGTTCTTGGCAGAGACACTCACCGTTTTACACTGTTTCACATGATTGAAAATAAGAGTTGCATCGTAAAAACAATGCCTCGATGTGTCTGGCGATGTGCACTTCCATGCTGCCCGCGTGACCAAGCTGCTCTTTCCACCCTCCCAGGTAAAGGCCGGCGAGTGCAGCCTCAGTGGTCCCCTCCCTCTGGGACAGAGCCGTGTAAGCTCCGCCTTTACAACAGCCTCACGCGGAACAAGGTAAGGAGGAACCAAACAGCCGCCTGTGTGTGTGCAGAGGCACTTTCACAAAACAAACAGTCGTCTGTTCATTGTGTTGGGCTCTGGAGTTCCGGAAATCCAGGTTTAAGATCCTTCAGTTACTTACCATGTTATAATCTCTAGCCTGGGGGCAGAGCCATCCTCTGAACCTCAGACACATGGAGTGTCACTCCTGGATGGAAGCTTGCCCAGTGGCCCCTGGGCAGAGACTGCCCTGAGTAGTCTCGGGCTCACCCAAGTGTAAATGCCCAGGGTCATTCCAAGCCAAGCCAAGTGCTGCCACTTGCAAGAGGGCTCATGGTTGCAGCAAGCGGCTCTGTGCAGGCTTCCAGAAGAAGACAGGGTTGGTTCCTAACTGAATGTCACTTACTTGGTTTGTTCTGCTGAGGGCACAGCAAGTGGCACCAGAGATTTCAGAAAGGTCTTCAGCCATGAGCTTGATGGATTTTTTATCAGCAAGCTCACTTGGCAGACGGGGGACAGGTGTTGGGCAGCTCGCGTCTCCCTCATGAAACTGATTGATGACGCCTTGAAGAGTCTGAGAGTGGTGGGACGTGGGGGAGTGGCGTGCCGGAGCAGCTGCGAGCAAGGCTTCGATTCAGGGGTGCTGGCTTCTAAACCAGGGTCCTCCAGGAGGGACAGACTCTGGCCAACTGCTCTCAACCTCAGTGTCTTCATCTGTGAAAAGAAAATAACAATACCCACCTCTGGAAGTTGTTGCATGGGACAGACATGATTCAGTTGGGTGCTTAGCTCAGGGCCTTGCACATGATAGGTGCTCAATAAAACTTAGCTGTGATTATTGTTAAATAAGCAACATTTCAACAAAAAATAACAGCATTCATTTCCTTCACCACCACCCCTGCAGAGGAGTAGAATCCTAGGGAGGAAGAGGCTCTCTCCGTCTTGCTAGCCTCCCACCAAGACCTTTGTGGCTTTCTTCCAATAACACAAAATGGTCCTTCTTGAGTTTGTTTATACAAAACAAACCACAGTGTTACTTTTGTTGTTGTTACACTTGTTGTTACTTTTTGTGATTGTCTTTCCTTCTTTTCTAACAGGACGTGTTTATACCTCAAGATGGGAAAAAGGTGACGTGGTACTGCTGTGGGCCAACCGTCTATGATGCCTCCCACATGGGGCATGCCAGGTAGGGTCCCCTGCCATGTCTGCATGGCTTCTGCAGGCGAGCACATGGGGCCTGGGCCCTGGGCCCCTGCAGCGGATCTTAGCTCCGTAAAGAGCTTTGATCTGCTGCATGGTCCTGAGATTTGAAAGGAAAATTAACACTGAACTTTTCTTCTCTTGTTTTTAAGACGAAAAATTTTAATTTCATAAGTTAAAAACAATGAAAGGTTTAAACAAATGAAAAGGAAAGTGCCACGTAGCCCTGTTGTTAACATTCCTAACTCCACCTGGACACTTTTCCTCCCATACCTTGAAGTTTTTTCTCATTCCTCATGCTCTGGTATGGGTCCCCAGGTGTTGAGTTTCTGTGACACTCAGACCTGAGGCCCCATCGGCTGTGACCCCCCACCAGCTGCATGGCCACGGGTGTAGCTTGTAGAGAATAGCTGGCTGCTGGAATAGATGCCACAGAATCCTTTTACTTGTTTGTATTTTAATTACAATGGTAAGATTGTGTACATAGTGTAGATTGGAAATGTTTGTTTTTTCATTGCTTTAGGTCCTACATCTCTTTTGATATCTTGAGAAGAGTGTTGAAGGATTACTTCAAATTTGACGTCTTTTATTGCATGAACATTACAGATATTGATGATAAGGTAAAGGGAGTTTTCAAAATTAAATTTTAAATACAATTGAATGATATGAAAGACCATAGGACTTTCAGAAAAATAAGTAAATTAATGTAGGCTTGAGCTAGCTCAGGTCTTGACCTAATAAACATTTTTTAAATCCCCTCAATGAATTAATTTTACAATTTATGCAAATGGTGTAATCATTTATACAAATGTTTAGATGCTGTTAGAAACCTGCCTGTTTGGGGACCAGGTTGATTAAGTATCAGCAGCCCCTGGAGCTTTACAGAAGGAAGACCTGCTGTAGCACATGGTTCTGTGTAGTTCTGCAGGGGAAGCTGGAGCAGTGGGGCTTGTTTCCTTAGGCATCAGAAAGAACACGTTAGACCTTAGGTACTGCTCGACAGGTGGGAGATGGAAGCTGGTGTTCATTCCACGACGCGCACACGTCTGGGACCCATGGATGTCCCTGTGCCACCCTTGCTGCTCAGTTGGAGTTTGCCAAGCATGAGAGCCAGCCTGCTACATATGATGGAAGTGGGCTCTGAACATAACCCCCCATCCTTTTCCTTTTCCAGATCATCAAGAGGGCCCGGCAGAACTACTTGTTTGAGCAGTATCTGGAGAGGAAGCCCCAGGCTGCACAGCTCCTGGAGGATGTGCACGCTGCCCTGAAGGTGGGCCCCTGTCTGCCCTGGACACTGTGCACGCCCTGTGCCTCCTGCTCGCAGCTCTCAGGCCCTGTGTAGGTTACTGGCCTTAGGGTAGTGTCTGTCTCGGCATGCTTTCACAAAGCCTGCGGTACTCAAGCCAGTTTTATCAGAGCACCAAAGTCTTAGTGGGTGTGGTGCCCCGGACTGTGAGAAAGTCACCATGGAAGACACACAGGGACTGGGTGTAGAGTAGGTGATGCTCCCATCACTTATGGGAAAACACATTTTCATCACAATGCCATACTCTACACTTCCTTGTAAAAATGCCTACTAATCTTTGTTTCTAATCTTTAACGTTGAGGCCACAACCAAATGAAATACTTATACTCACTTCTGACTGAAGTGAAGAAGCTATGCTAGGCTTCTTTAATTCTCTATTAAAGTCATAATACAGTTGTCCCTCTGTATCTGTGGGGGATTGGTTCCAGGACCCCGCCCTTGAATATCAAAATCCACAGATTCTCAAGTCTCTGATATAACATGGTGTATTTGCATAGAACCTGTGTACGTCCTCCCATACACTTTAATTATTTCTAGATTACTTATAATACATAATACAATGTAAATGCTGTATGCACAGTTACAGTGTATTGTTTAGGAAATAATGACAAGAAAAACAAATCTGTGTGTTCAGTAAGACACGACCACTGTAGGCCTCACTACACTTTCAGTCCACGGTTGGTTGGGTCAAATCTGAGATGCGGAATCCACAGACACAGAGGGCCGACTGTACTGTTAAAATTTCCAAATTATTTGAAGAAATTTGTTTTCTCTAATTTATTATTTTTATACTAAATAAGCATTATTATAAATGTATAGTTATGAGTATTGCGTGGTATGACTAACATAAGTTGTTTTATTCTCTTTAATAATGACTAATTATCCTTTGTAGTTATAGTAATAATACTGGTATGTTTTATGGCATTGTATCTCTGGGAGAAAAATAGGGATAAAATTAGAGCCTAGTAATGTTTTCGGTCGACAAGCCTGGGCCTGCCGGGCTGTGGCGCCCTTGTGGTGGAGGCGGCTGCTGGCACATCTCAGAGCTCTCTGGATGAACCACCTTGTTTAATCCCCAGCCTAGAAGTATTCTTACATCCATTTTACATTGGAGAAACTGAGGCACAGTGAGGTTAAGTGCTCTGCCCAGTCATACATGAGGAGAGAACAGCGCCAGGACTGCATGGGCTGTGGGGGCTTCAGAGCCTCTTAGCTGTCGCCCCGCTGCTTAGGGAAAAGCTAGGGCGACACAGGGCAGTAGGAGAAACTGGTCATTTTTCTGCCTGGCATCACTTTTGTGAACTCGGGGGTTTGCTGAGCAGTGGCTAGTAGGTTTGACGTTTCCTTCTGGTTGTAGCCATTTTCAGCAAAGTTAGGTGAGACCACGGATCCTTATAAGAAGCAGATGCTTGAACGGATTCAGCACGCAGTAAAGCTTGCTGCAGAGCCGCTGGAGAAAGCCGTGCAGTCCAGACTCGCTGCAGAGGAAATCAACAGCTGTGTGGAGGTGAGATTTGGACTGCATCCAGCTAGCTCTTTTGCATAAAATAACACCTTGTGCACAGGTCAACCTGCATCTAAGTGTAAACATCCTGGGCCTGTGCCTCCAGTGGCCCTGCTGTGACTGGTGGCCCCTTTCTGTGGTGGCTGAATCAGTGCCCCCTCCCATCCCACTCCCCCCTGCTTCATCTCCCGGGTACAGAGCTCAGTGCCATTGGAATGAACTTGGGTTCTACTCAAATCCTCCTCCTAACTCCATGCCCTGCCCCTCCCCCAATGTCCCTTCCCACCACTTCCATCGGACAAGCAGGAGGTGCTCTTGAAATGCAGGGGGATCCCCCTCCTATCAGAATTGTTCCAAAATTAGAGTGGCCTCTCCCCAGCATCTCTTAATGGCAGCAACTGTAGAAAGAGGAGCCAGGGAATACCACCAAAGGCTGGGTACCTGCTGGATTGGGGCCTGTGCGCTGGCCAGCTCTTCCACCTCTGAAAAAACCTCCTTCAGATAAAAGTGAGGGCCCTGGGTATCCTGCCCTCTCCTGGGCCTTCCCCTTGGCTGTCACCCTGTCCACAATCAAGATGGCCCTTCTCCTTTGTGCCAGCGCCCCCTGCTGGTCACCCTTTTAAAAACCCAGTGGAAACAAGAAGCCAAAGATGGAGGGTAGCTGGAAGTCAGGAGGCAGCACAGGGAAGTGCGCCCACAGGTACCCCTCAGGCAAAGACTGCAGCACTGTCAACCCTCACAGCTGCCCTGACCCCCACCTCAGTGACCAGTGGCCTGAATTCCACGTGTACCCTTCGCTTGCGTTTTTCTCTTTGGATTTGTCTGTGTGTGTCCCCACACAGCAGATTGCTTGATTGTGCTTGTTTCTGAGCTTTATAAAGTGAATCATGTGTTAGTAGTCTTCAGGGACATGTGCTTGCACTCTGGGTTGCGTTTCTGGGGTGGACCCACACGCGTAGCTGTCACTCATTCCTTCGGTGCATGCCTTGGGGCCAAGCTGTTTCTTCTTCTGGGACCTGCAGTTAGGTTTCCTGGTGATGATCGATGCTGCCTTAACAGTTTTTCTCCATTGTTCCACTAATACCCTTTTGTTAAAAATTGTGGTAAAATGCACATAACGTAAAATTTACCATCTTAACCATTTGTAAGTGCACAGTTCAGTAACATTAAATACGTTCGCACTGCTATGAATCCATCACCACCGTCCAGCTCCCAAACACTTTCATCTTCCCAAACTGAAACTCTGTCCCCAATAAACCGTAACTTCCCATTCTCCCCACTCCCCCCCAGCACCTGGCACCCACCATCCTACTTCCTGTCTCTCTGTATTTGACAGCACTTTGGACCTCATGAGTGGAATCGTACAGTATTTCTCTTTTAGTCTGGCTTACCTCACTTTGCATAACGTCTTCAAGGTTCATCTGTGTTGTAGTGTGTGTCAGAAGTTTCTTCCTTTTGAAGACTGAGTGACATTCCGTTGTGTGGATGGACCACGTTTTGTTCACCCACTCATCTGTCTGTGGACACTTGGGTGGCGTCCTCCTTTGGCTACTGTGAATAGTGCTGCTGTGAACAAGGGTGTGCAAATATCTGTTGAGCCCCTGCTTTCAGTTCTTTCAGGGACATTCCCAGTAGTGGAATTGCCGAGTCGTATGATAATTTTATTTTTACTATTCTGAGGATCCACCACACCATTTCCACAGGGGCCGTGCGCTTGTCTTTCTCGCCAGCAGTGCAGGAGCCCCTTGTGTTCTTCACGTCGTTGCCTGTACTTTCTGCTCTCCTTTTTGATAGTAGTGTCCTGGCAGGTGTGTGGTGGTGTCTCCTGTGGTCTGGTTTGTATTTCCTTAATGACTAGCATGTGACCTTCTTTTCATGGGCCATGAGTTGTTTTGCGTTGCCTCTGTGTGCCCATTTGCTAGAATTTCTTTAAGCCGTATACCTGAGAGTGGCTTTGCTGGATTGTAAGGGATATACATATAGGGGACTGTGTCAGGGTCCCCGACACCACCCACGTGTTCTGGGATTCTCTACAAGGACCCAGGGAACTCAACATAGAGTTGTCTTCTCATCTAAAGTTTATCACGGAGACATAGCACGGGACAGAGGCACAGGCAGAGTCTGTAGGAACCCGTGTGCAAGCTGCCGAAACTCCCTGTGTAGATGACACAGATTATGTTCTCCCCCCACCAGGAAAAACGCAGCCGCATGGGGGAATGTTTCTCCCCAGGGACTCTCACACTTGGCACCCAGGGGTTATATTGGGTGCTGTCACATGGGCACCCTCTCCCTGGCGCACTCCACACTTCCTAACTCCCAGAAGCAAACCTGGGTTCTGTCTCCATGAAGCACGATGTTTGCACATCAGCACACATGCACGATTGAGCTCCTGCAGGCAGGCCTTCCTCGGGTGGCAGCCTGAGGCCTGTGGTGCTCACTCTTCTCTGCTTGGTGACCAGTTCCGAAATGTCTCTGCAAGTCTCTCCCTCCACTGCCACGCTGCTGCGCTTCTATGTGCGCACACACTGGCACACACGCCCGCACGCGTGTTGTCACGTTCTCTTCTCTCTGTCAGCCAAACGAGCGTGGTGTGGTCATTGCTGTGGATTGAATGTGCCTTTCCCCAAATTGTCATCACAGACTCGCCCCCTTTACTCCTCGTACTTCATTCTTTCCTTCTTTATTCTTTGGGTTTTTTGTGCTCTTTTTTGTCTCACTTCTTAGTAATTTAGTTCATTTTTGGGCTCAAGAATTTAAGACTATACATTTTCCCCCAAGTATCGTTTTTGTTACCTCCACAAATTTTGACATTATTCACTTCTGAAAAACTTTTAATTTCCGTTTTGCTTTTTTAGCCCAGGAATTATCCAGAAGTATGTTTCCAATTTCCAAGTAGATGATGTTTTTCAGATTAACTTACTGTTAGTCACTGACAGCCTGATTGCCCAGTGGTGAGAGAATATGGGCTGTCCCATGCTGGACCCACAAGCAGGAGACTTGTGTTGTGGCCCACTGTGTGCTCAGGTTTCAGAATGTTCTCTCGTGCTTGAGAAGATTTGGTATTTGCTAATCATTTAGTACAAAATTCTACGTGCTATCCAGTTAGTTGTTCTTGTTAACCATGTTTTTAATGTTTCGCATACTTTTGCTAATTCATTTTGCTAGCTTAGCTTTTTCATATAGAGTTTGTTTAAAAACAAACAAACAAACCCCTCCTCCTCTGCTTGTGAATTTGTCCATTTCTCCCTTTCTATCACCTTTTTTTAAAAGTCCTTATTTATTTATTTATTTATTTTAGCAGATTCCGGTTCACATTAAAGCTGAGAGACTTTATATAACTCTGTCCCCAGACACACACAGGCTCCCCCATGATTGGCACTCCCACCTGAGTAGTGCATTCGTTACAACTGACGAACCTGCACTGGCACATCGTCATCATCCCAAGGCCCTGATTTACATTAGGGTTCACTCTTGTTGTTGTACATCCTGTGGTTTGTATGAATATGCGATGCCGTGTGTCAGCGGTCATGGTATCATACAGAGTAGTTTCACTGCCCTGAGAATTCTGTGTGCTCTGCCTATTCACCCTCCTTCCCGACCCCTGAACTCCTGGCAACCGCTGATCGTTTTACTGTTTCCATAGTTTTGCCTTTTCCAGAATGTCATAGAGTTGGAATCATGCAGGATGTAGCCTTTTCAGATTGGCTTCTGTTTGAGATAGGAAGAAAATAAAGTGTCTTACTCTCACTGTCAATCAAAATACTTCACCTCTGGTCACCACGGTATGTGGGGATTCCTACCCCCTCAATACCTCACCCCCACCCCAACAATCAATCAGTTCTCCAGTCAACACCAGTTTGGTATCTTATAATTCAGATCCCACGGCTTGAGAGCTCAGTCCCACAAGACTGCCCTCGCTTCAGATCCCAGTCACAAGTAGTAGGTTGTTACCTATACTCTTTTTTTTTTTTTTTTAAGAGTTTATGTTCTTGTTTTGTTTTATTTACTTATTATTTTTTGGCAGCTGGCTGGTATAGAGATCTGAACCCTTGACCTTGATTTATTATTTTTTTAATTTACTTTGAATTGTACATATTTGTGGGGTACAGTGTGTTGTTTTAATACATGCATATATTGTACAATGATCCACGTAGGGTAAATAGCATATTTGTCACCTAAACATTTATCTATTCTTTGTGGTGATTACGTTGAAGATCCTCTTTTCTAGCTATTTAGAAATATAAAATATGCTATTATTAGCTACAGTCAGCCTCGTACACCAGAATTTATTCTTCCTGTCTACCTGCCATTTTGTACCCATTAATCCACCTCTTCCCCTCCCTCCCACCCCCTGCCTTCCCTTCCCGGCCTCTGGTAACCATTATTCTATTCTGCTTCTATGAGAACCACTATTTCTGTTTTTAGATTCACATATGACTGAGTTCATGTAGTATTGGTCTTTCTGTGCTTGGCTTACTTCACTTAACACAGTGATCTCCAGTTCCATCCATGTTGCTGCAAATGACAGGATTTCTTCTTTGTTATAGCTGAATAGTATTTCATTGTGTATATATGTATACCACATTTGTTTTATCCACTCTCCACTGATGGACAGTTAGGTTGGTTCCATCTCTTGGCTATTGTGAATAGTGCTGCAATGAGCATGGGAGTGCAGGTGTCTCCTCGATGTGCTGATTTCATTTCCTTTGGATATGTACCTAGTAGTGGGATTGCTGAGTCATAAGGTAGTTCTATTTTTACTTTTTGAGGAACCTCCATACTGTTTTCCATGATAGATATTTTAATTTACATTACCACCAGCAACATATGAGAGTTCCCTTTCTCTGCATCCTTGCCAGCTTTTGTTATTTTTTGTCTTATTGATAATAACCATTCTAACTGGAGTGGTGATATCTCATTGTGGTTTTATTTTGCATTTCCCTGATGATTAGTGATGTTGAGCATTTTTCATGTGCTTGTTGGCCATTTGTATGTTTTCTTT
Source organism: Cynocephalus volans (assembly GCF_027409185.1). NCBI lineage: Eukaryota > Metazoa > Chordata > Mammalia > Dermoptera > Cynocephalidae > Cynocephalus > Cynocephalus volans. The sequence goes on from NC_084463.1 coordinate 166,060,498, forward strand.
TGAGAAATGTCTGTTCAGATCCTTTGCCCATTTTTTAATCAGATTATTTGGTTTTTGCTGGTGAGTTGTTTGAGTTCCTTATGTATTCTGGATATTATTAGCCCCTTGTCAGGTGCATAGTTTACAAATACTTTCTGCTATGCCATAGGTCATCTCTTTATTTTGTTGATTGTTTTCTTTGCTATGCAGAAGCTTTTTAGTTTGATGTAGTATCTATTTTTGCTTTTGTTGCCTGTGCCTTTGAAGTCTTGTTCAAAAAAGCATGGCCCAGTCCAATTTCATGTAACATTTCCCCATGTTTTCTTCTAGTGGTTTCACAGTTTCAGGTCTTAAATTGAAGTCTTTAATCCATTTTGAGTCCATTTCTGTGTGTAGTGAGAGATAGGGGTCTAGTTTCATGTGGATATCCAGTTTTTCCAGCACCATTTGTTGAAGGGCTGTTTTTTCCCCATGGTACATTCTTCGCACCTTTGTTGAAAATCATTGGCTGTAAGCGGCATGTATTTATTTCTGGGCTCTCTGTTTTCTTCCATTAGTCTGTTTGTCTGTTTTTATGCCAGTTCCATGCTGTTTGGGTTACTATAGCTTTCTCATATTTTGAAGTCAGGAAGAGTGATGCCTCCAGCTTTGTTCTTTTTGTTCAAGATTGCTTTGGCTATAGGGGTCTTTTGTGGTTGCATACAAATTTCAAGATTGTTTCTTCTGTTTCTGTGAAGAATTTTATAGTGGATTGAATTACATTCCCCACAAAACTTACTGAAGCTTGAATTGTGTCCCCCGACTTCTGTGTATTAGAAACTTGGCCTGCACTGTGACTATTAAGAGGGTGGGAAATCCTGTTATGGTAACTGAAAAGGTGGAGCCTTGAAGAGGTGATTAGATTGTAGGACATGCCATAGAGAATGCAGTAAAAATGGTGGTCAGGGGCGTGGTTCTGAGGGCTTTAAAAGAGGACAGAGGAGAGTCTGTCTATTTCTATGCTTCACCATTTTTGCAGTGCGATACTCAGCCGTCACTGTTGCCACCACCAAGACCCTCACCAGTTGTGTTCCCTGGAGTTTGGACTTCCTAGCCTCTGAAACTGTAAGCAATAAATTTTGTTTTCTTATAAATCAGCCAGTTTTGAGTATTTTGTTACAAGCAACAGAAATGGACAAAAACAAATGTCATTGGTATTTTGATAGGGATTGCATTGAATCTGTAGATTGCTTTAGGTAATATGAACATTTTGTTGACGTTAATTCTTCCAGCCTACGAACCCATGAATCCCATTTATTTGTGTCTTCAGTTTCTTTCATCAGTGTTTTCTAGCTTTCATCGTGGAGATCTTTCACTTCCTTGGTTAAATTCATTCCTAAGTGTTTCATTTTTTTGGCAGCTATTGTAAATGGGATTACTTTCTTGATTTCTTTTTTAGGTATTTTGTTATTGGTTTATAGAAACACTTGATTTTTGCATGTCGATTTTGTGCCCTACAACTTAATTCATTTGTTAATTCTAGCAACTTTTTGTAATGGAGTCTGTAGCATTTTCCGTACATACATGTGATCATGTCATCTGCAAATAGGGACAGTTTGACGTCCTCCTTTCCAATGCGGATGCCCTTTATTGCTGTCTTTTGCCTTATCGCTCTGGCTAGAACTTCCAGTACCATGTTGAATAAAAGTGGGGAAAATGGGCATCCTTGTCTTGTTCCAGATACTAGAGGAAAAGTCTTCAGCTTTTTTCCATTCAGTATGATATTAGCTGTGAGTCTGCCATATACAATCTTTCTTTTGTTGAGGTATGCTCCTCCTGTACCTAATTTGTTGAGTGTTTGTATCATAAAAGGATGTTAAATTTTACCGAGTGCTTTTTTTCATCTACTGAAATGATCATATGGTTTTTGTCCTTTGTTTTGTTGATGTGGTATACCACATTTATTGATTTGCATATTGAACCATCCTCGCATCCCTGGGATGAATCCCACTTGATTATGGCGGATGATCTTTTTAATGTGTTGTTAGATTTGGTTTACTAGTATTTTGTTAAGGTTTTTCACATCTATATTCATTAGGGATATTGGTCTGTAGTTTTCTTTTTTTGTTGTATCTTTTTCCTGTTTTGGTATAGGGTAATGTTGGCCCTGTAGAATGAGTTCGGAAGTATTCCCTACTCTTTGGTTTTTTGGAAGAGTTTGGGAAGAATTGGTATTAGTTCTTGAAATGTTTGGTAGAATTCATCAGTGAAGCCATCTGGTCTTGGGATTTTCTTTGTTGGGAGACATTTTATTACTGTTTCAATCTCATTACTTGTTATTGGTCTGTTTAGGTTTTCTAATTCTTTTTTTGTTTGTTCTTTGGCAGCTGGTCGGTACAGGGATGGAACCCTGGACCTTGGTGTTATCAGCACCACGCTCTAAACAACTGAGCTAACCAGCCAGCCTGGTTTTCTAATTCATGATTCAACCTTGGTGAGTTCTATGTGTCCGGGAATTTATCCATTTCTTCTAGATTTTCCAATATGTTAGCATATAGTTGTTCATAATAGTCTCGTACAATTATTTGTACTTCTGTAGTATCAGTTGTAATGTCTCCCTTTTCATTTCTGATTTTATCTTTTTTTTCTTAGTCTAGCCAAAGGTGTATCGATTTTGTTTATCTTTTCAAAACCCAACTATTTGTTTCATTGATCTTTTGTGTTGTTTTTTAATCTCTAATTCATTTATTTCTGCTCTGATCTTTGTTATTTCTCTCCTTCTACTAATTTTGGATTTGGTTGGTTCTTGTTTTTCTAGTTCCTTGAGGTGTAATGTTTGGTTATTTGAAGACTTTTTGCTTTTTTTTTTTTTTTTTTTTTTTTGGCAGCTGGCTGTCTTTCTGCTTTTTTTTATGTAAGCATTTATTGCTATCAACTTCCCTCTTAGAACTGCTTTTTCTTATCCAATAGATTCTGGTATGTTTTGTTTTCATTTTCATGTGTCTTTAGGAATTGTAAAGTTTTCTTTTTAATTTCTTCTTTGATCATTCATTGTTTAGGAGCATGTTGTTTAATTTCCATATATTTGTACAGTTTCCAGTGTTCCTTTGGTTATTGATTTCTAGTTTTATTCTGTTGTGGTCAGAGAATATAGTTGATATGATTTCAGTTTTGTTAAATTTTTTTGAGACTTGTTTTGTGACCTAACATGTCGTCTGTTCTTTTTTTTTTTTTTTTTTAAAGATGACCGGTAAGGGGATCTTAACCCTTGACTTGGTGTTGTCAGTACCACATTCAGCCAGTGAGCGAACCGGTCATCCGTATATGGGATCTGAACCCGGGGCCTTGGTGTTATCAGCACCGCACTCTCCCGAGTGAGCCACGGGCCGGCCCCATGTCGTCTGTTCTAGAGAAAGTTCCATGTGCTGCTGAGAAGCATGTGTATTCTGCAGCTGTTGGATGAAATATTCTACAAATGTCCATTAGGTGTACCCATGCTTGACCAACCAGCTATACTGGAGGTTCCCATGACCTGTTCCTCAGGTTCACTTAATTTGCTCGATCTGCTTACAGGACTCAGGGAAATACTTTACTTGCATTTTCCAGTTTATTAATAAAGGGCATTACAAAGGGTACAGAAAAACAATCAGATGGAGAGGTATGTGGGGTGGGGTGTGGAGTGACCATGCCCCATCTGGACATGCCACCCTGTGGGCACCTTCACGTGTTCACCAATCTGGAAGTCCTCAGAACCTTGTCCTTTTGGGTTTCTGTGGAGGCTTCATTACATAGGCATCTCATTACGTAGGCATCATTGATTAAATCATTAGCCTTTGGTGATCAACTCAACCTTGAGCCCCTCTTCCCTCCCCAGAGGTCAGGGTCTAGGGTTGAAAGTCCCAACCATCTAATCATATGGTTGGTTCTCTTGGCAACCAGCCCCCATCCTGAGGCTATGTGGGAGCCCACCAAGAGTTGCCTCATTAAAACAAAAGATGCTCCTGTCACCTGGGAAATTGCAAAGGTCTTAGGAGATCTGTGTCAGGAACTGGGAGCAGAGACCAATATGTATATATTATTATTTCACAATATCACAGCTTCTTTCACTTGATAATATGCACTTAATTTTCCTCCATGTCTTTTCATGATTTAATAGCTTGTTTCTTTTTAGCACTGAATAATATTGTGTATTCCTTCTTCTGGATTTAACATAGTTTATCCATTCACCTCCTGAAGGACATCTTGGTTGCTTCCAAGTTTTGGCAATTATGAATAAAGCTGCTTTCAACATCCATATGCAGGTTTTTGTGTGGACTTAAGTTTTCAGCTGTTTTAGGTAAATACCAAAGAACACAATTGCTGGATTGTATGGTAAGAATATGTTTAGTTTCGTAACAAACCACCAAACTTTTCCAAAGAGGCTGTACCATTTTGCATTCTCATAAGCAATGAATGAGAATTCTTGTTGCTTTATACACTTGCCACCATATGGTACTGGCAGTAATCCAGATTTTGGCCATTGTGATAGGTGTGTAGTGGTATCTTGTTTTTAATTTGCATTTTCCTGATCTTCTCATATACTCATTTGTCATCTGTATATCTTCTTTGGTGAGCTGTCTGTTTAAGGTCTTTTAATTGGGTAGTTTTTTTATTGTTAAATTCTGAGAGTTCATTATATTTTTTGGATAGCAGTCCTTTATCAGAAGTCTTTTCCAAATATTTTATCTCAGTCCGTGGCTTGTTTTTTTATTCTATTGACACTGTCTTTTGCAGAGCAGAATTTTTAATTTTGAAGTTGACTTTATCATTTTTTTTCTTTCATTGATTGTGCCTTTGGTGTTGTGTCTAAAGTCATTACCAAACCCAAGGTCATCTAGATTTTCTCCTATGTTATTTTCTAGGAGTTTTAAATTTTATGTTTTACATTTAGGTCTGTGACCTATTTTAACTTCATGTTTGTGAAGGTATAAGGTGTCTATGTAAATTCTTTTTTTTTGCATGTGGATGTCCAGTTGTTCCAGCATCATTTTTTGAAGCAACTTTCCCATTAGATTACCCTTGATCCTTTGTTAAGAATGAATTGGCTATATTTATGTGGGTCTACTTCTGGGCTCTTGATTCTGTTCCATTTATCTATTTGTCTTTTCTTTTGCCAATACCACACAGTCTTGATTCCATAGCTTTATAGAAAGTCTTGAAGTTGGGTAGGGTCAGTCCTTCAGCTTTGTTCTTCTTCAGTATTGTGTTGGCTATTCTGGGTCTTTTGCCTCTCCATATAAACTTTAGAATCAGTTTGTTGATATCCACAAAATAACTTGCTGGGATTTTGATTGGGATTGCATTGAATCTGTAGATCAAGTTGGGAAGAACTGACATCTTGAAAACATTGAGTCTTCCTATCCATGAACATGGGATATTCCCTCATAAAGATCTTGTACATATTTTTGTTAGATTTATACCTACATATTGTATTTTGGGTTGTGCTAATGTAAATAGTATTGTGTTCTTAGTTTCAAATTCCACTTGTTCATTTCTGACATATAGTATGGTGATTGACTCATATGTTAGCCTTGTATCCTTCAACCTTGCTGTAATTGCTTATTAGTACCAGGAGGGTTTTTTTGTTTTTGTTTTTTGTTTTTTATCAGTTCTTTCAGATTTTCTACATAGACAATCATATCACCTGTGAATAAAGACAGTTTTATTTCTTCCTTCCCAGTGAGTAAACTTTATATTTGCTTTTCTTGTCTTATCGCATTAGCTAGGACTTCTAGTACAATATGAAAAAGGAGTGATGAGAGGGGACATCCTTGCCTTTTTCCTGATCTTAGCAAGAAAGCTTCTAGTTTCTCACCATTAAGCGTGATGTTAGCTGTAGGGTTTTTTGTAGATGTTCTTTGTAAAGTTGAGGAAGTTCCCCTCTATTCCTAGTTTACTGAGAGTTTTTATCACAAATGGAGATTGGATTTTGTCCAATGCTTTTTCTACATCTATTGATGTGATCATATGATTTTTTTTTTCTTTAGCCTGTTGATGTGATGCATCACATTAATTGGTTTTCACATGTGGAACCTGCCTTGCATAGCTGGGATAAATCCCACTTGGCTGTGGTGTATAATTCTTCTTATACATTGCTGGATTCAATTTTCTGATATTTTGTTGAGAGTTTTTGCATGTATGTTTATGAGAGATATTGGTCTGTAGTTTCCTTTACTTGTAATGTCTTTGGCTGGTTTTGATATTAGGGTGAATCACAGAATGGTTTAGGAAGTATTCCCTCTGCTTCTATCTTCTGGAAGAGATTTCAGAGAATTGGTATAATGTCTTCCTTAAATGTTTGGTAGGTTTCACCGGCAAGTCCATCTGGCCTGGTGATTTCTGTTTGAGAAGGCTATTAATTATTGATTCAATTTTCTTAATAGGTATATGCCTATTCAAATTGTCTATTTCTTCTGGTGTGAGTTTTGGCAGATTATGTCTTTCAAGGAGTTGGTCTGTGTCATCCAGGTTATCAAATTTGGGGGCAGAGTTGTCCATAGTATTCCTTTATTATCATTTTAATGCCTGCAGGATCTGTAGTGATTTCCCCTCTTTCATTTCTTATCTTTTCTTTTTTTTTTTTTTGGTGGTTGGCCAGTACAAGGATCTGACCCTGCACTGAACCCATGACCTTGGTATTACATGGCGATGCTCTAACCAACTGAGTTAACCAGCCAGCCCTCATTTCTGATATGAGTAATTTGTGTCCTCTTTCTTCTTATCTTAGCCTGGCTAGAGATTCACTGATCTTATTGAATTTTCCAAAGAACCAGCTTTTGGTTTGTTGATTTTCTCTGTTAATTTCCTGTCTTCAATTTCATTGATTTCTGTTCTAATTTTTATTACTCCTTTCCTTCTGCTTGCTTTGGATTCAATTTGCTTTTCTTTTTCTAGTTTCCTAAGATGGAAGATTAGATGATTGAGGTTAGATCTTTTTTCTTTTCCAATACATGCATTCAGTGCTATAAATTTCCCTCTAAGAAGTGCTTTCACTGCATCCTGCAAATTTTGATCAGTTGTATTTTCATTTCCATTTCATTCAAAATATTTTAAAATTTCCCTTGAGATTTCTTCTTTGTCCCATGTTGTATTAGTCCTTTTGCGTTGCTATAACAGAATATCCTAAACTGGATAATTTATAAAGAACAGAGGTTTATTTGGCTTACTATTCTGCAACAGCTGCATCTGGCACGGGCCTCAGGCTGGTTCTGCTCATGGCAGAAAGTGGCAGGCAGCTGGCGGGTATAAGCAGATCACATGGTGAGAGGAAGCAAGAGAAAGAGAGAGAGGGGGGAGGTGCCAGGATCTTTCAAAAAGCCAGCTCTCACAAGATCTAATAGAGTGAGAACTCACTCATTAATCCCTCTTCCCCCAGAGAGAGCATTAATCCATTCATGAGGGATCTGCCCCCATGACTCAAACAGCTTCCAGCACTGCCACATTGGGGATCAGATTTCCACATGAGTTTTGGTGGGGACAACACATCCACATTCTATCATTCTGCACCTGGCCCCCAAAAATTCATGTTGCTGTCACATATAAAATACAATCATTCCATCCCAACAGTCCCAAAAGTCTTAGCTTGTTCCAACACCAACTTAAAAGTCCAAAGTCCAAACTCTCATCTGAGACCAAAAGCAAAAGTCCTTCCAGCTGTGAACCGGAAAAAATCAAAAACAAATTTATCTACTTCCAACAGACAATGGTGGACAGACATTGGGTACACATTCCCATTCCAAAAGGGAGAAATAAGCCAAAAGAAAGGAGAAAAAGGCCCCAAACAAGTCTGAAACCTAGCAGGGCAGACATTATTGTTGCCAACCAATACCCCAAGGGGAGATGGTGGGAAATGAAAAGACACACTTTATGGGATCAGGAGGACCTTTCAGGCTGCTGACCTGTCAGCCATCTTATTTTATTTTAGGTTTCTTTTTATAAGCCAGTGAAAATAACAAATCATACTGATTGAATCAGTTATGTCTGGTGCAAGCTATTTATAGAACATTTTTAGCTGCCACTGCGCTTGAAGATTCATAGCTGACTACTTATCAACAAAATAAGAACATAAGTTTCTCATTTACAAAGCTTCCAGCATCCTGGGTTCAATCAAAAGTTAGACCTCAAGGGGAGGGAGAAGAGGGAAGTGGGCAAAAGGGATGCCAGCCTTGCTGGCTTCTCTAGAATAGCAAGGACTTTGTCAGCTTGCTATTCAGTACCCCATACATTATGTCTTAAAGGTCCAAAATAATCTTCTTTGACTCCAAGTCCTGCATCCTGGGCACAATGGGGCATCTGGGCCCCCAAAGCCTTGGGCAACCTCACTCCCACAGCTCTCCAGGTGCAGCCCACTGGGCAGCACTGGTGCCTGTGGCTTTTCCAGGCCAATGTTGTACATTGCCAGTGGCCCTACAGTTCTGAGGTCCTGGCGGTAGCCCCACTGCCTTGGCTCTACTTAACATTTCCCAGGTGGGGGCTCTCAGTGGGGGGGGCTCCAACCCCACTTTCCTGCTCGGCATTGCTCTAGTAGATGGCTTCTATGGTGGTTCTGCCTCTGAGGTAGGTCTCTGCCTGGGCCCCCAGGCTCTTCCATACATCTTCTGAAATCTGGGTGGAGGCTACCACACCTCCACTGCTCTCATGTTCTGTTGGCCTGCAGACTTAACATGATGTGTATGCCACTGAGGTTTCAGGCTTCTGCTCTCCAGAGCTGCTGCGTGAACAGTTGGGGCTGCTTGAGGCAGGGCTGCTCCAGCCAGAGCAGCTGGGATGCAGTGAGCTGGTTCCCGAGGGCAGCTACGCCCAGGTCTGTCCTCTGGGACAACTCAGTCCTTCTAGGCCTCAGGGCCTCTGATGGGAGGGGCACCCTTCCAGACTTCTGAAATGCCTTCAGGGCTTTTTTTCTCATTATCTGGGCTATTAGCATTGGGCTGCCTCACCTGCCCAGCTAATGTCTTTAGCGACTAGTTTATCTGCTTCACCCTTGCGTTTTTCTCCTGCTCTCTGCTTCTCTATCACATGGCCAGGCTGCAAATTTTCTAAATCTTTACACTCTGCTTGCCTTTTAAATTCTGGCTTTATGTCATGCCTTTGCCTCTGTAACTCTGCATGGGCTCTTGCAATTAACCATGCAGCTTCCTTAATGCTTTGCTGCTTAGAAATTTCTTCCGCCAAGTACTCTGGTTCACAACTCCTAATTTCCAACTTCCACAAAATCCTAGGGCATGGACCGAATGCAGCTAAATTCCTTGCCAGTTTACAACAGGGGTGATCTTTGCCCCATTTTCCAATAAACTCCTTCATATTTCTATCTGAGACCTCCTTAGAATGGTCTTTAGAGTCCATATTTCTATCAGTATTCTGGTCACAGCCATTTAACCAATCTCTAAGACGTTCCAAACATTCTCTCATCTTTTTGTCTTCTTCTGAGTCCTCCAAAGTTCTCCAACCTTTGCTTATTACCCAGTTCCAAAGCCACATCCACATTTTCGGGTATCTGTATAGCAACACCCCCCCCCACCCCCATACCAATTTTCTTTGTTAGTCCTTTTGTGTTGCTATAACAGAATACCTGAAACTGGGTAATTTATAAAGAACAGAGGTTTATATGGCTTGTGATTCTGTGACAACTGCATCTAGCTGCTTCTACTCATTGTGGAAAGTGGCAGGCAGCTGGCGGGTATAAGCAGATTGCGTGGCAAGAGGAAGCAAGAGAGAGAGAGAGGAGGTGCTAGGGTCCTATAGACAACAAGCTCTCGTGGGAACTAATAGAGCAAGAACTCACTCATTAATCCCTCTTCCCCCAGGGAGAGCATTAATCTATTCATGAGGGATCTGCCCCCATGACTCAAACATCTTCCAGCACTGCCACATTGGGGATCAGATTTCCTCATGAGTTTTGGCAGGGACAACACATCCAAACTCTGTCACACAGTATGTTATTTAATCTACATATTTGAGGATTTTCCAGTTTTCTTCCTGTGGTTGAATTCAAGTTTAATTTCATTGTGGTCTTACAGCAGACATTGTATGAATTTTATTCTTCTAAGTTTGTTAGCCTGTATTTCATGGCTCAGAACGTGGTATATCTTGGTGAATGCTCCATCTGAGCTTGAGAAGAGTGCTATTAGATGAAGTAGTCTGTAGATGCCAATTAGATCCACTTGATTGTTGGTGTTGTTGAGTTCTGCTATGTCCTTACTGGTTTTCTGCCTTCTGGATCTCTCATTACTGATAAAGTGTGTTGAAATCTCCAACTATGATAGCAGATTCATCTGCTTCTCCTTGCAGTTCTTCAGTTTTGGCTCACATATTTTGATGCTCTGTTGTTAGGCACGTACACATTAAGGATTGGTATGTCTTCTTGAAAACTGACCCCTTTGTTATTATGGAATGCCCTGATAACTTTCCTGCTTTGAAATTTGCTGTCTGAAATTAATATAGCTACTTCTGCTTTCCTTGGGTTAATGTTAGCATGGTATATCTTTCTCCATTATTTTACTTTTCATTAATGTGTCTTTAATATGGTTTTCTTGTAGATAACATACAGTTGGGTCTTGTTTTTTGATCCACTCTGGCAATGTCTTAATTGGTGCATTTCCGCCATTGATGTTCAAAGTGATTATTATTAATAGTTGGATTAATATCTACCACATTTTCTATTGGTTTCTATTTTTTGCTCTTGTTCTTCTTATTTATGTCTTCTACTCTTTTTTCTGCCTTTTGTGGTTTTAAATGAGCATTTTATATGATTGCATTTTCTCTCCTTTCTTAGCATATCAGTTACACTTCTTTTTTTACTATTTTTAGTAGTTGCCCTAGAGTTTGCAGTATACATATACAACTTTTGCAAGTCCACTTTCAAATAAGACTACACTGCTTCACCAGTAGTGTGAGTACCTTACAATAACAAAATAGTCTTCATTCCTCCCTGTTGTCCCTTGTAGCATTGCTGTCATTAGTTTTACTTATATATAAGCATACATAATTAAATACTTTGTTGCTGTTATTATTTTGAGCAAATTATCTGTTAGATTAATTAAGCATAAGAAAAATAAAAGTTTTATTTTACCTTCACTTATTCCTTCTTTGATGCCCTTTCTTTCTTTATGTAGATAGATCTGAGTTTCTGACCTTCATCATTTTCCTTCTCTCTGTAAAACTTCTTTATGCATTTCTTGCAAGGCAGGTCTACTGGCAACAAATTTTCTCAATTGTTGTTTGTCTGAGAAAGTCTTTATTTTTCCTTCATTCTTTAAGGATAATTTTGCAGGCTATAGAATTCTAAATTTGCAGGGTACAGAATTCTCTCAACACTTTAAATATTTCACTCACTCTTTTACTTGCATGGTTTCTGAGGTGAAGTTGCATATAATTCTTATCTTTGCTCCTCTGACCTATTTCAGGATTTTGGGGGTAGGGGAGCTGTCAGGTAGGGGGATTCGAATGCTTGACCCTGATGTTAGAACACCACCGTCTACCAACAGAGCAAACTGGCCCGTCCCCAGGATTTTTCTTTATCTTTGATTTTCAGTAATTTGAGAATAGTACACAGAGGTTAGATTTTGGCATTTATCCTGCTTGGTGTTGTCTGTGCTTCCTGGATCTGGGGTTTGGATTCTCACATTAATTTGGGGAAGTTCTCAGACATTATTCTTTTAAATATTGCTTCTGGTTCTTTTCTCTCTCTCTTCTCCTTCTGGTACTCCGATTATGTGTATTCACACCTTTTGTAGTTTTTCCACAGTCCTTGGATATTCTGGGTTTGTTCGGGCTTTGTTCTCTTTATGTTTCAGCTTTAGAGATTTCTACTGATAGCTCCTCAAGCTCAGAGATTTTCCCTCAGCCACATCCACTCTACTAAAGGAGCCCATCAAAAGCATTCTTCATTTCTGTCACAGTATTTTTGTTTTGGTGCTAGGATTTCCATCTCTCTGCTTACATTGCCCACCTGTTCTTACATGCTAATTTATCCATTAGAGCCCTTAGCATATTAATCACATTTATTTTAGATTCCCAGTCCGATAATGCCAGCATCCCTGCTGAATTAGTCCGTTTCTGTTGCTTATAATAAAATACTTGGAACTGGGTATTTTATAAAGAAAACAAAATTTATTGTTTACAGTTTCTGAACCTGGGAAGTCCAAAGTCCAGGGAACACATCTGGTGAGGGTCTTGGTGGTGGCAACAGTGACCGAAAGGGGTCTCACATGACAGAAAATGGCAGAGTAGAGAGAGAGCCTAACCTTCTCATTCATCACTCTCCCTTTAAAGCTCTCCAAATCATGCCCATGACCACCACTTTTAATCCATTCATTATGGCATGGTCCCACCTTCAACCACCACAATAGGATTTCCCAGCCTCTCAACACTGTCACAGTGGGGTCAAGTTTTGAGGGGACACTTAATCCAAGGTACCTGCCACCTCTTGTTCTGTTGCTTGCTCTGTCTCTTCAAACTGTTTTATGCCATTAAGTATGCCTTGTAATTTTTTCTTGATAGACGGACATGATGTGTACTGTGTAAGAGGAACTGCTGTAGATGACCTTTAGTTATGTGGTGGTGAGGTAGGAGTGGGGGTGGGGTGCCTCTAGTCCTGTGATTAGGCCTTTGTCTTTTAGTGAGCCTGGACCCCTGGACTTTGAACTTCACAAGTGTTCCTCAGTTTCCCCCCCTACTTATCTGGAACAGGGTGGCTAGAGCTGGCTGGTTGGTATTTCCCTTCCTCCAGGTGGGTTCGGCTCTGATGAAACCCAGGCAGGTTAGGCTCTGGTTAAATAGTTGTCCTGAGGGCAGACTTTGTTTCGAAGAACAAAGTGCTCTAGTGTATTTTAAAATGGTTCCTTTTACCTTCTTCCCGCCAGAAGTGCAAGGAGATTTTTCTCGGATGTTCAGTGTGAGAACCTGGTCAAGTTCTTGGAAGTGAAACTCACAAAGGTGTGGGGGTCCCTGTGACTGAGCCCCTTGGAGTTTTTGACTCTCACATTTGTCTACGTTGAGCCTCAGGAGTCTGTCAGTGACAGCTCAGATTTCCCAGCCCTCGTACTAGTTCCCACCCAGGTTTTAGCTTATGAATCTCTACTCTGGTAAGTTGTGATTCACTGTACCGTCCTGTTGGTCTCCAGTTTTGGGGGCAGCGGTTTGCCTTGTAACCTTACTTCTTTTAGGGATCTAAGAAGAATTGTTGGTTTTTCAGTTTGTTCAGCTTTTCACATGTTGTTAGGATGAATGTCAAGCTCCTCACATGTGGAACTGGAAACCGGAATTCTCTACCACTGTGTTACTTACAAATTTTGAGGTTATTTGATTAGGGTATTCAAGCTTAACGTGGTTCTATTGTCGTGGGGCATTAAATCTTTTATCATGTTGTGGCCCACTCTATGCCTAAGAATATCCATGAACCCGCCACCCCCACTGCACTGCACTTTAAATATTTCACTCACTCTTTTACTTGCATGGTTTCTGAGGTGAAGTTGCATATAATTCTTATCTTTGCTCCTCTGACCTATTTCAGGATTTTGGGGGTAGGGGAGCTGTCAGGTAGGGGGATTCGAACGGCATTGGCCTGGCTCCTGCAATCCCATGGCCCCCAGGGCTCCTTTCCCAAGGAGGCCAAACTCCAGACCTTACATCTATCCTGTCTCTCCATTTTTTGTGGCCTGTGTTTTAGCAGTATCTCTTGTCATCAGCTCAAGGCTGGAGTACTGATCTGAAATTATGTACTTACACTCTGTCTTTCCTTGGTGAGCTGGTTCATTTGTCTCTATTAGACCTGTGTCAGTTATCTCACTTTATTTCTCTTTCTCTTAGTTTTCTTTTTTCTTTCTTTTATTGAAGCATAATTGATTATACATATCTGCGGAGTACGAAGTTGACTAGCAGTATTTGTGTATAATACGTGATGACCAAATCAGGGTAGTTGGCACATTCGTCCCTCTTAGTTTTCTTTTCATGCTTGGTTTATACCCTTCTCGGCCTTTGTGGTGCTGGTGGCAGTGGTTCATTTTCTATCCTTTACTAGTTTACACATTTCCATTTCTGTTTTCTCAGAGCTTACCTTTGAAATTGTACTGTGCATATTTAACTGAGTGACCGACCATAAATAGTCGCTCAGTCCCCTTTCCCAAGAAATATAAGGATTTTAGGACATTTTAGCTTGATCAAAGCCCCCTGACTTTTACACTGTTGTCCAGTATTTTAAGTCTGTCATTTTAAAAGACCTGCTTATTGGATGTTATTATTATTATTTGTTTAGATTTACTCACCCTCTCACATCTCCATCTTTAATTTCTAGGATAGCTTTTCATTTTCCTGAAGTTTGTCCTCTAGACGGGCACCTCCTAGCTTTAGTGAGAAGCAGTCACCTGGGGCTTGTCAAATGCAGACTGCAGGGGTGGGAGGCAGCAGGGAGCTTCTGCTGTGGCCAGGGTAAGGGTCTGCCTTTCTGGCAGCTCCCAGGGGCTTCAGACCATGCTTTAGTGGACCCCACTTCTACAGTTTTAATTGATGTTGCTAAATTTTAAATAGACCAAATTTTGATGTCACGCAGACTTTCCTGGAGACAAGGTCACCTGGAGTGCTTGTTGGAAGAGAGGCATTTCCAGACCTGCTGAAGCCAGAATTCCAGGGTGGGGCCTGGTGATCTGTATGTTTGACCAGAAGCTTTAAGTGTTCTTATCATCAAGCAAGTTTTAGAAACACTATTTTAGAAGCATCGGTGGGAAGCTCAGCTTTTGTATACCTAGAAATGTATATATTTCACCATGTTTTTAAAGTTGTTTCCTCTGAGCACTCCAGGATTATTCTGCTGTCTTTTGGCATCCATTGTTGGTTGTTGAGAACAGCAGGCTGCCCTTCAAATTGCCTTTCCTTTGTAGTTAAATATGTCTCTTCTTTCTGGCTCCTTATAAAAATACTCTTTTTTTTGTTTGTTTTCTGCTATTATACTAAACATTATAAGAGATTTATTTTTACTTGCCCTGTCAGATATTTTTTGTGCCTCCTGAGTCTATGGATTGTTGCATCAGTACTGAGAAGTTCTCAAACGTGTCTCCAAGTATCCCCTCTGCTCTGCCCGCTCCCTCACCTCCTCTAGGATTCCAGCTACATGGGAGCCAGCATTTCATCCTGGCCCCCTCAGTGTCTTAGCTTTTCTTTTCCATCTTCCTTCTTGTCTCTGTTTCACTTTAGATGACGTCAGTTCTTTCTTCCTGTTCACTAATTCTTTCTTCAGCTGCCTTACCTATCCTATTGAGTCTGTTTATTTCATTGGTTAACATATTTTATCTCCTAAAGTTCCATTTGTTTCTCTTTTCCATTCTGCCTGGGCCATTGTGGTAGCATCTTATTGCTTACTCATCTTGTGATTCTATCTTTAAATATTTAGTGCTTGCGAAAATTTTGTATGTTTATTGTGTATCTGATTGCTCTTGTATCTATCTGTTTGTCATCTCTGCCGACTCCTGTTCACAGTTGCTCGTGTCTGTGGGCATTTGGCAACCTTGACTAGTTCTATTCCTGCTGGGTCTTGATCTGTGGCAGTCCTGACAGCCAGAATACAGATGCCTCCCGAAGAGCCAGCCCCACATGGGTGGTGCCATTTCAGCCTCCTTAGGGGTTCCTGTCCCTGCACTTGGGGCAGACCTAGTGTTTGCTTTCTGGGCAGCAGTCCTGAAAGCCTTTACCTTCCCATTGCATGCACTTGCCTTTCCTGCTTGTCTGCCCCTCGGGTGCCTGCCATGGTGGGAAGGGGCAGGAGCATCCTGGCAGGTTTACTGTACTACCTGTAAGCCCAGCAGCACATTAGCAAGTCTTCTTTCTCGGGGAGCTCTTAGCAGGGAGTGCCTCAAGAGCCTGGCCCACAGTGTGCCCTGGGCCCTTTCTCTGTCAGCATGTGGGTGCTCGGTCCACCCTGTGTGGCCTTGCTCTCTGCCTGATTGTTTTCCTGCGCTTTCTCTCTCTGCCCTTTTATCTTTGCCTCCCACTCACTCCCATGGTAGACTGCAGACTGCCTGCTTGTCCCCATGTTGGTCACTACTCCAAGATAACACGCTGAAACACTAGGTTCTCCATGGAATGTCAAGGATGTTTCTCCTTTCCAACATGAGTGCAGTTGGAACATGTCTCACACCGACAGTGCATGTACTCGGGATACAGGTCACACAGATGCTGTGCCATGGTGAGACTGGTGATGGTGTGTGAAATGGGGCCAGTGACTTCAGTCCGTGGCATCTGGAGGACAGGGAGATGGGGCCTTTGAGAGCTCCAGGACCAGAACACTGCCCATCTCTTGTAACCATTGGTGTCTCCTGTCATGAATCTTTTTAGAATGTACTGAGCGTCCATGGTTTAGGTGACAAACTGCATGTGCTCCTGCCCCACCTCTGCCTATGATCCCACCCCACGGGGGCCCAGCTATGTTGCACATCCTCCCCAAGTCCACCCTGACCCTCCAATGTACCATGCCTCTGAACCTGTGGGTGTTTTGGGGTCTGCTCCCCTGAGTTCATGTGAGAACCTCCCATCTGTGGGGTCTCATGTTTGTCTCAGCCGAACTGCTCATGTGAGCATCGCAGTCTCCCTGGGAGATGGTGACTCTTTGTGGACCAGGGCTGTGCAGGTCATGTCTTTGAGTCCAGGGCACTGATCGACTCCCACCAGCTGCACTGCATGTGCTCACAGGACACCTGTGGCCCATGCATGGATGTTCTGTTCCTTTTTCTTTAGGTATTGCTGGAAGAGGCAAAGGATTTGCTTTCTGACTGGCTGGATTCCACACTTGGCAGTGAGGTGACAGACAATTCTATTTTCTCCAAGCTGCCCAGGTTCTGGGAAGGGGAATTCCACAAAGACATGGAAGCTCTGAATGTAAGTGTCATAGACTGTCTTGTCCTCACTCTCTTGGTCCAAGGGCCCTGATCTCCAGAGTCCCATTTTGGTGAAACTGAAAGGCCTCACACAGTCCACACCATCTTCATTTTGCAAGCTCCATTAAGTTACTAAGTCAACATTGACCTTGAGCTGAGGGGCATAGGGGCTTTTTATTTTACCAATTGGTGACATTGTTTTCATAGAGCATGTTTGTCTGAGGCTGAAATTTACAGAAAGGAAAATACCAGGATCCTCTTGTGTCATGTACAGGTTCTCCCTCCGGATGTCTTAACCCGTGTTAGTGAGTACGTGCCAGAAATCATAAACTTTGTCCAGAAGATTGTGGACAACGGTTACGGGTAAGAAGGGGGCAGTTCCCAGGGCTTCACACTGCTCCTGGGAGAACAGCTCCCAGCTCTGAGATGGGCACAGAAGCAGGAGAGCTCATGTTCTGGGTCCCCCGGCCAGATGGGCAGCCCTTTCGTGCTCACCCGCACAGCATGGCACTTGCTCTGGCCCCTTGGTTCCCAGTGCTGCAGCTGTAATTTAGGATTGCTTTGTAAATAAAGTGTGATGGGTTTTCCTTTCGTGTAAGCTGCCGTTGTAACAGGTGGCTAACCATACAGACCCACTTTCTGTCGCGGCAGAAGCAAGGGGGCAAGGGTATGGCTGCTGCTCTCAGCCCTGTCCGTGAAGTCTCCTGCACACTTCCTCTCACAGCTTGGGCCCCGCCCAGGCTGAGTAACAGGGTCTGGCTGACCAGCCCTCTCTATGGGCCTGGCGGCCTGCCCTCAGGGCACAGTGAGGACCCAAAGTCTGCTAGAGAGCTCAGCAGTTAAGACCATTGGTCATGGGGCCCCAGAGCAGCACAGTAGTGAGTGTGGGCACTGCTGGGTCTTCAGAGATGTCAGTACCATGCAGACATTTCGAGAGTGGGGGGCCACTCTGCAGAGCTGTGGGGGCCCGGGCCCAGCTGCAGGTTGCTCCCCTCCACACCTGCCGGGGAGATGAGTCAGGCAAGAGCTGCTCAGTCCCAAGGAATGAGGCCTGCAGGGCTCAGCACACAGTGCCTGGGGTCACGTGGGCTCTTAAGTAATAATGCTGCCTGTCCGTCCCCACTTGACCCAAGTCACTACAGGGCAACATGAGATCGTGTGCCAGGCTGAGGGCCAGGGACAAGCCCAGGGTCAGAGAAGACAGGCGTTGTGGGCTGGAATGATCTGGAGGCTCTTGGGGCCTTGACGGGGCCTGAGCTGGGCCGTGCAGTTAGGGTAGACTCAGAGAGTGGGGAGGCACGCCCCACATGACGGTGTCTTCCCCGAGCAAGGGCAGGCCGGAGTGTGTAGTCACAGAATGTGAGGCAGGGGTCTGCGCAGGACATGACACTCAGGGCAGTGAGGAGCCGCCTCTGTGGAGGGGGGCGTCCTTGTCGCGCCCCACTCAGCCCGCACAGCTGATGTGGTCTTGAATAGCTGCCACAGGGGAGAGTGGAGAGAGCAGAGGCTTGAGTGCATCACAGACTATAATTTTATAACCCATTTTGATTTTCGATTGTTGTCCCATGAAGTGTCTTTGGATCTGTTGGATTCTTCCCCAATTCCTTTGTTTATTTTCCAGCTATACTTCAAATGGGTCTGTCTACTTTGATACAGTGAAGTTTGCGTCTAGTGAGAAACACTCCTATGGGAAGCTGGTGCCCGAAGCTATTGGGGATCAGAGAGCTCTTCAAGAAGGGGAAGGTAAAAAAAAAAAAAAAAAAAAAGGAATGAATGAATGGATAAAATGAAAGGTAACCTGTGGATTTTTCCACTTGTACACAATTTGAATTATGCTTAACCCTTCGCTTAGACTCACTGGGAACAGTGCTTTTTCACCTAAAGGAATTTTAGGAGTTTACTGCACTAAGACCATGAAATGCGTTATTTTTTAAGAAACAAAAAAGATGAGTAGATACAGTGCCATCTTGACAAGCGGAGTGTCCTTGATTCGTGAGGCTTGTGTTTGTTGACTGAGTGTGTGAGGTTTAGGGTGGATTGTGGGCACTGCAGTGTGTGACCTGTGATTGGCCATAGCTTCTCTGCCCATGTTTTTTTTTTTTTTTTTTTTGGCAGCTGGCCAGTAAGGGATCTAAACCCCTGACCTTGGTGTTATAATACTGTGCTTTAACCAACTGAGCTAAATGGCCAGCCTGTGCCCATTTTGATTCAAATACTTTAAACAGAGACATGAGACTTTTTGTAGACCAGGCCGAATTATAACACTTTTATAAGTGTTTTCTCCACGTTTATCCTACAAGTGGATCTGGAGACATACCACCAATGTCCAGGCTGGTAATATCACCAGTCCCTGCACAGTAGGGATTGCTTTCATGCGCCAGGACACATGCCATGTACACCTCCCGCACCCCAGTGTTTCTGGAAGGCTGTTAAAAATGTTCATACTTTTTGATCAAGTAATTTCACCTTTGGGGCTCTATTGTGAAGAAATATCAGAACCTGAAACAAAATAAGGCAACATAGAAACATTGAAAAAAGATAGACTAAGTCAGTTTAACAGCATTAATATTAAATCCAATGGCACTATGGCTACAGTGTTTGTAGGAGGGACAAGGATTTGAAAGGTTTGCAACAGTAAACAGGCTGGGCCTAAGAGATTGGAACATTGCAGTCAGGAATCAAGAATATTCATCCCATTTAAGTACATAGAATCACGTCAGGCCACAAAAAGAAGTCTCCATAAATCCCAAAGAACCATGTTCACAGAGACTGTGCTGTCTGATGACAGTGCAGTTGTACTGGGACATTTGAAATTGACAGACCTGTCTGGAGTCTCTCATGGGAAAGAACACCTCGTGGAAAGCAAGGAGTGTTTGAAGTTGAACAGGAGCAAAAGTGCCACATGCCAAGACTTGGAGGATGCCCTAAAGCACTGATTAAAAGAAATTTACGTTTGTTTTTTTTTTTAAAGATGACCAGTAAGGGGATCTTAACCCTTAATTTGGTGTTGTCAGCACCACGCTCACTTAGTGAGCGAACCGGCCATCCCTATATAGGATCCGAAATTTACGTTTTTAATTGTAGTTTTAAAAATCAAAGGTTGAAAGTTAAGTGAGCTAAGTCAGTCAAAAAGCTAGAAAAGGGGGGCCGGCCCGTGGCTCACTCGGGAGAGTGCGGTGCTGATAACACCAAGGCCCCGGGTTCGGATCCCATATACGGATGGCCGGTTCGCTCACTGGGTGAGCGTGGTGCTGACCACACCAAGTCAAGGGTTAAGATCCCCTTACCGGTCACCTTTAGAAAAAAAAAAAAAAAAAAAAGCTAGAAAAGGAACAAAAGTAAATGGAAAGAAAATAGAGAAGAAATAAAGATAAAAGCAGAGATTAATGAAATAGGAAAACTTCTAGTAAGTCTGATTAATGAAAGTAGAAGATTCAGAAATATAGTTGGACAAAATTGAACATAACTATAGATGTCGTAGAGAGTTTTAGAAGGTCTTTAGAGGAAACCGGGAACAATGCGCCTGCATCTGACTCACAGCTGCAGAGGACAGGCGGGGACTAGGAGAGGGGCCAGTGACTGGTGAGCGGAGGATGCCGTCAAGTTCACCTGGAGAAGGAACATTCCAGAGGCGGCAAGAGCACACTCACTCCTCACTATGGCTTTGTGATCTAACCCCATCTGGGTTGTCCTTTTACTTTATATTATGTATTCTTGGACCTGTTTTCTTTCAGAGTGATTTTAGAATTGGTTTAAGTTCCAGGAACAAGAGGGGTAGAATCCAAAGCAAATGAAAGGGATGAAGAGGGGCACACCCTCCCTCTAAGGACATGTCTTCCCCACCCCCCAGACCAGTCACTTGACCTTGCTTCGCTGTAAGGGGACCTGGGAAGCGCGGCCACCTGCTGCTAACAGTCAGGGACTCTGACAGTAGAGAAGAAGACAAGAGGTGGTAACATTGGGGACTATTAGCGGGAAGGCAGGTGGCAGGGAGGCATGTGGTGAGTGTGCAGAGTTGTGTTGGTCAAAGCCAGAAATAGTCGCTCTGCCTCTGGGGAGGGAGATGAGCAGTGACACCAAGATGGAGAGCAAAACGGGCTGTGTGATCTCTCTCTTCCTTAAATGTGACACAGAAGACGAACATCACCAAATGATGACATTTGTTGAGGGATACGGTGTGTGTATGAGACAGTGAGATCAAAATATAATTAGATATCAACATTCATGAGTAACTGTGCTCATAGTAATGAAAAATTAAAAACCTAAGTGTGCATTATCTGTGAAATACAGGGTGTCTAAAAGAGAATATCCTGGAACCATGTCAAGTTGTGGTTTGCAGGAATTGCTGGTAGAACGGTGTGAAGATAGGGAACTAGGATGGACATTGTCCCGATTGCCAGATGTATCTGTGTTTTGCTTGAATAGATTTTTTTTTTTTTTTTTAATCTGCAAATTAGTACGACAAAATGTTAGTAATCATTCCTGGGTTAAAAGATTATGGAGGGCCGAGCCCGTGGCGCACTCGGGAGAGTGCGGCGCTGGGAGCGCAGCGACGCTCCCGCCGCGGGTTCGGATCCTATATAGGACTGGCTGGTGCACTCACTGGCTGAGTACCGGTCACAAAAAAAAGAAACAAAAGAAAAATTAAAAAAAAAAAAATTAAAAAAAAAAAAAAAAAGATTATGGAGATTTTTTTCCTAGTTTAAGTATTTTGTGTTTAGTACGTGTTTTATAATCGTAAAGTTTTTAGCAATGCTTTTTCTCTTGACTCTGTTTCTCAGGGTAGCTTAGGTCCGTTGCCTGGTTACTTACCTGAAAAGCAGATTTGTTTCCTGAAAAGGTTGAGGGCACTTCAGTTAGGGCCTAGAATGGAGTCTGTCTCTCCTGTTCCAGGGTCTTCCACAAGGGGGCAATGGTGCCCAGGAGGAGGCAGCACTTAGACCAGGACCCAGGAAGGGCAGCCGGCCCAGGCATGACACTGGCAGCTTAGCTCTGCCCGTTCACAGAACTGAGGGCAATTTTTTCTACCTGAAGGCTGGCCTGACTTACAGGTTTCCGTGTTCACAGCCCCTCATATTTTCCTTCGTGTGCGGTCTAGAGAAATCGCCATGGTGATGGTGTCTTCCTTCTTTGGGGACCCTGACCGTCTTGCACCCTATGTGCCAGTTAGCCAGTGTCTCCAGGAGTACATAGAGCTCACTGGGAACCTTCCTTCTCACTCCTCCTGTGAGACACAGACCAGCTGTCTCTGTGAGCCAGGTGGCGGCCAGCTTTGTCCAGGAGGTTGAACTTGCATCAGGAAGAGCAGTGCTGCCCTTGCTCATGGCCTTCCTGGATTCGTCTTTAGCTCTCTTTACCTCATTTCCCCTTCTGAGCAGGTGGAACAGCGAGTGACCCTGCTCCCCACCACCACACCACTTCTAGGCTCCATGAAGCAGCATGCAGCCACTTAGCTGTGTCCTCCTACCTCCTGGAACCCCCGAGCCAGTAGTCTGCAGGCTGTTAGCACGGTGGCTGCACCTGCATGACCCAGGGCCCTTGAGCTGCGCCCCAGTGACTGACACTGCCACCTCACTTCCTAGCATTAGCCCAGAGTGCCATTGCTCTTCCTAGATACATGGAAGGCCCAGACGTGAGGAGGCAACTGGAGGACAAATGTCTTAGGTGACCTCAGGTGTGGCTTCAAGCCAGCAGGGTGTGCTCCGACACTTGTACATTAAGTCAGTGACTTTGAAGCTTATAACAGTGTTTTGTAAATCTAGACACAGTGTCAGCACCAGAATCTGGTCAGAGTGAACCTTAAGAAGTGCTTGAGCCCAGTTCATAAACAGAAATTACTGAGCAAGATCGACCTCGAGACAGTAAGACAGCCTTGAAGTGAGCTGCATCCAACTGCAGGGCATTGCCCAGTGATCCTGCCCTGCTTCCCTTGTGTCCACAGGCGACCTGAGCATCTCAGCAGACCGCCTCAGTGAGAAGCGCTCTCCCAACGACTTCGCCCTGTGGAAGGCCTCCAAGCCTGGAGAGCCGTCCTGGCCCTGCCCTTGGGGAAAGGTGAGCGAGCCTGAGAAGGTGCGGGGGCTGAGGGTGGCGAGAAGAGGCAGCGTGATGGGGCACCAGCACCAGCCACACCGTCTGTCCCCCAAGAGGGGCAGCTCTGCAGGTGATGATGTCACTGGGGCCAGGTCCCAGTGTTGGTGCAATGCAGAACTGCCCAGTCCTGGGGACCCGGATGTTACAGAGACTTGCTGGGTCTCTGGACAAGTTGCTTCTCTTTCCGGGACTTCCATTTTCTCACCTGTAAATGAGAGCACAGTCAGATTAGACCACCTTGGAGGCCTCTCAGTTCTGATGTTCGTGACTCTGAGTATTCCAAGCTCCGGAGGTGAGACTGCCTGCAACATTCTCCGTGACAACAGTCCCTGTTGTGGAGTGCCACGGAAGGGGCATGGCCCCCTGGGGCTGATTGAGTGCTGGGGGCTCCTGACTTGGAGTCATAAAAGCTGGTCAGCCAGGGGCCATTGGGTCTTTTCAGGGCCGTCCAGGATGGCACATCGAGTGCTCCGCCATGGCAGGCACCTTGCTGGGCGCCTCGATGGACATTCACGGAGGAGGGTTCGACCTCCGCTTCCCCCACCACGACAACGAGCTGGCACAGTCAGAGGTAGGCAGCAGCAGTGGTCGCCTTCTCAGACAGGAGAGTGTGGCGTTCTTACCACAACACCAGAGAAGGTCAGTGAGGGGCCCCTCAGGGAGGCCCTTCCTTCATGGGACCTGACATCTGCCTCAGGGTCTTTCAGTGGAACTCAAACCCTAATCATTTAGTCCAATTTCCCACTAACAACCTGGTCCTCAGCAACAGACATACCTAGAGTCGAGCCAGTCCTATTAGCTGCTGGCTCATAGACTTGGGGCAGTCCCTCTGAGCCCCAGTTGCCCCACCTAGAAAATGCAGCACCTACCCCACTGGCGGGACAAATGAGTGAGACGACAGTGTGTGCAGTGTCCGGCACTGTGACGCTGGCACCTCCCAGGCTCACTGGCACTCCTGTGATTCCAGCACCTCCCAGGCTGGCAGGAGCCCCCATAACACCAGCACTTCCCAGGCAGTCAGGAGCCCCTCATAATACATGGCTGTTGCCGTCCTTCCTGTCTCTTGCCATGCAGGCCTACTTTGAAAATGACTGCTGGGTCAGGTACTTCCTTCACACAGGTCACCTGACGATTGCAGGCTGCAAGATGTCAAAATCACTAAAAAACTTCATCACCATTAAAGACGCCTTGAAAAAGCACTCAGGTAAATATTTACCCACACACGCGTCCTCACGGACACATCTGAACCATAGCCACTCAGAGTGAAGGTGACAGTGTCCTGTGTTCTCTTGCAGCACGGCAGCTGAGGCTGGCCTTCCTCATGCACTCTTGGAAGGACACGCTGGACTACTCAAGCAATACCATGGAGTCGGCGCTTCAGTATGAGAAGTTCATGAACGTGAGTCCCCAGTGCCTCTCCAGAGGTCGGTGGAGCGGCCACCCCAGCACCACGGGTGCCTGTGGTCAGCTGTGGGGGCTCATCCCAGCGGGTGCATCCTAGCGGGAGATGCGTTCAGTGGCATGTGTGTGATGCCCGATGGCACGGTAGCATGAGGGGCCTCACTCTTGCTCACATGTGCTACATGTCACTCTGATTGTACTTTCTGCTGCATGAGTATCTCTAAGGCTAAGATAGGAACGTACTTCTTTCTTAAAGGAAAACCTTTCACCTCCTTTCTGACCACTTGTGTCCTGTCAGTGCATTGCAGTTTTTTAGATTTTACCTAAAATCCTGTCAGTAGAACAAGTTCATCAGATATTTCTGGATGGAAAAGTTGCCTAAATACTATTAAACTGAATTTTCTGACTTTAGGAGTTTTTCTTAAATGTGAAAGACCTCCTTCGAGCGCCCGTCGATGTCACTGGTCAGTTTGAGAAGTGGGAAGACGGAGATGCTGAGCTGAACAAGAGGTAAGGTGGGGCTGCTTCTCTGGGCTTGTGAGCGTGCCCAGGTGCCGTGCCCAGCTGTGTGTCTTGCCTGCCCACCGCCTGTGCCCTGCACACACTGTGCAGAACTCACTCAGAACAGGCCACACCTTATATCTACACAACGGAGTACTACTCACCTATAAAAAAGAATGAAATACTGCCATTTGCAACAACATGGATGGACCTTGAGAGAATTATATTAAGTGAAACAAGTCAGGCACAGAAAGAGAAATACCACATGTTCTCACTTATTGGTGGGAGTTAAAAATAAATAAATAAATTCACACACACACACACACACACACACACACACACACACACAAAAAAAGAACAGGCCATGCCTGCTAACAGGAACATTCTGGCAGTCAGACTTCATGGAGAATTTCTGTAGTGCGTTAGGGGGTCTGGCTGTTTACATTCCTTTCTCTCTGTTGCTCAGCTTTTATGACAAGAAGGCAGCGATCCATGAAGCCCTCTGTGATAACGTCGACACCCGCACTGTCATGGAGGAAATGCGGGCCTTGGTCAGTCAGTGCAACCTCTACATGGCAGCCCGCAAGGCCACAAGGAGGAGGCCCAACCAGGCCCTGCTGAAGAACGTGGCACTGTATCTCACCCATATGCTGAAGGTGAGCCAGGGCCCAGACAGGCACAGTCCTCTGCTTGTGTGGATGCAGGTGACAGACCACTGTCAAAACAGGGCTCTGGGTGGCACTTACCTGCTGCACAGCGCCCAGAGCCGAGAGGCACTCTGTCCTCTTCCTCCGTCCCTGCTCTATTCTCTTCATTAGAGAGAAAACCCATGTTGCTATTCCTTACTCTGAGCTCTTTTCTTTGTCTTAGTTTTTCTCTACTCCTAGCTTGACGTTTGAAAAGCAAAACTAATGACAAGGCATTAACTGAACCCGTCTGTGCAGAATTATGTCTTGTACAGTACCACCAGGCCTTAAAGCGAGCTCTCTTGAGGCCAGTGGGACTTCAGAGCGACTGGTCTGCCTCCCGCTTCTGGTCTCTGTTGTTAAGCTCCAGTGGCTTCAGGCTGAAAGGGGTCCAGGGAGGGTAGCTCTGGGCCAGGCTGGTCCTAGGGCAGGTGAGTGCACCCTCAGGCTTGCGTTTCTAGGGCTCTTGGAGCTGCTCTTTCTGTCCCTTTCCTGGTCCCAGGGACCCCCCAGGAGGGCTGTTCTCAACCTGCCCCTCCCATAGATGTGAGAGCAACGCCATGGGCCTGCTCACCATGTGGGCCGTCTCAGGACCTCTTCATCTTGCACACGGTTCAAGTCCCATCTGTTTCTTTTCCTAGATCTTTGGGGCCATAGAAGAGGAAAGCTCCCTAGGTTTCCCAGTCGGAGGGCCTGGAACCAGCCTAAATGTGAGTAGAGCACGCCTGGGCCCAAAGAATCTCCCTCTGGGGCCTCGGGTCAGCTGCTGCCACCCTCTGACCCTGCACGGTGTGCCTGCCTTGAGGTCACCCACTCCACTGTGCCTACTGTGAGGGGCGCCTTCCTGCCTCTACACCTGCTCCCTCCCTGCCCCTTGTTCCTCTGGAGCCCCCAGGAGTCTTTCCTATCCTCTCTCAACCCTCTGGACACACAGAGACCAGTACTGGGTCCCACCCACACCAGACCCTTCCAGGCCCAGCCTTCAGGTGCAGTTTCAGATCTGGCTCTGAGTATTGAGAGTGGTCGGTTGCCCCTCCAGGTGTGGAAGGCCAGCCTCGGTCCTGACGGCCTTTGTCACTGACTTAGTTGGGGGGTCCTTGGCTGTCATCTGAGCTTAACCTCGGGACACTGACTAGCCCTGGACCACACCACAGCCACATGGTGTCATGAGCTCCCATTCTCAGATCTCATCATGTGGAAGGCCATGAGCACAGACTGCACAGAGCTTATGCCGGCTGGGGTGAACCGTCCACCCTCTGCCTCTGCCTCCTTGGGACTGTGCAGAAACCCATGCCAGACAAAGTCCAGTCCCAACCTGAGGTCTGTCCGTACCTCCCATGCCAGAGCCCCTGCTCCCACAGCTGCTGACTGGAAGTCAGGTGGTTGTTAAGTAGGGCCCTCTATCCAAAGGATGTATGGTGTAGGAACATCCATCCGGAGCAGGCTCCAGCTCTCCTCTGCTGGTCTCTCTGTTGGCAGGTGGCACGTGGGCAGACACGTTCTCAGCTACGTTCCCCTGCTAATAACGGCCATCCCATCTGAGAAGCGCACTTTCAGGCTTATTTAACACATACTTCCACTCTCCAGCTTGGGCAAGAATGCTCTTTAGTTATTTGACTGGAATGCATATAAATATTTAAACACAATAGCTGTTATTTTAATGAAAATGAGCTTGATATAAAATAAAAAGGCAAAGCCTTTTTAAAGTCCTGTTTCCTACTGGTGAGCAGTGTAAAGAGGCCTCTCCTGCACGTGGCATTTGCAGATGTCCCCCAAGAGTCAACTTGCAAAGAGCAAACAGTTTGTTGTGGGACGTCCTGCCAGGGCTCCTTGCCCACGTGCCAGGCCTTTTGTTAGCACTTGAACTAGTTACTGGTGCAGTATTTTTTAGACTGCCATACGTGAACCTTCTTTGGTGCTTTGTAGAAAAAAAACCCACATGGCTCATTTATTCTCTTGTGTAAATGATACTTAAGATATTTATTTTCTTTAAAAACAAAAAATGAGAACATACCTTCTAGGTTAAAGTCAGTCTGCCTTTGAACTTAAAAAATGTTTTTAATCTTAAATGCCACTGCAGTCGTGGGGGGCACCTTCAGATGTGCTATAGACATGCACCCCAGGTGGCCTCTTTAGGCCTTTGGAGTCAGCTAATTAGAAATAACTGGCCACGAGTGAATTCTGCAAGCCTACTAGGCCAAACGTCATGAGACCCACAGTTCACAGCCATTTGGGGTTTGTGGATTAACTTCCAAATCCACATGGTTTTAGGAGCTTCAGAAGAGGCAGTTCGTAAGTGTTGAACCACCTCAGTACTGACCACTGGGCCATGCACCCAGTGTGGTCAGCTGGACCTCTGGGAGTTGCAGGCACCCTGGGGCTGAGGCTGGCAGCAGGACAGTGCCTCCCTCCCGCTCCCACACCAAGGCTTGTTGGGCTGTGTCACACGTGGGAGGAGATGAAGACCCTGAACCACCTTGGAAGCCAGAGCTTCCACTGCCAGGTGCACCCTCAGTCCAGATGCACAACTGGGCCTAATGAAGTTCAGCTTAGACCAAAGACTCGTCATGCCCGCCACCTTTCGCATTTCTTCGTGTCTTTATCATGGTTATCATGCTGCCAAGTAGTGTAAGAGGCCAGGGTCCTTGCTCCTACTTCTTGTCCTGCTGGAAAAACAAGAGAAATGGCATTTGGAAGAATTTTCGTAAACTTAGTCTTCTGTTTAGATTTTGCCTTCATCAGTTTTCCCTTTCCAGCGTGGTTTTACATTATGTGGCCTAACCCCCAGTGTTACCGTAGGCAGTTATCTTAGTGTAGAAGTCAATGTGCATGTGGATAGTAGCTAGTTAATGGAGAGGCTGTTGCAAATCTCAAGCAAGCACATATATGCCCACAGGTCACAACCAAGCACAGCCTGACTCTGTGGCCGCTGGCCTCAGTGTAGCTAAGGCCCCAGCCTGGGGGGTAACTTCATCAGGCCTGTTAGAAAATAGTACCTCCTCGAGACAGCCCATTTGTAATCGTAAAGGTGGGTTTTTTTAGCAACTACATGTCTGACATGAGAAAAACATGTCATGTCAGCCTTTGGATAGAGTACCTGCTCAGCTCGTCCTGCTGGGAGTAGAGGGAAGCTTTATACTCTCTGGCCCATGTCACCTGTGCTGACACCCCCAAGCCCATGTGCCTTGCACACCTAGAGTGGCCTGCGTGTCAGGGACAAGAGCATCCGAGCTCTGGGGTGCTGGTCACAGTAGCACTGCCCACACTGGGCCCTGTCCTACAGTGTGTCTGCTGAACTGTTATTCATTTGTCAACCTAAGGGGGTGAGTGAGCTCTCAGTGAGCCCAAACCGTTCTTTCCGCAGCTCGAGTCCATAGTCATGCCCTACCTGCAGGTGTTGTCGGAATTCAGGGAAGGAGTGCGGAAGATTGCCCGAGAGAAGAAAGGTGAGGAATGGCTGCTGGGACCGTGGGAGCTACCCTTCCTCGCTGGGCCTCTGGACTCGGGGCTCCGCCCCTCAGCATGGGGATGTTGGGGGCTCATTCTCTGTGTGGGCGCTGCCATGTGCACTGCAGGGTGTTGAGCAGTGTCAACAGGCTGGGGGGACCCATACTGGGTCCTGTTAGCACCACATGCCCCATCGTAGCAACCACATATGTCCCCTGCAGGGTAAATCACTCTGGGGAGAATTTTACTTGACTTACAGCTGGGGTGGGGGGGCCTGAGCCTGTGATGCCACAGGCCAGGGTTTCTTTGCTTCTTATCCTCTGGGTAGCAGCAGAATGGAGGGTGCTCCTTCCTGCCTAGCCTCACACCTGCCTGTTGGTTCACTCTGCTGAGTGGCCCACAGGCAGGCACGCCATGGCAGGGCTTGTCATTGCTGCACAGTTGAACCACATTGGCGGGGGAGCCTTCACAGGGGAGCTGGAGCGCTCAGAGTTCCTGGTCCGCTCGGGGTGTGGTGGGCAAACCCCTTGTACTTGGGTCTCCCGCAGTAGAGTCTCACTGTGCACAGCCATCCCTTCATCCTTTGACGGTCCCGAGGTGTGTGTGGGTTAGGACGTTGAAAATGCTGGGTCTGAACGTTTCATTCTGGGGGCCGATTTTTCACAAGTGCTGGACACAGCAAGGAGTAGCATCAGGCAGTCGTCTAGCTTCTTCCTGTGAGCAATCTGAATCGGTGGGTAACAGCACGGCCGCCAACACATACTGAGGACGTAGAACATGCTGGGCCCTGTCAGCTGCCTTCCTCATGTTGCCTCCTTCAACCCTCATGACTTTCCAAAAGAGGAAAGCGAAGCCCCAAGAAGTTAGAGACCTTGCCCAGGACCACACCGGGGGCTGTGGTAGAATGACCCCAGAAGCCACCCTGTCACCTGCTGGGCCATGCCTCCTCCTCCCTGAGGGCCTCGGTGTGGTGTGGGGTTGCACCCAGAGTTCATCTAGCCCCATCCGTGCAGAGCCTGTCATGGGGACCACCGAGGGGTGGCGTCCAGGTGGGGTGCCCAGGGAGTTGGGCAGGTAGGCCTGGTCAGTGGGGGGGCTAGGGAGGGGCCAGCACAGTGTGAGGCAGGAAGACAGGAAAAATGCCAAGGCCCCCAAGGAACCTAAGCGTGAGCTTCCACAGGTGGGGGCAAAACAGCCTGGCGGTGCCAGGTGGGGAGGCTGTCTCCGTGCTCCGTGGAGAGGGGCTGGCCTGACCGAGCAGTTTAAAAAGGAACAGTAGGCCTTCGGTCTGACTGAGGAAGCCCGGTCCCCTTTCCCTAACACCTGACGCCTCAGCGTTTTAAAGCACTTCAATCAAACTGAAGGAGCCTGGCTCGACCCACTTGGGACCTTTGCGGTTCTCTGACAGTTTTGCCAGCACCGACTCACCACTGTCACTGGGGTCACGGGCTTGGGACGACCATTCTCAGAGGCAGCCCGGGTGTCTCTCCCTGCCTGTTGGGGAACATCAGAGGCTGAGCCTGGGCTGCAGCTCCCAGAGGTCACAAGGCAGGCTGGGAGGGCTCTGACAGGGACTGGCCAGGCTCGAGCTCCCACAGGTCAGTGCTGACAGGAGGGGCAAGGCCTCGCTCGAGACTTAAGAGCTGCACCAGCTGGCCAGCCATGGAAGGAGCTCAGCTTTGCTTTTTCTTTGGTCTTTTTTGCTTTGTTGTTGTCTGTTGCTTGAAACAAGTGGACAAGGACGGGTCCCTGTTGGGAAGGTGGTAGTTTCTGCCTTGTGCGGCCACCCTCCACGTATCTCGTGGATGTGAGGACATTTCACCTGAGCCACAGACCCTGGGCCTCTGCTGACTTCAGCCGTCCAGACTGGAAAACCTTCAGGGCTGGAGGCCGCGTGTGAGGCGTGGCTCTGCCCCAGCACCCACCCCCACAAACAGCGGCAGCAGCAAATGCAGACTTTTTGTTGGTTACTCACTGTTATCAGCTCCTGGCTGTCCATGTGGCCTTGGACTGGCCAAGGAGAGAGAGAGAGCAAGGAGCAAGTGCCTCGGTTCAGCCAGTGTCTGCCCGGCCCAGGCCAGGTGTCCCAAAAGAGCCCATGGTCAGCCAACCAGAGAGCCTGGCCGGGGAGCTGCGAGGTACAGGTGTTGGACCAGGAGTGGTGTGGGATGTTGGAAAGAAGTTAGAAGGGCAGGGACTGTGCAGGGGTCAGGTGGGTGAACAGGGGCTAGGCCGGGCCATCTGCTGCTGGGGAGGTAGTTGCCGTTTCCCCATCACCTTTTTTTGTTTTCATTGTGGGAAAATGCACTTAACATAAGCTTTACCATCTTAGCCACTTTTAAGTGAGCAGTTCAGTGGCACTAAGTACATTCATATTGTGCAGCCACCTCCACCATCCGTCCCCAGAACTTTCATCTTGAGAAAGTGAAACTGTCCCCATAAAACACCAAGTCCCCATTCCGCTCCCCAGCCCTTGGCACCCACCACTCTTCTTTCTGTCTCTGTGGATTCGACGATTCTAGAGAGCTCATGTGAGTGGAATCCTATAGTATTTGTCCTTTTGTGACTGGCTTGTTTCACTCGGCATAGTGTCCTCAAGTCTCATCCATGTTGTAGTGTGTGTCAGAATTTCCTTCCTCTTTAAGCCTGAGTAATGTTCCACTGTGTGAATGGACCACATCTCATTCATTCTTCTGTGGTTGCATTCCCGTTGCCTCTTGTGTCATCTCCTTGGTCTGTATTTCTACTGAGTTCCTCATGGCCCCGTCCTCTTTCTGCTCCTGCTGCCCGTTCCTGCTAACAGAAGCCAGCTCTGACAGGTGTGCCCCGTGCCCAGCACGCCACGCTGCACTTAGCTGTCAAGGCACGTGCCTGGAGCTCCAGCAGAGAAACTGACTCAGAGATTAAGAATGTCCAAGCCTGGGCTGGCTGGGTAGCTCAGCTGGTTAGAGCACAGCCTTATAACACCAAAGTCACAGGTGACCAGCTGCCAAAAAAATAGAATGTCTAATCCTGAAGAGACCTTCCAGTTCAGGCGTAAAGGCCACACTGGGCAATCTTTGATCCCCACCCACTCTGTTTGCTTGGAGATCACTTCAAAGCCAACAGGCCCCACAGGGCTGTTTCCTCCAGAGCTCACCCAAGCCTTCTACTTGTTCTGGCCGAGCCAGTGTCCACCTCCCACAGGGCTGGTGTGAGGCTGGGCCAGCTCCATGGGGATGTTGAGCCAGTGCCAGTTGCAGTGTTGCCAAGGTGATGTATGTGGCTCCTACTCCCTGGTCTCTGGCCCCTCATATCTTGTGGCCCCCCTGCTGGGCCGGGCTGGGCTAGTGTTTCCCAGTGAGAGACGCTGGCAGCAGCTGTGGGGGTCACCCCAACCTCCAGACTCAGCATCTGTTCCCAGACACCTTCTCTCCAACTGAGTTCTGGCACTCTCAGTGGGTGCTTGGAGACGTGGGGCATCCTGGCTCTTCCTTGTCACTGAGCTCTAGGACGTATGG
The DNA here is from genome assembly GCF_027409185.1 of Cynocephalus volans. NCBI lineage: Eukaryota > Metazoa > Chordata > Mammalia > Dermoptera > Cynocephalidae > Cynocephalus > Cynocephalus volans. The sequence goes on from NC_084463.1 coordinate 166,092,985, forward strand.
AGAGGGCCAGGTGTGCCTGGCTGCAGCATGAGGAGGGTGGGGAGCCCCTCCAGGACTCGGGGGTGGCGGCAGGGTACAGGCCCAGAGCAAGTGTGGACTTGGCTGCGGGACGTGGCTGCTTCTTTCAGAATCTCTGTGCCAGGACAGTAGAGGCGCAGAGGTTCTGGGCTCCTTCCAGAGAGACCAGGGGGCCCCGGCCAGTTTCTGAGCCTCCTTGTTGTTTGGTAAAAACCTGTTTCCAGGAAACTAACTTGGCCCCAGACCTGACTGCCACACCTGGCTCTGAGTGGCCCCAACTCTTTCCTCCCTAGCATCCCCAGGACCAGTCTGTTGACCGCCATCAGAGGGCATCCTACCTCTGGGCGCTGTCCAGGTAGTGTGGGAACTGTGGCCCATCCTTGGGGTAAGGGCCCTGGCCCGGGGCTCATCTGGCAGCTGCACTGGTGGTCTCTGGGCTTCTGGCATTGTGCAGTGAGCCAAGTGGCTGGTGCCCTCTCTCCCGAGCACATTCTGTGGGACCCAGGCCTCCTCTGTGTCTAACTGAGCCCCTTTTCTTTGCCAACAGTCCCTGAGGTTCTACAGCTCAGCGACACCATGCGGGATGACATCCTACCTGAGCTCGGCGTGCGGTTTGAAGACCGCGAAGGTGGGTGAGCCCCCCACATTGTCAGGATGTGCTGCAAGGAGCTTGCTGACGCAGGAGGGGCAGTGGGGAGGGGCAGGGTGCCACACAGGGTGGGGCCTGGGGCTCCAGCGCTTTTTATGTGTTGATGAAGACTCCCAGAGTGGTGTCCTCGCCCTCCACAGCCACCAGCCCCTCTTGTCCGGTATTTCCACTTGAGACCTGACTGTCCATTGCCACTGGCCGCCTGTTCTTACATTCCCTGGGTTAAGGAAACAAGCCTGTGCCATCTGGACTGTCAGCTCATGTCATGGCTTGTCTTCCGACTTCGGGACTTGTTTTGCTGCCCAGGAAATATGAATTTTTCAATGCTCAGGCAATCTGTCTTACTCTGTGACTGCCGGCTGGAACAGCCTTCCCACCTCGCAATTACAAGTGCTCTCCTGTGTGGTACTTCACTGCTTTTATGGAGGGCTGGTGGTTTTTGTTTTCAATGTTTACCGTTTTGATCCACCTAGAATTAACTGCCCGTGTGAGCAGGAAGGAAGGGGCCCCCGGTGTTTTCCTGTAGGTGGCCCATGGCGTGCGGGTGTGGTGGCATGACCTGATGGGCAGCTCGGGGCCCAGCGGCAGACGGTCCACCCCTTGGTCTCACAGACTGTTTGCTTTTCAGGACTGCCAACAGTGGTCAAGTTGGTGGACAGAAATACCTTATTAAAAGAGAGAGAAGAAAAGAAAAGGGTTAGTAAAATAAAATGGCTCGAGCTTGGTATTTATTGAAAATATAAAAACCATTGGGGTTTTGTATAGTTTACTTTTTAAAAATTGATGTTTACACTTTTATTAAAATTCTAGTATTTATAAACGTCAGGAAGAAAAATTGACTAGGTAACTACTTGACAATTTGGTAAACAAAAAAGAAAAAATGTATATTCTAATGAAGGACTTCTTTTAAAAAAAATTATTCTCTCTGCTTAAATGAAAGTTAGTCACTGTTAGCAAACTGTGAAGCTGGCGTATTTGGTCCCACTGTGCTGAGTGGCCTGTGTGCTGCCCCCTCTCTCCAGCCCCACTCCACCGTCTGTGCCTGGGGCCTTTGCCAGGGGCCCTGAGAGGCTTAAGGAGACCATTGTGGAGAGCAAGTTTAGGCACCACAGCTCTTGGGAAGGGGACTTTGAGAGGGACTCAGAAGGCAGAAGTGACAGATGGGGGTTGGTTGATAGATGGGATGTGTGGGGCCAGGGGAAAGAAGTCCAGAGTGCTGCCTGTGTCCTGGGCTGGCACCACAGGCAGGTCAGGGGCATTGGGGGAGAGCAGATGTGAGGACATGTGGGTTGGCCGAGTTTACAGCACAGGGGAGCACACTGATAAGGAGCTGCCCATTAGGCAGAAGATAAACAAACCAGAACTCTGGGGAAGGTTTCGGACAGTTAGCAGTGAACCGTCTGCAGATGGGTTGTAGTTGGAAGGTTTGGAGGAGCCGGGGAGTCTGCCGCTCACACTCTTCTCAGCCCCTCCCCACTCCCATCACAGCTGTGTACCCAGCCTGTGTCTCATCCCTGGGCTGGGTCCTGAGCCCCAGCATGGCTGGCCGTGCCTCTCAGGCCACCCCAGAGCTGGGCGAGGAAGCAAATACCCCAGCTCCCCCAGCAGCTCTGCCATCTAGGAGTGCTCAGGAGCTGGAAGCCGCAGGAAGAGCTCTCTGCAGAGTCTGCACGGCTTCTGTCACTGGTCTTATGACCTCTTGTGGTTCCAGGGGAATCTCTTCACAAGCAAACACCCAGAGGAGGTCCCCTAGGGCTGTGGTGCTGCAGTGGGGGAGGGGCCACGCCTCATCCTGGAATATTCCTACCAGCACATAAGCCCATCCTGACTTTAGAAGGGAGAAAGCAGAGAGCCTGGGTGCCGTGTCTCTGGCTTCCCCCAAGTTCTGTGCCTGGGTCCCTCCTCCCACTGCAGCCACCTCCTCTATCAGGCTCTCTGGTGACATCTGCCTGGGCACATCCAGAGGCACGTCCACCTCCCTTGGTCTCTCAGGAGCTCTTCCTCCAACTGGGTCTCTGGGACTGTCACACCTTCCTTCTTTTTCTCCAGCTCCGAATGTGGGGGCACCCCAGTGACCTCATGTAGTCCCCAGGCTTCTCTACCATCTGTCCTGTATTACTTATGACCCCTAGATTTTCTGTGGCCCCAAAAGTTGCCTAGCCCATACTCTTGTACCCAGCTGCCTACTTGACAGCTCCGTTTGGCTAGGAAGCAGCTGAAACCCAACATGTCCAAAGGGAGTTTGTGCATTTCAACTCCCCAAACCTGTTTCTCCTTCCTGTCAGTGGAGGGCATGTCTGTTCACATAGCTGCTCAAGCCGGGACATCCCAGGGCAGCCTCAGCCTCCCTCACTTCCACCACCAACCAAGTCCAGGGCACCCACCTCTGCTCTCATCTCCTCCAGTCCTGTCTTCTTTCTTTCCTTCCAGTCCCCAAGGCCAGCCCCTGTGCCCTGGCACCTGCTGACCACTGCCCTCTCCCCATCCTGCCACAGGGCCCTGTCTCCTTGCCCCAGGATACTCACCCTGGTCACCACCTTCCTGAGCCCCCTCTCTCCAGGCCGGGCTCATTGTCTGGTGCATTTTGTCCTGTCAGTTGTACCTGGATCTTTTAATGCTGGTTCTGCCCTTTTGTCCATTACCACACCCAGAGGTGCCCGCTGAGAATGTCCAGCAGGAATGAATGGGGGCCAGTCACAACACGGGCTCCCCCGTGTGCTGCCCGAGCCCTGCCTCCCAGCCCATGGGCTGCTTTCCCCCTTGGCAGGACAGGCCGGGCCACAGGTGGATGGCGAGGCTGGCCTTGCTGGGCAGTCCTGTCTCATCGGGCCCTGTGCTACTCCCCTAGGTTGAGGAGGAGAAGAGGAAGAAGAAGGAGGAGGCCGCCCGGAAGAAACAGGAACAAGAAGTAACACGCACTTGTCTATTCTAGGGTGGGGCTCTCCTAAGCACAGATTCGAACTTTGACCCTGTGCCCCACAGCCGTCTGTGCCTCCTTTGGGCTGGGTCAGGCACCCTAGGGACCCTCACAAAAGGGGCTCTGCCCTCCACTCCATCCACCTGGGGCCCCTCGGCGAGGGAGACCATGCCCTTTGACTGGTTACAAGCTCCAAGTGAGCCTTTATAGGCTCACTGTTAAGACTGTTTTTAGCAATCTTCCCCTGCTCCTGTAGAAACGATGTCTGGTTTAACTTCAAATTGCCCTCCTTTAGACTCCCCTCAGCCTGGCCTTCTCCTTCCCTGGCTTTTATAACTTCCTGAATCTGAGGGCTCAGAAGCAGTTTGGGGGCTGGAGGTGGCAGCAGACATCATGGTGATGGGGGTGAAGCCCCCTTGTGCTGCTCGAGCGGGGGCCATGACCGTGTGTCTTGTGTGCTGTGTTCCAGGCAGCAAAGCTGGCCAAGATGAAGATTCCACCCCGTGAGATGTTCTTGTCAGAAAGTGACAAATATTCCAAGTTTGATGAAAACGTAAGAATGCTCTTCTTTCTAGAACTTTACTAGACCACATTAAATTGGGATGGCAGGAATGTTCCGCTTTGGACAAGCAGATTTTCTGTTTGGAGTAAAACTTGAAGGAAGCTTAAAATCATCCTGTTAGGTCCAAGGCCTCCTGCCTGTCATGTGAGCTCCTCCCGCAGACCCGTGCAGCTGGGCAGGTCCATGCCGGGGCTGCCTCCACCATTGTCAGGGCAAGCTCAGTCTCTGGCACTGGGAGTCATGGCGTGGGCTGAGATTAGAATGACCGAAAATGGGATCTGTGGGTTCTGCAAGGAGCCTCACAGGCTAGCTGATGTGCCATGGCACAGATGTGTCTTCTGCTCCCTGGGGCCCTCTGTTATGGCCATTCCCAGTGACTGCCTCCAGACTGCCCTTTAGGCCTCTCCCTGCTGGTTCTTGTATATATTTGGTACATACCTTTGAGCCAGCTGTGTCGGAACCAAGCCGTGTGCTGGGTGTCTATAACTAACAGTAATTTATTGTATGTTCTCAAGTGGTTAGAAGAAAGGAGCTCAAATGTTCTCATCACAAAGAAACAATAAATTTTTGTGATGATGAATTTGCTGACTACCCTGATTTGATCACTACATGTTGTATACATGTATACAAATATAATGTATGAAATATAACTGTACCCCATATATATGTACAATCTATACATTTCAATTAAAAATAAATAATTTTTAAAAAGCTAGAAAAAGGAGAAAGAACTGAGCCCTGATGGGAAGGGAGCAGTGCCCCTCACCCCCAGACTCTGGTCACTTCCCTTCCGTTATTAGCTGCTAGCTAATAGCTGCTAGCTGCTACCTTCCCAGTGAGAGGACGTGGCCACGTCAGGGCGATGAGCACGTTGAGACCAAGGGGTGAGGAAAGGAAAGTCAGGGCCTTCGGTTACCGTGGCAGGGAGGATGACAGCCGTCTGTGCTCTTGCTCTTGCTCCTTTAGGGTCTTCCAACCCACGACGCAGAGGGCAAAGAACTGAGCAAAGGACAAGCCAAGAAGCTGAAGAAGCTCTTCGAAGCTCAGGAAAAGCTCCACGAGGAATATGTGCAGATGGTTCAAAACGGGAGTGCCCCGTGATGAGCACAGACCTACCCTCCAGAACTGAGCCGTTGTGGTCTGCTGCCTTCTCCCTGCCTGGTGACAGCGCCCGATGCTCCCATCTTGTTTACAGTTGTCCTCGGGTCCTAAATTAAGATGTGTTTGTGTAGGGTCATGTCATTGTCACTCTGAGACTTAATAATAAATTCTTCTAAACTGCGAGACCCTTGCCGCCCTCTCTGCCTCCCACTGCACGCTCAGCACTTGGCGGTGGCCCAGAGGCTGGCCTGAGCTGCGCGGTCAGCAGGTCACGGCTTAGGAGTCTGGTCAGTGGAGCCGCTCCAGCCAGCTGAGGAATTTCTCCCCTGTGCTGATGGCTATCAGCTAATCTCTGGGGTGTGGGCGCATTTGGAGGTATTTGAGTAGGAAAAAGACAGGCTCAGACTGACAGAACCCACTGAGCTCCAGACAAAGGCTGCACAGTCTGCCCTCTGGTTCTGATGAATAGACACACCACGGGTTTCCTAGACCAGTTCCATGTGGGGCAGCAGCAGAATGGGCAGTTCAGCGGGGCGGGCCTGGCCAACTGCCCAGGACTGCCGTCGCGACGAGTCCAGGATCTTCATGGCTGATGGCTGTGAAAGGGGGATGAGGGGGTCCTGACAAGCAAGAGGGCCGTTGTTCACCAGGTCCCAGCATCAGGGAGTGTGTCCTCACCACCCTGCTCAGGCACTTGTGATACTTGGGCTAAGAGTCACCCCCACACTCGAGCATCCTTAACCATCCTTGACTGCGGAGGCTGAGGCAGAGGCCAGACCTGCTTCATGCCTGCAGAAGCCAGCACCACGCTGGATCCATCAGGGCAAAAGACAGCCATCGGTGCTGGGAACAGCCAGGTCGAGAAACACCACCCAGCTCTCAGACGTCGATGGGCCACGCCCCCAGCACGGGGAGTGTGGCAGTGTTTAAATGTAGACACATGGACCCTTCAACCCCACAGTCCTGCTGTAGGATGCTGTCCTGAAAGTGCACTAAGAATGGAATGCTGTGTGTGCTGTTGGCTGCAGCTGCATGTGGCGCAGCACAAGGCTGGAGGCAGCCCGCCTGTCCATCAGCGGGTGCTTGGCACAACTTTGGAGCACCTCCTCGACATGGGGAGCACAGTCCTTGAGTATTGCTGTGTCTGAGTTTTGAAACTTGTCAGTGTTTCCCATACCAAAAAAAAATTAAACTAGTAAGAAAAAAAGTTACCAAAACAAAGCGAACCATACATGTTCCAATTATCTGTTGCTACATAAATCACCCCAAAACCATGTGGCTGAAAAAAACGATCATCTTATTATTGACTCTCGTAGTCCTGGGTGACCGGACTCAGCTGGGCAGTTCTAGCTCAGGGGCTCTCGCATGGCTGCACTCAGATGGAGTCATCTGAAGGTTTGTGCCTGGGGCTGGGGTGCTTGGGCACCTCTCACCTCTGTGTGGTCTCTCCAGCTTGGTGGCTTCAGGGTGGCTGCATTTCTGGTGTGGCAGCTGTAGTTCCAAAAGTACGTATACTGCCAGAGAGGAGCTGCATGGCCTTTCGGAAGTCCTGTCGAGACTTCCGCCATGCTCGCCAATGGAGGGCAACTCCAGGGCCCACCCACATCCACGGGGGGCACAGACAGGTTCCTGGAGAGTATGGGGACAGGAAGCACCATCTGCCATAAAACCATAAATCAAATTGGCAGCCTGAGAGAAAAGGATGATTTCAACTGACCAGAGAATTCACCCCTTTCACTGCACACCTTTAAGTGGGGATATCGTGTGTGGCCGAAAAAAGTACAGAGGAATTAAACAATTCGATAGTTTTGTTGTTAGTGATATTGGCATTGTTACTCTCAAACTGTATATTCTGAGACAAACCAAATAAGAATATCAATGTCAGCAAGGAACCCTTTAATGTAAGAGAAAAAAATACAGATATAAAAATCAGGGCTGGCCGGTTAGCCCAGTTGGTTAGAGCACAGTGTGAAGGGTTCAGATCCCCCTACTGGCCAGCACCAAAAAAAAAAAAAAAAATCAAAGAAGTTAGGAAAATCACTGTATTGCTGAATGTAAATTGGAAAAAACAAAGTGAACTAACTCACAGTATTAAGAAGTAGATTATTTCCTGGCTGTGTAGAGGGGATGGGTGGCGAAGCAAAACAACCCTGGCACAGTGGGTGCTCAAGCCCAGAGTGCAGTTCTAAAGCCACCCCTGCTGGCGAAACGGCCAGCTCCAGGACTGCAGCAGCAGGAGACACCCAAAAAGGGATGCTTTTGAAGACAAGTGGAGTCATGCCAAAAGCAGGGGACACTCTCGTGACACAACAGGTTGGGTCTTAAGGGCATTCTGCTGGGTGGAAAAGCCACCCTCAAAAGGTCACACACTGTGTGATTCCACATGAACGACGTTCAGGCCACACACTCTTATTCCACGTAGATGACATTTGGGTCACACACTGTGTGATCCCGTGTAGGTGATGTTCTTAAAGTACAAACTGCAGGATGGAGAGCAGATGGCTCCTGACATGGGTTAGGGATGGTAGGTGGGGAGAAGGGACTGCAAAGGGGCAGCAGGAGGGGATCTTCATGGTGGGGGATGTTCGTCCTCACTGCGGTGGCAGTCACATGAATCTGCACGTGACATGACATAGAACCAGCATCAGTCTCCTGGTGTTGATCTTGCTCTCCAGCCACGTAAGACACAGCCTTTGGGGGAAACCAGCTGAAGGGCACGTAGGACTGTGTTTGCAACTTCCTGGTTATGGAACTAGTTATAGAAATAATCTGTAGCTCTTTAGAAATAAAACGCCTTCAGCAGCTTTGGCCGAGTCTGGGACAATTTAAGGTCGAAAAGAATGATTTATTGAAACCCAGGTATGTATACTTATTCTTAAAAATGGAGAAAGCCAAAAAATATATTCATCTGTCACCATGAAAGTGGCCCGCGTGTCAGCCCCTTTATCTACAAACTTAGTTATTATAAGTGACAGAATCAAGCATTTCTCCTCCTGCCATGGGAAATATATTTCAGGGCCATCATATGGCTCCAGTTAAAACGCAACAGTTGTCCTTTACCCAGTGATGCCAGCTAACAAAAGTGAAAGAATTGACAGGATTAGGAAATCTCCATTCTGTGACCTGTAACAAAATCATTGATTCGGGCAGGGACTATGTCAGCAGATGCTGAGATTCCTGTGTGAAAAGTATTGGGAGCTAGATAATTTCATGATGCCGAAGTGCTACCTACACGGTGGCAAATCTACCCTTGTAGATTTGGGGGAGGGGAATACATGTCACTACAATGCCAGCCTCTGCTCAGCGCTCAGCCCCAGCATCACGGAGAAAGGGGCGAGCCGGCATGAAGGGCCTCCTGCTGTTGGAGGGGAAGAGTGCAGCACCACCCACAAAGAGAAGGGTTTCCCCTGAAGTACACAGTATTGAATGGAGCCTTTAGGCCAGGGCTTCTCAACCTTGAACGTGCTCATAAACCACCCAGGTTGCTGGTTGACACGGGTTCTGATTCAGGTCTGAGTGGAGCCGAGTGAGTTCTGCAGGTCATGCAGTCCCAGCCGAGCCCCCCTCCAAGGAGAGGAGCGAGGCTGTCCAGCTCTCTCCCTGCCTGCAGGGAATACCTGGCACAGGAAGGAGGCAGGTGATGTGGGAGCAGCCACCAGACTCAGGCAGAAGGGGGCGTCCTACAGCACACAGCTGGTGGCCTAGGCCGGTCTGTCAAGGGGAAGGATGGGCAGAGGAGAAGGTTGTGGACAGGGAGATGCTGAGGGGACAAAGCCTCCAGGCCCGAGGGGTGGACCTTGACTGGTTTGAACAAACCTGCTGCAAAGATGTCCTGGGAAATTTGCAGATGGACAGGGTATCGGATTATACTGAAGAATATTTCGTTAATTTTATTGGTGTGGTAATAGTGGCTGTGTCAACAAGTGCCCTTCACTAGGGACGAAGTGGCATGTGGCCATACCTCAGTGTTCCCCAGCACAGGAAGCGATGGAGCAAAGCACGCAACATGCTCGTGGGCACACTCAGCGACGGGAACCTGCTCCTCAGACATCCGCTCCCCTCTGCTGGAAACTCCGCACAACCCCATGCTCTTGGGGAAAGCAAAACTTTCCACGCCGTGAGGAAATCCACTGGTCTTTGGCTGCTGCAGCTGGAGTGAGCAGAGGCTGGCACATGGCCGCTGTGCCATCCGAGAAGCCTGGGAAGGAGTGGCCTCAGCCCCTGCTCCCTGTGGCAGTGGCAGTGAAAAAAGGTGACCAGACTGCAGGGAAGTGCCCAGTCCTAGAGGAGCCTGGAGGGGGTGGATTGGGGGCCAGGCTGTGGCCTCTGGCTTCATGCCCCACATTCAGAGTGATTCCGGCCCACTTCCTGCCTGAGGTCTCCACCCGCGACCTCTCTGAGTGTCTGCTGACCAGCGCTGCCCCCCTTCCTGCCCTCCCCTCACGTTCTTGAATCGCTCCAGGCCAGAACAAGAGACCCCCTCAGGCAATGTGCCCAGCCCGCCACCTGGATGTCCAGGAGAGCCTGGAGTAGCTGACTGGGCCCAGGCCACAGGCTTCATCTCTAGGAGGTCTCCCCAGCAGCCCTGCACATTCTCAAGCTGTGGCAGATCCTTCTGGAAAAAAATGCAGTGGAAATTTTTCTTAACTTGTATAATATTTTTTGTTGTTGTTGAGTAAGTTCACTTTATTTATAACATTTAAAAAACATTTTAGGAGGGCCGGCCCGTGGCTCACTTGGGAGAGTGCGGTGCTGATAACACCGAGGCCACTGATTCGGATCCTATATAGGGATGGCCGGTTCGCTCACTGGCTGAGTGTGGTGCTGACAACACCAAGTCAAGGGTTAAGATCCCCTTACTGGTCATCTTTAAAAAAGAAAAAAAATGAAGGGTTGCCTGGTTAGCTCACATAGAGCACGTTATAACACCAAGGTCAAGGGTATGGATCCCCTTACCAGCCAACCACCAAAAAGAAAAAAAAAAAAAAAAAAAAAATTCAGCCTTTGCTCTTCTCAAACCTCGAAAGTGAAGTTTTATATTTTTCGTTTTCAAATCAGTTAAAACTATTTATGATATAGTGTCTTGCATATATCGGGCCCTAGATTTTAAAATTTGATATAAAATCATCCCAAACACAAATGTAGTCTTATTTGAAAAAGATTCATCCTGTGCCACGGTACATAGAGTAGAATAGACAGCATCCTTCACTGCTACCCATTTTGCCACCCCAGCCTCCTGGCTGCCATGCTGACGATTTACTGCTTCCCTGCTTGTCTTTTTAAAACCCCTGACACGAACAGGATGCGCGCACAGCTTGTCCCCGTGAAGTCAGACATCAGCTCGTATAATATCAATTCGCTGGTGGAAAGTATCTTTTGTGTGCACGAAAGTTCTGTTCACCTTCTTTTTTTTTTTTTTTTTTTTTGTGACCGGCACACCGGTCAGTCCTATATAGGATCCGAACCCGCGGCAGGAGCGTCGCCGCGCTGCCAGCGCAGCACTCTACCAAGTGCGCCACGGGCTCGGCCCCTGTTCACCTTCAAGAGCCAGATTTGTCTTCCCGTGCTTCCCCAAGAGAAACCCTTGGTGTTTCTATTATAAAAACGTCATGTATTCATTATGTAGAAATCAAATCATACAGAGGATGACCAGTGCAAAGTGGAAACTGAAAGGCTCTGTGCCCGCCTCTCAGCCGGAGCCCCTGATCCTGCACCTCCCTTCCCAGGGCGGGAGGCTTGCGAGCCCACTCCCTACTGCACGTCCCTCTTTTTGCCCAAATCCACCGTGGGCATTTTCTGATGTCAACAGACTACAAGAGATCTGCTTCATCCTTCCTGTGCTCCCAAAGTGCCCTGTCTTGTTAACGCACCATAGTCTGTGGAGGGATGTTTAGCGTGTTTCTGAGGCCCAGCAGCAAGTCATTCAGCGAGCAGTGTCCCCAGAAACAAAGGGCAGGTTCCCCCTCCAGGGCTGGGTTGTTTGTGGTGCAGCCACTTCTTTGCTGTAGCACGGGGACAGGGACACATACCCACTGCACTGCCAGGCTGGGGCACTGCCACTGTCAGTAACACCAGGTAACTGGGCACAGCTTGTTAAGTGCCAAGCGCTTTTCCAGGCACTGGTGACAGGCAGGAGAAAGTTGGGGAGCTCAGACTCGGTGAGGCCAGTGCCTGGAGGTGACCCCACAGCTCCAGGTAGGGAGGCTGAGGATCTGTGTGGGGAGGCCATGGACAGGATGCACGAGGCTGCAGACACCACCTGGGAGTGCTGGTCCCCAGCTGCACTGCAGCATCACTGGGGACTTTTAAGCCAATGCCCACCCCCTGCCCCAGTCCTATTTCTCTAGTGGGCAGTAGGGAGCTTCGGACGGATACTAGCAGCAGGGTGGTGTGGTCAGAGCTCACGGGCATGCTGGTAGATAGAGGGCGGAGGTGGAGGGCACCCTGGGGACCCCCCACCCGGACAGGAGGACTGCTATGGTTGAGAGCCAAGGACACGAGGGTGGCTTGGCTCACAAAGAGCAGGGACCCTCCTGGTTGAAAAGGAACCTGGCCTCATGGAGATCCACTTGCTGGTGATTCTGCTGGGGGCAGTGGTTAATCAGGAAGGATTCTATCCACAGAGTAACGAACAAGATGCCAGTACAAGGCTTTGGTGTCACAAAAGCTTGGGTGTTTGTCCAAGTGTACAGGGACAGAGTGAGTGGGCCTCTCAGAATTCCATTGTCTTTTGAGAGCTAAAACTTCAGCGAGGAGATGGGGCCTGTTCCCATTTTCTGACTGTGGGGTTTGAGATGGAAACCACCCTCGGGGCCTTCGGGAAGCCCTTCGGTGGGCCCTGACACCTGGGCCCAGAGCAGAGCAGTTCCTTCAGACACACGGGCCCAAGATGCTGAGAGCCGGTGCTTAAAGCCAAGGTGGGACGGGGAATGCACTGTCACTGGGCGGCCAGAGGAGCTGCCACTGAGGGTGGGTGCCCCAGGTCCCTGGGGGCTGCACCAGAGCCTGCCAGGGTGAGTGCAGAACGGGCTCCCTGAGTGGGAGTGGGCAGTGGGGAGTCTGTCCCCTCCCTACAGTGCTGGGCCAGGCTTCAGGCCTCAGCCCCTCACAGCTCTGAGCACTCGACGTAGTGTCCAGGAACTCCGGGCCACCTGGAGCAGTCGCCTCACTGGGAAGCAGAGGGAGGCCACCCTGCAGGGGCCACCTGCAGAGAGACGGCAGATGGCACAAAGCAAATGCCAGATATTCTGAGACAGACGTACTGGGTTGAATAGTGTCCCCCCAAAATTCATGTCCACCAAGACCCGTGAGTGTAACCTTATCTGGAAATAGGGTCTTTGCAGATGTAATTACATGAAGTTACATGAAGATGAGGTCGTCCTGGAGTAGGGTGGGCCCTAAATCCAACATGACTGGTGTCTTTCTAAGAAGAGGAGAGACACAGACATACACACCGCAGGGAAGGCGGCCACATGAAGATGGGGGCAGACACTGGAGTGACAAGCCACAAGCCAAGGAATGCCCGGGGCCCCCAGACGCTGGAAGAAGTGGGAAGGCCCCTCCCCCAGAGCCTCTGGAGAGACGGTGGCCTTATGCAGACCTTGTTTTAGACTTGCAGACTCCAGAACTGTGACAGAATGAATTTCCATTGTTTTAAGCCACGAGTGTGTGGTTCTTTGTTGTGGCAGCCCCAGGACACAACAGAGACACCCATACCTTTCACCTCTGTAACAGGACACATGTGATGTGACTTAGCGCTGTATTTAAATAGATCCACTAAAAGCTATAATGGCAGAAAATACAGTCGCAGGGTAGGCAAGTGACACGCATAAAGAAAGACCAGGTGAAGGACTGAGGCACCCACCCAGGAACACCTAATGTCACCTAATGTCACAATAGATGGGAATAAGACATCTTGCAGGTTTAAAGAGGCTCACTGCAGGAGGCCGGCTGCATGAGGGTCTTGGTCCCTTTCTTGCTGCGGAATCCCAGCCCCAGCACACCCAAGATCTCAGAAGATGCCAGGTTGGCACAGAGCCCTTGGGATGCTGTCGGCCCATCACCCCCACCTGCGGGTGAGGACACTGAGTCGCAGCCCACACCATGTCACCTGCTCCCCACCCCCCAGTCTCTGTCAGCAAACGTGTGCCAGCCAGCGGCACCTCCCCAGCGGCTCCCCGTGCTGTCTCCGGGACATAAGCCACCCTGAGCTATCCTGGGACGTGTGGTGCCGCTGCCCCCTCCAGCCTCTGCACGTGCGACCCTGCTGGCCCCTCCTGCTGGTTCTCGGGTATCAGCACGAGCATCACTTCCTTCTGGAAGCCTGCCTGATGCTCTTCCTCCCAGCAACGAGGGGACAGAGGCAGGAGGAGGGAGAGACACCCATATAAGTGGGTGAACACTCGTAAGGAAAGTAGACAGAGGGTGCCGTAGCTGGGAGCATGGTCAGTAAGTCTCTCAGATGACGTCCAGCAAGACCCAAATGACAGGAGGGAGCTGATATGGTCAGAGAAGACTTTGATGCCATTCACAATCCCCAAGCCCTTAAGAGCCCTATAGGGCAGGCCACGGCTGTGGACGGCTGCGGGTGTGGACAGGGAAACTCCACCGTCCTAGGCTTGGCCTGCTTTCTCCAGGCAGTGTCCAGGCCACATCTGGCCCCTCAAAGGACTGTGGGGGCAAGTCTTGGACTCAGCGTGCAGGCCCTGTGTTCACTGCTCCTGGCTGTACTGGGCCCACCAGGAAGGGCATTCATCCCAAGCACAGGGCCAGTGAGGGACCAGATGTCACCCGGATACAATGCAGGCCGAGCCACTCACAGAGAGCTGGGATGAAAGGGCAATGCTGGGCTCCAGCTCTGAACGTCTAGCAGTTAGTCTCCTCCCCTCTCCCTTGCCTCAGTCTCTACCACGGGTGGGGGTGGGGTGGTAACAGCAACAGTGGACACGGCATCAAGCTAACCATTCACCCAATGTTGTTCTGACTCTCCCCGCGGCCATTCTACTGATGGGGAAATGGAGGCACAGACACTTGCCCAAGGTTGTCCAGCTAGAATCAGAGCAGCTGTCTGGCTCCTGGTCTTACCAGGAATCTCCACCCTTTATCCCTGCTACCCTCTACACAGCCCGCTGGCTGTCACAAATGCCAGGGAACTACCTCAGCATATGTTGTGGGTTACACAGTGGCCCCCAAAAGTTACATTCAAGTCCTAACCCCTGGTGTCTGTGCATGTGGCATTTGGAAACAGGCTCTTTGCAGATGTAATCATTTCAAGAGAAGTCATTAGGATGGGCCCTAATCCAATGACTTGTGTCCTTATAAAAAGAAGAGACAGAGACACGCATAAGGTAAGACAGACTAGGTGGACTGAGGCACCCACCCTGAGACGCCTTGGGAAACTTTTTTTTTTTTCTTTTAAAAGATGGCTGGTAAGGGGATCTTAACCCTTGACTTGGTGTTGTCAGCACCGTGCTCACCCAGTGAGCTAACCAGCCATCCCTATATGGGATCCGAACCCGTGGCCTTGGTGTTATCAGCACCACACTCTCCCGAGTGAGCCACGGGCTGGCCCCGCCTTGATCTTGGCCTTCTGGCCTCCAGAACTATAAAGAATACATTTCTGTTTTTTAAGCCACCCAGTTTGTGGCAGCCACAGGAAATAAACACAGCATTCTTAACACTGTTACAAATGGAAAGGCTTTGGGTGGATGTCACCCACCCTCCCACTAAATAACTAAGGGACCCCAGGGAAAGACCCCACTGCCACACCTCCATCAGATCCCCCAAGGACCAGGCCCAGCTCCCTTGGGGGCTCCACCCACCTCGATGCCACCCACACCAGCCCCCAAAATCCAGGCATGGCCAGACCCGATGGCTGCAGATGGATTTGAGACTTCATTAAATAGGAGGAAAGAGGGCAGTCCCGTGGCGCACTCGGGAGAGTGTGGTGCTGACAACACCAAGGCCACGGGTTCAGATCCCTATATAGGGATGGCTGGTCAGCTCACTTGGGAGAGCAGGGTGCTCACAACACCAAGCTAAGGGTTAAGAGCCCCTTACTGGTCATCTTTAAAAAAAAATTTTAAAAATTAAAATAAATAAATAAATATGAGGAGAGACCTTCAAACTTGAAAAGGCTTGGGTTCTTTTCTTTTACAGTTTCTTTTGCTGTTTATGCTTCCAGCCCCAGCCCTCCCCCACCCTCACCAAAAGCAGAGCAGCATCATTACAGAAACGTCAGAAAATCCAAATAAGGCAAATAGGAATCCAGGCACACCCCCTCCCAAAACACAGAAGGCAGGGCCAAGGCTGAGCTCACACGTGGGGGTCCCCCAGAGGTCTGTAACCGACCTTATGTCCTTAACCCCTCCATCGGGAGGCTTCGGATGGTTTCCGACTTTTCCCCATTCTAAACCGCATACAACGGGGAATAATTTGCTGAGAAACTCATTAGCAATTGCTTCAAAAGCAACCTCACCCAAAGAAAAGGAAAGTTTCCGAAAAAAGACACGAAAGCGATGAAGACCCATAATAGCACCGTTGAGCCTAGGAACGAACCATCCTCAAAAGTCCCGGCGTGGGGAATACTATTTTCAGCCAGATTGGATGCGTTTCTGCAAACTCTGTGATGTGGAAGGGATGAGGCCGCTCCCCATGTCCTGAGTGGGAGCACAGGACACAGGGGCAGGGCCGCCCCCTGCCCAGCCCCGCAGCTCCCGGGCGGCCCGGGCCGACGGCGTGGTCCGTGTGGCTGCTCGGACACCGAGGGCTTGGGCGTGAGGGGAGAGAGCACGGGCAGCAGGCGGTCCCACCGCGGCCGCGGACGGGCCCAGCCCTGACCTTCGCGGAGGAGGTGGCCTCCAGCTCGGGATGGGGCGAGCGGGAGCCAGGCTCCGGATCCCACAGCGGGATGGGGGTGGGTGGAACCGGTCGCAGGCGGAGGGCGCCGCATGCGAAGCCCCGGAGGCAGGGATTGGAGGAAAGGGCTGCAAAAGGAGGCAGGCACGGGGCATGGGGTGGCTGGGGGTCTGAGGAGGCCGGTCGGAGCGCAGGTCTGGCGGCGCCACCCCACTGCCGGGGGGACTAAAGTGAGAGAACAAGGCAGGCGTGGGAGAAAACCCAGGTGACAGGGCCCGCGGCTAGCGCCCTACGAGGACGTGACGCCCGTCGGGGATGGCGCCGCCGGCCGGCCCAGCGCCCTCCACGTGGTCGCCACCGCGCCGGCCCTTTTAAGAAGGCGGGAGGAGGCGAGGCCTCGCTGACGGAGTGGGGGGTACGTCACGCGCCCGATTTGCATACGGCTTGCGGTCCGAGCGCGGCGCGGTGCACCGCCTCCTGGGCGGTTTCCGTTGGGTTGCCGTCCGCGGGTCTGAAGCGTAAGTGACTTGCGCCGCGCTCGCCCAATCGCAGCTCGCCTTGCTCGTGGAGGGTGGAGCCAGGCAGCCCGCCCAATGGGAGGCGGCGTTGTTGGCGGCCACGGCGGCGCAGCCCTGAAGCGAACGGAGCCAGCGCCGGCGCAACTGCCGCAGGAGGAGTGAGGTGTGGGGCGCGCTGCGCCGGCAGGTAATGGCGCGCTGGGCAGGCCGGGGGGCCGGGGTCCTCAGGGCACGGCCGGGGGCCCGCGGGGCCCGGGGCGTGGACGTGCGGGCCGGCGGCGGGCGCCATGTCGGGAGGCCGCGGCGGGCCCGCGGGCGGCGGCGGGGCGGGGCGGGTCGTGGGCCGCCGGGCGCGGGGCTCCCCTCCGCCGCCACCCGCCGGCCAAGGTCGGGAGGAGCTTCATCGGGCGCCGCCGGGCCGGGGCGTTTCCGGAGTCGCGCAGACGGGCGCCCGGGGCGGGGGGCCCGCATCGCCTCTCACGACCGTGTGTCAGCGGCTGGAAGCGGCGTCCCCGGAGAAGGGCTTGCGGGCGGGTGCGTCCCGAGCCGCGCGCTCTCCGCCCCCCGCGGCCGTGGCGGCGCCGGGCCCGCTCCTCGTCCCCTTCTCCGGCTGTCCGAGGGCGGGCAGTCAGGCGGACCACGCGCAGCGTCCGGACTCCGGGTCCGGCGGGACTGGAGCCTGTGGCCCCGGACGCGGTCGGCTC
The DNA here is from genome assembly GCF_027409185.1 of Cynocephalus volans. NCBI lineage: Eukaryota > Metazoa > Chordata > Mammalia > Dermoptera > Cynocephalidae > Cynocephalus > Cynocephalus volans. The sequence continues at coordinate 166,110,311 of NC_084463.1, forward strand.
TCGGTCGGGCGCACCGGGCCGCGCGTGGTCGGTCTCACGTGCCCGCCTCTTCGCTTTCTCGCGCCGCGGTCCCTGCTCCACCTCCTGCAGTTAGGGGCGCGCTGTGGAAATCCTCTGGTGTCAGAAACGTACGAGCGGGCAGGTTGAGTCGCTGGACCTCGAGTCGGCGTTTTTAGGGGACTGCCTTTCCGCGGTAGTGACCACACCTCCCAACGACCAGCTACCTCTGCTCCCTGCACACCGGGGACTCCGCAGCTCTTCGCACGTATTGACCCATTTCATAGTAACTTAATAAACTGAGATAATGTTTTTCCACTGAACTACTCAGTAAACTAAATATGAGGACTTGTAAAAATTGACAAAGCCTGGGGGATTAAAACCCAGGCGGTTGTGACTTTGCCCAGATTGACTGCTTTTGAAGAGAGAATGGAAGAAGTTGTGGTGAGGAATTACGTCTTTATTATTGCGCTCAGCGCAGCCGAACTCTAGCTTATGTGGGTTTGATCTGGTTGGTCGATGTGTTTCATCTCAGAATTCTGTCATTCCATACAATGCTAAATGCTGCCCCTGGTAAAACATGGGGATTATTTCAGACTGGGATGAGCGATTGTCGGTGGAATAAGTAATATGCAAGTATAAAATGGACTTTAGACGAGAGAAAGTGGTGATAGAATCAGGATATATTCCAGAGATTAAATGAATGGCTAAAGAAGAGGGAGCTGACTTAAAAATTAGTTATGTAGTAGAAGGCGGACTTGGCAGGAAAAAGAAGCCCCAGAAAATGAGCTTTTCAATTTATCAGCTGCTTCCTTAGTTGTTTTGGGACAAGAAAAAGGTTTTTGGGAAAAACAAAACAAACAAACAAAGAAAAACTACGTGACAGGGCATCTCAGTTTTCATCTTTGGAAGGTAAATTATCCTATTTATTCTGAGATTTGAAAGGATCAATACAAGATAAGAACTTTTTGCTCATTAAAAATACTATTGTAAAATGTAATTTCTTATAGAATTATAGCCACAAAAGAAGCTAATTTTTTAAATGAGGTAAGTTTGGGAATTATAAACTTCCCAAGTTTACTTAGGAACATTTTCAGTAGCATTTTAAGGTTTTTTTCCCTCATGCTATGATTTCATGAATCATCTTAATGCTTATAACACATACATTTGCAGTCTTTTTTTTTTTTTTTAACCTGGTTGGAAATGTTAATTCATTCATGATGTCTGCAGTTATCCGTGCCTTTGTATCATAACATCTAAACACTTCTTTTGTGAATTTTGTGTTATAAGCTTTGTGTCCTGCACTGTTTTTCAAATTAAATATAGAATAGTAATTGGAGAAATTGGTTGAATTCTTCAGAATAGCTGGTTTTATGATTTTCAGGTTTGATAGCGGGTAAATTGAATTCTGAAAAAAACGCATATGTTTTAGGATGTTGTCCTCAAAATGTACCAGGGCATTGTGGTGTTGTGGCCATTTAGATTAACTATCAGGCTCTTCTGTGGAATTTTGAGCTTAGAGATTTTTTACCTGTATGAGGTAGTTCATAGTTTTATAGAGATTAAGTACTTAGAGGTGGAAGGTGTTCATACCACACATTACAGTCTAATTTTGTACTTGAATCTTTAATTAAAATATTTCCATTATCTGTCAGGGTTTTTAGTAGCCTCATGTTATTGAGAGCGTTTTAATTCCCTGTGTTCGCTGTTCCCAGCTAAGTGTTGGGATTGAAATCTTTTTCCATTTTTCTTCTTTTGAGCAGTTTTGGCATAATGGGGTTCAGAATTACTTATTTTTACAGGTGCTTCCCCCCCCCCCTTTTTTTGGTTGTCTGCAGTTTAAAAATTATTTTGATAAGTTTATCTTGTACTTCCAAAACCATAGCCAGAGAACATAAGTTTTTGGTTTGATTTGGAAGAAAAGTATCCTGTGGGCAAGGGGATGATTTAAATTCCCAAAGCCTAAGGGCCATGAGCTAGCTGTATGAAACAGGCAGATTCCGTTGCTGCTGGGAACCAGTCCTCCCAGTGACGTCCTATATATGAATGATAAGGCAGCAGCAATGAGCTTGTTGGGAGTTTGGTCTGGAGCTGCTAGCAAAGGAGTGTTTACTTTTTTGTTTAAAGTGTTTTAGGCATCCGGAATAAAAGGCTGATATTACTTAGTTTGATTCTTCTACTTCTGTGGTGATAGGAAGTAGCTGATGCGGAATCTATACAGGAAACCTCTTCTGGCCTCAGCTTACTTTGCATGGGGCCTTCTCAACTCAGTTAGCAAATTTGTGCCTCCCTAAACTGCAGTTTTGAGATTTGTCTTTGAACATGTCGTTTGTAACTAGAAAACCCTGTTGATAGATAGTGAAGAATTTTGTTTGACCGTTATAAAATTTTTAAGAAATAGTTTGTGATGACATAGATTTGTTTTCATTTGACAGTCATTGGTTTTCCTCCCTGCCTTCTTAAGAGCAAGTAGGGCTGCTACACTTCGTTTGACATTGAATTTTAAATTTTGTGATTATTTAGTAACAGGAAAGGCATTATATTTTTGTAGTATGAAGATGACAAAGGATCACTTTGTAGACTTTACCTTTTGATCTTGACCACTCACTGTGAGCCTTAAGTTTCCCCTTACAAGTGTCTTCTGTGAGCTGTTACAACTAAATGTGCTTCAATTCCGTGTCTTTGGGACTTTTTTAATGTGGTATTTTATCATTATCCAAAAAAGCTTGTTTAAAAACAAGATGAGGTGATTTCTGATTAATAGTTTTGTGGTAGAAAGATCGACTGTACACTTTATTTATGTACAAAGGTTATAAGTATTGTGATTTAAAACAGTACATATTTACCCAGTTATTGCAAAGTAACTTTCAGTGCTTTGCATCTGCTTATTCATTGGGGTCTCACACTGAATAAATCAGTCAAAAGGCTTTGCCCTCATTTCTGCAGTGGGAGACAAATAATTTAGATGGTGGTAGGTGCTTTTGAAGAAAGAAAATGGAGAGGAGTAGGGACTTGGAGGTTGCAATTTGAAGTGGGGTGGAGAGGGAAACGCCTTACTGACAAAGTGACAAGACCTTTAAATACTGGATTAAGAAAACTTTCAAGTGTTTGCCTCATGAAGTCATATACTAATGAATTGTGGAGAAGAGTGGAGGAGAGGGAGAAGACACTGTGCCTCGAGTAGAAGTAGAGTGTTGGTTAAGGAGAGGAAATCATGTTTTACTCTCATCCTGAAACTTGGGGGCTTGGCCTCCAGCAAGTCTCTGAGGAGATGGTCCAGTATTGTCTGGTGATAGTTACTTGAGTCGATCACATAAGCAGACATGACTGAGGACATGTCACTACCCTGTGTCTTCAGACTGCATGGGAAAGGCTAAGGTGTGTGTGGGGTCCCCGGTGCCATAATGTATACAGGTAACACACAGGCAAATTGGGCTAAGGTGTGTGTGGGGTCCCCGGTGCCATAATGTATACAGGTAACACACAGGCAAATTGTCACTCAACAGCAGTGAATTAATGAGTTAACTAAGCAGAGATTTTTCTGGCCCCTTACCTCACGCCAAGTCCTGTGCTGGGCCCTGGGACTTCTGCATTGAGCAACTAGACAGGGTCTCTGCCCTTGTGGAACATGTTTTTAGTGGGAAGACAAATGTATTGTTTGTTCATTGTTTTTTTTAACATTATTATTATTATTATTATTATTATTATTATTATTTTTAAAGATGACGGGTAAGGGGATCTTAACCCTTGACTTGGTGTTGTCAGCACCACACTCACCGTGAGCTAACTGGTCATCCCTATATGGGATCCAAACCCATGGCCTTGATGTTATCAGCACCACATTCTCCCGAGTAAGCCAAGGGCCGGCCCTTTTTTTGAACATTATAATGAAAAGTTTCATGTTTGTCAGGAACAGAAAAGTACTAATCCCCTATGCCTATCACCTAGCTTCAACAATTACCTATTTGCCAGTCTTGGTTCATCTGTAAACATATGTGTGACTTAAAACACTTTTTTATTTTAGTTTTAATTGGCAAATAGTAATTGCATATATTATATGTGATTTTTTTCTTTTCTGTTCTTTTCACAGCAAGCAATGCTTTATTAAAAGAGGAGACAGACTTATGCTTAAGGGAAGTTGTAGCTACAGTAAAGTTAGCCCCCCTAGGGGAGCTGTTCAGGGTCTTTTATAGGGAAAGGAGTTAAGGGGTGCAGGCCAGCATCATTGGAGGTGGTCCATCCTGTTCTTCCTGGTCGTGTCATGGGTGCATGCTCAGTTAGGGCTTTGGTCCTTGTGCCTGCTCAATAGGTTTAGAGTTAATAGTAATGGCATATATTACGGGTAATTTTTTTCTAATTAAACTTTTCGATAAATGCCAAAAGATGAAGGAGGTGCATATATATTAGATTATCGGTCATTAAATATGATTTAAATCATTTTGAACATTATTTTAAGACTTCCTGTGTGAGTTTAGGATCTGGATATATTCTCCTCCCTTATTTATTTGTTTGTTTTGGCGGCTGTTTGGTATGGGGATCCAAACCCTTGACCGTGGTGTTATAGCACTGCACTTTAATCAACTGAGCCAACCTGCCAGCCCTTCACCTTCATTTTTTAATTGCATAAGTATGTTGGTTAACAACATCTTCCATTAGTTTGGAAACTTAATAAGTTACTTAGTTGTTTACTTTAGATGTTTCACTTATCTGCTAGTAGATTTAATTAACATGATTAGCTTCTGATACTAGGGAATGATAATGATAAACTGGATAAGGAATCTGCTGACCAGGGGTAATATGAATGAAATCTGGGCTGTCTCTGGGCTTCGTATATTGGTCAGGTTTTGTAGGTAGGGATGTTGGGATGTCCTTAGGGGGAGGTTCCTGATTCCTTCTTTGAATAGATCTTTCCTCTGCTGCTTCTGAAGTGGTCCTAAAGCTAAAACATGATCCATCACTTGGAGCTGGAGCATTTGGACCTGTGCCCGTGGCCGATCAGACTCCCTCTCAGGTTGATAGGGTCCAGTCACCACCCCTCAGGCTTCATGTGAACCAGTTGTTGGGCTTGAGAGTTCGTGTAACTAAACATCCTTAATAAGGATTATAAGACAGTAAGGAAGTTCTAGAGTCTTAAAAAAAAAATTATACTTAATTTTCATCATTAGTTATCTGGGTTTTTTTTTTTTTTGGTGGCTACTGGGTAAGGGAATCTGAATCATTAAAAAAACTTCTGAGTACTTTTGACTTTATTAGGACAGATAATTCATGGATAAAAATTTTGGTTTTGTGAAGTGTGATCATATGCCCCAGCTTATGCTTTCTTTTTTTCTCAAAAGTGGCTCAGTTAAAAATTATGTAGTTATAATTTGAAATTATCTACCTGTAGACTAAATGTTTTCAGATAAATATTAGGAATGTACAGTTAGAATAGATAATTTGCTACAAAAATTAAAAATTTTTCTCCATGAAAACAGTTTTTTTGTTTGGAGTAAAAGGAAATTAATCTATAAATAGGCTTGTTGTGGTGTCTTAAATAAAAGCAGGACATTCATTTGTGTAATCATGGAAATTTGCTTGCCAAACCAGGTTTAGAATTGTAGACACATAAAAGTTATTGACCTTGTGAGGGAACCTGAACTGCTGCGTTCTTTTGACAATTTAGAAAATTCTTTTGCTTCGTGTCCCTTTCATAATTTAACTTGCCTTTTATTTATTCTTTATTATTATTTAGTGTTTTAATTGGCAAGTAAAAACTGTATGTATTTATGGTATACAACATGTGGTTTTGTGGAATGGCTAAGTCAGCTATTTAACATGCATTACCTCACGTACTTGTGTGTGGTGAGAACACTTAAAGTCTACTTTCAGCTATTCTGAAGTGTACAACACAATGTTACCAGCTGCAGTCACCATGTTGTACAGTAGATCTCTTGATTGCCTTTTAAAAGTAGGAGAGCTTTCCTGATGAGGCTTGGGACTCTGGTTTCATAAGACAAATATTAAAGTCAGCATATCAGCATTTAAAACAAATGTATGTTTTATTTTTCTCAAACCCACAAATTTGATAGTTCCTTATAACTTTTCTATTTTGATAGTGTTAGGGATTGCTAAACAAAAGTAAATAATTTGTGGTGATGAAACTTGACTAATTGAACTCTAGCTAATTGAACTAATTGAACTCTTCATAATTTTTTCTTATAGAAAGGGAGCAGTGTTTAAAGTAACTTGATTTGTGGTTTCATGTCAAGCAGTAGATAGAATAGTGTGCGTGCTTATTTCAGTTAGAAGTGGAGAGACCCGGCATGCTCTTGTGTCTTCATATTGACTTCTTGGGTAAGTCCTGTCTTCCAGTCATGGAAGATGAAACTGAGGTGCAGAGGAAATGATAGGGGCAGAATTCAAACCCAGATTAAAGCAGATTGTTCATTGTGTCTACTCTGTTCTGGACATTGAGTTCTGGGTTGGGTGGTGGTTGTTTTTTTTTAGTCCTCAAAATTATTTTTTCCCACTGTTTAAATTTATTATTTTGTTTTTCTCTTTCTATCCTTGATTTAGCGCTTTTTTTTTTTTGATAATATTTTGATGAGTTTCACTTCATCCGACATCATATCACCAGAAATAATAATAAACAGCCCATGCCTTCACATACACGAAAATTGAGTCTTTGTATGGATGGAATCTATTAAGTTGGAGTAAGTGTCATTCCATTGAAAGGCGAAGCTCTTTGGCCTATGTCTTGAAATAAGGTGTTTATGCGTTCATCAGGTACTCGTGCCTGGAGCTGTTATGGGTTCTGGACCACATAGTGAACAGGATAGAAAGGGGATATTTTCACACTCTGTTTCTAGACACAGTGAATTTCTGGGGCATGCTACTGAACAGCAGGATTCTGGCCCGAATAAACTGTTGCTTGTCCTGTGTTCAAGAGGCATCATCTGTGATTGAGCACGTAAAAGCAGCAAGGAGTGGAATGGCTGGTGGTGGTGGGGAAGGTCAGGAGGGTCTGGATTTGACATCCACATGCATGTCTTACTAGCCGCGTGAGCTTGGATTAAGCATCTTACCTTTCCAGGCCTCAGCTTTCTTCTATGAACTGAGGACAGTCCCTCCCTGGTAGAACTGATTGAGCATAAAATGTATGAAGTGGTTAGCTCACTTGGGATAGTGTGGTGCTAGCAACACCAAGGTCAGGGGTTCAGATCCCTATAATGGCCAGCCGCTCAAAAATACAGTGTACGAAGTGCCTGGCACATAGGTCCCTTGCTAGTCTGGGACTTGTTGCAAATTGTGAGGCTTTATTAGGGATTATTGATTGGGTGGTGAAAACGAGAGTCTGTCCATTAAACTGGCCGTGAAAGCTGCTTCCAGGATAGTGGGCTCTCTTCAGCAATTAGTGAGTGCGTAGTCCAGGGAAGGTGCTATTAGATATACTTGTTAGGCTTTTGAGAGCTTTAATTATGTAGCCATATTATAGTTGATGTCATCGGGTAACCAGTTTGGCCATATGTATCAGGATTCATTCATGCCCTTTGACCAGAAACCCTACCATGGCAATTCTATAATTGCCATGTAAATTAGGAATAACCAGAGGGTGGGAAGCCATATAACCTAAGATGTTCATAGAGACATTATTAAAGGTATATAATAGAAAAAACCTATCTCAGTACTTAACAGCAGGTAAAATGTGTGTTAGCTTTTAGAATATTGTCGTCAAACATAATTATTATGAAGACCTACCTTGCATTTGTAATGTGAGAAAAAGCAGATTATGAACTTGGAAACACTGTGAGTGCAGTAGACATGTACAAGGAGCATGAGCTGGGAATGAGCATGGTGAGGTAGACAGGGCTGGAAATTATAGGAATTTGGATTCTGTGTGGAATGAGTTTGAACTCTGCTGAGAGCTGTGGGAACCCCTGGAGGGTTTTTAAACCATGCTTGATGAAGGGCTGGGTTTGGATAACGCTGGCATGGTGGTGTGAGCATGGCCAGCCATTGGAGCATTTGTTGCGTTACTTTTAATTTAATTTTTTTTTGAAACAGAATGTAATGCTTCTGTAGTATTTTGAATTTTAAAAATAATTAGCATGTTTTATTTTGAAACAGTAAAAACCTAAATAAAAGGAAAAATGCAGTTGAGTTAAATACAAAACAATTGTAGATTGTAAATTCTAATCGGAGCTATTTTTGTTTTGTTTGGGGTGGGGGTATGTCTGGCACAGGGATTGAACCCTGGACCTTGGTGTTAACAGCTCCACACACTAACCAACTGAGCACCCCCTGGAGCTATTTATCTCAGTACAAAGTTTTTGTTGTTATTGTTGTTTTTTACCATAAGCTTTGGGATTGAATGGTTGGGCTTTGCTCAAATACCCAAGAATGAATATTAACTAGTTTACAGCTGAAACAGCCTTTCAGAGAAGGTCTCAAGTGTATTTTCTACATCTCATTTTAAGAAGCTTCATAACCACTCCTCAATTTTATTTTACATTTAGGGACCATTTTAAGCTATGCATTTAGATGTTACTTTTTTTTTTTTTTTGTCTTTTTCGCGACCGGTACTCAGCCAGTGAGCACACCGGCCAGTCCTATATAGGATCCGAACCCGCGGCGGGAGCGTCACTGCGCTCCCAGCGCCTCACTCTCCCGAGTGCGCCACGGGGTCGGCCCTAGATGTTACTTTGACTGCAGTTAGATTGGGTTTTGAAATTTTATTATAATCAAGTTCTTCTATTTAAGTACTAAATGCTCTAGAATCTATCTTTAATATTCATAGGCAGAAAGTCATTCGGATTCCTGTATAGGCCAGCTGCCAAAAAAAAAAAGTTGCCTAATTCTATATAGATGTCTACAGATAATTTTTTTTTAGTTTTTTTATTGTTTGTATCACTTTTTTAAAAAGTTTATTTATCAATATTATTTTACATTCTACGATGTTGCAGAGCAGTTGGGGGAAGGGGGAGAAGGGAAGGAGGAAGGAAATAGGGAGGGAGGAGGAGGGGTAGGATTGAGGCCTGTGGCACTTCCATTCATTCCTGCAGGGGAGACCAGGGGGCTTCCAGCGGTGTCTTGGTCATTGCTGGGCTGGGTGCAGAAGTCAGGGCAGTGTGGCTGACTGAAGCCCTCGCCCCTCCATCGCTCCAGCTTGGGAGCCTGGGGTGCAAGAGGGCGCTACTTGCAGTGGCTAGTTGGTTGTTGCTAGGCTGGTTGTGGGTGTTGTGGGGGTGTGGCCGAGTCCCCCCACCGCCCCAGTTAGCTCGGGAGATTATATAACTTTTTAAAGAGATAGTCATTTTTAATATATGTCTTATAAAAGTGGGATCAGACTGAGTATATTACGTAATGTTTTTACACAAGCAGTATGCCTTTAGTGTAGAAGGTACAGAATAAACAAAATTGGAAAATCATCCTGCAAGTTAGTTTGTGAAAGACAACGTAAGCACCAGTAAATAGTTTGAATTACTCTGTAGTAATTGGGCTAGCATTAATGTATGTTTCTGTTGCTAAAATTTATTACAGAGATAAGGCAAATTAGAATTGATTACTTGTTCTTACTCTGAGGTCCAGTCATTTTAGTGCCAGTAAGAGACATTTTTTTTTTTTTTTTTTTGGTCTTTTTGTGACCGGCCGCACCACGCTCAGCCAGCGAGCGAACCGGCCATCCCTATATAGGATCCGAACCCGCGGCGGGAGCACTGCCGCGCTCCCAGCGCCGCACTCTCCCGAGTGCGCCACAGGGTCGGCCCAGAGACATTTTTATGAGTAAAATTTGCAAGTAATGAAATGCACAGATCCTAAGTGTATAATTAATGAGTTTTGACAAATGTGTGTACCCAAGTAATCTCAGTCAAGGTCTGGGACATTTTGATTACCCCAGGAAATTCTCTCCTGCCCCTTCTAGTGGATCTCCATCCCCTAGATGACTGTCACTGCTAAAGAGTATATTTGAACAAATATTTTTGTTTGTGAATATAATTATTGTAACTCTTTTTAATTCGTAGGTGATAAAAACCTTCAGATGGCAGATAACAGGTAAGCTGAATGGACTTTGTCTGTTGGAGTGTAAGACTTGGTGAGCAAGAGCCAAGCCTAAGCATCGCTAGGATCAAAGTTACATGCATTTCATGCTCTAGCTGGTGGCTCCTTTCTTTCTCTGTATTTAAACCCATAAAGGAATTGCTTGGGACATGAAGGGTCTCAAATATTGATACTTAAAGCCTTTTGTGGAAAGCAGTCTTTGTTCCTGAAGCATAGTGGCCCTCCCCCCAGGGTGAAATCATGTGATTAACTTCATTCTAACCTTCTGTAGCCACAGGTGGTCCAAGTGAAACTTTTAGTTTTCAGATTGAAGATTACTTTTGTTTCTGTCCATTACTTGATGTTTTTTTTTTGAGGAGGGGGGTGTGTCCAGAAATCTTTGAAAAGTGTTGGATCTGTTCTCACGAAGTCTCGTGGTTTTGGAGACTTTGCAAGCTTCCCTTACAGAGCTGCTGTGGGCACTGCCTTGACTTGGTAAGAGTGCTTTGCTTTGATCGCAGAGCAGCTGACCAGACAGTGGCATATTTTTTGTTTGGTTGGTTTGGTTTGAGGGTTGGAAGCAGATTTTGTGAGAAAAGAAGTTGTAGAAATGAAAACTAAGAAGCTTTGGTTCGGGCTGGAAATTAAACTCTATAGGGTGGCATGTGTGTTAGCAGTGAACAGGGGGATGGTAAGTGTTAGAATATTTTTCAATAACAGAAAGGAAAGTAAGTATCTCTCCGATGAGACACAGAGTGTGTCAGTAGTTCTCCTCCACCCAGATCTGAAGTCACTGTAGAGACACCTCTTAATATATTGAAGGAATAAGAAAAACAACCATTTATGCTGTTTGTGTTTGGAACTGTTTTACAGTAGCACTTTTTAAACATAATGTTCTAGTTTTTCAGATGGGGTTCCTTCAGATTCCGTGGAGACTGCTAAAAATGCAAGTGGTGATGCAGGTCAGTTCACTGTGTGCGTGAGAGAAGTCATGGCTGCAGGGTCTGCATGTGGGGAGGGAACCATTATAATAATGCCATAAAGGATTACTACACTTCAGAGATTTGGGGAAAGTTAAGAGTAGTTAAAATGAAAATAATGGGCCGGCCTGTGGCTCACTCAGGAGAGTGTGGTGCTGATAACACCAAGGCCACGGGTTCGGATCCTATATAGGGATGACCGGTTCACTCACTGGCTGAGTGTGGTGCTGACAACACCAAGACAAGGGTTAAGATCCCCTTACCGGTCATCTTTTAAAAAAAAATAAAAATAAATAAAATAAAATAAAATGAAATGAAAATCATTACCTCATTTAAAAATGTTTTTATTATAGGAAATACAGACTACAGAAGTAAAGAGAATAGTACGGTACACCTCCTGTACCTGCCATCTCTCAGCTTTAGCATTAGTTCGCAAGTGACTGGTCTTTTTAAAAATTCCTTTATTTTTATTTTTTTGGCTGCTGGCCATTAGGGAGAACCAAACCATTGAGCTTGATGTTGCAAGGTTGTGCTAACCAACTAAGCTAACTGGCCAGCCCCTGACCAGTCTTCTTTATCTATACATTTAACTTCCCCTCCCTGGTTGTTTGAAGCAGATCCCAGAATTATCATTTTATCAGTAAATTTATAGATGTGATAATCTTTCCCCCATTAAAAAATGTGTATGTGCATACTTTTTCCTCCTCCTGAACTGTTTGAAAACAAATTGTGGATATTCTAACTCTTTTTGCCTAAAACCATTTAGTGTAAATTTCCTGAAAGCTAGAATGAATTCTTATAACCACAGTACCATTACCACACCAGTAAACTTAACATTGATACAGTATGTTATACAGCATGCAGTCATGTTCATGCATCCCTGGTTTTTTCAGCTGATCTTTTTGCCCCACATCCAGGTCTAGGGACTAGTCCGGGATCTTGCTTTTGTGTTTAGTTGTATCTCCTTTGTTCCAGAGTCACATCCCCACATGTCTGTTTTATCTGTCATTGCATTGACGTATCAGAACACTCTGGGCCATGGTTGTCTTGTAGAAAGCCCACAATCTGGATTTGTCTGGTCGTTTCCTCCTGATGAGATTCAGGGTAAACACTGTGGCAAGCATGGCACACAGGTGATGTGGTTCAGGAGGCATGTGGTGTCAGCCAGGCCCCTGACTCAGAGGACACTAAGAAAGACAACTTGGTTAAGGTGGTGTCTGCCAGGCTTCTCTGTTGTTCAGGTACTTTGACCTTGAGGCAATCTGTTGGGCATGCACAGGTGTCCTGTTCTCCTTCAGACTTGCAGGGCAGTTTGAATACCTGTTGATGGTCCTTGCCTGGATCAGTAATGGTACTGGTGGTTGCAAAAGGGTGTTTGTCTAATTCTGCCAATCCTACCATGCACCACGTGTTAAAGAAGAACCTTCCCTCCCCTTACTTTAGTGCTGCTGTAGACTCGTGGGTTATTTTATTCAGCGCGTTTTCAGTTGCCATCATTATTCTTGTTGGCGTACAAATTGTCCCATTTGGTCGGGGGAGTCCCTTCAAGCCGGCTTCTGAGTTCTTTTGACATGTCCCCACCAGTTTTTGAGTTTTGGTAGCTTTGTAGCACAATGTGATGTTCCATCTTACCCTGAGCTGTCCTTGCCCCAGACCTGGAGTCTGCTATTTGCCCAAGGGGCCCTGTTCCTTTCAGTGGGGAAAGATACTTAGAAACCAAAATACAGACGCTAGATGTCATTATTCCCAGGCCCTTTCAGGGGACAGAGCTAGAGATGTGTTTGTATGTACATGTAGTATTTATATATTGTACAGGTATATAGTCTTATATATACAAAATTACACACATCACGTGCAGATACACAGTGCTTCGTGTTGGTGGTTGTGTTTGGGATTCTGGATAGTAAAGTCGACTGAAGACTTGGGGTGCTCAGCTTGCCCACGTCAGGGAGAACTCCCAGACAGGCACTGCCTTTTGAGAGAAGAAAGGGTGCCATGTTTGGGTTTCGTATTATATCATTAAGAGGGAAATTATTCAAGAAACATTTAGAGTCTTTACCATGAGCCAGGTATCATACCACTCCATAGTCACAGTTGAGAGAAAGGACAGTTACACCCACTCCACATCTCATTTGTTTATTGGGAAATGGGTTTCTAGATACAAGCAACTCAGTATTATAAGTTAAGTATAAATGGGAATAAGCTGTAAGGGGAGAAGGATCGTCAGGGAGTGCATCGTGGAGGAGGCAGGATTGGACAGAAGGGCATACAAGACATTGGCAGCAACTTGGGCACAGAAAACGTGAAAGCACAGTGCTGCCAGGGGGCTTGCAAGAACAGAGCTTTTCTGGACTGTGAAGTCACGGCTTGGAAGTGAGCTGGGCCACAAGTGGGTGCTGTTTTATTTTGAGGAACTGATCCATCTCATCCATGTCCTTGGCGTCTGGACACCACTGTGGGACTTGGGGAGAGAGGTGAGGTAGCCCACCTGAACTTAGCAGTTCATGTTGTCCTCAGTTGTGAGGTTGGGGCCTACACAGCTACAGGTGACAACCAAGAATCTCTGGGTGTCCCTTCAGAAGATTTGTAACCACCCACTTAGGTGATTAACATGGAGTATTAAATGCTTTTAAAATAAATTTTAGTTATTTTCAAAACAGATGTTTTTAAGAAGTTACTGGCTACATTTAGAAATGAAGGTAGCTAATCAAAGCTACATAGATACATGTTGGTAATTTTCAAGTCTTGACTATTCTCTAGTGGGCATATTTTAAATATTTTTGGTCTTGTTTTTAACTCATTAGAAAAGCTCACAGATCAGGTGATGCAGAATCCTCAAGTTTTGGCAGCTTTACAGGAGCGACTTGACAATGTCTCTCACACTCCTTCCAGCTACATTGAAACGTAAGTATGCTGCAATAATATATCATGCAACTTTAAGAAACAAAATTAAAACAAAGACAAAAGCCATTTTCCGGTTCTTTAGAGTAGGAATAAATGTGTTTTTTGTTATGCAGGCAGTGCCTGATGAGAGCCAGGCACTGGGGTCAGAGGTGAGTGACACTGTCCTGTGCTTGGGCTCAGTTTGTCTGGTGGAGGGATTAATGCAGCCTGTCGAGTTGTCTGATGGGGAGTGCATGGTGCCATCCTGTGGAGGTTTGGAGGACTCTACAGATCATCTGAGTTGGGCAGGAGGAGGAGGAGTTGGCTGAGAACAAGATGTTTTCTGTTTCTGGTGGTTCCTAAGTTAACTACAAGTATCAGTCTTCCCTGGCTAGTCTACATGAGTCTGTGATACCAACACCTTTGCTTTTTCATGAGAGGTCTGTGTCCTAGTTGTGTTGCATGGTAACAATGACAGAGATGCCCATCCTGGGATCCTAGGATGGCTCTACTCGGGGACTGCCTGTCTTCCTCCTGGACCTCATCTACAGTCAGGTCAGGGCTTGGTCTTAGAGAATGGCTTTCTCTCTACACTGGTTCCCTGCTCAGGGCTATTCCTGAGGGGAGGGGACACTTGGGGTTTGCTTTTTGCCCATTTAAAGGCTTCTCTGGGGATTACTTGGTTAGGTTTTGTGGTACATTTTTTTGTAGATTAAATTGATGGAATGGAGTGTGAGTGTCAGGAGCTGAGAGTGAATGATGGTCTCTAGTCTTCTGGCTTTAGAAACCGGGCGAGTGGTGGGGTCCACTGAGAGGAGCTGTGGGAGGGACAAGTTGTTGTGGGAACAGAGCTGGCTTCACACTGGCCTGGCTGTGCAAGAAGTGCCTGTGGGGAGGGTGGAGTGTGGTTGGAGTAGACGATTGAAGGGCTGCTGTGGAGGGTGCTGGGGCTCAGTTTGCTTAGAATCCTTTGTTGTTTTTGCTCCAGTGGGAAGACTTCAGAAATGTAAAAACTAATTTAAAATTGTGGAAAGGTGTACAGATGTCTGTGCAGCTGCCACTTCATTAAATTTTTTTTTTGATGTCTTTTTTTTAAAAAAATTTGTTTTATCAATATACAGTGTAGTTGATTTTCATGACCCCTTACCAATTCCTCCCTCCCACCCATCACTTGATTAAATATTTATGCTACTTTTCCCTTGTTCCTGTCTGTTTGCAGTAGTCTTAGAATGTTAAATACCAGCTGGGAGTCTTTGGTTAGGACCTTACCTTGGGGTAGCCATGGATGTGATTACCCCAGGTCAGTGATCTGTTAGGATTCAAGGCTGTTATTCCAGTACTTTCCAAATGGTGGTGTGTGTGAGTTGCCTGCTGCTCTGGGCTGTCTATTGTTAGAGGGTAAGGAAGAGCTTCTGCTTGTGCTGGTTGTACACTTCAGGACTGGTCCATGTGCGTGAGTGTCTGAAGTGCAGCACCCAGGGCCCACCTCAGGGTAATTATTTGAGTCTGTGATGAGGCCCAGGATCCCTCTCTTTGTTCCACATGATTGTGACCAAGGGCTTTAAATTTCATGTCTTTTTGTTTTTTGTTTTTGGTTTTGTTTTAATATAGAACAGAAACAAAAGGCAGAGAAACTCATGATTGATCTGGCTCTAGAAGAGAACAAACTTTCCTGGTGTATGTTCCTCAGGTTTTTCCCTTGGTGTGTGTTAACACGAGGACTTCCACGTGATACCAAACATTCCCATACAACATGATTATGGACAGGCTGTGTTTGGATCCTGTTCAACTTGTCATTGTTTCGTTTTTCACTTTTGCGAACAGTACATCAGTGGACATTGTGGCATAAATATCTAGTTATTTCATTAGGATAAATTCTTAGAAGTAGAATTACTGAATACAAAGGACATTTTCAGGGTTCTTCTCTGCCCTTAAAGAGGATGAATGAGTCAGGGCTTCCTTGGCCTCATCATAGGCAAGTGTTTTGTTTTCTTAATCTCCAATTTGGTAAGGAAAGGGTGACAGTTCATATAAATTTGCATTTTGGGGGGGATATTTTATAAGGTTGAACCTTTCTTCATGTTCGGAGATTTTTGTTTTTTCTTTTGTGAATTATCTTTTCAGCTTCCTCTTTTATGCCCTTTTTTTTGTTGGGGTATTTGTCCTTTTTTAAATGGTTTTTAGGAGCTCTTTTTTATAGTAAGGATGTTAATTCTATGTTAACCTAAATTTATTGAATAAGACTGCCTTAATTTGCAAGCACACAAATGTTTTATTTCCTATTTCCTCTTTTAGTCTACCTAAAGCAGTGAAAAGAAGAATTAACGCATTGAAACAACTTCAGGTGAGATGTGCTCATATAGAAGCCAAGTTCTATGAAGAAGTTCATGACTTGGAAAGAAAGTATGCAGCATTGTACCAGCCTCTCTTTGACAAGGTGGGGAACTCTGTGAATAAATTTGATTAGTATATTTTAAATCTTCCGTTAGGTAAACATGTCACCTCTCCCAGGGTGACGGAAACGCAAAGGATTAATCAAAAGCCCATTTTTCCAGAGCAGTGAGTGGCCCAGAAGGGGTTAATCTCAGGAATAATTCTTTCAAGAGAGAAGGATTCCTAGGAAATAATCCTGAATTAGGTTTTCTCTCAGTTTTTATTGTCCAGGCAAGAAAGTTACAGAAAAGAAACACAGGTGGTTACAGAAAGAACGAGATAATTGTCATGGCAACACTTAGTTCCCTAAGAAACTCAAAGAAATGGCTGAAGACGAGATGAGGAACATCCCCCAACCATCAGCCTTGAAGCCTTTAGCTCACATACTTTCCCATCACTAGGTTTAGCTGCACCAAGGATGACTGCCCTTAGAGCAGGCATTTTTACTGTTACAATTTTTAAATCTACAACAGAGACTTTAGTTCTGGAAAAGTTTTCTGTTTTTCCCAAGCTAAGCATTTCTATGTGCAGTACTAAAAGGTTAGGCTGTTCCTTAAACGAGAGGGCTGTGGCCCCACTAAGCTGTAAGTTAGGCCCTGTGGAAACGTTTGCTCTGTTAATGTTGGTATCTTCCACATAAATATCCAGGTTTACCCAGGGAATCAAGCTTAGAATCTTCAACTAAGTTACAAAAATGTCCAGTTTTCAGAGTCTTTTTATAGACATTATTTATTAACTCATCCTAACTCTTGAGTTTCCAAATAACCTAACACAATTCTAATAAAGTCTCGTTTTGTGTAGAGAAGAGAATTCATCACTGGTGATGTTGAGCCAACAGACGCGGAGTCAGAGTGGCACAGCGAGAACGAGGAGGAGGAGGAGCTGGCTGTGAGTGTCTTGAAGATGAGCGCAGCTTGTGTTCTGTTTTAATGCCATTAGGAATAGGAAACTTTTTTTTTTTATGGTTTTTAGTCATGGATAAAACTTTCTGAAGAAGAGAGCTACAGAGGAGGTGCTCCTTTCTTCTGAGGCTGGCTGTTCAGGTTCCTTTACGATTTCGGCTGGTGTCTGACACAGTACTGTCAGTTATGTGATGAGTGAGACACAGCCCCCCCTCAGTTATCTGTCTGCAGTAGTATATTGAATGAAGGATCTGACGAACAAAGAGGAAAATGTCAGTAAACAGGTCTGGCTGGTTAGCTCACTTGGGAGAACAGGTGCAGGTAACACCAAAGTCATGGTTTCATATCCCCATACCAGTCAATCTCCCTCCACCCCAGCCAAAAAAAAATCAGTGAACATTTTAACTGAGAGAAAGCAGAGGTCAACAAGGGGAGAGGTCTGCCCATGTTCTCAGCCCCTGGGAGATTGGGAGTGTTGTGCTGAGGAGGGTGTATTGGAAACATTTGTGCCATCCTGCTCAGGGAAGGTGATGTATGCTTTGTTAAATATACGTAGCCAAAGTGCATCTCTAGACTGGTAAATTGCTGGTCATTGTGCTGATTTGCCCCGTCTGTCAGCTGCCTACAGCCTTTTTCTGGTGATAGGTTTCATTCCAGTGCCATGGAATGTCCCAGCATACCACAAGCTTAACTTTGTCAGCCTGATTTTATGTTTGGGAGACAGGTTAGCTTTTATCCTGCAGCATTAACTTTTAGGGGTTTTTTTTTTTTTTTTTTTTTTTTTTGAGATGTATATTAATTTTGGAAGCCATGTATGTTTTTGATTTTTTAAAATATATGTGGAGCCTGGCCTAGTTGAAGCCATGGCTGTGGATCATTGTAGCTGTGAATCTGTTCCTTACAGCTCAGAAAAATATGCCTTTGTTGATTAAATAATTTAATTGGGGTGGGGGGCTGATTGGTAAGGGGATCTGAATCCTTGACCTTGGTGTTATAACATTGCACTCTAACCACCTGAGCTAACCAGCCAGCCCCTTGTTAATTTAAAAAGCCCTACAGGGCCAGCCCGTGGCTCACTCAGGAGAGTGTGGTGCTGATAACACCAAGGTCATGGGTTCAGATCCCTGTATAGGGATGGCCGGTTGGCTCACTTGGGAGAGCGTGGTGCTTACAACACCAGGTCAAGGGTTAAGATCCCCTTACCGGTCATCTTTAAAAAAGAAAGAAAAGAAAAAGCCCTACAGGACTGTTTCATAGTGGCAGACCGGTTTGACACAGCATTCAGAATTTCACACGCTTCCGTCCGCATTTTTCCTAGGGCTGTGGTGTTTATAAAAGACTCCGGGCCCCAGACTGATACTTGCATGCTGCCTGCGTCTCTGCATTTATAGCTGTCTCCTAGCTGGACATGCAAATTGCTGAGAAGTTTCTTGTTGCTGAAGACGCAGCTGCAGCAAACATTAACTTCAACTCTCCCCTCCCCGCATTGTAACCAGAGGTCAGATTCTTAGTTCAAGTGAACTTGATTATCCTTGAACTGGATTTTTTTTCACCTAAATAGTAGTGGTGGTCTGCAGATCTGTGTTGCATCTCCTCAGGACTGATGCCAAGTCTTCAGCGTCTGCATCTGGTGACGGGTGGTTATCCCAAGAGGAGCATCTCCCAGAGCCAGCCCTGGACTGCCTTTTCCAAATTTGGTGGCATTTTGCCATCTCATTAGCTTTTTACCCCCTCAATATGAAATTATATCATGGAATGACATCTGGATGTAATGCCCCGAGTGCTTTTTCCCTCAAGAACATCTGAAAGTGTCACGTTCACATTAGTTTTGGAGATGTAGACTCAAAGAAGAAGGATTTTTGATAGAAGCTGGTATAGGATTCTGAAATTCTGCATTGAGCTGTTGAGTTATGGTAAATTCCTTTTTCCATGAGAAATACTCTGTTTTGCATCTTTCTTTTAGGGAGACATGAAAAGTAAAGTAGTCATAGCAGAAAAAGAAGCTGCAGCAGCTGAAGAACCAAATCCCAAAGGAATTCCGGAGTTCTGGTTTACCATCTTCAGAAACGTAGATATGCTAAGTGAATTAGTACAGGTGAGCAATATCTACCTCATAGAGTTTATGGTGGTCTTCTAAAATTACTTATCCATTATCTCCGTGTGCTGTCATGCAGTTCTCGGGAAACAGCTAGCAACTCTGATCCCATGTTTGTGAATCAGTTTGGTTTACCTCCTGTAGTTGTTTACCCCTATAAAGGTCTGTGGCCTTGGCCTCAGAAAGCTTGTGAGTAGTTTCAGTACACCCCCATCTCCATCTCTCATGGTGTGAACAAGCAAAAAGTATGAGGACAAGAGATGAGAGTGGAATTACTTTTGAAGAGACAAGCTCTGTGTGTGTAGACAGATACACGCACATGCACTTCTCAGTATGTTCTTGATACTTGAAATGGGCCTGTTGTATAGCCTTGCGAGTTGCATAAATATATAACAAGCTGCTAATAATTTCTGATGATTTCTCATGAAAAAGTCTCTTTTTTAAAAAAAAGGAATAGCCAACCTTTCTGCTTTTGTCTTACCTTGTTAGCTTTTCTGTAATGAAATGGTGAACTAATTAAAAGGTAACAAATTTGACTTTCTCTGAAATGAGTTACAGCAGGAGTTTCTAGAATACAGAAACACATCCTGCCCTAAGTCTCGGGGCTGACTTGCTGCGTGGATTCTCTCACTGCTCCAGAGTCTGCAGACACAGCCACGTCTGCACTTAGGCTTGCTCCATACAGCTCCGAGCTGTGCCTGTCCTGGCACAGTGTTTCTCATGTCATGGAGCACAGCTATTGTCCCTTGTAAACAGTTATAGTATTACTTGCACAGGATTTTACAAATACTTTTTTAATAGTTTTCACTACATTGATGTTTCTGCTACCTCCCATGTTTAATGCTTATCCTCTATGGGTGGAAAACACACATTTCTTACTTTCCTTCCAAACCAGAGATGCATCTGAAATAGAGTAGCCTTGGTTTTCCTGATCTGAGCTTCCTTTTCATATGGAAAGGTGGGATTTAAGAAGATTAGACCATACTTTAAAAAGAATGTCGTGACCTAGAAATTTGTTGGAAGAATTGAATAGTATCTTCCGGAGTGGCACAACTGAATATTAGAATCACCTGGGCAACTTTTAAAACTAAAGAGCTATATCATTGCCTCCCCCACTGCCACTGTGTCAGAGAGAGTTTGGAGGGGTTTTCAGAAGGTCCTCCTGTGATTCTGATGTGCCCCAAGAGCTGAAAACCCCCTTGGAGGGGGAGCAAGTGGAAAGACTGGCTCATAGGTAGTTCTTCCTAGTGGGGGTGGGAGAACTCATGGAAGTGCAGGTTCTGAGTGAGTGAGTCTGGGTGGGGCCTGAGGGCCTGCATTTCTAATGTGCCCTGGTGATGCCCACACTGCTGGGTGGGGGCATGTGGTGAATAGTAGTGAGGTTGTGATGGTGTGGTGTTTTCAGTGACTTGAGTGGGTGGCTGGCTCCTGGTGTCCTGTGTGGCCATCTAGCCAGCTCTTTTGTAACTCAGGCATCAGTGTGGCTGCTTATTCAGGGGTTGCCTTGGAGTTTGGAGCGCAGTGGCATGGGTCACTGTAGTTTAGTGGGGTGCACCTCTATGTTAGTGTCAGTGCTTCAGTTTTGAAGCCATGAAGTGTCTTAATGCTTTTTGTTTTAAAAGCTATGAAAAGATAGGTTGAGGTTTATGCAGTAGTCAATATGCAGAGAAAGTGAGGGAGTATCATTTGTACTGTGTATAACCTGATAGTGAGCAATGGTAGGTTCTATTTTGGTCAAGTATTAAATCCTAAAGATGGGATTGACTCTAGGTTTTTCAGTTATGTATTTGGGGATAGTCAAAATATATTCCTGCAATTAAGAGTTTTGAAAATTTGAGGTAGCAGCTTTACGGTCTAAGTCTCTGAGATGCTTCCGGTGTTGTGCTTTTGGGTCCTTAGTTTTGAGTGTCTGCTAATGTGGGCCATTGCTATATAAAATTCTTGTTCCGGGGGTACATGGCTGGCTGAGGAAATTAAGGGCATAATGATCATTTCATGAATTTTGGGAAAATGTAGTGTGTACTCCTCCTTTGGGCTGAGTTTGAAGTTCCCAGGGCCAGCTATTTGGAAAATATGCTGGTGAAAATACTCATCGTGGCAATTTAGAACTGGGGGTTCATATGGGGTGGGTGGTGCACTCAGCATCAGGTCCCAGGGCCTTCTGGCTCTGGCATTGAAGACGTGGCATCTCGTGCTGGTGTGGCCTTCTTTCAAAACTGCCTTTGGGTTCGTTTTTGTCCAGAGACTTGCTAAGTGTTTTTTTGTTGCTGTTTTTGCTTTGTTCTACAATGTCAAAAGAACTTAAAATTGAGACGTGGGCAGTTGTCAGATTTGATTCTTAGAACTTAATGGAATCTCAGGAAATTCCTAGGTTTATAGATGTCAGGGTAAAGAAGTGCCTTCGTGTTGCAAAGAAAGCCCCTCCCGTGTGAATTTGAGTCTGTAGTTCCTCTTCTTTCTCCCACGGACTTCCTAACACAACAGGTTTGGCAAAGTGTTTAAGGTAATGATCACTTGTGAAAACACACAGCCGTATATAAGAGTTGTAAGCTCTCTAATGCCACCAAGTTAGACCTTTCTAAGTGTTACTGGAGAAGTGACCATGTGTGTAGTGGATTTTGTGTATTCATTGCCATAGGTGGGGAATTTTTCTGTCAAGGCTAATAGCTGATCTAGCGTTTTTCCTGATTTCCAAGCTCCTCCTCCTGTCTCCTGAGGTACTGAGGACCATCAGTCTTGGTTGGTGACATTTCTGATTTTTGTATGCAGTGGCACCTGGTGGCAGGAACGCAGTAAGGGCCCTTGCCCCAGCACTGAAGACAGGCAGATGCCAAAGGTCACCATTGTTCCCTGCCGGAGAAAGTTGGCAGCTAACACTTGGCACCTCACTGCAGTCGGCTAGAACCCGTAGTCGGTGAACTAATTTGGTTGCTTCCTGGAAGTTATTACTTGACAAGGACAGAATTTCAACACGGCTAATTGTATTCAACATCCAGGATTGTAGGCAATGAGATGTGTGTTGCTTTTAAAAAGACCATTGGAAATTTTTTTTCTTTTTGGTTAGGAATACGATGAACCAATCTTGAAACACCTGCAGGATATTAAAGTGAAGTTTTCAGACCCTGGACAGCCTATGGTGAGTACTGACTGAGCTCCTGGTGGCATCAGAAGGGGTCAGGCCACTAAGGCTAACGGGCTTGGAGCCAGAGGCAAGAAATCCATCCCTGTCGCTCATTTGTTGGGCAGCCAGGAGCAAGACTGGACACCGAGAGTTAGACTTGGTCCCACATTGCCTTTCTGTGCCTCATTCAGCTCTGGGATTGGGATTCTGAGCTGGACAGTTTGATAAGTAACATAGACCTCCGAGGCCACAGAATTGGCTGGTGGCCGACAGGTGTCAGGCAGGTTTCAACTCCTGTGGTGAAACCTGTGGTGGAGTCCACTGTGCCAGGCGTGGGTCTTTTGGTTTTGTTTCTTTGGTCAGATGGGCTGATAACATACTTATCCTAAGTGTTTCACGTGGATCTAATAATATTTTTTAAAAGTTTAAAACGATGGGAGGTGTATACACAAGGCAACACTTATACAGAAATCCAAGATAGTGATAAAAGGAACCTACTAGATTTTACACTAAAAAAATAATTGCAGGTATGACAGAAAAATGTTTTCCTACCCTTGGTCATGAAACATCTCTTTCCAAAATGTTTGCTATAGGGCAGCTTTACACTAAGTAGTGTTAGTGGGGTGGATCTGCTGCTGTTAGTAAGATGAGCTTGACCTAAGTCAGCCCTTACTTTGATCTGAAGCAGTGTCATGCTGATCTTGAGATGATGCTGTCTTAACCCAGCCTGGCCCTCCCAGGATGCACTGTTCGTAACCGGTTAACCTGGCTGTGGTTAAGGGGTTCCATTCCAGTGCTACAGCATTTCCAATGGCACATGACTGACTGACCAACTAGTGGCTTTCAGTTTCAGTTCTTGGAAACAAATGCGTTGAGGGGCTGTGGATTAGGGACCTCAAAGGGGGTTTAAGGACCTGGGTCTCTTCTTCCCTTCCCTCCTCAGTGCACTGGGCCCCGGGTTAATGGACGAGGGCCAGTGTGCATGGGATTTCCTTATTGCAAGTCCTGAAGGTGATGCCTGGGGTGGGGGTAACATGTCTGTCCCTTCTGCTTTTTTCCATCTCTGTTCCACTGTGGGAGGTGACATTCAGCTGCTACTCTGTAGGTGGGGGAATGGGCACCGGCATCCAGGAGTAAGGCCTGCCCATAGGCTGGGGGTCTGTCCTCCGGCAGGGTGCCTCCTTGCTCCTCCATGTGGGCTACAGCCAGTTCCTTCATCTTGGTGCCATCTTCCCATCCCAGAAGGCTCCCTTCCTCCGTCCCACAGTGCCCCTTGCAGGCCTCCTGGGGCAGCTCAGGGTGGTTTGCTGTGGTTTGTGTGAATTCTCTTCTCCACCACGTGCACACACACATGCTGTTGGAGGATTGTTTTCTCCTCACATGTCTGTCTTAACCTGTGATCCATCCAGTCTCTGTTTCCTAACTTTTTGCTCTTTGGGCCAGTTTCTCCTCTTGGCCCATCCATCTTGTTTCCTCCGTTTCATGGTGGCTCATTGACTAGAGCCCTAGTCGTGGTAGACTTTGGGCCAGTCTTCTGCTTTTCTTGTTACTTCCCTCATAAAAGTAATGTGTGCTTATGATAGAAATCTTAGGAAATACAGGCAAGTGTAAGAACACTACAAATCTCCGTCTTCTGAAATTAACTTTCAGCAGCTTAGTGAATTTCCCCATAGTCATTTTCCTTTTTTACATTATTATGAAGTATATAAGACATTAAGATTGTAAAGAAAAGTAAGACCACCCACCTTCAGGAGGAAGCCTATCTGTGTGTTGCAGCGCCCTGACCTCTCCACATTTCTTGCCCTCCAGAGGCTGCGCCTGCATAGCGGACGCTGGAGGCAACGGTGCCCGCTCCCGCTGCCTTGTGCAGGCTCAGCTGGGGGAAGCTGTCGTTACTACAGCTATCGACCATAAAATGATTTAACGTTCCCCAGTGTGCCACCACCTCCCCCTTCTAAATTGCTGCATTATGGTCAGCACACTTGAACCCAAATCTATGTTTAAGTTTATGATGATTTCCTTAGTTCAGATTTTTTCTAGTGTCATTACTGGGTCAAAGGAGATGAACCTTTAGAAAGCCCGGAGGTCGTTCAGTTTACATTCCTGCTGGCAGAGTTTTTTAATACTACTTCTTTTGTAATAATCTTTTTTTCCTCACTTTGTCTTTTGACATGGGTTCAAGCTTAAAGCAGAGTTGCAGCGACAGTACATAGAATCCTCATCTGTCTTTGTCCAGACTCCCCCTTGTTAGCTTCTGACCACACAGGCAGTTGGTGAGATCCCACAGTCACATTTACTCTGCTGGGCAAAATGAAAGACCTCATTTTACATTTCTTTAACTGGTAGTGAGATTGGGTGTTTTGGTTATATATATGGCTTACTAGCTATAGTGTGTATGTGTGTGAATGAGGCCATCCTCAATTCGTCTCCAGTTGTGTTTTGGTTACTCTTTTTTTTTTTTTTTGTCTTTTTCGTGACTGGTACTCAGCCAGTGAGCGCACCGGCCATTCCTATGTAGGATCCGAATCTGCGGCGGGAGCGTTGCTGCGCTCCCAGCGCCGCACTCTCCCGAGTGCGCCACGGGCTCGGCCTTATGTTTTGGTTACTCTTGATTGAACAAAGGCAGAGGGGAGGGGAAAAGAACAGAAATATGAAGAAATATGGTTCAGAGAAGTGGTGGTGGAGGAATTAGGGAGAGAAAGAAGAAAATAAGTAATTATCTCTGTACGGAATAGGGGTGAAGAAGGACCAGTTGTCACAGTGCTATTTGTTGGCCTACACTGTGCCCTCACAGGCTGTCCGTGTGATGGCCACAGCCTTGGACAGTCCTGGAGTGGCACCGTCTCTCCGTGGACTGGCTGGTGCCTTCTATCTCTGTGTTGGTGTCTTTTCTTCCTAACCCTGTGGGTGGAGAGGCACCGGAGTGGTTTCCTGTGCTGCTCTGGTTCCCTGCAGCCGCCGCCTTGTCCCTGCCACCAGCTTCCTCCCTCACCTCTTTGTGCTTCACACTCAAGTCCCCCCAGGGTCAGTGGAGCACTGGCTAGACCCTGTGGCTGTCCTTTTTGGAAACTAACTGGCCTGCTCCCTGCATCTGCTGTCCAGGCCCTTCCTTGGAGAGTTTTTTTTCCCTTCCTTTGTGCACATGGCTTGTCTGAATGTGTACACGTGTGTGTAAATTTTTCTTTTTTGAGGAAAGTTTTGCTGTTCGCATTTTTTTAGTCTTTTAAGTTTATTCATTTAATTGGTGATTTTACCAATTCAGTAAAAATGGGAACAGCTAATATTTAGAAAGCCTTGCTTGTCCACTTTGCTTGGCCCATGTGCTGCTCTTTGCATGGTGTGACCCTCCAAGCACTGATGTTTCTAGTGCACAGATGAGGAAACTAGATCCAGATACTTCCTGAGGCCACACAGCACTTAACAGCTCAAGAAATTACTTAGCTCACCTTTCCCTTTATAAGTAAATAGAGCTGAGTGACTGTCCTGTGCATATTAATACATTTCAGATATTTTCCTCAAATAGAGCAAGTTCCTCAAAATAGGGTTATTGACTTAGGAATATGCTTTTTAAATCTTATTAATTTTTTGATATTGTCAAATTGCCCTTTATAAATCTACTTACAGTGTATGAGAGTACCCAGTATCCCAAAACTCCAGCCAGTACTATGTATTACATTTTGCACATTTTACCCCCAAAAGAGGCATCTATTTTATTTTTCTTTTGCCTGTAGGCATGTGTCTTCTTTTTTGTATTCTTGCCCACTTTG
Source organism: Cynocephalus volans (assembly GCF_027409185.1). Classification (NCBI taxonomy): domain Eukaryota; kingdom Metazoa; phylum Chordata; class Mammalia; order Dermoptera; family Cynocephalidae; genus Cynocephalus; species Cynocephalus volans. Next base: position 166,136,506 of record NC_084463.1, read on the forward strand.
TTGTGCACCCTCTCTATTTTTCCATTGTGCTCGTCTGTAGAGTGTGAGTGAAGGGTGAACTTTTTGTCCTTTCCTCTCCTGTGTCATCGCCACTGTCACTGCTTGGCAGAGTGCAGACCCTGGGTTCTGTCAGCAGGGTGGGGCTGGGGCCAAGAGGAAAGGGGTAGGAGGGGCTGGGCCGCTGTGCCCGGTCTCTTCTCCCAGCCCCCTCACCCCAAGCCCTTGTTGGCCTCTCCCTTGGGCTTGAAAGGTGGGAGGGCAGTGGAGAGAAGATGCACTTCCCAGGAGAGATTGACCCTGTTGGGCAGGAGATATAAGAGGGTAACATGCCCCCCTCGTGGACTGAACAGGTAAATACATCGTTCATTTGGTTTATGACTTCATGCTGGTCTTTTTCTTGTCACATGGTGATGCCTGTGCGATTTCAGTAATGCAGGAGTGCTTGTGGTATCATGCCGAGAGAGTGGCTGATTTCCCGTAGGTGCCACATGGTTCATGAACTCTGTCGCTTTCAATTGGTGCTTACTATGCGTTTCTGCTTTCAGTCTTTTGTATTAGAGTTCCACTTTGAACCCAATGACTACTTTACCAATTCAGTCCTGACAAAAACGTACAAGATGAAGTCAGAGCCAGATAAGGCCGATCCCTTTTCCTTTGAAGGTCCTGAAATCGTTGACTGTGAAGGGTAAGAAAATGTCATTTTAACTTACTTTTCTGAACAAAAGCAGATGATTTTAGAACTCCATGGGTAAGAGAGAAATTAGGAGTAAAGTAAAAGTCTTGAATCTGCTTGAAAGCAGAGTAGACAAAGATTTAAATTAAATAATCTTCAGTTTGGGAATACTTGCAGTGTGGAACTTAGAGGGCCGAAATTGGGAAACACATCACGCCATTGCAGGTGCAGAGGTTTGGGGTCTTTGGTGCCATTTCCTCATTTTATTGAGGGGGTTGGGTTCTCTAGATGCCATAAATTGAAGTTTTTAAAATTGAACCAATAAATTACCCTCTGTAAGTAAATATTTGTTGAATGAATGAGTCAGTGCAGGTCAGTATTAATCAGTTGAGTGCTTTGGAAATTGGTAGGGACAGCATAATTGCTGTTTGACTCTCACTGATCTCAGTGTCTGTAGATTACCAAGGAGAGAATTTGGTTTAGAATTAATTCCTTTCAGTTGGTTTGACTGTTTAGGAAATTGTTTTACCCTTGAATTGAAACAATTATCTTTATTCACTGGAACCAAGTGCTTATCATTACAAATCTCCTCATATGAGTAATTCCAAACTTTATTAAAAACTTGCTAGACTGGAATGACTGGAGTAATGTAGAAAGATTATTTCCTGGGGCCAGGCCGTCATGTGAGAAAATGACCTGGCCCTTCCAAGGGTGTTCTTGAGCAGACAGTATTCAGATGCTGTCAGGTGTTACCTATGGCCGAGGTGAATCAGAGTTAGGAAGCAGGTGTTCTGCACTGGTCGTCAGTATTTGCAGTAGACACCTGTTTACTTTCTCCAGGTTGTCCTGCTCACTTAGTTGCCTTTAGAATTAGGGTACATTAGAGGTGTGCTCTGGCACTGGGCAGCAGGTGACAAGTTTTTACACATCATGCAGATGTGACCAGGCTTTGTCACAGAAAACATTTCAGACTCCTTGTGAAATGTCTTGGGAGAATAATGCCATTGTTGTTTCAGATGTGTGAGGCTTGAGGCAGTAGTGACACCCAACATGAAAGAGGACTGGGCCTTTTCTCTTTTGCCAACCTTCACATATACTTCATGGGCCTCTGTGGTGCTTGGTTTGCAGATTGGTTTTATTAAATTTTCCAGGTTGTGCATAGAGGTGTGGTTTGCTTCCTGTGCGTTTGTAATCAGTTCTTCTCATGGAGTGTGTGCCCTGACAGCTGTCTTGTCCCTGTAGGTGTACCATTGACTGGAAGAAAGGAAAAAACGTAACAGTCAAAACCATCAAGAAAAAGCAGAAGCATAAGGGTCGAGGCACTGTTAGGACGATTACTAAACAAGTGCCCAATGAGTCCTTTTTCAACTTCTTCAATCCACTGAAAGGTGAGTTGGTTGGGTTGTTAGTATTTATTGTGTAGTTGTATAAAATAATTTTGTAACCTGGTACATTCCTAACTCTCAGAGAGCTAAGTCCTGTTCTTCCCAGGCGAGCGTGCACAGGCAGTGGGAAGCTGGGACAGTGGAAGTAGGACTGTCACCTTCAGCAGGAAGGGGAGAGTCTTCACTGACTCGTTTGGCAGCTGCCCAGCAGAAACTCCCAGCTCCACGTTGAGAAAAGGGACAGGAATGCCTGCACCTGGGCTGCTTCCGCACCTAGGCGGCACTTCTGCTTCTCTCAAAAACAGATTTGTGCCTGTTTCGTGTCCCCTGTGACTGTGCCAGCCTGCCTGGGGAGCTGTCTGTCCAGGAGTTGGTTACTGGCTTTATGCTGGTTACAGGTGCACAGCTTTTGAATCATCTGCTTAAGCCCCCCTTTCTCATAAATGCTGTTTTGTTTTGTTTTTATGTGTGATTTGATAGAACACAGGGTTTGGGGAATTTATATATTGTGATAAATATAAGTTGTTGGATTTTCATTTTTGAAAGATTTGGGACAGAATCATACCTTGGACACCCCCCCCCCAAGTCATAAAATAAAGATGGAAACCTTTAAGCTAGTAAACGTTAAGTAGTTGATTTTAAGAGTAAATTTCTTGTTAACTCTTAATGTAATTTTCTAACTATGAGAGAACGTGAAGGCCAGACTACTTGGCAATGTTAAAAATGTATATGAGAAAAAAACATTTTCTCTTCTTTTTCCATGATTGAAAACATAATTTGAAGTAAGGAACTGCCAGGCCCTGTTGCAGATAATCAGTGACTGTTTAGGTTGTTGCATGTAGGACCAGAGGGTGGCCCCATTCTCAAGTCTGAATGTCTGATTTTTTGGCTTTGTCTCTGAGCTTAGCACTCTCATCTGTCAAGTTACCCTTCATGGGTTGTTCCCTTCTTTCTTATTATAGTGGCTGTTTTTTGTGATTTGACTTTGAACCTAGAAGATGCAAAGTATATTGGCTAGTTTTTAACTTTGTTTTTTTGGAAAGATCACTTCTGGAGCCTTGCATTGGGCATGTTGGAGATGATTCCACTGGAATTCACCATGAACCAGAGAGGCTTTGACTCCTGGAATCAGCAGCTTTGTAGAAAGTTTTCTTAAAACTGATTAAGTGATTTTTAGAATTAAAGTGGAATTGATAAGCAGACTCAAGGGAACTTTTTGGATGATTTTGGGGGTTCTGAAACCTTTATGGTGATGGTTGCACAACTCTAAAATTAATGTACTAAAAGTCATTAAATTGTACTTTTTTTTTTTTTTTTTTTAAGATGACCGGTAAGGGGATCTTAACCCCTGACTTGGTGTTGTCAGCACCACGCTCAGCCAGTGAGCAAACCAGCCATCCCTATATAGGATCCGAACCCGTGGCCTTGGTGTTATCAGCACCACACTCTCCTGAGTGAGCCATGGGCCAGCCCTAGTAAATCGTACATTTAAAGTGGGTGAATTTTATGGTATAAATTATACCTCATTAAAGCTATTTGTAAAAGTAGTCAAATAAACATATAGTGTAATACCAAGTGATCAAGTGATAACTGCCATGAAAAAGAATAGAGGGGGCTGGGGCGGGGGTTATAGTGGTCATCAAGAAAAAAAACAAATTGATGACTTTTTGAAATGAAGGAAATCTTAGATGGCTCATCCAGCTCGCTCTGTCTATAAATCTACAAAAGCACAGTCAGGCACTATGAGTCATTGTGTGGGCTCATGGCACAGGGTGCTGCGTCCCCTGGGGATAATGCTGTTCTGACATTCAGACTCTTAGCCTTGCCCCAAGCTGTGTCTTAGACCCCCAGGTGGTGCTGAGGCTTGGGAACCATGCCTTGTGGGTGGTGGTTACCATCTGTACCTCAGCACTGAACAGAGAGTGCTGCTGAAGGTTTGTGGGGAAGGGGTGTCAGATGAGAGATCCCAGTGAAAACTGAAGAGGTAGTTGTGAGACTAAGCAGAGTAAACATTCAACTCCCAATGAAAGTCAGGGCCTAATCACAAGCATTTCTGAAATCAGGGATTTGAACCATTTATCATTTGAATGTTGCTCAGCTTCATGGAGTGTGGTTAGAAGTCTTTCTTTCCTGTCACGATTAGCTCAGTATCAGCACCAAAGTCTATATGGTCTTGGGTGTATTGAGCCCATGTGTAAGCATCAGCTTTCAGTGAGGAGCTGTGTCACTGTGCAGAGGGTCATCAGTGAACACTGTGGCATCTCCTTGCTCCTTTGGAAATAAGCAGACAGAAAAGCAGTGTTTGCTGCGCTGAGATGCAGTGCCACGGTCATTCTCAGGGCTTGTAAGGCTGAGGATTTTCCTCTTTCCTGCATCATTGTGCAGTTTTGCAGGGCACGAGTTAAGTCTTCCTGTAAGGCACAAATGCACTGAACAGCCACAGACTGGGGCCGTTTAATATGCCTTTCCTCATGTTAATACCTTAAATGTCTCCAAATGCTTTTCTGAAATGGGCCTTCCGTAGCTGGGTCTGTCAGCATGCTCGGGTCCCAGCCCGCAGCACATGACTAAGGTGGAGAAGGACGGGGGCATGGAGGCCGGCGGGCCAGCTTCAGTGTGCAGTGGAGGGGTGGCGCTTGTGAAGACACCCCTGAGGAGGTGCAAAGCTTAGGTGCTTTCTAGTGGAAAACCTTCCATTGTGAAATGTTCCATTTTGTCTGCCAGCTGAGCTTCCTCTGAGGTGGCTTTAAAATTCTTTTGGTTGTCAATGTAATGTTTTGTCTTTTTTTTTTTCTTTTCCCCCCTAGCATCTGGGGATGGAGAATCACTGGTAAGATTTGTGTTATTAAAGGTCTTACTTTCCTATTTAAATCTTTATTTTCTGAGTGGTTGCCTACTTTTTCATTCATTTCTCCTTCCTAAAATCTGGGGTTAATTTGAAATCATTACACTTTCGAGTTAAAGAAAAGTAGGTATTTTTGTATGTTGGCTTCAGTAGCAAATATGTGTACTTTAATCCTGCTCATCCCACGTGTCTTGGACTCTGTGCCCTTCCTTCTGTGTTGGAACCTCTGGGCATGTGTGGGAGCCTGGGCCCATTCTGCGTGCTCTGCTGTCTTGCTTTAGTAGTTCCTTAATGTTGTTTTAAGTTTCTTTGAGTATGTCGTGACTGTCACTAAGCAGTGCAGAAGTTTGGTGTTCTAAGTCAAGTAGACCAAAAGTGAGGGCTACATTTTGGGTGAGGTTAGTTAAGCTGCTATATTTATCCCATTAAAATGAGTTAACATGTAGGTTTTTCCCTCTCAGGATGAAGATTCTGAATTCACATTAGCCTCTGATTTTGAAATTGGACACTTCTTCCGTGAGCGGATCGTCCCGCGGGCTGTGCTCTACTTCACTGGGGAGGCCATAGAGGATGATGACAATGTATGTCTCTGGGGATGAGGGCACCTGCCACCTGGGTGCTCCCCTCTGTTAGTGCAGAGACATCTGGAATTGCAGCTTGGGAAACCCCAAAGCCTAGGGTTTTCATTACATCATCAACCAGATTTGTAGCTGGGCTGCTCTACTCTGCTTGGGGGTGAAATAGACTAGGAAGCGGGAGCAGGAGAAGTAGATGTCTGTGAAGCAGTTTCAGCGTCCACTACCAGTTACTGTGCGAGCCCGTGGCTGGTGACTTGGTTCACAATGTCCTCTAAAGGCCCCAGGGGCTCACTGTGTTCCATGTAAGGCCTGTAAGCTTCAGGGAACTTCTGAACATGAGGAAAATCTCATTCACGGAAATCTGGCCACACCAAACCATTATTGCCAGTGGACTCAGGCTAGCCTGTTGCATACCAACCCAGGGAAATAAACCCATGCTCCACAAGAAAAACGGCAAAACGGTGCCTGCTGCTTTTCTCTCTGTGCTTGGAGGAGCCATCTTCTGTGCAGTCAGAACTTGTGGGAGCACTGCCCCCTGCACTGCCCCACAGGCCTGCCTTTAGCTGTAGCCTGAGATAGTTCTCCATTGTAATAATCAGGTTGCCGCGAATCTTCTGGATCTGTGGAAAACAGTTTTGATTTGTAGTGCATTACTAGAATTATGTTTTAGATGACAATTATTCTCTTGCTTTTAGAGCTCTTAGATCTCATGGCTACACTATGTTAGGTTCCTTTCTTAAGAGGTCTTTTGGGGCTTCAGATGGGGTGGCAGGAGTGGCTGGGCCTCCCATGGCAGCCAAGTCCTGCTTCTCACGGCTTTCCTGGTGTGCTGAAGCCTCCTGCACGGGGGGAATGGCCAGTTCGATGTTCGTCAGCTCTGAGGTCTTAAGACTAGTCATTTAAGCTTGGAAATGCAGCTTGCTGGTTCGTCCCGAGGCTGGGTGGTGGTCCTGGGGGGTGGGGAACATGGACGCACAGAACTCAGCTTAGTGTTGGGTCATTTAAACACTCAAGTAGTTGCTGAGACTTGAGTTTTACACAACAGTTTCTAGACCAGCACTGTCCAGGAGAACTTTCTCTGATTTCCCTCTGCTCTGTCCAGTGCAGTAGGACTGACATATGTGCGACTTGAGGACGTGAAATGTGGCTGGTGTGACTGAAGAGCTGAATGCTTAATTTAAATTGGCATAGGTTTAAATAGCTAGTTAAGGGCTATTGGCTGCACGTTGGAAGCTCCTCTCTTGACCAGTGGGCTTCTAACTTTTTTGATTGTATACTTGTCAATTTGAAAGACTCGAATATGAGCACATGCATATTTTATTACTTTTAATATATGTGGTGTGGGTACTGCTGGTGAGCAGTGTCATGCACCTGCCTGTAGCGTGTGTCTTGTTCACTCATGGTACATGCGGTGCATATGCTCCTGATGTGCAGTGTCGTGAAGAAGTTACAAGTGTGGACTCGAGCCAGACAGCTTAGCCTCGCATCCTCATCCTGTCCCATGGTAGCTGTGTGACCTCTCTGCTTCGCTTCCCTCTGCTGTAAAATGGAGCTAGTGGTAACAACTCTCAATACTTGTCAAGCACGTAAAATAGTGCCTGGCTCAGAGCAATTGCTCAGTAAACATTGGTATAAAAAGTATTCTACTCATGTTAGGTGCATGATAATCTGCACATCAACACGGAGAAGTTGTTGGAGCAGGGAGTGAACATAGAGGCCTCTTGCTGTCTTCCTGTACACTGCTGCAGTGGAGACCACTGCTCTGAGCGAGTGTGACACATTTAAAACAGGCCGCTGCACGTGCCTAAGTAGAGTGACTTGGCTGCATTGCTTAGAACCTTAGGAAACAGGCACTTGAGGCTAGTTCAGATCTGACCTTAAACGCAAGAAAAGTTTTTCCCTGTCAGCGGCTACTTAGGATGCTTCAGATGAAAGGGAGGGTGTGCAGGCTGCAGGCTGTGTGTGAGCCGGGTCACACGGCACAGTAGGAAAAGCCTGTCACACCTTCCTGTACACTGCTTATGCAGCAGTGGTGATGAGGCTGCACTTGCTTTCGGTGTGATTCTCATGTTGGTAGCTCGAATCTGAGAGTGCCCAGTGTACCCTTGACTGAGGAGAGACTGACTGATTCAAGGCAAGCAGCGTGACGTTGGGTTCTCCTTTGAGCACTTCAGTTTTCAATTGTTGTAAAGATTAAGCACCAAGGTTTCATTAAGTTTCTACTAGAGAAATGTTTCTTTCCCCTTGTATGAGGTGTAAAGTGATACCAAATTCTTGTATGCAATAAAATAAGGCTACTGGTTTTCTTAGATAAAAGAACACAAATTCATTAGTTTACAAAGTCTTCTTCCATCTGCCCGCCCTTCACTCTCAAAACAGACAGTGGGAGCAGAGCTGTAGTGCTGGGTCCTGCACATGCCCTGGCTGACTGGCTCTTTTGTCGCCTCTCCCCACCGCGGCTCCTTGTTCTGAGTAACTTTCCATTCCCTGGCATGCTGTTAAAGTGCGGAGCTCATGAGCAAATGGCTCCTTGGCCAGGCCTAGTCCAGGCCCAGTCCTGCAATGTCTGTGCCTGGATACCCTCAGCAGCACTATGCCCCCACCCATCTGGGACTGGAGCCAGTAGGGCCCTCTGCCCAGCAGGCTCTGGCTGGACCTTCTGCTCTCCTTAGTCCTGACAGTGAGGGTGCATGGGATGGGGCTGGTCTCTAGGGCAGGCTGCTGTCATGGTCTGTAAATCTAAAAATGTTTCGCTGTTTTTCTTTTTTCAGTTTGAAGAAGGAGAGGAAGGAGAAGAAGAGGTAAGACACAGGTTACGTGAAGCATCATCATTCCCCTAACATAGCGTTTTCTTTGGCTTTCTGGACTTGAAGATTGTGAAATCTCAGGACTAGGCTGACACCTGTTTCGTGTGAGGCTGCTTTGATTCTTCCAGCCCTCTTAGAAAAGCAAACAAGTATTGTAGCAGATGCTGCAACAGTGTCCATCGGTTTGATCCTGCAAATAGTTTATGAAAGTAATCTTAGAAAATAATTATTTAACAAAATCTAATTTTTCAGAAATATGTTTATTTCAGGTTATCTGTGAGAACAAAAAGTTATCCAGAAATAATTGTGTCTAAAGGAAGTGATTTAATCATTTGTGATTAGCAATAATTGGCTTCCTTCTAAATCAAAGCATTGCTCTCATTTGTTTGTAGATAGCCAACTCCATAGGAGTTCATATCTTGTCTTTCTAGCTAATTCTCATTCCTTTTAATCTAGGAATTAGAAGGGGATGAGGAGGGAGAAGATGAGGACGATGCTGAAATTAATCCCAAGGTTAGTTGTTTTGGGGCTACTCAATCCTGTGTATCCTACACTGTTGGGCTTTTTAAAATGTTCCCCACTTTGAGTCAGTGGTGTTAAGAATGTGTATTTGGTATAAGCTTCATCTTATGTACCTAGACTTGTTCAGTGGAGCAACTTTATTCTCCATCTTTAATTCTTTGAAGGTAATGATTTAACTGACAACATGAACTTTTGTGTGTGTGCGTATTTGGAAGAGGTGCAAAGAAGAGACTTGGCGAGGGGGTATCTTTTGTTAGTGAATAGAATAATGGAATCGTAACCATAATTTTACAGTTGTACTTGGCCTGAGAATACTCAGAAGGTGTGTCTAGAGATCTCAGATACACATCTCAGATCATTTAAACTGGGAGGTTTGCTAAAGAAAACTGAAGCTTAAAAGAAAAATGAGTGGGCAGCCCATTTGTTTTACCTGTGAATTTTGATTTTTATTTGTGGTCTCAGATTAGCTTAAATCAAGATACTTTCATGTTTGACACATAGTTTAAAATCCAGTACTGCTTTAATGTAGTCCTAAAACTGTAGTGAAAATTTACTCTTTTTCTAAAGCATGAAATTTTATAGCTCACTTGCATCTTAAAATTAAAAATATTATGGGCTGTCAGAGTTCTAACATTACCTGGTGTTTTTGTAACTTGTATCTCTATCTGACTAGACATGTTTTGTTTGTTTTTACCCTTGTTTTTGCTGGAGTGGACTGTGCATTAGAAGCTTTCAGCGTGTAACCTGGTTCTGTAACCTGTTTATTAACACCAGGTAGTGGTTCCTTCAGGGGAAGCATGGGAGAAGGGCTCAACACTTTTTAAAAATGTGCCTTTAAGTACCACTCTGGGAATAAGCTCATGGAAATGTTCATCTTTAAAGACTGGCCTGTCACGGGTGACTCTGTGCTGAAGGTGCACCTGTGCTCAGCATCGTGGTGATGGCTGGTGGGGGGCTGCACAGGGATGAGGTCTGGGCTGGACTGCAGTTTGGGGACAGAGAAGATGGGGTTATCTCAGGGCACAGCATTGGGTTGAGTAGGTGGCAGTTTATAGTAATCTGCGGTGTTTGGTGTGTTTGCTGGGCTATTTCTGCCCTATGGGCACTGAATGAGCCTGTTCACGGTTGCAGTCAGAGGGCAGGGGCCTCGGTTTCTTTTTCTCTCCCTGTGGTCTGTCCTGCTCCCTTCCGTTGCCTTGATGAGCCTTCTGTCTCCTCTCACGTCCCAGTTTCTTAAAAGAGCATTCTCACCAAGTGGTTACAGATAATTTATCATAAAGTAGTGGATTACACAGACTAACACCTCGTAGAGCCTTTGACTTGTTTTATTGGTTGGGGTGGGGAGAAATGACTAAAAATATGTTTAGGCTGATGACGCAAAATGCGAGGACCGCCAGGTATGTGCAGCCTGCCCAGACTCACGGTCCTCAGGGTCGCGACATCACATTTCTGTCCCTAAATATGCACCTCTCTCAAGAAATTGGTGATGTTAAAGTCTGCAAGCAAAAGAAAATAAGGAAGGAAAGAACTTTTTGGTATTGGGAATAATCTGTTATAAGTGAAAATAATGTTTTCTGACCATGTTTGTTGATATAGATCTGGTGTGTTGAAGCTGCCCATCTCAAGTTGGGTATTTTACAGTCCTTTTCTGTCATGAGAAAGTGTGGCTGTTTCTTCCTGTATAATTTTGTCCATTTCATTTTCTTTGATGTTGACGGTTCCTTTCAATTTTTTTTCCCCATTTAGGTGTGATTTTTGTCTGTTAATCATTCATACGTTTCTAGGTACGGTGGAACTCCATTCATACCTAACCTCCACATCTGTGGCCTCTGACTTCATGGACAGAGAGGAAGCTGCTGTCCAAGCACACTCAGCGTGTGACAGGCTTGACATGGGGCTTTCCAAAGAGCACGTTTGTTGTATAGATGTCTGTTGTTGTATATTTATAAAATCAACGAACAAAAACTAGATTTGGCGTCTGCTTTCTGAGCCCAGTGTTTCTTGCTAACCAAGTAGCAAAGATGTACCTGAGGTGGCATTTTCATTGATGACAGTACTCCTGTGCAGGAAGAGGACAGGCCCTGGGGCCCAGGGCCAGCAGCCTGCAGGGTAGCACACAAGCCACTGTAGACTGTTCATTCTTGTGGAGACCACAGTGCACATGGCTGCCCCTAGTCATGCAGGGCTGCGCCATAGGGGGTCAGACACACTGGCTTTAAAAGTTTGCCACTGTAATTTCTCAATATGTCTATTGAATGTTTTTTAATTTAGGTGTTGTGGGCTAATAGGTATACACAAAGGGGTAACTGAACTTATAATAAGCCAGTATGTATGTATTTTTGGCGGCTGTTTGGTACGGGGATCCAAACCCATGAGCTCCATGTCATAAGGTGGCACTGTAACCACCTAGCTGGCCAGACCTATGCCAGAATTTTGCACCTAAAGTTAACTGGCATGTGTTTCAGTGTAAGTAGTAGAAAATGCTGTTGAGAGGCTGATGAAGAGTGTTCTGGTTGAATAAGAAAAGAACCTGCTGTAGATCTAAGTAGCAACAGTAAGCCTGGGGGCCTCCTTCATCCCCCACTCATCAGTCCCAGCAGCGGCACTCCATCCTGGGGTGGGCTGACAACAGGCCATGAGTGCAGGGGGCTCCTGCCTGTCACGAGACCTTGCGCTCGCGGGACACTCATCGCTTTGGCAGGGGGTAGAGACTTAGTGGGAAAGAGGAAAGTTGGGAGCAGGAGGTGCCATGAGAAATGAGTACAGTAATGTCTCAAACCATAACAGGGGTTCCTACAGGTGGGGATGAGCAGGTGCCCAGTTTATAAGGGGGTTCTGGTCCCCACCCCAGAATGGCAGCATGATCCTGGTGACCCTCTGGACCCGGTGTGCTTGGCGGGTCTTAGCACATCACCTTCCTGTCTTTCTCATGCAGGCTCTTTCATAGAAACTTGTACAGCAGATTCGGGGTAAGGAAACCTTTTTAATTAGCTGAAATTTACACACGCCTGTGGTCTTTCAGTATGTTTTCAAGGGCCAAGCCTGATAATTTGCATGTTTAAAATTATGTCCAACTGCTATTAATTACTGTTGTCCCCTTATGCCTGAAGACCTTAACTAGTCTTATTTCACCAGTATCCCCATCTGCTCCTCTCACCTTGCCAGTTAGTGTGTCATTTATAAATATTTCAGCATGTACCTCTGGAAGAGGACTCTGCTTGAACAGCCACAATAGCAACATCCCCCTGGAAGTGTCACTAGTCTGGTCGGGGCTTCAGTGTTCCAATGGGGAGACTGTCGCCTCTGCAGTCAGAGAGCTCCGGGCGCTCAGGCTTCCTGTTTCCTAGTACAGCTGCTGTAGCTGAGTGTGCTTTAGTGTTGGGTCTCTGCCCCTTTCTCAGGTCAATTGTGACCTGTTAAAAACCCTGCCTTTTAAACAGTCCCATGACAGGCAAGGCTTTTGTTGCCTTTTAAAAAGCCCACTTCCCCTCACTTGATAATCAGGTTAGCATTGAGTGATCAAATTGTCATGAAAATCCGTGACATGAAATAGAAATGTTCAGTTGCAGTTTCAATTGGGCCTTTGTCACAGGCCAAAAATGATGGGTGTCTGAATTATAAAATGCAGATGCTCCACTGTGCTTGCTGTGCTGGGGTCACACCTGCAGGGGGCACAGCTCCCCCCTGGACAGGCGCCTGGCACTTGCCTTTTCTTGCAGCTTGTCACCCTCCCGAGGGCCCGGGTCTGGCTGTTTCAGTGAGGACTGTTCCTCCAGCAGTCCCCGTCATCTGAGTTACTGGTTTTATTTAATGCAAATAGATATCACACTCTCATGGTTGAAAATATGTATTACATCATTTATGCAACATAGGATACTTTATTTGTGATAAGTTACATATCACTGTGACTGTGTAACGTTGTATCTGTATAGTTTACAGATACATAGAGATGTGTATAGAATGTCTCCCATCCTCTGTTACCTGCCCCCAGTTCTCCCTGTCACCGCACAGCACCCCTTTGCTAGCTTCCTGTTTTATTTTTTTTATTTTATTGGTTATGCATATTCATGGGGTACAAAGGTAACCGTCACTACTTTTGCCCAAGATGTAATGGCCAGATCCGTACTATCAACATGCCCATTACTGCAAATTGCGATTATTCCACGTGTCCCCAACCTGGTTAATCCCTGACCTCCCTCTCCCACTCCCCTCCCTCACCCCATTTCACAATGCTAGATCTGTTCTCTCCCTCTGCAACTCTCCTGGGCAGAGACTGGAGCCTAAAACCTGGGTGTTCGGGTTGATTTCTGGGCTCTTTCCATTACTCCTACAAATAAAGATCTGAGACTAGGGTCCAAAGTTATTACTTGGTTTTCTTTTTTAATGCATCCTTTATACATAATTTTTCTCATCCCTTAAATGTGATTTCCCAAAGAAGAAACTTTAGCCCCAGCTTACACCATAAAAGGTGTCAGTTGTGTTAACCCAGGTGTTTCTTTTGAAACATAGGCTGCAGGTTTTTCTTAGATTCCGTAGGCATGCCAGATTATAGTCAGAGTAAGCGTTACCTCAGCAACTAGAAATCATAGGTTACAGATTAGTAAATTTATTAGGTCACAAGTACTGGCAAGATCATCATCTATTTCTTAGGCCGTTTCTTGTTATCCTCACAGGATCCATGTGGTTGCTGGCGTGGTTTAAATGGTCTTGTAAGACTTGTACAGCAGAGCGTGTTGAAGTTAATCTGCTCCTCTGGGGAAGTGGTATTGCCCGGGTACCTGTACTGCGTGGGCGGGATTCCCCACTTGGAGACCAGTGGGAGGGTGGGGTGTGTCTGTGGTCCTCTCAGTAGTGGCCCTCGCCGTTTGTAGCTGCAGGATAGATTGGCCAGTGAGCGTTAATCGACTTGGCACTCTTTCCTGCTATTAAAAGGAGCGAGACCCTACTGGACGAGATGCTTTCCCTCCTTGAGATCAACGTTTGGGCTACTTGGAGACAGATTTGCACTTTAGAGAACAGGACTGTTAGCACGAGTGGGACTTGGTTCTGCATCAGCCTGCCTGGGGCAGAACCTGCCAGGTGCTGGGCATGTGGGCAGGGGTGCGGGCCCAGGCAGCCACCCAGCTTTTTGTACTGTTCATTAATCTCCCTTGTCCTGGAGACCCTCCTGCTGAGTACACTGAATTAGAATGCTTCACAACATGTCTTTAAAACAGACAAGGCAGCCCTGCTGTGACTTTTTTCCTGGGAAACTAGCTTTTTTTGTTACTCTTTTTAAAAGTACATCTACAGTAACCATTTTTCCCTTAGGAGTGAATGAATGCGTTGATTCATTGCTGGTTGGAGATGCTTGGGGACTGACACTGGTTGTGTCCTCTACAAGTCTCATCTCTCTCTCATTGACAGAAGGAGCCCAGCCAGCCGGCAGAGTGCAAGCAGCAGTGAGATGCACGCCCCACGCCGCTGCCAGGACCCTGGGCACACACGTCCTGGCCCTGCCGCAGCACAGCCGCGCGGACAGTGCTCGCTGCATCTGACGCATTTCCCAGTGCATGATTCCCACTCTCACTTTTCATTTCTTATTATTTTGCTTAACTTGTACAGTGGCGACTGAAATGCATTTCAGAAGTAGGAGGTTTAGTTCCAGCACCCTCTGTGGCCTTGGTGCCTGTAGCTCTGGACTTTCCCAGGCCCTGCCCTTTGGGAGGGCCCCACAGACCACATGGGGCTGGGGAGGGGGTCACGCAGGAGAAAGAGCAGAGCTGTGGGGATGTGGGTCCAGGGCATCTAGAGCCTACTCTACTGCTCCTGCAGCTGGACTGAGTCCTTCCCTTTCGTTTGAAGAAACCCGCACACTGTTTCCAGCCACTTAAACTGCCGCGTGGGAAGCTGCCTCAGCCTTGTAGAGCAAGGTCATGTTCTCTTAGAACGTTGTTTTCTCGCGTTTTATTTTTCTAGGGGTGGGGGTGGGGTTGTGGCGCACACCGGCTCTGAGGCGGGAGCTTAGTGGCTCATCCTTGTATTTATTTATTTCTTCATGCTTGTGAGAACTTTGAACCTACACTGTCGCTCATCCCTACAATTTCTGAAACCACACTGGTGACACCAAGAGGATGTGCGATCTCCTAGCGGGAGTGAGGCCAGTGTGGAAGAAATGCCGCTGCATCCTGGCATCTGTCACTGAGGCGGCAGCTTGTTCTCGTGACATACGGACCCCTCGGTGCTGTTGGAGAGTGCAGGTTATAGCCAGAGAGCCATGCTTCCAGTGCTCCCTGGTTAGGGCTGGGCCGCCAGGAGCAGCTTTCCCACCCCTTGGGTGAATGTCAAGTCTCACTTTCTCAGCCGCTCTGTCTCCGGGGGCCATTCATCCTGTCTTAAAAGCCCTGGGTTTGGGGTGGCCGGTTGGTGCTGGTGTGTGGGGTTTCCCAGTGTGTGACAGCAGTCCCCGGCAACCGGGGACAGCCGTGTCCAGTGTGACCAGGCGTGTAGAGTGCTCAGCCTTACCTTATAACACATTTGTAACTGAATACGGTGTTTTCAATTTGTACAGAATAGTTAGAATATTCTATTAAAGTTGTGAAACATGAAGCCAGCGTGGTGCTGATGTCTTTCTTCACAGGGAAATCCAGTGGGAGCAGCAGGTGGGTGGGCGCGCCCTTTTGGAAGACTCACAGACGTGGCTCCACCCCCCATTGGACTCTTCTGCAGGGCTCTGGGTATTGGCCCAGGATGTGCAGTCTTCTGCTTTTACATTCAGTTTTTGAAGCTTTGAAAGCTCAGTTTTAGAAAAAGGATGCCTTTCGTTTGCCCATTAGACCTGCAGTCTCGTGCTCCATGTGGGCCTGTTCTGTGGAGTGGTTTGGGGGCTTCACATGGGCCCTTGGCTGCCCGCAGGAAAGACCTTGTTCCTGCTGCCAGGATGGGGGCATTTCTCAGAGTTTATGGGGCTGTGCCTGGTAGATCCAGAAAGCTCTGCGAGGTAAACTTCCCACATAAACCCTCTGTTTGATCTGTCGTCTTGCTGGTGATTATCTGATGTCTCTTCTCTTCCTTAATGAGAGGGGAGACTCCACCCAGAACCACCTGCTGCTCGGGCTCTTGCCTGTTGCCTTACCGTGGGAATTCCAGCCCTAGCAGCGCCCAAGGGAAGGAGCCATGGAGCTGGCTGCCATGTGGCCAGCTAGGCCCTCCCTCTAGCTCACCCAGGACCTGCCTGCCTCGCTGCCTTCTCCCTGGGAGCGGCAAGAAGGGAGAGGCCCTGGTGGCCAGGGGAAGGCACAGGAAGGACTGGGCGCAGGCTAGAAGTAAATGTGCTTTCAGCAAGCCCCTGAGGCTGTGGGGCCAGAGTGTCCATGCTGCAGCCCTTCCCCCAATCCCCTCTGGAGAAGCACCCAGGAGAACTTGGTCTCATGCTTCCCAGCTTTCATGGGGCCCCTAGGGTGCGCCCAGTCCTGACCCCCTGCCCTGATGGGCTGCCGAGAAGAGGCAGGTGCCTGAGAGTGCATGAGTGCCTTGCTCCTCCCGGCTGCCTTTCGGGCAAGTGCCATTCCTGCAGGAGGCTCCTGTCTTCTCAGTGCCTGGAGCACCTCGGAGGAAGGGCTCTGAAGTGCTGTCTCTGAGAGCTTGGGGTGCTGTCTTCAGTGCCCACCCACAGTGGTCATGCCCTTGGCAGGACTGGGCTGTTGCCTGAACAGAATCCACTTCAAGAAGGCACCACAAGCTCAATGTCAGGTTCCCCCAGGGCATTTTAAATGAACCTGTTTATAAATTACCTGTTTATTCACTACAGTAATTGCAGAAAGTGATGTGCTGAAGTAATTACAGGAAACTCAGAGGGACAGTTTTAGTGCTGGGATACTGGCCCAGATCTCTGGCGCTGGAGATCCGACCTTGCAGGTGACCTCCTTGCCTCTAGCCTGGCTCCTGCCCGTTGTCCCCGGTGAGCAATGGGCTGCATTCACTCTTATCCTCGCTGAAGATGTGGAAGTTGAGGGAAGGCTGTTTTTCATCTATGGATTGGCAGTGGTCCATGTGGTGACACGGTGTGATGGGGGAGAGACTGATAACACGGGATGGCTTGGATTGCTGCGGCCTCTCCAGTAAACAGTGTTGTCTTCCATAGCAGTTAGATGGTCCAGGGATTGACGCTAGTGCATGTGGGCAGGATGGGCACACTGTGGCCTGCCAGCAGTTTGAAATGGTGAGGAAGGGCAGCGAGGCCTCTGTAGTCAGTCCCCAGCAGGTGGGCTGAGTTGGTTCCTGTGAGGACACCCTGTGTGCTGAGGGCCACGATAAGGCAGGGGCAGAGCCACGTGCAGTGTGCACAGGTGCCACGTGCATGCACCTGGGGATTGCATCTGGAGGTGCCAGCAAAACTGGAAGCTGGAGAGCGGTTGGTGCCAGGCAAGGGGGCACGGGGCAGATTGACTTCCACGGTGCCCCTTTCTGTGGTGTTAGATCAACACAAATGGTTGGAGACTAGCAGTAACTATTTCTTTCTTTCCCTGTACTCTCCCGACACAGTCACACAACACCTCTGACACCAGATGTGGGGGGCTTTCCCCACACGCTGAGTAAGCAGAGCTTGTCCAGCAGTGGGCGCCAGCTGGGTGTCCAGTGAGTGAACGCAATTCCAACACTGGCTCCTGTGAGCGTCAGATCCCATAGGTCGAGGGCTCAGTCCCATAAGGCTGTCCCTGACTTCTGATGCCAGTCTCGAGCCACAGGGTGTTTTGCCTGGGCTTCTGACCAACCAGCTGTAAATCAGGGTACCCACAACTCCCTCCTTGGGTTTCAGTGATGTGCTGAGCAGCTCTCAGAACTTGGGGAAACATGTTTACCGGTTCTTTATGAAGGATATCACCAAGGATACAGGTGAGGTGCCGCACGGGGTGAGGAGTGGGGACGGGCGTGGAGCTTCTGACCACCCCGGGCACCACCCTCCAGGAAGCTCCATGTGCTCAGCTATGTGGAAGCTCCTCTGAACCCCGGCCTTGTGGGTTTTTACAGAGGCCTCATTACGTAGACACCATTGTTTACATCATGGCCACTGGTGATCAACTCAATCTTCAGCCCCTCTCCCCTCCCAGGAGGTTGTGGGGCGATTGGGGGAGCTGGAAGTCCCGATCCTCTCAGCCTGCTCTGGACTTTCTGGTGACCACCCTCTGCCCTGAAGCTACCTAGGACCCCAGCCACCAGTCAATCATTAGTGGACAAAAGACACTCATCACTCAGGAGAGTGAAGGATTTTAGGAATTGCGAAGGCTAAATACATATTCCACATTATCCCAGTGGGGAAGGGAGGAATGTTTAAGCTGTGACCTTCTAGAGGTATTTGGGTTATTTTCCTTTTGAATAAGAAGCATTGGAGGACCCCACAGCCACCCGAGTCCTTTGCTGGGTTCCTATGGCCTCAGGCTGGGCGGCTCCCCTCAGGTGCTGTTCTGTTCCAAGGATATTTGGATGGCATAACCCCAACTCGAAGCCTGAGAAGCTGTGTGGGTCCAAGGCCACCGACCTCCCTACATCCCACCTTGGCCCCTCCTGTTGGACCCCCAGTGCCTCTGGCCTCTGTTGCCCTGGGTGGTCACTGGCGTCTCCACCTGCCTGCTCCCCAGGGTCACAGGGAAAGGAAGGTGGTCCTTCAGTGGCCAAGGAGCTCGGGGACCTCTGTGAACATGTAGTTGTCACCACAAGCCCACCCATGGACGCTAGAAAAGCTCACGGAGCAGTTGGAGGCAGCCCGGAAGGTGGGTCTTGCGGCAACCCTGGGTGGGTCGGTAAGACGCCCACCCGGCCCAGCCTGGGCTGGGTAAAAGGGCCGTCCCTCCTCTCCCCAGTTGTGGGTCCATCTGCCACCACCACAGGACCCCCAGCTCTGCCTGCCTGTCCCAGCGGGCCCCCTGGACCGCCCCAAACAGGTATGGAGGGAAGCCAATGGCCAAGCCTCTAGCCCAGCCCCAGCCTATGTTGGTCCTTCCTGGCCCAGGCTGGCATGATGCCCCTTCCTATGATTCCCATGGGCCCCGCTGCCCCTCCGTCCCTGTGGTGGCTCACCCTTTACCCACTCTGTGCTGCCCTCTTGTGACCCCCACACCCCTGTGCAGGTGGCTCAGGTGCTTCCGTCAGCTGCCAGCAGGCAGACAGTGACGTCAGGCTGACCTCACACACTGGATGCTCCTCGGCAGTGAGAGGATGAAATATCGATTTGTCAAAGAGCCAGACACAAAAGAGGATGTACTGGACGGTCCCATTTCTTTTGTTTTGCTTTGGTTGTTTTTGGCGGCTGGCTGGTACAGGGACCTGAACTCTTTTTTTTTTTTTTAAAAAGATGACCGGTAAGGGGATCTCAACCCTTGGCTTGGTGTTGTCAGCACCACACTCAGCCAGCGAGCTAACCGGCCATCCCTATATAGGATCCAAACCCGTGGCCTTGGTGTTATCAGCATCACACTCTACCGAGTGAGCCACGGGCCAGCCTGGACCTGAACTCTTGACCTTGGTTTTATCAGCACCAGCTCTAACCAATGGACAGTCCCATTTCTATGAAGTTCTAGAACTTGCAAAACCACAGCGGGGACAGCTGTCTGGGAGGGGTTTGGGTGAGGGGATTGACCAAGGAGCCGAGAGATGGAAGTGGTTACACAGTGTATATGTTTGCCAAAACCCACCCAAGCACCTCAGATCCCCACCAGTGGGACCACCCAGCTGCTGCCAGCAGGGTCTCCAGGACCTCTCCTTAGGCTGGCCCTGGCTGAGCTTTCGATCCCACTCAATTTGATGTAATTTTCTGGGCGCTTTGTGTCGGGGACCCTCCCCATTGGAGAGGTGCGCACCGAGGCTCAGAGCCTCTGTGCCAGGTCACACACAGCTCAGGCTGGAGTCCGGGTCTGCACCAGGCCACTGACCCTGGACACTCTGCAGCCACCTTGGGTCCCAGCAGGAGGGTGAGGCCTGAACACACCCAGCCAAGATTGTCATCTTAGAGTGCCAGTCACTGGCCCAGCCTGGCCATACTGACTCAGCCCTTCTAGGGCTGTGGCCGGATGTTACTTTCCATGACAACCAACAGGACTGGCCTGGCCCAACCCGGGCCCAGGAGAAACGGGGCAGCTGGTCCCAGGCCACACACATGGGGCAATCATGCTGGCCCACCCTCCAGGGCTCTTTCTCCCTGGGGTTCCTCAAGAAGCCTGTGGTGTTGCCCATGTTTCTGAACCTCCCTGGGTCTCAGTTTCTGCGTCTGAGATGTGGGGAGAAGCCTCACCTCCTTCCCAGACCCCAGCCCAGCCAGTACCTGCCTGGCAGGAAGCCAGTCCTGTGGGGGAGGCCGGCACCTCAGTCTCAGTGAGTGCGGAGGTGCGGCACAGGAGGACCCAGAGACGGGGCGCAGGGGCTGGCCAGTGGCCTGGGGTCAGCTGCCGCAGCCTGGGGTTCACCAGGGAGGCCTCAGAAGGTCTCTGGGTCTCAACCTGCCCTGTTTCCAGCAGATGCCATCCTCGTCAGGATCCAGGACCCCACCTCTAATGGTGGGGTTGAGCCTGGAGAGGAGTGGGGAGGCACTTGAGCAGAGGGGGTGCCCTCCACAGCTGTGACCCTCTGTGAGCTGCACAAGCCCCACCTCCCTGGGCTGTCCCAGCTCTGCAGTGGGGTGGGGGGAGAGGACCTGTGAGATGCACCCCCAGGCCCTGTTATTGGGGTTTCCTTAGAGCTCTAAGAAGGATGGAGGGAAAGTGGGGACCAGGCCCCGGCTCAGAGTCCCAGGCAGGCTCAGCCACCCTCAGCCCATTCAGCAGAGAGCCAGGGGGAGGGGGCTGTGCGTGTCTGAGAAGGCTCAGGAAGGGGCTGGGGGCTGTGAGGGGCCCACCATCAGGCCAGTTTTGTGTAGAGACCCCTCTGGCAGGGGGCCTCAGAGGACACATGTCCATGTCCTAGTCCCCAGAATGGTGGAGGTGAGCTTACTTGGTAAAAGGGGCTTTGTAGATGTGACCAGATAAAGAAACCTTCAGATTGGAAATGATCCTGGTTATCAGGGACCCTAAGTCATCACAGGTGCCTGCTAAGAGTGAGACAGGAGGGTCAGAGTCAGAGGACATGTGACAGCGGAAGCAGAGATGGGGGTGACTGGGTACAGAAGCTGGAGACTTTGAGGATAGGAGCCGCAGAGGAACAGGCCTGCCAGGTTCCAGGGGAGGTGCCAAACTGGATGTGGGGACAGAGGCCGAAGCCCCCGGAGACCAATGCTGGGCCGCCAGCAAGTGCTGCAGCCGGGTGGGGAGGCCCCTGCCCCAGGCCTCTCACTTGCTTCAGGCTGCGGCCGGGAGCGGAGCGATTCAGGGCAGGCCTGAGTCACAGGCCCTGGCTCATGGGCTGTGGCGGCTCCGGTCAGGTTGCATCAGGGCACCTCTCAGGTGCTGTGACTCCAGGCAGCCTGGGCCTCCCTCCCCCACCCTTCCCAGGCTCATGCCCGAGCAGGTAAGGCCCGGCAGTTGGTGGTTGGCGGGAGGCAGGCCTTAAAGCGTGCCCTGGCAATCTAGAGGGCTTCCTGGAGGAGGCAGGAGCAGAGGGTCTCAGGGCCTGAGCACCACCGCCCACAGGAAGACGATGGTATCGAGCCCCAGGCACCCGGACCAGGCTCATGACACACAGCTTTCTCACAGGCTGGCTGGATTGCCGGGCAGGTTGGGCAAGTGCCTGGAGGGCCAGTCTCGTCACCATGGGGATGGGGAAGTGACCTCACTTGGGGAGTTTTGAAGAGGTGCCCCACAGCTGAACACAGCTGGGCTGCAGTGCTGGGAGCCAGACCACTGGCAGGACAGTGAATGTCCCTGGCCAGATGTTTCGGGACCCAGGCTCTGTCCTGCCACACCTGCCTGGCGGTGGGGGCCCCTCAGTACACTTACCTTGGAGTGCCGCTGCCTGGCGCCACTAATGTGAGGCAGAGCCCAGCAAGTGCCCCCTTTCCGTTCTGGGAAAACGTCCCCAACCCAGAACCCTCTCAGCCACTTGAGCGGGGGTCATGTCCTGCCCCCTGGCCCCAGGGTGCAGTAGAACAGGGCAGCTTTGGATTTGAATGCCACCGGCTGGCTGTGTGATCTTGGCTGAGTCACTTCACCTCTCTGAGACCCCCACCCCATGTTCACTGCAAAACCAGGAAAGCAATCCCCATAGCTGCTACCTCCTGGGGTGACCATGAGAGAGAGATGAGGCCTTGTAGGTCTGGCACCCAGCAGGGACACACCAGCCTCCTTGCGGGTGTCAGACTGGCATTTCTCCAGCCAGCGGCTTCCCTCTCCCCAGCACCTGTGTGACCTAGAGCCTAGTGGACGCAGCTCCCAGGCGTGTAAGCCCAAATCCACACTGGGGTCCCCAGTGCCCGGCAGGAAGCTGGGAAGGAGGGTGTCCCAGTCTCTGCACTGTCCTGGAGGATTGTCTGTGCCCTTGGCTATCAAATGGCCCCAGGAGGGGGGATCCCCTGAAAGATCCTCACTTGGGGGGTCTTATGTCAGTGCTTTGCTTCCTCCCCCAACTCCTGAGAAGCCGGTATCACAGTCCCCACCCTCCAGAAGGTGTCCTGAGAAGGGTCTGCTTGGGGGTGGGGACAAATCCCCTCTTGGCAGTGCGACCCTGGCAGTTCTCTGCACCTCTCTGAGCCACTGTTTTCCGTACCCTAAGACAGGGCAACTGTCCCTCCCAAGGGCATTACTAGGCTGGGAGGTAGCTCAGCCCCAGGTGAGGAAGGGCTGGGAGAGGAGCTGGCGGAGTGGACAGTGGGGAATTGGGTCCAGTGGGTCCAGTGGGGGGCGGCGATGGAGCCCTGGGGTGGGCACTGGCAGGATGGTGGTCAGCCCGTCCTGTCCAGGAGTTGGGAAAGAAGGCCGGGCAGCCCAGCCGGGCGGTGCGCTCAGCTAGCTGCTGTGGCGCCCTCCACGGTGGCTGGCTCTGGCCCCACATGCCAGCACCTGCCGGGTGGTATGTGGTCTCCTTCAAACCCCACAGCCCCGAAGGATGTTGATTATTGTTGCCACGTCCACAGAGGTGCCCTGGGGCTCTCCCAGTGCCATGCTGGCCCGTGGCTGGTCAGGACTGGGAGCCTGCTCCCCTCAGCTTCTAAATTCCTGACCAGGTTCATGCTGGTTTGGCCCAAGTAGGAGCCCAGGGCTTTGAGCACCTGAGTGCCCATGGCAGTGAAGGGTCTCTGGCTCCCGGGGCAAGGATGGACCTTGCCTGTTCCCTCCCCTCCGGGACCCTAGACCTGATTCCCACCAGCCCACATGGGGCTGACCTCCCCCGAGTCTCAACCCTGTCCGTGGGGGGAGCAGCAGAGAGGGGCCCCAGGTTGGTAGGAAGCCCGCTGCAGAGGGCAGGAGGGTTGAGCCACAGAGTCAGGCCCCCCCTGTCCTCCCAGCCTCTCCTGAGAGCAGCCAGGGCAGAGGAGCTGGGCACACCTGTGGGCTGCATGCCTGGTTTCCGGGCCCTTTAGGCTCTCTTCCGGTCACTCGGTTCCTCCACAGTTTCAAGCCCTGTCTTTGCTCCTGTCTGTGTCTTCTGTCCCTTCCTCTGACCCTTTCCTCCAGGGGCCTGTTTCTTCATCAGCGAAGTGGGGGCTAGAATACCCGCTTTGGGGTGTTCTCTGGGTTACTGGCTGGAGGTTGGGCACAGTGCCTGGCACACGGACACTGAGTGGCCCTTCGAGGTCTCCCCAGGAACTCTTCCCTGGCACCGTCCTTCCCCACGGAGTCCTCCAAGCTGTCCTCCTGGCCTCCATGCCCACACCCGCTGTGCTCCTGAGCCAGGCGCATGGGGCTCCTCTCCTCTCGGGTCCCAGCACCAGCCAGGCCTGACTGGCCTTTGGGTGGAGGGGGCAGGCTGGCGGGCTCTGGTGGTCCTGCAAGGGGTTCCAGACTGGGTGCTGGGCAACTGCGGGCTCAAGGGGGCCCCTACAGGGCAGCACCACCCCTCACCTGCTTTTCCTGGTCTTCCACTTCCCAGAGGAGCTTCTCACCCAGGTCTCGCCACCCAGCAGCCCGGGGCCCCATGGTGGTAGCTGAGTGGCCAGAGGAAGGGACACCGGGGAGAGCCAGCCTCTTTCCCACAGCCTCACCTGATGCTGGAACCCCCTCTCCACAGGGAAGGGTGGCCAGCCCGGCTAGGATGCTGCGGCTGGCGGGGCACCTCGCCACCTCCTCCGAGGGTCTGCCCTGTTGCTGTCCTGAAGAGAAATCCCTACCCGCCCCTCCTCACCCCTGTGGCTCCTTCCCTCCCCCCACCTGCCACACAGGCGGGGACCTGTGGAACAGCCGCCACCCGATGCCATGCGCGGAAGCCCGGTGCAGGGCCTCCCCTGAGCCCGGTTCTGGGCTGACTGAGAGGTTAGGGGACTCGCCCGGGCACACAGCGAGGGCGGGCGGGGTTGGTTAAACCCAGGACTCGGTTTTATGCTCGTCGTCACCTTCGTGAAACTTTTCGTACTTTTTAAATCGGGGCTCCCGTTTTCGTATTACGGCCCTGCAGACTGAGGGGCGGGTCCTGGCTGGTTCTCACCCCCGGGCGCGGGACCCTGTGCGGTCCCCCTGCCGGCAGCCGCGGGAGGAGGGGCCCTGGACAGCCGGTCCCCAGCGCGGGGTCCCCTCGGCCGGCTCCGCCCCCAGCCCTGGGAACCGGGAGGAGCCGGCTTTCTCTTCCTGTCGCTGTTAAACGCTTTAAAGGAAGAGGGTGAATGAAGCAGCCCGTCTGTCCCGCGGGAGGGCGATGACTCAGCCGCCCCCAGGCCGGTCCGGACGGCGGGCGTCGCGGCCCGGCCCGGCCCGACCCTCCCGCACCGCCGCGCCCCGCGCTGCCCTGGCCTCGGGACCCCTCGCCGGCCCGGGTGGCGTGGTCGCCCTCGGAGGCGTCCGTCTCCCAGTTGGGGACACCATGAGGGCCCAGGAGCAGGCACCCCCTCACATTTGCCAGCGTCCTGGGGCGCCGTTCCGCCCTTTCCATGTGCCGCCTGATCTCACAGGGGACGGTCCCGTTTCACGCAGGGGAAACGCGGCTCGGAGTGGGGCGGTCCTAGGCGCAGCCCGTGGGTGGCAGGGCCCCGTCCGGAGAGGGCCGCGGTGGCCCGGGGAGGGCTCCCCGGCGGTGAGTCACGGCGGGCGGGGCCGGCTGCAGCGCATTCCTCCGCGGGGCCGGCGCCCGGGCGGGGTGGGGACCGCGAGTCACCCCACTGGGCTGGGCACCGGGGCGTCGGGGCCGGCGAGGGGGCGGGCGCGGGGCGGGGCCGCTATAAAGGCCGCGCCGGGGCCTCGAGGCGCAGAGCGCGCGCCCGGCCCGCCATGAAGACCCCCGGCGAGGTGCTGCGCGAGGGCGAGCTGGAGAAGCGCAGCGACAGCCTGTTCCAGCTGTGGAAGAAGAAGCGCGGCGTGCTCACGCCCGACCGCCTGAGCCTCTTCCCCGCCGGCCCCGGCGCGCGCCCCAAGGAGCTGCGCTTCCACTCCATCCTCAAGGTGGACTGCGTGGAGCGCACCGGCAAGTACGTCTACTTCACCATCGTCACCACCGACCGCAAGGAGATCGACTTCCGCTGCGCGGGCGAGAGCTGCTGGAGCGCGGCCATCACGCTGGCGCTCATCGACTTCCAGAACCGCCGCGCCCTGCAGGACTTCCGCAGCCGCCAGGAGCGCGCCGCGCCCGCCGCGCAGGCCGAGCCCCGCGCGCCCTGAGCCGAGCCCCGAGCCCCGAGCCCGCGCCCCCCGAGCCGAGCCCGCGCGCCCTGAGCCGAGCCCCGAGCCTCGAGCCCGCGCCCCCCGAGCCGAGCCCGCGCGCCCTGAGCCGAGCCCCGAGCCCGCGCGCCCCGAGCCGAGCCCCGAGCCCGCGCCCCCCGAGCCGAGCTCGCGCGCCCTGAGCCGAGTCCCGAGCCCGCGCGCCCCGAGCCGAGCCCGCGCCCCCCGAGCCGAGCCCGCGCGCCCCGAGCCGAGTCCCGAGCCCGCGCGCCCTGAGCCGAGCCCCGCGCGCCCAGAGCCTGCGCCGCCGCTCTGCCGTGGGTGCCGGGTGTCGGGGGACGCCGACTGCCACTTCGGACGGCGGGGAGGCCCTGTCCCGCCTGGCGACACTGTCGAGAGGGGACGGGCGCGGCGGGGTCTCGGGGACCCGCAGCCTGGCCCTTGAGCCGTCTCTCGCCACGGAGCCACACACTGGACGAACCGGGCCGCACCAGCCGCGTGGCCGCACCAGGCAGCAGCCCAGGGGCCGCCCACCCGCTGGCCACGCGGGGACCGGGCCGGACGCCTCCCTGCCCCTCGGAGGACCTTCTCGTCTGTGCGGGAGCCTCGCCCCGCAGCGCGGGCGCGTTAAGTTATTGGACTGTCTGCGTATTTATTTTGATGGTTATTTGTCGTCAAACGTTCTGTCTTAATATTTTGTTTTTGCATCCGTGTGTCCATTCCAAATAAATTACTTGACCTGTTCTCTTTTCTACCAGCGGGCTGTGGCGCAGTCAGGTTCCTGCTGGGCGGGTTGGGGGCCTGGGAACCGGGAGGGAAGGGGACCGCAGCGGGGCTTGTCTGAAAGGCACCGGAACCGCCTTTGAATGAATAGTGTCATCTGTTCCGCCTGGTCCACACCCTCCTTTGCAAGCAGGCCAGGAAGTGCCGGGGTGTGGCCCTGCATACCTCCCACTCATGTGGCCTGGGGAGGACAAGGCTGGTGGCAGTGCTTGCTCCAGGAGTTGACTGGCAAACTCCCCCACCGAGGCCAGTGCCCCTGGCCCCTCCCCAGATCAAAGCTCCTGCTGCAGTCGGTGGGGTGACCTTCTCCAACTGCCCCCTCCCGCCCACACACCACCTGTCCTGCAGCAAGTGGAAGGAAGCCCTTGGCCCTCTGGCTGTCGGCCCCGCTGTACCCCCCAGAGCCCAGCTGCCAGCCCTCCTGGTCAGTGCCTGCAGCACTGCTCTCAAGCAAATGGGAGGAGAGGTCTGGGCTGTCTCCAATGGTGGGGCAGGAGGCTGAGATTTCTGAGCATCCACGGCCTGGCCCAGGACCATGCCGCTGTCATCAAACCCGTCCCACTCCCTGAGGTGCCTGACAGGTGGCAGCTTCCACCCTCCCTGCCCCAGTTCATCCTTTGTAAGACGGAGATGGACCAGGACAGACAGTGTGTGTCTGGGTTACCCAGAGGGCAGGGCACAGGAGGTGTGTCTCCCACCCAGAAGATCTGTTGGTGATGAACAAACCAAGGAGGTTGGAAAAGGGGACAGGGCACTGATCCCAGCCCAGTGAGGACCTTTGTTTCCGGGACCTTCCTAGCTGGAGGATGCTGGCTGGGGGAGGTAGACGTTGGGGAGTGAAGGACAAAAATTGGGCCCTAACATCCATCACTTGCCTCAACTGGCTGGCCCCTGGGCCCCCAACCCTGCCCTACACTGAGGACCTCTCCCACCCAGAGTCTGCCCTGGACAAGTGGCAAAGGCCAGCAGGTGAGACCCCCGTCCCTGGTGGGGTTCAAGCAGAGGCAAGTTCTGGCCTGAGCTCTTAGGCTGGAAGGGGTGAGCGGTCTTGGCTCTCTAAGGCCCCTTCCAGTCTGAGGACTAAGGAATTCTGAGGTTTGGGGGCTCCACATTTTAATGGCTTTTTTAAAAGAAAGCCCATTGTGGGTGGGGTGGCCTTCATGGTCTCAGGAGCATCTAAGGACTCCCATCGAGGTTGCTCTCCCCAGACTGGTCAATTGGTCACAGCAGCTGGGCTGGCCTGGCCTGGCCTCCCCACGCTCAGTGCCCCTTCCCCCAAGAGCCCAGAGCTGGGGGGTAGGGGCTGAGGGCATGGGAGGCGATCCCAGGCTCTGAGGTCAGTTGTCTCGGTCCCTTCCTCCTGGCCCAGGCTGCTGGCACCCTCCAGTGAGGGCCATCAAGAGACCAGGAAGACGGTGATATGGGCCCCGGGCCACGAATCAACTCTAGGATGAAGAGGCTTCAAGAGGGAGACCCCAGGGAGCTCCCCTTCGGGTGGCTGGGCCAGCATCCCTGGTGCAGTTCTGAGGCCAGAGGGGGTTGGGGCTTCTCCGCTGGACTCCCCCACACAGAGTGAGGGCCGTTACCTTAGTCCTCCCAAGCCACGCTTCCCTGATCTCAGCCACCACTGCAGGCTGGGGGTGGGCAGTGGCTGGGCAGAGAGCTCCCCCTCTCCGGGGGTGTGAGCAGAGCTGTCTGGGTGGCAGCAGGGGGACTTGGAGGCTGGACTCATGACCGGGGTCGAACTTGGGTGATTCTGTCCTCTCTGGAGCCCTGGGAACCAGTGGCAGGCCCCCCTCCTCCAAGAAGCCCTCAGCCTCTGCAGCTCCATCCCTCACCCCAACGCAGGCAGACCCCGAGGTGGGAGCCGGCAGAAATCGCGGCGGTAAAGGTCCTGAAAGAGTTTATTGCCAATCCATGTCCGGGGGCAATGGTCACCAGCTTTTGTCCTTCCTCCGGGGAATAGGCTTTCTCCACAGCAGCAGCAGGACAAGGATGTTGACGGCAACCTGCACGTGGCCGAAGACGGGGACGCCGAAGCTGCGGTACAGGAGGCCGCCCAGGGTGGGCCCGAAGGTGCGGGTCAGCGGCTGCACAGAGGCACAGAGGCCCAGCATGGTCCCTGCAGGGTGGAGACCAGAGTCAGCCCCGGGCAGGTCCCTCTGCAGGCCGCCCACTTCCTGGACACAGCCCGGTGTGAGGTAGTCCCCCAAACACCCACTGGGTCTCTCCACCTGCCTTCCCCTAACTTCCAGGCCCCCCATTCCTGCCCAGACCTTTGGAGTGAAATGCAGGGTCTGCTCTCTGAGGACCACCCAGCCACGCAGGGGCAGCACAGGGTGCTTCCTGGATCTGGGGCTGAACCTTCTCCCCGCTCCAGAAAGTTCCCAAGCTCAGGAGGAGCCTGGGAAGGGACCGCAGGTCACAGACAGTAGCCCCACCCTCCCAGGCCTGCCAGGGAGATGGCACCTGTGCCTGGGGCCAGGAACCTCCTGCTCAGGACATCCATTGGGGAGCTGGCTCTCAGCTCTTTCCCAGGTCTGTGCCCGCCACTCAGGGCTGGTGATTGGGGGAAGGGGGGACCTGGCCAGGGTCCTCTGAGCCACAATGGGCTTCTGGGGCCAGGGCTCACTGTGGGCGTGACACCCCCATATCCCCCCTGGCCATCAGCTCTTTCTCCAGACACCCATCCCCCACAGCCCTCCTATGGACTCCTTGAAATGCCCCCATGGGGCTGGGGAGGGGATTCTGGGAGAACAGGTAGGGCCTCCCACCTGCCTCCTGCAGCCCCAGCGATGAGAGTGAACCCACTTCCCAGGCTCACCTGGCTGCCCCCGCCTGAGCCTCAGCACTTTTACCCAACAGCCCAGGTCTCCACAGCTCTCCAGTCAGCTGTCCCCAGAGTACACATGCACATGTGTGGTTGTTGTCAACACTCGGACAACGTGGGGGGGTATTCACTAAGTGAAAGCCCCCCAGGACTCAAGGTGGGAGACACCCTCTGCCCGATGCCCAGCTCCTGAGGGTGGCGAGCTCTGGTCCCAACTACCCAGAGTGGGTCCCTAGCTTCAGAGCCCAGGCCTCTGGGTGTCGGAGATCCAGGGCCTGCTCAGCTGGAAGAGGCCTGGTGAGGCCCCACCCAGGCTCAGGGCCCGGTGGAGGTGGGGATTTGAGAGCAGCCTCTCCCACTGCCCACACGCCCTGCAGACACCAGGGAGCAATTACCGCCCCCTCTGCGGGTCGGGTTCCCAGGCTGGTGCTGGGAACCAGGTCCTGGCTCCTTCCAAGCTGAGGGTGGTGCCTCAGGCATGACGTGGCCCTGGTGGCCTGGGCCTCCTCCTACTGCCATCATCTCTCCAGGCCTTACTCCTCTGCTCCCTCTCCTGGCATCTCCAAAGTGCCAGCCCACCTCCTCCAGGAAGGCTTCCTGGCCCAGCCTGGCCCAGCTCATGCAGGGACCTGCTGTCCTAGCACCATGGAGACATAGTCCTGGAAGGCCTTGGAGGCCCCAGGGAAGCCCTGAGAACAGGTCTGCCCCTTCCAGGCCTCTAGCCCTTGGTCTGCTTCTCCCAGGCAGGCAGGTGGGTGGAGGGTCAGCCAGACCCTGAGCCTCCTGGCCCTGCTGCTGGGAGTCCTTTGGCTCAGCCAGCCCGTAGGAGCCCACAGAGCTCACAGCGCGCACCTGCACTGTGCCTGGGCAGGGCAGGGGACAGGAACCAATGGACCCCCAATCTCGATGGGGGGGACTCTCCTAGGCCTCAAGAAAGAAAGTTGGGTCCAGAGTGGGAGCTGCGGTGGTTATGTCTTGTGGGGCTCCGTGTCTCCTAGGGTGGCCCGGGAGCTTCCTAGCTGCGTGCATTCATTCACTCACTCATTCGTTTAGGAAGCACCTGAGCACTTATGTGGGTTGGGGGAGGGGACAGAAGCCCCCTTCAGCCTCCCAGGCTGGCAGGCAAGGCCCTCGTGTGCTCCCCCCGTCTGCCCCTCTCCCGTTTCTCTGGCTCCCTGGGCTGTCTTCCTAACTGGCCTCTGCTGGCACCTTTGAAATCTGCGCCTTTGCTCAGCTGTCCGCTGCCTGGTGCGCTGCCAGAGCTGAGCCAGACGCCACCTCCGGGAAGCTCTCCTGCCATCCTCCCGGCCTGACCCCGGACTGGTCAGCAGGGGGCTGGTGCTGGGCCGGGCGGTGGGCAGGATTCTCACCTGGGCCCTCGGGCTGCCCACCCCCCACTCAGACACCTGCTTCCCAGGGAGGAGGGCCTGCCCCTCACCGGTGTCTGAGGCTGCGACGGCCTTGGTCAGCATGCTGTCGGTGACCACGTTGAGGGTGCCCATGCTGAAGACCAGGCCGGGCACCAGGAGGCAGAAGTGGAACACGTTGGACATCAGCGCCTGGCGGGGCGGGAGTGGCTGAGCTGAGCGGGGGCTGTGCGGCTCACGCGGGGCCCATCCCTGAGGTCCTGCCCGTTCCCTTCCACCCTGGCCGCTCGCCCGACAGAGGTGGCTCTGGGTGGGGGTGGAGGGGCTGGGGCCCAATGTGACACGGCCTGAGGCAGGCCCAGGGGCTCAAGCACAAACTGGGCTCCAGGCAGGCCTGAGCAGCTATGCCCACGTGCAGGGGTTCAGGGGAGCATGCCTGGGACCCCCTCTTTGTTGGGGGCAGCCCAAGGGGGGCGTTCTCACCATGGCCAGTCCCACCACGATGAAGACCAGCACGCTGGCCCGGACCAGCACTTCCTCTGGGAAGCGGCTGCTGAGCCGTCCGATGACCAGGCCCTGGGTGACCTAGGCAAGGGTGAGGGTGTGGACGTGGGGGAGGGGGTCTGGACTGTGGCCAGCCCTCCCACTGCTGGGCCACCTCCAGATGCTCCGCAGAGAAGGACTCTTGTCATCTGCAGCCCTTGGGGGTACCCCCAACCCCCCAGTAGCAACCACATCCAGGGCAGAAGTCTAGGCCCCATGGTACTCAGGCTCCAAGGTCCCTGGGGAGATGGGGTTTCCTTCCCATGAGGGCGGAAGAGCCATACCAGGGACACCAGGGACATGACTCAGTGGGACAGGCCCAGCCCACAGGCCGCTCCCAGGCCACGGGCGAGGCTCCCTATCTGGCATCTCACCTCCTCCACCAGGCAGGAAGTGCTCAGGGGCCCAAACACCCCAGGGAGGGGAGAGCCGAGAGCCGAGAGCCGGCCACAGGCCTGGGGCATGAGCTGGAGGGCGGCTGGGGTCAGCCTGCTGGGCTGGAGCCCCTGTCCTGGGGCAGGTGCAGCCCTGCAGAACAGGCCCAACAACCACTGTCCCCACTTCCTGCCTGGTTTCCAACCAGAACCATAAACGTCCTTTTAAAAACCCTCCTTTCACGGTGGCTTTATCTCAGAATTTTTTTTTCTTTTTAAAGGAAGATCTATTTGACAAACCTGACTCAGCACAATACACTTGAGGAAATCACAAAACCACAAAAGATTTAAATCCAGACCTCGGCATTTCGCACAAACACCAAGACCAAGGTCTTAACGTATCAGTATTGCGTTTCAATTTTCCCATTACCTTAAAAAAAGAGTGAACGTGCCTTACAGACTGTCACATGAGCCTGGAGCTAACAAAGTGGACAGCCTCTGCCCCTCCTCATCTGTCCCTCCACCTCTCCCGAATGGTCCGAGGCCACCTAAGGCTTCCCCTCCCCTCGTCCCCTCCGCTACACAGCAGCCAGGGCCAGAGGGGTCTTGCCTCTGCTCAGACTCCTCCTGCAGCCCCCACCCCACTTTGAGTAAATCTGGTCCTTCGTGGCCCTGGAGACCACCCTCCCCCATAAGTGTCCTCCAAGTCTGGTCCTTTCCCCTGCCTGGCTCAGCTCCGCAGGTCCCCAAAATGTCCCCACCTCAGGGCCTTTGTTTGTACTTGCAGCTCCCCACCCCCCTGCCACAGTGTCCCCTTGGTTCCCTCACCTCCAAGTCAAAGGAGCCCCTCCCACTGCCCCACCTAATATAGTGCCTTCCATATGCTAAAGTCCTTTTAATCTCTTCTGCTGGGCGTGTGACCCCTGGCACTTCGCAGGTGTGTTGGTGGGGGGTGTGTCTCCTCCAGTGGAATGGAAACTCGCCATCACAGCGGTGACCATACCTGGGGTGGCAGGCACTCAGTAACCCCAGCAGCTCCGTGTTGGCCCCCTCCCGCATGCTCTCTCAATGACTAGTGCCCAGGGGCAGCGTAGGTGAGGCCAGAGTGGCTGGGCCACCATGGGGGCTCCTGCAGGAGGGTCTTCAAGGACAGAGTTCTGCAAGCCCACTGAGGCGATGACCTGCGTCCCATAGGTTAGGACCATCTGGGCTGCCACTCCCCCCAGCCCTCACCCCAATAACTCCCCCCTCCACTGGGAGCTGGGCAGGGACTCTGTGGCCCCCTTGGGAATCAGGCTGCAGCTGGCTGCACCTCAAGGTGGGACAGGATATGGTTTGCTGGGGAACCAGCTGTGGGGACCAGGTTGGGAGTTGCCTCTTGGGGACCCTCAGTGATCACCCCCACCCTGACTGTGGCTGGGGAGGTGCTTGGCAGACACAAACCCAGCCCCCACCCCCTGCCCTCCACCCACAGAGGTCGCAGATGCAGCTCAGGCCCCAGCCCTGGCTGGGCTTGGGGCCTGGGGCTCTGGTGCACCCACTCCTTGGGGGCCCCCCTCCCCTGCCCTCCTCCGCTGTGTTGGGGTCCCCAGGACTTGCCCGGGTTCCTTCCCCTATCCCTGCTGCTCCCCGAGGCTCAGTTCCCCCCACGGTGTCGGTCACCACCCCGGGAAGGGTCCCACTGCAGCAGGGCAGGCCCAACCCCTCCCCCAGCACAGGCCGGGGGCTGCAGTGTCTGTCCCTGAGGGTCTTGAGGGTCTGCAGGTCTGGGCCGGACTGAGTGTGCGCCCCCAGGCGGCAGGAGCAGCCCGTTTAGAACAGGCTCCCGTGGCCCCAACTTGGACGATCATCCGTGCTGCTGTGTTCTGTTTACCTCCTCCCCCAGCCCGGGGGCCCACCCGGCCCACAGAGCAGAGGCCCTCCCTGCCCTCCGTGCTGCTGTGTTCTGTTTACCTCCTCCCCCAGCACGGGGGCCCACCCGGCCCACAGAGCAGAGGCCCTCCCTGCCTATGGTATGGCGCCGGCCCCTCCCAGGAGTGGCTATTTTAGCGCCAGGGTCCAGTCCTGGGCTTGGAGGCACAGGGAGCAGATGGCTCAGAGTTACCAGGAATGCCACACACTTCCGGCGAGGTCGAAAGCCCCTTCCCCCACTGCCCAGCGGGTCCCAAGAATAGCCCCTCCTGTGCTCCAGCTGTCAGGCAGATGTCCTGGGTGGCGGCGGCACGTCGCCATCTGTCCCTGCCACCCCAGGGTCTAGTCCAGATGCCCAGAAGGAGCCGGGCTAGAGGATGGCTGGCCCTGGACAGGGAGCTGGTGGGCCTGGGGAGCTGGCAGGCGGGACACCCCCATGTCAAACTGCGGCAGGGGACCTCCCGACCAGCACGCATGAGCCACCCCGGTGTGCTGCAGACTCCCCGCTCGGACGGGACCCCAGGCCCCTGGGTGGGCGGATGGGCCCTGACACTGAGGCCTGGGGCCATGCAGGGCCTGAGTGCAGACCCCTGTGTGGGGGCTTGGGCCTCGGGCAGGGGCGGCAGAGCTGCCTGCTGGGAGGGAAGAGTAGGAGGAGTGGTCAGGGGGCACGGGGGCCCAAGCCACCTGTGCAGGTGACCAGAGAAAGTGGAGCTGAGGAGGCACGCGTGCCCCTAAGAAACCGAGTCAGCCACGCTGCGAGCACGCAGGAGACCCCGCCCCTGCCCCCAGCACGCCAGCAATGCTCACCATCTGCAGGATCCCGAGGAAGGACATGAGGTAGCCGGCCTGGGCGGCCTCCAGCCGGAAGAACTCCATGGAGATGATGGAGAACATGACCATGAAAAGCCCTGCAGGGCGGGGCGTCAGGGCTTGGGCTCCACCCCATGTGGCCGCGCCCACCCCCATCTCACCTACGTGACCAGGGAGACCCTTCTCTGGGATTCTGCCTCCTCTGGGGGTCGCTAAGCTGTAGACTGTGAGCCAGAAGGTGCCAGGAGAGGCCGGGCTGACCACGTGGGAGGATTTGGCCCAAGACCCCTCTTATGAAATGTGGTGGCTCAGTTTCAGTTACTGCAACCGGAAGAGCTGGCCCAGGTGGGTGGGTGGGCCAGCGGGTGGGGCCTGGCCAGGCCTGGGCTCGGCAGCCCCTCTGCCCGGCCGCAGGCTTGGCAGGTTCTGCACAAGTGGTGGAACTTTCTGCTGAGGGGAGGGACGGGGTCTCACTGGTCTGTTCTGTCCTGCTCCTTGGCAGCCTGGCTAGAGGACCCCGGACTGGGTTTCGGAGTGATGGGGGTTGCTACTGGGCAAAGCCACGTTCGGGCTGGACCATGGTCAGTGATGCCCTCGGGCGCCGTTCGCCAGATGGCTGGGACGAATGTCTCTAGACGCCTGTTTCACACTTCTGTCTGCCTCCCAGACTGTCCCCAGAGGACTCGGAGACCCCAGGGACATGGCAGACTGAATGTGAGGTGTGCACGGGTCTCCAAGCCAGGCCCTCTCCCAGTGACACAGGGACCCCTTTCTTGCTTCCGCAACGGCCCTGATGTGCTGATTGGGAGGGTCGGGAGGGAGGCAGGAAGACTTTTTTGGGTGGGGTGGGGGTGGCTGGCCAGTGCAGGGATCTGAACCCAAGACCTTGGGGTCATCAGGCTGCGTTCTAACCAACTGAGCTGACTGGCCGGCCCTGGAGGACACTGTTTCTGTCTCCTCCCTCCTCGCCTGTGGGACCACATCTGCATGAACCATGGCTGCCCCCTCTCCGAGAAGGATGTGACGAGACGTGAACAGAGGGCAACCTTGGAGCCCAGCAGGGCAGGAGAGGGGCCAGGCGCTGACCACAGGCTCTGTCCCTGGGGCCCAGAACCCTCAGCCACCCGGGGCTCCAGATGCCCGTGGAGTGGGCAGCTCGGACTCACCCGAGGGGAAGCTGGAGATGACCTTGATGAGGAACACTGGCAGGACTTCTGGCAGCAGCAGCAGGCGGCTGATGGCCTGCAGGTCAAACACGCTGGCCTTGGGCCCGCCTGGGGCGCCAGAGAGCCCAGTTAGACCACTAGGGGCCCCGGCCCCAGCGCCCTACCCGGCCTCGCCTGGCTGCCATGGCTGCAGGCATCGCTGCACCTCAGACGCACTGGCCAGGGGAGAGGGGCCCCCTTGCACCCAGCTCTGGCTTTGTTGTCCGCCTGTGGGACAGCCCTGACAATGCTCCCGGCCCCTGGGTGAGCACTGGGCAGCTCGTCACATGCCCACCGACTTCCCTCAGGCCCTGGAATTCCTGGAGGTGCTCAGGAGACACAGCACCTATGCTCCCAGGTGACTGGCCTGGACCTGGGCAAGGAGCGATGGAGGCCCTGATCCTCCAATACGTGTGGCCTGGGGACACTCACGACGAGGCCCGAGGAGGACAGCGCTAGTGGGGCGCTCCAGCAGGCCTGGCCTGCTCAGGTGCCAGCTGACGGGAGCTCCGCCTCACACTGACCGAGCGTCCGGGGCCACCCCTGGCGGGGCTTACCTGGCGGGGCAGCCTGGGCACTGGTGCTGGCCTCTTTGGTGCTGGCAGGGATGCAGGTGAAGCTGAGGACAGCTCCCAGGAGGTTGGCCACGAGAGCCACGATGGCCGGGTACTGGATCCTGAAGGCAACAGTCTCAGTGGCACGGGGTACCCCCGCAGCGTGCCCCCTGTCTTTTCAGTCATACTAAGGCCTCAATCATCCTCGCAGGGGACGGTCATCTCCCAGTCTGCTGAGGTGCAGGGAAGGCCCCAAAGGATAAGACTGTGGGTGTGCATGTCTCCGGGGAGGAGGTTTCAGAGACCTGGAGACCCCCACTGTGTAATGGGGGGGTCATACCACCTCCCTGTCACAGATGAAGACAGGCAGCACTTAGTGGGCCCTTGGAAACCGCCTCCCCTACCTGCAGGAGCCCCCTCCCATTTTCTAGAGGAGGTGGTGCCTGCTGGGCCTGGGAGGGCTTTGGCTGGGGAACCCGGAGCCCTGAGAGGCCCCCAGATGCGACCTTCCAGCTGCCTTCCCTCCCACCCACCCGCGACTGGCTCCCCCTCAGCTTTCACTTCTGAGGATGTGGTTCCCGCCACGTGTCACCAAATGGACACTCCAGTGCGGCCCTCCAGAAGGAGCAGGCAGGCCTTGCCACCTGGGGACACAGGCACTGGGGGGCTGGCCTCCAGGCCTGTGCACAGCTGGACCACCCTTCCCCTCGGCAGTCGAGCAAACTCCTAGACATCCTGCAAGGGCCCTTCTTGGTAAGCTACCCCCCCCATCCCCGGCCAGCACCCTGTCCTCTGGGACCCTGGGCTGAGCACGTGCTCTTCGGACAGCCAGTATTCAGCCCCTGAGGACGGTGAGCCTGGGTTGGAGCCTGAGGCGAAACCCCAGTGGCCATAAGATGACAGAATAAATGTGTGAGCCACTCACATGGACAGCCGAGGCCCTGCCCTGACCCTGCCAGAGCCCCCAGGGAGCTCGAGGAAAGGCCTTGCCCTGGCCCTGTACAGCCGCGCACACACATGTCCTCGTCAGAGCTCCGGAAGGAAGTCCCAAGCGGGGAGGGACACAGGGAAGTCACTGGGGTCAGGACAACAGGCAGGCCTGGCCTTGGCTCCCTCATTTCTCAGGCTGGGACCGCCCGGGCTCAAACATGTCACGGGCCGCAGGGCTGGCACTCGCCCCACCTGCCTGGGCTGCTGGCCCCCCCCTCCCTGCCCACCTGGGCAGCTCTGCCCCCCTCTCCCACCGCCCAGGAGGCTGAGTATTCGGGCTTTCTGGCTGCCAGGGCTCCATGAGTGGACCCTTCCACTGACTGGCAGGCAGGGAGGGTCTGAGGGTTCTGGCCCCAAGTGAGGCCTCTGCTGGGCCCAGGGGAGGGACAAGTCTGGGTGCAGGTTCTGCAGCCCCCTCCTCTGGCTGATGTGTGACGTGGGAACACCCTGCCCCCAGCGGCCAGCCCCAGAGAGAAGGGCCCTTTCTCCTGGACTCTGGCAGAGGCCACACGTCAGTGCTTAAGGCCTGGCTGGGAGACGACAAAACCAGCCTTCTTTTTGCCAGATGCCCTGGCAACACAGAGCAGAGGCGCCCACTTAGATGGCTATTTTGGGACACTGGTGACAAGCAAGGGTGGGTGGCAGTGGACCAGGCCCCTTCTCCCCTGATCTTGCCCATCCCTTGAGGGGTGGCCAGTGAACCAAAGGCCAGCGCTGCCCTGGGGAACAGCAGAGCCTGGGGCTGGGGGCCTGGAGGGCCTGGGAGAGACTCAGGGCCCCCAATCTCCCAGGGCCCCATAAGCCAGCTGCCTGGGGAGGCCTGAGGTGTCCTCCGCGCTCAGAACTGTCTTCAGTCCCCAGAACAAAACACCAGAAAGGAAGCTGGAATGCACAGGATTGGCCAGGGCAGCCTGAGCTGGGCCTCCGCCCGCGGGGCTCCTCAGCTGGGAGTCCCCTCAGCTCTGCGCCCTGATGCACAGCTTGGGTGGCTCCCCAGGGGCCCCTCCTACTACTGGTGCCTCCTCCTCAGGAGCTGCCGAGATGCAGCCCCACCCCACATGGAGCTCCAACCGTTGTCTCATTCAACACTTTGTACAAATGGAGCCAGGACTGCGAGCGCAGGGACAGTTCAGTTTATCTTTACCTCCACCCCCACTTCCTTTTGGTTGAATGAATAGACAGGAGGCTGGATGGACAGACGTGTCGAGCCATTGAGAGGGCCCTGGGCAGGACTTGGGGGACCTGACCCTCTGTCACTCTGCCGTGGCTACCTCACTGGGTGGCCTCACTTCCTCACAAGCACATGAGGACTGGGGTCCCGACATGTCCTCCCTCTGGGACACCCCCTGATCTGTGGGAGCGCTGGCCGCCTGGCTGTCCTGGAGTCCAGCCCTCTCCCCGCCCCCACTGCCACCTGCATCCTGCCCTGCCCACTGCCCAGAGAGACCTTGGGAAGCGGCAGCCCACAGCATGGGCAGGCGGTCACAGCAGACACAAATGCGACCTTTCACCCTGACCTCCAGGGCCTGGGCTTGCTGACTTATCTGGAAGGCGGTGGCCCAGTCAGCTGCCGGGACTCGACACCTTTGTCTCCTCCACCCAAACCTGTCTCCTGCCTGGCTCTAAGGTGACAATTCCTCACCACGCTGGCTGCCCTCCCCACTTGCTATGAGGCTCCAAGAGGTGATGGTGCATGGCTGAGGACACTCTGCCACCAGGAGCTAACCCACAGGTGGGGCTCCGAGGCTGTGCACCCCTCTCCTGTCCACCTGGGGGACAGGCTGGGGTCATCTGAGAGCCAGCTTCCAGTGACATCTGGCTCACAATGGGGCGGGGAGGGGGCTGGGCTTCAGGACCACCAGGCGGCCAGCGCTCCCACAGATCCCGAGAGTCACTGGATGTCCAGCCCGGGGCTCGGGAGAAGTCACCCTGCCTTCGCATTCCACATCCCGGGATGCTGTGGCTAGAACCATGTCTGAAAATGGAAATTTTGTGGGGCCGCTCCTGACTCAGCTTCCCTCTGGCTTCCAGAGCCCTAGAAAAAGGGCCTAAAGCTCTCTGTGGCCTAACCCTTCCCAGCCCCTGTGTCCCGCAGCACGTGGTCCCCCCACTTCCTGACTACACAGGCCTCCAACCAAACCACAACCTCCTTCCTGCCCGGGGCCTTTGCTTGGGCTCATCCCTCAGCCTGGGACACCATTTGACCCAATCTCTCATGCCACAGTGACTTCTCGAGATGGTCCCCCTCAGCCATGTCACTCTCAGCCACAGGTGCCCTGT
Source organism: Cynocephalus volans (assembly GCF_027409185.1). NCBI lineage: Eukaryota > Metazoa > Chordata > Mammalia > Dermoptera > Cynocephalidae > Cynocephalus > Cynocephalus volans. Next base: position 166,175,672 of record NC_084463.1, read on the forward strand.
CCCTGTGCGTCCCAGCTCTCAGAACACCCCAGTGCCTTCTGCTCTTCCCAGAGGTGGGCGCGAGGCCCAGCCTCGGTGAGCAGCGGGGTGGGAGGCAGGCCACTTGGATGGCCCTGCGGGTCACTCCTGTCCCAGAGCCCTGCAGGCAGCCCCCACGTCTGCTCATTCACTTCCAGGGGCAGCTGCCTGGCATGGGGGTGGAAACCTTCTGTGAGCAGGGCGAGGCTCCCGTTCCCTCGCCCAGACTGAGGGGCCCCAGATGACGTCCGAGGCCCACATTCCGAGGCCTCAGGAACCAGATAAGGTACGCAGCTGAGGTATGCTGAGTCACCCAGGACTCCATGAGGGCAGCTCACTGCCCACTCTCAGCACAGGCGGTAGCTGCCTGTGCGCCAGGGCCTGTGGCCGGATGCTCCCCCAGTCTCACTCTCAAATTCTCCCTAGTCCTGGTTGGAGTCAGTTCAAATCTCAGCTGCCTCCAGGGGGACAGAGCCCACCCGGGGGCTGAGAGCCTGGGACTTGCAGCCTTTGCTGGGACTGACTGCATCCCAGAGAGGACGGTGGGTCTCCTCCAACCCCAACCGTGGGGATCAGGGAAATCCCTCTCCCTTGGAGGTGAAACGCCCCCTCATCAGGACTGTCCTGCTTGGGTCTAAGCAGTCCTAGCCCCACACAGTCTGTGGCCATAGCACGAAGGCTGCCACAGACTACATATAAGTGAATGGGTAAGGCTGTGTGCCAATAAAACTTCACTCACAAACACAGGCAGCACCTGGATTTGCTGATCCCCACTTCACGCAGTCAGGTTGACAGCTGGGATTTATTCACACATAGCCTGGGCCTCCTCCCTGACCCCAGATCCACGTCAAGGTGCCCCTCAGCATTGAACTTGGTCTGTTGGCAACTCAGACTCAACACGTCAAGCACTAACTCCTGGTCCCCTCCACCCCTGCAAATCGCTCGCCCTGCAGAGGCCCCCATCTCAGTGGTGGCGTCTCTATTCCTCCAGCCGCTCAGGCCAAAGACTTTGGGGTGCTTCCCCACTCCCTGCGTCCTTCACGCCCCATGTCCATCTTCAGCAAATCCCACTGGCTCCACCTTCACAATGGATCTCAGGTCTGAGCCTCCCTGAGCGCCGAGCTGACCCTCCCTAGGCCTGGCCTCCTCACCACCCCCTCCCATGCCCTACTGCAGCCTTGCCGCCCACCAGACCCCACACCTGCACCTGCTCCGAGTTCACTGTCCTCACAGCGGGGACACATTACAGAGGTCACCATGGAGCCACCAGCCCTCTGCTCAGCGCCTAGTAGTGGGACACCTGGGGCAAAGGCAGAGCCCCCGTGCTGCCCAGCCCCCTCCAACCCTTTCTGCCTCACTTGGTTCCAGACACCCTGGCCCCTTCCTTTTCCTGGAAGAAGCCAGGACGTCCTGGCCGCGGGGCCTCTGCACAGCTGGACGGTGTGGCCCATCTCGTGCGTATTGCCTAGGGGCAGCTGTTTGTGCACCCGGGGAAGGTAAACCCCATGAGGCAGGGGTCTTTGTCTGGGTCCGTTGGTGTGTGCTGAGTGACTCAGGGCCCGAGGCCTCTGCAGACAGCTGGACCTCCCAACCCTGAGCTCCAGAAGCTGGACCCAAACCAGTTACACCAGTGCCTGTTTCTGTGGCCGGCAGCGGATGCCAAGTCCACCTCCTCCACTGCTGCCTGGGCGGCTAGGGGTGGGGCATGGCTGGGCCTCACAGCGGACAGGGGCACTGGGTCCTGGAGCCTGCCTCCCATGTTCTCCATGAGGGGATGGGGGTCAGGACCATAAGCACGACCAGTACTCAGGCCCCCGCGCCCTGGGCGAGCACACCTGCGGCTGTGTGGACGCTGCAGATGGCACGGCTTGGAGTGCGACCGAGTGCGCCTCCTCCTGCCCCATCTGGGTGGCACAAACGCAGAGCCACAAGGTCACCCTCCCATGCCCCTCCCAGCATTCTGGGTGCCAGCTAGAGGCCTGCAGGGTCAGCTCTAGCCACAAGGGCCCTTCCACTACCCCTGTGTCTTGGGTGTGATGTGAAGACCCTGAGAAAGTCTCCCACCCCAACTCTGCACAGCTCCCAGCCCTGGGCCATGGATGGGGACTGGGAACACTATGGGGGAATTACACCCTTTCCTGGGCCTCAGTTTCCCCACTCATCAGAGAAAACGTCCAGGTTGGCCTTACTGTATATAAATGTCACAGTTATAAAGCACCTCAGATCTTGGGATGAAAGGAGGCAGGGAAGCTCATGGAATGTTCTAGAAGGTGTGGGCAGGGGTGACAGCCATCTTGGAGGCTGGTGGGAAGGAGACAAAGGCAGATAGGGGAGGCCGGCAGGGAGGCTGCAGGCTGAGCTCGCTCCTGTCTGCCCGCCACCCCTCAGCATCCCCGTGAGTCAGTGAGGGCTGAGGGACCCATCTTACAGGTGAGAAAACCTGGCGAGGTAAAGAAGCAGGGCTGGACCAGTGGTGAACCCACCTGTGAGGGCCCTGCACGCAGCATGGCCACCTGCTAGTGCCCGACCGTCCTCCCTGTGCCCTCTTCACGCCCGTCCTCACTCTAGCCACCCTGGGGAGACAAGGGCCCTCAGTGGCACGGCCCCCCACACGCTGGCTCCCCATCCGTCTCCTCCACCCACCTGGCCCTGAGAGTGAGCTGCCCCTGCTGCCCATCTGGGCTGCCCCTCCACGGGCGCTCTGATGTCCCCATCCAGGGACACCCTCCAGCAATGTGCCACTCACACCCGTCAGCCAGCCCTGCCCTCTCCCTGGGGTCCTTCCCATGGGCTCTTCCACCTTGAACAGAGCCCACCTGCACCCGCCTCTGCTGCCCATCACAGCCCTCGCTAACTTCCCCTCTGCTCTCCCCACTGTCTCTTGAACCAGGCTTCTGCAGCCCTGCCCAGATCCGGAGATGACCTCCCTGCTACACATCCTCGGTCACTGCCAGCCTCGGCTTACTTGAAAGCACAGGCACGAGGGGTCCCTGCCCTCTGTGAACCACATGCCCTCAGCTGGCAGGATGCGCTCTCTCCAGGTTGTCCTTCCTTTTTCCACAGCACCCTCGATGGCACCCAGCCTGCTCAGACCTCAGCGCAAGGCTGCTGGGCTCCCCCAGGGCCCGCCCAGAGTCAGGGGCCTTGGCATCCCACCTGTTGGCAAAACCAAGCCAGAATCTGCCCTCTGCCCTCGCCACCATGGCCACCCTGCTCTCCCTGCAGTAGCCGCCCCATGGCCCTCCCTGTGGTGCTGCTCACCCCACGCTCAACACACTGCCCTGCTGACGACGGCCCCAGGCTGCAGGGCCTGTGCATGTGCCATTTCTTTGCCTCCCGGTCACCTGCTTCAGGTCTCTGTTCAAATGTCACTTCCTCAGAGAGGCCCTGTCTGTCTAGTCCCTGATCCTGCTTCCCCGATCCTTACTTTTTACACCATGTAGTTCAACCTGACATTACAGGAATGAATATATATCGTACTCACTGCATCCAAGGGACGTGGCCTGTCTCGTCACTGCATCCCAGAAGCTAGAATCTCAGGGGCACTTATTAGACGACAGATAAACATCAGGGAGTAAATGAACTGCCCCCCGCCAACCTCCCAGCCTCCACTCCTCTGCTCACAGCCATCAGCAGAGACATGTGACAGAAATGTTGTGAGGACTCCCCTTGCCTAGATCGCCAGGGCTCAGCCTTCCCCCAGCTGCCTCCGCCACTGTTGGGGCTTGTCTGGGGCCACTTGGGGAGGCTGGGCTGCAGTACCTGGGTAGTAAAGCCCAGGGACTGGCATTGGGTCATCAAAGATCGGAGAGACTGGTGTCCACAGAGTTGCCCGTCCCACACCAAGTGGCACCTCCAATGGAATGGAGCCTCAGGGTGGCTCACACAGGACTGTGGAGGGTGGGTGGTCCCCCAGCTGGCATGGAGCCTCGGGTCAGGGCCTGATTGAAAGGGCTGGGCAAGTCCCCTCTTATGAGGAAAGCTGACTCCAGTGGGCGCTGGGAGTTTCGGGTCAGGAACGGGGGGTGGAGCCAAATGGGGGCTGCACTCCCAGCCTTGGAAGTGAGGTCCCCCTTCAGGTCCAGGTGTGCCGGGTCCAAGGTTAAGCTCTCTGACTCAGAGGCACACCCGGAACCTCTGGTGTAGATGACTCCGTCTACACCACTGCAGGGGGACGGTGCAGGAGACCTGGAATGGGTCAACCCTAGAGACCACGTGTGGGTCTCTCTCGGTACTGAGCGGGATCTGAATCCTGCAGGACGGGACCTGGGAAGACGGGAGTGTGCAAAGCTGGGGGCAGGGGACCGAGGCCTTCACGTTGCATGCAGCAGTTCACCTAAGCTCCCCACGAGCATGCGAGCTGCGAGCAGGATTCACATCTCAGAGGTGAGGAAACTGAGCCACGGGGAGTCTGACAGCAGGAGGCCCCAGACCCACCGTCCTCCAATCCTCCCTCCCCTGGAGCCCCCAGTACAAGCCCCAGTCAAAGAGCCGCCGGCCACCGCTCCCCTCCCTGGGGTCTCCAGGGGCAGCTGGAAAAGGACTGTCCCCAATCCCAGTTCCGAAAACGGAGCTGAGCGCAGGCAGGAGTGCGGGGACCACAGGGCATCCAGAGGGGCCTCCCGGCTCCGCTCCCCAGGTGGTCCGCTGTGGGCACCCGCGGACCTCGGGGTCCTGCCGCCCGCAGCGCCCGCATCGCAGGGCGCCCCTGGCCCACAGCAGGGCCCCAGATGTCGGCCCCGTCCTGGCATCCCGGGACTCCGCCCCCAGGGCCCGGCCGCGCGGGTCCTCCAGCCCCAGCAGGCACCGCAGAAGCCGAGATGCACCCGCCAGCCCCGGGCGCGGGCCGGGCCGGGCCGGAGGCCTCAGCGCGGGGCGACGGCGCCCCCTGCTGGCCGCGCTGCACCGGACCCAGCCCGCGAGGCGTGCAGCTGGGGAAACCGAGGCCCGGAGCGCAGCAGCGGCCGTCCTGACCGGTATCCCCCGCCGGCCGCACCGACCCCCCCCCGCCCGGGTCCCCACCCGGGCCACTCACCCCCACGCGGTGCTCAGGGTCCCGCCGAGCAGGGAGCCGAGGATGATGCCGACCCCGAAGCAGAGGCCGAGCCGGCCCAGGGCCGCGGGCCGCTCCTCGGGCGCAGAGAGGTCGGTGATGACCATCTGGGCCGCTGGGGGTGGGGGACGAGGCTGAGCGCGCCGACCCCGCCCCCCCGCCCCCCACAGACCCCGCCCCCGCCCCCACAGACCCGCCCCGCCCCCACAGACCCCGCCCCCACAGACCCCGCCCCGCCCCCCAGACCCCGCCCCCGCCCCCCACAGACCCCGCCCCCCACACCGCCCCCGGCCCTACCCGGCAGCGTGTGCATGAGCGCGGCGGGCAGGCGCGAGGCGAAGAGCAGCGGGACGCCGGGCAGGGCCGGGCTGCAGGACGCCGCCAGCAGCAGGTAGAGCGTCGAGGCCGCCAGGAAGGACAGCGTGAGCGCCGCGCGCGCCCCGCGCTGGTCCGCGAACCTGGGGGCCGGGGGCCGGGTCAGGGAGGCTGGTGCGGACCTCAGTTTCCCCGGGGAGTGCGCAGGCGCAGCTGCGGGGAGCTGGGGGGTGTGTGACCCGGGGGACGGTCCGCACGACGGGACAAAGAAGGATGTGTGTGTCACAGAAAGCGTTTCCCGGGCCGAGTCCGATAGCTCCGCTTGTGTCCCCGTCCGCGTTCCAGGCCCCGCCGTTCTCGGCGTGCGCAACGCTTTCTCTTCTGCGCAAAGGTTACTCCGGAGATCTGACCCCTGCCCGCCACCCGGTGCCGCTCTGTCCGTGCTGGGGACCCCACACAGTCCCTGGAGCTCCTGCCTGAGTCCCCGCGGGTCCCGGTCCCCAGAATTGCCATTTTAGTACAAGTTGACGGTGGGACTCCAGCTCCGTGGGACTAGGCATTTACAGCCATGAGATTTTCACCAGTTAAAGCCTCTCTGACCACAAACCAGAATTAGTGGAAATCATGGGCTGGGACCCCCGAGAGGCCCACAAGGGGCCAAAGCTCTCCTTGATTTGCCTGTCTGTGCAACGGGAGTGCCACCACCCTTGTGGGGCCCAGTGCGAGGGCAAGGAACCCGGCAGGACACAGCCCATGGCCTCCGAGGGGTGGGCCCGGGTCCCTGTGGGGCGAGGCCCCCTCAAACTTCCCTCCCCACCGTACCTGCCAAACACCGGCCCGCCCAGCAGCTGAAGCACGCCGAAGATCGTTTGCAGGTAGCCAAAGGCGACAGAGTCCAGGCCCAGTCTCCGGGACAGATACTGAAACACAGAAGGGTGCTCATGGGAAGGGCCTGGGAAGGACCCGAGGGCCTGGAATCCAGGGACCTCAGAGGGCAGGGGGTGGGAGGGAACAGGGGGCCCAGGCTCTGCTTCCCCGGGGCACTGTCCTCCTCCTCTCTTAGGTAGGAGCCACCGTGTCCTCTCAGGGTGGCAGTGCTGTACAGGCAGCTGTGGCCCCCTTCCCCTCTGTGGGTGCACCTCCATGGGCACACAGAAGCGTTGACCCCCACGACTTCGTCTTCACTCACTTAAAGCTTCATGGGGAAGACTGAGGCATTTTCCTGGCCAGTAAGAGATTGTCCCAGGCACCTTAACGACTTCCAGAAGAGGGTCCATTGCCCAGCAGGACACTGTCTGCCGCGGGAGGCCCCCAGCCCCTCAGCCTACCTTGTGAGGATGCCCGTCAGGGGGGTAACAGGGCTGTGACTATTCCAGAGAACTTGAGGAGTCCTGGGGACCTCAGGCCCCCACCTTGTCCTGCCCGATTCCTCTGTGACTTCAATAGCCCCGGAGCTGCTCTTTCCCTCATGCGGGCCTCTGAGTTCTTGACTCTCCCACTTATTCTGGACTGGATTGTGTCCCTCCAAATTCATATGTTGGAGTCCTGAGCCCCAGTACCTTGGAATGTGACTGTATTTGGAAATAATGTCTTTATGGAGATAATCAAGGTAAAGTGAGGGCGTTAGAGCGGGCTCTGATCCCATGCGACTGGTGTCCTTATTAGAAAGGGAATTTTGTACACAAAGACTTGAAGAAGGAAGACACAGGAAAAAACACGTGATATTGGAGGCAGAGACTGGAGTGATGTGGCCACAGGCCAAGGAACGCCCGGGCTACCGGGAGCTGGAGGAGGCAGGGAGGATCCTCCCCCACGGGGTTCAGAGAGAGCATGGCCCTGCCACCCCTTGATCTTGGACTTGTGCCTCCAGAGCTGTGAGACAGTGCACTCCTGTGGCTCCCAGCCCCAGCACGTGGCACTTTGTTACGGCAGCTGCCCCAGGCAGACACTACGGCACTGCCTCCGCACCTTCCCCTGGACCACTCCCTAAGCTCACCTGAGATCCCACTCGCCTCTCTCCCACTCACCTGGCTGGTCTGCACTGCCCCTCCCCAGTGAAGATGAAGTCCCAAGGGCCACCAGTAATCCCCTAATCTCCGTCCCACCCCACAGACTCTCCTGCCTCCTTCAGCTTCATCCAACTCCCTTTGGGCTGGGGGAGCCAGGACCACGCCCCCGTCCCCCCAGAGCCTCTCTGTCTGTGAACTTGACCGGACAATCCTGAATTCCCCTAGCGAGTCCGAGATCCCACTCTATCCCACTTGTCTCTTCCTGCAAGCCCCTGCCTCCTCCTTCCATCCCCACCCCGCCCCACCCCTGCTGCTGTGACGATGCTGAACGTCCCATCCCCACACCTGCCCGCCTGCCCACCTGTCTCACCTACCTGAGTCACCCTCGCTGCCTGCGTCACATCCCAGCCTCTCCTCCAAAGCTTCTCCCTGCCCCCTCTCTCCACGGTCCCCTCCTGGGGGAGGGCTCCCACTTGTGCCTGCCCTTGTCCTGTTACTTCTCGCCTTCTCCTGACCCCTCCCTCCAGCCACCTGTGCAGAGCGCGCTGCCTCCTCGGATTCCACCTCTTCTTCTCCTCTTGCCACGGCCACCAAAGCATGTGCTCCTCCTGCCTTCCCCGAGGTCACCGCTGGCCTCCAGCAGTCGGCTCTGGCACACTCCCACTTGAGTGGCACCTGCCTCCCTGGCTCCCCCGCCTCCTCCCTGACCCTTGTCTGCTCTGGACTGTCTTGGGTCACCTGCTGGTTCCTCCTGCTCACCCCGACCTCCAAGCTTCCCTTCACTCCAGGGAAACCCACCCCGATGAGCACCTCCAAGCTGTGGTGTCCTGGAGAGACGCAGCCCCACGACCTCTGTCCTGAACTGCCGTGCATCCGCCCCCCTCAGCTCTCCACTCAGCGTCTGAAATCATCTTGAACTCGGCACATTCAGAACCGGGCTCCGTCTTCCCCCAAAGACCAACCGGCTCCTCCTGAAGCTGCCTCTTCTCCATTGCTGATGCCTCTGTCCTTTCAAATCCTCAGAGTCATCTCTGTCCCCTCTTTCTCTCACACTCACATCCCATCCATCCATCAGCAACAATGCCGATTCCAGCCACTTCTCGCCTCCTCCACAGCTGCCCCCATTGGATCTGTGAGCACCGGGGGGCATGGCCCCTCTGTGACCTCAGCCCTTCTCTGCTCCAGTCCCTCCCCTCCAGCTGCACTGGTCTCCTGCGATCCCAGGGCCTTTGCACTGGCTGTACCTCTCCCGCTCCCTTCAAGCCTTTGCTCCAGTGTCACCCTCTCCGTGAGGTTTCCTGACCCCCAAACCCTGCCCATCCTCAGGTGCTCAGTCCCCTTCCCTCCCTACCGCTGCTTTTCCCACTGTACATCTAACCGTGTGTTATGTTTCCTGTGGGTGGTTGTCGCCCTCACACCATGCACACTCGCCTGCCAGCTCCAAGGGGCATGTTGTTTAGTCTGTTTTGCACTCTGCTCTGCTCCAGGTTCTGAGAACAGGGTCTGCCCCAGGCGCTCAGCACGGCTTTGTTGGATAAATGCTGGGGCGGCAGACGCATTCGCACCCTGCCCTGTGGTCCACGGTTCTGAGGGCTTTAACTGTCCACTCAGGCCTCCCAAGACAACCCTATCAGGGAGGGACAGTTAATAGCCATTTTTAGGATGAAGGAAACACAGGACTTGACCCCAGGCCATTTGGTGGGAGTGCGCTGGCTTGAGAGGCCTGGTGGGGAGGAGGTCCTGGGGCTCACCGTTTGGCTGGGAGCCCCTGCCATGCCTGGAATGGTGACTAAGGCCAATGCCCACTTTACGCAGGCTGTGAGGGCCGAGAGGAGCGGGCAGTGTCTGAGCCCAAGCTGGGCTTCCCAGGGAGCAAACATGAAAGACCCCATGTTGGCCCTGCCTCTGCCTGTGCTTCTGGGTGATGGGTAACTTTGTTCCCAAGTGTCTCGAGTCTCAGATCCTGGGGATAATGCGAGTGGGGGGCTGGCCTCAGTTAGGGCCACTGTGGGCCCAGCCTACTGACCACATCGGGGACCTCACTCCGAGTGGGCACCAGCCCTGCCGTGGCCCCTACCCTGCCTGGAGCCAACACCAGCAGATCATCTCAGCAAGCCTGGGCCCTGGCTGCTCACCAGGGTCTCCAGGAGAACTTTTAAAAGTGGCCAGCAGCCGATGCCACGGCCCCACACAGAGCAGAGAGAACAGAACCTCCGGGGCTCTGGGTTCTTCCAAACCCTCCTGGGTTGTTGCCCCAGAGGGTGAGACCCTGTGAGCTGCTCCCACAGAGGTTCATTGAATGAAGAAACAAGGGAAAAGGTGAAGAAATGGGGGGTGGGGTGGGGAATGGGGGGGCACTGGGTGGCCAAGAAAGACTGTCGTGAGCCAGGCCATTTGGCCAGAGAAGCTGCCAGATCAAGCCCCCTGCCCTCATGTTCTGGTGGGGGAGAAGATGACCAAATACACATGGAATAGGGTGCTGGGTGTGGCAAGCTGGGCAAAGAAGCTGAGGAGCAGGAGGGGACAAAGGTGAAGTGACACTTAGGTGCCAGGCAGATGTAGGGAAGGCCTCTCCAAGAGAGTGACCTGAGCAGAGGCTTGAGTGCAGCCAGGACACGAGCTGAGCAGGTGTAGAGGCAGGGGGTCCACAGGGTAAAGGCCCCAGGTGGGAGGCAGAGGACCAGCTGGGGTGGCCAGGTGCAGGGATGCTGCACTGGAGGCTGGGGGCAGCAGGGGCTGGGGGGCTCCTTGCAGCTTCTCCCCAGGGCCGTCGGTGCAGCCAGAGCCTGGGATGTGCTGATGGGGGGATCAAGAGGCAGAGTCCCTGGGTCCCTTAACTTGCTCGGCTCAAGCTTGTTGTGGGCCCCAACTGGGAGGGGCCCTGGCAGCATTGAGTCCCTCCCCTGTCCCCTGCTACCGCCCAGATAGAAAGCAGGAGGAACAGTGAGGGCAGGTTGCTGGTGCAGGCTGCCTGTGGGTGGGGTGTTACTCACGGGCACAGTGGAAAACTGCATGAAGAGGCAGGTGAGCTCCAGGGCAGCCAGCACGTAGGTAAGCAGAAGAAGCCAGGGCCGGCTCAGCGTGGCCATCCTGCTGGGGAAGTGGCCCTGGCTCTCGGGGGCCCTGAGACCATGCATCCTGGGCAGGCGCTGCAGGGAGACTGGGAGAGATCCAAAGAGTAGGCTGGTGGAGCAGAGGGCAAAAGTCCTGTTGATCTGGGCACAGGTGCTGAGTCACCAGGCCGGAGGCAGGCACACCCGGCCTGACCTTGCTTGGAGGAGCTGGCCTGTGGGCATTCCAGCCACCTCGACCTCGGAGAACGTGTCAGGTGGCCCTCCCCCTCCACATCTGACAGCCCCTTGGTCCTGGGCACACAGCCTCCGTGGGAGAGGAGACTGGGACACCCCACACACGGTGCACCAGGCACAGTGCCCCAGGTGCCTCACACAGGGAGGCACCAGGTCACGTTTTTGGAGTGAAACAGACACGGAGTGGCTACTGACTGCAGCTCAGGTCAGTGCCTCCTGTGGGCACTGAGCTGACTTGTGTCCCTGTGCACCCTCCCCCAACACAGGCCGCTGTCAAGGGAAGGCCTACTTTTCTCTGGGACCTCCATCCAGAGCACGAAGGGCTTCTGGAGCGGTGTGTGCAGCTCAGTCTTCCTGCTCCCCCAGGCAGGGCAGCTAGGCCTCCCGCCACCCCACCTCCAACGGGCAGGAACCAGGTTTTGCAGCTGCACTGAGGCCTTTGGGGCGGGCAGGGCGGGGTGATAGTGCAGAGGGCTGGGAGCTGTGCACTGCCGCCCCCTCCCATCCGGAGGTGCGGGGAGGCTGGGGGAGCCGGCAGCCCCAGCAAGCACGTCGGGGCACCTCGCTGGGCAGAGGCTGGACTCCGCGCGGGGATTCAGGGATGAGGGGCAGGGGTGAACTTGGGCACGGTCCCAGGAGTGAGCCCTCCTGGGGTGACCTGGGACACCTTCCATTCTAGGGTGAGCTCCAGCCCGCCTTTTCGGTGTGACCTGGCACCATCGCCTTCCTGGTTGAGTTCCGGCCCCGCCCTCCCGGGGTGACCTGGCACACTCGCCCTCCCAGGGTGAGCTTCGGCCCCACCCTTTCGGGGTGGCCAGGGACGGGGACCCTCCGTCTGAGGCTCGGCCCCCTCCCTCGGCCCCGCGGTCGCCGAAAGCGCGGTCCGGGAGCGCTCGCCCGCGCCCTGCGTTCTCATTGGCCGAGCCCGGCACGCCCCCCGCCCCGCCCACCCAGGCCACGCCCCCTGCCCGCCCCGCCCCCCGCGCCCCGCCTTTTGCCGCTTCTATCCTGTCCTGGGCCAGGGTCGCGGGAGGCGAGGACTCCGACCCCTCGGGCAGCACAGGGTGTCCATTCTGGGCACGGGGAGGGGCAGCGTGGCGGGGGGAGAAGGGGAGGAGAGTGGGGGAGTGGGCTTTAGGGGGGACTGGGGGCATTGCCGGGCCTGCCACCTGCCAAGGGTCTGCACAGAGACCCAGAGGAGGGGCAGGGAGGCAGGAGCTTCTCTGGGAACAGCTCCTGGGCCCCTCCCCACCTCCTTCCACCGACCTGGAGGCTGCTGGGAGCTAATGCGATGCCAGCTTTTCCTCGTTTCTCCCTGCCCGCCATGTCCCACACGCTTGGCTAGGGCCACCAGAGATGCATGGTACAAGGTACACGTGGCCCTCCACCGCCATTCCTGCTGGAGCCCCCAGGAGCACACAGACTCCCCTGAGCTGTTCTCCAATGGGGACTGTTGTTAAGTAACCAGATGCTCCTTCAGGACTCCCGCCCCACCCACCAACCCTGCAGCCCAGGCAAGAGCCAGCCACAGGTCCAAATGTCACAGCCAATGTCCCCTGTGCCATGTGCTAACCACAGCTAAACAGAGCGGAAAACTGCAAGGGATGGAAGGTCCCGAGATAGAGTGGGGCAGACATGGTGGAGCCCCTCCTGAGGTGCCCGGTGAGAGCAGGCCAAAGTCCTGGCAGTTGAGGGGCAGAGCCAGGTAGCCCAAGGCCTGCTGGTGGGTGATTTGAAGGCACCACAGTGGTGGGCCATGCCCACCCCGTGTCAGAGCGTAGGCACATGACGGTGTTTAAGGAAGATCCCAGTCCAAACGGTGAGAGGGAGATGTACTTGGATCTGAGGAGGGTGTGCTCCAGGTCCTCTGCCAAACTCAGTTTCCAGAACGGGCACCCTGGCCTCCCTGGGCCATGTGGGGAGGGTGGGGCCACACCGAGGGCCCAGCGCCCAGGCAGATCCACCCAGGGTTTCCTAGAAGTATCGCACAGAGGACTGGCCTGGGGAAGGGGTGGGGTTGGGTGGCAGCTGTCTCAGGGTGTGTCAGACTCAGGACTCATGGGGGAGGGGGAGGGACTGTCCCCAAGAGGTTCCGCACTCCCCAGGACCAACCTGTTAGGCTCCTGGGCCTGGCTGCTTCTTGCCTACCTGGCTAAGAGGTTAGACCATCATCTCACTCCTCCTGGGGTCTTTGGGCAGGGATTGGAGGGTGAAGACGCAGGAGGGGGTGGGGTGAGCATCCCCAAACTGCCCAGAGGCCAGAGGTCCTGGAGCTCATGGGGAGGGCAGAAGGGGCTGCTTACTTACCACTCTCCCTCCAGCGCCCGACAGGGCCTCCCTTGGTGGTGGGAACAACGGGCAGAGCAGAACCGACGGGATCTAGCTTTTGTATTTGGCTTGAGGGCGGGGGAGCTTCCTGGTTCCAGGGAACGTGGGCAAATTGCCCTTCGGGCTGGGCGAGGAAACAGAAACCCGAGGAAGCCTGGAGCCCTGGGACTTCCTCCTCCAGAGAAAGCAGCTCGGGCTGGGGGCCATGGGACGACCGCTCACTCGCCACGCAGCGACCGCTCTGCACGTCCCCAGCGCAGGCTGCCCGCAGCCTCCCAGCGCCTCGGAGAGGCAGGGCGACAGTTCCGCCTCACGAGGCTGAGCCGGGCTGGCTCGGGTCGGGTTTGGGAGGCAGGCCTGTCGGGAGGTGATGCCTCAGCGAGTACTCAGGAAGGGCACGGATTGGGCAGGTGTGGGGAGGATGGCCTGGCAGGGGGAACAGCCTGGACAGTGGCTTAGCGCTGAGTCCAAGCTTGGAGTGTTTAGAAAACTGAGAAGGCTTGATGCGGGGGGCACAGGGTGCACAGCGGGGCGAGGGGGCAAAGTTGAGCCTGGAGAGAGGGGCAGCCCCAGAAGGGCTGGAAGTGGCAGCTGAGTCCTGAGAAAGCCGTTCCAACTGCCATGTGCCAGAGGTTGGGACCCCTGAGAGTCTCCCAGACGAGGGAGTCTGGTCCCTGAGCTGGCCGCCACCTGTGCCATGGCCTGGACATTTGAAATGGCTATGGGCCGTGAAACGGGCAACCTTGCTTAACCTGACAAACATTTATTGAGCACTTATTATGTGCAGGTTCTACGCCCGGTGTTGGCGATGCTCAGCCCACAACGTTGCCTGCTCCTTTGTGGCTGGCACTGCAGTGCATGTGCGTGTTTGGGGGAGGCAGAGACAACAGGATGCCTGTGATGTGTAAGCAAAGGACACGTGGATTGCGAGCACGTTGGCTTCTGTGCTGTGTGCAGTGGGATCCATTGCAGGGTTCTGACTTGCCTTGGGTTCTAGAATGGTCCTCTGGCTGATGAGGGACCCAGGGTTCAGCCTGCACAGAGAGGCTTCTGCTGTGGTCCAGATGAGAAGTGACGTGGTCTGGATGGGGGGCAGTGGAGGGTGCCAGGGGGTGGATTCTGCACATCTCCGTAAGGAAGAGCTGATGGGCTGTCCTCAAGGGTGGGCGTGGGCTGAGAGAGCCAACCTAGACTCACCCAGGGTGTTTGCCCCGAGCCCCTGCCTAAGGAGCTGCCGTAGCTGAGAAGGGGTGGCTGGGGAAGGAGCAGGTTTTCAAAGGAGAACCAGGGGCTCCGTGTTGGCCTATCGAGGGGAGGGGGCTGTGAGTCGGCAGAGGACGTGGGAGTGTGCCGTTTGGGGCTGTGGTCTGAGCTGGATGTGGGAGTTAGGGTGTCATCCGCATCAAGGCAGTGTTTAGAGCCCTGGCCCTGGATGAGATGACCCCAGGAGCGGGAGGGGCTAGAGAAGAGAGGGGATGACCAGGGAGAGGGAGGGAAACCAGGGAGCCGGGGCCCGGGGCCAGTGGAAAAAGTGAATTGGGAGTGGGGGCCTGAGAGCTGCCATTGGGTTTAGTGCCCAGGGGTCACCAGTGACTTTGACTTCATTGGCACAGGGGCTGACCATTGTGATTCAAGCAGAAACAGTGGGTAACAGCAGAATCTGGACCACACTTTTGAGGGGTCTGCCACAAAAGGGAGCCAAGGAATGGGGACAGTGGCTGGAGGGGAAGTGGGATAAAGAGAAAACATTTATTTAAAAATTTAAGATCCAAGGGCCGGCCGGCCCGTGGCTCACTCGGGAGAGCGTGGTGCCGACAACACCAAGGCCACGGGTTCGGATCCCATATAGGGATGGCCCGTGGCTCACTTGGGAGAGTGTGGTGCTGATAACACCAAGGCCACAGGTTCGGATCCCTATATAGGGATGGCCCGTGGCTCACTCGGGAGAGCGTGGTGCCGACGACACCAAGTCAAGGGTTAAGATCCCCTTACCAGTTATCTTTAAAAAAAAAAAAATTTAAGATAAAAAAAAAAGTGATACTGCAGGGGAGAGGAGAATGGGCGGGGGGCAGCCTGGAGGGGTGACAGGGTGGCCTCAGCATGGTGCCCGGACAGTTCCCTGGAGCAAGGGGGAGCCGGGCCCCTTTGTGGGTTGGTGAAGGGCCCCATGGAAAGCGCTTGGAACATATACTCCCTGAAGCTCCCTAGTATTCCACGAAGACCCACCTCAAATGTCATTTCTTCAGGAACACCAACAAGGTTTTGGCTGGGGCAGGAGCAGAACCTGGGCAGGGTCGGATGTGGGTCCTCGCTCCATCAGCCCTGGCCGACCCTGCCACCCACCCTGCCCACCCCGCCCCTTCCCAGCCCCAGCTGAGGTGCAGTTCCAGACCTTGGGCAGCAGGGGGCGGCAGGACTCCGCCGCAGGCTCCGTGCTCAGGCACCCAGGTGGGATCCATCCCAGCATCCCCAGGCTGCTCCCACTTGGCTTGGTGGGCTGTCCCTGGAGTAACAACCTTGCAAGGGGCACCTGAACCTGCTATGGGCACTGGCAGCCTGGCCTCTGTCAGCTCCATCTCAGAGGAGGTCAGGTTAAGAGCCTGGAAGGGTGGGTTCAAAGGACACCCCTGGTGTCTTTGGGTCCTGGGGTGACAGCCACCAGCCCAAGGTGAATGGGCTTATCAGGTAGCCCTGGGGAGGCCTGGTTGTGCCTACTCTGCCTCTGACCTGCTGGGCACCCCACCCGTCCTGCCATCCTGCGCAGGGGCCACACGAAGGGCTGGCAGGTGCCGAGGGACCTTCTGGAACTGCAGTCTGTGAATAGACTCCTGGGGCTGGAGTCTGCACAGGGGCTTTGGGGAGGGGACAGGGGCTGGATCTTGTCTAAGACCTGTTCTCTAGAGCTGAGTGTTGGGTTCTGACTTAGGTGTGTGGAATTGAGGCCCCAGAAGAGGCTCTGCCAGCCAACAGGGGCTTTTCCACTGGCCTCTAGTGATCCACGGACCCCAGGAGGGCAGCAGCCTGTGGTGGGCACAGGGGGCAGAGGCCTGGGGTCCTAGGACAGGCGAGTACCCACCCCTCACCTACTGAGCTCCACCGTGGGCCTGGATCCAGGGTCTGATGTGGTGGGATGTGGCTCACATGCTCCAGGGGCTTATGCTGGCCGGTGGCCACACCGAGAGCTAAAGGCCTTGATGGAGAAGCGTGGCTGAGAAAGCTGCCTGGAGGAGGTGTTCACGGTGAGGGGCCTGAGGATGGAGAGCTCGATGCTTTTGGTGACAGCTGGAGTGCCGTCTGGGGCAGCCTGAGTCCCCTTTCTCACACCACAGGCTGAGTGACCAGAGGAGGAGGAGCTGGGGACCCTGTTCTTTGGGGAGACCTGGTTGGCCTGGACTGAGGGGTTTCTGGGGTATGGGACTTCCCATGCTAAAATGGGGACAGACGAGAAGGCTGGTCACCTTTCCCTCCTGGGTCCCTGGAGGCCAGCCAGGCTCACGCTGCTCCTGGACCTAGAGGAAGGAATGGAAGGTGCTGGAGGTTGGGGGGTAGCTGGGCAACCGTGCAGGGGCTGGGAACCACAAGGCCCTGGCGCCCGACTCTAAGGAAGCCTGCCTGACTTCTGCACTCAGGGAAGAGGGACACTCAAAGGAGGGGTGCCCATCCACGGGTCGGAGGGGGAGGTGGCCAGCAGCTGTGGTCCCGGACTGGCAAGGGCCTTGGCATGTGTGAGGGGGTGAAGGGCACCCTGGAATCAGGAAGAGACAGGCCTTTGAATTTCACAGGAAAGCAGGGCCCTGGGAGAACAACCTTGCACCTGTTCATCAGGCTGGGGCTGGGGAAACTGAGGCAGGCTGGGTGGCATGTGCTCCTGTGCCTCAGGCCCCACCAATGGGCATGTGCCTGAGGGACCCTGAGCTTTGCACTTGCTCTTTTCTCAGGTACCCGCATCTCCTCCAAGTGCTGCCTCCTTCGGTCCTGGTCCCTCGTCCCCCAGGTATAGAGACAGCCCCGAGCTCTGACCAACTGACCCACAGCCAGCATCTTTTGGAACCTCACCCATTCAGAATTCAGTAGAGAATTGAGAAAGGAGCAGGAGGGACTCCCAAAAAGCACGAAGAAATATCACAAAACTCACACACCCCTCCTTACCCCAGGGAGCCCCCAGACTCCATAGCAGTTTCAGGGAGCCTGGCTGCTGTTGGCAGTGGCACGTCCACACCCTAGTGAGAAGGAGCAGCCTCTCCTCTATGCTCTGGGCACCCCGGGCCTGGCTGAGTAAGTTTCCAAAACCCTTGGTGCCCCTGCCTTAGGGCCTCTGGTGCTGCTGCTCAGCTCGGGCGGAGGCCACACCGGGGCCAGGCCCCTCTTCCCCCACGGGATCTCGCACACATTTGCAAACCAAGGAAGCTTGAGGAAGCAGCCTCCAGCTCTGCACACGTGCCTGCTGCACACCCTTCTTTGGATGGGTCTGTGCCCTTGCCCCTGCCTTCCCCTCGCCTGCAGACCCCTTCTACCTGCGGGTCCCAGCACACGTCACTGCCCTGAAAATCCTCCTAGTTCCATCTCATGGGGCAACGGGCCACTCTGCACTCCTGCAGCCTGGGCACTGCCCTTTTCTGTTCCCGCTGGCCTCCTGGAAGCCCCTGAGGCCACAGTCACCCCAGAGGTCCCAGGGAGATGGTTGCAGAATGGACAGATTGATGGATAGATGAGGACACAAAGCAGACACCCCTAGTCCAGGCCCTGATTTGACGTAAGGAGGAGGGGCTGCTCGAGCCCACTGGGACTAGGGCCGGATGTCCCCATACCCTCAGCAATGGCCACCAGGCTAATATCCAAGTACAGACAAGGTCCAGCATTAGCTCAATTCACTCTTTGCTGCAAATCAAAACCTGGAGCAACCCAGGGAAGGAGACAGTTGAAGTTGCGGCTCAGCAGGGAGGCCCCAATCTTAAAATCCCCAGCAGCCAGCATGCATGCCAGGGTCTCGTACTTATGACAGAGCCCTGCCACTACAGGCCGGCCTCTGCAGTCAGCCCCACTGGGCTGGCATCTACACGATTCACTAGGCCTCAACTAGGGTCTTGTCTTCTAGAGCCTCAGTTTCCCCATCTGTGACATGGGGACAACACTAACACCTGCCTCACAGGAGGCTTGTGAGGATTAAATGAGGTCATGTACACACACAGGCGTGGCCTGGGGCTCCAGCCACAGCTGAGGAGTGGCCATCATCCAGGATATGGGGACACTGCCGAGTGTCGGGTACTTGGAGACAGACCCACTAGAGTCACAGCGATTTGTGTCCTACAGACCTCCCTGAGCTCCGGGGGCAGGGGGGCTGCTTATTACATAAATAACATTTCATCCTGCCCAACGATTTTTTTTCTTTTTTTTTTTTTTGTCTTTTTCGTGACCAGCCCTCAGCCAGTGAGTGCACCGGCCATTCCTATATAGGATCCGAACCCGCAGCGGGAGTGTCGCTGCGCTCCCAGCGCCACACTCTCCCGAGTGCGCCACGGGCTCGGCCTCTGCCCAACGATTGATAAGGGAACTGTACGTGACTGGAGGATGTAAGCGCCTTTGTTGGGGTCTGACTCTTCCCCACCAGCCCATGTTCCCGGGTTCGGAGTCAATGTCCAGTTGTTGCAGTGCAGCTGGAAGGGATCACTGGCGGTGGGTCTGTGCCCTGCCCACCCCTCTGTGTTGGAGGGAGAGATCCATGATGGTAAGGGTAAGTGGCACCCTGAGGGGAGGGCCTCCAAGCCTTGTCAGGAGCCTTACAGATGAGAAAGCAGAGGCACAGAGAGGTTAAGCAACTTGCCCAAGGACACACAGCCAGCCAGAGGCAGTCGCTCTGCCCAACTCCAAAGCCCACAGGTTCGCCCCTTGGCCAGGCAGTGCCGTCCCCTGCTCCCCATCCCATTCCTCTCACTGGGTGAGTGCTGCAGGGCACTTGTGATCTCCTGGGCTGCAGCCCCAGGCCCTCCATGCCCAGCCTCCTGCCCCTTCCTCCCATCCTCTGCTGACTCTCTGGGCAACAGCCCTGAGGAGCTGCACCCCTGGGGCCTGTATCGGTCACCTCCCCAGCCAGGCACGCCTTCCTGGGAGGGCCCGTGTCTGTCCCGATCACCGCCAGTCCCCCAGTGCCCAGAACAGAAGAGGGAGTTATGATTACTGTTTTCGTTGTCGTCGAGCCCAGCTGCGCTTTATTCCTGAAGAGGGGTGTGTGTGTGTGTGTGTGTGTGTGTGTGTGTGTGTGTGTTCACACGTGGTCACCCAGGCCCCTGGAGCACTGACAACCAGGGGTGCCCAGGTGCAGGTTGACCGAGAGGCCCAGCTTGCCCGGGGGCTTTGGGGAGCAGCTCTACGGGGGGAACGAAGGCCGGCAGCACCGGGCTGCAGGCCGGGCTGCGGGGACAGCGCAGGAAGAGGAAGAGGAGGAGCTGGGGTGGGGAGCAGAGGAAGGAGGAAGGAGCAGAGGAGGGGGCGGAGGGCAGCAGGGGAAGCGGGGAGGGCGGGGCAGGGTCCGAGCGCGGGCCCTTTTCCTCTCCCCGCCCCCTCCCGGGCCCCGGCCCCTGGCCCCCTGCTCGCCCCCTGAGATAGGAGAGGCCACCGTGCTGGGTCCCACTAGGGTGTGACAGCCCCCCAGCACCTAGGGGTGTTGGGGATTTTTTGAAAATGAAGCTTTGGCCCCGCACAGCTCCGACCGGCCACGTTGGGCAGAACCCCCATCTTAGACTTGAGGGGACTTGGGGCCCTGGGTCAAGGCCTTGTCCAGCCCTGCAGGTGTGAAGCAGGAAGAGGTGGCGAGGCGTGGGGGACGCCCGGGATCCCCGGTGGGTGGCCAGCTGCTCCTGGCGGCTGTGCCGTCTGCGGACACCAGGGGGCAGCAGGCGCCCAGCTTTGGTCCTCAGGGCTCCTGCAGGCGGGAAGCCGGACCAGGCTGGTCTGTCGGGCGGGGCCCCGGGGCTGCCCCTGTTGGGCACGGCCACCCGCGCCTCAGCCCTTTCTCCCCTGTCCTGGGTGCCCGGCCAGCCGGGGAAGGAGGGGACGTGCACCCCGTCTGCTGAGCAGCCCTCGGCCGGCGGGGTGTCTGCCCCTGGCCTCTGTGCTGTGACCGGCAAACTGCTCCTCACCTCCAAAGCCCAGCTGGGAGGAGGCAGGAAGATGGCAGGAGGAGGCATGACGGACGAGCTTCCGTCCTTCCCTAACCTCAGAGGCAGCCGGGGAAGGGCCTGGGCCCAGGGCGGGGGCCAGATCCTTCATCGTCCCTGACTTGCTGTGGGACCCTGGGCAAGTAACCCAACTCTCTGGGCCTCAGTTTCCTGCACAGAGATGTCACAGGATTAAGTGAGGTCACACCATGCAGTAGGTGCTCAATTCATGTCTGTAATAAAGTCTCTCTTAAGGCCTAGGAAGCTCTCTGAGGTCCCAGCAGTCTTCAGGGGCTGGGGGCCTTCTGCCTGCTTCCTTTGGGCGACCCCTCCGTGCAGTGGAGACCCTCACGCCTCCTGTTTCTCTGAACACCATGGCATGGGTGTTGGAAGCAGGGTGGGAGGTGGGTGGCTTGGAGGCCTGGGGTCCCTGGTGCTTCCTGTAGACAGAAGATGCTGACTCAGGGCGGCCCCACTAGCTCCGACAGGAAGTCGGGGGCTTTGTGGGAAGGGAAATCTGCCCATACCAGATTTGTTTTCTTGCTGGTGCCCTGGCAGAGTGAGCCCCTGGGCCTGGGGAGCCCTGCCGTCCGTGTCCTACTGGTGGGGAGGAGGGAAGTCCTGGTGGTGCTCAGGGCTGGCTGGAGAGGGTGTCTGTCGCAGGTCCCCGTGTGCCCTTGAGACCTTCCTCTGTACTGCCTGCGCCCTAGGCCGGGAGACCCCTCCCCACCCTGACGGGGCTGTCTGGAGCCTAGGACGGCCAGTGGTGCTGGGTTTCCCGGGCAGGCTGGGATGAGGCGGTCCTCTCCTACAGACCCGAGACGAGGCGGCCTGGGCCGGCTTGGGGGACAGGGCTGCTGCACCCGTGCACAGCTGCCCCCTCTTCCTGCTCACCCCCCACAGGTCCTGCCCAACCCGTCCTGCTGATTCCTGTGGAGTAAGGACCCCAGGGCCGGGACCCGAGCACAAGGCAGTCCCTGTAATCGGAGCCTGCGCGGCATGTGGCCGCGTCACCAGGGGAGGCCAGCACCTGCGGAGGACGTGCCTGGCAGCCGCCCCAAGAACAGCCCGTCCTGGAGGTGGGGGTGGGGCGAGCTGAGCGCGGGAACCGGTGCGGGAGGGACGTTCTCGCTGCCCCCAGCGCTGGGCCCCTGCCAAGTCTGTGCCTCCTGCTGCCTGCTGCTGGGGGCTGGCTGGTTAATCTGTAACTCCCCACACCCCTCGGGCCTCCCGGTGGGACAGCTCCCCACCCCATCGTATGGAGAAGGTGGAGGCTCAGGGGTGCGGGGCTCCCCCGGGTCTCTTGGCCATCAGTGCACAGCTGGCTCAAGCTCCTGTCCAGGGCCTGGTCCAAGCACCTGCCGCTGGGTGATACGGCTCGAAGCCATCCTGGGCAGGGTCAGACCCCAGCTCCACACCTGGCTACACTGCTTGGGGTGGGAGGATGTCAGGAGGGTCACCCGGATCCTTGATTCTTTCCTCCCCTGCTTTCATGGCCGCCGGCCCCTTGCAGAAGTCTGAGGGAGGGGTCAGGGCCAGGCAAAAGGCAGAGCCGGCCTCAAGTCTCAGTGCTGCCCCTGACTGGGTGATCTCAGGCAGGCTGCTTAGCCTCTCTGAGCCTCAGTCTCCTCCCTTACAAAATGGGTATACAGACGCCTCCCTCTCCAGGGTCCTGGAAGGATAAAAGTAGCCCAGGAGCCCAGCCCCAGTGCAGGGCAGGGCCCGAGCCGTGTAGGTGGAGGCAGCCAGTGTGCTAGTGCTGGCATCGTTTGTGATACCTCTCTGGCCTCCTCAAAAGGGGCACCGCCTGGACTGCCAGTTGGGGAGGCAGCCGGGGGGGCGGGGCACATGGATACATGGACACCCCTTGCAAGGTCCCTGGGAGCGCAGCGGGAGGTCGTGTGGAGGGACAAGACCGGCCCTAAGCTACCCCCTGGGGCTTCCAGGAGTGGCTGCATGTGGCCCAGCCCCTGCCCTACTCCCTCTGACCTGGTGCCTCCACTCTCCAGTCTTCCGTGACCCATGCGTGACATGTGGCCCATGTCTCCATGGAAAATTCTGAGAGGCTTTAATTTATTTGAAAAGACAACTCGTGGCCACAGAACCCAGGGAACAGCCTGAGGCAGGTCTGATCAAGGGTCAGAGGGGAGAGAGGAGCCCAGCCCCATTCTTGGTAACCCCCCCGAGGGGCCGTTGGCTCAGCCTCGTCCCTGCCCCAGGCCAGGTGCCCTATGTCCCAGACTTTGATCTCCAGGGCTCTGGGTTAGGGATAAGCCTGGCTCTGGACAGCCATCCCTGTCCCTCGGAAGCCAACTGAGGCACACATTCCTGATGGAATCTGAGCTCACGCCAGGGAAACAGCTGTGAGGACACACCCAGGAGAATGGAGGTTTGGGGCTCCCAGGTGTGGACCTGGCACAGAGGTCAGCCGTCAGGAAGCAGCATGTGGCTGAGGACAGGACTCCCTGGCCAGCCCTGCCACTCGTTGGCTGGGAGAAGTTGGGGGGACGTAGTTCCCTCTGGGGTCCTCAGTCTCCTCAGCTGTAAAATGGGCCCATAGCGTCACCTGCCAGCATGGGGGGCATTGTGAGGACTGGCATGAAGTGGCCCCTGGGGAAATGAGCTGATGTATCTACACCCAGACTTCCCCAGGAGCCAAGCTCCACGAGGGCTGGGCTGTGTCTCTTGTTCCTCGGTCTTTCCTGGCATTCGGGGGTAGTAGTCAGGCCTGCGGGTGGGGTGAGGAGTCAGACTATGTGGGTTAATCCTGCCTTAACCACTTGTGAGCTGGAGTTTTCAATCTTCCTAAGCCTCTTTCTTCATCTAGAAAATGCCAACCGAGACACACCCATGCTGTGTGTGTTGGTTGGGGTGAGCAGTGCTAGCTGCTATCGCAGGACCCCACTCTCCAGGGGCTCGGGGTGCATGAAGTCACCCCTCCCTCCCACCCCAGGCACCACCACGGGTGCGGAGGCGCTGGAGGGGCTGCCCATCTCCCCTCTGGCTCGTGGGGTCCCACGGGCCCTCCCTGCACACTCTGGCCACCAGAGGGCAGGCAAGGACCGTCCGGGCGTCTGGGCGGCCTGCCTGGAAGTGGCCCAGTACTCCTGCCAACGTTCCACTCGCGGCCCCACCTGGATGCAAAGGGGCCGGGAAATGTGGTCTTTCTGTGTGCGCAAAGGAAAACCAAGGGCTGGAGAACACACGGCCATCCTTGCCGCTGCTGGGACGGGGGCAAGACTTTCAGGAGATAAGCCTGTGTACTCTCAGCAGGCGCCAGCCGGGGGCCTCGTGCTGATGCCCACCCTCCCCCCACCCCCGAGCGGCCCCCCACTCCCGTGCACGAAGGATTTAAGGCACTAGAGCAGCCCCAGGAAACCCAGCCTTGCTGAGCAAGCCCAGCCCTCGGGGAGAAGCACTCCCCAGCTCAGTTCTGTTCTCTGCAGCAACACCGAGCACAAATATTGTTCCTTTTGTTTCTTTTCTTTGGATATATTTTCAACTACAAAAATAGAACTTGATTGTTGTACCCAGACAGATGTTTGCTTGCTTCCCAGCCCCTTGCAGTGGGGGACTGGGCCTCCTCTCAGTGCCGGGCCTTGGACTCCCAACCCCCAGCTCTTGGAGTGTGTCTTCTTCTAGGTTTGACCCCAGCTCTGGGTGGGGGGGGCTCAGCTCATTCCCGGGACTGGCAGGTTTAATAAGATGGAATTCAGAGTCACAGACTTGGAGAAAGTCCCCTCCCCTACTCCAAAGAGGCTGACAGAGGGAGAGCCCCACGGGACCCGGTTTGACTGCCGCTGGTAAGGTGGAAAAATAAAAGAAGCCCAAGTGGAAACCAAACCAGAAAGCCAGGCAACTCGGGAGGGCTGGAGCCCTGTTCTCTCCCAGCAGTGTGGCCTTAGCAGCTGACCCAGAAGTCTCCGTTGCTTCCCGTGTAAAATAGCATGACAGCAGCCCTACCCTACGAGGACCATCTTGAGGGTCAAACAAGGGGTCCACAGAAACCACCCTGTGCAGCTCTCGGCACTGGCTAAGGACTGGGGGTGGACCGTTTCCCCCCAGCCCGCCCTCCTAGACGTGGGAGCCTGGGTCTCCGAACCTCTTGGGAGAGCCTGGGGGCTACGTGGTCACTACACATTGTGGCCCTGTGCTCATGGTTTCCCAGGAGGCCAGCGTGGCCCTGGCACAGGGGCCAGACAAGAAGGGCCCTGCCTCCTGCAGACCCAGAAAAGTTATCAGCCCTGTTCGAGGGGTTCATGGGGCCTAGGGGGCTCCATCAGCTCTGCTTTATTGTTCTGAAGAGAAAAAATGACGTCTGTGCTTGTTATGGGGAAATTAGGAGTACTGTGTACAGAAAAGAATAAGAAATCAACACAAATCATTGTCTTTGGTCCTATCAAGAGCCAAGAGGAGCACCCACCCTGTCTCTCACCAGGGTTGACACCCTCTCCTGTTTACTTTGCTCCCCCCTTCACTTCAAACCTCACCTCCCTGAGACCCAGAAGACCTCCTGGGACCACATTTGCATGTTATCAAAGCCTCCCATCCCTGGGGCGTCCTGGAACCCTCCTGAGGGGTAGCCAGGGCTGGTTGGGGCTGGGTCTGCCTCAACTTCCATCCCTCCCACAAGGCTTGCTCGCTGGCTCTAGAGTTTACGCTGGGCAGGGGCTGGGAGCTCAGGGCTCTGCCAGACCCTCCAACAGGTACCTGGCAGTCCCCCTCTCCACCGGGCTGTTCCTGGCTCGTGGAGGGGCTCAGGCGTTTTCTGGGCTCCCTGCCCCACGACAAGCTGAGCAAAAGGAAGGCGGCAGAAAATAATGGTCTCCCCGAGTCTGGCCCCTCTGGGATAAGAGCCGTGTGATTCCGGGGGGCTGTACTACGAAGCGCCGTGGGTGGGGGACAGGCACGGTCCTTCACAGGCCCTTCTCCTGTGACCCCAGGAAGGTCTTTTCCTTTTATCCTGCACAACAGCCTCCAGCCAGCTTGGGCAGGCCTGACCCCAGCCTGAGGGGAACTGGGCCCCCGGTTTGTGGCACGATGGACATAGTCCAGTAGGGGCTCACCGTTTCCCATCTATTGAGCAGGCTGGGCCGGCAGGGCGGGACCCCACAGATCGCGGCTCCAGACCCCAGTTCCAGGGCGCTAAGGGCAGGCTGTCAAGGTGTCCCCCACATCACCCTTCGGGTAAAGAGGAGAGCTGACCCCGCACCCCGTCCCCGCTCCAGGGCCTTAGGGCCGGCAGGTGTGTTAGGGCTCCAGGTGCGGGGACCCTCGCAGGCGCACGAGCCCGGGCGCAGCAGGGAAGACCCCCTCCGCTCGTGCCAGGGGCGAACTGGCAGCGGCGCGTTAAAGCCCCGTCGGCTGGCGCAGGAGGCCCGAAGGCGAGCGCGGGCGACAGGGCTGGGCGTGCGGGGTCCGGCCCAGGGTCGGCGAACGGGGCCTGGCCGGACGCCGAGCCTGCCCGGGGCCGCGTCCCCTGCCGCGCAGAGCCTCGGGGGGCGCCCGCGCGCCGCCGCCGCCGCACAGCCCCCGCCTGCAGACAAAGGAGCCGGCGGGGGGCGGGGGCGGGGGGATGGGGCGAGGGGGCGGGGCGTCGCGGTGTCACGTTACCGCCCGCCGCGCTCTTTAACTCCCGCCCCGCCCTGCGCCCCGCCCCCTTCCCCCGCTACAGCGCGCCCGCCAATCAGCCGGCCGCCCCCCCGGCCGCAAGCCCCGCCCGGCCCTGGGGGGGTGCGCGCGCGGCCAATGGGAGGCGCGCGGGGGCGGGGCGGCCGGCGGGGCGGGGGCGGCGCGGCTCGGCCAATCCGGGCGGTGTTGTTGAAACTGAAAATACTACATTATGCTAATCGCGGAGGGGCCCGCGCGCGCGGGGGTGGGGCCCGCGCGTATAAAGGGGGCGCGGGCGGCTGGGCGTTCCACAGGCCAAGTGCGCTGTGCTCGAGGGGTGCCAGCCATCCCAGAGCGAGCGAGCGAGCAGGCACTGAGGGGGCGCGGCTGCCAGTCGTCGAGACCTCGCAGGAGCAGTCCACCAGCTGACAGCCAGGTAGCCGCCGCGTGCCCCTGCGAGCGCAGACTCGGGTGGCGCGGGGTCCCGCTTGCGCCCGGCCTCCGCCCTCCTCCTGTCCTCCTTTCTTCCTCCTCTCTCGCTGTCCTCTCTTCTCTCCCCGCTTGGGCTCGGGCAGCCCCCGGCCATGTCCGACGTGTATCCCCGCAGCACATCAGCCATGGAGCGTCTTGTCTCCCGTGGGACCTTCCCCACACTTGCGCGCACCAGCGCCTGCCGCAGCCTCTTCGGGCCCGTGGACCACGAGGAGCTGAGCCGCGAGCTGCAGATGCGCCTGGCCGAGCTGCAAGCCGAGGACCAGAACCGCTGGGACTACAACTTCCAGCAGGACGTGCCCCTGCGCGGCCCTGGGCGTCTGCAGTGGACCGAGGTGGACAGCGAATCCGTGCCCGCCTTCTACCGCGAGACGGTGCAGGTGGGGCACTGCCGCCTGCAGCTGGCGCCCCGGACCGTCCCGGTCGCCGTGGCTGTCAGCCCGCCCCTCGAGCCGTCGGATGGTGAGTCCCTCGACGACCTCGAGGAGGCGCCGGAGCAGCCATCCAGCGCTCCGGACGGGGCGTCCACCCCGCCCCCAGACCCGATCGCGGTCCCACCCCCGGCCCTGGCCCCGGTCCTGGCCCCGGTCCTGGCCCCGATCCTGGCCCCGGTCCTGGCCCCGATCCCGGCCCCGGCCCCGGTCCTGGCCCCGGTCCCGGTCCCGGCCCCGGCCCCGGCCCAGGACGCGGTGCCTCAGGACGGCGCCGAGCAGGGCGCGAACCAGGCGCAACGCAGCCAGGAGCCTGTCGCCGACCAGCTGCACTCGGGGATTTCTGGACGTCCCGCGGCCGGCACCGCCGCCGCCAGCGCCAACGGCGCCGCGATCAAGAAGCTGTCCGGGCCTCTCATCTCCGGTGAGTCCCGCACGGCCCCGCCCCAGCCCGGCCCCGCTTTGTCCGGCCGGCCAGTCTCCCCGGCCCTCGGGGGCCTCGCTCGGTCCCCGCCTCCTCCCGTGGCATTAAAGGGCCCGCTGCGCCCAGGGCGCGGCTTTGCCCGCAGCCCCCTCCCCTCCGCGCCGCTGCGCTTTCCAGCGGCTTGCGCGGGAGGGGCGCCCCGGCCCTCGACCCCCTCGGAGCGCGGTCTCCGCCCCTGGCCGCGGGAGCCCGCTTTTGGGCGCGGCCGGGCGCGGTGAGCGCGGCGCCCAGGGGGTTAAGCGCAGAGGCGGCCCCGGGGGGCTTGGCCGCGGGACAAGGGGAAATGCTTACACAGCACATTGCGCGGCGACGTAAACAAAGCTGACCCGCCGCGGACCTCGGCGCGGGCGGGGACGGCGCCCCCAGCCCTTCCCGGTCCCCCCTCGGGTCCCCCGGGCGGCCCCTCCCCACCGGCCGCGCGCTGTCGCCCGCAGATTTCTTTGCCAAGCGCAAGAGATCTGCGCCCGAGACCAAGTCATCGGGCGATGTCCCCGCGGGGTGCCCCTCTCCCAGCGCCGCTAATGGGGTGGGCGCGGCGGAGCAAACCCCGCGCAAGAGGCTGCGGTGAGTTAGGTGAGTACGGCGGCCTGGGGGCGCGGAGGGCCCGCCCCGCGGGTCCTTGTGTCTTTGCTCACCGGAACGTTTTCCCCCCCTGCAGTTTAGAGCCCAAAGAGCCCCGAGCGAACCTGCTGGGGCAGCGGACGTTGGAACAGCGCTGGGCCTCGGCCGGGACCGTTCATGTAGCAGCAACCGGCGGCAGCTGCCGCAGAGCAGCGTTCGGTTTTGTGTTTAAAATTCGAAAACTGTGCAATGTATTGTCTTTTTATATCTAAATGTATTCTGCACGAGGAGTACACTGGTCCCAAGGTGTAAAGCTTTAAGAGTCATTTATATAAAATGTTTAATCTCTGCTGAAACTCAGTGCAAAAAAAAAAGAAAAAGAAAAAAAAAACCGAAAAAAGAAAAAAACCATGTATATTTGTACAAAAAGTTTTTAAAGTTATACTAACTTATATTTTCTATTTATGTCGAGGCGTGGATCGCTCTGCCACGCAGTAGCTCGGTTATTGGTTATGCCAAAGGCCCTACCTATCACCCGCACCTGGTTATCAAGTGTAACTTTGTTTTCGTAGCGGACTCTGGGGGAGGGGTCGCCACAAGCTGTAGCCGCGTACATGCCCAATCTAGCTTGCAGTCTCTTCGCGCTTCGCTGTCTTTTATTATTACTGTTATTATTTGAACTTGAAGACAAATCTGTTGAAATGGTTCCTGAGCCGTCTGTACCACTGCCCCGGCCCCTCGTCCGCCGGGTTCTAAATAAAGAGGCCGAAAAATGCTGCAATCCTAGTCTGTTTGTGCTTGTACGCCCTCCAGCTCCCTCCTCCCACACCGCCAAAGCTGGAAAGCTAGGTAGATAGGACAAGGGCGACAGTGGGTCTAAGTGGCCCCTTGTCAGGGGACAGCCTCAGGTTAATTTCTACAGAGTCCCTCCAAAAGGAAAGGAGGTTTTTCTCTTGGCTAGGCCTGGCCCACACCCACCTGCTCCAGACCCCTTGTTTAGGGACAGGTCACCCCCCCACGTGCAGGGCTGTAGGAAGACTCTGACATGCTCCCAAGACCCCGACTCACAAGCTTCCCTTGTTCCAAGTAAACCACTCACACTGCCCGCCACCCCGGGCTGCACAAGGTGGAGTCCTGACTGCTCCAGGGTCCCCAGCTTCGTGGGCCGAGGTCCCCCAGGGTTGGGCCACTAGACTCCTGAAGTCTATTCGCGCCTCTTTGGTGGGGGAGGGGCAGACTCAAGGTCTGCGGAGAGGGGGGAAGGGGACAAAGTGGAAAACAAGGGGGGGGGGGACGGAAGGCGCCCTGGGACCAGGAGGGGACAGGGAAGGGTGGGCTCCGACTGGGCTTCGTGGAAGAATCTGAGGCTGCGTCCATCCTGGTGCACCCACGCTGCTGACCCCACCGGCCTGCTGGTTTCCAAGTGCTCCCTTTTCGTCAAAAAGGAGAAGTTTATTTTTTTTATAGTTGACCTATAAACCTCTGAAAATTATGGCTTACAATGGAAAGGGTGACGTAAAATAGCAAAAACAGAAGGGCCAGCAGCCTTCCTGCTGGTGCCGTGGGCAGGACACGGGTCTGGAGGGTGCTACGGGCCAAAAGCAGGGCGCTGGCTGCCCCCACGGGTCAGGGACAAGGGCGGGTGTGCCCCTCGATCTTCAAGATGTGTTTAGATACACAAGTCACTTCACCTCTCTCCCCAGCTGCCCAGGGAGGAGGGAGGTGGCAACCAGGGAATGAAACCTGTGGAGGCCTGACTTCAGACCCCAAAGCTCTCCTCCTGGGGAGAACCCCTACCACGTCCACCTGTGTGACAAGACGAAGCCCTTTTCCGTCCCAGGGGAAGGAGGTTGGCAGTGCTTCCACTGCGGGCAGTGGGGACAAGGAGCCGGGAGGATGCTGTGCCGAGTGCCTGGCAGGCAGTGAGTGGGTGGGCACTCAAGGGGACCTGGATTGGTAACAACTATTGGTGACAGAATCTGGCTGGGCTGGTGCTGCACGGTCCACAAAGCCGTCTGCTGCAGAGGCCCCTCTGGCAGGCAGGGCCAGCCCGGCATCTGTCTGTGCCCTGCTTCTCACAGTCCTGGGCCTTGGCGTGGGGTACTGGGGTACAGCCCAACGGCTGTGCCACAGCAGTGTCACTCAAGGGTGGCTCTCTCAAAAGCAGTGTGAGGGCTGCATGAGGATCATGTGACCCCAGGCAAGCCCTTCTTTCCCTCTGGGGGCCTCAGTTTCCCCATCTGAGCTGAAAAATATCTAAGGTTCCATCAAGCCCTGGTGTCTTTTGATACTCATGTGAGGCTAGTCACAGAAATCACCTCCGATGGCACTGCTTGCGAATGACTGAGCGCAAGTATGTGCGTGTGTGCCCCCAGGCCTCCCCCAAGCCCAGAACCCACGGGGATCATAAGGAGCACAGCAACCACCACCAGAACCAAGCACAGGGCGGTGGTGGCCTGTCTCTGTACCAGGCACGTGCTCTGAGCAGGATTCATCATCAATGAGATCCAGCCAACAAGGTCCCACGTGTCGCTCGCTTGTCTGGGGTGGAAACCGAGGCACAGAGTGACCCACCCAAGGCCACGCCACTGCCTTTGGCAGGGCAGAGGAATTTTGGACTGGGGTGCTCTAGTCCTGGCCTAGAAGCGATTGCACTGCCAGGCCCCCCTTTCCCTGTCCTCTCCTACACATCTCCCATACCTCCCTGGGCCTGATGGGCTGGGGTTAAAGGTTGGATTTTGTCTGCCGGCAGTGGGGAGCCCCTGGAGGGATGGAAGCCAGGGGTGACAGGACCATCTGCTGCTGGATGGAGAATGGAGAAGAACCAGCAAGAGGGGCAGGGGAGAGCGTGGGGGGGGACACTGAGTTCATCCAGGCAGAGGTCCTGCGCTGGGCAGATACTCCGAGAGCCTTCAGCATGTCAGACCCTGTTCTAGGCACCAGAGACATGGCATTGAACAAAGGAGACATCACTCCCTGCTCAGGTACTTCCTCGATTGTGGGAGGTGACATCACAAAACTCGACAGTGAGTTGCAGAGCATGCCAAGGTGGTGACTGTTGGGGTGAACAGAGCAGGCATGCCAGGAAGCCCCCTCCGGCTCCCACAGGGCCACACGTGGATTGACTGGGAGAGAGCCGGGGGGGTCCCCACAGAGGTGACAGCCCGTGCAAAGGCCCCAAATCCCAGGGTGTTCGTGAATAATGGGACAGGGGTCTGGAGGTGGGGTTGGGAGTAGCTATGGGATATATTTGGGGGGAGAACTGATGGGGCCTGCTGATGGATTGGGTGGCAAGGGGGCATGGGAAAGCAGGTGCCAGGAGGCTCCATGTGGGTGCGACGGTGGGGCCGTTCTCGGAGCTAAGGAAGCCTCCGCAGAGGAGAGCGTGGAGGTCAAAGCCCTTTCTTTTGGAAATAGGTTGTAATTCCGGCTACCCTCTGCCCTGATTTCCACTCTCAGCCAGGCCATGGGGATACCAGGGCACATGTTAGTTCTCTCAATAGCCCTGTCAACCAAGCCTCAGCACTCGTGTCACAGAGGAGCACAGTGTGGCTCGCAGAGGCCAAGCCACTCGTCCAGGGTCCTTACTGGTGGAACAGCCAGCCCCACGCTGGCCCCACAGCTAGCCTCACAGCCCTGGCTGGCTTCCCTGCTGCCGTCTTAAGAGCACTGTGTTGTTTGTTTTTAATTTTTATTTTTTGATACATGATTACTAAAGTCCGTAGTTTACATTAGGTTTCACTCTTGGGGGTGTTCTATGGGTTTTGACAAATGCATAATGGCCCACATCCGCCGTTACAGTATCACACAGAAGAGTGTCACTGCCCTAAAAACCCTCTGTGCTCTGCCTCTTCATCCCTCCCTCCCCCCAACCCTGGCAACCACCGATCTTTTCCCTGTCTCCACAGTTCTGCCTTTTCTAGAAAGCCTCAGAGTTGGAATCATACAGAACACAGCCTTTTCAGACTGGCTTCTGTCACTTAGTTATATGCATTCAAGTTCACTCCATGTCTTCATGGGTTGTAGATCATTTCTTTCTAGCGCTGAGCAGCATGGCACAGTCTGGCTGCACCAGTTTATGAATCCACCCACGCACTGAAGGACCCCCTGCTTGCTGTCAGGTTTGGGCAATTATGAATAAAGCTGCTGGAGACCTCCTTGTGCAGGTTTTGGTGTGGATGTGAGCTCTCAGCTCATTTGGCCAAATACCAAGGAGTGCAGTTGCCGGATTGTATGGTAAAATCATGTATAGTTTTGTGAGAAAATTGTAACAAAGCGGTTGTAGTGTTTTGCGTTCCCACGGCTATGATGAAAAGCGTCTGCTGAAGAGCCCTGTTTTTCAAATGGTCTCATCTGTGGACCACGCTGACTAACCATTTTAGGCGAATTAAACAGAAACCTCATTATGATTTGGACATGACAGGGACAAAGCGTAATTAAAAACTAGCACTGATGACTGTGGCTTTATCTCAGTGTCCCAGCAGCTCTGACCTGGCTGGGGATGAAGAGCCTGAGCTGCTGGTCACCTCCTCATCTGGTTGGCCCGTGGTAGATTGTGTCATGGTCCACATATTCGCTGCCTCACCCCGCAGGAGGAGACTACAACTCCTGTATGTTGATTGCTTTCCCTGTGGTCCTCACTCTACCTACTGATCTATCCAAGGACTCATGCTCCTGCATGTTGACGTCAGATTTGGCCATGTGACTTGCTCGGGCCAGTGCAAGACATGTGGCCGGACATGTGTGTGATGTGTCATTGCTCAGCAGAACCTGTAAAATCAGTGTTCTGCGCCATTTCAGCCCACTGTGGTAAGACCCGTACACTCCCAGATAGGGGCTGCTGCTTTTGTGAAGACAACACGGCCCACAGTGCTGGTATGTCTCCATAGCTGGTGTAAGCCACCGAGCAGTTTGGGCTCTTTTGTTATGCAGCAAAATGTCAACGAGTCTGACAGATACAGTTTCCTTGAAGATTCTAACTCACTGTTAGAGGGTTTGGGGAGTGACAACAAGGCCTGGTGGTGTTGTGAAGCTGTTCTGGATGATTGCAATATGGTCCAGAAATGGTGCAGAGGCTGTGTCCAGGGTCTTGTAGGTGCTAAATCGAGCCTGTCACATTTAAGGGCTGGAGGTCAGACATTTCCACTCAGACATGACCAGGTCCCATGTCCTCTCTGTGGTTACCATCTGCCCCGCTGCAGCATTTGTACGTGCTCAAAAGTGTCCACTAGTTCACCTTATTTTTTTTCTTTAATGGAGAATGAAAATTACTGAGATTTGGGAAAGGGTTGAAGTTTCAGAGACCAAGCCACTCGCTCCACTGTTTGGCTTACTTAAGAAATCCTAATTCTGAGAAGTAAAAATTGTGCAATTTATGCCCTGGTGTGAGTGTTTCAAAGGTAGTGGAGACACTGATCACATCACCAGGATATGCTCCATGGGTGAGCCCCTTGGAATAAAAAGTGGGAATGGCCTCTGATGGCCTGACGGGCATCAGGAAGAATACTGACCTTAGCTGGCACTTGAAAGCCCTCAGGGGTGGGTCTTTCTCCTCAGGGCTGGCCTGTTCAGTGTCATCATCTGCTTCAGCCCCAAATCATGACCACAGTTGTACTACTCAACACCAGGGGCATAAAGTCAGGTGTGGACTGGCAGCTGGTACCTTCTCTTCCGTTAGCATGATAACACCTGTTCTAACTATCTCTGCCAAGTAAAAAACTCTTCTAGTACTTTGTAGTGGTTTAAAATGGTGGTTTCACTTATAGCCGTGATTACACGTGTCAGGAATTTGGGAAGAGTTGGCGAGGTAGCTTGGCTCCTGCCTTATGTGGTGTCAGCTAGGGTGGTTTGATTGGGGTTGAAGGATCAACTTCCAAGAAGTCTCTCTCCCGTGCCTGGCAGAGCGGTGGGGGCCCAGTTCCTCTCCATGTGCTTCCTCCACAGGCTGGCTTGGGCTTCCTCCCAGCATGGCAGCTGCTCATGCTCCAGATTTCGGTTACCGGTGACTGGCTGTGCCTCAGAAGTCATGCAGTCTCTTTCCTGCCCTATTTGATGAGTCAAGCAAGCTACTGAGACCACCCCAGAGTCAAGGGAGGGGATCAGACTCGGCTTTTCAACGGGATGAGAGGCAGAGAGTCTGTGGCCATCCTGGCCTCAATGCCCTTCCTGGCAGTACCCAATGCTGGTGACTTTGGGGGGCTTACTTCAGGACTCACAAATAATTTTGTTACCTAAATTCAAAATAAAAACAAACATTTTTTTTTCCTGTAGCTTGGATTTCCAGTAATAAACAGAATGAAAAATCATTGAGCACTTCTTGGGTCTGAACTGATCAGGTACCAGGAGCAGCTTCTCACTTGGCCCATCAGGAAGATGTGGGTCCCGGTGGAAGCAGGCAGCCTTGGGGACATGTCAGCAGGAACCCCTCATTCCCAAGGTCACTGAGAACACCTGATAAGGGCCCCTTCTGCCTCCTCTTACTGTATGTGTGTATATATACTGTGTACATATAGTATACACAACACATGTATATGTGTGTGTATATATGTATGTATGTACATATATCATTTCTCTCTTTTTTGTCAACCTTGGATCTGGTTTTAAATTTTCTCAGCAATATGTAATAGTATCACTTATACCTCCTTAAAAATGTTCTTATGGGAAAGTTGCAAACATACACAAAAGTTAATAGAATAGTATGATGGTCTCCATGTACTCACCAGGGAGCCTCGAAAATTGTTAACGTTTTCCCAATTTGTCAATCTGCTTCCTCTCCTCTACTGTTTTTTTTTTTTTTTTGCTGGGTGTATAAGGCAGAGCCCAGACCCCCGTGTCCTCGTACCTGTAGGTCCTCGCTGCACCGACTGGAGCGGGCTTCGCTCCTGCTAGGGCACCTCCAGTGCAGGCTCCTCAGCTCAGGAAAGTTTTCTTTTCACCACTCTAGACTAAGACCGTTGGCTTCCACGGAAGGCCTTGGGCTTTGTTTGAAAATGACACAAAACCTGTGTTTGTTCGGCAGCACATATACTAAAATTGGAAGGATACAGGGAAGATTAGCGTGGCCCTGCACAGGGATGACACGCACATCTGTGAAGCGTTCCGCATTGTGGAGAACTGACCACAGCTCCTCGGCCTGCCCCTGGGGAGCGTAGTGGGCTTCACATTTGCGGTCTGTGTGTGAACAAAAACTACCTTTTCTTCCTTCCCTTGAAATTGCTGTCTGCCTGTGGCTTGCCTCGTGGTCCCATGGTTTGGGGCTGCCCCCAGGCAATCATCAGGTGGTATTGGGGACCCATGGCAGGGGCTTGGGTCAGGGGGTGGCTGGCTTGTGGCTGACTTGTAGAAAACACACAGGGAGCCCTAGTGGCCCAGCACATCCTGGGTGGGGTAGGGCCCAGCTTGCAGCAGGGAGTGGGTGGTGGTGGTTTAAGACCAGTGCTGGGCTGTCCTTTTGATTGTGTCTCCCACTCTGGACTCTCCCCTCCTTGCTAGGGTCTGACCCCCCTGCCCAGTGGTCTCTCCGTGGAGTGGGGCTTGTCTAGGCTGGGGGAGGCAGAGGACCAGCCACTTCCCCTCTCTGAAAAGGGACCAGAGGATTGGAGAGTCCTGAGGGACCTGTCTAGCGTGAACATTCTTTGGGCTTATGAAGTTCCTCCGTGGTTCAAAACCTGCCCCGTAAGCTCCTTTTGTTTGCTCAGACCCTGT
The DNA here is from genome assembly GCF_027409185.1 of Cynocephalus volans. Classification (NCBI taxonomy): domain Eukaryota; kingdom Metazoa; phylum Chordata; class Mammalia; order Dermoptera; family Cynocephalidae; genus Cynocephalus; species Cynocephalus volans. Next base: position 166,211,139 of record NC_084463.1, read on the forward strand.
CTCTGCAGCCTTGCCTGGATTGAGGCGTGGAAGACCGTGATTGGTCTGTCTAGGTGGGAGGAGCCTCTGCCCCTGCCTGGGGCTCCGGGGGTTCATTTTGATAGTCACAGGGGGCTTTATCATCAGGCTTCTGCACTTCACCCTCAGTCCTGGAAAAAAGCACACAATCCAGACAACAGGGCCTTGAACCCAAGGGATATGGTGAACCTGGAACTGTAGGCTAGAAGCAAGGACACCTGTGACCGGGTGCTATGGTTTGAATGTGTCCCCTCCAAATTCAAGTGTTGAAACTTAACAGCCAGTGTGACAGTACTAAGAGATGGGGCCTTTGGGAGTTGATTAGGACATGAGGTATCCTCCCTTCCAAATGTGATTAAGGCCCTTGTCAGAGAGGCTTCATGCAACATTTGCTTTGCATGCCCTTCTGTCTCTGCCATGTGAGGACTTGGCATGCGTCCCCTCCAGAGGACACAGCAAAGAGGCCCCATCTTTCTTTTTTTTTAAAGATGACAGGGAAGGGGATCTTAATCCCTGACTTGGTGCTGTCAGCACCACTCTCCCAAGTGAGCCATGGCCTGGCCCAAAGAGGCGCCATCTTGAAAGCAGAGAGCAGCCCTCACCAGACAGTGACTTTGCCGGCGCCTTGATCTTGGACTTCCCAGCCTCCAGAACTATGAGCACTACATTTCTACTGTTTATAAATTAGTCTCTGGCTGGCCAGTTAGCTCAGTTGGTTAGAGCACAGTGTTATAACACCAAGGTCTAGGGTTCAGATCCCTGTACAGGCCAGCTGCCAAAAAAAAAAAAAATTACCCAGTGTCAAGTATTTTGTTACAGCAGCACAGAGGGACAAAGACAGCTGGTGTCCGCTATCTGCTGAGAGCTGCCGGGTGCCTCTGTGTGGGGAGCTACGCTGCACCCCCACTCTTTCTCAGGGAGTGCTCATAGTGGGCAGGGACACAGCCCAAGGCTGAGGACAGACATCACCTGGGCCCCAGTTCCTGTGACAGAGTTTAGCTGGGGGTTAAGACAAAGCCAAGGGTCTTTCTCCTCCATTTTCTCATGCAAACCTCTCTCAGAGCCATGGCCCTCTGTGTCGAGAAATCCTTTTTGGCCTACGGTACCCAGAGGGGCAGAGACTTCGGGCCTTGCTGTGCATATCCCCTGGTCCCAGCACCCTGTTCAGAGCCTGCTCTGAGACACTCCATTGGTTCCTGATGGTGCTTTAAGCGCAGAGCCATGTACCTGAATGGGGGTGGGGGGTGAGAGGAGGGGATGAGGGGAGGGAGGGAGGGAGGAAAGAGAAAGGAAGGAGGGAAGACATACAGGTTGAATTCTGTCAATCAACTCTGGTTCATTCTCTCTTATTTTGTTTCTCTTTTCAGTGGCTCATTTTAGGGCTTTTCTTTTCCAGTTTTGCACCTGCCCTTCTGGGGTCTCATACAGCCAGCCTGGGGAGAAGAACCCTGCCCCGCTGCTTTGCCAGGCTCCTCTATCTCCTGCCAGTCCCGGGACACAAGATGGGCTTCTGTGTGCCCCCCACCCTCTCCTCACACCTTCTGCCCAGTCCACCCCATCCGAGATGGCAGAATGAATGGAACCGGCCCACTGATAGGGGAATAGTATCAGAAAAACAGAAACCACAGTCTCCAGCAAGACCCCTGGGAGGAGCCTCCCCCGGTGGAGCCCCAGGGAAGATGGTGGGGAAGGTGGGAGGAGGCTGAGCCTGCTGGCGGCTGCACAGGGAGGACTGAGTCCTCTCAAAGTGGCATCTAGGCGGAGCACCAGGAGGAGACCAGCCATGCAGCCACAGCGGGCGCCCGCATTGGAGTCATTTGAGGTCAGAAATGCCCAAGCAGGAAATGAGATGCAACTTGTAAAAGACATCAAAGGAAATGGAAAAACATTCTTCTAATATGTCAGGGAGGCGAGAGGAAGCAAAGAAGGGGGATGCTGGCCCTTTATTAGGGCCGGGAAGGCCAGGGGGGTGGTAAGTAATGGCTCTAGAAGTCCATCAATAATTAAAATCAAAAGCACCAGACACCTGAGGGTGGGAGCAAGTCCCCTCCCTGCAGCTAGCAGCCCCAAGGAGCAGCCTCAGAGCCCCCCCGATGAGCGCCTAGAGCAGCATGCAGAGGCTTGGCCTTGGACCCCACCTCTGTCCCGGCCAGCTCCTCCAGGCCCTGGACACAGTGCCCACTGCAGGGAGCCAGCGCAGGGCCGGCGCTGGCAAAACCCTGGGAACCAAATGGACCCCTTTTCCTGGAAGAAAATCCCAGCAGGATCTGTGTGCCAATGCATGAAGATCCCGGAAGGCGCTGCGTTGCCAGGCATAGGGTCTGGGAGCCCGAGTCCTGTTCCCTCCACAGAGAGAGGCAGAGTGTCCAAATGAGGGAAGAGGGGTGGCCCTGTGTCCTTGTCTGTCTACTCAGTTCTGGGCCCTATATCCAGTGCCCACCTTCTGTGGTTTGAATGTGTCCCCCAAAGTTCATGTGCTGGAAACTTAATTCCCGATGCTACAGTGCTTGGGGTGGGGCTAATAAGGGTGAATACATTAATGTCGTTATCATGGACGTGGGTTAGTTACTTTGAGAATGGGTTTGTTATAAATGCAAGTTTGGCCCCCTCTCTTGCTCTCTCTCATGCTCTCTTGCCCCCTGACATCCACCGTGGGATGATGCAGCAAGAAGGCCCTCCCCAGATGCAGGCGCCTGGATCTTGGGCTTCCCAGCCTCCAGAACCATGAGAAATAAGTTTCTTTTCTGTATAAATTACACAGTCTCATGTAGTCTGTTACAGCTGCAGAAAACAGACTAACACCATCGAGGATGGCTGTTCGGAGCCAGGCCCTTCTCCCTGTCTTCCACCCCTCTGGAAATCTTCCGGTGGGCTGCACCCCAAGGTGAGCTTTCTCCTCCACGAGTCTAGGTGCACCGCAGGTGGGATCACAGAGTGCCAGGGCCTCGGTAGTAGCTCTTGACCACTTTCTGCCTGTCTCAGCCACTTCCACCCTCCAAGGAGGGAGATTTCCAGCGACTCATCTCCAAATGACTTTTAAAAGGGAGCCCTGCATCTGGAGAGAGATGTGGCTGCAGCGATGAATTTGTGGTCAAAGCCCCCACCGCGCCCCTGACGGGCCCGTGCTCTGATGGGACTGTGCACTGGAAAAGACTCGCCCTGTCCACCTTCTCCCCTCGACGAGGGTCTGTGGAGGTGACCCCTGGCTGTGGGCTGATTTTCCAAATTTTAAGAGGAAGTTGGGCCTGGGCGCAGATGTAAGTGTCCACAGAGTTGTGAATCCAGGCATCTGAGTGTGCCCCTTCAGCCCAGGCTCTGAAAGGGAAGTGGGTGGGAAACGAGGGGCCCTGAGCCTGGCACCTAGGACTGGAGGGCTGGGCGGGCTTCAGACGTGCAGCATGGGGACGCAGGGCAGGGTTTCAGCCTTTGTTTTGGGGGCTGAATAGGTCGTCTCAGAGCAAGTCTCAAGCTGGGCTGGGCCTTACTTTAGCAAAACAGGGGCAGAGCGCCGCAGCCCTGGGGGGCAGAGGCGGGGTTGTTTATCCCAGACCCTGGGGGAGCCAGGAGGAGCGTGACTCCCCGGAGAGCGCGCCTTCCCGGGCTCCCGACGCTACCCACAGCAGCAACAGTAACAACTGGGGTCCGGGTGTTCGAGAACCTGGCTCGGTGGGCGCGTGGGTGCCCCGCGGGAACGACGGACCCCGCCGAGGGGAGTCCGGGCGCGGCTGCCGTCGGGGCGCGCGGCGGCGCTCAGCTCGCCGGTCCGCGGGGAGGGGCGGGAAGGCAGCTGGACGCGGTGGCGATTTATGGGCCTTTCAGGCGAGCAGGTGCCTCTCAGGCCGCCCATTGTCTCGCCCGCCTCACAATGGGGCTGCTGCCGCCCCGGCCCCCGCCGCGGCCTGCACGGGCGCGACAGCCCCGGGGCGGCGCGGGCCCGGCGGACGGCGGGGCGCGAGAGCCGGAGGCCCCGAGTCCGTCCGTCCGTCCGTCCGGCCGGCGTCCGTCCGCGGGGAGCGGGCCCCGCGTCCCTCCTGCGCACCGCCCGGCCCGACGGGCCCGCGGGGACCCCGCGCCCCGACGATGCGCCCGCGGCCGCGGCGCCCGCTCCTCCCGCGCCGTCGGGCACCAGGCTGTGCCCGGCTGGCACGGCCCGCGCCGCCGCGTCGCGGTCGCACACACAGGGGCCCATTCTTCCCGGCTGCGCGCAACCATATGGCAAATCCGCGTCGACACAGCAGCCACCGCTCATTCAGGCGCAGAATGTCCCGCAACAGGGAACAATCGCAACTCTGTTCGGGTCTATTATGGATGCGAACGGGGCGAGAAAAAAAATCATTTAACTCCAAGAGATAGCCAGCTAATTAACAACCATATGTGAGCCCGATTCACGGCGAGGCCGAGGAGTTCATTCCGAGCCCGGGCGACTTTATTAGGGACAGAAGACAGATGTCCCGACAGCCCACGCACCACAAGATCGTGTCGGGGAGTTCTTGAAATGTCCGGGAGAGCTCTTTAAATATTCAAGACCCGGCCCCGCTGATGGACTGGGCCGGGGTCCTCTGGGATCCCCAGGCCCCAGGAGCAGGGCTCGGCGACAGCGACCGTGGCAGGCGCTGGCCTGCTTGGCCCGGGGAGGGGTCCCCTTGCTCCCGAACCCCCTTCCCTCTCGCTTCCGGACTCTGGGGGTGCTCTGGGGGGCCCCAGGGCGCAGCAAAGCCAAGTCGGGCGCACACTGAGGGCCCGTCATGCTTCGTGGCGCCTCCTCTGTTGGAGCATCCAGTCCCTACTGTGCCCCCAAGGAAGGGACTTAGGAGGGAGCTGCCCTGGGAGTGTCTGGGGACAGGGCCCAGCCAGAGCCCCTCCGAGCTGTGCATGCAGCAGGTCTTCTGCTGGAGTCCACGGAAGGAGTGAATCCGGGAGTGGACGAGTGAGCCAGCGTGGCAGGCGACTCGACTATGGAAGTCCCTTGGGGGGTGGGGGTGGGGGTGGGCGGGAGTGGCGACAATAGCGGAAGGAAAACACTCCGGATTTCTTTACCAAGAAAATAGCCTCTGGCCATGAGCCTCCGATGAGGAAGGAAAAGAGAAAGCTCGTTAGGGAGATCGAAAAAAGTCTCTCTGTTTTCCATGCAATGCAATTATGTTCCAGCTTTTTCTCCCTTGTTATTCTTTTAAGCCAAATGTCTGAATAAAAGGATTATTCCCCCGCCCACCCCCACCCCCAGGACTGACTGTGCCGTGTTAGCAGGCGGGGGCCACCGCTGGTTAGATTAACTGCAGCCCGTGGCTTCCGCATTTCTTCTATGAAAGTAAGTGAGGTCAGCTGCCATTCAATTGTCGCAGCATATATATTTGAAAATTTAAATATTTGAATCAAAGGAAAAAGGGGGATTTGCATTTCTGCCCAACGCGACAAGCGCGTTCCACGAGCACCGCACAATGGAAACGTTTCAATCGGAATGAATTGTCTCCTCGCAGGAGGATTCTGCATAAAGGCAGCCAGGGCTTTCTCTTTTGTTTTCTTTTGCTTTTGTTTTGTGTTGTGTGTTTTTCTTTCCTCTTACCCGCTCCAGTCCAGGAGGGGTGTTTTCTGAAACTTAGTGACTGACTTTGGTTTCGAGGACATAAAGAAACATGGAAAAACTCCCAAGAAACATCCACATCGGAGGCCTCTTTGGCACAAAAGCGAAATTTAATTGAACATGTGCGGGTGAAAAAAAATAGATGCGGGGGGACTCGCGATGCCACTTAGATGTGCTAATCAGCTGACTCCAGCTGGTCTGGGTGAGGCTGTTAATGGAGCCCCCCGTGAGCGGGAGGGAGGTGCCCGGCCGGGCTGGGTCCTTCAGGCACTCCCTGACTCCCCAGGGCACCCTGCTCCCCAGCCACCCAGGCCAGCAGACCCAAACGTCCATTGTCCCAGTTAGCATGAGGGGACACAGACGTTGACTGTGCACATGACTTTTTTGTCTTGGCTTTGGAAAATGGCATTTTTGGGGACTCCCCAGTTTCATGTTGTGTCCCTAGGTGTTGGGATGGTGCTTCCAAAGGGAACTAGCTGGGAGCCAGCTGAATACACTTCGTCAGAAAAGGTCTCTAAGCCAGGGCTGGGGGAGGTGGTGATTTCTGCTGGTCTAGAGTTTGGGGTGTGGCCTCTCCGTCCACCTTGGCGGTGTGGGCCCGGAGAGGTGTCTTACCCTCTGTGAAGCTGGGGTGGGGCAGATACTGCGTGTATTAGTTTCCTGAGGCTGCCGTAACAAAGTACCCCAGACTGGGCGGCTCAAACAACAGACATTTCTTCTCTCACATTCTGGAGGCTGCAAGTCTGAGATCAATGTGTTGCAGGGCTGGTTCCTCCTGAGGCCTCTGTCCTTGGGCTTGCAGACAGCATCTTCTGCCTGTGTCCTTACACGGTTGTCCCTCTGTGGGTGTCTGTGTCCTAGTCTCCTCTTATAAGGACATCAATCCTATCAGATTAGGGCCCACACTAGTGACCTTATTTTGACTTAATTACCTCTTTAAAGATCCTATATCTAAATACAGTCATATTATGAGATACTGGGATTAAGACATAAGCATATGACTTTTGGGGGACACAATTCAGCCCATAACGTGGGGCTTTCGGCTTAGGCCTCCCACCCTGGGGCCCAGGATACCCAATGGTGAGCTTTTCTGTCCAGGCCTCTGGGGACCTGGTTCAGTGGGAGAGTAGGAGCTGGGCTATGGCAACTGCTCTTGAGGCTGGGGGTTGGCTTGGGGATGGAGGTTCACGACTAAGGAAGGTGCTGGGGCCTCCCACATTTCAGAATGGCCTTGAGTGGCATTTGGGGACCCTGGTTCTTCCAAGCCCATAGGCACCTCCTCTCTGGCGTGATAGTCTCCTTGGAGGATGAGTCCAGAAGCAGATGCTGTCTCATGCCCAGCTGCTCACTGAGAATTGAGGCTCCACAGGGAGGAAGAGCTGTCAGGGACACCCCAAGGGGGCACTTCCCTGTGAGGGGCACTAAATGACTGCTTTGCCAGGCCCCACCTGAGTGTGTGTGTGTACGCATATGTGTGTGTGTGTATGTACGTGTATATGTGCATGTGTATGTGTATGTGTGTGTATGGTTACGTGTACGTGTGCATACTAGAATGTGTGCACGCATGCATGTGTACATGTACATGTGTGTGCATGTATATGCATGTGCATGTGTGTATGTGCACGTGTATGCACGTGTGTCTATGTATGGGCATGTGTGTATGTACACGTATGTGTGTATGTGCATGTGCATGTGTGTGTGTACGCACAGGTATGTGTGTAGGTATGGGCATGTGTGTGTGTGTATACGAGTATGTGTGTGCACATGTACAACATCTGTGCACACATATGCCCCGCCAGTACCCGCTCTCTCTGTTTTGGTCTTTTGCGCCTGCCTCTGGCTTTCCTTTCCTGTTTTCTTTTTTCCCATTCCTGCTTTTTCTTGTTTTTCCCAAATCTGTCCCCTGCCCAACAGATTCCTAAATCCAAATGAAAGCCCGGTGGAGACTGAAAGGTGAGAAGGATGCCACAGGTGTGCAGGATGGCCTGGGGTCTGAGCCCTGACATTTGTTCTTGCATCAGCCACCCTGTTGCTGTGTGACCCAGGCAGGCTGGCCTACCTCCTGGCAAGCAACATGCTGACCTGTCTCCTGGGCAGAGTGAGAAGGAGCTAATGAAAATGGCTGAAAAAACACTCCAGGCATTTAAAAAATGTCACATAATTGCAAAATAATAACGATAACAACAATGTACTTTGGAACTTGCTGGAGCTGAGAGCAGGCCCGACTGGAATTTGGCACTAAGTGGGTCTGCCCTGGCCTCCGTCCAAGGGGGTTTAGTTACTGATGTGCCCCCAGGACTCCATTCTGAGGTGGCCCCTCTCGTAAGGTGGTCCTGCCACCAGACCCCAGTGCTGGGCTGGGGCTGGGGCTCCCCCATTGGCTGGAGACAGCTCAGAGCACTGTTGCTACAACCCCAGGTCACATGGCCGGCAAAGCCATGGTGGCTTTTATTTTTTAATTCCAAAATGAAAATAGCCTTTTATTTCCCCTTGGTTGTAGAAATAGCATATGCTCATCGTAAAAAAAAAGAGCAAACGATACAGAGATGCATAAAAAAAGAAAGTAAAATTTCTCCCAGATGGATTCTACTACCCGGAATAACCACGGATGGCAGTTTGGGGCTCTATACAACTTTACATTAATGGAACTGACATTTACTTTTTAGGTCCAAAGAAGATATTTTAAAGCATAAGAATATATATCTCTACACACACATACACACACATGTAGATATACTGTTTTAATTGAAAATATTTAACCAAAATGAGAGGTTTAAGAGCCCCACAATGTGAGTGTGATAGAGTGACAGTCAGTTTGGAAGGGAGCTCAGTATGACAAGCAGCTGGTGACAACACTGAAATTGGAGAAGATGGCCTGTCTCTTAGTGAGTGTGCTAGAGGAAGCTCTAAGCCCCCAGTTACAGGATTTGGAAGATGCTTTTGTTGAGAAGGGGCAGCATGCACATGAACATGCAAATGCTCTCGCAAATTGCATGTGGGTGCAGATTTGTAACGAAAAGTGCTGGGTCCAGTGTGGCGGCGAGGCACAGGCCAGCTCACACCAGGCTGCCGTCCCAGGACAAGCTGCAGGGTGGAGGCAAGCTTGGCTGAGCAGACTTCCCCAGAGGAAGATGGAGGCCTCTGGCTAATGAAGTGACTGCAGGGGGTTAGGACCGAGAGATGTTTGTCTCAAATGGGTGTAAAAATCTCATTTGAACTGTTTCCTGGAAAGAAAAGAAAGGGGAGGCCTGAGGGGACACCTTTTATTTCCACACTGATAGGAAATGGTTTCCAGCCTGTGACCACGGGAACTTCATGGTGCCTCCTGGCTGTGCATTTCCTACGAGCCGCCCCAGCCCACGGCCTGTCACTGTGTTGGCACAGATCAGGGGCAGTGCCCTGCAGGATGGGCACCAGGGATTGTCTGAGCCCTTAGGCCTGGGCCTGAGTGTCTGCTGGAGCCCCCAGTGAGGTCCCCTAGATAGGGGGGGATACCTGCTGGGGTGTGGACCATACCCTGTGCTGGGCACCCAGAGGGGAAGGTGGACAGGGCTCCCCGCAAGGAGCCAGGTAAGGGAGGTGTGACCTGGCACAAAGAGTGAGGTTCCTGGGGACTGTCCAGGGAAGAGCAGCCCCCCATAGGCCCCAGAGCATCAAGGAGGAGCAGGTGGAGAGGGCTGGCCGCGAGGCGCTGCAGGCACTCCAGCCGGGCGGGGAAGGAAGGGCAGGACGCCTTGAAGGAGCCGGGACTGGGCTGGTGGCAGTTGGACCAGGGTCATCACGTTGGCTGACTTCAGATTTCGCTGATGCCAAAGCTGCCGGATCCTCCTACCGCTGCCTGTCAGCCCTTGCCTGGGCAAACTGCAAAATGACAACAGAAACTAAGGAACAAACGATTCTCCTCTTTTCACGGTCTCTGGCTGAGTTGAGTGCGGGGACTCTGTACTCACCAGAAAACAGCTCTGTGTCCAGCTGGTGGGGAAGCAAGTCCATTGCCACCCCCCAGCGTGTAGGTTTTCTAAGTTGGTGGCAGGAATTTTGTTGCAACGCGGGCACATGGCAGAGGGCCCTTCCCCCGTCATCCTTCCTCCATGCTTTCTGTCCACACCCCCAGCCCAGCCCGGGGCCCTCCCCTGCAGCCTGGGCGTTAGGCCTGAGCGGGCTCGGGGCACAGACCCCGAGGATGGGGAGCCCCCAGACCGTCTCCCGTTTGGGGCCAGAGGCCTGCGCTCCGGCTCGGGCTGGAGGCGGCGCTGGAGGCCGCGGACCCCGCGGACCCCCCGAGAAGGTGCGGGCCCGGCCTGCGCCTGGGAAGCTGTTTCCGTGGGGCGTCTGAGTGTCAGGCTGGTGGATCGGAAAGTCTCAGGATCCTTGGCTCCGGTGGACGGAGACCCCACGTCTGCCATGACTTACCAGGCCGCCTCCAAGCGCCGCCCGCACGGGGAGAGGGTGCCAGGGTCTCCCCGCGCCGCGCGTCTGTTTGGACAAGAAAGCGGGCCAATTTGCTTTCATTCAGAATCACTTAAGATCCCATTTTGGAGAAATGAAAAGAGGAAAGCGCGCTCCCCGCGCCCGGCCCGCTGGGTGCCCGCCCGTGCCCCGTGCCGCGGCGCGCAGGGGGTGAGAGCGGCGCCCCCGCCTCTCTCTGCAACCCCCGCCTCTCCCCCCCACTCTCCCCGCACCCCCCACTGTCTCCCCACTCTCTCTGCACTCCCCGCCTCTCCCTCTGCCTTTCCCTGCACCCCCCGCCTCTCCCCCCTCCTCTCCCCCCTCCGCCTCTCCCTGCACCCCCCCACAATGTCCCCCACTCTCTCTGCACCCCCTGCCTCTTCCCCCCTCTCTCTGCACCCCCTGCCTCTCCCTCCCGACTCTCCCTGCACCCCCGCCTGTCCCCCCACTCTCCCTGCACCACCTCCTCCCCACTCTCCCTGCACCCCCGCCTGTACCCCCACTCTCCCTGCACCCCCGCCTGTACCCCCACTCTCCTTGCACCGCCTCCTCCCCACTCTCCATACACCCCCACCTCTCCCCCCTCCCTGCACCCCTGCCTCTCCCCCCCCGACTCTCCCTGCACCCCGCCTCCCCCCCACTCTCCCTGCACCCCCGCCTGCCTGTCCCCCCACTCTCCCTGCATCGCCTCCTCCCCACTCTCCCTGCACCCCCACCTCTCCCCCCACTCTCCCTGCACCCCCGCCTGTCCCCCCACTCTCCCTGCACCACCTCCTCCCCACTCTCCCTGCACCCCCGCCTGTACCCCCACTCTCCCTGCACCCCCGCCTGTACCCCCACTCTCCTTGCACCGCCTCCTCCCCACTCTCCATACACCCCCACCTCTCCCCCCTCCCTGCACCCCTGCCTCTCCCCCCCCGACTCTCCCTGCACCCCGCCTCCCCCCCACTCTCCCTGCACCCCCGCCTGCCTGTCCCCCCACTCTCCCTGCATCGCCTCTTCCCCACTCTCCCTGCACCCCCACCTCTCCCCCCACTCTCCCTGCACCCCCGCCTGTACCCCCACTCTCCCTGCATCGCCTCCTCCCCACTCTCCCTGCACCCCCACCTCTCCCCCCACTCTCCCTGCACCCCCGCCTGTACCCCCACTCTCCCTGCACCGCCTCCTCCCCACTCTCCCTGCACCCCCACCTCTCCCCCCACTCTCCCTGCACCCCCTGCCTCTCCCCGCCACTCTCTCGGCACCCCCTGCCTCTCCCTCCCGACTCTCCCTGCACCCCTGCCTCTCCCCCCCCACTCTCCCTGCACCCCGCCTCCCCCCACTCTCCCTGCACCGCCTCCTCCCCACTCTCCCTGCACCCCCACCTCTCCCCCACTCTCCCTGCACCCCCGCCTGTCCCCCCACTCTCCCTGCACCCCCCTATTGTCCCCCCCCCCCCCGCGGCCGCTCATCTGCATGAAGCACACACTCGCGGCCCATCTGCAAAGGCGCAATTAAACGCGGGGGGGCGGGGGGCGCCGAGATTAGCATTTCCGCGGCCATCTGGCGCGGGGAGCGGGCACGGCCGGACAAAGGGCGCCGGGCGAGGGGAGCGGCGAGTGTGCCGCGGCATTGACCTGCAAATGAGGCTTTGTCCGCGCATTAAAGCTCGCCGGACCCCCGACCCCGGCCCCCGCCCCTAGCAGCCCAGGCCTGTCCGGCACTGGCCCCGCAGAAGCCTGGTGGCCACAGCCGCGTCGTGCGGGCCTCCGAGCCGGCGCAGGCTGGGAGCCTCGGAGCCCTCCCCCCAGGCCTGGCCCGCTCACTCGCAGCCTCGGGCAGAGACCCCGGGATGAGGGCCCCTGCTCCCTGCCCTCATCCGGCAAGGCCCTGTCTTGGCCAGCCGGCCCCTCACCGGGTTTTCTCAGGAGCCGGGTGTCCTGGCCAGAATCCTTGAGGGAGGGTGGGTGGAGGGGACCGGGTGTGGGACAGTATATATTGGGGAAGGAAATACTGAAAACTGGCACACTGGCTACCTGGACAAGTTTTTGTGTTTTCCCCATAGTCATTAATGCCTAAATCTTTGAAAACAGCAGCTTCACTGTGTTTTACTGGTTTAAAAATCGGGGGACTCTTTGGAAATGGACGTGTTATATCACAGCTTGGAGAGCCCCTGCTCTCGGCAGGCCTTTTCCTTGCTCGGGACTTGGCCCTCTGGAAGTGTGGAATGTGTGTGGGGTGGCGTTAGAGGGAATCCATGACTCCTCTTCAGGCACAGCGGGGGCTGCAGGAAGGGCCAAGGACCGGGAGCCCTGGAGATGGCTGGGCCCTTTCCGATGCCCCTGCAGTGCCCCCCGGACTTTCTGCATTATTGCTCAGACTCTGAGCACCCACCAGCCAGGCCCCCGGGATTGGATGCCCATGAGGGGCTGTGGCCCAAGGTAGACTGCATTGGCAACCTCCAGGACCCCCAAAGGCCTGGAGGGTCATGTGAAGCACAGAGGACAGTGTGTGTGTGGCTGTCCCGGGCCTCAGTTTCCCCACATGGACAAATGGGATCATGGTAGTGCGGTTCAGGGAGAGGTCCGTCTGTGGTCACCACCTGTCTCTCCTCATTCAGCACCAGCCTGCAGGTGACGAGGTGGTCTCCTGGAAGAGGAAGGCCTGAGCACATCATGAATGGGAAAGAAGGAGGCCGAGGGACTATGGTCCATCTTGGGGTCAGCTGGTTGGGGCTGGGACCTGGGATTCTGTTCAGGGTGTGATGAAGGAGGGTGCTGGGGGCCATGAGTGCTAGACTGAGTCATGATTTGTGGAGACCTTCAAGTATCTCCCCTTCGCAGGGGCCAGAATGTCTCAAAGCTGGCCACAAATGCATACCTCAGGGCTCAGACCAGGTCTTGTTCAGGTTGTCCTTCTGGTGTGCAAATACTGGTCAGAAAGAGTGAGCTAAAAGCTGAGAAGTCAATAACACTCTAGGAAGAGTTATGCTGCCAACTAATATTCTCAGAAATTGGGGTTCAGGGACCAGCACATACATGCAAACCCCCTGATAGGGGTGCATAGCCAGGGGTGTGTGGGTGTGTGGAGGCTCTTCGTCCAGCCTGGCATTGGCCTGCAGGCATGGGAGCTTTGGCTGCCAGCTGTCCTAAGGGTCAGGGATGCTCCCATCTGTGATGTGGCTTACTTACCCACAGGCTCATCTGTGGGCCACACGTGAGGTGCGGCGAAGGTCTCTGGCTGCAGAGCCAGGGCCACATTTGGAAGGCTTCATGGGAGAGGGGTCCAACGTTCTGGGCTTTGGAGGATGAGTAGGAGTTTCTGCATGGAGTTTGGTGGGAAGGGGTGGTGGCGGTGGTCTTGCCCGGAGTGGTGTTTGGGAGGAGCTGGGGCAGCTGCTGCAGGGTGGGCCGAGCACGGAGGGCTGGGCCTGGATGGGCCTCCTCCTGCCCGGATCCTGAGCTGGGTTGGAGCCGACATTCATTCCTCCCAGTCACAGGATGCTCTTTTCAGTGTGACCAACCGGGCAGAAGAGCTGAATGACAGGCAACTCGTGGCCTAGCCTTTAAAAGGCAGGGCTGCCTTTGAGCCCGGGGGTGGAGATCCGAGTGCTGGCCTGGGACTGACGATCAGGAGGGAGCACAGGGCAGCCTGGAAGGAGCATCAGAGCCCGGGGCCTGGCTGCAGAATCCGGGTGTGCCCTGCACTGCCTAGGGCTTGTGTGTCTGAGGGGCTGATGGCTCACCAGGGCAGGGACAGGCCTGTGTGGAGGCCCCGGTGACCTGAGCCCACCTCCATTTCCCTGCCCACTCCATCCCTCTCTTCCTGCCAGGCCCATAATCAGCCAGTCTGGCCAGAGACCGAACTGGAGACCCGCTGGAAGAGAACGGCCTCTTTCTGCCTGGGGGAGGGGTGTCAGCATCACTTGAGGCTGGGGTCTAGTCCCCCTCCTGCCTCCACGGGACCCACAAGGCCACAGGCTCAGCCATCCTTCCACCCGGGTCCTAGGGGCCTTTAGCTGAAGTCCAGGGCTGAAAGAACTCATGCAGAGGCCAGGGCTGGGGGTCGGGAGTCGGGGGCAGGCCGTGAGAGACCAGTAAGACCCTCTGTATCTAGTGGTCTGAGGACCCCAAGTCACTCTGGGTTTCTCCCCCAGGCTGTTAAAGAGGGGAGGAGCTGGCAAGGACTTTCCAGCTGCCCATCTGAGAAATGAACCCAGGAACCCCCATGCCGTGGCCTGTCTCCTCTCCCTGTGGGCTGCTGCCCAGCCTTGTGCCCCTTCTAGGCCACCTTCTCCATCTGCTTACTTAGAGGGGACCCTGAATCTGGGCATGGGGCAGGGGTGGCCCCACCCAGCATCACTCCTCATCCATGCAGAAACCTGGGCAGGTGGGTGAGTGCTCCAGCTTCGGGCTTCTCATCCACAAAATGGGGGTAGTCAGACTTGCCTGACAGACTTGCCAGGTGGGGGCAAGTCCTATTAATGCTTGGCTTGTGGGGTACCTCAGGCCCGCACCGGGCTGCCTGCTGTCTGTGAGGCACTGGAAGTGGGACAGGGTCTCTGCCACCTTCTCCACCCCTCCTCACACTTATCCTGGGCACCCAGGGTGGGGCACATCCCAGCCCTCTGTCCCTGGCCGGGGCCCCTAGGCAGGCAGCCTGGGCGGCGCTGGCTCCATGAGGCCTGTGCTCAGGCGTGGGAGGGCCCAGGTGGGGGAGGCGGCCGCCAGGTCGGGCCAGGCCGGCTCCAGCGGAGGCTGAATGGGCACTCTGTCCTGCCACCCGCGGCTGTCATCTGCTGCGGGGATTCGGTTTCCTGGAGCTGGTGCGGCTGCAGGTGGATTCTGCAAGGCCTGGTGACCGGGTGTCTCCTGAGCCAGGCGGTGACCGGGGTGGGGGGAACAATGAGGCCTTTTCCCCGGGGAACAGGCGGGCAGCAGTGGGTAAGCAATCTGCCTGTGCCCTGAGGCCTCTTGGGCTGTGGGGGCAGTGGTGCCAGGCCTTGGCAGGGCTCTCCGGGGGCTGGGCCAGCCAGGCGCCAGTAACTGAAGCCGTTTGGACACACGCGGGGTGTGTGGACCATTTTCAGGGCACAGCTCTGCTGGCTTCACCTTGAGGCTGATGGCAGGGGCGAGGCAGGTGGGGACGGAGGAGAGGAGAGAGTGGGTAGGTGCTGGGGGACAGGGACCGACTCACTGGCCTCTGCTCCCCAGGGCAGCTCAGCTTCTGCAGGCAGCAAGGGCAGAGGCTGGCCCTCTCTGCTCATGCTGGGGAAGGCACAGGTGCTCTGGGTCGTGTAGGGGAGCGAGAAATGACTTCCCTTCCCACTTCTAGGTTCTTTGTGTGGCTATGAATTAAATGTACATAAGGCTGATTAACAGGAGAAAAAAAAAATTTAAGTTACATGCGTTTGCACAAGAGTCCTACAAAATAGGAGATCCAGAGACAGGTCAGATGGTTGAAGCTTATATAGCAAATAAGTAGGGGCCTGGGGCTTCCATGAGCTGTGGGCGGGGTAGGAGGCGACTTGTCTGGTGCATAAGGGTCTCCCAGGTAATAAGAGTGGTCTGGAGCAGCCGCAGAGGAGCAGCTGACAGTCTGCCTGCCCGTGTCGGCCTCCAGTCTCCCCTCCTGCCCTCAGGGTGAAGTCATGAGCACAGCAGAGCAGCAGATTTTCGTGAGGAGTACGGAGTCACATCCCATCACTGGTGCCTGGGACGCGATCTCAGCCACGTTTAATAGGTGGGGAAACAGAGGCACAAAGCAGTCAGGTACCAGGCCCGAGCTCAGAAATCCAGACCTCAGAAGCTCGAAATGCCCTCCCCATCCTGTGGCTCACCCGTGCCTCAGTTTCCCCTGCTGTCAGTGTGGTTCTCAGCAGCCACGTTGTTGAGGTGCATGGAGGGGATGACCATGAGGCCTCCTCCCGGAGCAGTGGGACAGAGCATGTCCCTGTCAACATGGGTGGTGCAGGTTCAGTCCAGCGCCGTCGGGGACAACAGGAGGCCCAGAGAGGAGACAGGCCTGGCTTAGGGTCAAAAACGGAGTTACGGGAGGAGCAGGAGCCCGCAGGCTCCCACGCGGCAGGGCCAGCCAGGGGGGCAGAAGCGCCAAGGCTGTCGCCCACGTCTTCGTCTCCTCTCCAAAGTCCTCTGTCGCGATCCCGCACACAGGAGAGGGATTTGATTAAGACTCTTTGATTACTTAATGACATTACCCACTGTCCTGACAACCCCTCTCTGGAAAGTCTCTCCTGAGGGGCCTTGCCTGTCCCCGGGATGGGCCCTTCTCCCAGGCCGTGTGAGGGTCCCTGGGCCGTCAGCACTCAGGGCCTGCATGTCTCCACCCCCCCCCGCAGCCCCTCTGGCAGATTCTCTGGCCCTCTGGGGGTGCCAAGGGGGGCTTCTGACACTGGGCGTCTGGGCCCTGCTGTGAGGGCTGCTCCTCCCCGTGGGCCCAGAGCCACTGTTTGCTCCCTCGGCCGTTCCCAGAGAACGGGGTGGAGTGTGGGGCCTTTGCCTCATCGGTCACCTGTGCTGGGCCAAGCACTGCCTGGCAGCTGTGCGGAGAGATGCCCGCTCAACACTGATTGTTGTGGAGACTTCTGTCTCCTGGACCATTTTGGTGTTAAAGCGACATGCTGAGAGGTGTTGCCGGGCTAAAGAGAACAGCCAACACACGTGTTTCCCCTGCGCGCAGCAGCCTCTGTCATCGGCTCAGTGCCCCGCTGTCGGCTCTGTGACATTGGGGCTGCAATGACCAACCGAGGCTCAGAGAGGTTAGGGCCCTGCCCAAGGACTTGCAGCGATACAGGGTGAGCCGGGACGGGAACAAAGGAGACGCCGTCTTCTAGGCTCCACCTTCACCACAGAGCGCTGGGTGGGCTCGCATGTGTGCATGCGTGGGGCGTGCGTCAGGGTGGTGTTGGGGTGACAGAGTTGAGACACAACCAACAGCAATTCAGTAGAGTTTGGTGAGTCACACCAGGGGTCAGGATGACAGAATTTCTTGAGGATCCAGCTGGGAAGCTTGGATTTTCCCTGTGTGGCAGACGCAATGGCAGCCTTTTTGGAATCAGTGGGCATGTCCAGAAGGGCCACTTGGTCCTGAAGGGCCACTTGGCCCTTGGCTGCATCAGGCAGGCCTGGTGCTTTGTGACTTCTCAGCCCTTGTGGGCCAGCACAGGAGCTGTGCCCAGGCCACCTGGCAACGTTCTGTGTCTTTTGTTCGGATCTGCCGCCTCCAGCCCCAAGATCCATCTAGACCCTCCCTCCCTGCCCTTTGGCTTCTTGGCACAGAAACTACCTTCTCTGCTCTTGAAAGTCCCATTTCTTTCTTTCTTTCTTTTTTTTTTTTTTTTTGGTGGCTGGCTGGTACGGGGATTTGAATCCTAGATCTTAGTGTTATAAGGCTGTGTGCTAACCAGCTGAGCTAACAGGCCAGCCCATTTCTTCGCTGAGGCTCTTCTGATGCAGAGTCACACAAACAAATGTTGTGCTGGGCCCAGGCCTGCCCTGAGCCTTGGTTTCGTCATCTGTACCGGGTGGGGAGGATCCGTCTGCTCTGAGCCTTTCTGCTCTGAGCATCTCCTTCAGTCCGAGTCCCCTCCCCGCTCAAGCATCCCCAGCCACTACCTCACTCTTATTTTGCTGCTGTCACTGGCTTTCCAGGGTGCAGGCGGCAGGAGGATGAGGCTGCCACACGACTGGTCCCACGTGGCCGTGTCTCTGGTTTGACGCTGCTCTGCTGAGATGACTTGGAAAGACTGTGCGCTTCCTGTGGGCTGGAAACTTGTAGAATTCCACCGAGCAAGGTGTAGAGGGGCTGGGTGGAGAGAGGGGTAGGTGAGGGGCTCCAGAGTTGTGGGCGGGTGGGAGTCACTGCAGTGCCTAAGTGACAAGCTCTCTACTTGGTCTCAACACCCCTCACCCCCTGCAATCTGGGCCTACTCCAGGAAGCAGAAGGAACAGGTGTGCAAGGTCCCCGAGGGCACCAGGATGGACTCTGTCCTCTGTCCCTGTCCTGGGCCGTGTCTGGGATGGCTCGTGTCTTCTCTGGCTGAGGGGTCACTGCCCGACGTGTGTGAAACCCAAGCCTGGGGATGGGTGATGTGTGGGGATGGGCTTCGCTCTGGGGATTAAGGGCAGACCCGTCCCCTCTGGGTGGCATGGGTGGGTGCTGGGGCGAAGGCTCGTGGTTGGGGTCTGAGTGTTCACTGGGTCCTGTAGGGCCACCCAGGCCAGATTCCCCACCTCCTCCACCTCCTACCTCACTCAGGCACCTCGGGTTGCGGGGGCTGCAGGAGGGGTGGGGTTGCAGGGAAAGACCCGAGGTGCCTTACAGGGATGCTGTGAGGAGGGCCAAGTGACAGAATCAGGCCCAGGAGGTCACAGAGTACCTGCTGAGAGAAGGATCTGGGGCCCAGAGTGGATCCCTCTCTCCCTGACACACATCCAGTGCTTGGGTCTGGGTGCGGAGGGGCCCGTACCCTGGCCTCATAGGCCTTGGGATAGGGGTGGCAGCCCCCACCCCTCGACCGGCCAGGAGCCCATCTTTAGGAAAGACCCTTCTTAGGTGAGTGTTGCTGGCCACTGCCAAGGGGCCCCTGCCCTCCGCCCAGGCCTGGTTTGTGGGAGCCAGAGGCAATCCCCGTCCCCAGCAGGTGAGATACCAGCAGCTGGCTGGTGAGGTCGGAGGTGGCCTCCCCATGGGCCGGTGTGCCACCTGGCTGCAGGTGCTGGGCTTGCTTGCCGAGGCTCCGCTGCGTGACAGAGCAGGAGAGGGCCCGGGTGGGAGCAGTCAGCTTCCAGAGGCCTGGCCCCTGGCCCTCTGCATGCACAGGTCACTGGAGACTGAAGCTCTGTTTTGTTCTGCTCTGGCTGCCCCATGCTCTAGGCCCAGCTGCCCAGGACCCTGGCTGACCGGGGTCGGGGGGGGACCCACAGTGGCTAAGGGACAGAACGAGTGGGGACACCAAAGCTCAGGCCACAGGCCCCATCTCCCCAACTCACTGGACCCCCGGGCCACAAGAATAGAGGCAGGGGCAAGAGAGGGATGGGGGATGTCACTGGGGGCTGAGAACAGTGACGTGGAGTCACCTAGGAGATCCCTAGTGAGCCACCGGGATCCCAAGGCCGAGCAGGCCATACTAGGATGAGGCCAGGAGTGAGGGAAAGGCAGGTTTCAGCTCAGCTAGAAAGGGTCCTCCAAATGGGGACTTGCTGCCCATTAGTGGGGGAGGTCCCGATCCTGCAGGAGCAGGAGCAGACTCCCACGATGGCTGCTGGCTTTGGGCTGTGTGGGGTGTCCCCGGGAGCCTTCGCCTGCCTTTCGTCATCCCCCCAGCTGCCGCTGTCAGGCTGCCCCAGGTCAAAGCACCCGGCCTGATCCCCTCCTTCAGGGGCAGAGGGTGCAGCCCCCCTCCCATGGGTATCCATCACATGGCACCACCTGGTGTGCCCTGCCTGGGTCCAGGCACTTCTGTGGCCTGAGTAGCCTCTTTCCAAACCCTGATTTTACTCCTTAATTTGACTGGCACTTGGAGCATCCAGCTGGGGCCAGGCTTCAGCCTCCTCTTGGGACCCCAAAATGTCAGCACAGTCCCTCCTCCAGTGGCGGGTGGTGGGCACGGCTCTGGATCACTTCCCCACCCCCACCACGGGGGAAGCTTGGGGACAGGGTGCAGGAAGAAGCTGGGGGGAGGGGGTCGCTTGGCTGGAGCAGCTGGGCTCACGGCGAGAGGTGCCCTCGGCGAGCACAGGGCCTCACAGGCCGGCTTGGCAGTGGGGAGCCAGAGCCAGCTCCGAGCAGGCCGGGGAGCAGCCAGCTTGGGTTTGGACAGCTTGCTCTGGCTCCGAGGGGGTGAGGCTGGATGCAGGAGGGGCCGGGAAGGGGCTCCAAGGAGCCAAGCAGGCCAGGCAGGGGCACAGCGAGGAGGTAGAGCCCAGCATCACCTACCCAACTTGTTTGTCTGGCTGCCTTTATTAAGCACCCACTGTATGCCTAGGTCCAGAGCTTATATATCTTATTTCCATCAAAGCCCCTCCCTGCAGCTCCTTCAAGGGGGCACTTTTCCTGTCCGCTTTCACAGACAGGGGAGGGGTGGGAGGCCAAAGGGCCACAGGCCTGCCCCACCCATGTCTCCTCCTCCTGGCCCCCTGGCAGGTTTAGCGGATGCCAGCCCCAGAGACTGGCTGCCCCACGCCAAGCCCAGTGCCTGTGAGATGCCATCTCGGGTGGGTGGGGGAGGGGAACCTGGGCAGAGGAGGTGGGTGCCCCAGGAAGTAGGAGCAGCCCCTCATCCGGCCACCCCCAGCAGATGCTCCTGGCACCCACTGGACACTGAAGACCTCACTAAGGGAGCCCAATTTGGAGACAAAGGCCGGCTCTGCGGACAAGCACTCAGGGATATTGTCAGCCCCGAGCCGCCAGGCAGCCGAGGCGAGGCCCACAAAGGGCCCAAAGAAAGGCGCTGAGGGAGGGGCCGTGAATGGGCCTGGGCTGCACATGCCACCGTTGCCCAGGCGACGGCCCTCTCACGGAGAGGTCTGCCGGGCCATTGTCCGGGGCCCACAGGACGTGTCACACACCAGATGGTCGTGTGCTGTCTAGGTCACTTATCGGGGGACAGAGTGAAGGAATGTGGCCGGCGCCGCGGGCCGGGGCGCCATCTGTTCCCTTAGACCATGGGCACTGGGCAGGCACTGAGCGTCCGGCCGGCCGGGCCCAGCCTCCACTGCAGCTTTAATTAGCTAATTCCATAATTGGGCTTTATTTCAGGTAAATTGCATTTCACACCCGAGAGGGCTGCAATGGCCCGTCCGGAGTGAAGCACTCGGGCACTTTGTGTGCTGTCGATAATCCGCACACCAGAGCGGCTGGGTGCAGGGACCGTGCCCTGCCCAGATGGGCTGCCCCACCCCAGCTCCCCGCGGGCTGTGGGCAGGGGTCCCAGGCTGCGGCAGGGGCCTGCGCGCTGTGGAGGGCTCTGCTTTCCATCCCCGGATTTCCACAAATATTTACCCAACCAGGAAACAACAGCTCCTGCCTTTCAGTGATTGTGGCTCCTGCTCCTCCCTGCCCCTCCCGCGCCCCGACCCCTGCCCCTCCCGCGCCCCGACCCCTGCCCCGTGGGTGTGGGTGTGGGAGTGGGTGCGGGCCGGAACCGGGAGGCCCCTCGCCCCCTGCCCCACACTGGTCAGTGCTGGTCCAGCCAGACACCAGGATCCCGTGGGCGGGAGACAGGGCTGGGCTCCCCGGGGCCCCTGGGAGGTACAGGCTCAGCAGGGCTCAGCGGGAAGGGGGACCCACAGCCTTCTCCTCTGACCGGGTCCTCAGCCAGCACTCCACACACGAACATGGATCTTCTGTCCCTTCCAGTGGACGTGCGACAGCCCCTCCCCTGAAATCTCAGGTGTCCCCAGCCCTGGCAGTTTGGGATTTCCTGGTGGGCTCTGGAAGGAGGACAGGAGGGAGATGTTGCCTCAAAGGGTTGAGAAATGATAAAAAATCTTTGGGGTGTGCAGGTGCAGGGAGCACGTGCCTCCCCCCAGCTGAGCATGTCTGCACCTGTGCTCTGGCACTGGCACCATTTCCACTCGCAGGATGGGAGGGCCACGCAGAGAGCCATGGGCACAGGGTTAGGACAGGCCGAGGGAGCATCATTACTCCTGGGGGAAATTGGGGCCTCAAGGTGGGCAGGTGTGAGCATGTGAGGACCCCAGGAGCCCTGGGCCCCTCCTTGCACCCACCCCTCAGGAGTCTAGTGCTTGGGATTGGGCAGGGTGGGCCTGGACGGGCCCTGCTCCTATGGTGGGCCTCGTGGGTCCTCTGTTGAGGCCAGCTTGGCCTGGGGAGGCCGTGGAGGGGCCCGAGTGCATCCCTAAGGTGGATGCCGAGGAGCACAGCACAGCTGCCCCAGCACCACAACCCCACAGGGACAAGCCCTCCTGCCGAGGGCCTCAGGGTCTGCTGGGAGACAGGCAGCAACCACAGTGTGACCACACCATGTGGCCAGGGCAACCCCAGGGGAAGCCCCAGGAAGACTCAAGGAACATGGAGCTGGGCATGAGCCTTTGATGGCATCTTGCAGCCCTGTTGAGCTCCTTGAACCCTGCCTGCTCCTCTGTGCTGGACATGCCGTTTCTGCTCAGTGGTCCCCTGGCACCTGCCTCTAGGGGACCTGCGGGGGTCCTGTCTGAGAGGGAGGCCTTGAGGGGGAGGGTCCGCTGCCTTCCCCAGGCTCTGGGCAGGGCCTGTGGGGGAAGGGAGCCCAGATGCCTGTGGGCAGCTGTGGGAGGAGGGCAGGGGAGGGCCAAAGCGGCCCCGAGTTGTCTAAAGAGCCGACGGAGTCCCCAGGAATCAAGGCGAGCCTGTGATTCTCCACGTTTATTAGGAAAAGCCTGCACAATTAAGAATCAAAATCACACCGTGAAACTCATTAAAACACAGATTCCAAATCACCACAAATTATTCTGATATCTAGAAGACATAATGCCCAGAAGCAACCCCTGTCCTGTGTAGAAATGTGGCTCCTCCGCGGCTCAGCAGCTGGCCGAAGGCATGTGACAGTCCCCTTGTATGCATCTGTCCAGCTGCTCAGGCCGGGCAAGGAGTTGGAGGCGGGGGCTGTGCAGAGCAGGGTTTGGGGGACCCTCCTCTCCAGAATGGGTACGAGAAGCTGCCGGCCCACAGCAGGGAGGTGGGTTCCCTCCCCTCTCAGTGAGGCACCTAGGGAAGCTGTGGTCTCAGGTGTGCCTGTCCCAGGCCCCTGTTCATGGGCAGCATCTCTTGGGAGTGAGAAAACCCAGCCCAGGGCCCTGGCAGGCCTTTGTCACGGGCTGTCCTCTAGTCAGCAAGGGCTGGGCCTGCCCTGCCCTGCCTGCTCCCTGTGGGTCCTGGATTTGAGGCTGGGGGTCAGGCTACCCATGGCCCTTGTCCAGGCGGTTCCTTTGTCTCCCCTCAGGAAGCCCCCTGGGCCAATCAGGGTGGGCCTGCGCCCGGCTCGTGCTGCTTCCTGGCTATACACGGGCCAGGCCCATGCCACTAAATGTGGCCCTAGGGAGGCCAGCCTGACCCCATACACCTGTGTCCCAGCCACCATGCAAGCGATATTGTCATCAGGATGGGGGGAGGGCCAGAGCTCAGGGGTGATGGTTCATTCCTGAGAGGGACCCCACACCCAGCGAAGTTCTAGTGCCCACTGACCTGGAAGGGGTGGCCTTGGCGAACCCCCAGGCTCAGGCTCCGCCAGGTGGCGTGGCCACTGGCTGTCCTGGGCCTTGGAGCATGGGGCTGTTCTCTTGGGCCTTCGTGACCAGGTGAGTGCCCCTTGCTGAGAGGGAGGTGGGGCAAGCTGGGAGGGGCTACTCTGGGCCTCCCCT
Organism: Cynocephalus volans; assembly: GCF_027409185.1. Lineage (NCBI taxonomy): Eukaryota > Metazoa > Chordata > Mammalia > Dermoptera > Cynocephalidae > Cynocephalus > Cynocephalus volans. Next base: position 166,234,548 of record NC_084463.1, read on the forward strand.
CTCAGGCTGCACCCCTGCCCCAAGCCCCCATCAGGACCCCTCGTCGGGACCCCTTCCGGGCACTGTCAGCTGTTCGTAGGTGGGCAGGGAGTTGCTGGGCAGGAAGAGCTCGGGGTTGATGGAGCTGCCTCCGCTGCAGGGCTGGACCACCTGGGCCCCGCCCCCGCTGGGGGGACCGCCGCCCGGGGGGCTGCCACGGTGCAAGGAGAGCAGCTGGTGCAGCAGGTCCGTGATGACCACCAGCCTCTGGTCCAGCTGCATCACCTGCAGGGACGAAAGCGGACGTGAGTGGCGAGCATGGGTCTGGAGGTGGGAAGTGGCCCAGGTGCGCAGACAGCCCTGGGCTCGACGCGGCCCGGGGCAGGCAGGGGTGCCAGGTGACTCTGCGGACTCATGCTGTGTGCAGGGCAGCACGCACGTGTGCACCCGCGTGTGTGTGCGCAGCCCTCACTCACGCCTGTCTGTGTGTATGAAATGTACATGTGTGTGCCCCCTGGGGCCCGGGGCCCACAGGCTGTGAGTCCCTGTGTGTACCTGCACAGGGACAGCCTCAGCGAGGGGGTGGGGTGGGAGGAGCTCGCCTCTTCTACTCCTTGGCCCTCACGCCCAGGCCTGGTGGCTGAGTTAGCTCCTCGGTCCCCCCTGGGGCTTGCTGGCCCCTGAAGCCTCTGGCCAGGTTCTCTGAGTGGCATCCAGGCATGGCCAGGTCTACACCAGGGACTGAGCCTTGAAGTATTTGGCTTTGCTGTAGGCTTTAACTTCTTGGGGCCAGGCTTGGGGGCCCTTGGGCTGTGTCTGCTCAGCCTGGGGGAGAGTTAAAACAGAGGGGTAGAGGCCAGCAGGCTGGCACACAATAGTGGCGAAGGGGCAGCTGACTGACAGGTGCCTGAGAGGGGTCAGGAGGCAGAGGACTGGGGCCCTGTCTGGGTGGGTGAGGGGGGACCCTTTTGGGTCACTGCAGGAGGGGCTTGCGGGTTGGGGCCTCTCCTCTGCCCCCACCCAGGGCTTGTTCTTCGAGGTCCTTTCTGCTGTCCTTCAGCAGGGACAGCACCATCTTCCCACACCCCCCACAGGGCAGGTCAGTGCCCCAATACCTCTCTCTGGCCAGCCACGTGGCCTGTTATGTGCTAAGTGCTGGGGTGGCAGCTCTGTGAAGCCAGAGGGGAATTAGAGGCAGGACAGGACCCGAGATGCACGTGGTACAGAGTAGGTTTCAACAGGAGCCACATGACGGCTGTGAGGTCAACAGAGAAGCCCCCGAGCCAGGTGATCTGAAAACTCCTTGGAAGGACAGCACAGTTGTGGGAGGGGGCTGACTCCCAGTCCTGGGGGTGAGAAGTGGCTGGCCAGCCCCAACGGGGAGCCAGAAGGGCTCAGGGGCAGGTGGAGGGCAGGTGAGGGAGTCCAGGCTGGGGGCCCCTCCCCTAGGAGGGTGAGTCAGAAGGAGGTGCCCAGCCAGTGAGCTGCAGACCTGGGGGGTCCTGGCACCAGTGAGGGTCTGGGGAGGATGCATAGCTCAGATGGCGGCCATGGTGGGATTGGTGCCCTGGGGTGCTCTGTAAGAGGATAGAGTGGGCCCCTCCCCTCCCCCACCACAGGTGCCTGCAGCACTGGAAAGACCAGAAATGGTAGGGGAGGCGGAGGAGTCTGTGGGGATCAGCAGATCAGCACGATTAAGGCAGAACAGCAGCACTGCTTCAGGGAAAAGTGTGGCTTCGGGTAAAAGCCACAAAGATGACTCAGCCAAATGTCAACCACTGGGGCCTGAGGACTGGGTGTCTCTGGCTCCAAGGACGTGCAGCAGGCTGGAGCTGCCCAGCCATCATCCCTGGACTACGTGTGAGCCGCAGGCTACCCCAGCAGTCCTGTCCCCTGGGCCCCCCTCTGCCCACCTGGCTGGATGGGCTGGGGACAGGGGGGCGGGGGCTGGGGCTGGACCCAGAGCTGGACCGTGAGGGTGGGAGGGCTGCTGGGTGAAGCATGTACAAACCCCATGCGGCTGGAGGCTGAGCCCCTGTTTGCCAGTTTGCCAGGTTCCGGGGCAGGTCCAGGCCCTGCTCCCAAAGGTGGGAGCTGTGGTCACCAGTGCTCCCTCTTGCCATGGATGTTGCATGGACAGGAGGGGAGAGGTGGCTGGGCAGGGCCAACAGAGGGGCTGAGAGGAGGGGTCTCTCCTGAGTGAGGGCCAGAATGCCAGTCCCAGCAGCCTGGCAGGGCTAGGCGGGCACCCTCTACTGTGGGGGAGGGGAGTCTGTACCTTCCCGAAGACACCCAGGGGACCCACCTCCCCAATCTCGAGTGGCAGTGGCTGCAGCCATGGTGAGCTGAGTCTGAGACCTATCTGCCTCGGGCCCAGGGACAGCTGAATGTCTGAGGTCTGATCGCCCAGACCAGAGGGAGCCTAGTCTTATTTTTCCCAGACAAATCTGATGTGGAAACCCAGGCTATAAAGGAAAGGGGTGCAGGGCTTCTGTGGTTTGGCCGGGGTGGGGGCCCAGGACCACGCTCCCAGCGCTCCTTGCCCAGGTGCCTGCCAACACCTTAGTTCTTTGCCAAGCCATTTAGGGACCACCCATAGAGACGTCTACCCCATGCTATAGACGTGGACACTGAGGCCCAGGAGGAGAGGGGTCTGTCCAGCTGGGACCACTGTGGCCCCCATCCTGCCTAAGCTCTCACCCCACAGCTCCATGCCAGGGACTGCTGTGACGAGAAGACATGGTGGTTGTGTTGTTGGGTAGGGAGGGCGCTCGAGGGACGGGGTTGCTGGAGAGAGCAGAGGGTCGGAACTGGCTCAGAAGAGGGATGGATGCTCGACAGTGGGTGAGGCAGGGTCATGTGGAAGGAGGACCAGCCTGAGGAAAGACAGACCAGTCCTTCTCGTTCACCTACACACCAGACCCCTGTGGCTCCTGAAGCTGGTAGGACCACCCCCTGCAGTCCCACCAGCGGCTTGTTTCCTGGGAGGGCTGTGGAGGTCACCCAGGCTTCAGGGTCCACATGGGGAAACTGAGGCCCAGGGACCTAGGAGTGCCTAGCAGATGGAAGCTGCTCTTTGGGGGCAAAGCCTAGATTCACCTGCTGGATCCACAGGCCAGCAGCGCTGAACGAGGCTGGTATCCGCGCGGTCTAACGTCACTTTAACTGTGCAGGACCAGCTTGGGTATTGACTGGTTTGGCATCAATTAAAGCACCAAATACATCACAGAAGAAAATTTGTGGTTTCATAAATTTTCACTTTACGGTACTTGAACATCTGTCGAAGCCCCACATGTGCTAATGGGTATGGAGGCCTTTATAGGGTGTTCTTGGTGGCTGGGTTGTAGGCAGGGTGTGGGGGCTGCTGGGCGTGTCTGCTGGCTTGGTCCTCAGCCACCCGGGGTGGCCGCCGCCTCCCCACCCCTGGCAGGGAGCCCTAGCACCTTGTAGAGACGCCCTCAGCCTCCTGCCTGGGGGGGCCAACTCACCTCCGAGTGCCACCGAAGGGTGTCCCTGAGGCTGCCCGGGCCAGCGCCAACCTCCGCCCTGCTCTGCCCAGTTCCCAAGTTCACCTTGGCCCCGTTGGCTGCTGGGGCTTTGACGGGCTTATCGGGGTCTCTGGCCCCAGGGCCATGCTCCTAGTAACGAGGCCGTAGGAGGCAGAGGGCCGGGGGTGAACTAGGACATGGGCTGAATCCCAGAGCTGGAATCCCAAAGTCTGGGGCCAAAAGCCACCATCCCCTCCTCACCCAAGGTAGGGGCGGGTCTGGGAGGACAGGAAGGAAATCATGCAGTGGGGGTCCTCTGGCCAAATGGGTCCCCTCCAGAGGCTCCAGGCCACCTGTTGGGGGCTGCCTGAGTGCTACTGGTCATCTGCAGAGTCCTCCTGGTCCCCCAGGGGGTCCTCCCAGATTCTTCTGGCTGCCCGCAGGGTCCCTCCAGATGCCTGTGGAATCCTCCTGGATCCATCTGGTCACTTGCAGGGTCCTCCTGGATGCCTACCAATTTTGATGGGCAGAGCTCCTGTCCATCGCCTGCCCTGTCAGGTGCCCAGTGTGGCAAGGAGTGGAGAAGAGTGGGCGGGTCGAGCCCCAGGGAGCCCTCTGGGCCAGGGCTAGGGCCAGGCCAGTGTGGACACCCCTGACCCTGAGCTATGCCCTTCATCCTTGGGCTTGGTGGCTGAACCACTCACCCACTGGGTCTGGCTTCTGAGTTTGCCCGGCCCCACACAGCCCCCAGGGCCCTGTTGTGCCCTCTGCCCAGCACACCTTGGGCCTCTGTCCTCCAGTGGCTGTCTGATTGCCCACGGTGGGGGCTGAGCTGTGGTCAGGCTGGTCTGGGTGCAGAGACCTGGCAATTTGCATTCTTTGTTGGGCTCTCAGTTTCCTCACCTGGAAAGCGAGTGACCCTCACTTGGGGGGGGTCACATGCAGGGAGAAGGAGCGTGCAGGAGCATATGGGCTGCTCTCCTGGGTCTTGTCTCCTGCTCGCCAGGGCTCCTTGAGCAGCCTCTCGTGGGGCCTCCTTGCCCTGGGCTGTGGGCAGCCCTGCTGGCCCCTCTGCTCTGGAGCTCGGCCCCAGCAACGGCACTGCTCATGGAGCCACACCTGATGTGGCCTTGCCTGGTCTTCTCCCCTCAGGGCTCTAAGTGCAGGTGCCTCCGTCTGGCTTATATATGTGGTAGCTGTGGTACTGGGGAGCCCAGAAAGGGCCTCAACCACCCCAGAATGGCTCTGGCCAGACCCTAGCCGCAGGGGTCCAGGCACCGGGGTGACATTCCCCGGGAGCCTCTGGGACAGATCAGTTTTGGGGATCTTGGATCTTGCCATTATTTGCAATTTGATAGAGATTAAAAGCGCAAGAGAAACAAAAGCTCCTTTGTGCCCCGCCTCAACTCACCAAATTAATAACCGTAAGACGACTTATGCGGCCCTCGGAAGAGAAAAAAGCAATTAGAATAACAGCTAGTTAGAGAGCCCCGGGCGGCTGGTGACCAAACCCAAGCGAGGGATCCTGTTTGATGTGGTTATGAATTTGTTTTCAAAAGAAAATCTTGAAAAAGAGTCTTTCAAGGGTAATTTTTGCCGAACCTGCCCAGCCTTGATCCTGCCTAAGGCCTGGCCTGGTGGACGCCTTGGGCTCTCTGGGCCAGACTGGCCAGGGCCGGGCAGGGAGGCCAGGCATGCTGGGCCTGGGCTGGAGCCCTGGTGCCGGTCAGTGGCTGAAGGCACAGGACCTCCTCTGGAGACAGGCCAGGGCCCTCTGTAGGGTACAGGGTGAAGGCCACCTTGGCCTTTGCTCCTGTGTGCCCTGAGGAGCCAACAGTTACCAATCGCTTCTCAGGGGTGATACTCAGAATGTTTAATACCAGGCGTTGAGCAACTGGGTGCTGGCCTGGTGCCAAGTGGGACAGCAGGAAGTTGGGCAGGGGGTTCTAGGCCTAGAAGCCATGCAGGAGCCAGGAACCCAGCTAGCTATCCTGGCAGTGATTCCTTGACACGTCTGTGCACCTGCTCTCACTAGATTCACCCTATGCCTCCACTTTACACGGCCTGGATGGATTGGTGCACTAAGGCGCAGACCACCCCTCAGACCTATCCCAGGCCACCCCCATATCTCCTACACACCCCAGCTCTCCCCAGTGCCTCTAACACTCCCACCTAAGCCAGGCACGGGTGGCGCCTCCAGCCTCACCACACACGCACATGGTCCAGATGGTACATGCACTCAAGTAATGAGGAGTAATTGTGGCCATCAGAGACTTATCACCAGATACCAGGCTCTGTTCCCACGTCTTCATGCATCAGTGCTTTCGATCCTCACAACATCCTACTGAGTGAAACATTACCCCCCCTCATTTTACAGATGGGAAAACTGAGGTTCAGAGAGGCAAAGTGAGTTGCCCAAGGTTGTCCAGCCAGAAAGTGCAGAGGCAGGATCTGAACCCGGGCAGTCTGCTCGTGTGTCCTCCACGGGCCCAACCTTGCTGCTGCCCCACACGCAGGTGCATGCTCACCCAAGGAGGTGGCCTCAGTCACACTGGGGCCTGTGGGTGCGTGCCGGCCAGCCACAGTACAGAAAGCGCCAGCTGAGCAGCTGCCCTGGGACTGGCAGTAAAACCTCGGCAGCTAGATTTTCCTCCAAGAGCTGAAGCACTAAAACAAAGCCATAAACACAATTACACCGTCTCCCGCCGTAAATTACGACCTTATGAAACGCTGTGATCTATTTCCACACGTACCCAGCTCCGCAAGACCCGCCAGCCCCACGAGCCCTAACGAAAGGGTGATTTGTGTGTGTTATTCCTCATCTCTCTGTGGGGGATGGGCTTTCCCCAGCCCTGAGGCGTCAAGAGGCCCAGGCCAGGGACAGATTACCCTCCCCTCCCCCTAGGCTGAGGGCTCCTGGGGGCTCTGGAGGCGAGGCTGAGCCCCTGCAGCTCTCACTCAATGGTAGCTGGGTCCTTCTCTGTGCCAGAGGCGGAGGCCCAGGGCTCATGGAGCCTAGTTCTAGTCGGACAAGCAGGTATCGAAGGGGCAGACATAGCCAATGCCAGGTGCCTTGGGCAAAGGAAAGGCCAGGTCTCCAGGAGGAGCAGAGGGAGGAAGGTGGCCTCGGATCAGGTGCCAGGGAGCCCCGAGGGTGGGGCGTGACCTGTGCAGGCAGGAACAGTAGGGACAAAGGCCCCGAGGCAGGTAGGTGCATGCTGCCACGTTTCAGGAACATCAGAGATGCCTGGAGGGGAGTAATCAAGGAGAGGAGGCCAGATGGAAAAGAGAGATGGGCCTGGGGCCTTGGGGACCACAAGAGCGACTTGGCTTCTCTTGGGAGTGAGATGAGAGCCCAGTAGGGCAGTTATGTGACCTGGTTTTGAAAGGACCACTGTGTAGAAACACACCATGGGAGGCCAGCCAGCAGGCTACTGCAACAGTCCCAGCGAGAGGGTGAGGCACTGGCCATTCTCCTGGGGCCCCGAGGCCAGGGTGAGGGGACAGAAGCTCACTGCCACTCCCTCCTCAGGGTGGGTGCTGGGCAGAGGCAGGGGTGACTCTTCATTGTCACTGATCTGTAAGGGCTTTTTGCATGTGAAGAGAGTTTGTTCTCTGATGTGCACAACTATTTTTTCCTAGCGAGCCACTGGCTTTGTAAATGGGTTTTGGCAATTATTGCTTTCGGTTGGGTATATAGAAGTTTTACCCATTTTTCTCTCTTCTTCATGTAGTCAAAGCTATCCACGTTTTCCTTTAATTCTGTGCATGCGTGGCCTTCCTTATTCCAGTGCTTACATATTGTTTTCTAGCACTTTTTTGTTTTGTATTTCGCCCTCAAGTCTTTGATTCACGTGGGAATGATTTCGAGCTGCAGACCTGCTTTCAGTGGTCACCCCGTTGCTCCTCCACCACCGACTGACCCAGCTCCCTTTTCCTCACCGAAGAGGAACGTCCTTTTTCTGCACCGTTTTCCATGTGTCTTCATCTGCTTTGGAGTCTACACTAAGCCGCTTTAATTAGGGTGGCCTCGTCAGGCTGAGGTACCAGGAGGCAGGGCCTTCCCTCCGGAGGTGAGAGACAACGGTGGCTCGGTCGTGGGTCCAGCAGGGGCACTGGCAAGGAGACCTTGCGGCAGCACCTCACTTGGGTGACCTCCGTGACTTCTGTTGTCACCTTCCTAGTTGGAGAGGTCTTGTTCCTCTGCTCAGAGCCCAGAGAAGGCCCCCCTGGCACTCGGGGCAGAAGACAAAGTCCTTGCTGTGGCTGTAGGCGTGAGCCTGTTGCGTCCTCTCTGCTCCTTCTCGGTGCTGGAGTGTCCCCCTGAGCTCTCAGGCGGCTCCTGCCCTCCCCTGGTCTGCGGCCTGCAGGGTCTGTGTGTGCCGCGTCGCTGATGTGCCCAGTTGATGCCCGTGGGCCGGCCGCGTGGCCCCCACCTGGATGCTCAGCCACCTCCTCCAGCCCCAGCAGCCGTGTTGGGGCCAACATCGAACCCTAACTCACACCCACAGCCTGGCTGAGCCTCGGAGGTGGCTCACAGACATTCACATCGACCTCAGGGAGGAGACAGAGGTTACGGAGGGGTCAGTGGCAGAGTGGGGCCCACGCAGCACGCAGCTCCCCAGCAGCATGCAGTCCCTTGGCCGGCCTCCCCAGGAAGGGTCCTGGAGGCCAGGAAGCTGCCTACGGCCACCTGGCCAGTGAGTGGGGGTGGGGAAGACCCAGTCCCTGTCCAGGCCTCAGGAGGGCCCTGCCCGTGGAGACCAGTGGGCACGGTTCTGTGTCTGAGGGCCTGGGGCAGCTGGCCGCCCTGCCCAGCTCCACTAGCCCCGGGCCGGGCTGGCTCTGTGGCCACTGCTTGGGGCCTGACGAGTGGGAATGCGGGGCGGGCTGGAAAAAGGCGCCGAACGCGAGGAGCCGTGTTTGTGCTGGCGCCGGCACAAGGCCCTGCCTGCATTTGATTCTCCTCTGCCTTCCCCCCCGCTGCCCCCTCTGATGAGTCCAGGAAGCCAGGCGGGTGCCGGGCAGAACACGTCGTACTGGGAGCTAGTGAGCGCTCTGCGCCTCAGCCAAGCCCAGGCCCCGGGCAGCTACGGCGCCAGGTGGGCAGGGGCCTCCCACCCACCAGTACCTGCACAATTCGGGCCCCCCAAGCGCACCAGCCCTAGGGCCCCGAACAGTGCCCCTGGCAGCCCAGCAAAACTTCCTTGTGTCTTCACGACCAGCCCGGCCTCTGGAAAACCGCAAGCCTGCTGCTGTAGGGGCCTGAACCAGGGCTCAGCCTGGCTGCCTGCACCACTCCCACCTGCCCCACCGTTGCAGCTGGGAGGCAAGGGTGACAGCCCCCGACCCCCTCCCCGGGGTCGCCCAGAGACTAGCACATGTGGGCACAAGGGTGGGCCCATTGCGGGAATGGCCCAGGCCTCTCTTGCCCCACCCCTCATGCATTCCCCTGTCCATCTGATTGTCCATCCACTCGCTCGCTCAGCAGACATCTTTCTCTCCCTGCTCACGGTCAAGCCTCTGGGAAGGGCTGTCCACACTGCCGTCCCCGTTCCCCTTCTCTGTGCACTTCTCATGCCTGAGGCCAGCCCTTGCTACCCGGGGGCCGCTCCTCCAGGTCTTCTGACTGCAGCACAGGTCCCTTCCACACTCAACTGTCCCCAATGCCACACTTGCCTGTGACCTGCCCATCACGTCTGAGAACAGAGGCACATGTGTATGTGGCGGTGGGGGTGTCTCCTGGGGGCAGGGTCCAGCTCCACTGGATAGCTCCACAGGCCCATGGGGGATCCCAGGGGAAGAATTAGCCCTGGTGTGCCCCCCAGCTCCTGGCACCTCAGAGCTGCCTCTGATGGCTTTCCTGTCCCCAATGTCACCTGCGCCCACAGCCTGCTACACTTTCTCTACAAGCCTGTCTCACGCCACCTTTGGGGCCCAGGACCGTGTCTTGTCTTTGGACACTTGAAACTGCTTCCTAGGGTACTACCCACCCACGACGCATGCCCCATGAGCCTCTTACTCGGACCCCACCCTTCTGCCCTGACCCGCCCTGCACAAAGAGGAGCTGCCGCACCTCCTTGTCCCCCTAAAGCATCACTGTTTACTTCTGGAGCATTTGATTTCAAAATTAGTCTGTTTACCAGGTTTTGCACGACATGAGTCCTCTGTGAAAACACTATCCCTAAAAAATAAAGGCATTTCAAAGAAACACTGTTTGACACGCCTGCCTCTCTCGGGGCCCCTCCTATACCAGGTATCTTGGGGATCTGCTGCTGATCCTCCCGCTTTTTCCAAACATGCTCACAGAAGAGGTGACCTGATGGTGACCTGATGCATGTGGCTCCCGTGTGCTTGTTTTCACCCCACATGGGTTTCGAGGCTGGTCATCCAGAACACATCAGCCATGTTTGCTCCCGGGGATGACTGCACAGCCAGCCTTCCTGTGGGGATCTGCCAATGTCCCATCCCAGGTCCATGTTGGTGGATCCAGAGGCTGAAGGGTCCCTAGGCCCACCCTTGTGCCCACATGTGCTGGTCTCTAGGCGACCCTGGGGAGGGGGTCAGGGGGCTCTCACCCTCTCTTCCTGGCTGTAGGCTTCTCACTCCCTTGACTGAAATACGAACTGGCTTTACCAGGAAAGTGTGTGGCCTCCACCCTGGCCCCTCTGGCTCATGTCCCCAGACCATCCTCTCTGCCTCCCCTTCCAAAGCCCTTGCTCTGAGTCAGGGTTGTCAGAGGATGCCACCGCCCCCTCGGTGCTGAAGATCTGAGGGCCACCTGCCCCTCCACCTCAGGGCTCTTTTCATAATGCTTGGTGGTTTTCACACTTTCCAACCCTTTGGGCTCCCAGGCCCTTGTCCCTGTCTCCACCCCTGGCTACCCCACCAGTCACTCCAGAGTGGCCCCTCCTTGGGGAGCTCTGTCCCTTCCCCGACTGTCAGCTTCCATACAGTCTGAGCCCATGCCTCCTGTGACTCCAATGTGCCCTCGACCCCTGAGAGAATACCCCCTCTCCGCTCATCCACCCCACCCTGCTTGGCTGCCCTCCTGGCCCCCAGGGCCTCCTGCCATTTCCAGGCAATCCAGCAGGTCCTGTCACAGGCCCTTTGCACCTTCTCCTCTGTGAGGAAAGCTCTTCTTTTAGAGCCTCTGGCCCCTCTTCCCTCTCTCAGTATTTATTCAGTGTCCCTGTCCCAGAGCCCTCCCCAGCACTCTTTCCACAAAGACACCCCAGCCCCACATGCCAACGACGCATCCATTCCGCCTTCTTTCTGACGCTCATGGCCGCTGCACTGACTTTTCTTGTTTTTGGTCTCTGTCTATGACAGATGGTCAGCTCTGAGGGAGGGGGTTTCTACCTTTGCTGTACCTGTGCCTGGTACACAGTAGGTGCTCAGTAAGGATTTGCAGGTTGAGATGAGTGAATAATGGTCACCTGAGCTCTGCAGGCAGGGTGACAGGCAGAGGGGCTTGGCTGGCGTGTGTGCATGGGCATGTGTGCCTGTGCGTGTGTGCATGTGCATATGTGCCTGTGCGCATGCACGTGCACACACATGGATGGGTGAGCACACACGTGAAGGTGCACAGGGGTTTGGATGCTGGCTTCCACCAGAACTGTGCTGGGCCCCAAGCTGGAAGTAGCGAAGCTGGGAGCTGGGATGTGGAGCAGAATCTACGGGCGGTGGCAGGGACTCCGTGGTGGAAGTGCTGGGGTACTGCTAACTGCCTCCAGCTCTGGGAGAGCCCTGCTGCCCTCCTGGTGCTGGGATGTCCAGTCTCACTGCCATTCCTGCCTCGGTCCTAGCCTGGAGGCAGGGGCCCCATGACTCAGCCGGCCAGGGCCGGGCTGCAGCTGCAGCCGACCCAGACGGGCGGGCAGCCCCGGGCCCCCGGCCCCCACCCAGGACAGGATTGCTTTTCCTCCCTCCCCCGCTTCCGGCTCCAACTCCTAGGACAGTATTCCCTGAATCCAGCCCCCTGAGGCTGGAGCCAGATTGGAGGCTGTGCTTGGGGGTTCTGGGCTGGGGTCCCAGATGGGGGCTGGGTGGCTAGGCCTGGAATCTGGAATCCAGCTCCTTTCCTGGCATCTGGAAGAGTCTCACGGGGAGGGAGACTTGGGATGGTAGCGACCATTGCTGAGGCTTGAATGCTCTCCCGGACCTGCTTTCCCAGAGAAGACGAGGGGCCGTCTCCCCACTTCTGGGCCAGGCCCAGCATCCTGCCTTGCATTCAAGGCGCAGCTGGGGGCTTGGGCCCGCCTCCCCCACTCGTGGACACGACGACACCCTCCCAAGCCTGCTCCTTTCCAGCTTGTGAGGCCCAGAACCCCTAAGCCAGAAGAACCCACGCCCATTTTTCTTCCATCCTGCACCAAGCATCCTCCCCCACCTCTACTCGTGCATAGGTGTGCCCAGCCCCCATGCTCTCATGTTGGGGGAACTGGGACAGCCCCCAAAGACCTGGGACACAGGCCCCCCAGAGGCTGGGGCCAGGAGCCAACAAGCAGCTCCTCCAGGCCTTGATGGCGGGACACGGATGGCAAGAACTGGGGTTATGGGTCTCTTCCTGGCCCTCCAGCTGCTGAGAACAAGGGACCCACGGTGTCCTGTCCTTCACCGCCACTGCTCCTGCGCAGTGCTTTCTTTCGCAGCAGTTCCGATGTCATGCCCAGCCTGCCCCCACCTCCTGCTCTGCCCCAGCTCTGCCTGCCTTCCCCAGCAAGTCCCCTGTCCTCGTGGCTCGGCTCGACATGTCAAGCTTCCTTGACAAGGAGCCGCTTCCTTGTCACTGCATCTGGGCACCTCCTCTATGATCCGCCCCCCCTGGACATGGACCCCGCAGGACCACCCTGCCACGTCAGCATAGCAGGTGCCTGATACCTGCCCCTGCACCAGCAGCTCAGTGTGGGGGACACGGGCCTCTGCCCACGCCTTCCTGGATGCTCAGCCTCTGGCCGTGCTCCTTGTGGCTAAGTGGGGCACCGTTGCTCTGCCCCCCTCCCCCATGAACTGACTATCCGGGAAGGGGGTGAGGAGGTGGGGGTGCAGGGTGGGCCGGCAGGAAGTCGCTGGGGCTCCAGGCCAGGCCCAAGTGCTCCAGCCCCATCTGCACATATTTGGCAGGTCCTGCTCCCCTCCGCTCCCAGGCCGGCCAGACGGACCCTGGGGCTGGATGTTCCCAACCCTCCCCCAGCTGCCTGGCCCACCTTCCCCACTGTTGCCTGCAGTCCCTTTCCTGCTGCTGGGCACAGTGGACTGCCTGGTCCCCAGCCCGGGCCTGGCCACGGGCAGACGGGGGCCTTGTGCTTGCTTGGCTGCCTCTCTGAGCCTTTGTCCCTGCCTCTGTTAAATCATGGCTAGCACATGCTTTCGTGGCGTGACTGTAGCACCAGCACCATCAAGTTTATTTCAGCATCTGCACAGGCCATGTCACCGGCCTGCACAGACGGCTGCACTTGCAGAGGCGGCTGGTCTCACAGAGAGCTTGCATCCTGTGCACTACACATAAATCATATCCTTTCGTCCTCACACAAGGAATCAGGCGCCGTTGTCATCCCGCATGTTAGAGGCCAGGAAACGGGCACAGAAAGGCTGGGTAACTTTTCTCAGGTTGCCCAGCAGGAGGGGGCTGGGGCTGGTCTGAGAATCCAGGGTGGATGGCTCCTGTAATAACTACTGCCCTGTCCTGCCTTACTTAACAAGACCTGCATGGGGGAACCCCAAGGACACCCACACAGCCCCCAAAGAATCCCTGATTAACTCCTAACCCCTCATTTTCCTGATGGGAAAGCTGAGGCCTAGAGAGGGCTGGGCCAGCCTGTGCCAGGTTACCTGGTACAGGGATGATGGCGGGATTGGGGGGAAGGCCCTGGTGTGTGGCCATGGCCAGGGTGCTAGAGGGGATGGATAAGGGGTGCCCTTGGAGGCCTGAGCTGTGGAGACTCCTGGGAAGGCCCACAATGGTCAGAAGGTGAGTGGAAGGGCAGGGAGCCCTCCACCCAGGAAGGAGGCCCTGGGCTGACCCTGAGAGCTAATAAGAGATTCAGCCCCCATCCTGTGGCTCCCAGTCACCCTTCCTGAGGCCAGGAGGAAGAGTTCCTTGGGACACTGGGGCTGGGCTGGGGGACACGTACTGACCAGACCGGGTATGGTCTGCAGGCCTCAGGAGGACCTGGGTCCCCAGCTGTCACAGCCTGCAGGTTCCCCATTAAGGGCTTTAGATCCTGGGGCTTTGGAGACTGTCCCAGATATCATTCAGGTCAAAGCTCTGAAGTCCTGCCCAGGGAGGAGCCCAGGACCCTCTGTCAACCCTAGTTAAAGGTGGGAGCCCTACCAGGGAGCCCTCCTCTCCACGATGGCTCCATCCTACACAGCCCCAGCCCATTTTCCGGAGGGATCCTGCCCAGGGTGCAGCCATCCCCGAGTCTGCATATGCATTGCAAAGGGCTTCCTGGCCCTGTCTCTTCCCAGACACTCCTGCTGTTCCTAGACCTGGAGGCACACCCTCGCCTTTCTCCCTCGGAGCCCCAGCTCCTGCACTAACTCCCCGATCCTCCTCCCCAGGGCACCAGCAGGATTCCCCATTCTCCTGCACCATCACTCCCTCCCTGCACTCCGAAGCCTTCTCACTATCAACAAGCAGACCCATCTTGGAACAGCCCTCCCTGGGTGCTACATCTTCCATCCCCAGTTCCTGTTCCCAGAGGCAATCCCTCAGCCCTCTCAGATGTCTCTTAGCTTTATCTTCGTATTTCCTAAACTATACACCTGTATTCTTTGATTTTGCAGTTTTAGACATTATTTAAATGTCCAACATGGAAGACAAGAGATCAAGGTGTTGTTCTCACAACCCCTGCCTCTGCTACTCCCTTACCCTCTCAATATAGTTTATATCAAAATTTTAGGCTAAATAAATATTTACTGTCTGCATTTTACATAAACATTATGTAACTCTTTATATCATCATGTACATACTGTTTTCAGCTGAGTCATGTGGTCTTCTATGATCGCAACATTTTGTTTTTCCTGGGGTTAAGAATTGCCTTTAGGTTTCGCTTAGTTTTTAATGCACTTGTAACTAATTCATTCTTGAATTTTCTGCAAGAATTGTGAAATTTCTATTTAACCTGTTGAGAACACTGGCATTCTATCAACTTTATTATTTTTTCTCCTAGAAGTTTCTTCCTGGAGTCCTAGTAGGACTAGTGGTTTTCCAGGCCTGCTGCAAACTTATAACTTACAATGCTAGAACTTCTTTCCTCTACCATATTGGGAATTGGGAATTTCCTTGGCCTTTTTTTTTTTTTTTTTTTTTTTTTTGGTGTTGGATTAACCCTAGGTCCTAGATTCTGTTTCTCTTTTTCTTGTTTTTTCCTCTCATTTTGCTGGAGCACACCTTGAAGTAACTTTCTGAGAAAAGGGATGTGTAGGTAAAAATTTTGATGAGCACGTCTGGAAAATGTCTTTATTCTACTCTCATATCTGAGAGTTTGACTAGGTATAGAATTCTAGATTGGAAATAATTTTTCCCTCGGAAGTTTGAAGGCTGCTTCCTGAATCATTGAGGAGTCTGATGCCATTTTGATTCTTTATTCTCTGTGTGTGACGGACTCTCTCTGGGAACTTAGGATGTCCACTTTATCGCTGGTGTTTTGAAATCACAATTATGTGCCCTAATGGTGGCATTCTTGGAGCTGAGGGAGGAAAAGGGGCATTTAACTTTTCGGCATGAGAAAGTGCGTTAACTGAATCTCCCTTATTTTCATCACAATAGCTCATGTCCTACCCCCAGCTACTCCTAGTGTCTCCAAGTTGAGAAGCTCTCAGGTCCAGCTTTCCAGAGACTAAATTCCTGTCTTTGACTGGGCTGGGGGACACCTGGCCTCATGGGATAGGTGGATACCTGGCGAGCATCTACCATTCAGACTGAGCTTTGGTAAAAGTCCTGTGTGCAGCCCCTACCCTCCAACCATCCCTGAGCCTGTCTAGGGTCCTGGGCTGGAAACTACCTCATTCTCAGTGACTCTTCTCCCTGCACGGCTTGGTGTCTACTTTCTTGTGTCTCCTAGGTTAAGTCTCTACCATTTCTTCTGCTTCCTAGTTTCCAAACTTTTGTCAATTTTTAAAAAAATATTTACTCTTGTTTTTTTCTTCCAATCTTTCCAACCTTGTTGATTTATATCTTTAACAAAATTTTTTTTTGCCTTTATTGTTATTTTAGTGGGGTTTGGATGGAGCAGAAATAAGCCCATGCAAATTTCTCATGTTTAATTAGAGGTTGTGCATGAACTCTTCAGCCCTCTTCATTTGGGTTTTTAGTGCCAGCACCCACTCCCCAGTTACCAGTGACCTCCCAGTGGCCACTTCATGCTGCCTTCTGCCCAGACTTCTCAGAGTTTTCCTCCCAGGGGGCCAGTCCCTCCCTGCAGATGCTCCCAGAACCCGCATTCCCATAGGTTTCTTCCTGCCCTGCAGGCTGCTTCCTCCAAGCCCCCTCTGTGGCCCCCTTTCTCCATTGTCTGTTGCATGGCCACCCAGCCTTGGTCCTGGCCCTGCTCCTTAGCAGGTGGGTGCCTCTCTACCACCATGTCTGAGCTCTAAAATCCTCTACGTACAAGTAGCACTTGGTCGCTCAGAGCCAACCATGCCACCGAGTTCCTGGCCCCTGCCCTCGCCACTTTGGTATCTCAGAGGTATCTTGAATTCATCATATCTCAAACAAGCTCTAGGTACATCCTGCCTGCTCCATCCTTGTTATCCCAGAAATAGCACCATTATGCACCTGGCTGCTCATGTCCTTGGCTGAGCCACCAAGGTGTCCCCTTTCCTGTCTCCACTATTCAATTCCTATGTGAGTTCTATTTGGCTTCCAAGCCACATGTGGAATTTATCCTCTGGCAAAGATGGCTAACTGTCCCAATAGCTGCTCTCTCCTCTATCAACAGAACCCTGAACTAAGCTGGGGTTTTTCTGCCTGGAATAGAGTCTTCATTCCCAGGGGTGCATTCGTTACATTCAGTGGACAGGAGAGGAGCTGGCACGGGCAGCTTCCACGTGGGATGTTACAGTGGAGGAGACTGCCCTTCACATCCCTTTTCCTTCCTTCCTGCTGCTGGAATGCAGATGTGACGGTGACCGCAGAAGCAGCCATCAGTGGCCATGGGACAGAAGCCCCATGTTGCGAACAGTGAAGCAAACAGGGAGAGTAGTCCAGGGTCAGGCAGCTGCGCTATGCACACGTCATACCTGGCACTTCTGCTAGTCTGGGACCCCGCAGGTGGCAAGATCGTCTCTGCGTGGGGCCATCCCGATTGTCATTGCTCAGCAGCAGCTGAACCAGGAGCCATGCCCCACCCCATGACTGTAGCACATCATCTCTTACCTGGATGCCCGCAGCACGGTGCCAGATGCTCCCCTGTCCCTGGCACCCCAACCCTGTCCAGAGCAATATCAGAGCATGTCACCTCTGAGGTTCAAGCTTAAAACCCTCTGACAGCTTCTGAGCTACTGAAAATATGTCCAGACTTTTTATGGGGGTTGCTCTGATGTCCCCTCCTTGGAGACACCTCTAGCCCACCTACCCCATGGCTCTCTCTGCTTCCTTCCTCCCCGCACTAACAGTTCATGGCAACTTGCCTGTCCAGCTCCCCCCAGGCTGTGAGCACCATGAAGAAGGGGTTTGTGTGGTCTCCCCAGTGCCTGGCGCAGTTCCCAGCACACAGTAGGATCCTGGGTGGGGTCAGAGTCAGGGCCCTGAGATGATGGTGTCCAGGGGAGCTGTCACCCCATGCCTTCTCAGCTCTCTGCACTAGTGGTGGGCTGGGTGGGCTCTCCCATGCTGAGCCAAGTGGGGGCATTTCCATGTCATGGGTGGTCAGGTGTGGGTCTGCCTGGTGAGACCTTCGGGGGAGCAGCGGCAGGAGGGGAGGGAGGAAGGGCCCGAACACTGCCTGGCGCACCCCACAACGCTGCATCCGCCACATTTCCATAACCGTCTCCGTGGAACTGCACGGCGGTTTCCATCAGTGCTGCCAAGTGGTGGCTGCCGGGCCTGGCCGCGGGATCTGACCCCCGAGGGGCCTGCTCTCAGCCAGGCAACTGGAAAACTGGGGAGTGCTGGGGGCCCACAGGGTTAACCTGCCCCCCATCTCAATTTCTTCATTTTTCAAAGGCCGGGCCCTCTTTCCTTCCAAGTCACAGCTGATGTGAAACGGAGCCTCAAAATGCAGCTGACATGAAAAACAATAGCGCTCCCTCGGAGAGGGCCTGCTGCGGGCTGGGCGCCCCGCCCCCACACTTACTCAAGACATTGGCACGAGCCGGGCCTGGTTAGGTAACAGGCTGCTCGCTCCGGAGACTTATAACTCACAGGCAGTTACACATAATCTCCGCAGACAACAAAATCGTTTCCAGGATGGTGGGGAGGACGAGGCCTCGGGGAGAGGGTTCGGGGGCAGGAGGGGCCAAGACCAGGCCGGAGTGGGGGTAGGGACTAAGGGAGGGGCTCCGGGGGCCCCCAGAAACGCAGCCTGGGAATCTGGGGAGCTGGTGAAGTGCCTACGGGAAGGAGTTGCCCTGCCCCTCTCTGCTCTGACCCCCACCCTCAGCCCAGTCCTGAGTGAGAGGCCACCCTGGTCCAGTCTGTCACTGAGCAAAGGACCAGACGAACTCACTCGCACTGAAGTGTGAATGACTGACTGCGTGGAAGCTGCCCCCGCGCCCGACTCTGCGGAGGACAATCACTTGTCTGTTCACTGTCCGTGGTCCCTCTGAACCTGACTTCCTCAACGGCGGGTCCACAGACTTTCCCCCGTGTTCCCAGTGACTAGTCTGTAGCAGACATTCAAAAGTATTTGTTGAAGAAGATGACAGCATCTAACCCAAAGAAGGAAGCGTCCACACAGTAACTTCAGGCACACGGGCGGGGCCCCCTGGCAGCGAGGGCTGAGGGAGACCAGCCAGTGGAGGCTGCGGACGCTCCTGCCTCCCTCTGTGCCTGCTCTTCTGGCACCAGGGCCCCTGGAATCCTCCCACAGGAAACGCCCATTTCCCTGGAAGGACGCTGAGCGGAGGCAGGCGGAGGACGCGGAGGTCTGGGTCGGGGCAGGCCCTCCCGCCTGGGTCTGGGCACTGCCTTCCTGGGCCACCGAGGCTCACACCCAGGACGGCGGGAGGGAGGGTCCAGCCTGCAGCCAGCCCCACCTCGGGGGAGCGGTGCCTCCCACCCACTCCAGGCTCCTTTTCTTCCATGACTGTCTCTGGGCATGAGGACATCCCTGTCCAGGCAGAGGCTGAGCAGGCCACTCCTCCTGCACTGTCCCCATGTGCAGACCAGCGCTGGGACATGGAGTGGCCTGCCCATTTCCCATCTCGCCCGGGCCCCTCTGCTGGGCAGCTTCTATCATCACCCACCTCCTCTGTCCAAACACCCACCGTCTTATCCAGTCACTCAGGCCACAGGAACTCACTGGGCACCTACTACGCACCTAGCATGGTGGCTTGTGTCCTTGATTAGTGCAGTGCCTGTGTAGAGTGGACACAGTGCAGCACTGAGACAGACCATGTATGGAATTCTGGGGCTGTGTGGTGCAGAACCCGAGGGACACCCAGCCTTCGCTTTCCTGTGCATTCAACAGCACAGCTGTCCCCCTTGAAGCCTGGGCCTCTGGGACACCCAAGCTACTGGCTCCCCTCCCTGCCCCCGGGCTTCCTGCCCCAGATTGCTGTGCTCACCCCGTGAGTGGCCCAGTTCCTGGGCCCACTTGCTCCGCTCTCCCTGCAGTCTCTGGCCGGATGGCCTTGTCTACGCCCTTCTGCAGGTGCCACCTCCACACTGACAGCTCTCCAACGTCTATTTTCATCGCCGATCTCTGTTCTGAGTCTTGCACCCCACCCGCCAAGTGCACACCTCTGTGTGGACATCTCAAAACACAGTAGGCTCAGGACGTCCCATCTGGGCAAATCACCATGGCCCCCTGTCCCCACCGCGCGGCTAAGCCAGAGACTGGGGAGTCCTTCCTGACAACCCTCCTTCCTCACCCCCATGTTCAGCCCATCCTGAGTCTGGGGGTTTTGGCCGCTGATCATCTCTTGCGTCTGCCCCTTTTCCACCTCCTGTTTCAGGACCTCAGTAGGGGCTCTGCACTGCCACCCCGTCTCCTCTCTCCCCCTACGGTCAGCCTCATGCTCAGTCAGGGAGCAGGTCTTGCTGGAAGAGCTGATTATGCACAGATGGATGCACACATGCGCATGAGTGTGCGTGTGTAACTTTTTGTATGTAGAAGCATGATTTTGTGTGTCACACACGTGTGTGTATGAGACAGTGAGTGCAAAGGTGTTTGTGTCATCCAAGGGACACATTCACGCTCACGCACAGCTTATAGTGACGCACAATCCCCGTTGCCAACTTGCAGCCCCAGCCCCCAGTGTGGCCCTCAGTGGTCCTCGCCAGCCTTTGCACTCCCTCTGCTGTTCAGGACAGCATGATCATCATTTTCATGGAATCCATGCCCAGCACTCGGGCCCCCTGCAGAGCCAGGGGACACCGTGCTCATGTCTCCTCCCTTGACTTTGCTGTGTTCTCTGTCAATGCCATTCTCAGGGAGACCCTCAGCTGCTTTGGCAGCTCCTCTGTAGCAGCTTTTCTCTGTAGCTTGGCTCCATCTGTTTCCTTTTTCCTGGAGGCATCTCCTGGAGTACCCTGTCCTCTGCTCCTGCCTGGCTGCTGGGCCTGGACCTCCCCTGACTTCTTTCAGGGTAGGACCCACAGCTTCCTGCTTTCCATGCCTTCCTCTTCCCTGGTTTACTCCCACATTTTGCTGGAGCACATTCTCTATAAACTTCTAAGAAAAGGTGTGGAAAGCAAATTTTGTAAATTCTTGAGTGTCTGAAAATGTCTTCATTGTATCTTCAACCTGGATAGATAGTTGGGCTGGGTATAGAATTTTATTTTCCTTCAGAATTTTGAAGGCAGCTTTATAAAGCTTCTCTACTGAAGACCGACCCACACTGAGGCCCATGGTTTGGTAGGTTACCTTTTAGTTCTTTAAGAAGATTCTAGGCTGTTCTCTTTATCCCTGCTCTTCTGGAAGGATGTGATGGCGCAGTGGCTGCTCTCTTGTTAGAGGTTCTTGGTGGTCCCTTCCTCTCATTTATAGCTCTTTCCATCTTCCTTTCTGGAACTTCTGGCGGTTGGATGTTGGGTCTCCTTGGATTGAGTCTCCATGCATCTTGGCTGCTCCCTCTTATTTTCCATCTCTGTCTTTATTCCACTTTCTGGGAGATTTCAATCTTTTACTGATTTTTTTTTTTATTCAGCAGCATATTTTACATTTCCAAGAGCTCCTCCTAGTTCTCTAGATGTTTCTTTCTTATAGCATCCTGCTCTGGCCTAAAAATTACATTATCTTCTTGAATTTCACAGAGATCTTATAAATGCAAATTTATTTGTTATTACTCCCTTGCCTCAGGTTCTCTGGGGCTCCCCTGTACTGAGGTTAGTGCCTGCCTCGTGCTCCAGCCCCATTACCCTGCCCTCTCCCCTGGCCTGTACTGAGCCGTCTGCTTCCTCTCAGATCCACAAGCCAGGCACATTCCCTCCTGTCCTGGGACCTTTGCACATGCTGTCCTCTGTCTGGAAGGTTCTCTCCATCTCTCCACTCAGTCAAGCTAACTTCCACTCATCCTTTGGCATTTAGCTCACAGGGTGCTTCCCCGGGACATCTCTGCTAACTTCCTAGATGGGAACACAACCTGTTTTGTACCCTCTCAGCTCTCTTTATAGCACTTAGTATGATTCTAACAAAATTCTTAAATCCTGTTATGGTGGTTTAATACCTGTCCTCCACCCATGCCTCCTAGAGGGAAAGCCCCGTGAGAGCAGGGCTCTGTCCGTCTTGGCCACAGCTCTGCTGCAGGGCCCAGCACTGAGCTGGAGCTTGTATCAGCATCAGAATCTATTCCTTGCCTTTCCCAGTGCCTGATTCTTCAGCTCAAGGCCCCTTCCCCATCTTCACAGCACGCAGTGTGGCAACTTCTCCTCCTCCTCTGGCTCTGGCCCTCCTGCTTCCCTCTTGTAAGGACTCTTGTGATTACATTTAGGGCACACCTGGCGAGTCCAGGATCACTTCGGATCTCAAGATACTTCACTTAATCACATCTGCTAAGTCCATTTTGCCATGGAAGGCCACATGCATAGGTCTGAAGGATTAGGGCGGGGAGGTCTTGGGGGCTGCAAAACAACCCCAGGGCTCACACACACTCACCAGGTGGTGCAGAGCAGGGATGCCCTTCTAGTGGAGGGAAGGGGGGCTTCCTGGAAGAAGCACCCTTTAAGGGGACACCTCAAGGGCCAGCCAGAAGCAGCCAGGTAAAGGGGGAGGTGTCATGGGCACAGGGAACAATTTGAGGGGACGGGGCCTCTGGGCTGCTGTGAGGACTTCCGGGGGAGGGTAGGGGGGCCCTTCCCAAGGCCTTGGAAGCCACCCCAAATAGTCCAGAATTATAATGGGGACAAGGGGACGCCTCCAGTCACTGCGTGGGGGTCAGCATGATTCAGTCCTCATGAAGCATTTCTGCAGACCACTCCCCAATGATCTCCCAACCTCTCCGAGCCCGCCCAGCCAGCCTCCTGGATTCCCCCCTACTCCCACAGCCAGAGCAATGACTGAGGACATACAGTGGCCTGGCAGCTCTGCGTGAAACCTTTCAAGAGCTTCTGTGCAGCTTGTGGGACAATCTGACAGGCTCGATTCTCACCTGCTCCCCAACCCTTGCTACCAGGCTCTCTCTGTGCTTCCACGCCACACAGGGCCTATGCACATGCCATGTCCTCTGCACCTAGAGTCACATGGCTGAGAGGCCAGGATACAGGATTCACACAGATTGCTGGCCCTGTGACCACCCGCTGGGCTATAGGAGCTGGCCTCCAAGCTGGAGTCAGGGAGTGCTTGAGGAACCCATGCCCACCCCTAGGGACAAGAGCCTCACAGCTGAGGATGCAAGGTGGACAGGCTTTAGATGAGATCTGACATCCTCAGAGAGATGTGAAGGGTCAGCCATCTGCCACAGCTGCAGGGATTACAGACCAATCACTGAGATGGCAAACAGAAGCCCCCAGAGGTGGGCTGCAGTGCAGAGACAGCCAGTGGAGGGGTGGGGTGATGGAGGTGGAGCTGAGCTCCCCCAGGATACAGATGGCCAGGAAGAAAAAAGTGAGGGATGAAGGAAGAGCAAGAGAAATTGGGGGATGAAGTTTCCAGAACCTCTGGAGAGGTGTTCTAGAAGGAGACGGGAGAGACATGCTGACTTGAACAACGAGTGGAGACCATCTTCCCAGGTGCGAGGAAAGGACGCATGCCCCCAGACTTTAACGGCCCAGAGGGCCAGGCAGAAAAAAATCAGACAAAACCAATATGTCAAGAAATCCAAAATATTACTGGCAACCTTAGCACCCCTCTCTCAGAAGCTGCTATATCACGGCGGGGAAAACAAACAAAAACCAAAATAAATGAGGAGAGGGAGTCATGAATGACTCAACCAACAAGTTTAACTCAATTAACAGAAAGGACTCCACTGTCCCTCCCGACACATATGAGGGCCACAAAAATGACTGGATTAGGCCTCCTCCAAACACTTGATAACTTTCAAAAAGTCTGTAACTTGAATTAAAATTGGAAATTAGTAATAAAAAGTAATGAAATTGATACACCTGGAAGTTTAAAAAGCGCACTCCTAACTACCTCTTTGGTTAAGAAGAAAATTAAATGGAAATTAGACCTTAGAATGGATTCACCATGAGGGTGTTACATTCCAAAACCTGTGGGATGCTGCCAAAAGGGTATTCAGAGGAATAGTTATAGCAGTTTTAGGAAATCAGAAAGATTGAAAATAAACGTGCTAAGCTTTCAACTCAAGAAGCAAGAGAAAGAACACCAAAATAAATGCGAAGAAAGGAATTAATAAATATAGAGGAGACATTAGCCAAAAAGAAAATTTTTTTATGAAAAGATAATTGACCAATAAAACCAAATGCTGGTCATTCAAAGGGCCAATAAAATAGATAAACTTTAAACAAGTAAAGTAACAAAAAATTGGGTATGAAAGGAGAGTAATAACTACAGATGCAGAGGGTACTTAATAATTATAAGTGATTATGATATATGCTTTTGGGTCAAAATTGAAAACTCGACATGATGGATAAGTTTCAAAGAAAAAATTACTAAAAGTGGCCTATGAAGTAGAAAATCCTAATAAACACAAACCTGTTAGAGAAATTGAAATGGCAGTCACCTACCCTCTTCCAGAAGGTTCCCAGTCCACTTTTTTGGGGGTGACTCCTACAATATCTCCAAAACACAGATAACATGTATTCCACACAATGTGTTTTAGGACACAGGCCAAGATGGAAAATCACTCAAATTATCTCATGAGATAAAACCAGGCACTAAAATCAGGTAATGAAACACAAGAAAATTCTAGGCCCAAACAAGATATGAACATAGATGCCAAAAATCCTAAAAAAACACATCACGATAGAGTCAAGATCGTGTAGGGCTTATCTCGGGAATGCAAGGATGGTTCAATGTCAGGAAGGCTCCCGGCTCCTGTACCCAGGTGTTTGGGATGCTCTGTTTCAGGTGTGTTTCCAACCGGACTCTACTCTCATTGGGGGGCTGCTGGGTGCTGGGTGTCCCCCATCCTCAAGTTCCTGGCCTGCGTTGCACCCCACACACATACCCTGGCTTGCCTTCCTCCCCTCACACCCTGACAAGCGTCCAGGCATACAGCAGCCACTTACTATCACCATGAAATGATCTTGGTGATTTTTCCTTTCCTCGAGTGCTGTCTGTCCTCCCCAGTGGACCACAGCCCTTGGGAGCCGTGACTGTGGTGGTCAAGCCCACTGCTGATGTCTGAAGTACAGGGCGATTTGGCAAATGCCTGTTGATTGAATGACTAAATGAGGGCCAGGTGACATGGGTCCTGCAGGGAAGAAGCTCCCTGGAGAAGGTCCAGTTGGTCTTTTCAAAGGGGCAGGAGAGGCCTGACCAACAGGCTGGAGCTGGGGGCGTGAGGAGGTGGGGGTCCCACAGAGCTGGGTAACTGCTGGAGAGAGGCTGGACCCCTCCCACCACCTGCCTTCCCGAGTGACAGGTGGTCCCCCTCCCCCATCTGATGTGATTCCACTGGGCCTGGGGATGTGGGGAGAGCACAAGGCCAAGCTGTGTCCCCAGCAGTTGTGGGGACACCTGTTGGGGAGGGTTGGCAGGGGGGCCGTGCTGGCAGCTGAGAGCAGAGCCTGGCCTGGGCTGAGGGAAGGGCCTGGGCCATCAGACTGGGCCTGGGGATGGGGGCTCTGGGCAGTTGGCATTGAGGACCTGACAGGTGTGCAGGGGTTGGGGGCTCAGCAGCTGGGCAGGGGGGACCAACTGGAGATGGATGGGCTGCATTCCAGGGGGACAGATCCAGCCTCTGAGTGGTGTGTGCACATGTGGGGGTGGGGGTGGGTATAAGGCATCTGGTATAGCAGAAGAAACAGTGGTGGGACTATCTGGGCCCCCCACCCAGGATGGCAAAGTCCCGGGATGGCTCCCAGCACTTGGCTCTGACCTGCCAGAGGTATCCCGCCCTAGTTTTTCCACTTGAGAAAGGCCTCTTTGCACTTTTCTGAGGACTTCCGGGCTGCCCTGGGATGTGCACACTGCGGGGGGTGAGGTTGGGGGGCTCCGCCACATGGGAGGTGCCTCCAGGAAGGTGGAGTGCAGCTTGTGAACAGCCAGGTGCCAAAACCTGGGGTGTGGCCCCACAGAGCCCCTGAAAGGAAAGCTGTGTGCCCACGGGTGGTGCAGGGCACCAGGCCACAATCCTGACCCCCGTGCTCTCGGGCCACCTGACGCCGAGGGGAAGACCAGACAGACCCTTACCCCGGGTTTAGACGTTGGCTGGGACGGAGGAAGGGTTCAGGCCATGCTGTCCTGCTCTGAGGCCGGGAGACACCAGGTTCTAATGTGGGGTGGAGAGGGCCATGACCAGGTGTGGTTTTTTGATAGTCCTGCCACTCCCCTGCTGGAATGACGGGTTTTAGGTGTCCATGCATGTTCCACCAGAAAAAAAGAAAAAAAAAAGTTTTGTAGGTAGTAGTTTGGGAACTTCTGGGTTAAACAAAATTAGGTTCTTTCACTTCAGGCCTTCTCAGGGCCCTTACAATGCAAATGTGCATGATTTGCAGGAAGCTGGTGGGTGCCAACTGGGGAGGGGAGAGAGTGTTCTATGGGAGGTTTCTAAACTGTATGTGGATCTGGGATCTGTTTTTGGAATTTGAGTTGCATCCCAAGAATTCTGTTTCTTTGAGTGTAACGTTCTACCTTTGCTGTGGAAGAAAGGGGATTAACCACGCCAGTGTGGACCCCACATGGGTCTGCGCCAACAGACCCCTGGCTTGCGGTGGCTCCATGGTCTTTGTAGAGCTCCAAATTAACACGCTCCCTCTGAGCCTCCCTGGCTGAGCCTTCTGAAGGCCCCAGGAACCAGAACTGGGGAGCCCGTTCTTCCAGGAGGCAGATGGTATGCAGGGAGGCCAGACGGCTCACTGAGGATCTGAAACGCCCCGTGGTCCTCCCTGGCCTGCCATTGGGGTGGCTGCCACGACTGCAGGTCAGCTTCATGCTGGGGGTATCGATATCTGCACAAAGCTGGGGGGGCCGGGACACTGACACGGCCCTCATCCTGGGGTGTGATGGGGGTTCAAGGTAGTGCTCAGAAACTGGCTGAAGCCATGGAAAGGGCTGTCGTGGGTTCTGTCCAATGTAGTTAAAAACATCTGACTGTGACCACAAAAATGCTGGCATCCGGGCCTGCTGCAAAAACATTTTCACGTCAAATGCAAACGGCGCTGGTGCTGCGAGGGCCTGTGCTGTTAACCCTTGGAAGGGTGTGGCGTGGAGCTGGCCTACGGAGCAGAACCAGGCGGGGGGCTGGAGCCACGGGCCTGGGCCACGGGTGGCGGGGAGTCGCAGACTAGGGCCAGGGTGGTTTCCCCGTCTCCTCAGGCAGTCAGAGCGCTGCTGGGCTCAGTTGCTCAGAGACCGCCTGTCAACCTTGGGCCCCACCATGCTCTGGGGATGGGGACCAAGGTTTTGGAGAGGACCTACAGAGGCAGGATTGGGCTGCGGCTCACAGACCTGCGTCTGTTCCTTCAAGGAACCCCAAGTGAGTACCCACACACATGGCTCAGGTGTGGAGATGGACGTAACGCCGGCAGATGTCCCATCGGCATGTGACATCCCACCCAACCACACGATATATGGGGCTGGGGGAGAGACAGGGAACCAACAACCCGAGAAGCAAGTCACTGTGTGGCTAGGTAGAGACGTGGGCTCGCGAAGGCCTCCTGAGCCGGAGATTTCCGAGGGTGCCAGCTGGGAGGCTGGCGGGGAGCAGCAGCCCAGAGACGGGCCAGTTGGGGTGACAGCCCCTTGGGGGAGGCATGCTGGAATGTTTCAGGCACAGCAAGTGCTTTTCTTGCTTAATAACACACCGTGGCCACCCCTCGAGTGGAGGGGCTCTACTGTGCCCTTTCTGTAGCCACCAGCATCTCGTCCTAGCACGGCTTCGCCATGGTGAGGCCACCTGTCTCCTCCCGATGACAGGCAGGGCGAGTCCAGCTTCTCACCACTACAGGGAGCCTGTTCCCACCCCGGGGGCTTTATTGCTCCAGGACACATTCTCAGAAGGCACTCGCTGGACCAAAGGGTGGACACTGTCTCGGTTTTGATGATCTGACCGTTTTTGCAAAAGGCTGTGGAAACTGTCCCCATGTGTGCAGGAGGGCTCATGTCCCTGCATCGTCACCGGTACTGAGCTTTACCCCACTTTCCAATTTTTGCCGCTCTGCCCTTTAGAGCCCCTTCTGAGACCTGAATCTTTATTCTGTCTGCCCACTCGTGTCCCCGGCATCCTGGGACTTGTCACGGGCTGCGTAGGAGCTCTCTGCACGCGTGGCTGTTAACCCCTCAAGAACAGTACATACTACGGCTACTTTCACGCACAAGAGTGGAGGTGCCGAGAAGGTTTGTGCCACAGGCCTCTGCTCCCCGGATGCTGCCCTCCTCCTCAGGGACTGTTGCCCTCCCCAGTCCGGGCCACCAGCTGTCCACGTTCATCTCATGGAGCCCCCGCCTGGGGCTGTGCACACATTTGGGCTCTCCAGTGCCTGGGGCCTGCCTGCCAAGGAATACATCCAGCTGGCCTGGCCCCCCATTCCCCCTCTCCACTCCGACAGGTGTGCGGTGACTCAGCAATGCTCAATTTTTCTGCATGGGCAGCTGTTGGGACAGCCTGGAGACCCCTGAGCAGACCGCCTCACACTGAGGGTGGGGCCGCTGAGCCGGGAGCTCTGGGGAGCCTGGCGGGAAGGGATGGAGCAGCTCCACCCAGGGCCTCTGGGGCCCCTTTCCCCCCATGTTCACTGCCACCCTCTTCCCTCGTCTCTCTGCCTGCAAAGGGTGGGGACAGTTTAGGGAGGGGGTCAGGCTGCCCGTTTGCCTGTGTCAGCCTGGGACTGGAGGGTGATGGTGCCAGCCCTCTCAACTGCCACCAGGTGTCCAGGGTGCCCCTCCTCTCTTGGGGTTGGCAACAACAGGATACTTTGTACCCATTCCCAAAGGCTCTGGAAGGGGCACTGGGTTGGGGGTTCTGAGCTGGTGCCAGGCATTTGGATCTACAGAGTAGGAGGGGCTCCCAGGACCTCCTCTGGCTCTGGGGGGGTCAGGAGAGGGGCCTCCAAACACAGGACCATCCCACAGGACCTCAGCGTGCCTCCTTAGAACCCAGATGTGGCTGTGAGGGCTACAGAGCCCCCTCCCTGAGCTCAGGGGTCCAGCGGATCCCCTGATGTGGTGTTCCCAAGACCCGGTCTTCAGAGAGGGACTGCAGGCACTGCAGTGATGGCTGGACACCCTCTAGGCCCTGGGGACCAATGCCACCTGGGTTCGAGCTGTGACCCAGCCACTCCAGGCGTGCGCCCCTCACCTCACGAGCATCAGGGTAAATGGTGGAGAGGTTAGTACTGACCATGTGGGGCTATCAAGAGCACAGGACATACCTGTACTGTGCCTGACATGCAGTAGGTGGGTGGGTGATGGTTACTGTGATGACTCCCCTCCCCCACTGTCTAATGCTGCAGTCAGGAAAGCCAGGTGTGCAGAGCTGGCTTTGGATGGGTGCTATGCTGGACACCACACAGGCACTTTCTCACCACGTCCCAGGCCAGGCCCCAGAGGCAGCGGGGCCTGGATGACCGGGAAGCAGAGAAGGAGCCAGGCTCCAACGGCACCTTCTCTAGGCAGGGAAGAGCCAGGGAGGGAAATGGCTCAAGACCCAGGGCTTGGTGGCACAGCAGAGTGGTCTGCCCAGCAGCCAGGGGCAGATGCAGCAGGAAGGGACACTAGCCTTGAGGGCTTGGGGACCACGTGTTCCTGCTGGAGGATCCTTGCTTGACGTCCTTTATCTACTCATGCAAGCTCACTTGTTCCCTTCCTCCCCTCCCTAATCTATTCTTCATCCACCCACTTCTCTCTTCATCCAGCTCTCCTTCCATCTCCCCCCTACCCATCCATCCATCTGTCCACCCACCTTCGCATCCATCCATTCACCCATCCATCTACCCATCCATCCACCCACTCATCCATCTATCCACCCATTTATCCGCCCATCCACCCACCCATACATCCACCTCCCCATCCGTCCATCCATCCACCCATCCATCTCCCCATCCATCTCCCCATCCATCCACCTACCCATCCATCCACCCATCCATCTCCCCATCTGTCCATCCACCCATCCATCCACCCACCCATCCATCCACCCATCCATCCACCCATCCATCCATCCATCCACCCATCCGTCCATCCACCCATCCATCCACCCATCCATCCATCCACCCATCCGTCCATCCACCCATCCACCCACCCACGCACCCATCCATCCGTCTGCCCACCCGTCTATCCCCCCATCCATCCCCCCACTCATCCACTGCTTTATTCAACCCTCCCTCTGCCCATCTACCTGTCTGTCCACCCGTGTCCATCCACCACACACCCGTCTTCATTCATGCTGCCCCCTCCCAGGCCCATGTGCCTGCCTTCTTTCTTCCCATGGCAGTTAGCAGCTGCATCCTGTGTATCTTGCAGCAACAATCAGAAGATCAAAGGGCTCTGGTGACGCAGTTGCTGGCCTCTGGAGTGACAGCCTGCCACCAACTAAAAACAGACCAGGACCAACCAAGATGCTGATCTTCCCTCTGTTCCTTCTCTCGTCCCTTGAGTCCCCACCCCTCTTGACAGAGGACATGCTTTATGTGGCCAGATGGTCCCCAATCAAAGAGGGGATCATGGGTACAGGGATTGGGGGTGTTGTCAGGGCTTGGAGACCAGGCAGGGAGCTGAGGAAGGGTGAGTTGGGATGAGCGGATGGGGGAAAATGTGCTGAGAGAGAGAGACTGAAGGCAGGCAGGTGTCAGGGAGGAAGAGGAGTGAGCATGATGCAGATGGAGATGCACGAGGACACACAGTATGGGCTGGGCTGGGGCTGGGGTCCAGGGACAGCAGGGCCTTGACATAGCCAGGGTACTCAGGGGCCTGCAGGCATCCTGGGGCCATCAGTGACCCTGTGAGTGTCCCCAGTCACTTTGGGGCCCTCCGGCTCACCACCCACCCCTCACTCTGACAGGTGACTCTTTGGTGCCAGCGGAAGACAGGGCCACAAAGCTTGCTGGGCACTGCCCATGAACAGGCTGTATTCCTAGCTCCGCACTGTGATGCAGATAGTGCCTGGCCAGCCCTGCCTTCTGGGAGCTTCCATCCCAGCGGGAGAACCAGACCACAGCAGCCAGGCCCAGGCAGAGGTGGGATGGGGCTGAGGGACCAGGCGGGAATGGCATGTCAGGCAGGGAAGGGCAAGGGCAGGTGGCGTCCCCAGGCATGGCAGCAAGGGCTGGCCTGTGGGACTCAAGGGGCGCCCTTCACGCAGGTGTAGTGGCTTTGAGGAGGGAACCCCAAGAAGGTGGGGAGTAGGAGCTCCAGGAAGGTGAAGTTAGAGGCAGGCATGGGCCATGGGGCCTGCGGGCCGTGGAAGGACGCCTGCACTGCATTCCAGGGCAGAGGGAGGCCGTCGGGGGCTCGCGCAGGGAGCACTGTGGTCTGGTTTATGTTTTCAACGTCCCTCTGGCTGCTGCGTGGAGACAGGAATGTGGGGGGGGCGTGCGAGCCGGGCGCCCCTTGGGATGGGGCTGGCCCTCATCTTTGGGAAGGAAAGCTGCGCTGTCCGCACTGTTCCGGCTGCCGGAAATGCCCTTCTGGCCATGGCGGAGGCCACTGTGGGGTGGGCAGGGCGGGCTGGGACTCTAACGTGCCTCCCACCACCTGCGACCTGTGTGCAGCAGCGGCTGTCAGGGAAGGGAACCCTCCTCCCAGTCCCAGGTCACTGGGAAGGAGGGAGGGCAGGAGGCTTGCTGGGGAAGTGCGTGCACCGGCCTGGCAGACGGCCCCGCTCCAGAAGACTGCACGGTCTGCTCCACGCGCAGTCCTGGGGAGGCGAGGCCCTTGACCACAGGGCGGGTTCAAGGCTCACAGGGGTTTGGAGACCCTCCACAGCAAGGGTCTACAGGGTGTCCAGCTTAATTTGGATTTCAGATAAAAAATTTAAGAAAAAATTTTTGTATGTATGTCCGGTGAGTCATTTGGGATACACTTATACCGAACAGTGATTTGTCTTGGGCGTTCTGCATTTCCATTTACTAAATCTGGCCACCCTCCGGGGCCCTCAGCTAGGAGGTGGCTTCCAGACTCAGGAGTTCCCAACTCCCTAGGATATCAGAACCACCTTGGAGGTGGGGCCCCTGTGCTCTGCAGATGGGGGTGACCCTTAGGGTGGCCGTCCCAGGCAGCCACGCTTCCTGCACTGCCATCGGGCTCCTCCTGCTTCTCTCTGCTGTCCTCAGGCCGCACAGAGCCCACTGACCTGGAAAGGTCCGCCCCTCAGCCCCTGCCACTGGGTGGCCGGAGTGAGTGACCTGTTCCTCTTTGGGCAGGTGAGTCCCAGGGAGGAATTCTTGTGGCACTCCCGGTAAATCCTCCTTTGCCTCTGGGCCTGGAAATCACTCATAACCCAGCTCGGGAAGCAGTCTGCCTGCCTGGACCCCCGGTATGACTCAGCCCAGGAATCCACAAATGAGGCAGCCTGGGATACATCTGGGTACATATATGGAGTCCCTCTCAGCCCAGTGGGGCTGCACACATGGGCATCCCAAGCATTTATAGCACATCCACCAGCCAAGCCCCTTCCCATCAGTGTGACAGATTATGAAGGGCCTCCAGCACCCATCAACCCATGTTTTCACATTCAGGCACCCAAAGGGCTCGTGCCCACTACAGGCCGGGCACTGGAGTGGCAGGAACTGCAACCTGTCCCCAGTGTCCACTCTCCTCTCCTGCCTCTTAGGAATGGAAGTCCCAAGCTGAGGCCAGCACATGGCTACCCAGGGAGGGATTACACCTCCCAGCCTACCTCCCAGCCCACATGGCCACGGCCTATTCTGGCCAGCATACCTGCACAGGGGACATGTGCAATGCTGGGACATTTCAGGAGAGCTAAGCCATGTCCCTCGACCCCTGCAGGCTAGATATGAACATGGAGGTGGCCAGATATGGCCATGGAGAGGCTCACTGAGCAGCAGATGGGAAGGGCCCAGGGCCCTGCATGTTGAGAGCGGAAGAGTCCCACCAGCCGTGGCTGCTAACTGCCCACCCATGCGGGGACACACGTGAGCTGCTGTCCTAAACAGGCTGTCACATCTAGGGGTCTTGTTGTTATAGCAGCTCAGCTGTGCCAACTAACTTGGCCACCTCTGCCAGGGTGGGGTGGAGAGGAGCAGGCACCTGCCAACACCAGTGCTGGCCTCGGCTCCTCTCCCGTCTCCCGGTGGTGGCATCCACCTGCTACTTGGGGGCCACCCTCCCCACTGGGTGCCACTCGCTCCAGCTGACTCAGTCTAGAGGATGCGCACAGTCCACCCCTTGGCCATTGCAGGAACGGCTCAGGATAGGCCTGCACTGAGGCTGGGCTGAGAGTACATTGATGGGAGTTTTGCTGGAAAACTGTGACCTGTGGGGATGTGAGTCTGGGGTTGTCGAGGGCCATTGGTCCCCTCACAGAGAGCGCCCTGACCACAGAGACAGCTGCTGCTGCTATGGCTTCAGTTCCTGGATCTAGCTGTGCCTGAAGCCACTTACTCCTGGGCTTTTCATGTATGTGTCTACACATCTCCATCTTTGCTTAACTTCTAGGGGAGTTTCTGCTCCATGGGCATGTTAACCCATGTGCAGGGTGCATGGTTTCCGGGGGGCTTCCTGAAGGAGGGGCGACTTGGGGGGTCATGAGCAGCAGGCTGAGGGGCGGCAGGCAGTAGAGGGCCTGGGAGGAGGGCCATAGGGCAGGCGATGGCAGGAGGAGAGGAGAGAGGGGGGAGGCGCAGGCGGTGCTGGGGCTGGGCCCGAGCCCCTGCCGGGCTCTGCACAGAGAGGCCGCGAGGGCCCATCGGACCTAGGAACAGCAGCAGCTCATGCTACCGAGCCTGCACCTGCAACGTTGGTCCCAGTGTCACCTGCTTATTTTTCAGAACTGCTACCAGGCAGGAACTCAGGGAACGCTCTGTGCCCGCTTTGCAGATAAGGAAACTGAGGCTCAGAAAGCTCGACCTGCCTGAGATCCTGGTGTTAGTCAGGGACAGAGCGGGGACTTCAGCCCATGCATGGGGGTGGCTATGCTCACCCCTGCAGGTCTGGTCTGGAAGGCTTTGGAGTGGGGGTGATCGCAGCTGAGAGGCTGGAGGTACCAGGCCCTAGTGAGAGTGACTCTGAGCCCCTGGAGCACAGAGTCTTGGCTATCGTACTGAGAAGAATGTGCCTGGCTTTCTCACTGGCCCGGAGGGATGAGAGACCCCATCTGATGGCACCTACCACAGCCCAGCCAGCCCCCAGCTGGCAGCAGACACCCAAGGGCCTCTCAGTGTGAGTTGTGGGGATTCGGTGGTGGTTTGTTACACAGTGTTGCCAGCTATTGCTTAGGGCTGGGTCCCAAACAGGTGCTCAGTAAACTTTGTAGGACATTTGTGGACACGTTACATGCAAAATAGAATGAAATTGTCAGTGACGCAGCTTCCCCAGGCCGCAGGCCCACGACACGTTGGCGCAGGCAGAGCTCTGGTGGTCCGCGGCCCAGTCCCCTGGCGGGGGAGGGCCCTGCTTTGTGTGCAGAAAGGCCCACCTGCATCCCGGCTAATCCCGCACCAGCTGCCCACGCCGGAGAAAGCCCAGCAGCCGTGTGGCAGCTGTCAGTCCCAGGAGGAAGCCCTGCTGTCCAATCCGCTCACCCCAGAGCCTGGCTTGCCCAGCAGGGAGTGGGCAGCTGGCCATAGCCTGCGCAGCCCCACGGGTAGGGAGGGGACATGGTTGCCCTCCCGGTCCTCAAAGCAGCCCTTCAGGCTGGTGTCACCATGTCCAGTTAGCAGATGGGAAAACTGAGGCTCGGAGAGATCAGGCAGTTGGTGACCTGAATCTGTCTACCTCCAGAGGCTTCCTTCTGCTCTTATTGTGTGCTGACCAGGTGCACATGGGTCACAGCCCTAGGTCATGAGCATGCTACAGTCCCAGCCGTGGGGCTGGGCACTCTAACACTAGTGTGACTTGTAAATCATTGTGGCACTGAAGGTGGGCACTGACCTGCATGTGTGACCTGCTAATTCTCATTACATCCTTGCTGTCTTAGAGGCCCAGGACCAGATCCTGAGATGGCTTCTCAAGTGTGGAGGCTTTATTTGGTAGGAGAGGAAGGGGAAGAGAAGGGGGCAGCTGTTGAGGACACCTGGAGTTCAACCTGCTGGAGAGCCCTGGGGATGGCAGGGCATTTACTCACCACCTCTCCCTGGCTGTCCCTGTTGATGGCTGCCCTTGGCTTTTCTGGTACTTGTGGCTGTCCTGCGCTCAGGTGGCCATGTCCTGATACAATGGACTTGAAAGCTGTTGTCCCTGCCCTGTTCTACAGAAACTGAGGCCCACGTGGGGCCTGAACTTGGCCGCACCGGTGAGGGCACACTACGATCTCCACCAGACGCACATGCAGCTGGGCAGAGCTGCCCCTGCGCTGGGAGCTCGGGAGGCTGGAATGGGTACGTGCTGCTTGTGCCGTGCTGTTTTCTGGGCTCCAGGCTGCAAGGAGTGGGGCTTTTGCCTGGCCCTCCTTCTTGCTGGCCTCCGCCCCTCCCACCCGACCTCGCACAGCTTCAGGCCCACCACTGCACCATCCAGCACACTGACCTCCTCCGGCCACGGCCTGCCAGCCCTCCTGGCCTACAGCCACATGGACACCCCCACCCCACAAATGCACACCACACGGCTGCAGCCTGGAAGCAGGATGACCGTCTAGTGGCCATCCGGCCACCCTCACCACTCAGCAGATGGGCCTGCCTGGGCACACGTGACCTGGCCTTGTCTCTGGTCACTTTCTGGCTCCACCTGAGGCTTTCATCACAGGCACAGCCTCACACTTCATGGTTCTAGGCTTTACGTGAACTGTAGCCATTTACTCAACTAACCAAGACACCAGTTCATGGAGCACTGATAAGGGCCAGGGAACTGTGTTTGGGGACATGAAGGACCCAGATGACTTCCAACCCTTGACAAGGTCACAGGCTAGGGAGCTCGGACCGGCGTAGCATGGGAAGACAGCTGTGACAAGGACAAGGAGCTGCAAGAGCTGGACAGGGCAGAGGGGCTGTTCCAAACCAGAGGCTCCCTGGTTGGGGGGAGGGGGGCTCCACATGGGCCATGGTAGCTGTGCAGAAGCACGACAGGCTCCAGAAGGACACAGCACAACCGAAGTGTCCAGCCTGGGATGCAGAGATGCTATGACTGCACACGGCCACATCTCAGTGAGGGCTGTGAGGTGCCAAGGCTGGACAGGTGGGTGAGGACAGGCCTCAAATGCCAGGTAGGGAGGTCTGGAATCCTCATGGAGGTGTGCAGGAGGCCTGTGGCACCAAAAGCAGGGGTGGAGTGTGGGGACTTTGTCCTGTACCTCTGCCACACCAGAATGTCCTACCTGGTGGGGCTCCCAGCTGCTAGCCCTGTACCTTCCATGCTCTTGGAAGCAGAGGCCTCCACATCTGATGCACGGGGCCCTCAGTGTAATGACCGGAACCCCCACTGTCATCAACACATCCTAAATGCCAGTGAGCCCGTCCATGCACAGACCCCAAACAAACAGTTGAAAACATTTGGAAAATGAAAGAGAGAGGCCAGCTGACCAAACAGACACAGAAGATTAGGGTATTAAGCACATGTTAAGATATAAGATGTATCTGGAATTTCCAGGAAGATTCTAGGAGCCGTTATTCCCACCAAATAAGGGCAGAACGCCATGGCAAGTGCTAGACAGCAAAAGCACATGGGGGGATGTCAGAAGCAGCGCTGCCAGAATACTTCCATAGAACGCCGCAGAGATAAAGTAAAAAATATAATCCCACGGAACAGAACAGAGGGCAAGTTGAAACACTGAAGTTTCATTAAAAATGTCTTTAATCTGACCAAAAGGAATTCCAGAAAGAGACAACGGAGGTGATGGCATGAAGAAAATGATCAGAAATTATGTGGGGAATTTTCTGGAGCATAAGGACCAAAGTTTCCAAAAGGCCCAGCAAGTGCCCAGCCCAGTCAGGGAACAAAGTCACCCACAAAGGGACTTCCCCGGGAAATTCAGAACCTCAAGGCTAGACTGCAGATGCTAAAAGCTTCCGGGAGAAAAAGAAAAGAAAAGAAAGGCCACTCACAAAAGTCCAAGGACGAAGCCACGGGGACTTCTTAACAGCAAGGCTGGCTGCTGCAAGGCCATGCACAGGGCTTCAAAACGCTGAGGAAAAATGACTGTTGACGTGGAATTCCATACCCAGTTCAAGTATCCACAGGGCGGAACGGTTGGATAGACATTTCCAGCTGTGTGAGGACTCAGAACACTCCCCTTCCACAAGCTCCTCGCTAGGAAGGAGCTCGAGGTTTCCCCAGGAAACTGAGGAAATAAGTAATAAAGAGGAAGGTATGAGATCCAGGGAGCAGTAAACCCACCTAGGAGGTGGTAATGGCAAGTTCCAGATGATGCCAGGCAGAAGGCCCAGGAGAAGCCGATCCAGACTAAGGCTGCAGGAGGGAGGGACCTGGGAAAAACAGGCCCAGCACCAAGGGGGATTTGAGAGCTGCCACGACAGCCTGGAGACCTGGGCACCCGCAGGCCATAAAGGCAGCGAGCACAAGCGGAGGAGGGGAGCGGCGAAGGGGCTGTACCTGTGGCAGCTTCTGGAATCAGGCACCTGAGGAAGAGATCCAGCTGATCTAGAGATCCGCCGAACTCAGACGACCTGAGGAAGAGGCGCCTGTCGTGAGAGGACCATGCGAGCTGTGTCCACCTCCGTATAGAACCCAGGCAGACGACAGGGGGAGGCAGGGCCCAGAACACATGCAGAGGTCACAGGACTCGACCGACGTCATCACAGGACTCGACCGACGTCATCACAGGACTCGACCGACGTCATCACAGGACTCGACCGACGTCATCACAGGACTCGACTGACGTCATCACAGGACTCGACCGACGTCACGGTAACAACGAGCGCATTGCCAACAGGCCCCGGGAGGGAGGGTGGGCCGGGTGGCGACATTGCCCACCGCCCTGAGAAGCTGAGAGAAGACCCCGAGGACCACGATGGCCCCGGCTTCCCAAATCTTATCATACTTTCCCCTTCGCTTGAAAGTGACACTTAGAAATGAATTTCTCTTTTGCTGAAGAAACATTTTCCTGAAGTCAGCAATTTCTTCTGTTTTCCTTTGGTTTGCGTTTCTTTGTTGAGAAAAATGAACAATTCAGAACTCGCAGGTATCATGTGATCCCATGTTTATAATAGCGTTTAATGATGTGTCTGTTCATCTGTCTGTTCACGCACCCACCCCACCTACACATCCGTCTGTGTGACCACCCACCCATCCACCACCCACCCATCCACCCACTCACCCATCCACCCATCCATCCCCCACCCATCCATCCATGGATTCAGCTACCCACCCACTCACCCGTCCGTCCATCTGCTCATCCTTCCACCCATCCATCCATTCATCCACCTACCCAATCGTTTCATCCATCTATCCATCAGTCTGTCTACCCATCCGTCCACACATCCATCCACACATCCATCCATCCGTCCATCTGGTCCATACACCTTCCATCCATCTATCCCCCAACCCTCCACACAACCACCTGCCTATTCATCCATCCTTTTTCTACACAACATGCAGAGAAATGTCTGAAATGCTGCTCCCCTCACACTAATGACAGATAGTTCTGGGATAACAAGGGGTATCCTCAGGGAAGGGGGGGGATCATAGAGATATTTACTTTTCATTTTGAACCTTTCTAGAAATTCAAACAGAACTAAGATTATCTATCTATTTATATAAACACTTCCACTTAGAAACATTAATGAAGTTACCTACGGAGAAATTACGGTCCTCTGTTCAGCTCTGCAATAAAGCCTATTAATAGCAGCTCTGAATGCTATTTTCAGACGCCCCTCCCTCGGAGGTCTTCCCTGACCACCCTCGCTCTGCTCCGGCACAGCGCCCTACTCAGATCCTGCACAGCAATTATCCCAGTCTGTAATTACGTGGTGTATTTTTGACCAGGGGCAGCTCCGTAATGCCAGGAGCCCCATCCTGTCCCTGCAGCACCTCCAGCACCATCCACTGTCTGGGGCGGTGCAGTGGCTTGCGTGGGTGCTGTGGGAGGGAGGGACGGTGGGTCACCCTCGATGCCCTGAGCGGACGGCACCAAACCTCGGTCTGGCGCTCGGCGGTGGGCGGGAAGACGAGCCCGCAGCAGCGCCCATGAGAGGGCGGGAAGCGGGTGCTTCCTCTTGCCACGTGCCGGGCGCAGGGCCAGCTGCTCAGCAGGGCGGGCTCCAGGTAGTGCTGGCCACGCGCCCGGAGTGAGCGTCCTTCCTCCTGTTACAGATGTGGAGACCGAGGCTCAGGGGCCTGCAGGCTGCCCGGACACGGCCTTCTCTGCTGTGACCCTGCCCATGCCACTGCAAGGGGTTGCCAGGGCCTGGAGATGGTGACCTGGTCAGGGAGGAGGTGGCCTTAGCCAGAGCGAGAGTCGGGGAGGTAACCTGTGTTTGTTAGGGAGCAGAACAGCGGGCGGTGGCCAGGGAGAGTCAGGGTCGAGGGACACCCTGAGGTGAGGACGGGCTGGAGGGGGGCCTGTGCCCTGCACTGCCCGCAGCCACACCCGCAGCCTGACTGCTGACTCCTGGGGGTGCCACGTCGGTCTGGGCCCCCATCCAGGTGGAGATGGCTCAGGAGCTGTGCCTAGCCCTTCCCACGTGGCAAGACCCTGTGGCCCTGGGCAGGGGCCCTCCCCCAGGCCTCAGGACAGCAGAGTCACGCAGAGAAAGAGCCGCAGAGACCCGAGGTCCTGGGTCCTGGGCCGGCGGGTGGGGGCAGGGAGGGGGGCGTGGGGCGGGCGGGGGCGGGGGCCCCCGGGGGTGGGGGAGGCAGTGTCCCTCCCGCAGTGCCACTGCCTGCGCCTCCCGGGAAGGGATCTTGCAGCAGCACAGGCGGGAAGGCCCGGGGGGAGCCCAGGGCCTGGGGGGAGGGCTCCAAGGAGATTTATTAGTGAAACAAAAGCACATTTTTCAGGCAGGACTGTTTGTGCGGTTACCTCATGACATCGCCTTGGCCTCGGGCCTGGAGCGGGCGGCCGAGGGGGCCCTGCGCTGCGACTGCGGGGGGCAGACACCCACTCGTTAGCCGCGGTCCCCTCGCCGGCCTGTCCCCTCGCTGGCCTTATCTGGTCCTGGACATCAAAGCGGGGGCTTTTCACAAGCAAATGAAAACAGCACACAAACAGCGGAGGGACGGGGGGACCCCAGGCCAATTAGCTCTAAGTAGGGGAAGAGCCTTTCAGAGCGAAGCCACTTGCTTAAGGAGTCGCAGCAGCTTGTCAAACTCGATGAAATATTTTGCCCAAAGCTCATTATAATAATGAACCCGCATTTCTTTCCTCAAGAGAATAATTAGCAGACTTCCAAATGGGTTAAAGCAGCAATTTAAACACCGCCCCCCTTCATTGTCCCATTTACTTCATTCTGTGTCAAGGAGGCGCTGGCGCCTTCGGAAGGAGCCGAGACTCCCAGTGCCCGCCCCACACAGTCACCACGAGGCCTGCAGGGAGCCCCCGGGGCCCCATCCGGCTCTGCCACCCCCTCGCTGGGCCACCGCGGCACTGAACCTCTGGCTCATCCCTACACAGCGGCTGGTCCGAGACCGGAGGCACGGAAGGCCCTTGGGGGTCGTCCCATGGCCAGGCCCTGGCCCGGCTCTGGGAGGGCACCAGGCTCCTGGGGCACAGAAGAGCGGTGGGAAGGTGGGGCGGGCGTGGGCCCCACCACAGACAGGCCACCAGCGGGGAGGACCCCCAAAGGGCGACCCGAGCCTGGATACACTTATGGGCAGTGACCCGCTGCATCGGGGGCTCTGAATGGGGGACACTGGGGAGGGGTGGGTGAGGGGCCTATGAGAGCCGAGGGCTAAGTCAGAGAAGGGTCAGCTCAGGGAGGTGCTGGGGTGACCTCAGGCCCCTGCCCCATCCTGGCCAGAGGGCCACAGCCCCTGCAGAACCCCGAGATCTGACGACTCTGAGGAAGTGGCCACAACCCAGCTGCTTGGCGGGCAGAGCAGACTCACCCGAGGCCCGGCCACCCATCCAGCCAGGCCGAGCGTGGCATGAGGGGGTCACTTGCCTGTCCCCACGTGGCTGCCATCACAGACGAGAGAGCTAGGCTTTGCTGTGCACAGTGGCCCAATGTGGCCCTGGACAGCTTGGGAAGGGCAGAGTGAGTTCAAACAGAGGCGAGGCCAGATGGGCCAACGTCCTTCAGCCAGGAAGCCCCTCAGAGTCCCCTGCCCCCTTCCCTCTTTCCTCTCCCCACCCTCTGTCCCCCGCCATCTCTCCCTTCCTCTAGCCTCCTTCCTCATTCCACATTTATTGTTTATTCTTTCCAGTTATAAAAGTAAGAACCACTCAAGACAGAAATTTTGGAAAATACAGAAAAATCTGTTCTGAAAATGCATTTCTGAGTCCACCCTCCAGACACAAATAGCATCCCTGTTTGTATATTTTCTGCAAGGGGTACTTTGTGCTTCCACCCCCTCCCCGGACCACGGTTGTCTCTGTGTAACCTGTGCACACTGGGCATTTTCCTGGGTCACCGGAAGATGTTGGAAAGCTGCAAAATTGTCCCAAATGCATAACAAAAAGCAACCGTCCCACAAAAGGCACGGTCTGTTTCCAGTTCCTCACGGTTCCAAATCGGCCGCGATGAACTCGCCGGTGCACAGCTCTGCGGCAACTCTGACTTGTTCTTTAGGGATAGAGTCCTGGAAGGAGGGGGAGGGATGGTTCTGAATACCCTTGACACATTTCATCAGAGCGCTTTCTGGAACGGCGCACTGGCTCACAGTCCCTGTTTCCTCGGCTTTGCCAGCACAGGACGGCGCCCATGAAGTTCATTCCTGCCAATCTGTGTCTCTTCATTTTAGGCTCTTAGGGCAGGGTCGGTGGACTCTTCTGCGAAGGGCCGGGCCATATTTCAGGCTTTGTGGGTCACAGGAGCTCTGTTACAGCCACTCAACTCAGCCATGGCAGGGTGAGTGCAGCCAGACACGACATGCTCACGAGAGGGCATGGCTCCGTTCTAATAAAACTTTACTTACAAAAACAGGCAACAGGGCCAGACTAGGCCCTTGGACTGTGGTTTACCTACCCCGTCTTGGGGGATGGGTAGAATGAGGTATCTTTTCAGATTGTTGGTGGCCCTTCTTTTGTGAACTGTTTTTCCAGTTCTCTGCCCACTTTCCTACCACTGGGTTAGTGCTTTTCTCACAGATTTGGAGTCTTGACTTACTGAAAACGGTCTTTTCCTGTCACTGGCTGCCGTCTTCTCCCCAGCTTGCTGTCTGGTGGCAGCCTTGGGCAGGAGGGCGGGCCCCTTGCGGCTGTAGCCTTTGCACCCCACAAGGCTGGGGCCGGGGGAAGGCTGGGACTCGGCTAACCCAGGGCCTGAGAACTCACCCCTGTCTCTTTCAGAGACAAAGCCCTTGCTTCCGGCTCTTGGCCCAACCTCCAAATCTGGCTCGGTCTGAGCCACTGAGACCAGAAGGCTGCCCGTGGGCGGGAACTCAGCGCTGAGGACGGCCAGACGTGCACGAAGGCTTCCAGCTTTGTTTCCAGATGGGTTCGCTTTCACACCCTGGGCCTCACTGCCTCCGGAATTTGGTCACGCACTAGAGGCGAGTGCTACCTCCATCTCCTCCCTGGACAGCCATGTGCTCACAGTCCTATGCTGTTTGTCATGCAGCCTCTCCCTTATCAGATGTGTTGTCACATGTTCCAGGTGGAGTTGGTGGCCTGGGGACAAATGCCAGCTGCATGACCAGGCCAGTGCCTCGGTCTCCTCAGGCACAAAGTGGAACAAACAACAGTATTGACGTCACGGAGGCGACAGGCTTTTCCAGAGGCCCCTGATGCTTGGCGTGGGGTGTGTGGCATTGGCGTTGGCTGCCATCTGTGAGCCTGGTCTTTTGTTTCTTTGTTTGTTACAATTACATTTTTTGATGAAGATAAAAAATCATCAAGTAGATATTACAGAGGAAAAAAACACCAAGGACAAAATTATGCAGTTTATGAGGCTGGTCTTGTGCAAAGAGTCACGAAGATGCCAGAGACAGCGGCAGGCGCAGCACCAGGCAGGGACACCCCCTCTTAGGGCTTGTTTTCCTCTAGATGGGTCAGAGCCATTCTCATCTCTTTACGCTTCTACGGGAGCCCTGGAACTTCTTGCCTAGTTAAAGCCTCATGGATGCTTTGGTTGGGGGTGGCATGACCTGGCCACGCCCGGTCCCTCAGCAGAAGCGGGCAGCTCTGCCAGGCCTTGGTCCCCACACCCTCACTTCCCGCCATCAGTGCTGCTCAGGGTGGCAGCATGAGGGTTCACGGTCAGCTCGGCCAGACGCATAGTACCTGCTCTCGGCTCCACTGACGAGCTGGTGGCCCAGTGGCACTGGAGCCCTTTGTGCCTCAGTTTCCTTTCTGTAAGATGAGGTGGCAGGGGGTCTGAGCATTTCAGGTTCTGGAAGGCTGATGCTTTAGGTGTTTACACCGGGTGGATAGCTGGCACTTGGCACAGAGAGCCATGGTTGTGCAGAAAGAGCTCCAGGTTCTTGTCCCACCCTGGGCACGTGTTCCTGCTATGGGCACACCACCTTTCCTGGCCTTCAATTCCCTGAGATCCTGTCCTACCCTCGGGGCTGCGGCCTTACACTGGCCAAGGGCCTAGGTTGAGCTGATTGGGGCCTGCCAGGCAGCTAGAGCAGGTGACCCGAGGTGGCTCCAGCCAGTAGCTGGCATGGGGTGCCCTGAGCACCCCACAAACATATGAGAGCTGGCCCTGGGTCCACTGGGGAAGCAGGGTGGGAACCGGCAGGCCCAGGCTGGAGATGAGAGAAGCTGGGAGAGGAGCAGAGTGCTGCTGAGAGGATGGGAGAGGGAAGGCCCCAGCAGCTTCCTGGGCAAGTCTGGGCAGGTGATGCTCTGGGCATTTGGGGGGCAGACTGGGGATGGACAGGCTGGGACAGGCTGGCAGGAAAGGGGCCAGGAGCTGGGGCTGCAGAGGGCACAAGCCTAGGCTTGTGTGCCCTGGTCCCAGTGGGCTCCTCTGAAGCCCCGTCTGCAGCCCAAGCACACGCCGCCCCAGCCCTGACAGTGCCTGCAGGGGCGAGGTGGGGACACCGCCAGCGCCTGCTCCCAACCACGCGGGCACCCCCAAAGCTCCTGGGGACAGAAGTGCATTATCCAGAGTATAGGGGATAGGGGAGGGGGTGGGGGGCTGGCTCTGCAGCCCAGAGGGAGCATCGTTTTATACGCATGAGACCTCTGCAGACGCTTCCTATCACACCACCAGCTACCCCCTCCCCGCGCCGGGCCCCATCCTCGGCCAGGTGGGCCCTGACCTAGCCAGATCCCACCACTGCCCAGTCTAATGCGATCCCTCGACTGGGGATGAGTCCCTGGGGGAGGCGCCGGGCCACCCCAGGATCATCCGGCAAAGCCAGGGTTGGGCCCCAGGCTGTGGCTACTGTGGGGCCTGGCTGGGTTTCCAGTGCTGCCTGGGCCTCTGGCTCACTCTGCCTCCCACAGACGGCTCCTCTCTGCCCTCAGGCCGGGCTGGGGGCCACCGGCCTCAGCACAGCTCATGAGGTGGGAGCTGAAGGGTGGCCTGTGGGGCCCCAGGGTGGGCATCACATACCAGTGT
Source organism: Cynocephalus volans (assembly GCF_027409185.1). Classification (NCBI taxonomy): domain Eukaryota; kingdom Metazoa; phylum Chordata; class Mammalia; order Dermoptera; family Cynocephalidae; genus Cynocephalus; species Cynocephalus volans. Next base: position 166,278,486 of record NC_084463.1, read on the forward strand.
CCAGGGGACTGTCCATCCCACCTTCCTGGCCTGGCCTGAGGGGACTGCAGGGGGCAGGGGCTTCCTAGGCCCTGCTGCAGGGAATTGACGTAGTGTGGTTTGGGGTGAATGGTGGCTCAGCCTCCCCTATCCTGGGACTCTAGGGTGAAGGGGCTGGGGTCTCCTGCAGCCCACGGTCCTGAGTTGATGCCCCCCACCCCTGTGAGCCCCAACTTTCTGGAGCTGGAGCCTCCAACATGGCCGTGGCCATAGCAATTGAGCACCCTCGGCTTCCTGGCAAGTGCTGCCTGGGGGGTGGCCAGGGGAATGAGTGTCTACTGGGCCTGTCACTACTGTGCTTTGGGGTCTGGACCCATGTCTTGGGGACCCAGGGGGCACTGGGATGGAGCCTGAGAGGCAGGATGTCTACAAGAGCCACTGTCGCCAGAGAGCAGGACATAGCAAGGGGACACTGAGCTGAGGCCCTGAGCCTCCAAAGGGGCACCGCGACACTGCTGGCCTCTCCAGTGGGCTTAATGACAGGATCTTAGGTGGTCCCTCAGGATGGCGGTGAATACTAACGAGGTCTGGGAGCTGGGCCCCCAGCCCCCACTAACCCCCCGGGCTGCACACAGGGTCCTCACTGGGACCAGCAAGCCAGCACCATGGGGAGCTTGCTCCTGGGCGCCAGCATCGCTGTCCACCTCGGAGGAGCCGAGGCCGGAGACTGTCCTGGGCTCCCAGTGAGGACTGCAGGGTCCAAAGACCCACAGCTGGGGAGCAGTCTGTGGTCTGACCCGGATGCCAAAGCCAGTTCCACCCTGTGAGGAGAGCGGGGGCAGAACACGGAGGGAGATGACACTTGGGACCCATGCCCTGGCCGCCCTGAGACAGCACCCACTGACACACCCCCCTCCAAGGCAAAGCCCTTGCCTTCCCTTCCTGCTGGATCCCTGGACCTGCCTGGAGGCTCAGCCTGGTGAGGGCTGAGCCGAGAGCTCCTGAGACGTAGTCCCCAGCACTGCCTGTCTTCCCTGGCATGGGTGGTGAGCATGTCCCCGAGGGGCAAGGACACTTGCTCCCAACCCTGTCCCCTCCTGCTGCCTCTCGGACACTGACCTTGCATGTGGTTGGCCCAGGCCCCAGTGCCTGGGTGGCAAACAGGTGTCATGGACTGAAGTGTGTCCCCCCCAAATTCACACACTAAAGCCCTAACTGCCAAGTGACTGTATTTGGAGACGCGGCCCTGAAGAGGTAGTTACAATTAAAGGAGGGCAGAAGGGTGAGGCCCTGACCTGATAGGAAGAGACCCCAGGGACAGGTGCACAGAGGGCAGGCCACGTGAGCACATGGCGGGGAGAAGACACTGTCTGCAGCCAGGAAGCCAGGCCTCAGCTGGACACAACCACGCCAGCGCCGGATCTTGGACTCCAGCCCCTGAACTGGGAGAGAACCAACAGTGGTTCAAGCCCGGGCTGACCGGTACCAAGGGCTAGAGCCAGTGGGCAGCTGGAGAGAGCACAGTCCAAGGGGCATGTGAGGGTGGGCGTCCATGGGCCCCCATGAGCCCTCCGCGTGGGTCAGGAGTCAGGCTGCCTGGGGATGTCCCAACCATGAGACATGGGCCTAATGTCCTGTTGGGATGGGGGAGCTCACGCTGGGCTGTGCAGAGACGGGACGCATCCCAAACCCTCACCCTGAACTCTCTCCTCCCCCATCTAGCTCTGGCCCCCTTGGCCGTCAGCGCCACCACTGCCCCATGTCTGCCCTGCCCTGCCCTCCACCTGGCACCACTGCTTGTACCTCCTACCACGTGGCACCTCTGTGCCTCCCCACGGCCAGCGCCCCCACCCTGGCACACGGCAGACTCCCTGACTCCCCTGTCCTTCTGGAACAGAGTGGGCAGCCAGCGCGGGCTCTGCGATCCTGTCCTCTAGCCCTGAGCCCCCTGCCTTGTCAGAGCCTCGTGAGCACCCCTCCAGCTGGACCCTCTCCCCCCACTCCATCGCCACCCTGTTCTCCACTCTCTGCCACAGCTGAGCATACCAGGACTTGGGAAATCATGAGAGCAAATTGTCACTGATAGAGACCATGTGCTGGTTCTAAATGACAACATGGAACATCTCAAACCCTCAAACAGCTCTTTCCTATGAAGGGTAGGGCTGAGGACCCTGAGTCACAGCAAGGCTGTAGAATGTGCCCAAAGCCACACAATGAGGAGCTGGGCTTTGGAGCTGGGCGTCAAAACCCTCACCTGCCTCTGCTCACTACCAGCCTTCCTGCCTGAGGCTCGGGGACCAGCAGCTACCCCTGGGTCTCTCTCTGTCCCTCACAGCCACGTCTACTCCAGATGTGTGAACTCTGCCTCACTAGTGTGCTGGTGCGGGCCACCTCTCACCACCTCCCTGGGCCCTACATGTACCAGAGGGGCAGAGCGGGGGAAGTCGCTGGACGGGGGCCCAGGCTCAGGCTCAGGCTGAGGCAGGGGGAGGGTGAAAGAGGCTGCGCATGAGGTGGGGTAGGGGCCACTGTGAAGAGCCTGGGGCCTGGGCTCAGGCCGGGTACAGTCTAGCCTCTGCTGCCTGCACCCGAGGCCCCAGAAGCCTCCTATACGGCCTCTGCCCTGGCAGGAAGCAGGAACCACTGTTCTTTCCGGGGGTCGTCTGTCCCTCCCATGCCTCCAGGCCACTGAGCAGAGCAGGAAGTGGTCTCACTCCCTCCTCGAAGGTGGCAGGAAGGGACCCCAGCTTTGTGACCCCCAGAGCCTCTTGGGCTGGGCTGTGGGCCCTGAGGACTGGGCCGGGTTTAACTCTGGGGAACTGTGGGTGTCTGTATCCTGGTCACGGCCCCCAGGACCTGGCAGCCTTATCAGAGGCCTGGCAATCCAGACCAGTGGTGCCACCCTGGGGACCAGGGGATGGCCCAGCTGGCCCCACACTTCTGCCCACCCTTGGGCAGCTGTCCTGGCCTCTCTGTACCTGTTTTCATCTTCAAAATGGGGTCACCCACGTGGATTCAAGAGTCGGTGGGCAGGTGAGGCACCCTTGGAGCTCAGGACAGTAGCTGCAGGAAACACAGCCCTCCACGGCCACACCCCTCTGCTAGCTACCTGAACCCTCCGAGCAGCCTGCCAGTGGTCAGCTGGCCTCTGCTTGGCCACCTCCCGTGACAGGGAACGCATTTCCACTCTGCATGGAGCTGCAAAATTCTTCTGAATGTCCCTGACCCTGACTCAGAACTTCTACTCCTGGAAAGTAAAACATGAGGGAAAAATGGGCAGGAGGTATTTGCCATTACAGGGTGGATGATGGTGGAAAACTAACAGCTCGGATTCAGCACTCGGCCCTCTCCACTTGCTCTTCGGCTTTCTCAGGCACAATACACATACCGCACTCACACAAACATCACACATGCAAACGCCCACGTGCACACGCTAGACCTACAGCTATAGAGTCAAACATTTCATTCCATTCCGCTCCATTCCAAAAGCGCCAGTTGCCACCACTATAGGGACCTCCGGCCCACCATGCGTGGCCACCCAGGGTCTGAGTGCCGCTGCCCTCACGCTGTGGCCCCGGCCCGCCTCTCTGCCCCTCTCTGCACAGCCCGCTTGCTCTCTTCATTGCAGACACACTGGCCTCCTTTCTGTTCCAGACTCATACCTGCCCCAGGACCTTGGCTCTGTTGTTTCCTCTGCCTGGAGCCCTTTTTCTGGTCACTTGAGGATGCTGCCTCTCCCTCCATCTGGGTTTCACCTGCCAGGTAAGAGCTGCCCAGGCACCTGCAGTCCATCTAGTGCCCCTTCCTGTGGGCTCCCCTGTGGGCTAGGTGCCCTCGTCCCATCTCCCTCACCTCTTCCCTGCCCTGCTCCGGGCCCCTCTGGCCCCCTCCCCTGTCCCAAATTAGGCAAACGCGCACACACAAATCAACCCAGCCCTGTGCCGCAGAGGCGAGAGTTCAAACAACATGACCAATTTATAAACAATTTTCTCTGCAACGATTAAGTTACATTCTCCCCAATAGCTGCTTCATTTTCTTGTCAAAAATGCACAGTTTTCACATTCGTCTCACTGCAAGGGTGATTAATTTCCAGACCATAAGTAAGAACTTAATTTGATACCTGCAAGGATTATAAACTATTTCAAGCTGTTGTTTACATGAAATCAAGAAAGATTCGTTCTGTTTGCAATTATGTTAATGAGGAGAGAGAGTGGGTATTTTTTCTTTTTCAGAGAGCACGGCATCATTTTGCCATCACCAACGAATTAGTCTAAAGAAGTCTGCTGCTGCCGCAAACCCCTCCACGGCTATTTTTAAGGTGACCCTTGCAAGGGGGCCCCACGGGAGGCTGAGTACCCCGAGGAAGGCTTTTGTGGGAACAGCTCAGATGATTGTGGGTGGGTGAGTCTGGGCACTGAGCAAGACCCCAGGTTGTGGGCAAATAGCAGGTCTGCCGGTAGGACCGGGGAAGCTTCCCCCGTCTCCCTGCTGACTCTGAGCTGCAAGATGGGTGGCGGGCATCAGGGCAGCAGGGAAACCAGGGCACGGAGGCTTGCCCTGCAAGTGCCGATGGAGGCTTCGCCCGCTGGCCTGGGCCACAGGCGGCGACGCTGAGGGTGAGAAAAGAGGCTTCTCCGGGGCAGGGGAGAGAGACCCTTCGTGTGGGGGCCCTGCATCGCTCCAGGGCTGCCTAGGCTCTGGGCAGTGGGGCCTTGGTGAAAGCGTGTAGGCTGAACTGGCCTGTGGGTTGGCCATGACCCTAAGCAGCCCAGGCTGTATGGGCTGACCCCAATACCCGGGCAGGTACCCAGAGAGGACAGGTGTCCCCTGTGCCTGGAGGGACTGGCTGGCTTCACAGGATGGGACATATGAGTCTGGTACGGAAGGCCACACAGTCATGGGGGTGAGAGAAGGTGCTTCTGGCCTGAGCAGGGGCCACAGCAGAGCAAATGTGGAGGCCAAGGGAGGGCAAAACCCCAGAGGCAGGGGACCTGGACCATGCAGAGAAGTCAAGGACCCTGCAAGATGTACGAGGACGGGGTCAGATGCTCATGGGGGAAGGATCCTCAGGTCCCAGAGTGAGGACAAAGAGCAGGTGGCTGGTGAGGAAGCTCTGCCTGCGTGGGCCATGGGGGCAGGGCTGGCCGTGGGCGCTGGGGGAGGGCTTCGCGGGCCTGGCCCTTGATCACGCAGGAGCTGGCAGCAGCTATCGCTGAAGCCCGGGGAAAGCAGTCCTGCGTGCTGCTGTGGTCTCCTGCCTCAGCCCCCGGCACAGCGCTGGTGGCCCGTGGGTGCAGGAGGAAGAAGGCTCCTTCACAGTGCTGTGCCCGTGCCCGTGCCCGGCGGCCCCTCCCCAGCCCAGCCCCCAACACCGTCCCCTTCCCCACAGGGCCTCCCACGGCCCTCCCACGTCTGCCTGGAACGGCGGCCTGGAGGCTACGGGCTGGGTCCTCGTAAATCCCAGGATGCTGGAGACAGCCCAGGTGAGGCCACAAACAATGCCCCATTGTGGCCCCGTGGGGATGGTTTGCCACCATTTGCCACCAGCCCATACGCTGTAAAATCTCTCCCCACGGATCCAATTTCGTCTCTCTGGCCCTTGGGGGTTAGGCCCGGGACAGGCACAGTCTTGGTCGACACAGAAACCATTTACGCCGGGATAAAGGCCACCTTTATCGGCACCGAAAGGCGAATGTTTCCCTGCCCCGTCATTGTGTTGCCTGTTATATCTGTCAGATGGTGCGGGCGGGGACAGCACCGCAGAGAGGCTTGTGTGGGGACGAGGACAGGCCTTGAGTGGCCCGTAGGGAAGAGCAGCCCTGTGTCCACGTTCGCCACAAGGTCTTCCAGGCTGTCCCCGTGCCCTGCGCCTCCGTGGGCCCCTTATCTCCAGGGTCCAGCTCCGAGGCAGGGTGCACGGCCGGCCACTGGGGCTGACCAGGGAGGAATGCAGCCCCGGGCCCATTCAGGGGACACCTTCCTTCACTATGGAGAGGGGCTGTGAGAGTCACGTGTTGGTAAGAGAGATGGGAACAGGAGTATTTCCCATCTCGACTAGAGGCTGAGGCTGGGGCTGGGGCTGGGGCTGGGACCTGGGGCCTTGCCTGGTCTTACCAGCTCTCGAGGGTGAAGGCTGAGATGGAAGTGGCGCCACGGGACCTGGGAGGGGAAGGCGGAGGGTGTTTCCTGCCACCCCGCCATCAAAGCTCAGGTCAGTGCCAGCCTCTGTTCCTTGCCATCGAGTTTGAGAGAAGCGTGGGGTGAGGACTGACGTGGCCTCCTTTGCCTTAGCTGGACTGTTCATCTCAAAGGGAGTCCCGTCAGGACTGTGGCTGGGCTGGGGGCCAGGGGGCTAATGATGGGTGACAGAATGATTCAAGTGGGGCCCAGACAGTCCCTCTGTATTTCAACGTTTATGCTTGTGTGCGAATGTGCGCCAGGAGGGAGGGCATTGGGCCATAAACCAATGGCTTCACGGGTGGCAGTTCCAGGCCGAGGCCACCATGGGACAGGCACTTCGTTTACAAAGGAGAGCAGGCATCAAGAAAAGCGTCCTGTGAGAACTATCCTGGGCGGCTCGCGGATGTGGAGAAACATAAAATGTGCCCACGTGACCTGGGGCAGGAAAGGCAAGGCAGGAGGGCTGGCCTTGTGGGGGCCACACCTGGGTGACCTCCGACTCTAATGTCCAGTGCAACGGGGAGGCGGCCACACCCACGCCTGCGGGAAGCTGCCTGTGGAGGTGCTCCAGGGTGGGAGCTGGAGAGAATCCAGAGCGAGGGACCTGCGAGGTTCCTCAGCGACTGGGGAAAAGACAGGGCGCTGCCAAGTTCATGGAGCACAGGAGTATTTTCCCTTGCAAAACAGCAGGGAAGATTCGGCGGGCTGAGTGGCCAGGAGTTGGGTGTCACAGGGCAAATGACAGCCTGAAGCCAGCAGAATCAGGGCAGGACTCTGACTTTTGGGGATCCCCACCACACCCTGGGTGCGCCCCAGTGGGTCTGGGGGAGGGTGGGCTAGATCAGGGGTCTGCTCCGGCTGGGCAGGGGGTGCCTGCAGTGCTCACCCTGTGCCAAAGGGCAGCTGGTTTTAGCTCTTGCTCTGTTACTGAATGTCGGACTTGAAGACCCGCGGGTCGTGATGTCCAGCGTGGTTTTGCTCCAGAGCACCCATTGTAGGGAGACAGGGAAAGGGAGTGGGACAGACAAACCAGTTCAGCTGAGACCCTGAGGCCCTGTCAGTGGCCTCCCCAGAGATCGGCGCAGCCCCACTAAGTGCAGCTCTGGACGAGGCGGAGGCCCCTCCTTCTCCCGAGCCCCACCGTTCACAGCCTCCACTCGCACCTGATTCTCACCGCACCCGAGATGCAGGGAGCAGAGACTAGGAAACTGAGGCAGAGAGGCGAAGTGACTCACCCCCACCCTCTAGCGGGTGTGGTGATGGAGGGGCAGGAGTTAGACGGGACCCCTTGGGTACCCACCAACCACGGGCAGAGGGTCCTCTGAGTCGTCAGACACCCTGGGTCTTGGCCTAGCAGACGGCCCGCCTGCCTTCGCCACCACAGAGGGCGCGCTGGGCCACACGCTGCCAGGCTCGGCCCAGGCCTTCCGTCTGTGTTCGTCCCCACTGATGCCATCCTGCCTTCCAAGAACAAGGTATTCCATGGACTTCCCGGACTTTCCACCCACCAGGAAGAGAGGGAGCTTGAGAAGAACAGGTGTGGGATGGTGGGCAGCAGAGTTAGAACCGACAGTCGGTGGTGGAGGTTCCTGCCCTGGGCCCAGGCCCGTGGACGTTGTGCCCGCAGCCGACCCCGTCCACCCTCCTTTGCCACCTGTCCTCCAGGAATGGCCCGTCCCTGGGCCTCCCCATCTAGGAAGCCCCCCAACATCCCACCATGCAGAGTCTGCTCCCCACGGACCCACAGACACACCTGCCTCACGACACTGAGTCTTTAAGGCACTGAGTCTTCAGGGGCCTGGCCTGCCTCAGAGGGAACCTGTCCTTCCCTGTCTGGCTCCTGAGCACTTCTGTCCTCTGTGGCTTTGGTGGCAGCTGTTTATCCCTCTCCTACTTGCTCCCCCATCTCTGTGTTCCTGTCCTCCACTTCTTCCTTCATTCTTTCCCACCCAACCTCTAAGTTGTGGGGTACCAGCGGCCCCCCACGCATGTCCAAAATAGAGTCAGTGATTCCCCAACTTGCCTCACTCCGGCAGCCCCCCAAGCAAAGCGTCCCCCCACCCAGGTGCTCACATCAGAATCCCCGGGGTCCTTCCCCACGCCTCTCCCCTTGGTCTGCTTCTCCAGCTGACCAGCTGGGCTGGTGGCCTGGGGGCTGTCCCCTGCAGGTCTCCACCCTGATCCAAGGCACCAACATGGTCTCTGATCTCATAGTAGCCCTGCCTTCCTCTAAACCCCCTTCCATGGAAGTCAGAGCCACCCCTGCCCTGGACTCTTGGCCTGGCCAAAGTGTCTCTCAAGCGTTGGCTCCACTGGCTGCTCTCACGGCCTCAGATGGACGTGCCCCTCACACCCCGAGCCTTTGTGTGGGCTGCTCACATGGGATACCCTTCTGCCCTGACCACCTTGTCCACTCCTGCCGGGCTCCAGGCTCCTGGCCCTGCTGATCCCTGCCTGCCAGTCCGGCCTCCTCCTCCATGCCCGTGTGTGGAGCGGCGTCGGGTGGACACAGACGATGGACTGATTGAAGCGACGCCTGCAGTGCCTCAGAGGGTTCTTTTCTCTGCTTTACTTTCTGCTCCTGTGACTTCTGGTGCCTCTCTCTGGACCAGGAGGGACTCATTTCTGAAGCTCCCGGTGGGTTCCAGAGGAAGCGCGGGCTGAGAAGACGCCTCACGTTACCCCAGCAGCCAATCTCCCTCGGTTATGGGTGCGGCTCCTCTTAGCAGGAGGACGCATCACAGAGCCTCAGACCCCACGCGCCTGCTGGCACCCGGGCAGGCCCTGTGCGGTGCCCGCGAGGCTGAACCCGCTTGTAGCCCTGTGTGCCCAGCTGGCCGAGAGCGGCCAGGTGACACGGGTCACCCAGAACTTGGTAGCTCGGGCCAGGACCTCACGTACCCCTTGGAAGCCCCCTCCCCCGGGGTGGGTGCCGGTGGTCCCATGGGGCGTCCACCCTGCTGGACAGAGTCCCTGTGCAGGCAGCAGGCAGGCGCACCTCACTGTCCACATGGATGGCTCTTTATGGGTAAGACTGAATAGAGGGGCACTGTCCATGCTGACCCACCTGTGTCCCAGGGAGAGGAAGGGAGGGACGGGGTGTGTGCTGGTCCCCCAGCGCCCCGGGGTCACTCATGCTTGTTCCTCTTCAGCTTATTCTCAGCGTGCCAGAAGGAGACCTTGGCCCTCCGCAGCCCCAGAGCCCCCATCTCCTCCAAGTGAAGCCCCGAGTCCTCCGTAGCTCACAGGATGGCCTGCTGACCCCACCCCAGGCTCCCTGTCACCCACGGCTCTGGCCACATCACCTTCCTGTTGCCACCTCGGGCCCCTGCACTTGCTGCATCCTCTGCCCAGGACAGTCTTCTTCAGATGTCCACATGACCTGCTCCCTTGTTCCCAGGGATCCTTCCTGGCAGACCTGCTCACCTCCAATCTCTACCAGAAAGGCCCAGATCCGCCTGGACCGAGAGGGTTTCTTCTGAGCAGGAGTGAGGGACAGGGCCCTGCCCCTCGTGCTAACCCGGGGCCTTCTGCCTCCCTGAGGGTGGCGGCCACCGTGACAGGGCCCGTGGGCTGGGCATTTTCTGTGTGCCGGACCCACGGGCACGCCCCATATGCTGCTTGCCTGGTCCCCACACCGGCTGCCATGTCACAGCCGGAGATCTGGAGGTCAGAGGGGCCCAAGTTTGAGCAGGGCCTCTGAGCAGCAGCCTCGCTCCTCCTGCAGCCTCTTCCAAACTTGGGGCGGGGGTCAGGCCTAGCCTGCCGGGGACCTGCACAGACACCCCTTCCAGGCCCTGGGACCGAGGGGGGGGGGCACGGGGGTGGGGGAGGGGGGCCCCGGGAGCGGAGACATGAATGGCCGCGCCGGGCGAGGGCGGGAAGCAGCGGATGAGGGACGGGTGGGGAGGCAGCGCGCTGCCAACCCAAACAGCCCGGCGCGCCTCAGCCCCGTGTTTAATCCACAAAAATTTCCATGTGCCTCTGCAGCACTCGGGGAACCCGGCAACGGAGGCTGCTCGCTCGGCAAAATAAACAGCAGCCCCGTGCAGCGCCTCCCGGGCGTCCGTGCCCGGCTCAAACGCAGCGTCAGCCACCCTGCGGCCACCGCCGCCCAGGCCGCCGAGCCCCACACCTGCGGCTTCCGGAGGCCCGGAGCAGGGACGGCGCCCACGCCTCGCCCCGCGCGCTTCGTGGCCGGGGACCTGCCGGCTCCACCTGCCACCCCGTGCCAGGCGGGCATAGGCTGCACTCCAGTCTCGGGGCCCACGGTGGCCACCGCCCGGTGCCGGCCCTGGCCCGGTCCTGTAGCCCCTGAGAAGGAGGTGGCCCTGGAAGGCGCCGGCACGTGCTCCGGGTGGCCTGTCCCCCTCGCCCTCCTGCCGCCTGGCCTCCACGGCCGCGGTTTCCGGAGCCGGCCCGGCTAGGACAGCACCGTGGCCCCTTCCAGGCGGGTCCCTCCCCGGGTGGGAGGGGTGGCCCAAGCTCTGGGCTGGGACATCTATTTTTGGTGGTGACCAAGCCGCTGCTTAATATGCAGAACCAGCCAGGGGCAGGCTGTGCCCTGACCCACAGGGTGATGAGTTTAAAAAGAGGCCTATTTTGACCAAAATACATGTTTTTCTGAGGTTGGCCAAGGCGGCTGGGCTGTCCACTCAGATGAGGCTCTGCACGGCCCTCGTGCCCAGGCCCCCCCAGTGCCTTCCCGGCTGACCCCCATGACGGTGCCGTCGAGAGATCACCAGACAGCGCCCACGAAGGGCTCACAGCCCCGGGCCCTCGCGCTGTGCCCCACGCACGCATCTGTCTGCCTCTCCATGCCCTGCCGCTCCCAGACCAGTCGCACCCACAGAAGTTGACACGGGCTGGAACTAAATTTTTTAAAAATGTAAATCTGCTCTCTAGCCAATATTTGAGGCCTATAAATAGAGTTGCTCAGGAGAGACTAGAGGGTGGGGATTGTTCCCCAGACAGACTGGGAGAGAAACACCCCAGAAAGAGAGTAGTGCAGAGGGAGAGAGAGCAATTCCCAGGGTGCTGCCCAGGATATGGCAGGCAGGAGGCCCCCACGCGGCGGGGGAGGGGGAGGCCCAGATTCAGGACGGTTGCCCAGGGCCACACAGCAGGGTCAGACTGGCCAGACTGGCCTCTGACCCCTCCTGCCTGTTGGCCGGCCCATCCTCAGGCCCACGCTCTCTGAGCTCTTCAAACAGCTGCCTTCCTGGCTCTAGAACTCGCATGCTGTGTGTGCCACAGGGCCTTTGCACATGAGGCTCCTCTGGCCTGGGTGGGGACTGGCTCCTGAACCCACCAGCAGGACAAGGCATAGCAGTGCCAACAGCTCCCCTCCACTGATGGGTGAGATGGGGGCACCAGGAGCACTGTGAACTGCTGGGTCCCACACTATTGACTATAGGGGAAGGGCTTGAACCCCAGCCAATGGCTCCAAAGGGCAAAATGTAGGTGTGGGCTTGGCCCCCTGTGAAGTGGGAAGGGGGGATGAGGCCTCTCGGTTTGTGTGCGTGTCTGAGTGTGCACGTGGACGCTGAGTGTGGATGGGGGCAAGCCTGGATAAAGACCCCAGCAGGGTGCTGACAACAATGACCCCTTCTACAAAGCTCGGGGGCTGTGAGGGCGGGAGGGCAAGCAGGGGTGGGCAAAGTGAGACTGATTCTGTAGGACAGGGCCTGGCCTGGCTGTTTTGCAGGAGGTGGGACAGGCAAGGGCACTACGGGCCAGGGCTGCCCCTTCTGAATGGTCAGGTGGGGGATGGGGTCCAGAGGCCTGCAGCCCCAATGCTGACCCCTCCCTGACATCTGCACCTGGTTCTTCCCCATCCCCTGCTTCGTACAAAATGACCCCTGGGGTCATCCAGGCTGTACATGGCTCTGAGATGAGCGTCACCTGCAGCTCGGCTTAATGAAGTCCTACTTGCTCACGACAGTGGAGGTGGGCATGAGGCACTAGTGGACTCGGTTGGCCGTGCTCCACCATGGGTGCCCAGCTGTCCAGCCTCGGTCTGGGCCGAGCACCGCCTGACACCCAGGGTGGGCTCAGCCCTGAGGGTGATGTTCCTTTTGCAAGAAGCCATGTATATGGAATTTAAGAACACACAGGCTTGGGAGCCAGGCTGCCCAGGCCCCAGTCCTGGCTCTGACCCAGTGAGGTGGGACCTCAGGGAGGGACAGAGGCTCTGGGGGTCTGTAAGATGGGGATGATGATTAGGGTGCCCTCTCCTACGCTGGAGGTGAGGACTTAAGATGCAGAGGAACAGCCCAGAAGTGCCCAGCCAGGCTAGCTGTCCCCTCTCTCCATGGCAGGGTCAGGGCCTCTCGGGCTGGGGGCCTGTGGGCAGCAGCCATAGGACACCAGGCCAGATTAGGTGGCCCTGAAAGGACACATGCTCCTCTCCTCCTTCCTCCAAACTCACAGCAACCCAGCCAGACTTGGACAGAGGGGGAAACTGAGGCTCAGAGAGAACGCCGGCATGGCCCATGCCCCCAGTGGGAAGGTGTCCCTGGGAGTCTGGCACAGCCCCATGGGCCTCGTCCTTCCCGCACCTGCCCCCTCACAGTGGCTCAATCTCATGGGGACGGGACCCTCTGCTGGGGGACACGCGGGCACCACTGGCATTGCTTTTCACTGACTACCCCACCTCAGACCCCGCCCTCAGGGTTGGGATGGACCAGAAACAGACCTCACCAGCCAGTGCTGACATTGCTCCTAGAGGCCAGGTGCTTTGTGCCATCCAGAGGGGGCTGCTCCCTGGGGGGATCTGCTCCCTCCTGCCTCTTGGCCTCGCTCTGTGATCTACAGAACCAAGCGTGGCACGTGGGCCCCCGGGCGTCAGGCTGTGCTGGGGGACCTGTGGGGGCAGAGGCCACTGGCTGTGCCTTGTCCCTCTCTGCGGCCAGCTGTTGACACGGTGCCATGGAAAGGGCTGTTGGGCTGTCAGGGGAAGGTCGCCTAACATTCAGGCAAGTGAGTGTCAGTCGCAGGTGCAGAAATGCGGCATCTGGGGGGTGGATGGACGTCCCCATCACATGGACAACTCCAGCAGATCCTACTGCCTTCCACGGCATTGCTGGGGACAGCCGCTGGGCGGGACTCCATTCTCCAGCCTCCTCTGGGTAGAGCCACGTGGCTCGTTCTCACCCAGGGCACGTGGGCAGGTGTGACATGTCTACTTCTGGGCTTGGCTGTTAAGAGCCTGGTGCTGTTCTTTAGGCCTGGCAGGGGGTCTGGCCCGTTGCAACCTAAACCATCTCCGACCCCCATCTCGGCATGGAGAGGCCCTTAAATGCCTTCTGGCGGGAGAGCAGGAAGCTGAGCGGGAAACAGCAGTTCCCTCGTTTCTGAGGCACCTTCATCGGTTAGGCTCACCTGCATCTGAAATCACTCTACGGGGGGAGAGAGAAACCTGGAGATGTGCACATGGGCCATCGGACGTGCCTCAGCCCTACGGTGAGGACCGGCCGTGCGCCGTCTGCAGCTGGGGAGTTGGGCCTGGCAGCAGGAGGCTAGCGGGGTCCTGGGGCGTGGCTGTGCCTCAACTGCCTTCCCAAACCCTGTCTTGGGCTGCATGGTTTCCTAGAAATGGGGTCGCATCTCCTAGAACCTCAGCGACCCACCCGGGATGCTGCTCCAGAGCACGGACGCCAGCAGCTTGTTGGAACCCAGGTTGCACCATGTCCATGGCAGGGAAGAGCCTCAGCTCAGTCACCTCTTTTCTCACTGACGATCAAATAAGTGGCTTCCAGCTTCTTGCAGTTACAAACTAGTATGGCAAACGTCCTCGTGTGCACCACCCTAATCCTGGTGCTTTTCTTTCCTAGGAGTGGAGAGAGAGGTGCATCAAAGGGAACGTGTATTTTCATTTCCACAGTCGTTGCTGGGTTCCTTTCTGGCAGCTCTGCACCAATTACTCTAGGAGTTCCCACCCTCACCAGGAAGACAGAAGGATGTCTGTTTGTCCGCAGCTGCGCCAGCACGGGCTATGATCATTTCCCTGCATCCTGACTCCAGTGTGCATTTCCCCGGCCGCTGGCGGGGTGGGCATCTGCCCACATACGGTTGTTGGCCAAAGCTGGGCCGTCTTTCGAAAGCTGCCTCTGAGCCGGGCTCTAGGCGAGGCTGCGGGAGGGTGGCCTGAGGTTGGGGGACCGTACATAGGCCTCGGCACGCCACGAGAAGGGCTCCGACCTCAGGCTCCATTCAGGAGTGATCTCAACCCTGCCCTGGGGCCCCGAAGTCTCCTTGGGCGCTTGCTGGGCACAGAGACCCCCTGGCAGACACGCCCACCCCGCCCAGCAACAGGGGTGGTGGGGCTCCACGTCAAATGCAGCTTTCATTATAGGTTTATCTTTGAAACCCTAGACAAAACAGGGCTTGTGTGGTTTGACTGAAGGGCCAGCACCTCAGGACTCCGCCATCCACTAAGACGGCTCCTCAGGAAAGAAAAAATACACTAACCTTAAAATAACCAGTTCCCAGAATAGCAAACTAATGACGGCTTCTAAAGGGAGCCTTTGATCAGTCAGAGCCCCACGCCTTAGCCTATTTACGGCCGTGTCACTCAGAGCAGCTCAACAGCAAAGAGAGAAGTGGGGGGTGGGCCACAGGGGAGGTGGGGGTGGGCAGGGCTGCCGGTGCCCACTCCAGGCTGCCCAACTTTCTGATGCAACCAGCCCAAGCTGGTGGCGGGCGCTCAGGATGTCTACGGCAGGTCAGCCTGGAAATGCAGATTGCATAGACTGCCTCCTGAGTGTCACCTTTGCAGGGGGTGGGGGAGCCAAACAGGGGGAGATGGACGTGGTTATTCAGAACCAGAATCCCAGGCGAGTGGTCCGCGGGGCCCCAGGAGATGAGGTGTGAGCCATGGGCTCTGGGGGCACCAGGGAGGGGAAAGCTGGGAAGATTCTGTGCAGAGGGATCCCAGGAGGGGTCTGCAAGAATGTGTGCCCATTGGGGTGAGAAAGCATGGGAGGGGCACTAGGGCTGTGAGGTGGCGTGGGAGCTGCCACCTCCCTCCCAGCTGCCCGTTCCTCGGCACTCACCCCTCACTGTGTTGGGGGACTAAGGACTGCCCTGGGTCAAATGCTGGGTCCCCCCACCCACAAGACCATGCCAGCCTAAAGCTGCCCTGTCCACCAACCCTGTGTGGCTCGGCACTTGGAATGTGGCTACTGAGACCAAAATGTGGAATTTTAATTTGATTTAATTTTAATAAAATTTAAATTTAAATATAGACCCTTGATTCAGTTATTGGAAAACATGTAAGTATGTTTGGAATGACTCAGGCATGAGAATGTCCTTTTCCAACTGAAACTTTTGTAAAATCTAAATACAGACCAAGTGGCTCTTGTTTGTCCGAATTGAGATATGCTGTGAGTGTAACACACACCGGCTTCTGAAGAATGTCAACCATTCCAGTTTTTCATGTGGATTATATATTGACATGATACTAATTTGGATCTATTGGGTTGAATAAAATCTATTATTGCAACTAATTTCACCTGTTTGTTATTTTTTAAGTGGCTATTATAGAATTTAAAATTGTTCCTGCAGCCAGCATCCATGAGCTGACAGGAAGTAAGGGAGGTAGGAGGTACCTGAAGGCCTGTGACGGGCAGGGTGAACCCGAGCTTCGGTTTTCAGTCTCACCAGGGATGGGTGGTTGGGCATCGAGACCCAGGCCTGCCCCAGGTGGGAAGTCTTGCAGCAGAGACCTACATAAAGTGGGGACCCTCAAAGGGCTCTACATTCATTGTGAGGGTCCATGAGAAATAATTCACTCCCTGGGAAGATTATAAAGAAATGTGCCTCACTTGCTAAGAGCAAGGGAACAATTTTTGCCTTGCTCAACTTGGATACTCAGATTCACACCACCTGCGTAGTCTGGAAAACTTTGAGTTTAGACTCTGAAGACCAGGCTGGTAGTACACCCATGTGCATGTGTGGAGTGGAAAATACAAACACAAATCCTCCCTGAAGACCCCAACTTCACAACAAGCCTCAAAATTCCCAGAGATAAATTTTAAGATATACAAGCTTACAATTAAGCCCCCCCTCAAAAAAAAAAAAAAAAAAAGGAAATGAAATACCATGAATGAGAGCCATAAGAAATAAATAGAACCAGACAGGGATGCAGACTCAAAAAAACATTGGATACTGGAATTGAGAGAAGCTAAATATAAAATAGCCATATTTAATACAATTCGAGAAATGTTTAAACAGTTTAAGTATACAAGCAAAGAGAAAGATATGATGAAAAATGAGCTATCAGATATGAATAAGAGCCAAACAAAATTTCTATAAATAAAACATAACGATTAAAATTTAAAATTCACTTGACAGGTCTAACAGCAGATTAGATACAGCTGAAGAAACAATTAATGAACTGGAAGATGGATCAGAAGATTATCCAGAATATGGTACAGAGAGACAAAGTGATAAAAAGAAGAAAAGAGGTTAAGAGACATGGAGGGGAGTGAGGTCGTCCACTGCACATCTAATGAAAATTCCAGAAGGAGATAATGAGGCTAAAGCAAAATCTTAAGAGTCATTGGTGGAGAATAATCCAGAACTGATGCAAGAACCAAATCACAGATGAAGGTAACCCAGGCAGAGCAAATGAGAGAGATCCGTGAGCACATCCTAGTGAACATGCAGAGAACACTAGCATCAAAGCAAAGATCTTGAAGGCAGCCAGAGAAGGAAGACGGACTGCCTCCCACGGAGCAGCGATGCTCGCTCATGTCATTCTCAACAGCAACCGTGGAAGCTGAAGGACAGCCCGAGAACATTTCCAGTGTGCACAGAGAAAATAAACTTGTTATGCGAGGGTCTAGAGTCTTACAACCGGTGAAAATATATATTTTTTGAAAAATGTTAATTTATTCTTTTTTTCTTTTTTTATATCTTCTGAAAATATTTTTTGAAGAATGACAATAAAATGGTCACTTTCAAATTAATAAAATCTGAGGGATTTTGATTTTTCACTGAAGAAAATTCTATACTTCCACCAGAAAAATAGGATCCTAGATGTAAGATCTGAGGCGAAAAATAAATGACAAGTGACAAAGAGGCAAGTATGCAAGCACATTTAAACAAATATTGATTGTATAAACACTACCAATTAGTGGGCCAAAAAATAAATATGACTGAGCTAAAATATACAACAACAAAGCACGTAAGTCAGGAGGAGAGTGATTGAAGCTAGTCTTCCAGGTTTCTATTTTATTACGGATGTAGATAAAGGTAACAATTGCCTCTGGCGTGTGTCGTTAGATGTTCTAGACTGACCTCTACAAGAACTGCGATAGACTACCCTAGTACAAAATCAGTAGGGGAAGCGGAGCGAGAAATAATCAACCCACAATAGGCCAGAAAGAGAAGAAAAATAAACATTAAATAAGATATTTAGGACAAATGGAAAACACAATCCAAATCAATCCAAATTGATTGCCAGAAATCACACGAAGTGTAAATATTAAATGATTGTCAAAAACCCAGTCATATGGTCTTTACAAAGGACACATCCAGAACATACGGATATAGGATTAAAAAGAAAATGATTTAAAAACCTGACATCAAAGTCAGAAAATAAACCACAAGAAAAGAAAACTACAGGTCAGTATTTTTTGTGACTATAGTACAAACATTTTAAATTAGATATCAGTGAACTGAATCTAACAACTTATAAAAAGGATCATACACCATGATAAAGTGGGATTTCTCGCGAAAATGTGAGGTTAGTTTAACACTCGAAAATCAATTAGCGTATTACACCATTTTAATAAAATAAGGGATAAAAACTATGTGATCATGTCAAGAGATGCAGGATCTAGACACCTTAGACATCTAGAAAGTCTGAAATTAATCAATAATGACTCTATTATCATCTAGAGTCATATTTACCCTATGACTCTGGGTAATAATAGGAAATCAAATATCCATTCATGATAAGACCTCTCAACACACTGGGAATAGAGGAAAAAGTCCTCAACCCGATAAAACGTATGTAAGAAAATCCACAACTGACACCATACTTAATGGCACAGAGCTGCTTTCCCCACAGGATCTGCTCTAGCCACTTCTGTTCCACATTTTACTAGAAATCCAAGCCAGTGCAGTAAGGAAAAACAAAAAAATTAACGGCATTCAGATCGGAAGAAAGGTAGAACTGTCTTTATTCACACATGACGTAATCCTATCTGTAGGAAATCCTGAGGAATCAACAGCAACAACTAAAACTACCGGAACTAGTAACAGCAAGGTCACAAGACTGATAGAAAACAATCAGTGTGGGCCGAGCCCGTGGCGCACTCGGGAGAGTGCGGCGCTGGGAGCGCAGCGACGCTCCCGCCGCGGGTTCGGATCCTATATAGGACTGGTGGGTGCACTGGAGCAAATTTAATAAAGAAAGGTAATATTTATACACCAAACCCCACAACACACTGCTGAAAGAAGTTAAATGAGATGGGGGCTGGCCGGTTTGCTCAGTCGGTTAATGCGTGGCCTTGTAACATTAAGGTCAAGGGTTCGGTTCCCTGTACCATACAGTCTTAAAAAAAAAAAAGAAAGAAAGAAAGAAATTAAAGTAGATTGATAAATGGAGGGATATACCATGTTTGTGGATTATAAAACCCAGTTTTGTTAAGACATCAATTTCCCCCAAATGGATCTATAAATTCAAATATAATGCCAATCCAAATCCTAGTGGGATTTTTGTTTTTTTAATGAACAAGTTGATACTAAAATTTCTATGAAAATTTATAAAACTTAGAATGGGCAAAAACAATTTGAAAAAAGAACAAAAATAGAAGACTTCCAACATCTGACTTCACACTGACCGTGAAGTCCCCCGTCATCAAGACAGTGAGTGTGGGCTGAAGGACCTGCATGCAGACCATCAGAACAGAGCTGAGAATCCAGAAATAAACCCACATGTGTATGGTCAATTGATTTTTGACAAAGGTGCCATGACAACTCAATGGAGAAAAAATAGTCTTTTCAACAAATGGTGCTGGGGCAACTGGATATCGGTAAGTTAGAAAAAACAAAACAAAACAAAAAAAAGCCAACTTAGACTTTACCTTATACCACATCCCCAAATTGCCTCAAAATGTAGATCTAAATGTAAGAGCTAATTCTATACAACTTCTAGAAGGAAAAAATTGAGGAAAATGTCGTAACCTTGGATCAGGCAAAGAGGCCTTAAATGGAACATGAAGAGCATGAGCCACACAAGAAAAGACAAATTGGACTTCACTAAAATGAAAAACTTCTGTGATTTAAACAACGTGTTAAGAAAATGAGAAGACAGCCACTGAACTGCAGAGAATATTTGCAAGTCATATATCTGATAAAGGACTTGCCTCCAGAACATATAAAAACTCTTGCAACTAAATAATGGAGCAGACTACTCAATTAGAAAATGGGCAGAGAATGTTGAATAAACATGTCTCCAGAGAAGACTACAAATGGCCAATAAGCATGTGAAAAGTTGCTCAACATCATTAGTCATTAGGGAAATGCAAATCAGACCACAACGAGACACCATTACATACTCACTAAAAGAGCTAAAAGAAAGAAGACTAACCATACCAAGTATTTGCCAGGCTGTGCAGAAAGTGGAACCTTTATATACCCCTGGCGGGAGAGCCAAATGGTACAAACCCTTTGGAAAATGGTTTAGAAGTTTCTTAGAAAGTGAACCAGAAGTTTACCTTATGACTCTAGGTAATAATAGATCAAGTACATAAGAACATTCCAATGACTATACAGAAGATGTGAACAAGACAATTAATTAACAAGCTTGTTCTAGTGGACATAAATATTACACGGCACCCAACAACTTCAGAGTATGCATTGCTTTCAAGTACAGAAGGTACATTTACAAAGATTGACCACATATTTTACCATAAGTCACATTTCAAAACATTCCAAAGGACTGATGTCATACAGACCGCTTCCTCTAACAATAGAGCAGTATTATTAGAAAGCTCTACCACAATTATAACACCACAAAAATCACATCGCTAAATAACTCCCAGGATAACAAGAGGTTGTAATGCAGATTAGAAAGATACATGTAAATGAAAATTACAATGAGATGCTATATATCAAAATGTGGGGTGCAGTTTGCGTGATACTTAGAGGAAAGTTTATAGCCTTAAATGCATACCTTAGACATCTAGAAAATCTGAAATTAATAATTACCTAACTTAAAAAGTTAGAGAGAGAACAATATATTAAGACGAATAAATAAAAGGAAGAAAATAAAGAGAAGTGAATTAAACAAAACAAAACCTACAACAGAGATGATGAACACAGGGAAAAGTTTATTAAAAATATTAATAAAATCAGCACACAGCTGGCAGGCTTGACCACTGGGGAAAAGGTGAAGGCACACTTGAACCATACTGGGAATAAAAAAGGGACTAAATGCTGATGCTACAGAAATAATAGTAAGTGGCAATAAATTTGAAAACTAAGATGAGATACACAAATTCCTAGAATACACAGCTTATCAAAAGTGACATAAGATGAAATAGAAAACCCGAATAGTCCTCAACCATTAGAGTCACTGAACCAGTAATTAAGAATCCTCCCATAAAGAAAACACCAGGCCTAAATAACTTTATCTTCAAATTCCACCAAACAAGAGAAAACAATTCTAATCTTATATGAAATATCCCGGTGCACAGAAAGAAGGAAAACTTCTCAGCTCAGTCTGCGAGGCTCACGTAAATTTAATACCAAACTCTGATGAGGACAGTAGAAGAAAGGAAACTAATGTTGTGTATGTATCTCACACATAAACATTGACACAAAAATTCAGAATGAAATACTAGCAAGTAGATTTCAGCGGTGTTTAAGAAATAATACACAATGTGAAGGATTGTTGGGTAGTGGGGGAGAGGCTGGAGACAATATAGGCTGGAAAAATAATCCAAGCAGGGGATGCTTAAGGCCTAAAGGCAGCAGGATGTGGGGCTGGGGGGGAAGGACGAACGGATGGGGGGACATCCAGGGGAATTTCCCAGGGTGACGACGCCTCAGGGTCCAGCTTGCAGGCCTGCTGGATGGAGGAATCCGTCTGAGATGAGGGACAGGATGGCAGTGCCTGGCGGCAGAGTTCTGGGTAGCTGGGCCTGTCTGTGTCCAAGGGCAGGGCAAGAACAGAGCTCAGTAGAGGGGTGGTGGTGGCCGGCCGGGGGCCTTCTTGTGCAGGAGCAGGTGTGCCTGACCTGGTTTCTGGGACCGGAGGCGGTGGAAGGAGTGTCAGCTAGTGGGGGCCCCTTGCCCCCCAGTGCTCTCTGAACTGGGGCATGGAAACCCAGGACTCCCCTGTGTCCGGCTCCGAGCCACGAACATTTCCGGCAAAAACAGAGAAGAAAGAAACTCTCCCAGCCCACTGTGCTCCTCATATCAGCAAAAGCAGTGTGAGCTTAGCTTGCAAAATAAACAGGGCCCAACGTCAACACCGCGGCAGGTCCTGGGGACCAAGCTCAGAATACGTGCTGGGGAGGAGGGTTGCGCAGCCTCCTGCATGGGTTGCTCGGAGCAGCCCTCATGCGGCCACCAGCCCTGCGTGGGACCCGGGGGAGCCTGGCGGAGCTGGGGGCTGGGCAGGAGTGGGCAGGCTGGGGAGCGGCCCAGGCCATGCTCTTGGGACTCCTGTTGCAGAGACTGGCAGGGCACGCCACCCTGTCTGAATCTGCCCATTCCCCTGAGCGCTGACACCCACGTACCTTGCGGCCTGCCTGTCCCCCCAGCCTCAGTTCTCAGTGTTCCTACCCAGCCTGCCCTCCAGCGCACCCCTACGTTCATAAAACACCTTCTTGTTTTCTCCGTCTCCCGCCACCTCACATCCCCCACTGTCGGTGGCTGCCTTGGGGACTGGCTCTTCACCTAACTGTGTGACCACAGGTGACCACTCTGCCTCTGTGGGCCTCAGTTTCCCCACCTGTAAAAGAGGATTTGTTTGGGCAAATAAGAGTCCTCTCCAGAGTAAAGAAAACAGTAATGTAGGACGGACGCTGAAAGAGTACGAGAGAGCTTTGGTGGCGTTTACACCTAAGTACACAAGCAGTGCTTCAAAGCCTCCCGTCCAACAAGGACAGGGGCCAGCGGGGGGCAGACCCGAGGTGTGCGGGCTCCCGCGTCTGCGGTGGTGGCTGGGGCGTATGGGGTGGCAATGAGCAAGGCAGAGGTGGACTGCCAAGCCAGGCTTGGGGGGACGGTGGCCCAGGCACAGGGGCATCCTGCAGGATGTGGGGCCCTGAGCCGGTGCAAAGGCACCCCACTGCTGAGTCAGTTTTGACAAGGCTGCGGGGCTCTGGTGAGAACGGAGCCTGAGGGAGAGGGGGGTCCTTCCCAGGGAAACCCAGGCACCCCTGCACAAGCTCAGCTGGCCTCCCTGCAACTTCCTGCAGGAGGACGCTCCAGGCCTCCCTGGCGCTGAGAATGCTCCACTCCCGAGAGTGGGGGCCAGCTGACAGAGCGTCTCAAAGGTGCCCTCCTTGCTGCTGCTCTCAGGGCCCCCTGTCCTGTGGCTGTTGAGGTGGACTGGGAGGGGACACTCTTCCCACTGAGGGGCTGAGCTGGGATGAGAAGGCAGCTGGGGGCTGGGGCCTGGACTCCCTTCTGGCCTGCAGCCGGCCTGGCAGGGGAGGGTGAGGGGGGAAGGCCCAGGGGCTCTGCTGGGGTTGGCGGGGTGGCTGGCAGTGCCGCACTGTGGGCCCGCCGGCTCCGAGGGCGGGCGGCTGCTGGGTTTCCTGTCCCCTACTTCCCAAGTCAGCAGGATTGCGCTTGGGTTGTTTATGGTCCCGATGGCTGCATTGATAACTGCAATAACACAGGCCCGGGCCATGCCACCATGCCCTCTGGGCCCAGAGAGGTCCTTTCCCAGGGTCTGTCCCCGAGGGGGGCATCAGTCAGTGGCAGGGGAGGGGCCGGGCAGACTGCCACCGGTTGAGCCAATGCTGGCCCATGGCTGCCTCTGCCGGGTCCGCAGGTCTCCATCTGCCCCCGATGGACAACTTGGTTCCAGGCCACACCCTCTCAGGGGCTGAGACTCAGTGTGGACCCCGGGGGCTGCGTCTACCCCAGAGACCCCAGGCAGGGGGTTCAGCCAGCTCCCCGGGAGCAGAGGGGGATGCTGATAGCACAGCCCCAGCAACCGCTAAGCGCTGCACACACAATCTCCCAGGGTCCTCACAACCCTGGCTTAGAGCCTGACGGGCCGAGGCTGTGGGCGCTGTGGGGACGCCAGGACGTGGCCCAGCTTTGTTCTTAAAACTTTCCTGCAGGGATCAGGGACTCCGGAAAACACTTTGCTTTGTTGTTCAGATCTGATGAAATGGGCACATCATTCTGTCCCTTCAAGGCCAGCGCTGGCCCCACCTTAGCCCACCACACTGACCTTGGTCAACCAAGCGCTGTGTCCTTGTCCTCACACCCCAGCAGGCAGCCGGATGGCCACTGCCGAAGCCCGGGAAGGGGGTGCTGCTGCTCAGGAGACCCTGCCCGCCACCCACTTTCACTCCCAAAGAACGTCAGCCTCCTGGTCTGGGCGTAACGGGGTGGCCTGTCCCGCAGAGCAGCGGGCAGAGTCATAGAACAACCAGGAACAGTAGGGTGGGGGTGGAACTGGACCTGACAGGCAACTGGGGGAGCTCATCTGGAAGTGGTGACAGTGGGGGTTGGAGCCAGTCAGCAAAGGCTGCCTTGGCCGGGGATGTCCACGGGCTGGGTGACACTCCCTGGCTCTGCCATGGCTTTCCCTGATATCTGCAAATGTCCGCCCTGCCCTCAACACAGGGTACCCAGCTCTGCCGTCCTAGGCATGCCAGCCAGGAGTCACCGGGCCCTCGTGCAAAGAAGAGGGAAAGCCGGGAAACGCCTCATTCATCAGGCAGCAGAGACCAGGTCTCCTAGGCCTCTGAGCCCGACCGGCCTTGTGAGCTTCCCTCTCCCAGATCCTGGTTCCCATGCTTGGCAAAGGCCACAGCACGTGCCCTGCTGGGGCCTGTGTCGACAGAGAGTGGCAGGGCCCTCCAGTGGGGCTCAGGGTACTGAGGTCAGGCTGCCAACAGCTGGTCAGGCCCAAAGCAAGGGTCCCAGTGTGCACCAGCCCTCCCTCTCTCTGCCTGATCCCATTTACTGGTCTTGGGGGCAGATTGTGCCAGGTGGGGAGGGGGTGATGCTTCAGGCCCCGGGGCCCTGGAGGGGGCCAACTTGTCCCAGGAGCGTGGGCTGGGCTGGGCCAGAGCCAGGCGTTGCCAGGGAAACCAAGCAGCAGGCCCACTCCTTGCCCAGCAGAAATGTCTCTATTTTTAGCCTCTCAGCTACTTTCAGATAAAGTCCATGCAGACCAACGAGCGGTGCTGCAAGATAACAGTCCGCTTGAAACCACAGAGACTTCAAAGGGCAGTGGCAGGCTGGGCTGCAGCCTGAGAAAGGCCCTCCCACTGCCCAGACACTCCTGCAGCTCCGACTGCCCTGGGAAGAGGCTCATGGCAGACAGGCTGGGCCATGGCCAGAGCCTGGCAGGGAATGGGGCGTCCTGGTGGCATAGGCTTCGTGGGCTGAGAGCCCTGGCATCCTGGGGCAGTGGGAGCTCAGGCCCCAGGACACAGAGTGGGAGCCACAGGCCCTGCACCCCACTGGACACCCAGCAGGGCCCTGGCCAAGGCACCATCACCTCCCACCCTAGTCAGGACCCTACAGGGGAGGGTCAGTGGAGGCTGAAGGTGGCCTGGCCAGGTGGGACCAGGACAGCCCTCCCATTCCATCCCGAGCCGACCCCTCCCCTAGCACATTCGGTCGGGTCCATGACAAGCAGGAGATGCCCCTCCTCCCATGAACACTCAGAGTCACCCTGAGTCCTCGGCCTGCCTCGAGTGAAGGCCCTGGACAGCAGGACCTAAGGAAGGCCGGGTCAAGAGGCTCCCGCCACCCTCCACTCCGGGCGCAGTGGGACCCTCTTGCTGCACAAAGCAGACGGTGGGAGGCGGCGGGAAAGAGTGAGGTTGTGGAAAAGGACCTGATTTGTGCCTGACCTTGAAGTCCTGCTCCCTCCTCATCGGGGCAGAGGCAGGGCCGTGGGCTTGGGGAACTGGCAGGAAGGCCTCAGGTTCCCTGGGGCACACGTGTGCGGGGACTGAGGAAGCCACATGTAGCCGAGGACTGTGCTGCCCACCTTCCATGGGACGGTGGTTTGCAGGAACTCCAGGGTGGGGGTGGCGGGCAGCTGGTGCCACTTGCCAGTAAAGACGCCACTTGTCAGAGGACTGGAAACCAGGCCGGCCTAGCCCCCTTCTGTGGGGACAAATGCCCAGCCCCGGGGGTGGTGGGGAATGGTCCTGAGCCCCATTCCAGGGAGGTGGCATGTGGCTGCAATGGGCATGGGGGGCAGAGAGGGAAGGATGGAGAGGAGCAGATCCTGGCACCATCATAGTCCCAAATACATGCTTGGGACTGAGCTGGGAGAGACACTGCCACGCTGGCCCAAGGACAGTGACTGCTGGGGCAACGCTGTGTTGACCACCAAGCCGTGTGGCCCAGACACTGGAGCCTACCTTGTCTTCCACCCGGTTCAGGCGGGCGCCGATGGTGTTGCTGCCACGGTCCTTGCTCTTTTCTGTGGGGTGAAGCACCAAAATCAGGGAAACATATTGGGGCAGGGGCAGGGTGACAAGGGGGAGGCAGCTGAGGGCCAAAACGCCTCGGCTGTGTGGGCATCCTTTTGTGTGCTCCTGTGGGGGGCATGTTGGTGGCCTGGACCTGGGCTCTGTCCTGCCCCCACCCTTTCTATCTCTAGGACGTCTGAGGATCTGTCAGATGGGGACAGGGCACACTCTGCCCAGGGGCTGCCTGAGGTGGTGGATGTTGTGGCTGCACAAATCCAAGACGTCCTGCCCCCAGGGTGGCGTGGCCTTGCCCCAGGCCTGGGGAATGCTGCGCCCCAGCTGTCCCCGCCACGCTCTCCACACCGGGAGCTGCAGCTCCTGCTTGAACTGGAGCTAGGGCAACCCTGAGGAATGGGCCGAGCCACGTGCTCCCCTGTGTGACACCGAGCCCTGTGTCCAGAGGACATGGGAGTTGGCCGCAGAGCTGAAGGACTGGGGCTCGCGTTGCTGCTGGATGCTCTTCCTCCTCCAAACCCGTGCCCAGGGAAAGCCCTCACTAATGGCCCCTTTAGTTCTGAGCCACTGCTCACCCTACCTGAACCCCACCCCCAGGCCCCTTCCATCACCAGCATCTCCCTGGCTTCTGGAAAGTTGCTCACTGGGTCACATTTTACACTCAGAGCCTGACTTTTAACGCCCTGGAAGTTTGTCATTTAGAGAGACCCAGGTGGGTTCTTAGCAACCCAAAAACTCCTTTGTAAAGTGCATTCGTTCAAAGCCACTTTGCTCAGGGTGGGGCTATCCGCCCCTCTCTCTGGCTTTCATATCATATCATGCACTCTAGAGGACCAGCAAGCAGCCTGCTCTGATGGTGGGGAGAGGAGGTGGGGTGCAGGGTTGGGAAAAGGAATCCAGCACAGGCCGCCACATGCAAGGTGCCCGCTGCAGAGACCCACCTGAGACGGAGATGAACAAGGAGGGCTTGCCGATGGACTGGTCCAGCCTGGGAGGAAGGAGACAGAGACCAGCTCATGCTTGGCCCGAGCAGTGCATGCACGCCCAGCCCACTGGGGGGTGGACAGGCCGATGTGTCCAGCAAGACAGCATGGTGTGCACCCACTAGGTCACGCCCCCCCACATGCCCAGACCTGCCAGGTGCCCCCGACCCCCCAGAGCCTCATGCTTTTGAGGAAGCCAGGCAGGGAGCTCAGAGATGAGAGCAGTAGTTGGGCTGCCCCTTACACCTGCTCTCTGGGCAGGGGCTGTGGGGTCAGTGATGGGAGAAGCAGCCCGAGACCCCGGCCTCACCTATGGCTGAGACGGGTACACTCTCCCAGCCATACCCTGTAACACACAGTGCTAGATTCCTGGGCTAGCCCACCATGGAAGTACAGCTGTCTGAGTCTGTGCAGGCCCCAGGACGGTGCTGCTGCCAAGGGATCAGGCTCTCCAGAGCCCAGGCCAGACACGCAGAACATGTTGGCTCCCAGTGGTCAGGGTCCCCAGGTGCAGGCCCAGGGTTTGGAGCCCTGTGGGGTGGGGTCTTGCACCAGGTGTGTCTCCTCCTGGGCCTGGGCTCGGCCCCTTGCTCAGGGGTGGTGCAAGAGGCGGGTGGGCTGTGGGGTGCCCTGGAGTCAGGGGGTGTAGAGCTGGTGCTGTGGTCAAGCAGCAGGGAGGTGGGTGCTTTCCTTCCCTTCATGTCTTCCCCCATCCCAGCTTCTCCATCCACTCAGATTCGGCAAGGGCAGAAAAACCAGAGATGCCCTAAGTGTTGGCTGTGAACAGAGTCCACGGCCCAGTGGCTCTGGCTCCATGGGGGTGAAAAGAGGAGTGGGGTATGGCTGAGGAGGGAATCTCAGGGTCTCAGCCCTTTTTTTTCCCTTGGCCCAGCCAGGCTGAAGCGGGCACTGCCCATTGTGAGGGTGGCCAGGTCGTGACCCCCACCAGGCACCACCACACCCACTCCCTGTGCCCCCGCCTGTGCCCACCTTCTCTGCAGCTCTTTGATGCGCACCATGAGATTGAGGTGGCCCTGAGAGTACTGCTCGATGACATCCCGCACATCATAAGGCTTCCGTGCTTGCTGTGGGACAGAACGACATGTGTCACTCCACCTCTCTGTGCCCCAGTGGCTCAGCTCTAAACACAGTGACAGTGATGGCACCTACCTTGTGGGGCTTGCGAGGACTTAGGGGTTTACCCATGTGGTATGGTGGGGTGGCCTGGCCCAGAGTGTGCATAGTAGCACACTTCTCCCCAGTGGCTTGTCCGCTGGGGGCTGGGTGACCCTGGGCCGTCGGCTCAGCCTCTCTGGGCCTTGGCTTCCTGTCTATTCACCAGCAGGGACCTGCCTGCTCCCCTTCCCAGGATACTGGTGCCTAGTTCTCAAACAGTCTTGGGAAGAGGTGGTCCAGCCGAGGGGCCAGAGGAGCAGCACAGCGTCCAGGCGCTGGCTGGGGGACGCAGCCCTGTGCAGCCACCACCTGCCTGGGCCCCAGACCAACCCTGCACATACTCATTGGCAGCAGCCCCCACCATTCTCAGGGTACGGGGTGGTCTGCCATGCACCCTTCCCAGGCAGTCCCTAGTGCCGGACAGAAGGGGCCCCAGGCAATAGTCTCGGCCTGCAGCACTTGCCCTGGGTGACAGGCATTTTCTGGGACTCTCTGGTGGGCCTGGGGCCACGTGGGGCAGGGCAGGTGACCTTAGGCACCCAGGCTTGGCG
The DNA here is from genome assembly GCF_027409185.1 of Cynocephalus volans. Taxonomy (NCBI): domain Eukaryota; kingdom Metazoa; phylum Chordata; class Mammalia; order Dermoptera; family Cynocephalidae; genus Cynocephalus; species Cynocephalus volans. Next base: position 166,307,010 of record NC_084463.1, read on the forward strand.
CCAGCTCTAAGCCCATACATGGGGCTCAGGTGACATCACCAGAAACCACAACAGAGAAAATGAAGCTTCTCATGATGTCAGCAAAACCTCAAGCTGCATTTATGGCTTTGTCCCCTGGGGCCCTCGAGCTGAGGGTCTCTGCCAGGTAGCAGCAGCAAGGCTGAGTGGGGGTTTGAGGGCCGGGAAGCCAGAGCCATGTAGAAGAATAGATGAGCCCTGGCTCCGAGGGCCACAGCAGCCAGGTGGGGTGGGGCACAGGGTGGGCCTCAGCAGAACTCAGGGAGCCCCAATGGAGATGAGGTGGAGTTTACTGCCTTTTGCTGGGGAATTGAAAGGGCCCAAGAGACATGCCACGCAGCTCGATGGGTGTGGCCGGCCAAAGTCAGAGGGAGGCAACTGAGGCAGAGGACAAGAGAAGCAGCAGCTCAGGTGCCTGTCAAGGGTCAGGGCTGGGGCTGGGGACATGCCCTCCCTGTCCACCTGAGGCCTACCTCTCCCTGGGGTTCCATGACAGAGACCAGGCCTACCCTAACCTAAGGGGGTGGCCACTTTTGCCTTCCAGAAAGATGGGGAGCCCCCGAGGGCAGGGCCCTGCCTCAGGTCTCTGGCTACCCACCCTTAGCTGTGGGCACAACTCTGACAGGTTCAGGGGTTCCACCACCAATGCTGGAGGCTTGACAGAGTTTTTGCAGAATCCCTTACATTGTCCTGGACCCCAGGAACCCCAAGGCAGGGCAGAGGCCTCCTCCCCACTAGGGGCTGGGCCACAGAAGTCCAGGAGGGTTATGCCCCCCACAGACAACAGCAGGTGAGGCACTCAATGGCAATACCCAGCCCCCCTCTGGGCCCTGAGTGTGAGACCCTCAGACTGGAAGGCTGGGACAGAGTCTGCTTCTGCACCACCTCGCTGTGCCCTGGTGGAGGAAGGACCTGCTGCTCCTGGGGCCCATGCTGGACACCAGAACCACCTGCACCGTCTGTAGCCTACACACAATGCCCATCATGGGGTCGGGCACGGAATGAGACTCTAGGCAGACCCTCTGACCTACTGTGCACTCAGTTTAATGACAGTCACAACAGCTGCAGTTCGGTACAGTCTGGTGATAATGTACCCGGGTCTTAGTTTCTCCTGTAAAATGTGGATGCAGAGCCCTGCTCCTCCCTTCTATAAGATGGGCTGCTGAGCCCTGCTCCTCCCTTCTATAAGATGGGCTGCTGAGCCCTGCTCCCCTCTGTAAGGTGGGCTGCTGAGCCCTGCTCCCCTCTGTAAGGTGGGCTGCTGAGCCCTGCTCCCCTCTGTAAGGTGGGCTGCTGAGCCCTGCTCCCCTCCGTAAGGTGGGCTGCTGAGCCCCGCTCCCCTCTGTAAGGTGGGCTGCTGAGCCCTGCTCCCCTCTGTAAGGTGGGCTGCTGAGCCCTGCTCCCCTCCGTAAGGTGGGCTGCTGAGCCCTGCTCCCCTCCGTAAGGTGGGCTGCTGAGCCCTGCTCCCCTCCGTAAGGTGGGCTGCTGAGCCCTGCTCCTCTCCGTAAGGTGGGCTGCTGAGCCCTGCCTTGCTCTGTCTGACCGAGAAGAAGAGAGGATGAAGTAAGCTAGTGGGTGAGAAAGGCCAGGGAATCTTGAGCCTGCACCAAGCCAGAGCCAGAGGGGTCTGTGCCTGAGCCTTTCCTTAGCACATGTTGAAGGTGGCTCTGAGTCATGGCTGTCAGGCTACTGTGGAGCAAAGTGAAGCGTGTGGCACCTCTGGGCCTGGTGAGGTGTGGGGCTGGCGGGGGTAGGGAGGGGGACTGGCTGAGTCCAGAGCTTGAGGTGGTGCAGGCCCGGCCCTGGGGTGAAGTGGGCCCTTGTGCTGGTTCCCAAGCAGCCTGGGAGCCCACGGGCCGCTGCATCCCTGTGAGTGTGGGATGTGTGTTAGGAGCCTCTGCAGACCCAAATGCAGACAGGCGAGCCCATGCGAAGGGGTGTGTGCGTGTGTGCACATCTGCAGGAGCGGGGACTGGGGGGCCTTGAGCAGGAGCTCCCCCGCCCCTTTGGCCCTGGCCTCACCCCATGCAGGGCACAGCCCAGGAAGGACAGTGGTAGCTGGCCGGCACCCAGGACCCATGGCCTGGCGGCACCCAGGCCTGCTGAGGCTTATCTTGGAGCCGCTGAGCTCCCCACCAGGGTCTGGTCAGGGCTTGAGGGGCCTTTGTTGAGTGGCTGCCTGGGGCCTGGCTGGAGAGATCACCCCAGCTTTCTCTGCAGAGCTGATTTCCCTGGCAGCAGGAGGAGCCTGCGATGGTGAACATGGGAGTTCTAGGCAAACATGAAGGCCCAGAGGCTCTGGCTCCTTGGGCCGGACACCAGGGCGGCCAGCCAGGGACTTATCAGCTAGCAAGGCAGGCAGGGGGCCGCCTGCCACGTCTACAGCCCCTGAGGCAGGCTGGGGGTGGGTGGGGTGTGGGCAGGCAGACAGGCTGTGTGGAGGAAGGGAAGACATCCTGAGCGCTGGGCCGGGGTGGGGGCAGCCCTTGGAACCCTACAGCGCTCCTTGCTGCCAAGGGCTCCCTCCTCCCCCATCTCGGCTCCTCCTTCCTGGAGGCCTCCTGCTCCCCATTGCTCCATGCTGCCAGGAGCAACGAGGGTCTGCATGATCTGCTGGGTGCCCCCAGGCCCTGAAAGCAGCCCCTGGGAAGCTGGCGTCCACCCCAGCACAGTCCTGCAAGTCCCAGTGGGCTCTGGGCTCTGCTCTACCCTGCATGGGACCTGCTCTGCAACCGCAGTGGCCCACTGTCTCAGGCTGAGGGGCTGTAAGCAAGCTGTGTCTATCCTGTGACCTGGCTGGGCAGGCACGGCCTGGAGCTGGACACAAGGTGACCGCTCTAAGGGGCTCAGACAAGTCACCAGGCCTTAAGGATGGCTACCCCTGAGTGCAGCTGGTTCCTGTGTCTACAAATGTGTTCTCAAAGTGAGGACTAAACTTTCCCCCACTCCCATCCCCTTGGATGAGGACAGTCCCCATGGCAGAGCCTGCTACCAACTGGTGCTCTCTGGGGCTCCAAGGGGCTGCTGTAGGAGACCCCCCCGCCCTGAGGAGGAGCGCTGATGGCTCACGTGAGCCCAGGGCTCCAGCCCCACCTGGCCAAGGGGACCCCACCTCTCACAGCGCAGCCCAGGCTTCACCTACACTCTCCTGACTCACATGGGGCAAGGGAGCCAGGCACAAGAACACTGAGGTCCGCAGGATAGGGCTCTGGGCTCTGGGGACATCACTCTTGCCTGGGTGCCTTGGGGCAGGCTTTGCACACTCTCCCAAACCCTCCGACGTCACCTGCCCATCTCTCACTAACACCACCTCTCACGACCCACAGGAGGATTGAGTGAGCCAACAGGGATGCTGCTTTCTAATTCGGGAGGAGGAAGGCAGCGTGTGTCCCCAGCTCCAGGCTGGGCCTCAGGGGACACGTCCTTCCAGGGGCCTGCCGTCTTTGGGAGAGAGGGTTTCCTAGGGACGAACACTGATGTCATCACAGGGTGTTTGCTGGGCAGGGGTCAGGACTCAGATAGGCTGCCTGTGCGGCTGGGGGTGATCTCAGCAGCTCCACTGCGGGCAGGAGAGAGCCCAGGAGGGGCTTGTGCTGCCACAGCGGGCGGCCCAGAGCAAGAGGGCTCAGCTCACAACTCACCTGGAATTTCTTCTTGGCCACAAAATACTGCATGCGCCGGATGACCTTGATGGTGGCTCGATGGTGCTCCCGTAGCCTGCAGTGGAGAAAGGAGAGGAGGGTGTGAGTGGCCACCCTGTGTCAGTCATCCCCTCGCCGTGCTGTCAGGGGTTCAAGAGCTCCTGCTGCATGTGGACTGGACCCTGCCAGAAACAAGGAGAATGTCCAACTCCATGGGATGGAGACTTTCCAGGCCATGTCCTGGTGGGGGCTGGAAGGGAGGCTGGGGGCAAGAGGCTCTGGAAGGTGAAAGGTTTCATGTCACCCGTGAACGGGAAGAGGGACCCTGGTCTGGCTTGTGGCTCTGAAGGTGGGTGGTAGGAGTTCGCCATGGCTGTGCCCCTAACTTGAGGCAGTCATGGAAACTTCCTTCTACCCTTGGGGCTTCAGGATTCTGCTTGGTAAGTTGGGGTATGGGTGCACATGGATGCCCAAGGCCCCTTGAGGTGGGTAGTTCTGCAGCCCCCAGACAGGCAGCACTCAGAATGTGTGAGGGATGCAAGACAGCTAAGGAGGGAGTTACCACCTGAGCCACTCTGTTAAGGGAGCTGCACTGCTATGCCTCCAAAGTTCCTTCTGGAAACAAAGATCCTTCTAGAAACATCATCCAAAAAGGAAACACAAGAGAGGACATATACGAGTATGTGCACAGAAAGACGTCTGGAAGAAACATGGGAACGGAGGGCTTTTCCTTCTGGCTTTGAAGCTCATACCCAACTAAACCTTCTGCTGGAAACAACTACAGCAGCCACACTAAACCACAGTGACAGCAGCCACACTAAACCACAGTGACAGCAACCACACACAGCTGTTTGAGGGCTTTGGGCTACAAGAAAGACTTGAAGGGCTAAGACCCCAGAAAGAAAGGACACAGACTCGAGGTTGTACTTCCCTTCTGAGCATCTGTCCACTCATCGTGTGGGGCACTGACACCAATCAGGCAGTGAGGGCTTGGGGGCTGCTGAGAAACACAGCAGAGGCCAGGGCTACAAAGATATCCAGGACATGAGGGGCAGGGTCCTGGTGAGTAGGGGACATAGAGCAGTGAGCCCCCTTTCACGCAATTTCCCCAGAGCATGTGTGAGTTCCTGAGCTGCACAGGTAGGTGAGATTTAAAGAAACTGAGCTAGAAACAGCTGCTAAGAGAATAAAAAGATAAGCAGAGAACTCGGCAGATTCATGTCACTGGGGAGAGAAGCACTGGGAAACACCCGAAGTTTTCAGTTAAGACCCCCAGAGCCCCACACTGTCTCAGTCCCTGACTGGAGCAAGGTGCTCTGTCCAGGCATTTTTTGAATGCCAGAGGAAAATAAAATTATCCATCAGGAGATAATACCATTGAGCCTGTACATGTTTTCATACACAAAAAGACTGAAAACCAAGGGAAAGACAGACCATAGAAACAGAGCTAAAGGTGTGGTATGCTCAGTAGCCTTAAATATGGTTGCTCCTCTCATCAAGAGACAGAGTCTGTTTCCTACTACTTGAATTTGGGCTGAACTCATGATTTAACGTGACTGGAATAATGCTGGGGAATATACACGTGTATGACTCACATGATCTTGGGATGTGGCTATGCAGACAAGCCTGAGCTCGCTGGCTGGAGGGGTGGAGAACTGAGTCTCCCCAGCCAACAGCCAGCACCAACCCACAGACATGTGAGTAAGGCCATCCTAGACCAACCAGCCCCAAATAGTGGCCAGATGACCACAGCTTCCTGAATCACCAGAACAAAGCTAGCAGAACTTCTCAACTGAGCCATGTCCAGATTTCTGCCCCACAGAGTTGTCAGCAAAGAAAATGATCATTTTAAGCCACCAAATTTACGTGTGATTTGCCAAGCAGCAATAGATAATTGATAAAGAAATTGGGACTCAGAAGCAGGGTATTGTGGTATCAATATCCTAAAACACATGGCATTGATTTTGGGGCCAGGCATTGGGCAGAGGCTGGAGGAGGAGGCAGATCACAAGATATTGGATTCTGGGCTGACCCTGTGGCGCACTTGGGAGGGTGCGGCGCTGGGAGCACAGCAGCGCTCCTGCCGCGGGTTCGGATCCTATATAGGGATGGCCGGCGCGGTGCGGCCGGTCACAAAAAAGACAAAAAAAAAAAAACCCCCAAAACAAGATATTGGATTTTGAGCATGATGATTTCTATAACTGGGTAAGTCTTTTAGGTGTCTTGGAGGGGTGAGTGAATTTTTCATTGGGGGGGGGATATGAAAAATTATGGCCAGAGGGCAGACTGTGATTGGTTAAAGATGGGTGTAATCCTTTGTAGTTCCTCTCATTGAGAGTTGGAGTCTATTTCCACCACAGCAGAAGTGGACCATGTGTTCTGAGCCTCGGCCTCAAGAGACCTTGCGGCTTCTGCTTTCATCCTCTTAGAATGCTGCTGCCTCCTGGACAAGTCTGAGCTAGCCTGCCGGAAAAGCCATGTGAGGAGAGCCTGGTACCCCAGCTGACAGCCTGACAGCTCCAGACATGTGAGGCTAACCGAGACCACCCAGCCACCACCAAGCCACCATATGAGTGCTATGCATGGGTGAGCCTAAGAGAGACCACCCATCTGAGCAGCCCAAATTGCTGACCCACAGACTTGAGAGCAAATACGTGATTGTGGTTTGCTTCAGAGTTTTTAGATGAGGACCTTAAAATAACCATGGTAAATAGGTTCAAGAAAACTGATGAAAAGATGGGGGATTTTGCCAGAGAAATAAAATCTAGATAAAAATAATAAAATGGAAATTCTAGAGCAGAAAGGGCAATAATGGAAATTAAGGATGCAATAGATGAATTTTGATGGCAAAGGCAACACAATAGAGAAGAATGACTGTGAACTGGAAGAAAATAGCCAGCTTGGAGCATGATAGAAAATAGAATTAAAGGAACAGATGGAACAAATGAAAAAGAAGTATAAGATGGTAGGTTGCATGCACTGTAAATGGGTTACTATTCCAATTAAAAGATCAAAATTGTCAAACAGGATTACAAACAACTACATAAATACACTTTAATATATAAAGATACAGAAAGATTGGTGGTAGAAGGATAGAAAAAAATATATTATGGTATAACCAAAAGAGAACTGGTATAGGTAAACTAATATTGGGCAAAGGAGTCTTTAAGTATTACTAGAGATAAAGAAGAACGTTTCATAATTATAAAAGTATCAATTCAGCAGGAAGAGACCAACTCAAAATCTGTACGCACTTAACAACATAGCCTTAAAATATATAAAGCAAACTGGCAGAACTGAAAGGTAAAAGAGAAAATCCACAACCATGGTGGGAGATTTGAACATATCTCATCAATAACTGAGAGAAAAGCAGTCAACCATCAATAGAGATGCAAACTTGAACAACATGAGTAGCAACTTAGGTCTTCTTTAATTTCCCTAATGTTTAGTGCTCTTCTGCACTCCCAATTCATGAACATGGTATGTCTCTCTGTTTATTTAGGTCTTCTTTAATTTCATCAGCATATTGTAATCTGCACACATTTTGTCAGATTTACATATAAGGACTTTAACTTCACTGGAGTAATGGTAAATGGTATCGTGTTTCTAATTTTGGCTTTCACATATTCATTGTTAGTGTACAGAAATGTGATTTTTATGTGCCGATCTTACACTCTGTGACCTTAGTGAACTCCTAAGTTCCAGAAGTTTTTATCACAGATTCTTTGTACTTTTCTACATAGGCAATCATGTCATCTACAAATAGGGACAGTTTTACGTCATCTTTTCTAATCAGCCTGCCTCATTTCTTTTTCTTACCATATTACAGTGGCTTGAACTTCCGGTACTATGCTGAATAAAAGTGATGGGAGCAGAGATCCCTGCTTTCCCCTCCTGATCTTGTGGAAAATCATTCCATCTTTCACCATTAAGTGTGATGTTAGCAGAAGTTTTTTTTTTTTTAAAAAGATACTCTTTATCAAGCTGAGGGAGTTTCCCAGTATATCACATTGATTGATTTTTGAATATTTAACTAGCCTTGCATATCAGAAATAAATCTCTTTTGACAATGTTTAATAGTTAGTTTTTTTTAAATAATGTAGAAAGCCACTAGGAACTCACTGTTTAAAATAAAGGCTAGACTTTGACAACCCCTAACCCAACTATCCCCGTCTGCCCCACCCTGGATAACCATCAAGATGAACTCCATGTTCCTCACTCCCTTGCTTCCTTTTTAATATAATTTTATCACATCTGTATATAACACAAAAAAGGTGTATATATTTTATTTTAGTGATTTAAACTTTAAGCTTTTGCGTCTTGTGTAAGAAATATTTCCCTCTGCCAAGGTATTAAAGATCCTAATAAACTTATATTATCTAGTGAGAATTTAAGGTGTGTATCTGACATTTAATTCCCAGCTCCACCTGGAGCCAATTTTTGTATATGGTATGAGATACAGACCCAAATTTATCTTTTTCCTTACGGATAATCATCTATTCCAGTGATCCACAATGCCACTTCAGCCACACACCAAATTCCTGCAGTTGTATAGGTGTTTTCAGGGCTCCCTATTTTAATCTACTGGGCTAATTGTCAACCCCCGTACCCAGTCTGTGACAATCTTTTTTTACTACATCCTTCTACTGAGTCCTGATGTCTGGAAGGGAAGGGCCTATCTGATCTTAAGAAGGTCTTTGGTTTTTCTTGGCTCTTTGTTCATCCATAGGAGTTTTATAATCAAAGGTGAGAAGTGGGGTGGTGGCAAAAACCCAGCAGTGGCTCTTCTGGTATCAATCCCTATGGCACTGCACATGAGCACCTGCTCATGGAGTGGGAATGCCCTGTGAGGGGTCCACCAGACGCTCAGCATGGTTGGTCCAGCTCTGTACCTAGGTTCAGCATGCACCCCAGGTACAAAGCCATACCTCGTCCAGTGGGGACAGCTCATGGCTGCTGGAAATCCTGCCCCGGGCCTCATCTCATTTCCTTTTTCATCTACTGGTTTATTCCTGTGACCAGGGACATGCTCATTCAAGATACTTCTCCAGCCCCCTTTGTCTGAGGCTTGCTCCATCACAACACTAAGGTGCCTGCTGATGGCTTTTTCTTTTTGCAAATCATATATCTTATAAAGGACTTGTATTCAGAATATATAAAGAACTCTTAAAACTTAACAATAAATTGATCTAATTAAAAAATAGGCAAAGGACTTGAACATGCATTTCTTCAAAGAACAGATACAGATGGCAAATCAGCACATGAAAATATGCTTAACATCATTATTCACTGAGGAAGTACAAATCAAAACTTCAGTGAGATATCCCTTCAAACCCACTAGGATGGCTAAAATGTAACAGACAATAACAAATGTTGACAAGGATGTTGACTGCTGGTGGGAATGTAACATTGTACAATCATTGTGGAAAACAGTCTGGCTGCTGCTCAAAATGTTAAGCGCAGTGTTAGCCTATGTTCCAGTATTCCACTCCTAGGTATATATACCCAAGAGAAATGAAAACGAGTTTACACAAGACCTTGTACATGAGTGTTCATAGCAACTTTGTTTATAATCGCTCAAATGTCTATCAGCTGATGACTAGATAAACAAATGTGGATGAAATATTATTCGGCCATGAAAAGAAATGAACTTCTGACACATGCTAAAGCCTGGATGAACCTTGGAAACATTATGCTAAGTAAAAGAAGCCAGTCGCAAAAGTATGCATATTGCATGATTCCAGTTAATGAAATATCCAGAATAGGCAAATCCATAAAGATGGGAAGTAGACTAGTGTTTGCCAGCGTTGGGGGATTGGGGAGTGTGCTGATGAGTGCAGGGTTACTTTTCGGGGTGATCAAAATGTTCTAAAGTCAGATAATAGTGATGGTTGTCCCACTCCATGAATATGCTTGAAGCCACTGATGTGTACACTTTAAATGGTGTGGCTCACCATCCCAGATCACCCAGAGTGCAGGAGCTGCTGGGAAGGAAAGCATGTGAGGTGCTGGATGCTTTCTTTGCTGGGGAGATAGGGCAGGCTCTGGAGGGAAGGGAAGGAAACTGGGGAGGGAGGCTTTGGGATGTCTCTAGCCTTCCTAGCTCTGCCCAGGGCACATGTCTTTCTCAGAGTGGCTCAGGGACCCAGGAAGGCTGCCTCAGGAGTGCAGCTGAGGGTGGTCACACTCCCCCCCAGGGCAGATACAGTGGCCTCTTAACCCCCTTCTAACTCCAGCCTCACCCCCTCCAACCCATTCCCTAGAGTGCTGCTGCCAGAGGGGGTTTTCCAAGGGACAAATCACAGATCTTGTGACTCCCCCTCCCCCAAATCCTGCCATGGCTCACTACTGCTCACCCAACGACATCCAAACTCTCAGGTAGCCTGCCTGGCTCTTCACAACCTGGCCCAGATGAAACAGAAGCATGAGCTTTCAGCTCTCTAGGAGAGCTCTGAGTTAATGCACTTTCTCTCTTCTCCTTAAGTTGCTGTATCAGACATAACACTAAACATACTTGGTTCTTACGTCTTTGTAAGATTTTCATGTGAGTGATCTACAAATGAGAACTCCATGCTGGCCCCCAAGCCTGGACCAGCTAGAATAGACATTCATGGTTGGCAGTAAAATCCTATGAGGACCTAAGGGACAGGTGGCCAAAACAGACTCAACGAAGACAACTCATTTCAACATACCCCAGAACTGAAAGAAAGGAACCAATTCTCTCTCTTTACCCAGGATCAAGGTGCTGTGGTCTGAATGTTGTGTCCCCCCCAGATTTATATGTTAAAATCCTAACCCCCAAGGTGATGGTATTAGGAGGTGAGGCATCTGGGAGGTGATTAGGTCATGAGGGTGGAGACTCATGGATGAGCTTAGTGTCCTCATAGGGCCCGAGGGAACTTGCTCACTCCTTTTCACCCTTCCTCTATGTGAGGACACATAGACGGTGCCATCTGTGGGGACTGGGCCTTCACCAGACAACGCATCTACCAGCGCCTTGATCTTGGACTTCTCTGCCTCCAGAACTGTGAGCAATAAATTTACGTTATTTATAAATTACCCAGTCCTGCGTATTTTGTTATAACAGCTCAAATGCACTGAGACAGAAATTGGTACTAAGTGGGGTACTGCTGTAACAAAGACCTACAAATGTGGAAACAGCTTTGAAACTGGGTAATTGGTAAAGGCTGGAAGAGTTTTGAGGTACACTGCCATGAAAGGGGGTGCCAAAAGGATGATTCTGATGGGGGCTCAGGAGAAGAGGAGAGCTGTAGAGAGACCCTCGGCCTTCTTGGAGATCACCTAAGTGATCGTGAACAGGATGTCAGGAGAAATATGGAAGGTAAAGGTCATTCTGATGAGGCTCAGATGGAAATGAGGAACATGCTTTTGGAAAGTGGAAGAAAGGCCTTCCTTGTGATAAAGTGGCAAAGAATTTGGCTGAATTGTGTTCATGTCTTAGTTCTTTGTGGAGAGTAGAACTTCTGAGCAATGGAATAGGCTATTTGGTGGAGGAAATATATAAGCCAAGTGTAAAGGGTGTGGCATGGCTTCTACTGATTACTTACAGTAAAATCTGAGAAAAGAGAAATGAGTTAAAGACAAAATTTATAATCAAAAAGGAAGCAGCACTTAAATAATTGGAAAATTCTAAGCCTTGCCAGGTTATAAATAATAAAAAGGCATGTTTAGGAGAAAGCATCAAGGATGTGGCCCAGTGCACACTGGATAGGATTAGTATGGACAGACTAATTAGTAGGAAGCCAGATACTATTCATCAAGATAGTGGAAGAATGACTCTGAAGGCATTTCAGAGACCTTCAGGGCTGCCCTGCCCAAAACAGGCCCTGAATTCCGGGGCTTTGGGGACAGAACAATTTCAAGGCTCCACTCCCTGAATTCAGGTGCAGTGCTCCTTGACTGTCCCAGCTGGGGCTCCAGTGTGTCCAGGTGAGGCACAGGCTGCAGTGGTCGCCTCTCCAGAGGGCACAGGTGGTAAACCTTGGTGGTGTCTGTTCAGTGCCATCTCTACCAGGGTGCAGAGTGCATGAGCTGTGGGGGTGTGGTTACCTTCACCTAGATTTCAAATGATACCTTAGAGAGACTTGGGACTGAGAGAGAGAACTGCCATGGGGCAGGGGTACCCTTTAGACCCCAGAATGGTAGAGCCACCAGAGTGCAACTTCAGCCCGTGAGAGCTGCCATGTGGGCGGCACTCAGCCAAGCCTCAAGGGCAGGGTTTCCCAGAGCCTCAGAGGCCCAATCCCTGCCCCAGTGTGTCTAGAAGGCAGGACACTGAGTCAAAGAAGATTATTTTCAAACCTTAAGATTTAATGTTGTTTGCTCTGTTGGGTTCTGGATTTACTTGGGATCTGTTATGCCTTTCTTCTTTCCTATCTCTTCCTTTTGAAATGGGAATGTCTATCCCATGCCTGTTGTACTGTTGTATTTCAGAAGCACTTAACTTGTTTTGATTTCACAGGCTCACAGCTGGAGGGAATGTGCCTCAGGATGAATCATGAGTGTCACCCATATCTGATTTAGATGAGACTCTGGATTTTAGATGTTTGAGTTTGTGTTGGAACAAGTTAAGACTTTAGGGTCTGATGGGATGGAATGAATGTTTTGTGCATGTGAGAAGGACGTGCACTTTGGGGAATGAGGGACAGAATGCTGTGGCCTGAATGTTTGTATCTGTCTAAAATTCATATGTTGAAACTTAATCCCCAGTGGTGGTGTTGGGAAGTGGGGCATCTGGGAGGTGACTAGGCCATGAGAGTGGAGCCTCATGAATGGGATTGGTGTCCTTATGAAAGAGGCCTGACGGAGCCTGTTTGCCCCTTTTTGCGCTTCTGCCACGTGAGGACACACAGAAGTTGCCATCTATGAAGCGGGCAGAGCCTTCACCAGACAACGGATCTTCGGGCACCTTGGTCTTGTGCTCCCCAGTCTCCAAAACAATAAACTTCTACTTATGAAATGCCCAGTGTGTTGCAGCAGCCTGAATGTACTAAGACATAGGTATGCTATCGCCTGCCTCCTGCCCCCAACATAGATCAGATAAACAAGCTGCTCAGCTCAGCTCAGCTCAGTTTAGCCCACATCATCTCCACTGGCGCCTCTCAGCTTGGCTCAGGTCACCTCAGCTAAGCTGAGCTCAACTCAGTCAACTCAACCCAACTCCACTCCCAAGCTCCTGCTAAGAACAGTCCTGTGGTAGAAACAGGGGTCACTGTAGATTGGATGCTGCACCCCCGACCCTCATGGAGGCTTAGTCCCCACTGTTACTGTTGAGGGTGCGAAATCCTATCACGGTAATTAAAAGGTGGGGCCTTGAAGAGGTGATTAGATTCTGAGGATCATGCTGTTGTGAGTGGATTAATAACGGTGGTCAGGGGTGTGGTTCTGAGGGCTTCAAAAGGACAGCACATGGGAGTCTCCCTCTCTCTGCTCTGCCATTTTCTGCCATGTGAGACCCCTGCGTTGCTGTAAAGCCACCACCAAAAAAAGACCCTCAGATGTGTTCCCTGGACTTTGGACTTCCCAGCCTCTGAAACTGTGAGCAATAAATTTCATTTTCTTTATAAATCGCCCAGTTTCAGGTATTTTGTTATAAGTGACAGAAACAGACTAACATGGGGTGAATAGGGCCAGTCCTGTCTTGGACGGCCTCTCAGGGTCTGCAGAGGACAGTGCAGTACAAGGCACCCCAGTGCCCAGGGGTAGTGGGGACTAAGGAAAGCATTGCTTTGAAGAAAAGGATGTTTAAAGGAACCTCCTGGCACCACTGTGGGCATCTGCTACATGCCCAAGACGGAGCCTGCTATACTCTGGGGGCAAAAGAGGGCAGAGCTGAGCAGGCCTCATCCGCCAGGTGCCCTTGGCCTATGCGGAGTGTTCCTAATCCCAGCAGAAACCCCCCATGGGATGCGAGTAACATCCATGCCACCAGCCTCGCCCCGGGGATTCTAAGAAGGGAGTGGGTTGGGGAGGGAGAAGACGGCACAGAACAGCTTCCCGAGGAGTCGAAACAAGCAGGCAGGAGCCTGACCAGTGGTTGGGACACCCTGACCTGGGCCATCTTTGCCAGATGAGTCATGGGGACGGAAAGGACAAAATGCAGAGGCCCTAGCACAGCTCGGAGTGGCCTAGGTTCCAGAAAGCACCACAAAAATCACTCATCCTGGAGGTGGACACTCACTAAGCCACTGCACAGATGACTGCACACAGTGTCAGTGAGCACTTTGAAGGATGGGGCAGGGGCGGGGTGGAGAGTGCCCGTGCAAGGAGCCTGACACCAGCTGGGGGGTGGGCTGAGGGACAAGGCGGGAGATGGCAGCCAAGGACAGCTCCAGCAAGGCCTGGGGAGGCAGACAGGTTGCTGGTGTGGCCGGCCGGCCGGCCGGATGAGGCTGTCCACCGCCCCCACCAGAACAAGGCACCATGGGACTTCAGTAACCACGCAGAAATGATGCCGACGGCTGTGGCAGGTAGCGAGACCGCTTTGCGAGCGTTCTTTCGTCCTCATGCTGACCTGCCGTGGGAGGTGCTACGAGTGGCTCATTTTGCAGGAGAGAGGCTCCAGGCTTGGAGAGGCTGAACGCCTTAGTCGTGGTGACCTTTACGTGCACGTGCAGTCATGCCGGCCTCCCCCAATCCTGGTCCGGCCGACAGTGGCTTTTACTGAAAACCTAGTAACACTTGCCCTGGGCTCCCTTATTTGACAGGGGAGAATGTGGGGCACACCAAGAACACGCCGATGGCCCTATTTGCTGGGAAGGGGCCCAACTGGCTGTGACCGTGGACTGTGAATTCTGGAGCTGTGACCTCAGTCCGCTGACCTTCACACCAGTGAGAATCAAGTCCTTGCATGGGAAAGGGCTTCTTGGGGGTGGGACGTGGAACAGATGTCCATTTTGGACATGTGCTCAGTCCTCCCCCTGCCTGTGGAGAACCCGCCCTGGGCCCCAGACCCTCTTCCAAATGCTGGTGTCCGTGTCCTTTCAAGAGCCTGGGGCTTTCTCTGGAAGTGGGGGGTGGGAGATGAGGGCTTGGGCGAGGACATGAGAGAACCCCAAACCAATTTCCACCCTGGGCCTCAGCTGGTTCTGGCAAATTCCTTGACCCTTGGAGGCTCTAGGTGCTGGAGGGCCCAGAAAGGAAACCAGAAAGAAGGGCGTGGACGAAGATAAAGCTGTCATCATACAGAGGACGCGGCCTCGAAGGGACGAAGAAAGCCCAGGACAGCCAGTCATGGCCTTGTAGCTCCGAGCTTTGCAGATTGTTAACTGCCAAGAAAGCACCGTGGCCAGGCTCCGGCGCCCCGAACCGGGCGGACGGCCTGCAAGCCTGAGGCTGCCCGTGCAGAAGAAACGCATCTTTGTCCTGCTCGGTCCTGGGAGGGGCTGGCGCGCAGGCCGAGGTGAGGAGCTGGCGAGGTTGGGGCGTGAGCAGGCGGCTGGGGAGGACCCTGCTTAAGTCCTGGGGAGATTATGAGGACGTTTGTCGCAGGCTGTCAGCCCTCATTAAGTTAATGGAACTGGTGAGTTGGCTGGCTTCCAGCGCGCCGGAGAAAGAAAACAAGAAAAGCGTTTTCAGCAAAAGAGCCAGGGGATCCCATTTCTCTCAGCAGCCCTGGGAGATTAGGAGCCATCAGGAATGGCCTCGCTGAAATGACTTATTGGGAACTCGTTGATTAAAACAAGGGAGAGAAAACCCCTAATGTCTAAGAAGAATTACATGGGCTTCTTACTGCTCTTCGTCTAGAAAAGTGATTTGTGAGCATTTCCTTCCAAATGCCTTGTGAATTACAAAGAAATCCGTTCCCCGGCCAGGGCCTCTGCGGCCGCTTGGGTCACCAGGCAGGAGAGGAGAAGATGCAGAGTTAGAACTGGTGGGATTAGGTGCAGGGGGACGTCGGGCTCCGGAGTTGGGAGCCAGGAGCCGGCACGTTCTGTGGGTTCTGGGGGAGGCTCCCTGGGCACCGTAGGAGGAACACAGGAGGCTATGAGGGCAAGCAGCCCCTGAGGTTGTGAGGGACGCATGGGCCCCCGCCCCTGCCTAGCCCATGTGCATGGAACAGAAAGCTTGTGCGTGTTCTGCCACGAGGTGCTGATGCCGGGATTCTTGCACCAGTGTCTGGAGCAAAGCCCCTCTCCGATACTTTCTTAAGTGTCCCTCTGCCTCTCCCCCTCACCACTTATTCCCCAACCTGCCAGGTCATGCAGAAGCCCAACAGTTATACCCCATCTCCCATGACCTTGGCCTGGGCCCGAGGGGTCCATCCTGTTCCAGATCACAGCCCCATTTTTCCCAGGAACATATCGTGCTCCTCAGCTTCTCCAGAGACTGCCTCTGGCTGCCGTTGGCACTGACCTGGACTCTGGACCCACCAGACCTCAGGTGGGGGCCCCCGCAGGTCTTGCCCCAGCCCTCCCAGCAAAATATCCCTATGCAGCAGGCTCTGCAGCCTGGCCTGTTGGCTGTTCTCCTGCCATCTCCCTCGCCCTGATTTCACTCATTTACACAATCTGTTTCCTGGGCACCTCTGTGTAGGTGCCCCTATGCTTTAAAACACGTTTTAACTCCTCTGTTATCTTTGTGGTAAGAATAAGGAAGCTGGCCCAGAGAAGCTCAGCAGCTTGCCCAAGGTCA
Source organism: Cynocephalus volans (assembly GCF_027409185.1). Classification (NCBI taxonomy): domain Eukaryota; kingdom Metazoa; phylum Chordata; class Mammalia; order Dermoptera; family Cynocephalidae; genus Cynocephalus; species Cynocephalus volans. Next base: position 166,323,323 of record NC_084463.1, read on the forward strand.
CACAGCTTGTGAGAAGCAGAGCTGGCCTGCCTTCAGAGCTTCCATTCCCAGCCCAGACTCCCAGACACCGCACTGATTCTGGGGACACTGTCTCCAGCTGCTCCCATCCTCGTCTCTGCTAGTCCCCCAGCCGAACCCTGTCCAACACCCTAGGTCTCCTGATCTTGACCCCATGCCCCTCCTTGCAGAGCCTGCAGCCCCTTTCAGCCTTAGCACGTGGGTCCCAGCACCACGCCAGAGATCACAGCATGCACTGGCCCCTCCTGCCAGGTGGTGGTGGGATAGGCCCCTAAATGGGTGGGGGAGCCAGACTGGAGGTCTCTGGGACACATGGCCTGGCACTGAGCCTCCTTTCTCCTGAGGCCCCATTCATGTTAACGGAGGAGCCACAGAGTCTCCCGAGTCACTGTTCACCCTAAGAATGGCAGCAAGTACTTGCCTGACATGGCCTATACCCCCTCCCTTTGCTCCAGAGGCCTTGCCCCCACAAAATAGCTTGTGTCTGATGCAACACTGTGGCCAAGAGCTGGCCCCTCAGCCCATGCTCAGACTCAAGGACAAGGTGACAGCTGTGGCGAGGGCAGGTAAGTGCTCACGGGGGCGGGGGGGCTGCCCCTGCAGAGGTAGGGACCCTGGCTCACATGGGCACAGCTCACCTGGCCACATCACACCTCCAAAGCTCACAGCGGAATCAAGAAAGTCCTAGCATGTCCCTCTCATGTGACAGATGGCCCTGGGCCCAGAGAGGTAGCAGCTGCCAGCTGGACCCTGAGCTGTGGCTGAGCCAAACCTAGCATGGAGAGTGGGTGTCCCTGCTACGGGGTCTTGGCATGGTGTCCCAGGAGGGGTGTTACCCAGATGCTAGTGCAGGAGCCCCACCATCAGTGCCTTGAGGCTGCCCGGGGCTCCCGCATCTCCAGTTTGGTGTTGGGCCTGGCCCACGTTTTCAGCTTGTACCGCCTGGGATCCACGCCTCCACGTGGACTCCTAGCCGGGCGCACAGGCTCATTAGGAGGGAGGGGACCTGCCAGGGTGAGGTATTGGGGTGACGAGCACAGGGCTCGACCAGCGCCCTGATGGGGACTTTCTTCTCCCTGCATCTGTGGTCTGGGGACGTGAGGAGACCCTGCTTTGACCCTGCCTGAGTGGGTGGCTGGGGGTCTGGGTGGGGGTCTTTTGTGGCCTAGTTCTGGGCCTCCCCTGGCCAGCGACACAGCACTGGGCGTCCACGAAGGAAGAGCTGGCCTCACGCCCAGCCCCAGGACCTGCCCTTCCCCAGGGCAGAGTGTGGGTGGAACACAGATTTCTGCAAATCAGATACTGTTTCAGCGCCCCGGGCCTCCTGGAGTCCCCTGTCGCTGGTGGGGAGGCAGCCAGTTCTCGGTCTGTTTCCAAGATGGCTTGCTCCAGCCCCGGGCTTGTTTTGAAATGCAAACGTTATTGCTCCTCCTCTGCCAGAGCTGAGCCTGGAAACGGTCACCCAGTCACCCAGGCCGGCTGCCTCACCTGCCTCCAGCCAGCCTCACCCTGCAGGCCGCCTCCCCGACCTCCCTTCTGGTCTCTGGACCCCCCCAAGAGCACCCCCCGCCCTGGACAATTGGCTCCTCTGCCCTCTACCCCTCCTCCCATCGTCCTCCTGCCTGTCCCACCCTCTCAGCCCGGGAAGCCTGCCTGCGTGCCCCTCCCCCCGCCCCCCACAGACCCATCTTCCTTCCCCCTGGGGCACCTGTGACAGCCGAGGACTAATGGCCTTCAGGGACGGCACGTTTCTCGGGGGCCCAGTTTTTCTCACGGCTGTATTCCCAGCGCCTGGCACGCAGCGGGCGCCCGGCAACCAAGAACAAATCAGCGGGTGCCGGGGCTGCCCCAGCCCAGGCCAGCAGCCACAGAGCACCGGCGCCTCGGGGTGCAGGGTGGGCCTGCCGGGCAGAGGGAGCGGAGTGCTGGGCACGGCTCTCCTGGGGCCACCATCAGGCCCCCCGCCTTTCCCTCCCTCCCTAGAGGGAAGGAGAGGTTAATAAACCAATTACTTTGGGCAACGAAGCAAAATAAGTCCCATTAAAGTAATTAATGTCCTTTGCACAGTCCCCATTGGAGAAGACTAATAAATTGGGGCTTTGTCACCATCCGGTAATTTCTTTCTAAGGCGTTTCTTCATCCCCATCCAACAGCACAGTTTAAGGCTCTGTTAATACTTTTAAGACGGGCTAGATGCCAGACTAATTAGATTTGCATTTCTACATGGGCCAGGCTAGGCTCGGATGTGCCCATTGAGAGAGGCCCAGGACCCCAATGGGGCCCAGGGACAGCACCCGCCTCTGAGAAGGGGCCATGTGTGGCTTCCCACGCCCGCCTGGGGCTGCGGCGCTGTCTGCCTGCTCCGCTTCCCTATCCCTGGAGAGCAATGGCTTTGATCCAGGCAGAGGCCAGACCTCGTTCTCAGGGGGCCCTTCCTGAATCTGTCCCCAATGGATCAGCAGGGTGATCCACATCCTGGGGTCTCTCCAGGGCCCCAGACCCAAGCCCTGGCAGGTCTGAGGAGGTCAGGATGGTCAAAGAGCAAGTTCATAGTCGAGAAGCTTGTTAGGTGCTCGGGGTCAGCGTTGGCAGTGGTGAGTCGTGCTGATGACGTGGACCCTGACGGGACGTGATGAGAAGGCACATTCCTCTGCAGTCCTCCTCGCAAACACCCACAACCCCAGGCTGACCGTGAGAAGACCCCAGACAAATCCCAACGGAGGGGCGTCCTGCAAAGCACCTGCCAGTCCTCCTCAGAGCCATCCCAGGTCATCAAAAGCAAGGAGAGCCTAAGAAACCGTCACAGCCAAGAGGAGCCCAGGGAGACAGACCAACTGATGTCACACGGGATCCTGGATGGGGTCCTGGGACAGAAGAAGGACGTTAGGGAAAAACTGAAGTACTGAAGCAAGCATGGACTTCAGTGAACAGTAACGCACCCCTGTTGGTGCATTAGTCATAACATATACATACTGATGTCACCATTTAGGGTTTCCATTTCAAGAAGGACGTTTCTATCAGCCGTGCCATTCATTTCCTGTCCAGGGCCGCATTCTCACACCATCAGAGTCCCTGCCAGACTTGCCCTCCACTTTATGGATTCCCTGTTCCCTGTCACCTTCCCTGCAAAGGTCTTGTCTCTTTTGTCCACTTTTCTACCTCCAGGGCCTCATCCACTGCCTGGTGGGGCCCAGAACAGTGGTGAATGAATGACTGAATGAATGAATGAGGGAAGGAGGGAGGGGACCCCTGTGCCCCTGAAGCCAGCATCACCTTGGCCATGTCAGCTCTCAGGTACTGAGAACGCATCTTTAAAACAGGCACGTCTTGCACATCGGCAGAGTCAGATGCTCATCAGTACTGGAGAGAGACAAACGTCTTTCCCTCCTGGGGGCCCAGGAGAACCTGAGGGAACTTGGATGTCACAAGAGACCATCCAGTGGTCAGCCCATGTGGTGCCAGCCAGCCAGAATCTCCTCTCCTCTCAGACCTGCAAGCATGTTGCCAACACCTGCACCAGAGTGGACAAGGGTGTCCTAGATGGGCGGGATGCAAGCCATGGCTCTGGCACAGTCCCCAGTGGTCGCTTGGATTGGCTGCCTGCTGGCTGCACAAAGGGCGGCAGAGACAGAACGGTGTCTGGCCATGGGCTGGGGTGGACTGATCTCTCCCTGACCATTCTTCGAGCAAAGAATCTTGGGTCCCTTGTGTGCTTTTCCCAGTCTCCTCCCTATCTCCAGCCCCAGAGAGAAGACTTCCACTGAGTGGGGTCGGAGGAGGCCACAGGAAACTGCAGGTTGAGGAGGACTGGGGAAGGTGGTGACCCCATGAACCCCTGAGAAGCTCCGGCCAGACACTGCCACGCTTCCCAAGTCCCACCGGGGCCCAGAGATTGGGTCATGGGAGCACAGACCACAGGGCTCCTATTTCGTGGGGGCACGAGTGTGTTCCAGGAGGGAATAAAGAGTGGATTTTTGAGATTGTGGCCAAGTGGGAGGTGAAGGTGCTTTGGGGACCAGCCACGGGGTAAGCGAGAGGACCCAGATCAGGTGAGAACATGGAGGAGCAGGAGCCCAGGCCAGCACCCCCAGGCCCAGCCTGCAGCTACTCTGCTTGACTACGCTTATTTAATTTCCCCACAGGAAGGACCCGCCACCTGTAGGCTTCCTTTCTGACTCAGTCTGTGGACTGGATAGGCATCCAATGCCCGTGCTGGGGCCTTCTTTTAAGCACAAAGGCCCCTAACTCGGTACCCGTGGCCTATAGATGGTGCATGAGCCGAAAGGGTGGTCAGAATGCTGAAGTCGCGAGCTTGACACTCACGCACCTTGAACACGCAGCCTTAACCTGGAGCAACCGGCAGCACCCATGGGCTGATGCTGCCACACAGGCCACCGTCTGTGGCACCACCACACCCGTAAGGTGTCCCCTGATATTTCCAGGCTCTTCCTTTTCAGGTGGAAAGAGAATGTATAGGTACTTATGGGACAGTCTGAGAACAAAATTCTTCTGAAGCTCTTACAGTGCTCTGTCTTTTTATCTATTTGACCCCAACTCACCTGGATTGAATCTTCCCCAAGTTACCAATTAAGTTTCCCCAAGAAATCTGAAATCCAATTCTGTACACTCACCTGAGTACACAAAATCTAACTAAATCACCTACTCACAACCACGCAACCACCTGGCTGTCCCCAGCTGGATCCTGGGGAGCAGGTGAGCAATTGCAGAGGGGAAAGGGCAGGTGTGGAAGGGAGGCTAGAGCCAGGCCCACAAATTGCCAGTTACAAAAAATTTAAAAAGTGGTTAAAATAATAATAATTATTATTATATCATGTTATATTTCTATTATATTATATATTTTGTTCTGTTATAGTCTTTATTATGTTTACTGAAATAATAATGAAAATTATCTTTAAAAACGAGGATAAATTGCAATGGGAAACATCACAGGGGTGGGGTGTGTGTGTGTGTGTGTATGCGTGTGCGTATGCATGTGCGCATATGTGTGTGCGTGCATATGTATGTGTGCATATGCGTGTGCATGTGAGCGCATGCATGTGCGTGTGTGCATGCATGTGCGTGTATGTGTGCGTGTGCATGTGTGTGTGTGCATGTGTGTCCGAGCCCCAAGGGAGGGTGAATGCCATAGCTGGGTTGTGGTCAGAATGCTCCAGCCACTTCCTGGGAGGGCTCTGAGCGGGCTGTGGGCAGTGGTGCAGGGCAGCAGATATGGTCAGGGGTGTGTCAGCTCTACTTCACTTGGGCACCGTTGGCAGATGCACAGTCCTGTGGTCCCCCTGTGCAGACTCAAGGACTTGGACAAGGAAGGGCCGGGCGGGACTGCTCTGCTCCAGGGCACTCGAGCCCTGGGCAGGACTGCGCAGGAGCCGGTGCAGGGACTGAACCTCTCTTGCCCTCCCTGCTCAAACTCTCCCTCTGGTACCTGAGCATAGGAGAGCCCAGAAGGAGCCTGCAGGCACCTAGGCCCCAGCCCAGGGCTCTGACACCGTGGACCCTGAGCTCTGGGGAGAAGCCAGGGTTACTTCCAACCCTGAAGTTGATGAGCTAGAGGTAGGGCAGTCCTCCTCTGAGGCCTGTGCCAGGGCCTGGGGGGAGGGGACCGGCTAACAAATGCTTCTGCAGGGGTGAAGAAGGTTGCCCTGCAGCACCCCAGACCTCATCCACTTAAGGAGCAGACAGTCCTAGGGCTGAAAGACCCTCAGAAATGAAGATGGGCCCCCACATGGTGGGGGGGACCTAAGGAGACAGGGATCTGGTGAAAGTCTGGGCTGTTGCTGGGTGCCCCGGGATTGTTAAGATGTCCTTTCTCTTGCAAATGCAGTCCCCACCCCCAGGGTCCCCTGCTGAGGCTCACCCAATTGCGACCTGTCTCTGTTATGATGCTTATGGAAGAATGCTTGGTCAGCTGTCTCTGCAAAGAACTCTCTGGAAATATGAAAAACTCCCATGGGGGTTTGGGCACATAGCAACTCTCCTGGATCTGAGGAAAGAACAAATGGGTGACGGAACTCCCACGGCCCCCCTGGGGATGGCGGACATCCAGGCCATCTCTCGGTCTTACTGGGCAGCTGCCACACACAGCCCTGCAGGGCTCTGAGTGCTCTTTCCTGCCAGTCTTCCTGCTCACACGGGGGTCCCTGGGCCTTGACCTGCATTTTCTTGCAGCCAGCAGAGGAGGCCCACCCTGGAATTCAGCATACTAGGAAGGAGAAGGCCACCTTCTCTCCAGGGTTCTTGTTTGCAAAGCTCTGGAGGACCTAGCAGGACACAGTTTGGACAAACACAGAGCATCCTTAGCCCCAGAACACCAAATCGGTAAACACTCCACTGCCACGCATGTCTGCTTCTCATCAATTCAGCTGCAGAGTGCCGACCGCCCCAAGAAAGCACTGAGGGGAACTCAGGGCCCCCAGGACCAGCACTGATACTGGGAGGTGGCACAGCGGGGCCGCAGACACCCTGCTCACATGAGGGCCCCCCACTGTAGTAATGGGCGCAGTGGCCAGATGGCCATGAGTCTTGGGCGTGAGTCATGGGGACCAACTCAGGAGCCTGAGGCCATCTGCTACTTCCCATCATATCTGATGGGTCTTAGTTCAGGGCAAGGGACAGCCCCTTCCCTGGACATTCTGCCCATCCATGGGGGCCGATTTCAGCTAGCACCGCCTGGGATCTCGAATCACGATGCTGCCCTCCAAGACACCGCTGTGGGGGTTGGAAAGGGGAGGATCACTTGACAAAACCCCTGACCACCCTGAGGGCTGGGCAGGGTGGGATGAGCCCGTTTCTTTTAGAAGTTGTTTTTCTTCTTTCTACCTTTGAATGTGGAAAAACCTGACAGTGTTGCAGCACCCAGCAGAGTGTCTTGCAACAAGTTAAACAGTCAACACTGACTCACAAGCACGAGAAACAAGGGTTCTGGAAGGTTATAGAAGGGCAGGGAGCAGCCAGCCCTGGGGCAGGGCCATAGGAGAGGCACTTCTGGGAGCTTCTGGGGGTTCCTGCAGATGATGACCCGCCCTGGCCCTGCCGGGGGATTCAGGGAGTGGGGCCTCAGCCAAGAGAAGAGACTGGGCCCTCCCAAGACGGACAATGAGAAAAACCTCAGGCCAAGGTCCTTGGAAGAGGCCCCCAGCCCCAGCTGTCCCTGTGCCCACAGATGCCTCTGCAAGGAGCCTGGCTGCTCTTCAGCCTGGGCACAGCTTCCCTGGTCTGCCTCCACTCATAGTGATTGGGTGATAATTACAAGCAAGTGGTGGCAGAATGTTCTGGGATGTTCTGCCTGTAATGGAGGGCACAGAGAGCAGGAGGACAGAGACACAGATGCAGCTCAGGCCTGGGGCAGAAAGAGGACAAGCTGGGAGGGCTGGGACTGGGCAGGGGATGAGCTATAGGTGGAGGGTGGTAGGGTGCAGGGGACAGGCACCAGACACGGTGGGGGTCACATGGTGGCACACGTGCATGTGTGTGTGCAGTCCTTTGGGGGCACGTGGGGCACTGTAAGTCTGCACAATAAGACAAAGAGGAAGAGTGCGTTTCTCCAGGGGCCAACTGCCTGCTGGGCACCACCACTCCAGGAAAAAAAAGACAGCCTCCCCGAGGTGGCCACCAGGGCCACATGGTTCCTCAGTGGCAGAGGAGAGTCAAACCCACCCCTTGCACCTCCCTTCTGCCCTCAGGTGGCTCCCTACCTTGGGAAGCCCTGCCCTCATACTCTCCCCAGCTCACAGGGACTGCCCCTGCCTCCCTCCTGAGCCTTGGTCTGAGACCACCCTAGGGACACTTTAATTCCCCAGAGAGGCAGCTCAGCCCGAGCTGGTCCATGAGTCCAAGCAAGGGGTGCAGCAAGACAAAGGGGAACTTTCCTTCAACCTGGGGCACTGCGGTGGCAGAATATTGGCCCCCAAAGATGCCCATGTCCTAATCCTCAGAAGCCACGAATATACTAGGTTAGGTGCAAAGGAGACCGAAGGTTGCTGAGCAGTTGACTTTGAGGTGGGGAGATTACCCCGGATTATCTGTGTGGCCCAATGTGTTCTCAAGGGTCCTCACAAAGGAAAGAGACAGGAGGGTGGGAGTCAGAGTAGGAGATGTGACCACAGAGGAAGGTCAGAGTGATGTTACATCAGAAGGTCTCCGCTGGCCATCGCCACCTTTGGAGGTGGAGGTCAGGGCCGTGGGCTGAGACATACAGGCGTCTCTAGAAGCTGGAGAGGCGGGAAATGGACTCTCCCCTGGAGACTCCAGAAGGAACAGCCCTGCTGACATCTAAGCTTTAGCCCCGTGAGGCCCATTCTGACCTCTGGGACAGTAAGATGATAAATTTGTTTTGTTTTAAGCCACCCAAACTGTGGTCATTTGTTACAGCCGCCATCAGAAATGAATACGGGCCCCCCTAGAGCGGCCTCCCACCGGACCCAGGCTCTGGTGGAGCCCGGGGGCACCAGGTCCACCCACCTGAGCTTGGGATCTGCTGGGAAGGACTTCAAAGTCCATGTGCGCTGCCCCCAGGGGCGAGCGGCACCGGCCCCTCAGCCCACCTGTCACTCAGTCCTATCTTTGAACACCTGTACTACTGTTTGCTTAACGCTGCTCCTTAAATAGACTCTGTTTCCTTATCTAAGTGTTATTTGGAAAGCCAGAAAGAGGGACTTTGAGTAAAAGGTAGTTGTCAGACACACACACAATAAAAAGCAAAACTTACTGAATTTGTCAAAGATCCCCCCATGTGGGCTGACAGGCAGCAGTACCCTCTCCCCGTCCCCTGACCTCCCTCCTACCGTTCTTGGGGACTCTCCCACGCACCCTCCCCAGAGGTCCTTGCCAGCCTTTCTCACGGAAGGGAAGAAGAGAAGCAAACCCAGAGGCTTTGCATGGTCTTAAAGCAAATGGGAGTCACAGCCGCCCCTGGGCGCTGCTCCTGGCTTGCCTCCCAGCTGTGCAGGACCGAGGCAGCAGTGGGCCCAGGGTAAAGGCCATGCGGACACAAGCCAGCAGGCCCTGGACACTTCACGCTGAGCCTGTCCTGTCTTCCGGGGACTCCCGCTGCACAGTGTGTCCCCGAGCCCAGCACACACCAGGACCCTCAGTGCCAGTGACTAGATCCCACCTTGGGGGAGGCACCCGTTCTGAACACACAGAGGCCACGTCCAGGAGGGCTTCTGATAGCCTCCTGTCCCTCCTCTCTGCCCCCTAGACACAGTCAACCAGCCGGTATCAGAGTGAGGACACCAGGCCAGCAGAGCTGGAGTCTTCAGAGCAGCCCGATCCTACAGCTCTGGGAAGTGTTTCCGCCTCGTACCTCCGGCAGAGACTGCAGAGCTCAGTGAGCACCAGCTCCCAAGACTTCGTGGGGCCACTAGCAGAGGGGTGCCAGGGGTGCGGCTGGTGGTGGGTGGCACCAAGGGAGAGCAGCTTCCTGCCAGGACATTGAGGGACCACCCTCCCCTGGTCTGAGATGAAGACCTTGGTCTTCCTAGAACGAAACAGTGGCCTTTAACTAGAGCACCGCGGTCCTGTAAAATGCCCGTTGTGCATAATAGAAAAGCCGACCACCTTACGTTTATGCCATTTTGGGGCTGGGTGCGTGATGGACTTTTGATGGGGCTGTCAAATCCAAGTATTTGAGAACCACTGACAGGGCAGAAATAGCTCTCTGTCAGGAGCCAGAACTCCTGGGTTTAAATCTTTGCATCACCATGTGACCTTGGGTGTGACCCTGGAGCCTCAGTTGGTCCATCTGTGGAATGGGTTTGCAGCACCTTGTAAGGTGAGCACTGGGCAAGCTCAAGCCAGCCTGGGGTGGGGGCTATGCTGTGACTGTGGCCCACCCTGGTGCACTGAGCCCACACGGGGTGCCATCCTGTTCCATACCTCATGGTAACTGCAGGAGGCCAGGCCAACACCACCCCCACCTCATGGGGAGATGAAGGCAGCAGAGAAATCAGCCCTCGCTCAATGTCGCATGGCAGCAGCAGGGCTCAGACCATCTTTTCTGAACTCCTGGCCTCTGCTCGTACCAGGGGTCCCTACCTGCTCCAGCTGGTGAGTGACAGCCTGCGCCATGCCAGCTCACCTGGCCACAGGCACCCACACTGCACCTGCAGCAACAGGGCAACCCTGGAGTCGGCGTCTGATCACAGCTCGCTCAGAAGCCTGCTCTGAATTCCTGCAGAGAGCCAGCACCCAGGCCCAGGGTGGGCAGGAGCACAATCCCCACAGTGTCTGTGCGGCTGGCAATCGAGCACATGTCTGCTGAGAGGACAGCCTGGCCCAGCTATGGGGCCCCCAGGAAAATCAGACATCTCCCACCCCCAGAACACCTGGGGGCTGCACAGACCCCTTTCTTCTCAGCAACGCCAGGACCCCAGAGGCATGGGACAGGTACAACCGTGCCTCCTCTGGCCTCCAAGGACACTCTGCTCTAGGCCTAGGCAGGGGCATGGGGCAGGCAGCCACAGCACTGGCCGGGGTGTCTGCCCCCAGTGGGGGTAAGAAACCCAGGGGTGGCCCTCAGCCTGGAAGGGAGGACCTTCCACCTCTCTTCCCATGCATGGCACAAATGCTACGCCTCAGAGAGCCCTCCCTGATCAGCCTGGCCCCATGACAACAGTCCCGTCCCCCCCCAGGCCTGGGAGGTGGCTGTGAGTGCCCTCACCCCAGACCCCAGCCTCCCCCTGGATTGGGGGCTCACTCCCCCACTCCCCACCATCTGAAGCGACTTCTCCTTTCCCTGCCCATTGTCATTATTTCTCGCCTTGACCACAGGCCTAGGCTCCTGGGGCAGCAGGCAGGCCAGGCTGGCACACTCCCTCGCCAGTGGAGGATGATGGGTTTCTCCCTTGAACCCCCGAAGCTCCTGCCCAGGTCTGCACCCGGGGCAGGACGGGGATGAAGCAGAGGATGCAGTATCCCCCGGGGGGTGAGCGCCAACCCTGTTGTGTGGCCCCCACACGTCCCCCGCCTGCTCCTGCAGGTTGTGAAGTTGACGTTGGCAGGTGCCCTGCATCAAGGCTGGGACGGCGGCTCCCTGCGGCAACTCTGCACACCGTCCCCGCCCACTGATGCCCAGGAGCTGCGTGCGCCTGCCCCGTCACTTTATGGTGAGGTGCACAAAGCGCTAACGGGGACTTTGCAATGACCTCGTGTCACTTCTGGGCTTGAACCCACCAGCCACACTGCATTTTACAGTCTTTTGGGGCCGAGTCAGCATGAACACGTCCCGGCATTTTACACAAAGGTTCTTCGCCACGAACGGAGTCAAACAGATTCACGTTGGGATCATAAATATAATTAGGAGACTTTTATTTTCAAGTAGCACTTCTGAAATCTATAAAATTAAGCTAATATACTGATTTTTAAAACACAAGAATTTTATTGCTGTGTGAGTCAGAGTCTGCCAGCTCACAAGGCCAGGAATTAACTCCTTCCAGGTCATAGGGGCCCAGCAGGTTTCCTGGGGCCCCCGGACCTGCTGCTCCACCCAAGGGGGCACGCTACCAGGACAGAGCGGTGACCACACACTACCCCCACTCACACTCTTTGCCCCTCTCCCGGGTGCCCTGAAAAGCAAGTCCAGATGTTCCCAAGACCCGGTCTTGGCTCACCCTGCCCCCCGGGAAGGCCCCTCCTGGTGCCACCTCTCCTGGCGGTCTCCTGCCTGATCCACAGCCCTGGCCCAGACACCACTCCTTTTATCTGCATACTTTTGGATCCCACCGATGGGATGTGATACCCCCAGCTCCTCCTCCTGGGGTGCAAGGGGACCCTGAGTGTGGAGACCTGGTCAGGAGCACTCAGGACCACCCTGGGGAAGGCAGGCAGGGGAGCAGGACAGCCCTTCCTCGGCCACCCTCGGCCAGCACTTCAGGGGTAGCCCGAGGCTGATGCAAGCTCAACCCCAGACCCTATCTGTGGCTATGGGGTCCCTGAGCCTTGGGCGTCTTATCTTGACTGAGGTCCCATCCTGTGGCTCCACCTGGCCCAGCACAGGCACACAGTGCACAATGGCTGGCCCAGGAGCCCACCGGGGCCACCCACAAGTGGCAGACGCACAAGCGATGGGAGACGCCCTTTGCTCTGGGCCACACCTGTGCCAGTTGGCGGAGATCACAAAGGGACACCTGGAAGGGGCTGGGGTGGGGTTTGTAGGCTACGCAGCTGTGTGGAGGCCCATAGAAGCCAGCCGGAGGGACGGTCACCCAAGCAAGCCTGTTCTGGTGAGGACTTGGTGTTGACTCCCCCGCAGGGCTCCACCCAGGGGCTTCCTCCTCGGGAACCAATGCCCAGCCTCTCCTACCCAGAGCCCACCTGCTCTCCAGGTACAGAGGCCACCCTCTGACCCCACAAGTTCCTCAGACTCTCCCGAGTCCAACTGATCACACATCCCAAGGAGACTCCAGACAGATTCCAAGTCCAGGGACTCCATACACTCCTGATGTTCCAGGCCCCAGCACTCACAGGCCTTGGATCTGGGCACTCCAGACCCTGGGTACTCCAGGGCTCAGGCACCGTCTGGGCTCCAAATACTCACAGGCCCTGATACTCCCCAGACTTGTCGTCCTCAATCCCATGTAGCCTCCAAGCCTTAGAACAGAGTCCAGACTTTTCCCAATCCCACTTCTCCCTAGGACTTGTAGTCAAGGAATGCTTCCTTCAGATTCGGGGCTAATGGGTGAGCCCAAGGGTGGACAGGAGAGCGGGCCCAACAAGCCCCTCTTTGGCATCTCAGGCAACCACAAGGACCACCCCTCCTGGCCCCCAGGCAGCTCACAGGGCCTCTTGCACCCATATCCTGGCAGGGTAAGAAGCCCCTTGCCCTGGGCCCCCTCCCTTCTGCCCCCTCTGCACGCAGGGCAGGGGCCCCAGACCCACTGGAAGAATGGTGGGCTTGTCCCACCCACCCCATCTTGCCTCAGAAGGTGACCGCATTTGGAGACGGGGTCTTTCTTGTAAGAGGTAATTAGGTAGAATGAGGTCACTAGGGAGGGCCCTAATCTGCTAGGGCTGGTGTCCTTATAAGAAGAGAAGATCAGGCCACAGACACACAGAGGGATGACCACGAGAGGACACAGGGTGAAGATGCCATCTACAATCCAAGGTCTCAGGCCGCTGCAAGAACCAGCCCCACGACACCTGGATCTCGGACTTCCAGTCTGCAGGATGTGAGAGAATAAATGTCTGTAATATGAGCCACCTGTCTGTGGCCTTTAGCTGCAGCAGCCATGAGCAAACCCATACAGTCCCCCAGCTCCTGAAGGTGCTCGACACACACGCACTAGACAGACAATCACAAGGCGGGAGGACAGGCCAGGCCTTTGGATCCCGCAGGGTGTGGATGGGTGGTGTGAAGGGACAGCACATCAGGATAAGGACTGACTGTGGTTAGAGGCAGTGTCAGGCGCCCCTGCCCAGGAGGGGTAGGGGGGGTGGACACGGTGGCCGAGCTCCATCAGAAAGTAGCAGCACGGGGCCCTAAGGAGGTAGGCAGCAGCAGCGGGCACAGGGCACCCTCCCACAGGGCAGGGTCTCATGCCGCGTGGGCCTGTCCCCACCTCCCACCCCATAGGCTCTAGGTGGCTCTTGCTGTCCGGGGGCCAGGCCCTCTCCTGGGGTCAAAGGGTGAGGGGTTTCTCATGGAGGTGACCGTCTTAAGGAGGGCAACTTAGCAGTCCCTTCTCGCGTTTTCACACAGTCCCTCTGTGTCACTCTGGAGTGCTGCTGTCAGATTTAACACATTTTATTAGAGAGTTCAATTTAAGCCAGATGCGTGCTGACAGCCACGGCCCAGGTGATGACAAGACAGGGCTTCACGGGCACATGTGACTTTTGTTAGTGTGCCATTTGAGGCACTTCCCCAGCGGGCCATGCGGCTGTCCTCGGGCAAACCAGCACACCTGCTGCCCGGAAGCCTGCTGGGGACACAGCCTTTTCAGTGGTCCTAGCCTGGGGCCTGAGAAGCCACATCTATTTCACAGCGGGGGAAACTGAGGCTGGAAGAGGCAGGAGGCTTCTCCAGAACATGGTTTACAGCAGACAAGCTGTGCTCTCAATCTCGCTTGGCTCCACACAGCAGTTTCTGGAATCACCACCCTACATGGGACCACCCCAGCCAGGACTACACATGCCTGGGCCTCACTGGACCATTCAGGACACTGCCACCCTGAGCTGGCTCCTTCTCTCAGAGTCCTCGCCACAGGGGTGCCACTGCCATCTCCCCACCCAGCGGCTTAAGAAAGCAGCCTGACATGGCCCGACAACCCCTCTCCCCACATGCCACCCACCGCTGGGCTGGCCTCAACCAGCGCACAGCCTGCCGAGGCGCCCCAGTGGGGCTTGTACGGCTCGTGCCCCCCACCCATTGCTCCACTGCCTCGGGCCAAGTCCAGACTCCCAAACCCAGCTGGGCAGGCACCCCTCGGGCGCCCCTGCCCTGCTCTGCTGCCAGCGCTCCAGGCTGACCGAGCCTTTCAGGTTCTGAAAGTCACCAGCCATCTCTCACCTCTGGCCCGTGCAGTCTGTCACTCATTCACTGGAGTGTTCGTTCACTCTTCACATGTTTACCAGGCACCCTCCCTCCCCTGCAGCCCCTGGGACCTGAGCAGGACTTCCCGGCCAAGCCCTGACAGAGATGGGAAGACAAGGGCGTGATGGGAGGCCAGGAGCGCTGGGAAGGTGTGGCGGGCTGTGGAACCTGAGGCCATCCTTATTTAGAATGTGCATCTGGTCCTGGGAGGATTCTCAGGGGAAGCAGCACCTGAGGCCTGAAGACTGAACCTGACGTAGCCAGTGAGGAGGAGTGTGTGCACACATGTGCACACGTGTGTCTTGGGGGTGGCATGCTGGCCAGGCAAAAGTATGTGCAAAGGCCCTGAGGTAGGAAAGAGAGAGCAAGTGGAAGCCTGGAAGTCTCCCTCCTGCCCTCTAGACCCCTCCCCACCTGCTCTGTCTTCTGGTGGGCTCGGCTGCGGGAGACCAGAGGGTCAGAGGGCAGCACAGGGCCACTGGCTGTGTCCCTTCTCCAAAGGTCCTCTCTCTCAAGGCAACCTGCTCTCCCCAACTCTCCTGCCAGGAGCCACTGGTAGCAAGCTTGGGGCTACCTCATTGCCTTTTGGGGTCTGCACACCTTGCCCATACCTTTGTGACCAGGACGAATCCCCTGCACTGAGGGTCCCATCTACAGCTGCTGAGACCTGCCTGACACACCAACCCAGGGAGGGCTGCGGCGCCTGGGGAGGGCCCGGGCCCAGCCTGTCAGGTGAGGATGGAGGCTGAGCAAAGGAGAGAAGGACTGTAGGGGAGGGGAGGGGAGGGGGCCACAGCAGGGGTGGGGGGACCATGTGTGGAGCCCCCTGTGCTGAGCATAGTGAGAGGCCAGAGTGGGGCTGACCTCGGGGAGGGAGCCCTTTCCCTCTGGACATGGAGTGGAGCATTTGAAGGAAAGCAGAGGCTGGGGTGGGGGAAGGCAGGGGCACAGAGCTGGGGGTGCCACTCCCGAGTCCCCGGCTGCTGGGCCAGGGCTGTGCCAAGCGACCCTGGAGACGTGTGAGGCTGGGTGATGTCTCCACTGAGCAGGAAACTGAAGCTTGGGAGGTGAAGGGCTCACTCCAGGTGGAGGACGGGCTCGCGGTGGCTGCGCAAGGCCCCCTCCTCCCAGAAGCACGGCTGGCTTGCTGCCTGTGGGTGGTCAAGGGCTTCCAGCAGGAGCCCTGAGTCTCTGGGCCCTGAGCTGATGGGTGGGACTGGAGCCACCCCTGCCTCAAGCACGACATAGCTGAGGCCCCCAGGGCAGGAGGTCTGGGGAGACTGCCAGGGCAGGGGTCCCCTCCCCGGGCCCCAGTGGGTGGGACAGAGGCCCCCAGGCTCCGGCTGCGAGGCGAGGCCCTCGGTGGCGGCCACAATAAATATGTTTGTTCAAGGGAAGCCAGGCTGGGAGCTATGTGCGCCGGCCCGGTGGGGAAGAAAAGGCCGCTTGTGCCTTGCACACTGGGGTGATTGTTCCTGCTCACGCAACTGCTGCCCCGTGGCCGGAAAGGTCAGACGGCCCTCGGGCCCCGTCGGAAGCACCCGGTGCCTCAGGCCCCTTCCCGTGCGCCCCGCTGCCACGTCGGTGCGTGTGCGGCTCACCTCCTGGCTGCATCTATAGCACCTCCGGGCCCTGGCACGGGGTTAAAGGTGCAGGCAGGGCTGAATGACAGCCCCCACAAAGGCAAGGAGAGAATGAAGCCGGGGTCCTCGGGCCAGGCAGGAGACTCCAGGGGTGTGGGAGAGCAGGCCCCTGGGCGTGAGGCAATTTGCTGTGACACCGGGGCAGGAACCCTCGCTCTGCCGACTCTGGTGTTTGGACAGCAGGGCATGCCACGGTGACCCGGAAGCATGCTGAGGCAGGCTGGCAGCTCCCCGGAGACAAGACCAAGCCAGCATCCTTACCCTGTTGGACGACAGTGCTGAGACACTGCCTGGCTGTATGCTCAGACTCCGGAAGGGCGCCTGGCACGTTACAGGCACCCGCCGCACAGAGGCCCACCTCTCAGGCACGCCTGGCTTTTCCCTAGTTTCAAAACCCTCAAGGGCAGAGATCTGGAACCCAAGCCCAGTCTTCCTTCTGCTCTGACCAGGAGAAAGTAACGCAGGAACCCATGACTTGCTGGCTTAGGCGGCCCCGAGTCACTTTCCTCTGGTCGCCTCCTGCCGCTGCCCTCTCTCCTCTGCTGGGGAGCAAGCTCTGCAGAGATCGGGCTGTGCCGGGTGGCACGTGGGCTCCCTCCACACACGCACCAGGGCAGTCACCAGGGCGAGTGGACCAGGATGGAGGCTACCCTGTCCCGAGGTCCAGCTGAATTGTGGTCCGTGGTCCTGGTTGTCACATGTATGGGCTGTCACTGTGCTAGTTCAATCACTCACATTGGTTAAGCGAGACCCTGAAAACCAGAGGAGCTGGGGCTGAGGAGCAGACAAAGGGGCCCAAGGGAAGATCTAGCAACCTCTGAGGAGATGGTGCCATGGTTGGCCTCCGGACACTGAATGTCAGGCAGGCAGAGGGGAGAGTGTCAGGTGGGCATGGGGGCTCTGGACCCAGCCCAGCCCCACCCTCACTTGCTCCAGGCGCCTTCCTTCAGCTGGGTGGCCTTGCTCTCTCCTTTGTATGCTTCCCACAGTGATCTGTTTCTAGCGCCTGGAGTCCTGTAACCTCAGGGTCCCGGAAAGACAGGCCTGTACAGAGGGGCTCGCCTCCAGCTGGGAAGGGGACACTGGACATGGGATGCCAACCTTCCTCCCCTGTGAGGATCTGAAGCTGCACCCCCTGCCCTGGCGGACAGCCTCCCTGATGTCCACCTTCCTCCGTGTCCAGTGTCAAGGTGGGCTGGTGGTGGGTGGCCTCCAATGCTGGCTCCCTTTCCGGGACTCTCCCACTGACACACGGCCGGAATGTGCTGGACTCACCAAGGCCTGAATTCCCCGGGGGCCTGGCATTCTGACTGTGGGACGAGGGCATTCTGGTATTGTTCTGTCCGTGTGATGGGGCGCAGGGGCGGCGAGGCCCCTGGAACCCGCCCGCTGCCCTCTGCTGTGTGAGGAGGTGCCGGGTCTGACTCAGGCCGCGGGGAATTCAGCACCCCTTTCTAGCTGGGGAGCAGTGTACCTAGAGAATGGTCCGATAATATATGTGTGTTGCTTAAAGCCACTAAGTTTGCAGGAATTTGTTACAGCAGCATCAGGAAACCGAAACAGTCCTCCTGTGGAACGTCCAGATCCACCCTTCCCCGCTCGCCCGCCTGCTCCAGCCGCCACCCTCTCTTGCTGGATCGGTTAGTGCAGTGGCCACCATCCTGGTCTCCCAGGTCAGCCCCGGCCCCTTGATGGTCCGTTCTTGGCTCTGCAGCCAGAGTGACCCTGTCGCTATCTGGGCCAGTCACGTCCCACTTCGTGAGCCAGTGTCTTCACGGCCCTTGTTCCTGGCACAGCAGCCTCGCTGCCATCCTGCTGGCCACAGCCTGCCCCCACCTCAAGGCCTTCCCTGTGGCTGTGCCCTCTATGTGGAACACTCCTCACCTCCCCCGCACCGTGGTCTCATCACCCGCTTGGTGGGACACCCCTGGCCCCACTCATGACAGGCCCCTTCCCTGTACCAGCTCCCCTGCTGTTGGTCCCTGCCTGATGCTCACAGATAAACAAGGAAGGACAGAACATGCTTCCTCACATGTGCTGTGACTGTTGGTGGATCCCTCTTCGGACTGTCCACTCCTCCAGTCTGTGTCCACTTGGGTCGATTATGCAACAATTTGGTATCTAAATTGTCACTGCTATATCCCCAGCACCTGGAGTAGGTGTTCAATATTTGTGGAATAAACCCAACACATCTCACGTCAAGGACTTGTCTATCTTATTGAATCTGCCTCGCAGGCTTATGATGTGGGGACTTTGTTGTCTCATTTTACAGGTGTGGATACCAAGGTTCAGGGATTTGTTGCCTGCAGGGCAGACACTTGAGCCACACTGTGGCTCCATCCCTGTGGAGGGGCTCCAGGCCAGGGGACATAGTGGGGGCCTGGCAGCTTTATTTGGCCTGGGTTTAGGCCAGGACAGCCTTTGCCCCAGGGGCCTGCCTGAGCCACGGCCCCGCAGCACTCCTGGACCCTCTCCCCAAGGAGAGCCAGGCTCCCAGTTCCTGGCCCAAGTGCCCTTTGTGCCCGTCCAGGCGGGTGGGTGGCAGGAAGGGAGGCGGATAAATGGGCTATTGTTCTGGTGAGTACAGTTGCCAGCCTGGCGTGCATAACAGCCCCTGTGTCTCCAGTGGCTCCCAGGACCGATCAACACCTTATCACAAGCATTAATCACCCCGCTATCTGCCCCAAATCAGGCAAACACTTCTGGGGACTTCAAACCCCTGACTTCACAGAAGTTTCTGTGTAATAATAGATTAAGTTTCTGGCGGTTCAATAGCATCCACTGAGGTCGGCCCCCTGCTGTGGCGTGGGGCTGGGGAGCTGCGGAGGGGTGAGGGGCTGCCAGCGCCGGGGCTGTGCTCTGCTCCCAGCCCTCGCCGGCTGCTGACCAGCCAGGCAGGACCCTCGGACCTCTTGTCATTCTTGCCGTTCTGGCACCCTGGGCTGGCAGAACCTGTGCCAGGCCAGCCCCTCCTCAGCTGATCTCCCTGGGCCAGGCTCTGGGAAGATGTGGTGGGCTCTGCTCGGCCCAGGTCCCCTGCTGTTGTCCTCCCGAAGGCTAGGCTCTGTTGATGGACTGTCCCAGGGTGGTTTCAGAATGTTTTAGAGGAAAAGACCTGGACGTTGGTGGGGGGACACTGGTAAGCCAGAGGCTACAGAATTAGCAGGAAGCCAGCCAACTCTAGTCACCATAAAGCAACACCCAGTCCTAAAGCTGAAAGCCAGGTAGGTCCCACAGGAAAAGCAGCTAACAAGTCAGCATTCAGCTAACCATGGTATCCTGAGGTCCGTCACTGTACCTGGGGTGGCTCTGTGCCTGGGGTACAGCAGGACAAGAGTCCTGGCCCCCACCCCCAGAGCACTTCCATCTGGGGTAAGATGTACCCTAAGGAAGAGCTATGAGGAGCTACAGCAGAAGTCAGAGCAGGAGGGGCGGGCAAGTGGCCACTGCTGCAAAGGCTCTTGGCAGAAGGGGCAGGAGAGGTGAGAGCTGAATGTGGAGAGGACAGGGCCTTCGTAAGTCCTGGAGGGGGCTGTGCAAAGGTCCTGGGGCAGGAACAAGCTGGAAGATGCTGAAGGATCAGGGGAAGGCCAGAGCACCCCATACAGTGAGGAGGGGCATGGGGAGGACCATGAGGCTGGGTGTGGTGAGCAGGCCTGGCCACATGTGCCACCGGCAGCATGAGAGATTTAAACTTTGTGCTACTTGCAACAGGAGTGAAGAGCCGTGACCAGGGCGGGGTCCAGGGGCCAGCAGATGCCCCCCACCTCCACCATGATGCCCAGCAGTGACCATGCCCTTATCTCTTCACAGTGCGAGTGAAGCACATGCCGGGTACAGACCTCAACGTGTCACACTGATATTGCCAATGAGCCCTGGACACTGTCAATTCCCCCGCCAGACCACATGGCCCTTGTCCACCCGACCTGCCTGCCCTAGGAGGCTGATATCTGTGGGTTTTGTCCACAGGCTTCTTGCCCAGGGCTTCTGATTTGGGTCTGGCCAATGGGACTGCTGGCAGGAGACTGGAAGGAGAGAGCAGAGTGAAGCCAGGGTACCCCCCCCCCCACTGTCTGCTGCAGAGTCTGGGGCCAGCTGTGGCCCCCATCTTGGGTTCTTATTCCTTCTCTCAAGATGACCAGTTCACGTGACCTGCATTCTCCTGAGCTCTGGTGACCTACCCCTTCCCTGGATCCTCCAAGTTGGGGGGAGGGTTGCTCCAAGGACACTACCCTGGGTTCTGGTACAAGGCCTGGTGGCTCCCGACACCCTGCTCACACATGGATGCTGTCTGCTTCCCATAGGGTCCCACCTCCCACACACAGCTACAGTTAATCCCCCTATTGTACAGATGAGGAAATGAAACCTAGGAGAGACTGAGCTTCCCTGATCTCGGCAAGCCGGGATTCAGACGCCAGTGTGTGTGCCCCCAGAGCCTAAGCACACCCCCAAGCTCCTCCTCGCCTCTAACACACAGAGATGCTGAGCTTTTGAGGCCTCTGCTGCTCCAGGACTCCACTGTCCAGTGGCTGTTCCTTCCTGAAGTCTACCTTGTAGTTGTCCTGCTCCTACTTGGGTACATGCATCACTGGTCCTCAGAGGTTGAGGCAAACCAACAGAGCAGAAGCGAAGAGCATGAGTTACCAACCAACTGCTCAAGTGTCCTCTGCTCCCTGCTGACCACCATGCCCAGGGCCCACCCTCCATCTGGGGGTGGGAGCAGGGCTAGGAGAACTTAGTACACTGGGGCCGGGGGTCCAGGGTGCACACATTCCATCTGTCTTTAAGGTGCACGGGTGCTTTTGAGCTTCAAGTGGCCCGATGAGAGCTTCTGGGGAGGGGACTCTGGAAGAGTGGACCTGGCCCCTGTGCCAGAGGTAGGGGGTTCACTGCCCAGCTCAGGAATGGCTGGCTCCTGAGCGGGGGAAGAGCCAGGCACAGCCATAGGAGAAGCACGTTCCACAGAAAGGCAGGCATACTGGTGCTTTAAAACCCCTACTTCTTGCATGTTGAAGTCAGCTCCTATTTGGGCCAATGCAGAAATAACATGATTTGGAGAAAAAAGTCAAATAACATTCCTCCCCGCTGGGAATGGGCCTTGCCGCTCTCTCTGGCCTCAGTCCACTGGCTCATCACGAGTCCCACCCAGAGCCCCTCTGGACTCCTGGCTGCCTTCCTCTCACGTCGGCTGTGGTGGAGTGGGGGTGGGGGTGCTGGAACCTGGAGCGGGTCACTTCTCTCCAGGCCTTGGTTTCCCTGCTCTGGCAGAATAGCATCCACCTTGTGAGTTGTGTCTGGGCCCTTTTAAAAACCTGTCACCAGTCCCAGGATGAATGCATCCCTCACCCAAACACATCGCCTCTGATCTGAGGGTACCGTCAGGCCCCCAAATCCATCCAGGCGCCTAAGGCCCCCGTTGAGCAGCCTGGACGGATGCTCCTCCACACACAGTCCCGCGCAAGCCCGCCACGTCAGCACAAGTCTCGTGAGCACCGTCAGCTCCTCTCAGCCACGGCTCCAGACCCACCCTTGGCCTTCTCTGCCCCAGCCAGCTGGAAGCAATCTCCCCAGAGCGGGCAGGTGGTCCTCCTTAGCGGACTCCCGCGAGGCCATCCCCAGCCCTGCGCCCCCGCAGAGGTGGCTCTGCACGCTTGGCTGCCTCAGGCCCCTTCCCTGCCGGAATGAACCAAGTGCTCTGGAATTCGTGAAGAAATCAGGGGTCTTTAAGCCTGCTGTTTTTCTTGGCAAGGCCTTATCACAAATTAGTGGGGAAGCCCGAAGGTTAGGGTTTCAGTTAGTTCAGCAGAATCTGAGAAGCGGGGAGTTGGCCTCCTGCCTCTCCAAGTCAGAACATGCTTGACCTGCAGGCCCCAGGGAGCTCTCAGAACCCAGGCTGATTAACCAGGCAGGTGACCCACACTTTGGGTGGGGATGGGGCCCAGGAGGACAGAGCCTTCACACATGTTCATGGGTTTTGCAAAGCCCAGGGACCCCTTTGTACCTTCCCTGGGTCCCCCTCGACTGTAAGTGGGCCTGGGGAACTGAAGATGGGACTGAACCTCTGGCAAATGCAATGGCCACGTCCAGGAGGAAGGCGAAGAAAGGACTGGGTCAGGGTCCTGGTGCACAGGCCCTGTGAATTTGGGACCTCACGTGAAGGTGCTTCCTCAACCCTTCGGCAGCTCGGAGAGAAGACTGGAGGCCCCCGAACAGACAGACGGCAGGCGGCCACCGCCGCTAAGAGAGCGGGCTCCTGTGCAGAAGGCATCAGAGCTGCCTCCACCGCTTTGAAAGCAGGAACTTGAAAACCACCAAGAAGCCACCAGCCACACATCAACTCACAAAAGCCAGGTCATTTCTGACAGGGGCTGGCCCTGTAACTGAGCCCCCACCTTGGACATTTCACACATCTGGCTGCCTGTCCAGGGACAGACTCAGAGCTTCTCCACAGTGTCCACTGGACCCACGCACACGGTCCTTGCCTCTGTGCACCTCACTCCCATCTCCATCTCTAGGATGCGTGCCTGCCTGGCCCCAACTCTCCTCTGCAGCCAACATGGGTCCAGCGCTGGGTCGAGACGTGCATGTAGGAGTCATGGCTGATGGATCTCAGCAAATTGTGTGCTTGACAGTGGGCTTGCAGGCTTTTCGTAAGTGGACCGGGTACCCTGGTGGCATGATGGATTCCAACGGGATGGCTCCCGATGGGCTGTCCATTTCTGAGCACTGGCCATGCTGGATGCTGCTCTCAGCACCTGGTACAGGTTACTGGATCCCTTGTCTCTACCATGTGACAGAGACTACTGTGTCCTCATTTTACAGCCCAAACTCCGAGGGTTGGTGGGAACCTGGGAGCATCTTGTTCTGGGTTGCATGGCTGGCAGGCAGCAAGGCAGTGCATAAAGCCAGTATGTGCTGTGACTGACACTTGGTCCCAGAACCCTTCCCCCATTCTGCATCTGGCTCTGCTGCCCCTCTTTGTCTTGTCGGGTAAGTCTCCATGTCCTCATCTGTGACCCCAGGACAACTGCAGCATCACCTCCTGGGGGGTGACAGGAGAGGGAAGGTGGGCAGAGGGCTTCGTAGCACAAGGCTGGCACTCAGCTGGACTCTCCCCCTGCCCCTCATTGAGGGAGAGGTTCCTGGTGGGGCCCCTCCTAGGGGATGAGGCTCCTTCTGACCCAGCACAGCTCCAGCCCTGCTGGGCGGCCAGGTCCCCTCCCCCTTACCCCACCCTCTCGCCTTCCCCTCCTCCAAGGGGGCATTAGCTTCCCAGGGAGGGTTCCAGCCCTAGGGCCAGTGATGAGGACCCTGGCCACCAGGCCTGTTCTATTGTGCAGAAATCCAATCCTGCCAGGAGGATGGCTGTCACTGCTGAGGATTTAAGGCCGTCACCTGGCGGAGCAGGAGGGCTCCCTGCCCTGACAGAGTAAATGGTTACATGCAGAAAGGTGACACCGCGAAGTGACCCTGAGCTGGCAGGAGGACTGTACATCATCTGAGCCTGGATGTGCACGTGTTTTCCTTTCTGTCTTTCCTTCCTGGTCTCCTTGTTGTGGCCCCCCCAGTGATCTTATCAGTCCAGATGTGATTTTCTATCGGAAGGAGGGGGCCCCTAGGCAGGACCCAAGGGGCCAAGTGCAGAGATGGGATGGAGGAGGGGCGTGGGTGGCGGGCGGGCTCTGCGGCAGAGACAGCCAGGTTCTCATTTCTGCCCCACCTGGCAAAAAAGCAAATTCCTGTACACCTACGGCAGGCTGCGAAGGCTGCCCCTCTGCCTGTCCCTGTGGCATGCCCCACTTCCCCTGCCATGTGACTTTGTCATTCCTTCACCCCCTTGGGTCTGGAGCTGGCTGTGTGACTTGCTTTGGCCACTGGGTCAGAGACCAGCGTGCTTGTGCATCGGGGCAACTGAGAGCCTTGTGGCCACCACCGTGGGAACAATCCCCAGCTAGCCTGCTGAAAGAGAGACCCTGCCACCAGCCAAGGGCCTCACCTGGGAGTGAGGTCATCCTAGACCACCCAGCCCTGTTCAAGCCAGCCCAGACCAGTAACCTGCTCAGCCAACCCGCCGGGTCATGAGCAGGAGGAAACAGTCACTCCTGTGAGTGGCTGAGGTTGGGGACAGTGCTGCCTCTTGAACCCCACGCTTGTCTCTAAATGTCATGCCCTCCAGGCACCCCTGTCACACCAGGAGTGGACCATGGAGCAGGCATGGGTGCCTCCACATGTGCAGTGATATAAGTGCCACCTAGTCTCCCCCATCAACTCCTCCAACTCCCCAATTTGGCAGGAGGGAATGATTAGATCCCACGTTACAGATGAGGACACCAAGGCTCAAGGAGGGAGGGACTTGGTGAAGCTCTTCAGAGCTGGAGCTGGCATCCAACCTGGGCTGAGCCCACTCACCTCTCATGCCCCTGAGAGACCCCGTGACCCCTGGGAAGGCACTGAGTCTCCATGTCTCTCACTGTCCCAAAGGTAAATGGGAAAGGGCTCCAGCACTGTGGCCCTGGGGCAGCAGGGGTTCCAACCAGCAGCTGTGGGCAGACATGTGGAGATTCTCCGACAAACAGATGCCAAGCTTGGTCAGCGGCCCCCACGGAGGAAGGTGGGAGCCACGGCGTGTTTCTAGATGGATCCTTCTCGCTGTCTCCATACAGACCACCCCAGCACGGGGATGGGGCCCAGGAGGGCTTGGGGGGACACAGCTGGCCCCCGAGGGTGAGCTGAGCCCACCCTGAACCACTCCCAGGTGGCAGCTGCAGGGCCCGAGGCCCCCCATCAGCCAGTTGGTCTGGGGATGACACGTGTTCCCCCATCCCTGCTAAAGTGGCAGTTGCCACGGCTCCCACTCAAAGGGCAGTTCAGATGTTGCCTCCACTGGGCCCTGGTGTCGGCTGCAGAGCCGGGGGGGGGGTGGGGGGTGGAGGGACGGAGAGGGGGTCTCTCTGCTGAGCACCGACCGTTCTGAGTCACAGGTAGAGCTATGTGGGGCAGTTTGGCTGCCCTGGTCAGTCTCAAGGGCCTGCCCTAGCCTGTTTACTAAACATGTCGCTATCTCCCCCGACAAAAAAGAAAGGAGAGAGGGAGAGAGGGAGGGGAGAGGGATCCCTCTGGACCCATTTCTCCTTCAGGTACTGCCCCATTTCTCTCTGCAGCAACCCCCCACTGAAACTGTGTGTCCAACTCCTCGTCTGCAGCCCCTGCCCCAACACTGCTCCCCTCAGCTGCACCACGACCTCGGCAAGGCCAAGCCCACCCGCCAGCTCTGTCCTCGGCTTTGGCCAACACACTGCGCCCCACTCCTTAGACAAGCTTTCTCCCAGGGGCGTCCAGGCCTCTGCCTTCCTGGTCTCCTTTGCAGGACCCGCCTTGCTCCCTGACCTCTGGATGCTGGTGGCCCCGGGGCTCAGCCTTTGGTCCTCCTCTCCCTTCCAGCTGCTCTTTCTCTGCAGGAGTCCATCCAATGTCAGGACTTCAAGCACCAGTTTTGTTGTCAACACCTACCCGGAGACTGCCCTGAACTCCAGCCTCATGTGTCCGCCCACCCCTCGGTGTCTCCACGTGAGGGTCTTGTGGCACCTCAAATTCAACATGCTTAGTCCAGGCTTCCCAATCTTCCCCAGACCACAGTCTGAGCAGCGGCATCCTTCCAGGGCTGAGGCCCTAAGGCTGGGCAGTCCTTGGGCAGGCCCCTCCCTGGCTCCCTGTGCGTCCACGTCTCTCCCATGCTTCAGGCTCCACCTCACCTTCCCATCAGGGCCTTCTACCTGCAGTGCGTCTGAAACCCAGCTCCCTCTCAGGCCCCGCTCAACCTGTCCTTCCCCAGCCATGCAGTCATTACCATCACTGGTGGATACTTTATCTGGAAAATAAGTGCCAGGAGGGCAGGGCCCTGGCTTGTCTCATTCACCATCTCATGCCTGCAAAGTTTCAGGGGAGCTCAGCATTCCCTAAGGGCACCGCAGCCACCAGCAATGCTGTCCCAAACCCACTGAGGCATTATCACTCTCATATACGGATGAGGCTCAAGACATACCCCCCTGGCCCCAGGGGGAACCCAGACCTGGCCAAGCCATGTCCCCATCCCTCCCGCATGGTGCCTGGCTCAGCGAGGGCACATGTCCTGGTTGGTTCAATGAGACTGTTGCTCCAGCACTACAGGATGTGAAGCCCAGGGGACTGTGGAGGCCAGCTGGGTGCCAGGGGCTGTGCTGGACTCTCCCATGGCCTTGGTACCCACAGCCCTAAGGAGGGTTTCCTGTCCGAGATCAAGACTGGGTGTGAGGATGCTGCAGGCTCCTCAGCTTGGAGGCTACATGTGCACGTGTGTGGAGACTCCTGCACACACCCGTGTCCCAGGAGTCTGCACACACCTGTGTGGCAGCACAGGCTGACCCTGTTTGTCCACCATGCACAGTGCCACCTGTGGGCGTGCACAGCCCCTGTTTGGATGCATAGATGCATGCCTCTGCATGGCCACAAATGTCACTTCTGACCACTCCCCAGCAGTATAGGAGGCGGGGCACACCCAGGAGCCTGGCTTGGCATGTAGTCCTGGTTGTGGGTGAATTTCCTCAATGTCACCACCCTGCTCACAGCCTTCCAGGGTCCCCATCACATGCAGGACCCTGTCCCAGCCTCCTCAGTGTACTACCCCCACTGTCCAACACTCACAGCCCCTTGGTACTGCACAACTGTCACCACCGCAGAAAGGCATTCACCCCGAGGCCCCCAGGTCCCGTTCTTTCCTACCCTCACCCAGCCTGCTTTTCTTCACCTGTTAGCACTGATGAGATGCCATATCACTTGTGAGCCCTGAGGGGCAGGAGTGAGTGGCTCTGCTCCCCAGCTCCCCAGCCCTGACACACCCGGGCTGGGACCTCAGGGTCCAGCCCTGCTCTGCGGGGGACAGGGGACTTTCCACAGCCTGTGCCCTGTACACATGGCCACTCATCTGGGACCCCTCTGGCCACAAGACCACATGGAGGCAAGGCAGCCACCAAGCGTGGCCCGGGGAAGCCTATGGGGTACTCCTTCTGGGGGTGACATCGGTGGATCCAGGCCTCTTGGGCTTACAGTGAGGGTGTCCTGGGGCAGTGAAGCTGGGTCTCATGGGTGTCCCCCAAGACAAGCCCACTTTGGGGCCTCCCTGCACTGGAGTGGGGACAAGGGCCATTGAAGGGGCTGGGGGATGGACAGACAAATAGACAGATGACTCCAGGTGAACCTTTTTGGAGGCTCGCTCAGTATCCGGCCGGTGCTGATACAGGCCAGGCTGGGCTGGTTGCCACTACCGCAGCTGTCCGGAAAGACACATGGCCCGGTGGAAGGACTGCCAGGCAAGCAGCATTGTCTGCCACATCTCCAGTTTCACAGAATGGAGAAGGTCTTCATAAAAGACCCCGAGGGACAAAGATAGGGTAACGCTGAGGCCTGCCCCTGTCTTCCCTGCCAACTCCATGTGGCCTCCCACCCCTGCCCAGCAGAGAAAAGCCTCCAGAAGACTGTTGACTACCGGAATGTAAATCCCTAGAAATATTTTTCAATACAGTCTTCTGATCCCACTCACACCTTGGGGGTGAAACACACCCTTGGACCTGCCCCCTGTGCTGGAGGCAGCGACTGCTGGCGCCCCGAGGTGGGGGGGGCCAAGCCGGGACGTGGAGTCGTGGAGTTGTGGAGTCGTGGAGTCGGGCGGGCCCTCAATGAACCCAGCTGGAGTTGGTTTATCAGCCGCCTCTGAACAAAGGCTGCGAAGGCTCAGGGTCCCCGCAAGCACAGACCCCCACGGGGAGCTTTCCAACCCCCAAAGCACTGCCTTTTAACTCGACCTCCACGGCAGGACACATGGGGGGAAGAAATTAGTCGTGGATGCTGCTGGAAGTTTTGTAACTTGTCGTGACCTCTCCCTGGAGCTGGTCTGGCCCCCGTGGCTTGTCCCCTTGACTTTCAGAACAGATAACCCGAAACAGGCTCACCAGCTCCTCCCTTTTTTTTTTTTTTTTTTTTTTCAAAAGACCAAAACCTTTTCTTGCAACTGGGGCTGGAAAGCTGTGTCTCTGTCCCTGAAAAGTTGGGGTGGTACCTTGGCCCCTGGTGTGAGGACTCCCAGGAGAGCAACCTCACCTCGGGTAGCAAGTCCCCAGTGGTCTAGGGATCCAGGCCAGACCCTGACTCCAACCCGACACAACGTATGAGAAAAACAAGGGAATTGCCCCACATGGGGCCCTGGGCTCTGGGGACTGGGCCTGCAAAAGGGGGAAGAATCTGGCATCTGTTCATGCTCTGGCTTCCATTTTCAGTGGCTAAGGAGACCCTCCTCCTGGGTCACCAGCACCCAGCTTGATGTCCGCAACACAGGGCTCTCACAGAAGGTCCAGGCAGGAGTCTCAGGGTTCTAGCCAGGCCTGGGTCCCAGTCCCCTTGCAGAGAGCAGCCAGGTGAACTTCGAGGGGGCTGCCTCTGCTTTGGGACACTTTCCCAAGGCCAGCAGTCTCCTCCTGGCCTTCAGCTGTCCCTGCACAAGGCCAGCATGGGGTTGGCCTGAAGGAGGCCTGATCTTGGCCTGGCCCTGGAAGGCGGCCTAGCCAGGGAGTGCAAACAGGCCGCATGCAGAGAGCCGCTGACACATGAACCCTAGAGCCACCATCTATGCTCTCTAAAGATAATAAACGACAGGGACACTGGCTTGTCTTAATTCCTTAAACTCTGTGCATACAATCCACTTGGAAAACTCCATGCTATGCAGTGTACTGGAAGTGTCTCCTTGCAACCCTCCAGTGAGGCCGGGAACCAGACCCTGCTGCTTGCAGGAGGAGGCCCTTGTAGCTCCCAAGCACCCAGGGAAATGGTAATTTGTGGACTAGTCTTGGGAGACTGGGAGGTTCCTCAGCCTGTGCCTAATGAAGCACCTACACCTCTGCCTGGGCACATGAGGGGTCAGCCCAGGGTCCCACACGTGATGTGCTGATCTACTTATGCATCTCTGATAAGGCCTTATCTATGTCCATTTCCATCTTTCTATAACTAAAGATTATGGAAAAGTAGGATGATGCCAAAGGTCATGGCCAAACTGGGGCTGTTTATTTCTATGAAACCAGCACAGCCTTCAGCCCTGAAGCTCTGTCCCCAGCCGCCCTGGCTTCATTGGGGCCACCAGCAATGTTCATCAACCAGCAGGCAGCACGTTTTGCCCAGGGTGGCAAAAAAAATGAGGGTTTTCAGGCCGAGAGGATTTTCTAACCTCTTATTTTGATCTGTGTTCTCCAAACTCTGGGGATCTGAGTGCAGGGTGTGACAGTGGTGTCAACCACCACCACCTCATGGTTGATGACTAAATGCGTGTGTTCCCAACCTCATGTTCACAGCCGCTGCAAGTCCTGGGCATGGTTATCACCCCTACTTGAGACTTGGAGGTCAGTGCTGTGCCCCAGAGCATATACCTGGAAGTGGCATGGTGTGGTTTTGGAGCTCTGCCGGTCACAGGGCTTCCTGTCCCCAGCATGAACTCGAGGGTCGTTACAGGTACAAATGGACACTTATGGTCTTTTAGCAGACTCTGAGCCTCCTCCCCAAGGATGGATTCAGTATTTCCTGTAATGGTAACGGAATGTGCATTTTGATAGACTTCCTGACCACTCAGTGCACAGGGAGGTGCTGACCCGAGGGCTTCTACACACACAGATGTGACCAGAGACTCCTGCCATGGTGAAATGGGTAGCTGGATGCTGATGTGGGTGCCCAGCACAGCAGGGGCCAGGACTTGGTCAACACCAGGGTGGACACCTTAGTATGGTCCTAATTGCAACTGCCCTTCCCCTGCCAGATGCAAGTGGCCCTCGACCAGGTCACCTGGTGTGGGGCCAGCTGGGGGGTCGCATGCCATGCAAAACCACGCATGTCCTCCAACGAGCCTTAGTGGGCTTGGATGTCCTGCCCATCCTTCACAACTTCTAGAAGTCATCCTTTCATCCACCAGAAGCCAGCTCCTGGGTAACTCCAAGAATCAATTCCTGTCTTCCTTTCGCTTGTCCACATCCTGGGAGCTGTACCCCAAAAGACTGGGGGGTGGAGGGGTCAGAGATGCAGAGAATGAGGCCCCAGCTCCTGGAGGGGCCCTGATTCAGACATGGGAAGAGAATAAAGGATGATGTGGAAAAGGATGGAAGAGGAGGAGGGGACTTCGCCAGGCCAAGGAAGGCGGCAGGGACGCTGGTCTGGAGCAGGGCCAGAGCCTGGTGAAGCCCTGTAAGCGTGGGGGTGAGGGTGGATGTGCGAGGGTGACAGACGTGGAGCTGCTGGGGACCCAAGACTACACCCCATCAATGGACCAAAATGAGAGTTGCTCCTACAACAGACACGACCTTCCCAGACTCCAGAAGCCAGAAATGCAGTAGAGTTCAGTCCTTTCTTGATGACCCCAGAAGTACTCTGGACACTGAGCTCCTACCCTGGGGGACTCAGACCTGGGGGCCCTGGGTGAGTGGGCATTTGCAGGTTCCTTGGGCCTAAGCCTTAGTGCCTCTTGTCCTACCCCTGATGCTGCCCTGGTGGCTCCTGCCTTCTATGTCCCTTTGTGTCTGCTCTTATGTAAGCTTATGTTCAAAACAAAATTACAAAGCCAGTCAGTACTGGGCTGAGGAACTTTCCTGAATATAGGGGGCCAGGGAGGGAATGTTCTGGGGTAGGACTGTGACTTTTTTTTTTTTTTTTTTTGTGACCGGCACTCAGCCAGTGAGTGCACCGGTCATTCCTATATAGGATCCGAACCCGCGGCGGGAGCGTTGCCGCGCTCCCAGCGCCGCACTCTCCCGAGTGCGCCACAGGCTCGGCCCAGGACTGTGACTTCTGGACCTCCCCTCCCTCACCTGTCGCAGCCCAGGGCCTGAGGCAGGTGGGGTGCAGAGAGACAGTTAATGAAACAGCTCTGGAAGAGACAGGATGGAGGATAGAGCTCTGGGAAGGAGGGAAGCGAGAACTCCCACTCTGGCACCCACGCGTCTCCAGCTCGCTTGCTTTCTGGCTCCTCTGTGCTGAGACGTTGGGAGAAATTGGGTACACTGCAAGTGGGTGAAGGGTAGCTGTAATTAAACATGCCTGTGGGTTCCATCTGTGAATGCTCTTCCTTTGGGGGGACTGCTCACCCCCAGCTGACTTCCAACTCCTCCTTCCTCCTCCTAAACAGACCTGCAGGTGGTCGCGGTGACCCACCCAATCCCTGGGGCAAGGGACACTGTGCTGGGCATGGTCTGCTGTCTCACCTGCAGGGATCAGTGCCCTCATTTGCCACAGCAGCTGGGCCCCTGAGCCTGGTCCCCAGCTGACCCACATAGGACAAGCAGTAGGAGAGGGAAGGATACCCGGGGACTGCTTGTTACTCAGCAGGACCTTGGCCATCCTGACTAACACAGGGCCATTGAATAGTCCTGCACCTACCGTCTAGATTCCTGTACTCACTTGGTGCATATCTGTTGAGCTCCTACTGCATGCCTGGCCTCGGGCCAGGGGCAATGCCTATAAGCCACCCACTGTTCCGGACTCTCTTAGCTCTTGCTCCTGGCTGCCCACTGCTCCCTCCAAATGTGGAAGTAGAATGGTTGCTCTGGATCCAGAACACCAGTGCCCCTGCCCCATTCCTTGTGGGCCATCAGGTTCCACCTCGTTTGGAAGTGCTGTGCTGCCAGTGCCTCCTAGGGCTCCCTTCCTTAGAGAGAGTTCCCACGTCTCAGGCCAGCCAGGGATCTGGAATCCCTGGGGCTTTGGGTCCGAGCACAGCTAGGAAGCCCTCAAGATAAGATGTCCTGGGAGGCAGCAAGTAGAATTCCACCAGGCCCTGCAGAACTGGAGCTGTTTGTGCTGAAGCTACTTGGCAAGCCAACCCCCAAGAGCCTGGGCGGGGAGCCACATGCCCTGGAAGACTGTTCCTGGGTCCTGGAGGCCAAAGACAAGTCTGAGTGTGGAGGAGGGATACCCAGCTATTCCTAGAGAGCCAATGCACAGTGCCTCAGGGGCTGCTTACGGGATCAAAGGGCCACCTTTGCCCACTGTGGTGTGGCAGGACAGCTACCCAGGCCCACCACCCAAATCTGCCACCCTACAGGATCCCCAGGTGACCATGGCACATCCAGGGAGGCTGGGGTGAGGCCTTCAGATCTGACCTTTCTTTTTGACTTCTTTCCCTGGTGGGTGAATTGCCTGAGCCTGGCCCAGAGAGGGTGTGTATTGCTTTGGGGTTGCTTACAACCACTCTAAATGTGAAAATATTTGTAAGTGATACAAATGGCAATTAATGTGGGTCCAGCAACCAAGATGAACGAGGTGGGCTAGGAACACGGGCTCTGCCCTCCACAGGCGGGGTTGGTGCTCTGAAGACAGAGCTGCTCCGCATCCCGCTTGCAGTGCCTGGAGGTCAAAGGCAAGGAGCCGCCCAGAGCAGCTTAAACCCTCTGAAATTTGCTTTTACGGGAGGGAATTAATCCCAAAGCTGAAGGCCTGGGGCTGTCAGGAAAGTCCTGTTTTATCTCAGATAGTCAAATCTGAAATTTGTCTGTGGGGAAGAAGGCAGCCTCTCCCCGGCCATCCTTCACCAAGCATGCCAGCCCAAGTGGCTTGGCAGGGACGTGGGGGACAGTTTTATGGTTTGCATCATCATGGTTCCTGCCCTGGCTGCCCCCTGCCCACTCAATCACCTGAGCTCTGGCCAGTGTGGCTACTCCCCCACCCCAACAGGCCAGGAGGCACTTAAGCCAGCACTGGGCTCTGGGGAAGTGTGGGGCTGCCTGGGCTGGTCATCCCTTGCGGGCAGGGCCCACTGAAGTGCAGCTGGAGGGACAGAACATGGCATGTGGGTGTGATATGCGGGTGATATGTGTCATGAGTGCTCTCATGCCACCTGAGCCCGTGCCCCTCCTCCCAAGTTGGACCACTGGGTGGTCATGTGCTCCAAAGGCTGGTGAGGGCTGGGGAGGGCTGGACCACAGGGGACGCCAGGAAGGTGGGGTGGAGGAGGCAGGCTTGGGCCCAGGTATTTCCAGAGTGTAGTGGCCTCACCCCACACCGGTCTCCACCACTCCCCCACTGGCTACCAAAGGGACCTGGGCAATCTGCAAAGCCCCTTCCTACCCCTCCACCTGCCCAGCCCCTGCCTGCTCTGCCCACCTCCCTGGCACCTCCAGTATAAGCGGTCCCCATGACATTGTTCACAGGCCTTTACAGTGTGGGCTCCCCTGAGTTCTCCAGAGAGCAGAGACCACCGAGAGAGGCTCCAGACCAAATCCTGGCTAGCTGCTTTCTAGATGCGTCTCTGTTTGGGGCTCCCTGGCTGTCTGTGAGTGCTGGTGTCGTGTGCCCATGCTGAGAGCTTCTGGGAGGACAGGTGAGGGGTGAGTGTGATGCTGGGGCCATACCGCTAATGGTCACCCTTAACAAGTACCCCTCTGCGCCGTGATTGCTGGCGCCCACCCTGCTTCTCCTCACCCATGCCAGTGGCCGGAGTGCTGGGGCCCGGCTGCACCTGGGGGCTCTGTGTATATGACATCCACCCTGTCTAGCCCCCTCCTGCAGGGCCCTACTCCTGCGCACCTCCATTAGAGTGTCCAAGCTAGAGGCTGACAAGCTGGGGAGCACGTGTTACAAGGGACCCTGAAATTGAGTCCCCAGGATCTGGACTCCTCCAGAAAGACACATCTGTCTGCACCATTTCCTTGCTGGAGGAAGGAATGCCGCCAGTTGAAAGACGACGGAGCTCTGCAGCTGCCCTCTAGGCCCTCTCTACTGACAGACCACCAGCCTTAGGAGCCTGACATCCCTGCCTGTTGCATCCGGGGCCCGGGGGGCTGGCTACGGCCAACACCCTCGCCCTCCCGCCCTTGCATGTGCTGTGTCATCTACCTGGCATGGAGTTTCCTCCTTTGTAAATCCATCTCTGAGAAACCGTGGCTGACCCCTCATGCCCACTGTCCACCTAACTCTCGGCCCTACTGTGAGTGCCTCCATCCACCCAGAGCACCCATGGTGGCAGAGCCCTGTGCCCAGCCCCGGGGTGCAGAGATGAACAGGGGAGGCAGAAAGCACCCCTTTGTTCTCACTGATGACAGGACAGCTGCCGCTGCCCCAGCTCCACCCCAAGCACACTCACATCTACCAGAGGAGCCATGCAGGGAAGACTAGTGCCCATGACCCAGCAGGCAGCATGGTCAGGGGCTGGGCAGGGCCTCAGGTAGGGACCCAGTGCTCAGGCTGCATGAGGGGAGTGGGCTGCAAGGGAGATGGGCCCCACCCTTCCCCCTCAGTGTGGAATGCTAGACTGCTCCCGTTGGACTTTTCCTCCAACAGGGTGGATAAGGACCCCGCCACGCCCAGAGCAGGCCCCAGCTCACAGCTCCAGTTCACACGCCTGGCATTCTGCCTCTGCAGAGACTGCCTGTGGGGTGGGGGTCCCAGGCCTGAGTGCCCCAAGGCACCCCCCACGCACCCCTGAGTGGCAGATATGTCAGAGCTCCCTGAGTCAGCAGGAGCCACGTGGGAAGCTGAGAACAAAGCTGAGTGGCGAGTGGCGTGCTGGGCCATCGTGCCTGCCCAGCTAGCTCTGCGCGGGTGTTTGCTCATCTGGAAGCAATATCGTGGTAACGTAAGACGGCCAGAATACGGTATATTCTCTGCATCCATGAACTCTACAGTGAGGAATATGGATTTAATGGATAATCTTACCAGCAGCCAAGAGAACACAGACTCCTCCCAAGGCCTTCACCCAGCCCTTGGCTTCCACCGCAGCCCAGCTCAGCCGAGGGCTGCAGAGCCTGTGGTCATGGTCTCTAGAATCAGGGCTGACCCAGGATCTGAGCTCACATTTTTGTTTCATTGGGTGGGAGTGGGGGCAAAACGGAGATCTGCTCCAGGGCCAGTCCTGGAGACCCCCATCCCGCAGTGAGAAAAATTAAGTTAGAGAAAATAAAAAATAGGGGGGGCATTGGTGATGATTAATCAAAATCTGCAATGGCTACGACTTGTTCTGGAATCTGGGGGAGAAGAAACCATTTCTGTAGCTCTTCTCGACTTAATATAGCTGGAGCAATAAAATAAAACAATAAAAACCACAACGGAAAAGATGGCTGGAGAGTTTTTATGGAAAGCGGCAGAAGAGCCCAGAAGGCCCGGCGGAGCACCGCGAGCAGTGTGATTCAGGGAGTGCTTCCAAAAGGCGGGAGAAAGAACAGAATGCAGGTCCGGCTGGCCTGGGGCACTGAGCGGAGTGGGGGCTCCACACTGCTCAGTCCATGGAAACTGCATCTCAGGCAGGGTCCTGGCCACTCCACCCTCTGGGATCTCATTTCAGAGGCTCATTAATCCTTTCCTCACGTAAAATCCCCGAAATACCAAATGTTTCACAGAGCTGTTAATTTCATGGGAGTCATTAGCCTGCTGCCTCCTGGGCGCCCTGTGCAGGACCCCACCCTACCCCGCTTACAAGCCGGGTGTCTTCCAGGGAACCGACCTCACTCTGACAACAGCCTGGGAGGGAAGTGGGGGTTGGAGGCCTTCCTTTCCCCTTGCCCCCTCCCTCCGTCCCGCCCAAAAACTCTCCAGGAGATAACGTGTGTGCTCCATGCCAAGAGCTTGTGAGAGAGTCGTGTGCAGAAAAGGCTGGGGAGTGACTGCTCTGGCTTCCTGGCTGTAGCAGGGCCAGGAAGGCCAGAGGCTGGGGTGGCGAGGGGGAGGCTCCCACTGCAGGCCCGAGTGGGGCCTGTCTGCACATTCCAAGAGGAATGGAAGCCCCCAGAGCTCCTCAACCCATCCCCATCTTATGAGTTGGGGAACAAAGCTAAGAGAGGAGAGTCCAGCAGCCTCCCAGTCTGGCATGCATTTGGCTGGGCAGTGGTCTGGCCTGGGACCCCAGGGAACAGGCAGGAAGCAAGGTCCACTCTCTACCCCCAAATTCCTCACCTTGAGCCTTCCCACAGCCTTCTAGGGGGCTGCTGGTGCATATAACATCCCTCAGCTGGGACTTCTGCTCTTGCTCCCATCTGACCCAGCCCAGCCAGGGCAGCAGTGGTCTCCCTGGGACCAGGCTACCTGGCTGGACTCTGCCTCTTCAAGGGCAGGGGTCGCTAATACATACCACATGGTAATGCTCATACCTAGCAGAGGACCGGGCACACGGAAGGCACCCAATAAATGTAGAGCACATGGGTGAATGGGGTGAGCAAATGTTCACAGCCTAAATAAGATGCAAGCACAAAGGCCGCTCCCTGGGTCCCCAAAGGACACAAAAGCTGTCACCTTCTTGGACCCGGGTCCCCTCCCTGGCTGTCTGGGTTGGCAGGGAAGACAGGGAGTGTTTCCCCATTTTGCAGAGGGGTAGAGAGACCCAGTGAGGCCAGGGCATACCAGGTGGCAGTGATTCAACTTGGTCCAAATGACACAGCCCTGCGCCATCCAAGGGATGGATACAGGTGAGCAGGTGAGCAGCCCCCGGCCACCTGCCACCTGTCCATGGCTGCAAGGGAGCATTTGCTGAGAGTCAATTCTGCCTCCTTTCAAATGTGCCCTCCTCAGAAGCAGTGCCAGGACCCTCCCCCCATAAGTCTGCAGGCTGGATTTGAGACCCTTGAGTTGAAAGGAAATTTGAAAAATCAAATTCCTTTTGTAAGCTGCCAAAGTCCTATTTCCCTGGCAGTGAGGCCCCAAGATACCTTGCTTAATATTTAGGGAGTATTTATCAATTGAGAGGATCTGTGTTAAAACAACCTGCCTGGGAAACAGCTCAGTTATATCCCAGCCTTGGGGTGCAGAGATGTCTGGGACAGTGGAGCCACTGGCCTCAGAGAGTGCCATTCTGGGGTGGCACTCACACTGGGCAGAGGGCAACCAAGGCATGAGAAGCAGCCCCTACCACAAAAGCACCTGGAGGAGGGACAACTTGGTGAGCATGTGGGAGCTGGGACATGGGATGCTCATGGAGTAGGGCGGAGCAAGTGTGCCCCAGGCAGGGACATAGGGTGTGTGAAGCTTCGGGACTAGGCAACCGTTTGTGCACTGCAACAAGACAGAAAGCCCTGAAGAAGTATTATCAGAAGTCATGAGGACTGAAAGGGGCCATGGGGCCAGGAGTGGTGGAGAAGCTACCTGGGACATAGGCCTGGAGGACAGGCAGGATCTGGCATATGGGGAGGAAAGACTGCTGCTGGTCACTATTGAAACCCCACAGAATTAACAGAAGAAATGTAGACATAGTATTCTGAAAACAAGATATTCTTAAAAGAAATTCTTGAAAATCTAAATACAAAAGGAAGACGTCCCATGCTCATGGATTGGAAGACTTAACATTGTTAGGAGGGCACTACTCCCCAAATTGATCTATAGATTGATAAGATGATCATAAAATTCATATGGAAATTCAAACCCAGAATAGCTAAAACAATCTTGAAAAAAAAGAACAAAGTTGGAAAACTCACACTTCCTGATCTTGAAACTTGCTACAAATCTACACTAATCAAAATAATGTGGTATTGGCATAAAGATAGACATATAGATCAATGGAGTAGAATTGAGACTCCAGAAATAAACCCTCACATTTACTGTCAATCAATTTTCCACAAGAGTGTCAAGATCACTCAGTGGGAAAAGAACAGCCTTTTCAACAAATGGTGTCAGGACAACTGGCTATCCATGTGACAAAGAATAAAGTTGGACTCCCCTACCTCCTAACATGTACAAAAATTAGCTCAAAATAGATAAAAATCCTAAATATAAGAGCTGAAACTATAAAACTCTTAGAAGAAAATATAGGGATAAATCTTTTTGATCTTGGATTTACACATTGTTAGTTACACATAACATCAAAAACACAAGCAATAAAAGAAAAAAGTAGATAAATTGGACTTACTCAAAATTAAAAATTTTTGTGAATCCAAGGACACCATTAAGAAAGTGAAAAAACCCACAAAATGGGAGACAATATATCTGATCAGCTACTTGTATCTAGAATATACGAACTTGTATCTAGAAAATAAAGAACTCCATGCAATAATGAAAAGACAAATAACCCAATTAAAAACTGGGCAAAGGATCTGAATAGACATTTCTCCAAATGGCTAACATATGCCTACAACTGGCTAATAAGCACATGAAAAGATGCTCAGTACCATTAGTCATCAGAGAAACACAAATCAAAACCACAGTGAGACACCACTTCACGCCACTAGGATGGTTATAACAAAATTGGCAGATAGTAACAAGTGCTGGCAAGGATGTGGAGAAACAGCAGCCCTCGTGCACTGCTGGTGAGAGTGTGAAGTGGTGCAACAGCTTTGGAAAACAGTTGGGCACCTCTTCAAAAGGTCGGGCACAGAGTTACCATAAGATCCAGCAATTGTATTCCTCAGTGTATGCCCAGTAGAAATGAAAAATATATGGCCACAAAAAAAGCTGCTACCTGAATATTCATGGCAGTATTATTCATAACAACAGCCCAAAGGTAGAAACAACCCAAATGTCCATGACTGGATGGATGGATAAATAAAATGTGGTCTAATCCATACAATGAAATATTATTTGGCCATAAAAAGAAACAAAGAGCTGATACATGCTACAACATGAATAGACCTTGAAAACATCAGGCTAAATGAAAGAAACCAGTCCCGAAATTCCATTTGGTGCATAATTCTGGTTATGTGAAATGTCCAGAACAGGAAAACCTATAGAGATGGAAAAGCAGAGTTGTGGTTGCCTGGGGCTGGGGAATGAGAAGGCGGGGAACGAATGAGGAGCGACAGCTAAAGGCAGCAGGGTTTCTTTTAGGAGTGCTGAAAATGTTCTGGAACTAGATAGAGGGATGGTTGCACAACACTGAACATACAAAAAAAAAAACCAACACTGAATCGTATACTTTAAATGAGAGAATTGTATGGTATGTGAATTATATCTTAATAAAGCTGTTTCAAAAACAAAAACCAAAAAATGAAAAACAAAACAGCCCTGCAGGACTACAGCAGACCTTGAGAGTGGTTCCCGATTCCAGGACGCCCCTGAATTCAGGGGCCCAGGAAGCTCCCCCAGGCCTGTCTTGCTAGTCCTCTCCCAGGTTTGCTGTTTCCCATGGTGAAGGCCCAGGAGCAGGGAGCCAGAAGTCCTCTGCAGCTGGGCCGGGGGTGGGGGAGCCTGGAAGCCGCACAGCAGAGATGGAGGCTCCCACGCTCCAGGGCCAAGCTGACGTGACTAAAGCTAAACAGACCCCATGCCACAACGGGGTTACAGCTAATTCTGCGCAGCACACAGAGCCCCTCGCCAGCGATGGCCGCAGCAGGGAGGGGCGGTGGAGCAGGCAGCCCCAAAGGTAATTTGCACACGGAGTTTATAAGGCCCCTCAGCTCTTTTAAACATATGCTTCTCTGATTATAAACAGCTGATGGCTCACAAGATTCAGATTTTCCAGCAGGGCTTCCAAAAAAAGATTGCACTCCAAGCAGAGAAAGGTGACCGGGTGCTTTGCTGCGGACGCAAATCCAGCCATGTTCTCGCGCAGCTGGAACTGCCCGTGTTGCCAGGCTCTGAACGAGTCACGTCTTTAAAATGTTCACTGCTATTGACACGTCCCAAGGAGGGTTTCGGCCCTGGCCATCGGCCTAGGGAAGGAAAAGAGCGATGGAGATGGGGCCCTCGCCCCCTAAAAACTGGATTCTCTGCCTCCTTGGAGCTGAGGTTGCTCGAAGCCTTTGCCTCTGGCCAAGTAATTAATACCTAGGTCAAAGGCCAAAATTAGAGGCCGTGGGGTGAGCCTTATGGCCGCTGCCCACCCTGTGCACCCCAAGAGGTCTCTTGCTGCCTGCCTGGACCCACCAGGGGGATAAGCCTGTGCTCAACCTCTATCCTCCTCCTTGGGGTTCTAGACACACTGCAGGAAAGTTAGACAGGAACAAGGAGCACATGGCAAACCAGAAGTGTCAGCAGGGGCCTCAGGGACAAGTGTCTCAATGAGGTCCCAACCCTCCACTTTGCCAAGTTCTGCTCATCTGTGCCAGCGGCCCTGGCTGGAGACACCAGTAAGAAGAAGGATCTTGTTGAGAAAGGTGTCAGAGTCAAGTCTGTTAAGTAGCTGCTGCTGAAGGGCACAGAGTTTGGGTTGGGAAAGATTTTCAAAGGCCTCCCCAGCCCAATTCCATAAAAAATAATGTCACATTCAAGCAGGGTCTCCTGGGGTTTCTGATCTTGGCTGTCTGTTGGGGGGATCTTGGAGAGCAGGGGCACAACACCAAGGGGCCTGGCACCTCGGGAGGTCAGCTGTCAACACTGCCTCCTTTGTCTGTGACACTCGCCTGGCCACAAACCAAAAGTTGGGGGGAGAGTCACACATCCAGGTTCAGCACCCAGGAGGCCACATGTGGGCACGGACACACCTGCCCCTCAGGCCCCAGCAAGTGCTGCTTCCGTGATGGAAGCTGCCTTTGTAAGCAGGGACCATGTTCTTCACGCTGAGGCCATGTGGCAGAGAGGGAAGGATAGACTCTGGCCCCAGGATGCCCGGGTGCAAAGCCCAGCTCCAGTACCTCCTACCTGATGCCAAGCAAGTTCCTCAACATTGCTGTGCCTCAGTTTCCCCATCTCTACAGTGGGCGTTTGGGGATTAAGCCCTTAGAACTGTGTCTGACATACTGCTACAGAACCGTTTGCTGGAGAAAGCAGACAAAGCTTCCTGCTTTCAGGGGCCTGTGCACATCCACTTTTTGGTCTCCTGACCCAGGCTGTGCAGGGGCTCCAAGCTGGACCTGCCAGAACACCAGCTGGAAGTGCTGCCTTGGAGGGAGGGGCAGCCTGGCAAGGTGGGGGCTCAGTCCCCGGAGGGGTCTCAGGAGAGCAGCAGCAGCTCTGTGCCCAGGAAGGCCCTGGCTGGGGCAGCTCTGTGCTGCTCTGTCACCCACCTCCTGGGGTCTAGAGGAATCTCACTCAACACCCACAACTTGTGCCTGTTGTTGCAGTGGCTGTTCACAGAGCATAAACAGTCCCCACTTCCAGCACAGTCCTCTTCCAAAGACCTGGAGAGGGGGGAAATGGGAGGGGGG
The DNA here is from genome assembly GCF_027409185.1 of Cynocephalus volans. Lineage (NCBI taxonomy): Eukaryota > Metazoa > Chordata > Mammalia > Dermoptera > Cynocephalidae > Cynocephalus > Cynocephalus volans. The sequence goes on from NC_084463.1 coordinate 166,364,590, forward strand.
TTTGGTGCCACTTCCTACCCACCCACAGCATCCTGCCACCACCCAATCGTGCCTGCTCCCCTTTCTCTGTGACTTACCCATGAGAGGGCACAGAAAACAAATCAGGGGCAGAGCTGGTTGCCAAGTACCCCTCCCCTGGGCCCTGCAGTCTCACCATGTCCCAAGTCACTGGATTTGGACATACATGGGAGAGAAACTGTCACCTGTTACATTTCCTAAATCTCACTCCAGCTGTCAGCTTCCACCAACCATAAGCACACTGTCACTAAGTCACCCCCCTGCCTAAAACCCCAATAGCTCTCTGCTGCCCGCAGACTACCTACTGAATCAAAATCTCTTTTGTCTCTGGGAATGGGACCTGCCCTGGGTGGTGGTCCTCCTGGGCACCCCAGATTAAGAGCCACTGATTTCAAGGACAGAATACAAACTCGGAGAGCAAAAAATAGGACATATATGCCTGGGGTAGATGTGCTATATGGCCACAGCACCCTTTGTTCTGGTCCCCAGATGCCACTTTCCTGGGAGCCATCAGCTATCAGTAAAAGGTGACAGGCGGGCTGAGCCGCCTTGCTGCCCCTGGTGAGGATCAGACTGAACCCAGCCATGGTGGCTGCATCAGTTGGCTGCTGTTGAGTAACAAATCGCCCCACAACTTCACAGTAAAAGCAGCAAACACGTGATACTTCATATAGTCTCCGTGGGGCAGGGACTGGGGAATGGCTTGGCTGGGTGGTTCCGCATCGGGGTGTCTTGTGAGGCCACAGTCACATCAGACGACTTGACTGGGGCTGGAGGATCCACTTCTAAGCTCACTCATGAGGCAGCTGGCAGGAAGCCTCAATTCCTCACCACGTGGATCTCTCCACTGGGCTGCTTGAGTGTTTTCACAGCACAGTGGCTGGCTTCGTTCAGAAACAGCGACCCCAGTGAGAGAGAGCAAGGAGGAGGCTCCAATGCCTTTTATGACCTAGTTTTGAAAGTCACACTGCTATGTCCTCCATATTCTATTTTTCAGAAGCACATCACTAAGTCCAGCCCAAACTCAGTGAGAGGTGGTAATCAAGCTCCATTTCTTGAAAGGAGGTGTTGCAAAGGCCTGTGGACACATCTGAACCCCACCATGGCCACATGGTGCACCAGTCAGGTTGCCCTTTCTTCTCATTCCTGTGTTTTCATCCAAATTACATCCATCCTCTGAGCCTGCCTGGCTCCATAAAGAACAATCTCATCAGGTTCTCTGAGGCCCTTATAGTCAATCACTCTGCACCAGCCACTCAGAGTGGCTTGGTGGGTCTCATGTTGGTAGTCTCACCCTCTGTAAGTACAGGGCCGGGAATACAGTGGGCTCCCTGCAAATATCTGTGCTCATTACGAATATCAACTGAGGGCCCTTAAATGCTTAAAAACAAACTATAACCACAGAGTGATGGGGATGGATCTTCCTGTTAACACCTCTCCTAGGAATTGAGAGATTCCCAGGTTGTCCCTGGCAGTGGCAATGTCCTCAAAGGCCTCTGGGCCCGCTTTTCCTGGCAGGCTGGGCAGATTGTTCTTGGCTGTGTGGTGGCTGTGGAAATGGCAGGATAGGGCAGGAAGTGGGACAGACGCGCCCTGAGCTTGGGATGCATCCTGGGAGGAAATCGCTTCTGGAAGGTAGTGGTAGAAAAGGATCTTTAGGAGACGGGTCTGGCAGGGCCCAGCTCACTTCATCTTTCCATCCCCCCCATGCCTGGCACCCAACCAGGCACCAAGCAGGTGCTCAGGAGACAGCTGCTGAGTTAACCCGCGTCGAAGCGGGGGCTCTGGGAGAGTTGGGTTTGGCTAATCAAGGCTTGGCTGTTCAATGCCCAAATGTATACACACAGCACAGCTGCCCTCCCAGTGGGAAGCTGCCCACACCCCACACTGCCACTCACCAAGCCTGACTGAACTTCAGACACCCCACCCTTCTGGTCTCATGTTATTGCTGACCCCAAATTCAGGAAAGCAAATCTGCTCATGAGCAAAGGACAGCCAACATTACTACAGCATAACTGTCCAATGGCATTTCCCCCAACAGTCTGTCCCAAGGTTGCTCTTAGGGAAGGGGTGCCACAGCAGCCTGGGAATGTTCTGGAACTGGGGCAACGCTGGGGGGAGTAGGGCCCACATCTGTCACACTCCATCGCCCTGCACCTGGTGCCCCACTCCTGGGCAGCTAAAACAGGGATGGGCACAACAGACAGGCTGCGGCCATGGGGTGGCAATGCCCCAGAGATGTGGGGCTGTCACTGTAGCTGGGTGGAGGCTTTTTTAGGACCTGGCTTGTCCACTGGATCCTCACCTTCCCTTGGGCTCGCCTATCACCTTGTGTGGCACTACCCTTGGGCTGTTGCCTCAGCCAGATGCCTGGCGCTTCCTGAAGATCCTCCTTGTGCTCAGCGTGGAGTCCAGACAAAGCTGACTCTCCAGGGAGTCCTAGCCTGGACACTTCTCACGCCTCTGTAGACACCACCTTCCTCCAAGCCTCCTGTCTCTCCTGCTGGGTGATGGCGAGTCTCCTACAGCCCTCCTGAGCCCCCTTGCCTCCCTTCAGATCTCTCTCCATTCAGCAGCCAGAATGATCTTTCTCTAAGGGAGACCTGAGCCTTGCAATGGTTCTGCCCTAAACCTCCCAGAGATGCCCCAATGTACTTCACCCCCTGCTGCATCTGCGAGGCTTGGAATGACTCAGAACCTACCCATCCTGTGTAGGTGGTGCCAAGCACTGAAGTAGGGAACACAAGATGGATAAATTTGGGGGGCCGAAGCTTCAGGTGGATTTGTGAGTGCACGCCACTTGTGGGCACAGTGGAGATCTGGGGCAGGAAGGTGGGTATACATGTCTCAGGGGCTGAGTGGGAGCAGAAAGTTGGCAACAGGTCCATGGACCTGAAGGCATGGGATGGAGGGAGGGCTACATGAAATGCAGGTGTAGGAGACACCTGGGGGCCATGAGAAGAGGAAGATCTGGAACAAGGACATGGGCTGCAGGGTCAGCAGATACCTGTGACCAGGGAAGAAGCCATGGAATGGAGGGTCACTGGGGTCACAGAGACCTCCCCAGGACAGCTGCAGTGGTGGGTGTGAGCACGCCTGTGCAAAAAGCTTTACTGACAGAGCCACTAGGAGCCACGGACGTAGGGACAGTGGGCATAGACTGCAAGGACCTTAAGAATGGGCTTCTTGGCAATGCATTTGCCACTCAGGGATAACCCTGGGTCCTCGGCCCCTCCTCATTCCTGTCCACTTCAGAATCCAGCACGGGGGAGGGGCCTTTCCTTGGAAGATGGTCTGACTAGGCAGCCACGTGGCCCTGGGCCTCTCTGCTTCGGAGGGAAGCAGCAATTTGGCAACATGGCTGAGCCTGAAGACGGCTCCACCCTCAGACTCCAGCGGTGGGGGTGGTGGGGAGAGAACTGAGGCCCACCGGACCCCTCGGCCAGAGCCTGCTATGTGTTGTCACTCAGGAAAGGGGCTCTCACCCCAGTCCTTTCCCCTACCTTGCCCCACACGGAAAAGGACTGGTGTTTCCCCTGGGATACTGCCGGGGCTCTGGGCCCCATCTGCACTTCTGTGCTGGCAAATGCAGAAGAATTAGCTCAGTAACTTCCTCCCCTAATCCCCCACCCCCACTCTAAATACCTTGGAATCAAGAGCAAAGCCGAGTGGACGTTTTGAGCCTAATTCTCTTCAGCTGTGTGTGCGTGTGTGCGTGTGTGCTCGCGGGTGCAGAGGCTTGCAAGGAAACCTTTTGAACCCCAAATATTAGAGCTGAAGGGAGCACAAGGAACTTTAGTTCAGCCCTCACCATGTACAGATGAGATAAACCAGACACAGAAAGAGAGGGAGACCTGCCCTCTGTTACATGGGGGAGCCAGGCAGAGGCCACCAGGTGCCCGGGCTCTCTGCCTTGCATACCCCACCCCCCAGTCCTGAGCCCCAAGGTGACGAGGTGCAGGCACCAAATCTCAGGAGGGAACCACAGTACAACCCAGAAGGAAAACTGGATGTACTGCAGATCCCCCTCCAAATTCCACCCTGATGCCCTAGGCCAGCTTCCACCTCCCCCTCCCAGCCTGCCTGGCAGCCCCCTGTCTGCCTCTGGGGCTGGCCTGGAGTCTGCCCAGCCTTACATGTTTCTCCAGCCAATTCCCACGTGTCTCTTGTCTCCCGATGAGACAACAAGCCCCTCTCACTCTTGGATTGTTTTTCTCTCTGGTCTCCCCCAAAGGACCAGAGAAGAGGAGGAGGTGGGGGGCTCACAACAGGTGCGCTGGGCTGGCAGGCGGCACTAACTGATTGACGGCACCCTCTGTTCAGTGAGGGGGTGAGGAGTGAGGGACATGGGACTCAGAACATCCTTCCTGACCACTGTCTGGTGAGCCTATGACAAAAATGACAGCAACAGGCTCCTTGGCCTGGGCAAGGCCTCTGCTAAGAGCAGACCTAAGGAGACATCACGCCAGCAGGCAAAGGTGTGGCGTCCACCGAAATCCACTGCAAGGGAGTTTGTTAGGGAAAAATCCAAGTGTCCAAGAGCTCAGGGTCCGAGCTTATGGGACTAGGTAGAGGGTGGACACAAGCCCCATGACATAAAAATCTGCATGAATGAATCAGCTACTTGAAGGATGTTTCCCCATCCTGGTACACAGTCAGAACCCACATTTTATCAAGCATACAATGAAATAAATTCAATTTTCATGACTTAAAAAATCAATTTTTAAGATGAAACCCCAATCAACAACTTTTGTCACTGTTTACTAGGAGAATGAACACCATTTTAAGTGAATTTGCTTTAGGCAGCTTTTCAGCCTGCTCAGCATCCTTGGACAAAAACAAAAGTTGGGAAACAGCTGCGTCCATGAGTGAGGACTGGAGGGTCTACTGGGGCACTTCCATACGACGCAGTTAACAAAAGCAACACAGAGATCTCCAGGATCTGATCAAGAAAAATGTCCACAACAGTTTGAAAATTTGTCTGTCTTTTCTACTGGAATGTAAACCCCTGATAGGTAGAGATTTTTGTTTTGATGAGATCTGTGAAATTGCTCTGAAGACCTGGGGCTTCTGCCTCTCTGACCTCCTCAGGAAGGTGGAAATGGACATGCAGGGACAGTGTCCAAGGAAGTGTCCTGGCCCCCCACAGATGGCCATGGGAGGCCACAGGGCAGAGGCCGGGGCAAGGCTGGAGTGGACGTGCCTTCCAAGCAGCAAGAATGGGCTGCGGCTGCACTCAATGCAATGCTCCAGCCTTGCTTTCCCACACAAGCTCTCTCAGCTCCTGTCTCAACAGTTCCAGGGGTCTGGCAGCACCACCTCCATATTATGGGTGGGGAAATAAGACTCACAGGGGCCTGGCATTGCAGAGAGGCCAGGGCCAGGACTCTAGTCCCTGCTGGCTCAAGGATAGCAGGGATAACTGTGTGGGGGTGGTGACCCACCCAGAGGTCAAGATGGAGGCTGGGCAATGAGAGAGAGAGAGCAAGAAAGCGAGAAGCTGAGAATCTGTCCCAGGGAGGCAGAGAGGTGATGGGACCACCTACCAGCTGAAGCTTCAAGCTCTACCGTCCTATCAGACTTCACTTCCAAAACACAAGTTCAAAGATAAAATTACTAAGAATTTCAAGACCATGACAACACAGCATTAAATCCTAAGTGAGCAGCCCACCTGGGCATGGGGTCCTGTGTCCCTGTGTGACTGCCCTGGCTGCACACCTGCCTTTGGGACATGTAGATGACAAAAATTCCCAGCCAGGGGGCGAGGGCAGGATGAACCCTTTGAATCAGACGCACCAACCCGCAGTTTGAAGGGCACAGGCACCCAGGAGACATGCTGCTTGCTGCCCAGCCTTCCCGTGAGCTGGGCTGGAGACAGGGAGAGCACCCATCTGGGCTTTTCTGCAGGTCAGAAAGGAAGCACTCGATGCCTGAAAAGATGACACCATTTTCCCTTTCTCCTCCGGGCTGAACAAGTACAAAAACCTGGACCTAGCCACCCTTGGAGAGAGAGATTCCTGGCTTTTCTGCAGACTTGTGTTTTCAGCAACAGCAGTTGAGATGAACGGCCTCCTTTTGGGCTTTGGTGAGGGGGATGGCCTGCTCGCTTGGCTGGCCCCAGCCTCCCCTTCTTCCCTTACTTGAAGTCAATGCTGGGTTGAGGGTGTAGCATCTTTTGAGAACATACTTAACGTTCTACATTCCAAAACTTTTTACGATTTGCACCGAAGGTCCAAACTGCCCCAGACTTGCTGGCAGATGCTCAGGCGAGAGAGAACCCACGAAGACAGGGCTGCTGGTTCGCAGGCTTTCTCCGCAGTGCAAGGTGGTGCCTGGCTCCGCAGGCGCTCAGTAGATGTGCTCGGTGATGCAGTCAAGTGACAGGACCCGGCCTCCAGGGCAAGGAAGACTCAGAGGAAGAAGATGGGGTAGAGCTGTTAGGGGTCCAACCTCTGCCTTGCCACTTCCCAGCTGGGTGACCTGAGTGGGTCTGTGACCTCTTTCAGCCCCCTTCTCCCTAAGACAGTCGCAGCGCGTCTGTAAAGAGTAAAAGACAGAACATCCTAGCAGAGTAGCTGGGGCTCCAGGAATGTCCTTGTCATCGGCATGGATGTGACAGAGAAGGTGGGAAGGTCATCGCTACACCCCCGGGGTCCAGCCAGGGCAGAAGACTCCTGAACCTGGGTCATGCATCATTCTGGAAACACTGGCCAGACCCGTCTGTGTGGTGTGCTCGTGGGACCTTCCGGGGTGAGGGACCCGCAGCAAGACGGGCCCCGCTTGTTCAGAGCCGCCTCCCTGTTCCTCGCCAGGGCTGCCCCAGGGGTCGCAGGCACAGCACGGACCCTGCTCGCCTGGCCGCGAGAGCTGAGGCTGCTCGGCGGGTGGGGGTGGGGCGGCGGTTCGCGCCACCTCAGACCCCAGAGGCGGGTGGGGGCACGGGGCGGAGCGTGTCACGTGGCGCCGGACTCACTCAGCCAATCTGAGCCCGGGTGGCATAGGCACCGGCCCCTCTCAGCCAATGACAGGGCGCGGCACATCGCTTCCAGGCCCGGCCAATCTGCGCGGCAGTCCGCGGCAAGGTCGCCCCACAGGCCTGGCCAATCAGCGACGGAGCCGTCGCCACGTCAGCTTCGGTTGGGCACTAGGCGCCGCTGCGGTCGCTGGGCAGAACAGTCGCCGCGTCGCCTCAGCGCAGGTATCCTCGGCGCTCTCTCGGCGCGGTTCGAGCGCGAGCGCGGCCGCCAGTAGCCTGGCAGAGCGGCGCGGGACGGCGGACGGCGCTGAGGTGAGCTGCGCGCCGTGGCTCCTTGGTCGCTCGGGCGGGCCGACCTGGATTGCGGGCACAGGCGGCTCAGACCCGCCACTGCTTGGCCTGGGTGGCGCGCTCCGCTCCGCGCCTCGTGGAAAGCAGGGCCAGGGTCGCGAGTCTGAGTATGGGGTCGGAGTTCCTGGTCACGGGCCAAGTTGAGGAACAGGTTCGGGGTGTGGAGTCCGCGCGGTGGCTCCGAGTCAGGATCGGAGTCGGGGTGTGGAGTCCGCGCGGTGGCTCCGAGTCAGGATCGGAGTCGAGGTGTGGGGTCCGCGCGGTGGCTCCGAGTCAGGATCGGAGTCGAGGTGTGGGGTCCGCGCGGTGGCTCCGAGTCAGGATCGGAGTCGGGGTGTGGGGTCCGCGCGGTGGCTCCGAGTCAGGATCGGAGTCGGGGTGTGGAGTCCGCGCGGTGGCTCCGAGTCAGGATCGGAGTCGGGGTGTGGAGTCCGCGCGGTGGCTCCGAGTCAGGATCGGAGTCGGGGTGTGGAGTCCGCGCGGTGGCTCCCAGTCAGGATCGGAGTCGAGGTGTGGAGTCCGCGCGGTGGCTCCGAGTCGGGATCGGAGTCGAGGTGTGGAGTCCGCGCGGTGGCTCCGAGTCAGGATCGGAGTCGGGGTTTGAGTCCGCGCGGTGGCTCCGAGTCAGGATCGGAGTCGGGGTGTGGGGTCCGCGCGGTGGCTCCGAGTCAGGATCGGAGTCGGGGTTTGAGTCCGCGCGGTGGCTCCGAGTCAGGATCGGAGTCGGGGTTTGAGTCCGCGCGGTGGCTCCGAGTCAGGATCGGAGTCGGGGTGTGGGGTCCGCGCGGTGGCTCCGAGTCAGGATCGGAGTCGGGGTGTGGAGTCGGCGCGTGGAGTCGGCGCGGTGGCTCCGAGTCGGATCGGAGTCGGGGTGTGGAGTCCGCGCGGTGGCTCCGAGTCGGGATCGGAGTCGAGGTGTGGAGTCCGCGCGGTGGCTCCCAGTCGAGATCGGAGTCGAGGTGTGGAGTCCGCGCGGTGGCTCCGAGTCGGGATCGGAGTCGGGGTGTGGAGTCCGCGCGGTGGCTCCGAGTCGGGATCGGAGTCGAGGTGTGGAGTCCGCGCGGTGGCTCCGAGTGGGGATCGGAGTCGGGTGTGGAGTCCGCGCGGTGGCTCCGAGTCAGGATCGGAGTCGGGGTGTGGAGTCCGCGCGGTGGCTCCCAGTCGGGATCGGAGTCGGGGTGTGGAGTCCGCGCGGTGGCTCCGAGTCAGGATCGGAGTTGGGTGTGGGGTCCGCGCGGTGGCTCCCAGTCGGGATCGGAGTCGGGGTGTGGAGTCCGCGCGGTGGCTCCGAGTCAGGATCGGAGTCAAGGTGTGGGGTCGGCGCGGTGGCTCCTAGTCAGGATCGGAGTCGAGGTGTGGGGTCGGCGCGGTGGCTCCCAGTCGGGATCGGAGTCGAGGTGTGGGGTCCGCGCGGTGGTTCCGAGTCGGGATCGGAGTCGGGGTGTGGAGTCCGCGCGGTGGCTCCCAGTCGGGATCGGAGTCGGGGTGTGGAGTCCGCGCGGTGGTTCCGAGTCGGGATCGGAGTCGGGGTGTGGAGTCCGCGCGGTGGCTCCCAGTCGGGATCGGAGTCGAGGTGTGGGGTCCGCGCGGTGGCTCCTAGTCGGAGTGTGGGGTCCGCGCGGTGGCTCCGAGTCGGGATCGGAGTCGAGGTGTGGGGTCCGCGCGGTGGCTCCGAGTCGGGATCGGAGTCGGGGTGTGGAGTCCGCGTCCTGGCACCGAGTTGGGATCAGAGTCGGGTGTGGAGTCCGCGCGGTGGCTCCGAGTCAGGATTGGAGTCGGGGTTTGAGTCCGCGCGGTGGCTCCGAGTCAGGATTGGAGTCGAGGTGTGGGGTCCGCGCGGTGGCTCCCAGTCGGGATCGGAGTCGGGGTGGTGGCTCCAAGTCGGGATCGGAGTCGAGGTGTGGGGTCCGCGCGGTGGCTCCTGATCGGGGTGTGGAGTCCTGCGCGGTGGCTCCGAGTCGGGATCGGAGTCGGGTGTGGAATCCGTACGGTGGCTCCAAGTCGGGATCGGAGTCGGGGTGTGGAGTCCGCGCGGTGGCTCCGAGTTGGGATTGGAGTCGGGGTGTGGAGTCCACGCGGTGGCTCGGAGTCGGGATGTGGTGTCCGCACGGTGGCTCCAAGTCAGGGTGAGGAGTCAGGGTGTGGAATCTGTGCGGTGGCTCCGAGTCGGGATTGGAGTCGGGGTTTGGAGTCTATGAAGTGGTTCTGAATTGGGGCCAAGTTGGGATAGATCAGAGGTTTGGAGGTATGAGTTGGGGACTGCAGTTGGAGTCTGGAGTCTGCCTTTGGTTTGGGGTTCCAAGTGGGGGACGAGTTGGGGAATGGGGTTCGAGTTGGGGTTAGGGGTCTGAGTGTGGGATGGGAATCAGGTATGGAGGCAAGTAAAGGCTCCGGTCTGGAGCTGGGGGTTGGGATCACCCATGGGTGAGGTATAGGAATAGGGAGTAGCAGTCTAGTCATATTGTGGATCAGAGTGACTGGATGGGAGTCTCAGTCTTTGCAGTAGCCCAGAAGGGGCACAGTTCAAATCTCAAAGCCCACTGTGGTTTCCCACAGGTCTAATCCCCTTTTCTGTAAAATGGGGATGAGTGCTTTCCCATAGAACTGTTCTGGACATGAAAGATAATAATTCAGGTAGAATAGTTCTTAGATTTATCACAAAGCACAAAAACTTTCCTAATGATAATATCCACATTTTATTTTTTATTTTTTTATTTTTGTGACCCGTAAGGGGATCGCAACCCTTGGCTTGGTGTCATCGGCACCGTGCTCAGCCAGTGAGCGCACCGGCCATCCCTATATAGGATCCGAACCCGTGGTCAGAGGCTGCTGTGCTCCCCGTGCCGCACTCTCCCGAGTGAGCCATGGGGTCGGCCCAATATCCACATTTGATGTGCATTTATTTACCAGTCCCTTTCCTTATTGTGGTGCCATTTGCTAGACCAAGAGCTCCCAGGGAGGAACTATTACTGTTTTGTTCTCTGCTGCCTCCCTTGCACCTAGCCAAGAGCCTGATACACAACCTTGCTCAGGCAATACTTGTTGAAGGAAAACAGGCAGGCGGGATTAACTGGATTTCTATGGTGTCTCAAATGATCCATTTCTGCACCTGTTTTCCAGATACTCACTAGGAGAAAAATTTAAGGATTGGGTTGCTTGATTATGGTTCTATTTTAATGTGTTTCCAAACATGCTGAAGAGAAAAGTGGGTCTGTTTCAGGATTTATGTTCTAGCTAGAGGGATCTTTTTAAATTGTGAATCAGAGCATGTCCAAATTCAAATAAAGAGAGCACGAAAAAAATTATGAGCCATTTCACTTATGAACATAGATGAAGAAGTTCCATGTACCAGGTTAGCTAACTGAATCCAATAGTATATTAAACAACAATTCTTCTTAAACAAGTGGGATTTCTCCTAGGAATGCAGAGATGATCCAACATCAGAAACTTTACCCATGTAATTCACCACATTAAGAGGCTAAAGGAGAAAAACCATATGGTTCCCTCAATAGAGGCAGAAAAATTATATGAGAGAGTTTAAGGCCTATATATGATTTGGGGGCTGGGGGAGACACCAGTTAGCAAGCCAGGATGAGAAGGGAACTTCCCTAACTTGATACAACTTATATACCAAAACTTTACTTTTCACTAAACTTAATAGAGAAATCAAAAGTGTATATCGTTCTTTTTAAGATAAGGAGTAGGCCAAAGCTGCCATTCTGGGCATTTCCTAATACAAGAAAAAGGAATGAGGTGTGAGGATTGGGCAGGAAGAGGTAAAACTGTGCTTGTCTATAGCTCAAGGGACTGACTGTGTATCAGGTTCGCAAACAGTTTGGTGTCAGGAGCCTTTGTACTCTTAAAAACTATTGAGAGCCTCTCTTGTTATGGATTCTATCTATTGATAGTTACCTTCTTAGATATTAAAACTGAGAAATATTTAAAATACAGGACTATATAAGCACACATTCCAGTGGGGTCATTCTGCCTCCGGACAATTCTTTAACCTTGTGAGAGTAAAAGCAGAAAAGGGAAATAATGCCTGAGTATTATAATGAGAATAGTTTTGACTTTTCCTGAAAGGGTCTGGGGGTTCTCTGTAGTCCCTTGGACTATTCTTCGAAAACTGCTGAGCTACATGGAAAAAAATTAAGAAAGTTTTACAATTAAAGAGAGATTTCAGCAAAGTTTTTGGGCATAAGATCAATGTACCCAAACCAGAAAACAACAAAAAAAACCCCAAATTTCATTATAACAGTAGTGACTGACTAAAAAAAAAGTATAATAGAGATTAAGATAGCAATCAGAATAGCAACAAAATTTATACCAGGTGTAGGAATTAACAAAGAAAAGGACTTCTATGGAAAAAATATTTAAAATTCTCCTGGAGAAAATAAAGGAAGATCTTTCAATATGCAGATATATTCCATTTTCTTGGATGGGGCAACTTAGCATTAGAAGGATGTCAGGTTTTTCCAAATCTGTACATTCAATAGGACTCCACTCAAACTTCCAGGTGGAGGTTTTGAAGAACTTGACATATTCTAAAATGTGTGTGGAAGAAAAAGATGTACCAATGCAAAGTGAACTTTCAAGAAGGAGGAAGCCTTATACTGGCAGATACGAGTGCTCACTACAAGCCTTAGCGATCAGAGCCGTGACAGGGGCCCAGAAGAGAACTGAGAGGCAGCCTGATAGAGAAAGGTGACATGTGGTAAAGGTGGCCCCACATATCAATGGGGACTACTAAGAGGATGTTGGAAAACTAGCCCTGAGTGGAGAAATGAATATGGATTCCTACCTGAGCTCCTAGAAAAAGTGGGCTCCAAACGGACTAAAAACTTAAAAGTAAAAAGTAGTTGATATTTGCTTAATAGGAGAAAACTATGAAGAATAATGTCTTGGCCCAGGGTGGCCTTGGGGGTCTGGAACAGGACCCAGAAAGCACAAACCTCAGGACTAAAACTTATGAACTTGAATAGATGCAAATTAAGGACTTCTGTTAAATAAATCCATCATAGAAAAGGTCAAGACTATTTTCATAATAATATTAAGACATGGTTCGCTTTTTTGTTCGCACTCACAGGTGTTATGTTGCCCATGACAAATTACAAGATATTTGAAACAACTAAAACTAATGAGGGAACAACAGCCAAGATACACAAGAAGGTCCTGAAAAGCAGTAAGAAAAAGATTAAAAAGAAAAATGGCAAATGATAATAATTGGAAATTTGTAGGAAGGTTAAAAAATAGATATTTGTCCAAGTTCATCAGTCATCAGAGAAAAGAAAATGAAAGCGACAGCTATTCTTCATATAGAAGCATTAGAAAGTAGGGTAATGCCAAGTGCTGGCAGAAGGCAGGGAACAAGCCTCCCTGTGTGCTGCAGGTGGGAACGGAGACAGGCACAGACATTCTGGAGAGCCGGCCAGCACTTCTTCCTCAAATAAAATATTTTATACCTGCGGCCCAGCAGTTTCCCTCCTAAGTAAACATGCTGGAGCAGTTCTCCCCCAGAACAACGAGGGGCTGTGTGTGCACGTTCAGTGCAGCGTGGCCTGTGGGGGTGGGCGGTTGGAGCCAGTCGTTGTGGTTAGGAGCAGGGGACTAGATGTACACTTCACAAGATGGAGACGTGTGGAGACACAGTGCTGAGTGACACAAATGCCAAGCTGAACGAAGGCCTCTACGCGACTGTGTGTTTAAAATTACACACCACCCAGACATGTAGTACCAGGGCACATGCGTGCACTCACACACACACACAATGATAGAAAAAAATTAAGTTGGAGCAGCTGTCTTTGGGGGAAGGGGAGCAAGGGTGGAGGTTGGGGATAAAGTGGAAAAGCACAGAAAGGAACAGACCTGTGTCTTTACACAGACCCTTATAGGGTGTCGGTGCTTCATGGGCTGAGAGCTGTGATCACCTCTATGTGTTATACAGCAGAGTACCAAAAGCCAAGACTGAATGAATAAATGAGTGTCCATCACTCTCCTGCCAGATGCCCTCTAGTGGCACACATTTCTCTTGAGTGGTTTCATTGGTTTGTTGAATGAGGAGGCCAGGCCAGGAAAGTGCGCATCTATTCTCAACTCAGTGAGAAAGTGAGCAGCATGTCAAAATCCCAGTCCCTCAGACCATGGTGACATTTGGGGCAGGATCGGTCTTTGCTGTGGGAGGCTGTCCTTTGCATTGTAGGATGTTTAGGAGCCTTGCCTCTACCTAGTAGATACCAGTAATACCCCCACAGCTGTGATAACCAAAAATGTCTCCAGACATTGCCACATATCCCAGGGCCACTGCCTTAGACCAGCTCCAAGGACTGGGATGGTCTGCCTGCTCTGGCCATTTAAATGCAGCATGCCCTGGCCTGTGTCCTGCCCCATCCAACACCCACGGCCTCACCGACTCCATGAGAAAGACTGGCCCAGGCCTGGCCAATCAGAGAACACCTCCCTGCCCCCATCACTGGTATAATTTGAATTTGGTAGGCACTTTCAGCCCCACAACCTTCAGGCGGCCACCCAGGGCTTTAGTTGGACCTGTCTTTCGGCAGTAGTCTCTAAGCTGTTTATAGCATGGCCACCTGTGATTTGAACAAATTGGAGGTGGCCTGGATAGAGGTGGGACTGGGCCCTCTCACCTTCTCCAGTGAGTGTGGACTGATGAGTGAGTGGATGGTGGATCCAGAAGGTTTACAGTACGCTGCAGGAGGAGGAGAGTTTGCTTCAGAGTGGGTCTGGTAGAGAGGGCCTCTAATATTCTTTCCTTTGTTGTAAATCCGCCATCTTTTGCCACGTTTCTCTGTGCTGGCTGGCTCCCGTGGGTCTGGGTCACTGGTGGGAGCCTGGACAACCCAGGGTTCCAATCAGACCAGCCAGAGGACCATGAGGCCAGAGTGCACCCACTTCCTGGCCACTCCCTTTATGGAATTAAAAGCCTTTCTCCCTGAGCCTTTCCTAGGGTTGGGTGAGGCCCTTGTTTGCAATTTAAATGTGGCCTCATTTGTGGAAGAACCCCTGCTCCTCAGAAAAGCCTTGGGCTTACCCTCCCTAGCAGCCCAGGCCTCAGCCAGGAGAAGAAACTGATCTAATAGGCCTTTCTCCCGCTAATTGTAGCAATTAGCATCAGAGAATGGGGACTCACTGGGGGGCCAGGGCCCAGCAGACATGCCTGTCCCCAGCTCAGGCCCAGGCCCAGAGCTGCCTGAGCTGGCTTAGACCTCTGCTCAGGCTCTGGATGGGCTTCAGAGGCTGGCCTTTGGGGGCAGGAGAGAGGGCCATGGTCCACCGGGTGCTAAGGGCAGTTGTGGCAGGTGTCCATTTGAGTGTTTCAGCCCAGCAGCTACACAGGTGACCCTGACCAGAGAGCCAGAGCAGATCTGAGAGAGAGAGAGAGAGAGAAAGAGAGAGAGAGAGAGAGAGAGAGAGAGAGAGAGAGAAAGAGAGAGAGAGAGAGAGAGAGAGAATCAGGGAGGGCAGATGTGAGAAATCCTATGGTGTGACAGGAAGTAGTCTCGAGCAAATACCTTTTATAGGGTAAAGAGCCATTCCCCAGTACAGCTGACGGGAAGCCTTGCCCCCACCCCAAGGGAGCTCCTGTTCTTCACTTGGCATGCTTGCTTATGAAGCACCTTGGGGCCTGGTGCCCTTCCGGGAGCCAGGAGAGCACAGTGGGTCCAATGGAAGGAAACCCCAGTCCTCACCAAGTGCACAGGGCCATGCTCACGCCAGCCGACTTAAACAGCATGCTGCGTCTACATAACACAGCGCCTTCCCAGGCAGTGAATTATGTCTGAGAGGCAGAGCAGTGATCATTGCCCCATTTTACAGGTTCAGTCATTCAACAAATATCTGTTGAAAACTCACTGGAGACTAGACACTGGCCCAGAAAGGAGGGGGTTGATAGGACTAGGTACCTGCCTGCTCCCTGCGCTCGTAGGGCTTGGGGACCAAAGAGGAGAATAACCAGTGTATGAGTACATGTTTAACTGCACCTGAGGGGAGTGGACTGAGGGCTGGGGACACAGAGAAGGGTCTGTAGCAGAAACCAATTGGGACTAGTCTGGAGTCTGAGAAACTCCTTTGGGGAGGTGGGGTAGGCAGGCCAATTGTCCCCTGATGGGAAGGAGCCCATGAGCACAGGGACAGAAAGAAGCTTGGCATCTGAGCTGCACAATGAAGCCAGACCTAATAGGCCTTGCCGCTGAGGACTTTGGCCTTGTTCTGGGATCACTTAGAGGCCCAAAAAGATCCCACCCGGAGATAACCCAGTTGGATATGACCTTTGAAAGGGTCTCTCTCTATGGAGTGGAGTATGGATTGGAAGGAGAAGGTGGCCTACCAGGGCAGTGGTGATGGGAATGGAGGGAAGCAGAACATTTCCAGAGCTATCGAGGGGTGAAGTCAGTCTCACTTAGTGTGGACCAGACAGGGGCTGCTAAGAGGGGCATGTGTCAGGAATGAGTCCAGAGTTTCTGGCTTTTGCCGATGGAAGAATGGGTGACAGACAGGAACCTTTGTTGGGAGATGACCAGTGCATTTGGTGGACTGGGTGGTAAATGACAGAACCTGTGCAGAGGAGCTGGGGGCAGATGACTGGGATGTGGAACCATCTGGGCTGGAGAGACATTTGGTGGTCAGGGACCCACGCATGGTCTGGAAGCCCCTGGTGCTGAGGGAGCAGTTTAGGGAAGCAGCTTGAAGAGAAAAGGGATACCAGCATTTAATAAATAGGCCAGGAGGCAAAGGAGATTGAGGACAGAACCAGAGAGAGGGCAAGAAAACCAGGAGAATGGAAGGGATGGAAAAGAAGGGGAAGTTGCTTGCCCAAGGGGTCCTGGTCCCAGCAGAGGTCACACTGGACCCAGTGCTCCTGATCCCTGGCCACTGGCATGAAAATGGCCCTGCGAGAATGTGCTCCCTGCCTGTGTGACTCTCTGCTGGCTGCCTGTCCCTAGGACAGATGGGGAGAGACCCATGGGGGGAGATCCATTACCAAACAGTCCTCTCTCATTTTTTTCTGTTTCACCCTTGGAATTGGGGCAGAAGAGAGAGAACCCCCTGCAGCATAAGCAGGGTGGAAGCGGGGTTAACCCCCTCAGGGAGGCCTTGTCCTTGCTGAGGCATTTCATAACCTTGGAAGGATGGAAAATCCCCCCAGTTTTAATGCAAAGCCAGGTAAGTTGAAAAATGGCCTGGAGTAGTCTGAGATGAATAAACAAAGGCTGTCAGCACCCAAGACTTGGGGGACAGGGGCTTAGGTGGGCCCCACACAACTCAGGAGTTGGGCTTCACTGCCCAGACCCAGAGGCTGAGCCATGGAGCGCAGCACCCATGGGCAAGGCAAGGGGCAGTGGCCCTCTGACCTCTGGCTAGAGGTGGGAGATGGCCCCCTTCTCATCTGTATTTTCTGATTAACAGCTCAAGCAGCCTTTGCAGGCTCAAAAGGGGTTAACTGCAGATCCTCCAGCTCCTCCACTTGCTCATTTTTAAGCAGCTGAGCTCTGAGCGCCCCTCCCAAGGCTGTGAGAGGCCAGAGGCCAGTGCAGACTCTGCACCAGTCTGCGCAGCCTCCACCCCCAGTGCTGCCAGGAATCTGCGTGCATCTAGAACAAAGGATCCTCCATTCCCTCTCTCACCCAGCATGGCCTGATGCCTGAGCCAAAGCCTCTGTCCTCCACCAAGGGCCCGGTGGGTTTTTGTTAACACAGGTCCATGACTCCCAAATGAACCTTTGAGGCTGGCTTAAAGGAGCTGGGCCTACACACAGCTGTGGGGGTCACACCCCATCCTCAGCCACTGGGATCAAATAGAAACCCTTCAGGAATTCTGAGAGACAACGCCTCCCCTCCATGTTCACTGGCACACACTAACACACTCATGCCCCACTCCCTGCGAGGGCCTGGGATTTTGTCTAATCTTCTAGTCACTTCTTGTCCTCCCTCCAGCCCCCGTGGCACCTTCTTTGTGATAGATGCTGAGAGCCCACCAGGTCCAGCGGCTGTTCCCAAGGTGCCAGGACCCAGCCTCTCCTTTCACCCCACCTCACTCCAGCCTCCTGGGACACCAGCTTCTTCCCAGGGAGGGAGACAGCGCTCTTGGTCAGGCCCATGTCCCATGCCAAACAGTCAAGATAGCAGCCACAGTACTCCTTAATTGCTGCACTGTGGACTTCCATCAAGTTTGGTACTATTCAATCCTCATAGCAGCCTATAGAAGGGGGGGGCACTACCCGTATATGCAGGCACAGCAAGGAGCAGCTCACCTACACGGGGTGACCCAACTGAGGCCACCGGCCACTTGACCTGACAGAATTTAGCCTGGTCTCTAGGGAGATCAGTCCCCCATGTTCTCTCATGGCTGGAAAGGGCTGCAGCTTTAGACGGCTTTCTGTTCTACCATGGAAGAGGGTCCCTGTCGTATCTTCAGCTCTGACAGAAGCATGCTGGGAGAGGCAGGGCTGGCCTTTGGAGGGCTCCCCTGCTTTTCCAGCCCTTTGCTTATGTAAAGGTCTTCCAAGCAGCCAGGCTTTGAGGCTAGTCACTGTCATTGTTGTCAGGGAAGGCAGCCTGGGAATGTCAGAGGCTGCAGCAGTTGGGAGTACTCTCTGGGGAATGGGCTGGACATGTAGGGGTGGGTGTTAAGGGAGATGCCACGGCAGGGCACCTGGGAGGGCCAAGTGCCACCCTGTTAAGGCACTGCTTCCCCTTCCTGCCTGGGCTGCCTGGGAGCCAAATGTGACCAGCTTCCTGTAAACAAAAGGGACTGGGTCCCTGGCACTGTGCTTGGCTCAGGTGCAAAAAGTAGCTGCCCCCAGTAGCCACTCACCCTGCCCTGGCCTTTTCAGCAGGCTGTGCAACCCCTGCTCCTGCTGGCTTGTTTTATTCCTAAAATGCCTGGATGTTTGAGAATCCAGAATGTATGACTGCTAACCTCACTGATTGATTCATCATTCATTCTGTCCCTCCTGTGCAGGCCTAGTGCTAAGACTCAGGGTCGCAAGACAGGGTGCCCCTGGGGGCTCTCTACAGAATGCCAATAGGCAGGGCAGGGATCTCTGGGGGCATCATTCCAGGTAGTGTTGTCCCCCACTCTCCCCATTTCCCAAGGGTGGGCTTCTTCTACCCTCTTAGGTACCTCTTCTCAAGGCTGCCCGAAAGGCCTCAAGCTCTTGTGGAGGGGGGCCTCCTGAGGGTGGCATTGATTCCTAGGGTCCGGGTAGGAGATTATCTGTGCAGAGGCTGGTAGGAACGTCCCCCAAGGGCTGACATCAAAGCACTCTGCCTAAACCACTGCATCAAAGTCAGCAAGCTGAGCTGTTTGCACATAAAAGGGGGGAGGGCTGGGGCCCTCCTCCCAGCCACCTGCATCTCTCCTCAGGGTCTCAAAGGCCTTCCTGCACAGGCGGGCTGCCGGACCACCCTATTCCCAGGCAGGCAAGCCAGTGGGGGGAGGGGATAACTGCCCCTTAAAACCTTGCAGAAGTTACCCCAATTCAGGCCCCCGTCGGCCCCCCAGCTCCCTAGGTCAGATGCCTTCCCTCAGAGCCTTGGGCCTGGTGGGGGGTGTGGAGAGGTCTGTGAGGAGAGTCCTGTGCCCCAGTTTAGCTCCTGACCTTGCTTCATGACTTGCCCAGCCCCTCCCCCTGAGCACTTCTTTTGGGGGGGTAGGCCTGCTGGGCTGTGTGTGTGTGTTCTCTGTGCAGTCCCCTCCCTGGCGCGCCTAGCATAGCCCACTCTGGGAGGGTGTGGTGTGGTGGGATAGCATGGCAGTGCCAAGCAGCCAGGCTGTTCTCTGTGTGCGTACATCGAACAAAACAACAGCAGAGATGAGTAGGAGCAGGCACCCTAGGGTTAGCGGGCAGGTTCCAAAGCTGATCCAGACCCAGCTCTCAGAAGAGTGCCTGGCCTCATCAGCAGCAAGCACGCATTGGCTGCTGTGGAGCAGTGAAGCTGGGCTCCCCTGGCCTGGCTGCGTGACCCCCACCATGCTGCCTTCAGCAGGGCTATAAGAGATGGAGCACTGTGAGCTAGTGATGGCACAGGGGAAGCTGGGGCCCATGCCTGCACAGAAGGTCAGCAGAGGATGGCAATTACTGAAACCTCTATGGGGAAGTTTACCAGACATGAGAGGAAGACCCCCATGGAGGCTGCGCGTGTGACATGCTTGGATTTTCCAGAGTCTTCATTTTCCTTGTCTAAACAGAGGCCCGGCATGGCGCCTCCCTCCCAGATCAAACAGCCCTGTGTGAGTGGATGCACCCTCGGTGGGCTTGGGACAGGCCCTCCCCCCTCCCTCGGGAGCCCTCTGCAGAGGCCCAGGGGATCTGAGGTCTTTCCACCTTGGCCTCCCTCCCCACCCCCTCCGGGTCCCCTGCCTGACCCCAGCATGCCCAGGACCCAGAAACACTGACTCCACGTCGCAGCTGAGCGGAGCGGGTGCCCGCCTGAGCCCAGAGGGGTATTCGCCCCTCCCGCACACAGGGAGACATCAAAGGGAAACAGGAAGCAGTGGGCCCCCAGCGGGTGGGAGAAGTGCAGTGTCACGGCTCAGCCCGGGGCCCGACTGCCGGGGATTTTCCATCCCACCAGGATTTCCGCAGGACACCCCAGCTCCGGCCTTTGAGGCTCCTCAGGAACTGCTGGGGTGGGGAAGGGGGGCCAGGATGGGTGGCTTGGGGGCATGACCAGGCACTCTAGGAGGCCCCTGTCCTCAGTCTCCCCATGATTTGCTAGCTAATGGGCTGAAGTCCTAGACCCAGGCACATCAGAACACTGTACTCACAGTCCCCCTGAGACCTGGCTTGTGAGTGGAGGCCATGATTTTTGTGGGAGGTCTAAGAAGAGTGGAGAAGGGATGCCTGGTCTTTCCTGTCAGCCTCACCTCCTTGACAGGGGGTTGCCAAAGTGGGCTGTGTTAGGCGCATCAGGGAGGGTACTGTACAAGAGAAGAGCAGTCCCCAGGGTTCATGGGACCCCCTCCTGAACTCGTTGCAGCAGCTCCAGTGCAGGCAGGGACCTGCAAGGACAGCTGGGTACATGCAGATGTGTATCTATCTATGAGACCCTTCTGCAGGGCACAGTACTGAGTGGCAGACTGCCTGAGCAGGTTGCGCTGTCCCAGCCCCTGCTCACAGCTCTCAGACAAAATCCTGAGCAGCCTGGGAACTGAGCATTTCTCAGAGCTGTGACTTGGAGGCCAGAGGAGGGGAGCTCAGAGCTGGGGGCTGGGCTGGCTGAGTGAATGGTACTCTGGTCCCAGCACTTGGGTGCCCCCTGCCTACCTGGGCTTTTGGTAGCCTTCTGTGCTTTGTGGAGCTTGGCTTCCTCAGCATGTGGTGTGTGGGCTAAGGTTTACTTGATACAGTCCGCTCAGGGCATCTAATGTTACTCCCTGGGGGTCTCTGTCCCCCAGAGCTGGGACTGCCAGGTTTTGGCCCTGAGCTCTTGCTCTTGCCTCAGCAACTCTGGATCCCACCTTGTCCTCCCCTTTGTTCACCAGTGCCAGTATGATGAGCCAGGTGCTCTCTGGGTCCCTCACAGACCTGGACTGGGCTGCCTCTGCTTCCGGGCTGGTCACTGGGCAGACACATACCAGGGCCTGTGACTAGAAGGCATGGCGGCTCTGAGTTTCTTCTGTTGCCCTGTGAAGGTGGGGGGGGGGGCTTGCTTTATAGGAAATGCAGGTTTAGAGTTGGAAGCCACTGGTTCTGGGCTGAAAATGGGGCAGGGTGGGGTACCCCAGCCTGGAGCATGGGTTTGCCATTTGCACTGGGACACACGTTTGGTCTATCTGCCATTCCTTGTGCAGCTAGAGCTGGGCTGGAGAGCAGCCGGGCTTCTGCTTGGGTCACCATAGCTATCCTCACAGGAGTGTGCTGCCTAGGCTGGGAGCTGTTGTGCTGGGCTGGATGTGAGACTCCACTCTGCCAGAGGGCAGGCGTGTTTGTTGGTGGAAGTTGTTTCAAAACAATCATGGAAACTTGGCAGTGCAGGGGCTCTGGGCGTAGGTATCCCTGTCCTCCTGATCAGGGGTTGGGGTGTCCTGGTGCTGCTAAGCCCTGCTGAGCATGCTCCTCCTCCAGCCCAGAATGGGTAGGACAGGACAGGCAGCGAGCAGTGGGGTCTGGGGTCTCCTGGGACAGAGGCAGTATGTTTGCTCCAGGAGCAGGCTCGGGTGGGATGAGTGAGCATAGTTGTGTTCTCAGGAAGGCATAGAAAACCCCAGAAGTGAGGGGATGAGACAGGGCAAAGGCCTACATTTTGCTATTGACTCAGACCTGCTCAGGGCCAGCCCAGCACCTTCTCTGCTCCCTGCCTCCTCAGATGGTGGGAGCTGCAGGGGGTTAGTGAGCCCAGCTTGACACTCCTGGGTGTGGAGACTGAGGCCCAGAGCCAGCAGCCTTGCCCATGCCACCCAGCAGGCAGATGGGAGAGTGGGCCCAGGATTGGGGCAGTCTCCCTCCACAGTGAGCACAGGGCCTCCTCTAGTCCAGGCTCTGGCCCCATCCTGGGTGAGTCAGGAGGCTGCCTCAGAAAGCCTGGTCCCACTGGGCCCAGAATCTTGTTCTGAGGAAGGGCTGACTGTTGGGTGGTCCATTCTCACTGCTGCCCAGGAGGACACCTGCCTGCTGGCCTTTGGGCAGACTGAACCAGAGCACCCTCCCTGGGGCCCTAGACCCCAGACTCCAAAGCCTGAGCCCACCTGGGGCCCTGAACTTCCTGTGCCTATATGGGCTTGTCTCACCCCAAGTGGAATGGCTCCAGTTAGCTGCTGGCCCTCCTTGTAGCCTCTTGCCTTGAACTGCATGGAAGGGCCATGAGCTCTGGTTGAATCTGTGGGTCCCCCTACTGCACCTGTGGAACCAGTGTCCCATACCTGGAGGAGGCAACCTGCTGGTGTGGCCTGTCAGATGGGAGATGCACTGGGCTTGTGGACAAGGGCTTTTTGCTCAGGGTGCAGCTTCATGTGAAAGGAGACCTACTTGCCAGGCACAGTGATGTTGTTGAACCCTACGTGACATGGCTGGACCCCTGAAGTGTGAGACAGACTCACACTCAGTGTGCATGTTTATGGGCAAGATGTTGTGGTGGCATGTTGCTGCAGAGTTTGGTAAACAATGGTAAGAGAACTGAAGTTGTGCCCATGTTAGCTGTGCCAGATGTTCCCATGAAGGGGAACAGTCCATTTAGATGGAGGCCATCTCAAGGCAGTCCCTTCCACATCTGATCAGCTCTGGCTCTCAGACCCCCTGTGCCGATAGAAGCTCCTCCTGGAATATGTAATTCTCACAGGTTGTCCCAAGAGGCACAAATTTTAAATCCAAGAAATGTGATCACCTATGAGGCAGGGCTGGGAGGGAGTTGTGAATGAAAAGCAGGTGAGCCTTAAAAATGGAGGCCATTTTGCTCCTTGTTCACTCACATGGTACAAAGTAAATGTGTTGCATGGATGAGGAGCACAAACCTACTTTATGATGTAGAGAAAGTCTTTGTAAAACCTAAGTCTCGGGGTACTCCCTGGAGGAGGCTGATCCCAGAGGCCCTGGCAGGGAGACCCCCAGCCCTGGCATGTGGCTGACACAGCTGGGTAGGGAGAGCAGGAGGCAGACCCTCGCCCCTTCTCCCCAGGCAGGCCTAGTGGAGGGGCCCCTTCCAGTCCCTCAGCCAAAGCAAGTGCTCCCAGCCAAGCCACACGTGTTTCTTTTCGTTCCTTGGCCAAGGAAGGTTCAGCCTCAACTCTGGGACCACAGACAAGGGACAGTTCCTCTCCTCAGCTGGAAAGTCACTTACAGGGTGTGGAGAAGGCAAATCTGCTTATTCTAACACCTAACTATGGAAAGGAGGAAGAGAAAGAAGGGGAGATCAGCCAGAAAGTTTCGGAACATAGTCTACTTTCCAAAGGAGCATGTTTACAAATAAAAGAGGATGCTGCTGAGGAGCTGAGGAACCAATGGGGACTGACCCCACATGGCCCACTAGAGCTTGTCTCAGTTGGCAACAAGCCCCAGGCCCTCACACACACCCCTGGGCCCCTAAGAAGAGAGACTGAAGAAGTGGGGTGGGTTGCTCCAGCCATCACCAACTTGCCTTTGTTAAGTTACATAATCCAATCAGAGAAGAGACCAGGTAGGGTCAATAATAGACAGCTGCTGTCTCCTGGCAGTGTCCAACCAAGGCCTAATGGACACATCTCTTCCTAAGTCCACTGGTGTGCCCCTTTCTTCAAGGTAAATCATCCCCTTAAGAGCCCAGGTGAAAAGGTTCTGAAGTTGCTTTTCCAGCTAATGAATTATTTACTCTAAACAATGTCTTGATAAACGGGGAGGGTGAAGTTAGCTGGTGTTGACTAAGGAGAGACAGGGTTGCCAAGGAAATTCTTTAATGGAAAGAAAAAAGACACAGTCATCAAGTTTTGTCTGACTGGGAAGAATGTTGCAGAGAGTGTACCTCTGGCCATCTTTTGTGTTTTTGTGTTTATGAGTTGGAAGAGAGAGGCAGCAGGAGTGTGGGGCCAGGGAGAGGAATCTAACAAAACCAGCCTGTAAGGTGGAGGCTGTGATTTCGGGGCACAGGGCACAGAGCACAAGCGGCTGGACTCAGAGGCCCAGACCAGGCCAGGCTTTTCAAACTAGACTGACTGAGACAGAAATGTGGTAGCATTTCATGACAGTAGCATTTCATGACAGCCGGTCAACAGGTAGGGGCTCCTACTTCTGCTTTACGTCTATGCTCTATGTTATAAATCTTCGCTTCTCCTCAGCAGTTTGAAATGTTTACTCTGAACTAAGCCGTATGCTTTAACAAGTTGTGTTTTAATAGGAAAACCATCATTGATGGAATCATGCAATTCCTACTTTTTTCCAGTTACCCATTTTGGGGGAAAGCTTAGCCACTGGGCAACCAACCAGAGCCCCAGGAACCAGCATTTGCAGACAGTAGTGGCAGGTATAGTGGCCTAGCATTTAGCCTTCACATGTCTGGTCTTGCAAACCAAAGTGCCATTGCTGGTACTCAGGCTGACAGGTTCTGGGGCGTCGGGGACTCCAGCCCTATCATCTGCAGTGCATGAGCCTTTAATCAGGTGCTGGCCCATTCCTAACACTGGCCTGTCTCCATGCCTCCCAAATTGGTGAGATATGTCCTGGGAACGAGAAAACCCAAAGGCCCTGGTCTTCAGGCTAATGAAAGCCTTGCCAGTAATAAGCGGAAGACCAGCTCTCTCAGGAGGGCAGAACTAGGGCTACACAGTGCAAGTAAGATGTCTGAATACACAGCTGCGTGGCAAAAAGACTCCTGGCTTCCTTGCGACACAGACATGAGTACCTCCCAGTGCCACCATTTTCTATCTGGGCACATTGTTATCCCCAAGCCTTGGTTTCTTGATCTATAAAAACTGAGATGGTCCCTTCCGTATAAGATCCCAGGAGGATCACCAAAATCACTGCATTTCCAGACTGGTACCAGAAGGGAGGGGGCTCTAAGGAGAGAGATTCTTTGTGACCAGAGACCCTCTGGTAGACTTTGGACTGCAGGAGAGTGGGGACATGAGCCCTGGAGGGGAGCAGGGGCAAATGAGCCCCAAGAAGAGCTCTAAAGCCTTGTACTTCTCCAGGACCTCCCTGGGGCCACCTGGGCTGCAGCACAGCCTTGCTGGGAGCACAGCCCTGCTGGGAGCACAGCCCAGGTCCTGGCCCCTGACTCCTGGGCACACATTAAGTCACTTATTTTTTCACTGATTTATTCATCACCCATTCACTGAAGATCTGTGAGGGGCACCATGGGGATTAGGCACTGAAGATAAAACACTGAACAGGAATGTCCAGCCTCCGCCCCTGGGCCTAGGATGAGATTGAAGGAGATGGCCAGTAAAGCCCTTACTGCGAATAAACACAGCTACATGTTAAGAACGGGAGGGGAGGGGTGCCGTTCTCTCTGGCCTATTCTGAAGCTTGGACATCAGCCACTCTGAGGAAGGGATGTGGCGGCTAAGGCCCTCCAGATAAGTCAGCCCTGCTTGGGGAAGGGGAGAGAGGGTCAAGAGAGAGTTGAGCATGTTAAAAAATGATACCAAGAGAATATTCTAGGAGCTGGGGCAGCTTCAGCAGATCCACTGCTCTCTAGCTTTGTGACCCCAAGCCCTGGACTTAAGCCCTCAAGACTTAGGTTGATCATCTGTAAGACAGGAATGACAGTTCCCCGTGTCAGAGGCCGCCGTGGAGAGTAGTGAAGCCATGTTTATGAAGCCTGCAGCGCAGTGCTTGCAAACAGGATGTATTTTAAGATTATTCTTTAGCCTAAAGGTGTGTTCACCATAGGTAGGTGGTGCTGGGCCTCCTTTGGAGCACCTAGATGCCCAGGGAGTACTGAGGACAAGACCATAGCTCCGTGGGAGCATAGCCTGCACCACCCTGTCCCTCCTGGTCTCAGCCCGCAAGGTGCCTGGTGTGTGGCCAGTGCGTGCTAATGCTGTGTGCGTGAATGGATATGGGGGTAAGGGGGCATTGGCAGATGCCTGGTCTTTAAAGGTGAGGGAGTCCCCTTTCCTCCACCTGTATTCAGGAGGCTGTACTGAATTTTCTAGTTCCCTTCATCTCCAAAAGCCTAAACCTCCCATACATCAGTTCGGCTCAGCCTGGCACCAACTCTGGGGGAGCCCATGGGACATCCAGCCTGGAGCTTCCCTTCACTGTTCTCAGCGCATTGTGTGTATGTTATGTGTGTGGGAGGTGTCGGGGGCACAGCCAGAAACCTCCAGAAAAAGCAAGTTCCTCTAGAAAATGGTAAGTTCCTTCCAGGCTTCTTGGGCCAGCTTGGCTTCACCAAGCCCCACTTCCCATTAGAGAACCTGAGGCCATTAAGGCCAACTGGTCCCACCGCACAGGGATACCACTTTTTGTCTTCAGTTGCCCCAACCCTAAGAGCTGTGCTTCACACAGGGATGAGCGGGGAGCTACCAGAAGACTGGTGACCACAGAGTTGGAGAAAGAGACAGACCCGGGTGGACTCGGGGGGAGACAGGAAAGAATACTGGGAGAACGTGAAGCTTTCTCTAGGACAGCATTCAAGGTACAGGTGTTCTCCTCCCCACCCTGTGTGCCCCCCTGACTGAAGAGTCCTTCCTCAGGGGCCCCTGAATCCCTGCATCTACCCTGTATATACCTAGCTGACTTCACTCTGTCCCACTTTCCATAACACACAGATGACATAAAAATTACTTTTTCTGAATCCTCCCACCATTCAGAAATGGGATTGTATAATTTTTTTGCAGGAGCTGGGCTTTTTTTTTTTTTTTGAGTCTCTTTTAAACTAATCACATCATTAATGAAATCTTGCAATGTCTCTTTCTGGAGCCAAAATTCCACTGATGTCCAAATCCAACAAGGCAAGCACAATAAAAGAACACACCTATTTTACCTGCAATGGTCAGTGCAAGAAATCTTAGAGAAAATATTAAAAATACAAACCTAAATAGGGTCTTGCCTGGAAAACAAGGATACATACAACTTGGATGCATTTTTAAGGGAACTGTGCTGAGTGAAAAGAGCCAGTTCTAAAAGGTGACATGTTGTTTGATTCCATTTATATAACATTTTTATAATGACACAACTAAAGAAATGAAGAACAAGTTAGTAGTTGCCAGGGCTAAGGATGGGGGTGGGGGTGGCTGTAAAAGGGCAACACGAAGGATTTTTGAGTTGATAGACATGTTCTGTAGGCAGACTATGTCAGTGTCAACATCCTGGCCATGATACTGTACTATAGTTTTGCAGGATGCTACCATCAGGTGAATCTGGGTAAGGGGTGCATAGAATCTCTCTGTGTTATTTCTTACAACTACATGTGAATCTAAATTCCCAAAAAATCATAATTCCCAAATTAAATCAACAGTCATCCTAAAAATACCCAGCAGTGAATTTAAAAATGTACAAAATCTATACGAACAAAGATCTAAAAAATATGGAGTGATGTTATAATTTATTTGAACACGTGGATGAATCACTTCTATTTGTGGCTAGAAAGACTATTTTTTGTTAAAAAACAAAAACAAAAAAAAAAAAACTCATTCAGGCTCACCTCCCTGTTGGCTTGTCAGGCACTGTGAGTTGTGTGTCACACATGCTAGAGATGAACTGAATGGCTCACAAGGCTCTGCCTTATGAGTGAGCCCCAACGTTATTAGCTGCCAAGATGAAGACTCAGTCCCAAACACCCCAGCTTCCTGTCTAACTCAAGAGCTAATCCTGTGTTTAAATCTTAAGAGTGTTTAGATCTTAGGCCATGCCATGAATTCCCCTGGTTGACTGCATTGTGAAAATGAACTTCCTGTTATGGGCTCTTAAGTAATAGAGATGAGGGAAAGCCCTACTACATAGAAAAGTATGTCATAAAGTTACAAAATTAAAATAACTGAGCTGTGGCCTATCAACAGGGCCATCAGTGGTCCAAAATAGTCTAGAAATGGACACAGATTAAATGAGAGTTTGAAATATGATAAAGGTAGTAATTGAAATCAGTGAAGAGAAGATGATGTACTCAAATAGTGTTGTGACAACTGGGAGAACATATAGAAAATAAATCGGGCTTAATGATTCTTTATGCCAAAATCCAGAAAATGAAATAAAAAATGAGAAAAGAAGACAAGGGGAGAATTTATTAAAACAATCTCAGAATGAGGGAGTTATTTCAAAGTTTAAGACATGGCCCCAAAATCATAAAGAACCACCAAAATTGACTATGTGAAATTTAAAAAGTTTTGCCAGCATAAAAATATTATAGAAAAAGCCAAAACACAAAAGAAAAATTGTGATAAAATATTTTCAGCATGTATGACAAAGAGAATTCCTATAAATCAGTAAGACAAGGTATTTTAAAAAGTCCCAAAGGTATGAAGATATGGTTTGCAAAAATGAAAAGAGCAAATGCTTTCAATCATTTGAAAAGATAAAAACCTCATTTCCAATAAAAAGAATGTAAATGAAAGCTCCAGTATACCATTTCTCCTGATAGATAAAAACTATGACTTACACTATGTTGGTGAAAGTGTTGGGAAACAGGCCCATCTGTGCAATGTTCATAGATGAGTACAACCTTTTCTTGGCACTATCTACCAAAACATGTACAAATATTTTAATCCAGCTAGAAATGGGGGTGGGGGGGGGGAACCTTGTAAAGTGAATCCACTTAAAATGGAGACCAAAATTTTATTATAAACATATTTGATTGGGAAGTTATCTTGAAAAGCAATAGTTGATGAAAATATTATTATATCCTGTATGTAATCAGTTGTTATAATTGCAAATATGTACTCATTTTAGAAAAAAAATCGAGAGTGGAGTTTTGGTTTATTTTTTGTAAAACATCATACGGTCCATACTAGGGCATCTTTTACTTGATAATAGACTTTGGCAGCACTCTCACAGAGAAGATCATTGTGTGTAAGTGAGAGAGGGCTCCATCGCTGCACTAAGAGGCTACCCTGCATCTTTATTATCTCATTTGCTTACCTCTGAAATGCTTATCTATGCATCAGCTTGATCTTCTCTTCAGTTGATAATTGGTCTAACTCTGACTAATCTCTGTTAGAGAAATTCTTCAATATCACTTTCCTATTTGGCGAGATTTACAATTCCTCTTCATAAGTGATTTACTCTGTGTGTTCTTTATATTGTCTTTGGTTGACAAGGGAAAGCCTGTAAAGAAATCAGTCCACAGATACAAGCAGGGATAAAATGGTGGGGAGAAACAACAGTGTTCAATGAGTGGGATGTTTCAGGGGGAATGAGGTGGGATGTACATAAATGGTCAATTCATTAGTGAGTATATTTGAGTGGTTAATGGCTATTTTTAGCTGTCCTATATATCCATCAATAGGAGACTTGTTCCATAAATCATGGTATAGTGGAAAGCTCTGCAGCTGTTAATAAAAGGGAGATTTGCTAGATGTCTTAATATAGATCTTCTCCAGAACATACCAGCATCTTGCCTTTTCCATACTGTGCATTGGGACTGAGGGCTCCCCTAAAGCTGAAAGGCTTCATCACAGCATGACCCCTGTAGAGAGAGGTCCCAGCACAGGACACTGGAACACACACCATTTTCTTCAAATGCCCTGTGGCTGCTTCATGCCACAGACCATCATGCCCTATTGGCCACCTCCTGCCAGGCTATAGTTGTGTTAGTGCTGCTCTTGGAAATGCCCACAGCCTTAATTAACTGCCCATCTGTGAATCTGTTGAGCTACCCAGTTCTTAAAGGCATGATACTCCTTAGCCTTGTTAGAGCCCTCCTATACCACCGCTCACATGCCTTTGGCCAGGCACTGCAAGACCAAGTATTCACCAGAAATTGAATGGATGCCAGAAAGCCTGCCGCTAACAACCTGAGCAGAACAGTGAGCGCATCCCATCTGGGGAAAAGCCCAGCCCAGTGGGCTGAACATCTAGCTCAAAGCAGAGGCCAAGTTTGCTCAGAGTATACTGGAAGCCTAGCCTTGAGAAAGCAGCTTAGCTACACTGTTCAGAGCTGTCACCAGTTCACACATGTGTGCATCTATATGCATGTACACACACAACATTTTGAAGTAAAAATGCTTCTCAGATGTAGTGCACCATAATAAATCAGTTCTATGGGCAGCCCCAGAAGAGATATGGCATACCTACGAATAAAGTCAGAGAAGGCAGAGTGCAGAGAAACACACACACACACACACACACACACACAGAGTAAGGGAGATATATGTAAGTAAATGCACACACAGGCACATACATATTTGCTCATGTAAAATATCTCTGTAAAGATACAATAGGAAACTCTTAACAGTGGTAGTCTTTAGGGTAAGGAACCTGGGATTTAGGGTTTGGGATGGGGAGATACTTATTTTTCACCATATTCCCTTTTGTACTCTGACTTTGTTTTACAGTGTATTTGTAAAACCTATTTTATTACGCTTTTTCTTTTTTTAAAAGCACACACATTAACACATAAAGAACGGTTTGCGCCCGAGCACGGCAGGTGCTCTGCTGTGCTGTGAATGAACGGTGGGGCAGCCCGCAGCCCTGCGTGCCGAGTGGACAGGGTGTTTTGTGAACAGCAGCTCCCAGAGATGGTGCTGAGTCTCTGGTTCATGTCACTCTGGGGCAGGGGCTGCTCCAGCACAAAGAGGTTTTTGACAGGGAAAGGCAGGGCCAGAGTCAGGGCAGGCCCTGGGCGGGCTCCCAGAGAGCCCAACCCCCCTCTAATAAGGGGTACCCTCCACCCCATCTGAAAAACAACTGAGTCTCCTAGGAAATGAAGCTGTTACGTATGTCTTATCACAGAGTTACCAGTGGAGTGATTTTGAAAGAAACAAATGTGTACAGCATGTTCTGACTGCTGTGTCTCATTAAATATTGAAGTGTTTATGTAACTTTTTTCCATTTTCAGGTAATCTTTGGTTTTGATTAATGCAAAATGACAACACAATATATTTTTCAATTGATTTCCCTAAAGTCTGTATTAACTGAAATATTTTCTAAAGCATATCCATGTTTTAGACCCAGTTTTTAAAAACTATAATTTGTGTCCCATTCTACATTGATGTTTTATATGCTAAAACTTTGCTTGAGGAGGGGTGAGTTATCTTCACTTCTGAAATAGCACTGCTTGGGAGCTGGTTTGGCCCTGGCTATTCTGGGGAAATGACACAATGTTGACCTAGGAGGGGCCCTAATCTCTTCCCACTGGAGCACTACCCCCAAGGGGGAGGGGAGGAGGGGAAGAAGAGGCTGGTGAGCCCATTTCCAGGCCTGCCCACTTGGGATGTGCCCGCACTCAGCCTCTCCAGGGGCTCTGCCTTTGGCATCCTTGTCCCCCACCTGGGCTCTGGCAGAGAAGTCGGGCGGGAAGAAGCCGGCCGAGTGCCCACCACTGTAAGAGGAAATGCAGAGAAACAGCTCCAGTCAGTCCCAGCAGTGAGGCCTGGAAAAACTCTGCAGCTGGAGCTAACACAAAGGACTTTTCAGACCCTGCAGCCAAGGTGCCCAGTGAGTGCTTTTTTTTTTTTTTAACAGCTATTAGGGTGACAAGCCTTTCCAAAGGCCAGCAGCTGGCGAGAGTTTCCAGGAAGCTGGTCTGGCACCGAGCTGGGATTGGAGCAACTTTAACGAGTTAAGTTCAGAAGGAAAGAGTCATCAGGAAAGGTTTAAGGTTCAACAAACTTTTCGAATTATTTTGCAAAAAGTCCTGGCTTTCCAATTCAAAGGCATGTTTCACTGTGACTGTTTAAGCCAGAGCCTATTTCAGAGGTAGCACGACCCGCACATTTGTGACTAACTCACTTGAGGTATTTGTCCAACTCTGCGGGATGGGCTTTGTGAGTGCCATGTGGTGCCCGGGAGCACTAGAAGCCATCTCGCACATCTTGTCACCCACGCGCTCTCCCTCCGCCAGCCTTTGTGGTCATGTGTGCACACATACGCACACACCTTCCCCAGGCAGGAAGCTGCTCTTTGCCAAGAGCGAATGGAATTCTGATTTTCAGAGGGTGTCCTTGGCCTTCAGCTCTACGGCTGCATGATGAAGAAAGGTCCTAGTGTGTGTGCAGGGGCCTGGGAGAGGGGCCTCCATCTCCGTTCACGTCTATCTGGGCCCCAAGAAAAACCCACAACTGGCTGTGCTCATGCCAGCCACACCCAGCCTCAGTCACATTCCTTCCCTTCCTGAGCCCACACTGGGTGGCCCCGGCAAACCAGCTTCCATACCTCCCTCTCCACTGGTGGGGAGACCTAGCCCAGGCCCCCATAGGGCAGCCAGCAAGTCCAAATGAGGGGGCCGCACCCCAGGCCTAATGCTGCCAGAAAGGATGGAGGGGCCCTCTGAGGCTGGGCAGCCCCCAGTGGCTGTTCTCACCCACGTGGGAGAAGCACTCCCTGGGGCTGAGCTTCAGCACCTTCCCAAGCCCTCTTCATATCCCATGTTCATGCTTCTGACTGCCTTGCTGGGGGTCTGGGAATGAAGGGCCTGCTGCAAGGGCTGAGGCCACCCTTTCCCACCACAGGTTCCCAGCATATCGGCAAGAAGGACTGTCCCCTCCCCCATCCCATCTGGGCCTTCCGGGCCCTGAGATCCGCATCCTTGGGAGTTAAACATTTACAGGAAAAGGCCAACATGGACCAGGTAAATGAGTCAGGGTAGTGATCAGTAGTAACAAGGTGGACAGGGTGGTCATGCTTAACTTCTCTTCAGCCCAAGTAATTGGGCCTTGCACCTATGTGGCCAGGTGGGGGATAGGCAGAGAGATGAACCTTCAGCAGGTTGTCAGAATCGAGAGTGGCTATGAGGAGCAGGAGCATATGTGACACGTCAGGTGCTCAGTGCTTAGGGAAGCTGGCACCAAGTTAGGAGCACCAGGGCCTGTGCCTGGGCAGAGGATCTGCTAAACAAAGGCCAGGGTGAACTCCACTCAACTGTTCCCTTTGTTTGCTAATAAGACTTTTCAAAAGCGGCAGCCTCCCAGTGGCCTGGACTTTTTCTCGAAATTTCTTCTGGGGAAGAAAGCCAAGCCTTTGCGGTCTGGGCCCTGACACCTCACCTGGTCCCTGAACCTACAGGGGACTCACCATTTATAGTCACAGTCGGGCTTCTGGCCCTGGCTCCAGGGCCCACTCTCATTCTGCTTAGGTCAGGCACCCCTTCACTGTGTTGCCCACTGTAGTCTCCTGGCTGAATACCATGAAGTCCTATTGTAGCCTGAGAGGCCAGCCTCACTGTCCCTTCTGGCCGTCCCCAGGCCCTGTATTTAATTGTTCTTGTAATATCTTGACTCTGCCAGCCTCTCCTTTCAGGAAGAGTCTGCAATGGACTCAGCTGGGGGTCACTATTCCTCATTGCTGGGGAGGGCCTGACCCCGAGTTCCATGTGCTGCTCACCTAGCTGTCAGGTGGCCAGGGTGTGGCACTCTGGGAAGTGCCCTGGGTGGCTACCAGGAATGGAGTCACTTAGTCCAGCCTTGCTGAAGGGGACTTGCTGGGCATGGTACAGGGAGGAGATAGACCCCACTGGAATAGCGAAAGAACACGTGACTCAGTATCAGTAGTCCGGCTCTGACCCTGGCTCTGTCATCAGCTGGCTGTGTCTTCTGGGCAAGATCCTCCCTTCTCAGGTCTCGGGGCTCCCACTTCTCCAGTCTGTCCTTCTCCTGATGCCTACAGAGATGTTTTCCCAACCAAAACCCAGGCCTGCATGGTCTGATGAGGTGGTCTGATAGGGCCACTTCCTGGGACAGGAGTCAGGCAGGTGATAGAGCGGCCCAGGCAGCTCCTGGGCACTGCCATGGAATATGGGGATCCTTGGGAAAGAACATTTCAAGGGAAGCCACTGAGCCCTGTGGCAGACAGCCCCCACCGCCTGTCCCTACACACACACCAGCTGAGCTCAGTCAAGCTGAGAGCCAGTTTTCCCAAGCATCACTCCACTGAAGGCTGCTCTGGCCCCCTGCTTTTGCCAGTAGCTGCACTGCGAGACTGTACCTACCACACCAGGCTGCCTTGAGTTCCCACTGGAGCCCACATACCCAGCTGGTGGGGTTCATTGGACAGTTCCAAATGAAAAGCAGAAAAAAGGCATTCAGGTGTTTCAGACTGGAAGGGATTCAATTTAATTTAACAAATCCGGACCTGAACCTAAAGAAAACATTGACAAGTAAGCCTACCTCTGAAAGGCCCAACGAGGAGGATTAGGTGGGAAAATAAAGGTCCCCTTGGGGTGGAGGACAGCTGTCCAGTCTGGATCAGGGAGTAGGGGAGAGCACTGGGTGTGAGTGCAGACTGGGCCAGAACACACTCAAGAACTTAAAATCTAAGGTCCCAATCTAGCTTTGGCCACAATTTCTATCCTAGCTAGAGACCTGCTGCCTAAGGCATTGCGGCAAGGTCCAGAGGCTGACTGTCTATTGCTGCCCACCCTCCTCTCCAGGTCCTGGCTCCCTGGGGGCAGTCGGCTCAGGCCCATAACCACAGCGAGGCCACGGGGGAAGGAGCCTGGCTGAGTGAGAATAAGCATGTACAAGTGTGTGTGTAGCTCTGTGCCCTCTGAACAGCCCTGCTGCCCACCCCACCTCCCAAGTGCCCCAACTGCCTTACAAAGTCACTGCTACTCTCTGCCTCAGTTTCCCCAGATGGGCACCAGAGAACACTGCTGTGGCAAGGATTACACTTTGGGTGTAGTGCAGTCTGATGCTGTATGAGGGCTCAGTGCCAAAGTTTTAGAAGGAGAGTCAAGTAGAGTCAATTACCCCTGAAAATCCTTGAATTGTTGCTGAAAATAATCCCTCTCAGTTTTGGGCATACCTCCTTGCTCAGTTGCTCTTGTGCCCAATTAAGTGGGAGAAGCTCTGTGTGGACATCCGGGGTTCCCTGGGAGAGGCATATCAAGTGTCCCTGTGCCTCTTCCAGGATACTCCAGGTTCCATCTTCAGAGGCAGCCTCTGGGGCTGTGGCCACAGGTGTGAAGAGATTGCTTATGGAGAAGATCAAAGTAGATGGTGGGGTGATGGCTGAGGGGTAGGGATGCCTGACTGTGAGGCCAGACCTGGACCCCCATCTCCCCCTTTCATTTCTCTTCCTCCTCCTTGACAAATCCCCCTTTCCCAGATGGCACTCCTGGCCTCCCATGGACTTAACAGCCAGAACTCTTCCTGCTAGCCAGTCACTGTCAAGGATGGGAACCTCAGGTGTGGCCTGTGCCTGGGAAACGTGCATTGTCTGCAAATCTAAGGTATGAATACCTAGTGTGGGGTGCACTCTGGGGCACCACAGGAATCCATGAAGCTAGGTCTGTCACTTTATATCCTGGAAGGGCAGGCCAGCCCTGCCCAAGTGACTCAGGAGCCCCCTGAGTGTCTCACAGGCCTGGGAGGGCCCTTGGCCTCCTTCCCTGGCAGTGCCAGGTGCAGATAGAGGCTGAACTTACAGAATTCTCATTGCAGAGGGTGGCCTCAAGAGCCACTAAGACCAGTGCCCAGACTGTCTCTCCATGGATTGCTCCTTTCTGCCTGGTGGGCCATCTAATCCTTGTCTCATTACTGTACCACTGCCTGCCTACCACCCTTGGGGCTCCAGTCTGGCTTCCATTATGCAGACCCAGGCTCCCCTAGAGACAGCATGTCTGAAAATGAGCATTGGCTCTGCCCCCACTTCCTGGGTGACACTGGCAAGTCCCTGTCCTCCTTGAGGTCTCAGTTACTCCTTCTGTGAACCTGTGGGACTGACCCAGTGAGGGCTCTTCCAGGGATGTGGGCTGTTTCTCAGTTAACAGCAGCACCTGTTCCAATCCTAGCACAAGAAATGCACACAGTAGGAGCTCAGTTAGTGCTCCTGGAAGTTTAACCTATCCTAAGCATGTGGTTCCCTCAACCATCCTCAGGTGCAAGGCCAAGGGAAGACAGGATGTGCACAGCCTGCTCTGCTCCTTGCTCTGTCTGAAGGTGGGTGCCAGTCTCGGCAGGTGGATCTGACTGCGATGAGAACAAATGACAGGAGCACACTGGTGCACCCGTGATCACCATGGGGCAGAGGCCTCTGGCCCCACCTCCAACCCCTTCAGAGCACAATAGTGGGTGCCAGGTTTTTGCCTGCACTTACATAGGATCCAAAACAGCTCATGAGTCCGTTTCCCAGTGACTCGATGCTGTGGGTCGGAGACCTGCAGACTTCCTCTGCCTCCAGGTCATCCTGGGGCCTGGAACTTTCAGGCCGCCAGGTGCAACTTGTTACGCAATGGCCACATGTTGTGATACCATTTGTACTCCATGGAAATTCATGACCTGCTGGTTTCAAAAGCTCTCAAGCCAAACAAGCGATGTCCCCAGAGTGTCTCCCATCACAAATTAACATTTTATACTGGCTAACATTTTTAGGCATTTACCCAAGTTAAGTATACGGCCAGTGCCTGACCTCATCTCCTTGAGGCCTCACACCAATAACTGAGATACACCCCTAAATGTATACAAGAGGAAACTGAGGCTCAGAGAAGTTAGGTGACTGCCTCAGGGTCCTGTGGGCAGGATGAAATGAGCTAAGCTGGCCAGAGCTTCCTGGCAGACATTGTCCCAGGGCTCAATGAGCACGCACAAACCATCAGCTGACAATCTGCACACAGTCACCACACAGAAAACTATAGGACATGGTAAGAGAAACAAAAGAGAAATAAATGAGGGACATATTACGGCCATGATTTGGAAACCCCTATACTGTACATTCTCCCGTGCCCGTCTGGAGGCCTGCCGCACCTAGAGGAGTTTTCTGTGGATACGGGCAGGTCTGTGGTGAGTCAGAAGCTGTACAAAGCCAGCCAAGCTGGTGATGAGGAAGGAGAAGCACCTGAAGCCTGCACAGCCAGCTGGCAAGACCTGTTAGAAAACTGCAGTGAGCACAAAGTGTGGCACTGGCCACAAAGCACAACTCAAATCTAAGCAGTGGCACCAAACAGAGTCCCCAAACAGCCACATGTAGATGGTGAGCTGACTTACAAAGGTGCTGCTACAAGAGGGTAGTGGGGAGAGGATGGGTTTTTCCATAAAGGGCGCTGAGTCAAACTGTAAATCCAAGTGGGGGAAAAGCATACCTTGACCTTGGCCTCACATTGGACACAAAAATTGATTCCAGATGGACTGTGGATCTGCACGTGAAAGGTGAACTAATAAGGCTTTAGAACAAACCAGAATATCTTTATGATCTTGGAGTAGTCAGAGTTTCTTAAGTAGGACACAAACAGCACTGTCCAAGGAGGAAATGTTTGATTAACTGGACCACATTGAAATTAAGACCTTCTGTTCATCAAACACCATCAAGAGAGGGAAAAGGCAGCCTGTGAGGGGGAGGGGCGATGTTTGCAATACACACACATCCATATATTGATATGTATAAGTACCACATCCAGAACATCCGGAACACAGAAAGAACTACAAATCAATAAGACAGGCAGAAGACTTCGTCATTTTATAAAGTGATGGAGCCAGCTAAATAATAACATGAAGAGGGGCTCAACGTCACTGGCCATCAGGTTACTACAAGATTAAAATCATAGTCTGGTGCCATTAGATATCTATCAACATGGCTGAAAAGGAAACAATGAAAAACACCAAGTGTTAACAAGGATGTGGAGCATCCGGAATGCTCAGAGGCTGCCACTGTGAGTGAAAATGGAGACGACTGCCTCGGGAAGCTGTTTGGCAGTACTTACTAAAGTGAACACACCCCCATCCAGTGAGCCAGCGGTTCCACAACTACGAGTCACCAGAAACACAGCCATACAGTCACCAAAAGCATTTCCAGAATATTCTTAGCACCAATAACCCCACACTGGAAAGTGTCCAGTGACCACGGACAGGAGAGTGGATAAACAAAGTGCTGGCCACACATATGGTGGGGTGCCAGACAGCAGGAGCATGCGGGAGCCACAGCTCTCGTCAGCCTAGCCCCACAGGGAGGCTCACAGACATCATGCTGAGCAGGGGATGGTGGACGTACAGGTGTATGCACTGCGTGATTCTACTGTAAAGTTTGAACGGCAAAGCTGGTCATTTTGCTGCTGGAGGCCAGGCTTGTGGTTTCTCTCTGGGTGTCAGTGACAGGAAGCAGGAGCCCGTTCATGGGAGTTCTGTTGCTGCCTCTAGGTGCCACTTACCTAAGTTTCGGAAGGTGAAGTGCACTGAGGTGTGCATTTCACCCTTCAACTAAAAGTTTAGAAGACACCCTTCCCCCCATGTAAGGACAGTCCTTTTTGAGCCTAACTAGAGATGGACAGCTCAGGCCTGCAAGGGGGCTGGCCCTTTCCCCTTACCCCCCTCCCTTGTTCAAGGGGGTGCATCCCTCTGGCCTCCTGATTAGGCTGCCTTGGGGCTCTGTCCTCCCTATGCTCTGAGACTTAGTCTCTCCTTCCAAGTAGAGGCAGAACACCCAGGGGAGCTCTTTGGGACCACCAGAAGGGTCTCCATGACAATGCCAGTGCAGTTTGTGAAGTCACTTTGTCCTCCAGCCACCTTCATGGTATGGAAATTCTCTCCATCACACCCTCCAACACTGCCTGCTGGCTGAGTACCTGAACAGCATCATGGCAAGGAGGCTGCAATAGGAGAGGGTTGTGCCTGGCTGGAGTGCCCTGGGCTGGGCTGATGGGGATGGCGCTTCCATTGCCGAGGAAGTGAGAAGCCTCGCTGCTGCTTTCCTCTGGGCTATCCACCCAGACCGTGGGGCCCCCTCCCCGGAGCAGCAGCCCCAGGAGGCTGGCTGCATCCTCCTCACATGCTCAGATGGAGGAAGTGAAGCTTGGAAAGGTTAGGGGGCCGCCAGGGGCCGTCCGCAGCTGGGCCGGTGCAGGCTGGGAGCCAGATTGAGGGCATCCGATTCCCAGTCCTGTCTCTTTCCCACTGAGCCAATCCGCCTCGCTTTTAATTTAATTAGGAGAACATTTAATCCCCCCATGCATTTCAGAGATGGGTTTGAGCCTGGCCGGCCTGCGTGGAGCTCTGACAGGGAGCCTGTGACTCATGCAGCCCTGCACAGCCCTCCGGGCGGGCTCCCATGGGCCTTCCTTGGCACCTTGTGCAGACAGAGGTGGTCTGGAGCTTCGCAGAAGACAGGACACTACTCTGGAAAGACACACTGGTCTCATCTGTTCTTGGCAAGCCCCCTCCCTTGTCCCCCTGGACACTGGTCCCGGAACAGTCTCTCAGTCCTTTCCCATCAAAGTTTGCAGGCAAGAAACAAAGTGAGGGGCTCGGGTGCTCACAGAGGTGCAGTAGCTGGCGCCTCACGTCTGCAGGAGTGGGTGCTCCAGGCAAAGTTGGTCCCATCAAAAGGGCCCCTTGATCCACAGAACCAAGTTCAGGGCCAGCCTTTTGACATTTGCCCCCATTTCCAGGAGGCACGGGCTGGCCCCAGCCTCGCTGACAAACGCAGAATTCAGGAGACATTAGTAGTGATGTGGATGAAAGCCAGGCCACAGCGGCCTCACTGGAAAAGAGCAACTTGAACGTCTTGGCGTGAGATTCTGCAGGGTCCAGGAGAAAGTTGAAGACATGGAAATTCTAATTAACGCACATGGGGCTGGTTTTGCTCAAGGATTTGTGAGGCTGTCATGTCGCAAGAGGCCAGGCAAGCCCATGCTTGTCAGAGAGGTGCTGATGGTCACTTGGTAGGGGTCTCTGAGCTTTCCTCATCTGCACTCCCCTGCCCCCGCCCAAGCCCTTGGTCCTCTCCCACACGCATCTCAGTGGACAGAGTACCCCTGAATGTCACCTTGCAGAATGGGATGTGGGGCTCTAGAAATGAGCTGGGGTTTGACCATTCAAGATACTGCAACAGAAAAGACCTTTAAGGAAACCCATGCTGCCAGGTTCACAGTGGGTCTGGCCTCCCGAGTTTGGTCTATTTTGGGTATCCATATATGACCCATGGGACAGATGTGTGGGTTCCATGCCAGTCCTGGCTGGCTTGGCAGTTGAGGGGCGAGGGGTGAGGGAGGACTTCACAGAAATGGCTGCAGCCTCCCAAGGCTGCTAGGAGAACTCACCCAGACCACACCCATGCGCAGCTCGCAAGCTTAGAGGTGCAGATCCTCACGCCATCGGCCCTGTGTCTCAGTGCCTGCAGAGGTGTCACCACCCTCATTTCATCTCCTCAGGAAGGACTAAGGGGCACTCTCTGCATCAAGGTGGGAGTGGCAGTCCTTGGGCTCCTCTTCCTGGGGCTTTAGAGGTGCGGGGGAAGAGAGGCCAAGAGCACTGTACCTGCCCTGTTCCCTCCTGGCCCTGGAGGAAGAGCTTAGTGAGCTGGTAGAGAGGACCTCAGGAGTCTGAGGAGGACTAACCTGCCTGTGAATGTCCTGGGGGGCCTCCCTGAGGCAGGGACCACTGAGCAAACATTGCAAAGATGAGTGGGAATGTGATGGTTGCAGATGAGTGACGCAGATGGTGGGACACCATGCAATGCACAGGGACACACGCGGGTGGTAGCCCTCCCCTTCCACTGCCCTTCCAGTGAGCCTCAGTGGCAGAGGACAGCAGGTAGAGCAGGATTCTGGAAACTCACCCTGGCTCCTGCTGAGGTGCAAAGCTCCACTGCCTTCACGGGGGTTCCCCTCACGCTGCCCTTGAAAGCCTCCAGGCTCTATATCATACTTACCCCCGAGAATACCCTTGGTAAGGCTTTGGGAAGGGGACACAGGCCCAGGGAGCTTGAGGCTGACAGGGGCTCCCTTCCAGCCCTATTGGACCCAGGAAGATGGCATCTGCCTGAAAAGTGTGGGGAAGGCTGAGGCCCGGTGGCCTGGAGCTGAGTGAGGGCCCTGGGGCTGCACAGGGAGCTGCTGGGGTTTGCTTACTAGGCTAGGGGTGGCAAAGTCATTCTGTCTCCCAGCACCCTGGCTCCTGCTTGCTGGTGACTCCCTAATTTGAACCAGGCCTGCTTGCCGACCCCTTGTCCCCCCCACTGGCCAACAGTCCCCGGAAAGAGGAGCTTTGCCCAGCCCCAGGGACCTTCCCCGTAATCAAGGCTGCAGTGACCTCACCTCCCTGGGGCCCTGCGGGTGGGGAGAGCTTGAGATGGAAACAAAATGTGTCTTTATTTATGCTTTTAATTTGAATTCTGGAATTGACCCAGCATGGTAATACTTTAACATGAGTGAAATGCTGAAGAAAAATGGATCTGTTTTTCAGTAACTGCCTCTTACTTTCCCCACCGCCTGCAAGACCCCCATGCACATCCCTATCTCTTGCACATACCCTAGGGCATATGCCTCTCTCCACAGTGTGGGTCCCATTGGCTGGACTGCCCAGGGAAGCTGCACTGTGTCCCTGAGCAGCTGGAGCCGAGTTTAATTATGGGCATCAATCATCAGGCAGGCTGTGCAGGAGGCAAAGGAACACGGCCCCAGGGCGGGCATGAAGACCTGGCCTCCACCCACCCCACAAGCGGTCAGTCAGGCCCTGAGTAAACATGGTGCCCACTGCTGCCTGCCTTCTCCCCCAGGCAGGGCAGGGACACTGCCCAACCTGTAGCCCTGGCCCTAGATACCTTAACTGTGCCTGCATCCTGCCCTACCTGCCAAGGCTCTGTGGAAGGATGGCACTCTGACTTTTGAGGATGCAGGTGCCCAGGTCCCCTGAAGCCTCAGCTCTGATCAGACCACAACGCCTCGAGGTGGCCCTTTGCTGAAGCCTCATTCTCCGTCCTCCTGGTCCCCACCTCAGATGCCTCACTCAAGCACCATGCCTGTGTTCCTTCCCACCTTCCCAGGCTGGTTCACATCCAGCTGCTGCTTTTGGAAGGGCCTGCTCAGTGAAAGGCCCTGGTGGGTACCAGGGTGGGGACTCAGCTGGGTAAGGACAGGGATCTTGGCCCTGCCTGAGCCCAACTAGTACTGGGGCAACAGAGGAGCCATCCCTACCCCAACATGGGAGTGACAGCCTGGGAAGGCCATAGCAGCTTGCTGGACGCTGATGTACCAGGCTCATGCTAGGGCAAGCGCTTATGGCTGTTGAGGTCTCTTAGGCTCCACTGCCTGAAAGGGGGTCAAGAAACAGCCTACTGCCCTGGACAACACAGCTTGGAGTCACCCCCGGACAGTGGCAGCCTCTGACTCCAGACAGCTTAGAATGTACTGATGCCAGCATGGTCATCTCTCATGCCAAAATGGGCGATAGTGCAGCTGTGGGCCTGGTTGTGGGTCAGATTGGTCCCCAGTCTTTCACCACCCTCATCTGGGCCTCCCTGCAGAGGCCTTACAGGGCCCAAGAGCAGGTGAGGCCTGACTGCCTAGCTGGATGAACAGCAGCTGATAGCCCTATCCTCCCAGGCTGTAGCTCCCGTGTGTCTGGAGACTGATCTGTGGCAAGAGAACGAAGGAGAAGGAGCTCCAAAAGGAGGACAGGAAGAGACAGGCTGGGCAGCTGAGGAGACCTGGGTGGTGTCCGGGTCCAAATCCTGGGGCCTGCCGGGGTTCCACCCATGTTGCATATACCACCAGCCACAAAACTCCATTTTCCACTTCGTGGTAGTACAACCTCCCTCATCCCACTCTAGCCAGCCTGGCAGGCTGACTCCAGGAGGGACCCAGAGGCTCATCAGCCCCATTCCCAGGGTGTCCACAAGGATGAGTTGTCCTTGCTTCCCAGTGACCTGTCGGGTCCATCTGAGCTTAGCAACACTCCCTCTCCATGCCCTGATAACCATGGGGCACCACCAACCTTCCTGTGAGTCTGGGGGGCCTGGAACGATGGTGGGTGGGTCCTGTTTGGTCATAATTACACCTTAAGACAGCTTATTCTTCCCTGGGGGCAGCCTCATTCCAGCTACCTGACTCTTGCCAGTCCTCTGATCACACCAACAGCCCCCGGCACTGTCCCAATTCCCTTAGTCACCTGCAAGGCCAAGCCTGTACCTGTCTGGCAAAGGCAGGATGCCTGGGGGCCTCACTATGACAAAGGTGCACATGGTTCAGGACAACCTCTTGACCCTCAGAGAGGCTGGAGAACAAAACACCCTTTAGAGGAACGTTGGTAGAGGGAAGGAGAGAGCCTCAGCAAGTGACCCTCAGAAGGCTGTGAGTGTCAATCACACATCCTGACACAAAAACACTTCTCAGGGGCAATCTCCAATGGGACAGCAGCCAGAATGGTCCTGAGCCCCCACTGACCCCACTGCATGGCTGTCACCGCTGGGTGCCCTGGCTGGGAGAACTGAGTCACATATTGCAGGGAATCACACCATGGTTAGGCACCAGGGATTGGCCTGGTGATGCCATGACTGGCGGGGGAGGACAGGCGGGCATGTGTCCCAGGCCAGCTGTGCCTCAGGGGAAGGCCAGCTGGAAAGCATGGAGAATCAGCCATTTCCTGCACCTGAAGGAGCCCCTGAGGACAGCAGCGGTAACTGGCAGACAGCACCCTGCATCTTCACCATGGCTTTGGCCAGGGTTCCACAGGGAAATACTAAAAACAAAGTCGGCTCTTTTTAGGGGGTTGGGGAAGAGGGCTAGGGGAGAGAAAAGCAATCTTCTCGGATACTCAAAGCACGAAAACAAGTGGAAAATGATCAGTCTGGTTTTTCCATAAGTCAAAACAAGAGGATCATATTCCCTGTCTGGTGCCCAGGAGGCCCCAGGTTCCTGAGAGCGGGAGGCAAGTGGCAGGCACTGGATGAGCGGACAGCGTGTCAGTGAGAGAACGAGCCTTCCCCCAGTATCGAGGTGGCCTTCTGAGCCCACACCCCTTCTCTGTGTACGAGCGGGTACTCACTGTGAGATGTGGGTGATGGGTGCCAGCAGTGTCTCCCCTTCCAGATCCAGGTCCTCTGCAAAGCTGTTGGTTCTCATGAAGTGGGCTGGGCTCACATCCAGCAGTGTGGGGCTCTTCCTCGCTGTGGAGAAAAGTGTAGGGACAGCATGTTAGGCCTCTATTGGAGGCTTGATGGGGAAGAGGGCCCAGGGCTGGCCAGAGGTGGACTCAAATTCCCACTGCAAACTGCCACTGCCATGGGATGGACCTGTGAGCCTCCAAGTGCCTGAGACCTCAATGTCTGAGGAAAGCAAAAGCCAGTGAATCCTCCTCAGAGGTAACCATGGCTGGGGCTGAGCTCAAGTGTCCAGGACTTGCCCCACCTCAGGCTCTGGGCCTCTCCTGACATTTGGTCAAGAATAAAACATTGGTGACAGGCACAGATCTGGTAAGAGACACTGACTCCCACCACCACACTGTCACATTCATATACTACAGAGCCATGGACCAGGAAAGACAGGGTGGCAGGATCTGTGCCCACAAGGAAGTGTAAGCCTAGGAGGGAGGGGCAGCAGCAGAGCTCCTCGCCTGGCTCCTTGAGCTGGCCGCACGATGCCACATCAACCACCTGCACCTCAAGGGAGGCAGGAGAATCACCCCCAGCAGTTGGCTTCACATTCCGGTTCCTGGACCCACCCTCAGCGACCCTAACACAGGAGCTCAGGGGACTGATCTCTATCAGTCTCTGTATCCACTTGTATCAGTATTTGCTCTGGACTTACTTCTTTCTTCATTTAAAGTTTTTATTGCAAAAGAAGTAAGTCCTCCTAAGAAGTGGAATGATTCAAACATTCACAATATTCCTCTTTCCCCAAGGTTGTCAGTGTTAACTGCCAGCTGGGTCCCCAGCTCCCTCTGCTTATCCTAGCAGCAGATGCCAGGTGGGAGC
Organism: Cynocephalus volans; assembly: GCF_027409185.1. Lineage (NCBI taxonomy): Eukaryota > Metazoa > Chordata > Mammalia > Dermoptera > Cynocephalidae > Cynocephalus > Cynocephalus volans. The sequence continues at coordinate 166,409,139 of NC_084463.1, forward strand.
TGCCTTCATACATATGGAGTGGCTCTGTTCTTGTCACTCTGTAACATGCTTATCTCATTTTTCTCCAGGTGTATAGACAGGGATCTAATTCTCTTTTTAGTGGTTACATAGTAGTTTGTAGTCTAGATTTGCCACAATTAATTCAACCATTCATATTTCATGGACATCCAGGCTCTTTTAGTTTTAGGCCACTTCTTCAGACAATGGTGCAATACCCATCTTTATCCTTAAAAGCTGACATAGTGGAGCAGGGTGAGAGGGTGCAGCCTTGGTAATTTTAAGATGTTGCTAGATTGCTTTCTCAAGAAGTAGTAGTGATTTGAATTCAGCTTCCCCACATCCATGCTTGAACTGGCTGTCAGCGCCCTTTGCAGGGCTCACCCATCGTGGATGAAAACTGTGGCTCTGCTGTCATTTGCATCTGTGCGGAGTGCCTTCCATAGGGCTGGTCACTGTTTTGGTTTCCTCTTGTGGAATTGCCTGTTCATATCCTTCACTCATTTTTGCATGTCTGTTTGTACAATTTTTTTTACATATGAGAAATATTAACCCTTTGTTTTGCAAGGCACAAATAACTTCCCCAGTCTATCTTTGGTCTTTTCACCTTAATTATATTGTTTTCATCACAGAAATTTTTTTTTTAATGTTTTTAAAGTCATATATCTCTTGCTTTATGAAAGAAGAAGGTTTTCCCACACCAGAGTAATACAACTGTTTCCCAAATGTATTTCCAATATAAATGTATGAATGTATGGGTAAATTTTAATACACAGCACTTATGCCTAATGTGGGAGATTATCAATAATCAAATTGAAAACTTAAAAGGTACTATATGCCATCTTACTTAAAAAATTTTAAGTAAAACATAAAACTATAAAATTTCTTGAAAACAGGAGAAAATCCTTGGAAGCTTGGATTTAGCAGTGAATTTTAAAATATGATACCAAAAGGTCAACTTGTAAGAGAAAAAGTATCAACAAAGCGGACCTATCAAAGTTAGAAGCTCTGCGAAAGACACTGCTAATGGAGCAAAAAGACAAGCCACAGACTTGGAGAAAATATCTGCATATCACCTGTCTAGTCGAGGACTTGTAGCTAGAATACATAAAGAATGCTCACAACTTGGACAATAGTAAAGCAAACCACTCAATTTGAAAAACAAACAAACAATAAAAAAAACCAACAGATTACAAGTACGCACATAAAAAGATGCTCAATCAATGTCAATAGTCATTATGGAAGTACAAATTAAAACCACAATGAGATGCCATGACACCCTTATTAGAATAGCTAAAATAAATAAATAAATAAGTAAGTAAATAAATAAATAAAATAAAACCTGACCAGTACCAAGCACTCACAAGGATGTGGAGCAACTGGAATTCTCACCGTTGCTGGTTGCAACGCAAAGCCGCACTGGAAAGCAGTTTGGCAGTTTCTTATACAGTTAAACATAGACATACAATGTGACCTAGATATTTACCCAAATAATGAATATTTATGTTCACAAAAACCTGCACATAAATGTGTAGAGCAACTTCACTCACACTTGCCAAAAACCGGAAACAAGCAAGATGTCCTCCAACAGGTGAATGGATAAACAAACTGTGGTAATCCATGCAATAAATACCACCCAGCAATAAAAAGAAATAAGCTAATGATTCATGCAATAACATGCATGAATCTGAAAAGCATTTTGCTAAGCAGTGAAAGAAGCCAGATGCAAAAGGCTTCATATTATAAGATTCCATTTATGGGACATTCTAGAAAAAGCAAAATGACAGCTACATAAAACAGATCAATGGCTGCTAGTGGTTGGGGAAGGAGGACTACTTGACTTCAAAAAGCTCACACTGGGGCATTTTTAAGGCTATGGACTTCTCTGTATGATATTGTAGTGGTGGATACATCACTCTAGGCATTTGTCAAAGCCTACAGAACTGTACATCTCCAACGTGAATTTTACTATCTGCAAATTAAAAAACAAAACAAAAACAAACAAGCAAACAAAACCAGGATGTTGGAGGACCCTGGGATGGAAAGCAGGCTGATGAGTGAGTTCTGAGAGTGTAACAAATATATGACAGCACTGAAAGGAGAGGGGAAGAAGGAGCTGTTAATGGAATAAAAGCCTATGTTGCTTTTGAAAACTGTTTCTGGGCACTGTATGGCTAAAGACAGAAAATAACAATCATAAACACTATATTCTAGTAAGTTTGTTTCACACGGGGTACACCTATACAGCAGGGTTTTATAATATGTAAATCAACAATAGATCACGGGAGCCAGGTTTCTCACTATCAGAGAAAAACTTACAAATAAGTAGTAGTGATGCGGGGCTGAGGATGAAGCCTGTGGTTAGAAACATTGGAATGAACTCCTGTTAGCTTAATATAGGTACAGGCAGACAGACAAATATAGATATGTATGTGTACTTAGTTTATCTAGTTACGTATATGTCCTGACTCTGTCCACTGAGAGGAGAGAAACGACACCCCAGTAGCAACAAGCATACCCAGTGCCCAGATCCTGGTTTCTAAGTACCATTTGTTCTCCAACAAAAGGAACTAGGACTTTCTGGATGAATGGGTGATGCTATGGCAGGGAAAATACAAAATGAGCCCGAAGTATTGTCTAGTTCTAGAAAGGAAGGGAATCCTCAAAAATAAATAAGTGAAAAGCATGGGGGCATCTCAAAAGGATATAGGAACCAACCAATGGCCAATGCTAGAAAAATTTGAGTAACAAAATAATGATAGTATTGGATTACAACTCAAAAAATAAGTATTCCTGAGACTGTACTGATCAAATTAAATAAATGGAGGAGAGAGGCAACTATTCCTCACAGAAGAATTCTAAATAATAAGGGAAGGAATGAGGAAAATGGAAACACGCCACAGTGATATTTGCTACAGGCAAGAGCCATGGATGAAAGCTAAAAGTAGGTGAGACTTTAAGGAGAAACTTGAAAGTACCTCTTCCAAGATATATCGTAATTGCTATTGTAGTTTTAACATATATTCACAGATTCTTTGATACTCTCCTGTAGGAGGCAGAGCTGAACTCTCCTCCCCTTTAGTGTAGACTGGACTTAGTGACTTGCTTCAAATGACTAGACCGTAGAAGGGGGAAAAGAGTAACTCAGTTCTATTGGAGGAACCTGGCTGACACTACCTTAACCAAGTGGGTCATGGCTAATGGCACCAGTGATAAACCATGTTGATGTCATGCACCACTGATGTCATGCAAGGGGAAAAGCACGTTGCCTCAGTAGCATTCTTCCCCCAAACTCATAACCCTAGTCTAATCCTGAGAAAATATCAGACAAACACAAACTGAGGGACAGTGACACCTGACCAGTATTCTTCAAAAGTGTCAACGTTTTGAGAAACGTGGCTGAGAAGCTGTCACAGATCAGAGGAGACCAAAAAGACCTGCTGGATAAATGTAAAGGTGGATCCTGGATGGGACCCTGGGACAGAAAAAGGACATCAGTTAAACTAGGGAAATCCAAATGAACTAAACTGTAGCTTAGTAGTGTTATACCAATGTTAACTTCCTAGTTTTGGTCAATGTACCATGGTTATGTAAGATGTTAACAGGAGAAGCTGCTGAAAGATATATGGGGACTCTGTCCTATTTTTTGCCCCTTTCCTGTAAATAAATTATTTTGAAATAAAAAAGATGAGGAGGAAAATCCTATCTACAATAGTACACAAAAATTTTAAGTTATCTAATTAAAGATATGCAAGAACTCTGTGGAGAAAATTCTAAAATTTTAATGAGACACACTGAAGAAGACACAGCTCGCTGGTTAACTCATTTGGTTAGAGTGCAGTGTTACAACACCAAGGTCAGGGGTTTGGATCCCTTTCCTGGCCAGCAGTCAAAAAACAAACAAGCGAACAAATAAATAAGATGTAAATAAATGGAGAAATACGGCTTCATTCCATTGACTAGAAGACTCAATACTGAAAAGATTCTCCCTAAATCTTAATAAATCTTCCCACATCTTAATGAAAATCCCAAGGTTTGTGTGTGAGAACCTTGACAAGCTGATTCTAAAATTGGTTTGGAAGTGAAAAAGCCAAGACTTAGTAAAATTTCTTAAAGAAGAACAAGGTGGGAGAACTTGCTCTACCAAACGTCAATACATCTTCCAAAGCAAGGGTCATTAAGACAATGTGGTGCTGCTGCAGGGAGAGACAAATGGGCCAGTGGGGCAGGACTGACCATCGAGAAATAGCTCCCACATGTATGGACTACTTGGGGTATATTGGAGGTGGCCTGAACATCGTTAGAAGAGGATGGACATTTTAGTAAAATGTTCAGGGATAACTGGATATCCACATGGGATGACCCTTAATTACTTGACACCATACACCAAAAATTCATTCTTAGCATTACAGGGGATTGAAGACCTAATTATGAAAAGCAAAACTATAAAGCCTATATGTCTGCATATAAAAGAATATCTTTCTGATCTCGGGGTTAGGTAGGATTTTTTTGTACACTTAAGAAGCAATAATGGTAAAGGGAAAGACTGATTGACTACATTAGAGTTAAGCCTTAATCGTAAAAATATACCTTAAAGTGTGAAAAGACAACCACAAAAGAAGAGTACCCACAAAATATAAAGAACTCCTACAAATAAATAAGAAAAATACAAATGACTAATAAAAAATGGGTGTCAGATGAACAAGCATGTCACAAAAGAGAGACCCAAATGCTGATGAGCGTGTGGAAAGGTGTTGCACCTGTCTAGTGGTCAGAGAAATGGAAATAATGCAGGAGCTCATGGCCCACGGGGCAAGCAGCAGCCTTCCTGCAGGAAACCGCATAGTTGTTACTTAGTCACAGCCATGAGAAGGGCTCCGTGCCCGAGACATCCTCAGTGAGACCAAAGACCGGTGAGCCTTGAATAAGTGCGTAGCAGAGGCCTGCAGGCCTGGGCCTGGCAGAAGCATGTTACCACCCCCATTTTATAGGGCTGCGACTCAAGTACCCTGGGTTACATTATACAGTTGTCAAGTGGCAGGGCTGAAACTGCATCCAGGATTCAAATGTTCTTTCAAAAAAAAAAAAAAAAAAAGAAACACGCATATTTTGATGTCTACATTACTTGTATACAGAAGGAAGGAGCAGCAGAGAGGTGACTGGAACATGGGGCTGCTTTCCAGACAACCAGGATGACAAGTGCCATCTCCAAAGCCTGAAGGCCAAGGGTGAGCCACCCGACCCCTGAGAAAGGCCCAGCCCTGGCGTTTTAGGAAATTAAAGTGTGCACATCATTTGGCTGCTGGAGCGGGTGGGGACTGCACCTGCCAGAGAAGAATGTGTGCTCTTTGGTTTAATCCTGGGAACGGCACATGGGGCCCCTGCAGAAAGGGGCAAAGAGGGGCTCCACAGGCTTGTTTTTCCAAATTAAAAGGGAGGCTGCTGTCTGCCTGGCTTGTATGTCAGAGACTGTGGGGTGTGCCTCCCCCACCATGGGGAGAGTGACCAGGCTGTCACCTCCTCCCTGTTCCCACCTGCAGTCACAGCCAAGGCAGGCATCTAGAAAATGTGGACAGAAATTGCAGAGTAGGGATTCAGCTCCTCCCAGACACACTGGCACTGCCCCCTTCAGGCAAAGGCTTAGGGGCAAGTTCTGTGCCCTGAGAGGGCTGTCTTGTCACCCCCCACCTCCAAGGAGTCCAGTGTTGTTCTTTTACAAAAAATGTGAAAAGACAACCAACAGCTCTGAACCCACAGCTGCAGAGAAGGCAAAGCCCATGGGGGACTCAATGGGACAGTACATCTGGATACCCAGGCCCTACAGAGGGCCCTAGGACAACACCCGATGGCCTCTGCTGAACTGTTCAGAGTGCCTGGCCCTGGGGACGAAGAGCACTGTGTACTGGTGACAATGAAGTCATACTTTCCTAAGACAGTCCCAGTTTTTGATGTTTTAATTCCTTGGCTGCCTTTGCCTTGTCAAGGCCAGAATCTGGGCCTAAATTTTCAGGGCAGAACAAAACAATTTTGTTTTCTAGGAAAATGGGAGGTCTGGGATGGCAGAGGCAGCCTGAGGCGTGTCAACTACCCCAGCTGGGGACATCGGCTGCCAAGTCTCACCCTCTCTCAAGAGAACAGGAACCAAACCCAGCACAGCATCTTCCTTTCCAGCCGGTGTTCGGCTCAATAGGGGGATTTGAGTTTTATTTTTAAAAAAACATGGGCACAGAAAAAAGACTGGAAGGAAACAGATCCAAATATTCATTGTGACTGTCTTTGGGTGAAGGGACTTTGGGTGATTTTCATTTCCTTCCTTATCGTTTCTGTTTTTGCTATTTTGAATGATATTTTCACATGTCAGGAAACAATTATTTGTGGAAGTCTCCCCTATCTGTGCCTCACTGTCTGGCCCATGGACCTGCACATCTCACCCTGGAGTTACGAGAATATGTCAGAACATCCTTTGTCTTTCACGTGGCCTGGGACTACTCATGCGGCATGCACCAAGCTCTCTCCTTCCACGAAGGTCTCCAAGTCCTTCCATTCCCAAGAGCATCTGGTCTCACTTCCTCTCCCTCTGCATTGAGCCCCCAGCCCCTCCCTGCCCAAAGTAGGTCAGCATTCAAGCACCAAGTCCAACTGGCTGTAAGTCCCCAGCCCACCCCTATTGCCCTCTGCCCTTGGAACAGTTTTCCTTGTGTCTAGGCCCTTCCCAGTAACTTCACCAAGACTCTCACCCCCTGACTTCCCCCTCCTAACTGATTATAATACTGCCTAATCTCCCAGGTGTAACCCAAGCCCTCTTCCTCCACAAGCTTTCCAAGGCCCTGGAGAGTGCCCCCTCCCCTGGATAGCTGCAGAGCTTATGTGTGCCTGGCCCTCAGCACAGGAACCTCACCTTCTTCCTGCCCCATGTCTTCCAGGGCTTGGACCAGGCAAGTTCCCTGAGCCAGCTCACCCCCCCGGGGATAAACAGAAGCTGACCCTGTCCTTCTCAAGTAAAAGCCCCTTCCCCACCCCCCTCAAGAAATCTCCCCCTCTTGGCAGATCCGCTAAAGCCCTGCGTATCCTGCACCATGAAGGAGAAGCCCTCCCCAGGGCATCCGGACAGCTGCAGCCAGGCCCTGCGTGACATTGCTGAGCCACAGCCCCACAGCCTGTGCCAGCTGCATGCCCGGCTCACATACCCCGAGCTAGAGCAGCCCTGCCACCACCTGTGTCTCCACTGAGAGGCGAGAAGTAAGGGACAAGGACAGAAAGTGTAAAAGCCATTCCCACAACAGCTGCCAGGAACAAGGCGAGGAGTGGAGTGAAAATGTATATTCGCAGCTGGCACCCAGTTCCGCTTAGAAAAATACCTTGCTTGAGTGGACACCTGTTGTTTTTGCCTGCCCAGCAGCCGGGCCTGGCTTCTGGGAACAGCTTCTTGAATCTTCCCTAGGGGGCTCCTCCTTTCCCAATTCTAGTGTGTGGGGTTCACGTATCCACTGGCTGTCCCCAGAAGGGGCGCTGTGGCCCATGCCTCAGCCATCAGAGGCAGAATTGCAGGTCCAAATATGGCTCACAATCTGGTTGGGTCCAATGAGAGCCTGGCACCACACTCTGGCAGAAATTGTGGGGAATGAGGTGGCCTCTTTCTGCTAGGTTTGCTGAGCTGGCAGATGCAAGCTGATGGCCATCTTGCCCCACTGGAAATTGGCTGCCTGAGGATAAAGCCATCCCACGGGGCCAATGGATAGAGGGAGAATGAGGGAAAAGGAGAACCAAAGAGGGAACAGGGTGGATGGGGAGGGCAAGAGAGGACAAGAGGGGGCAAGTGAGAGCAAGTGAACAAGATCATTTCAGTCCCAAGGTCCAGCTGTGCTGGGAATATCTGGGTCCGTATGTGTTAGCCAGAAAATTGTCCAGTTTGTATTTAAGCTAGTTTGAGTTGGGGTTCCATCATTTATTACCAAAAGAGTACTCAGAAATATGTGCGACAAGCTTGGGGGTAAGGAGTCAGGCCTGGAGGATAGGCCTGAGGAAGTCAAGTTTACAGAAGAGCCAACCTGCGCTTCACTGACCTTGCTTTGTTGTGGGGTGGAGCGTGCAGGGAGCAAGCACAGTGGCGGGAGAGAGCCTGGCCTGATGCCCCAGCCCCAACCCTGTCATAGCCCAGGAAGCTCTTGGAAAGGGGCTCCCTAGGGCTGGTTATTGTCTTTTCTACTGCTGTGAATGCAAACTCCCATCTCCTCAAACCTTCAGTGAGCCCCTCTCCACATCCTGGTGTAAGAGGATGTTTGGAGCAGATTATGGAACATGTTGGATCTCACATCTGGTCAAGGGTGCATGGAACAGATTTGACTTGAGCATGACAGTGATGTGACAGAGTCAAAGACAACCTTTGGGATCCCAAGACATCCCAGGGAGGATGCTGGTCTTTCCACAACCCCAGAGTTCACGGCACTGAGGACCCCTCCTCCCAAACGCCTCCTCTCAAAATGGGGACAGGAGGCCTCAGCATACTCAAATCTTAGAATGAACGGAAATGACTCTGTTGGCCCAAGGGTGGGGTCTGAATAGCGGGGGCGCTGAGGAGAACAGGCAACGACAGAGCCAGGACAGGGTCAGCCCCAAGTGAGCCCAGAAAACGGAAAGAGAGAACACAGCTGCCCACACAACTAAATCAACCCACCCAGGTCTCTGTGCTGCAGGAAGTCACTGTCTAGGTCTCCCAAGACACATTTTCAGGGGAAGGTTCCAGGCAGCAAGAGCAGCCCCAGGAAACTTTAATATACAATGGAATCTGGGTTAAGCACTATCTTCTCCAAGAGCTGAGCTCACAGGACATTCCCCAGAAACCTCTGGAGAGGTGGGAGGAGAGTTTCTGGAGGTCTTTGGATGAAGAAAACAAAAAAGTGGCCTTGATTTTCAAGGCAGAATTACACAGGAAGAAAAAATGTTTTTAATCTAATTAAGAGCGATCTTTTCACCTTCATCACAACATCGCGGAAATGTGCCAGTTCTTAACTTCACACAATAATCAAAGCAATTAGTGAGAGAGAAGCCTTGGAAACCGGTGCAGATGTTCTCAGAATGTTTAATGGGGAAATGAGTTGCAGGCCTCGTTCTCAGCATCCGGCTCCAGGCCCTGGCTACCAAATCCAGACATCTGCTGGGGCCCCACCCCCCCCCAGGCCCCGAGGGCGCAGGCTTGAGAAACACAGGTCCCTTCCCAGGCCGCCTCCCAGCCAGGCTAGATCCGGGGCTGAGAGGCTCCCCATGGCTCTTCAAGACAGAGCCTAGACAGAGCCACCCCAGAGCTGGGGGGAGACTTAACGTCAAAATTTTGTTAACAACTGATGTCAAAAGTAATCAACTCAGTCTGGCTCCCCTAACCCTGCTGGTTGCAGGAGGGCTGAGCAGGAGGAGGGCAAGGGGCCCTGGGGGGAATATCTCAGCTATAACACCCTCAGTATGAACAATATTTCATGAAAAGACATGGTGGAATCTGTCTGGTGTGGTCCTGTGGGCCCCATTTCCATGCTGCTGGATTCTTAAGAGGCCCAAGAATCAAAACTGGTGGACACTTGAGGAATTTCCAATAATCAGAGAAAACACATACAAATGAAGATGATGCTTACTAAGGAAATGGCCTGTTACAGGGATCCCAAGAGCACATGATTAATGTTAACTGGTTGTGGGAGAGACAGAGACCCCTGGAGGGAGAGGCAACTCAGAAAACCTTGGAGGCCCTGCTCTATGGCAAGCATTGGGGACATGAGGTAAAGAACACATTGTCCCTGACCTTAGGGACACACAGGTAGCATGGGGCCCCATCCATGTACCCTCAGCACTTATATTCTCTACACTCCAACTGCTTCTTTATGCAAGCCTGCCAGATACATTCATGAACACTACCTGTGACCTCAGGGACCTGCTAACTGCACACAAAACAGGCCAAAAGGTATGGAAAATCAGGCCCCACATGAGCAGCCCTCAGTGGAAACAGATAAATACCCCAGCTCCCTCAGCAACTGGTCGAACAACTCTGAAGAGTGCTCTGTGCAGCTTCTCAGGTGCCTACCGTGGAGCTATTTCTCAGTAAGTGACCAGCAAAAGGATTCCTGAGTTCCAGTGAAACTGACCCAAGGCAGCATGACAGGAAGCTGTTGGAGCATTTCAGTAGGGAAGCAGCAAGCTTCACTTTATATCCAAAGAACTCCCTTGGGCTGCTGTGTGAAGAAGCAGGAGTGGAAACCGGAAGACCGGTGAAGAGAAAAAGGCAACAACACAGGCAGAGAAATGATGATGGCTTTCAACCAGGTTGGTGGCTAGAGAGAAAACCAGGAGTGTGCAAATCCAGAGAGTTGACAAGACTTGCTGATGCATTAGACAGGGCACTAAGAAAAAGATTTTAAAAAGACTTTCAGCCAGGTTTGGAGAACAATAGCATGCTGGTTCTTCTCCCCTTTGACTTCAAATCTCCTCACTTACCCTCCTGAAAAAGCATAAAACCAACAATGAGTGGACTTAAAACCACACGTTACTCCATACCTTCGGCAGAATCAGGAGACAGAATACCATAGCTTTCAAATTCCCTGTGACTGCAGAAATGAACCAAATTCCGACAGCATGCTAGCTACCTGCCCAGCACTGCAAGCCTGTGGGCTCAAGAAGTCAGAGAGAAGAGGCTTAAGATGCTCTATGAAAAAATTTGAGAACGAGTGACATCTGTAAAAATAGAGGAGCAGGTACCTCCTAGAACCCTTCTGTTCACAGGTACATCAAAAAACAAAAACAAAAAACCTATCAGAATCAACTTTGTTAGAACTCTGGGAAGCAGTCAGGGGTTTACAGCAATCAAGTGAACGTCAAACCAAAAAACAGGCAACTTGAAAATGTTAGGGAAGTGTTGTGGTACTTTTACTTGCCCTTGCAACTTTTGCCCCCCCACCCCCCACCCCCCCACCCCCCACCTGGTGGTAATCTTAAAGATAATAGCTCATCTACTGAGTGTGGGACCCTAGTCTTCAGTTCTGAAGGGAGCAGAGCAGATCTTATTTTCAAAGAGTTGTTTTTGTTATATTTTTTTATTTTGGGGGGGGTGGCTCTGCCTGAAGGACTGATGTAAGGTGACTGTCTTTGTTTTGCCTAACTCAGAACTCACTCAGCAGAAAATGGTGGATATTACTTGAAAACACTGTAAGGCAATCAAACAAATCAGTGACCTGGGGGGAAAATGTACAGTTGAGACGTACAATAGAGCACTGAAAATCTAGGAAGGAAATCTACTGAGAATTTCTTTGGAAAATTACAGCATTCAAAAGAACCTATGTATACTGAGGAATTTATAAAAGCAGGTGTATGTCCAAGGCTGGATGCAGGCTCATAAAAGTCCTGAGAACACCCTAAGCTTTTACTTCTGGCTGATTTCTATGATCACCTCAAACTGGAAGTAAAGGCTAAGGCAGAGTTGTAAACAGCCTGGCTAAATGTTGAAGGAGTACCCCAGCACAAAGTTAATTTGCAAAGGCTGGGGTAATTTTTTTCTTTTTCTCTTATCTTTCTGAGTCCTGTCACTCAAGAAAATCTGTCAAAACATGGACTAAACACAAGGTAAGGGAACAGGTACTTTAGACAGCATACATGACAAGAATTCAGACATCACAGATATAGTTTAGGATTACTAAACAAATAGCTACATTCTACAGCATGGGGGAGAAACTCTAAGGTGGGGAAAAAAATCTGATGTTATCACATGCAATGTGTAAAATGTCAAGTTTTCAACATAAAAATTATGAAGCAGGCAATAAAACAAAAACATGGTGCATTTACTGAAGAAACTGCCCCTAAGAAAGTACAATCATTGAACTTATTAGACAAAGAATTTAAATAGTCTTAAATATGCTCAAAGAGCTAAAGGAAATCATGGGCAAAGAACTAAAGAAAACCAGGAGAACAGAGAATATCAATAAAGAAATGTAAACTAGAAAAAAAATTAAATTCTAGAACTGAAAGGTATAACAATTGAGATGAAAAACTCACTGGAGGATTTCATAAGCAGATTTGAGCAAGCAGAAGAATCAGTGAACTTGAAGAAAGGTGAACTAAAATTATCTAGTCTGAGGAGCATAAAGTAAAAAGAATGAAGAAAAATGAACAGAGCCTGAAGGATCTACAGAATACCATCAAGCATATCAGTGTATCTAAAATGGAAATTCCAGAAGGAGAGGGAAGAGAGAAAGCAAAAGGAAACATATTTGAAAAGATAGTGGTCATCAACATTCCACATTTGATAAAATATGTGAATGTGTATGTCCAAGATCCTAAACAAAATCTAAGAAGAATAAACAAAGAGATTCACACAAAGATACATCATACTTAAATTGTTGAAAGTCAAAAACAGAGAATTGTGAAAGGAGCAAGAGGCATGACACATCACGTAGAGTGATTCTCAATAAGATTAAGGGCATATTTCTCATCAGCAAGTATGGAGGCCAAAAGGGAATAGGATGACATTTTTCAAATGCTGAGAGAAAAAGAATTAATCAAGAATTTTATATCTAGCAAAATTATTCTTAAAAAATGAAGGTAAAATTAAGACCTTACCCAATAAACAAAAGAAGAGGGAGCAATCAGTAGTAGATCTGCACTATGAAAAATGCAAAAGAGATTCCTTCAGGCTGAAATGAAAGGAAAATTACTAGGCCTTAATTCAAAGCCATACAAAGAAATACAAAACCCCAGAATAGATAACTTCATAGGTATATATAAAAGCCAGTATCACTGTATTTTCAGTTTGTAACTCCTCTTTATTTCCTATATGACTTAAAAGACAAATGCATAAAACTATAATTATACATCTATGCTGTTGGGCACACATTGTGTAAAGATGTAATTTGAGACAGTAAGAACATAAGTGGGGGATGGAACTGTATAGGATCTTAGTTTTTGTATGCTATTAAAACTAAGTTGGTATAAGCTCAAAGTAGATTGTTATAAACTTATAAGAAAATGTCTAAAAATATACACAGACTTCTACATGTAATGAGTTTGGACATCACCACTCTGTCCTAAAAACAAGTTAAAAAGAAAACAGAAAACTGAAAAAGCAATAACTCTTATATGTGTAAGAGAAGTAAGGTCACAGGGCAAACCACTGTCCTCCAAAATTGAAGAGAGACAGGTAGACAGAGAATTGCAACATACTGGAGCAGAAACCTCCATGGGTGCCAGCACCTGAGTAGAAAAACATGGACTACAATTGATGATTTGCTGGAAACTAGATGTGGGCAAGTCTGAGAATTAAAAACTCCAGGGGGGGCCAGTTACAGGAGGCCCCCAAGCTTTTGTGAGATATCACCAACAGGAAGTCAATCAGATTCTCATAGCAAATATTGGAGAAAAATTTTCTTGTGCTTCCAGCATGGGGAGAGGAAAAGGAAACATTTCTTTATATATCAGCGTGCTCTGTTCTTTGAAGATGTGCTTTTAGGAGAAACTAGTTAACTAGAACCTAACCTGTTGGGGTTTTATCAGAGCCTACATAATCCAGGGGAAGGGAAGTACCCAACTCTAGCCAGCCCTAGCCTTCCACACAGAAGAATGGAAATACATAACTCCAGCTTATTCTAGTCATCCTGTGCCACCTAAGGTGGAAGAAGAAAAATTGAAGAATGCTTGTGAAGTTGAGTCATTAAAAGACTGAGACCTAAATATATGACTATAGAATACCTCTTGTCACCTCAGTCTTTATCATCATATCACTGAAGGCCATTTACAGCAGTTCAGTTCCATTTATGCAGTACATCATGTCTAGCTGTCAAGAAAAAAAGATCACAAGACAAACTAAAAGGCCAGAGACATGGTTTATAGAGCAAGGATCACACCCAGACATGGGAGGCATGCTGGAATTATCAGACTGGGAATTTAAAACAACTATAATGTGATAAGAGTTTCTCATGGATAAAGTACACAGAATGGAAGAACATATGGGTAATGTAAGCAGAGAGATAGGAATCCAAAGGGGGAAGGGAGAGTGGGACCAAAAAAAATGCTAGAGATCAAAGAATAGTGTAACAGAAATAAAAAAGAAAATGCCCTTGATGGTCTCATTAATAGACTGAACACAGATGAGAAAAGAATATCTGAGCTTGAGAATATTTCAAGAGAAGTGTCCAAAAGTAAAAAGCAAAGAGAACAAGGACTGGGGGAGGAGGGAGAAAAAGAAAAAGAAACAAAAAAGGAACAAATAGAACCTTAGAGAACAGAATATCCAAGGACTGTGAGACAACTAGAAAAAGTGTAAGCTGTATAATGGGAATACCAGAAATAGAATTTGAAATAATAATGACTGAGAATTTCCCCAAATTAATGTCACACACCAAACCACAGACTGAGGAAACTCAGAGAAAACCGAGCAGGATATATTTCAAGAAACTACATCTAGGCATACATTTTTCAAACTAGAGGAGATCGAAGATAAAGAAAAAAAACAAAAAAACCTGAAAGAAGCTAGAGGGAAAAAACACCTTACTTATAAAGGAACAAATAAAAAATTACAACGGACTTCTCAAGAGCTGTGTAAGTAAGAGGAGTGGAAGGAAATATTGTGTTGAGAGAAAAAACTCCACCAACTAGGATTCTGTACTCTGTGAAATTGTCCTTCAAAAGTGAAGGAAAAATAGACTTAGACAAACAAAAACTGAGTAGACTTGTTGCCAGTAGAACTTCCTTGTAAGAAATGTAAAAGTAGTTTTTTAGACAGAAAGAAAATAATACAGGTCAGAAACATATCTGCATAAAGAAAGGAAGAATGTTAAGGAAGGAATAAGTGAATGTAAAATAAAAACTTTCCTTTTTCTTAATTGACCTAACAGATAAGAGTTTGCTCAAAAATAATACCAGCAACAATACATTTGATTATGTCTTCTTATATCTATCTATTTTATGTATATATGCTTATATATAAGTGAAATGAAGGGCAGTAATGAAAGAAGGGACAGGGTGGAGGAATAGTATTTTATTACTGTAAGTTACTATTATGAAGTGGTATAGTGTTATTTTAAAGTGAGCTTTGGTTAATTGAAAACGGATTTTGCAAAATCTAGGACAACCACTTTAAAAAGAAAAAAAAAAAAAGAAGAGCAACTTATATGATAAGGACAGAAAATGGAATCATGAAATGGTCAAAGAAGAACACAAAAGGCAGGAATAGAATGGAGGACAAAAATGGGAACAAAAAACTAGGAAAACAAGTTGAAAAAGTAAAAAAATACGGTAGATATTAATAGAAATATGTCAATAATCATGACAAAATTTAATGGTCTAAACACACCAATGAAAAGATAGTTTGTCAGAGAAGATTAAAAACTCAAGATGTGGGCTGGCTGGTTAGACTAGATGACTAGAATATGGTGTTGTAACACCAAGGTCAATAGTTCAGATCCCCATACTGGCCAGCCACAAAACAAAGCAATGAAACAACAACAAAAACTCAAGACACAACTATACATTGTCTCCAAAGAATCTATTTTAAATATAAAGACACCAATGAGTTAAAAGTAAATGGATGAAAAAAGATTACCATGCTAACAGTAATAAAAAGAAAGCAGGAGTAGCTATATTAATTTCAAACAGAGTGGACTTCAAAGCAGAAAAGCTATCAGGGATAAAGAGGTCAATTTGCCAAGAAGACAAAATTTTTAACATGTATGCTTATAACAGCATCAAAATAAGTGAGGCAAAAACTGATAGAACTGGACAGATCCAGAATGGAGAATATTGGACAGGGCAGAGTTGAAGTCAACCCACCACCGATCAACTGGGATATAATTGATATCTATAGACCACTTCATTCAACAACAGATACACAATTATCTCAAGCACACATGGAAAATTCATCATGATAAATTACATTTGAGGCCGTAAAACACACCTTAACAAATTTAAAAGGATAGAAATCATGCAGTGGCTGCTCTCAGACCACAATGGAATTAAATTAGAAATCATTAAGAAAGATGACTGAAAAATCCCAAACATATGGAAATTAAACAGATGTATTTCTAAGTAACACATGGATCAAAGAAAAATTTTTAAAAAAAGAAAATTTAAAAATATTTTGGACTAAATGAAATTAAAAACACAACATAATATCTGCCATCTGCCAGATGAAGTGAAAGCAGTGATTAGAGGGACGTTTATAGCATTTAATGCATATACTGGAAAAGAAGAAAGATCTAAAATCAATAATTTCCCTTGGATACTAGAAAAAGAAGAGCAAGTTAAATCCAAAAAAGTAAGCAGAAGAAATAACAAAGATTGGAGCAGAAATCATTTAAATTGAAAAAAAAAAATCCGTAGAGAAAAATCAATAAAAAAGACAGTTCTTTTAATAGATAAAATTAATAAGCCACTAGTCAGAATAACTAAGTAAAAAAGAGCGAGAACACAAATCTCTAATATCGGAAAGTAAAGAGGGACATCACTACAGATCCCATGTGCAATATAATGATAATAAAGGAATATTAAGAACAACTCAATGCCCACAAATTTGATAAACTAAATGAACTGCACCAGAAGACACAATCTGCTAAAAGGTCTCACAAGAAATAGTCTGAATAGGCCTGTATCTACTTAAGAAATTGAACCAATGAGCTCCTAGAGGAGGTGGGGCAAGATGGCAGACTGGAGGTGCCCAGGGTTCATTTCTCCTGTGGAAACGGACCTGAAACTACCAGACAGCTAAATATTGACAGGAGCATCTGTTGAAGAGCATAGGACTGCAGCAGGAGACTGGTGAGATCCTTGAGGAGCATGAACACCCAGGATGGCAGCATAGAAAGGAGGGAGAGGTACATGGCCACAGCCACTATGTCTCCACCACCAAGGACCTGTACTGGAGGAATTTTCCCTTGCAGCAAAAAGGTAGGCATAGGATCCACACCAAATCCCATCTTCACCACAGAGACCTGTGGTTCCCAGTGCAGGAGGATTCCACATCCCTTGCAAGTCTGGAGCCAACTGTGGGGAGTTGCCTAGAACAAATACACTCTATCACTCTCAAACAGGACTGCACATTGTACACTACCCACCCCTCACCCTCATTACCAAAACAGATGCAGCACAGTGCCATCTTGAAACCAGAGCTGCTGATGGAGCCTGCCCTGCCCTGAGGCCAGTAGCCACAACACTTCCCCAGCTTTAAGGCTCCACAGTAATCCAAGTCAGATGAGAGGCTACAGATGCCCTGATTCTGGTGGCTTGAAGCCTGGGCTCATAGTAGCTGTGATTCTAGTCCTGTAGTCTGGGAAGCCAACCCCAGGCCTACTAAACTAATGCACCCCCACATCCCCAGCTACAAGTGAGATAGGGAGACCTGCTATAGGTGGACCATACCCTTTCCTCTATTTGATCCCTCACCCCTGCTAGCTAGCTAAGTTCTGTGTGCCTGAGCCCCAAACCCAGAAAAACAGCTCACAGGTCTCTACCCTAATGAATATGCCCTTGGGCCAGTGGACATAAAGTGCATCTGCACACTCCTGGAGAAGCAGCCAGGCAGCTCAACAGGCCTGCCTAGAGGCCTCACTCACTGCTCAAGAAGCAGTTGGACTGACTCTCACTGCAGACCCGCCTAGCAGCCTTACCCACCATCTAAGAAGCAGCTGGCTGGGTCCCCCTTACTGCAGGCAAGTCTAGTGGCCTTGACCACTGCCAAAGAAGTGGCTCAGCCACCCTAGTCTTGGTAGACCTTCTCCTGAACCACTGAAGGAAGCATGACCTTGCACCTGGCCCCAAGAAATGGTGAAGTGGATGGGGAACTGGCAGACCCTCACCTAGCTACCCAGCCAAAGCACATCTACACACCCAGCTCAGAGACACAGCTCAGCTGTCATGTCCCTGAAGACCCATCTGAGTCTTTGTGAGCCACTGCATGGACACACATCCATGTGAGAAAGCCACTGGCAGGCCCATGGTCAGAGAAGTAGCACGGTGGCCCTGCCACTGGCAAGCCAGTCCAGTAGAACCTGACATGTCTTATTCCCACACCTCCAGCCTGAAAATCAATCCAGCAACTACATCCCCAGTGAGCCAGCTCTTAAGACAACTGACCCACAGGTGCACACACACGCCCCTGGCCTGTGAACCAACCCAGCAGGTTGCCACCACAACCACAAACTTTCCAAGCATAGGCTGCTGAGTCACTCACAAATATAGCAAAAGTGGATTCCAGCTGAAGTAACACAGAGTCTACACTACTGCATCCATCCAGAATAAAGCCATCACCCTCTATTCAGTCAACATCATAGGACACGTTTGTAGGTGAAAGTCCCCACACAATCCATTCTATAAAATTCAACGGGGTGACTGCAAAACAAAGCCAAAAAAAAAAAAAAAAAAAAAAAAAAAAACAAACCCCACAAAATAATGCTCCAGTAACTGATCCCAAAGAATCAGAAATTGCTGACTTGCTGGAAAAGGAATTCAAATTATCTTAATGAAACTCACTGAGATACAAGAGAATCAATTCAGTGAAATCAGAAAAACAATTCATGATCTGAATGAAAAAATCATCAAATGTAGATATTTAAAAGTAATCAAACAGAAATCTTGGAATTGAATTCATTGAATGAAATAAAAAATATATCTAAGAGTCTCAATAATGTACTAGATCAACCATAAGAAAATTTCTAATCTTGAAGATAGTTTTGAAATAATATAGGAAGTTAAAAAAAAGGACAAAATAAAAAAGGAAGAAAGCCTATGAGACCTATGTTATACTACTAAGTGAACAAATATTCAAATTATGGGCATTCCAGAAGAAGAAGAAAACAAATGTACTGAAAACCTATATAACAAAATAATAACTGAGAAATTCCTAGTCTTGGGAAAGATACAAACATCTAAATCCAAGAAGCTCAAAAGTCCCCAAATAGATACAAACCCAGTAGGTCCTCTCCAAGTCAAACTACCCAAAGTTAAAGAGAGAATTATAAAAACAGCAAGAGAAAAACATCAAGTCACTTATAAGGGAATTCTTATTAGACTAATAGCTGACTTCTCTGCAGAAACCCTACAGGCCAGGAGAGAATGGGATGATATATTCAAAGTACTGAAAGAAAAAAAACTGCCATTCAAGAATATTATATCCAGCAAAGTGATCTTTCAGAAATGAAGAAGAAATAAATTCTCAGACAAGCAAAAATTAAGAAAATTCACCACCACACTGGCCTTACAAGAAATACTTAGGGGAGTCCTACATGTAGAAGAGAAAAAAAGCTAACTACCATCATGAAAACACCTGAAAATATAAAACTTACTGGCAGGGCCAGCTCTCACTTGGGAGAGCGTGGTGCTGATAACATACCAAGGCCACAGTTTGGATCCCTATATAGGGATGGCTGGTTAGCTCACTTGGGAGAGCTTGGTGCTGACAGCACAAAGTCGAGGGTTAAGATCCCCTTACTGGTCATCTTTTTTAAAAATAAAAATAAATGAAACTTACTGTTAGAGTAGATACACAACTTAGAAAGGAGTCAAACCCTACCAATACAGAAAACCACCAAACCACAAGGATAAACAATAACAGAGGAAGAAAGGAACAAAGTACACACAAAACAACCAGAAAACAACCAACGAAATGACAGGAGTACTACCTCACACATCAATAATAGCCTTGACTGTAAATGGATTACATGTCCCAATTAAAAGACAGACTGGCTGAATGGATAACAAGACATGACCCATCCCTATGCTTCCTAGAAGAAACACATCTTTCCTACAAAGACACACACAGACAGAAAGTGAAGGGATGGAAAAAGATATTCCATGCAAATGGGAAACAAAAATGAGCAGGAGTAGCTATACTTAGATAAAACAGACTTTAAATCAAAATCCATACTAAGAGACAGGGGAATTGTACAATCATAAAGGGATCAATGCAGCAAGAGGATACAAAAATTATAAATGTATATGTACTCAACGCTAGAGCACCCAGATATATAAAGCAAGGTTATCAGATCTAAAGGGAGAGATAGACACCAACACAATAATATTTGTGGACTTTATCACTGCATTCTCAGCACTGGACACATCAAGACAGAAAATCAACAAGGAAACATTGGATTTAAATGTCCCCATAGGCCAGATGGATGTAACAGACATACACAGAAAATTTCATGTAACAGCTGCAGAATACATATTTTTTTCATCAGCACATGGAACATTCTCCAGGACTGACCATACATTAGGCCACAAAATAAGTCTCAAGAAGTTCAAAAAAATTGAAATATCAAGTATTTTTTTTAATGTAAGGGAATAAAACTAGACATCAATAAGAAGAGGAACTTTCAAAACTACATGAAAACGTGGAAATGAAACAACATGCTCTTGAATGGCCAGTGGCTCAAAGAAGAGATTAAGGAGGAAATAAAAAAAATTCTTGAAAGTAATGAAGATAGAAACAAAAGATATCAAAACCTATGGGATACAGGCAAGGAACTATTAAGAGGAAAGTTCATAGCAATAAACACCTAGATAAAAAAAGAAAGAAAGATTTCAAATAAACAATCTAAGAATGCACCTTAAGGAATGAGAAAGAGCAAGAACAAACCAAACTCCAAATAAGTAGAAGAAAAAAAATCATCAGAAATAAATGAAATTCATACTAAAAACACAATATAAAATATTAATCAAATGAAAAGTTGGTTTTTTGAAAAGATAAAAAGTTGACAAACCATTATCCAGACTAACTAAGAAAAAGAGAAAAGACACAAGTAATTAAATAAGAAATGCAAATGAAGAAATTACAAATGATACCACTGAAATACAAAGGATCAGCAGAAACTATTATGGACAACTATATGTCTATAAATATGAAAACCTAGAGGAAATGGATAAGTTCCTGGACACATATGCCTTACCAAGTTTGAACCAAGAAGAACAGAAAACATAAATAGACCAATAACAAGTAACAAGATTGAATCAGTAATAACAAAAAAAGTCTCCTAACAATGAAAAGCGCATGATCAGTTTGCTTTACTGCTGAAGTATACCAAAAACTTGGAAGGGAACTAATACCAATACTTCTTAAACTATATATATTTCAAAAAATTGAAGTTGATGGAATTCTTCCAAACTCATACTATGAGCATAGCCTTACCCAGATACCAAAACCAGGCAAGGACATAACAAAAAAAGAAAACTACACGCCAATATCCCTAGTGAACACAGATGCAAATATCCTCAGTAAAATGCCAGCAAACTGAATCCAACATCACATTAAAAAGATTACATGCCATGATTAAGTGGGACTTATTCCAAGGATGCAAGGATGATTCAACATATGCAAATCAATAAACGTAATACATCACATCAACAGAATGAAAGAAAAAATGACAACAAAAAGCATAATCATCTCAATTCAGAAAAGGCATTTGATAAAATTCAACTTCCCTTCATAATAAAAACTCAACAACTTAGGTATTGAAGGAAAGCATCTTAATACAATAAAGGTTATATAGCAAAAACTCACAGCTAATATACTGAACAGGGAGAAGTTGAAAGCTTTTCCCCTAAAAACTGAAACAAGGCAAGGATACCACTCCACCTTTATTCAACATAATACTGGAAGTCCTAGTCAGAGAAATTAGGGAAGAGAAAGAAATAAAAAGTATCTAAGTTGGAAAAGAGGAAGTCAAATTGCCCCTGTTTGCAGATGATAAGGTTTTATATAGATAGAAACCTAAAGATGCTACCAATAAACTCATAGACCTGACAAAAAATTCAGTAGTTTCAGGATACAAAACCAACATACAAAAAGTTAGTAGCATTTCTATATACCAACAACAAACTTTCAGAAAAAGAAATCAAGAAAGCCATTCCATTTAAAATAGCAAAAGAAACAAAATGCAAGGAATAAATTTAACCAAGGAGGTGAATGATCACTACAATGAAAACCATAAAACACACTGATTAAAACAGTGAAAGAAGACATAAGAAAATGGAAAGACATCCCATGTCCATAGATTAGAAGAATCAATATCATCAAAATGACCATACTACCCAAAGTGACCTTTAGGTTCAGAGGAATCCTCATCAAACTACAAATTACATATTTCACAGAAATAGAAAAAAACAATTCCAAAATTTATATGGAACAACAAGAGACCTCGCACAGCCAAAGCAATCCTCAGCAAAAAGAACAAAGTGGGGGGCATAACACTCCCTGACTTCAAAACCAAACACATTAACCAATTGAATAGAGAATTCAGAAAAAACAAACAAACAAACAAAAACCCATATGCCTACAGCTAACTGATTTTCAACAAAGGAGCCAAGAACATATATTAGGAAAAGGACATATTTTCAAAACATAGTGCTGGGCATTGAAAGGCTGAACTGCCTGAAGAAATGGCCTCTGTTGTGGGAAATGATGAAGACCTGTGAGAGCACAGCTTCCTACCTGGTGGGGATCTAGTGATGTGCTCTGTGAGATGACCCACTGCACACAAATGTATTGAACAGCTCAACTCCCTTTTTGTATGACTTCTCTTTTTGTGTGTGTAAACCTCCCTTAGTAAGAGTAATGGTTTGTACATCTTGGAGAAAGTCTGAAAAGCAGTGGGGCTGATTGCTACACGAGATACCTGTGGTGGGGAGTTAAAATAGTAAAAATAGTGATAACATGCAAAGATATCCATGGCCTAGTGTGAAGTGAAGATGAGATGCAAAAAATACCTGGTGTGTGCTGGGAAAATTGAAGATCCATATGCAGAAGAATGAAACTAGACCTCTGTCTCTCACCATATACAAAAATCAACTCAAAATGGATTAACGACTTAAAGTCTTCAAGCTATTAAACTTCTAGAAGAAAACATAGAGGAAACACTTCAGGATATAGGGCTGGGAAAATATTTTAAGAGTAATAGTTGAAACACAGGCAACAAAAGCCAAAATAGACAAGTGGGATTATATCAAACTAAAAAGCTTCTGCACAGCAAAGGAAGCATTAATCAACAGAGTAAAAAGACAACCTGCAAAATGGAGAAAATATTTGAAAACTATGCATTTGATAGGGGATTGATATCCAGAATATACAAAGAACTCAACTCAATAGTTAAAAAAAAAAAGCTAATAATCTGATTAAAAATGGACAAAGTAATTGAAGAGACATTTTTCAAAAGAAGACATACAAATGGCTAACAGGCATATGAAAAAATGCTCAATATCACTAATCAGAGAAATGCAAATCAAAACCACAATGAGATAACATCTAACTCTGGTTATAGTGGCTATTATAAAAAAGACAATAAAGAACAAATGCTGGTGAGGATGTGGAGAAAGGAGAATTCATACATTTTTGTTGGGAATGTAAATTAGTACAGCCATTATGATAAATGGTATGAAGATTTCTCCAACAACTACAAATAGAACTACCATATGATCCAGCAATCCCACTACTGAGTATATATCCAAAGGAATGGAAACCAACAACTTGAAGGGATAACTGCACTCCCATGTTTATCACAGCTCTATTCACAATAGCCAAGAGTTGGAACCAACCTAAATTTCTGTTCTGTCAGGAGGATGACTGTATAAAGAAAATGTGGTATATATGCACCATGGAATAGTACTCAGCCATAAAAAGAATGAAATTCTGCCATTTGCAGCAACGTGGATGAGCTTGGAGAAAATTACGGTAAATGAAATAAGCCAGGCACAGAAAGGGAAATACCACATGTTATCACTCATGTCAAAGATAAAAAAATTGATCTCATAGAAGTAGAGAGTAGAATAGTGGCTACTGGAGACTAGTAAGAGCCAGGGAGAAGGGAAAAGGCTGGGCACTGGATGCAAAATTGTACAGAGATAGGAAGAATAATGTTTAGTATTCTATAGCAATATAGGGAGAATACAGTCAACAACAAATTATTGTGTAATTTGAATAGCTAGTCAAGAGGCTGTTGAGTGTTACCAACACAAAGAGGTGACAAAAGTTTAAGGTGATGGATATACTAAGCATCCTGATATGATCATTGCACATAGTATGAATGTACCTAAATATCGTATTGTACTCTATAAATATATACAATTATCACAGGTCAATTAAGAAAACAAAAACCAAAAAATAAAAACCAGAATAGAATAGTGGTTACCAGAGGGTAGGAAAGGGAGGGGGAACAGGTATGCTAACTATTATAATTGGATCATTTTATAATATATGCATATTGAAACAAACTGTGCCCCATAAATATGTACAATGAAAAAAGGATTAAAGTAAGAAAGAGAGAAAGGAGAAAAGATCAGCTGCTGGACTTTAAAACCAGCATTTTCAGCACATAGTGATTTGATCAAGATACTCTTTGTTTTTCCTTTAAATTGTTCATGTAAAGACATATGCTAATTATTCTTGATATTGAGCTTATATAATCATTTTTTAAAAAGGAAAGAAACTTAATTAGTAATTAATAAGTACCCCAAACAGAAAGCAGCAGGCCCAGATGGGCTTACATGTGAATACTACTAAACATTTAAGTAAGAAATTATACCACTCCTCTATAGTTTCTTTCAGAAGATAGAAGTAAAAGAAATACTTCCTAAATCATTTTATGAGGACAGCAACACCCTAATTGCAAAATCAGACAACTACATTATAAGAAAACTGAAGACAAATAACTCTCATGAACATAGATGTAAAAGAAAATTCTCAACAAAATATTAACAAATCAAATCCAATGATGAACAAAAACAATTATACAGCATAACCAGGTTGGATTTATTCCAGGCATGCAAGGCAGGAGGAACATTAAAAATCAGTTAGGTAATCCATCACATCAACAAGCTAACAAAAATTACATAATCATATCACTAGATACAGAAAATGCATTTGACAAAATCCAAGACCCAGTTATGATAAAAACTCTCAGTAAACTACAAATAGGGGAACTTTCTCAACTTGATAAAGAATATCTACAAAAAAACCCAACATCTAACATACTTAATGGTGAGAAACCAGGGGCTTTCCACTAAGATCAGGAACAAGGCAAAGATGTCCCTTCTCACAACTGTTTCAACATTATACTGAAAGCTAGTGGAATAAGACAGGAAAAGGAAACAAAAGGTACACAGATTGGGAAGAAAGAAAACTGTCTTCATAGCTGACATGATTGTCTATGCTGAAAATACAAAAGAGTCAACCAAAACCACTTTTTGAACAAACAAGCAATTATACTAAGGTTGTAGGATACAAGATTAATATACAAAAGTCAATGGCTTTCCTATAGGCTAAAAATAAGTGGAATTTGAAATTAAAAACCAATATCATTATGGGTTCAGATCCCCTTACCAGCCAGTAGCCAAAGCAGAAGAAACAAACAGAAAAGCCAATATCATTTACACTAGCATCCCTGAAAATGAAAACTAACAAAATATATACAAAACCTTATGAGAAAAACTAACAAAACTGAGGAAAAAAATCAAATAACTCAATAAATGGAGAAGCGTTTCATGTTCATCTATAGGATGACTCAATGTTGTCAAAATGTCTATTCTTCCTAATTTGAGCTATAGATTCAATGCAATCCTAAGGAAAACTTCAGCAGCTTATTTTATTGATATTGGCAAACTGATACTAAAGTTTATATATGAACAGGCAAAAGACACAGAATA
Source organism: Cynocephalus volans (assembly GCF_027409185.1). NCBI lineage: Eukaryota > Metazoa > Chordata > Mammalia > Dermoptera > Cynocephalidae > Cynocephalus > Cynocephalus volans. The sequence continues at coordinate 166,434,786 of NC_084463.1, forward strand.
GCCAACACAATATTTAAGGAGAAGAAAAATGTCAGCGGATTTGCACTACCCAACTTCAGGACTTACTATAAAGCTATGGTAATCAAGACAGCATGGTACTGGCTAAAGAATAAACAAATAGACCAATGGAACAGAATACAAGGCCTCAAAAGAAATCCACATAAGTATCGTCAACTGATATCTGACAAAGAAACAAAGGCAATACAATGCAGAAAATATAGTCTTTTCAATAACTGGTGCTGGGACAACTGGATAACCACATGCAAAATAATCAATTGAGACAAAGACCTTATACCCAAAACAAAAGTTAATTCAAAATGGATCACAGATCTAAATGTACAATTCAAAACTGTAAAACACCTGGAAGAGAACAGAAGGAAACACTACCTCGACATAATAAAAACCATGTATGAAAACCCCACTGCAAACATCATACTCAATGGTAAAAAACTAAAAGCATTTTTCTAAGATCAGGAACAAAGCAAGATGCTTGATTTAGCCACTTCTATTCAACATGTACTGGATGTTCTAGCCAGAGAAAGTATACACACTAAAAAAGGCATCCAAAGTGGAAAGAGGTAAAATTATATCTGTTCATGAGTAAGATTGTGCATGTAAAAAAAAAAAAAAAAACCCTTCAAATTCCACACACACACACAAACCAGAATAAGTGTACTTAGAAAAGAAGCAGAATAAAAAGCACACAAAACCCGACTGCATCTATATACATTAACAATGAACAATTTGAAAAGAATATTATGAAAACAATTCCACTTAAAACAGCATCAGGACACCCACAGCCTTGGCTGCAGACAATGCCTGAAATCTTTGTTGAGACTGACCTCAGCTGATGGAACTTCCAGGAAACTATGCTGTTATGCCCTCGCCAGAGCTGAAACTGCTGCAACTCACTTAGTTGTCCCCCTTAAAGTCTGAAATAGAAGACTATTCCATCAAATGAACAGACTTCAACTCAGTGTAACAAGAAAAATGAAAAACCAAGGTAACATGACACCACTAAACAAATATAGCAATTTTCCAGTAACTTACCTCAAAGAAATGGAGGTATACAAATTGCCTGAAAGAGAATTAAAAATGATTGTTTAAGGAAACTCAGTGATTTACAAGAGAACAGAGAGACATCTTAATAAAATCAGAAGAAAAAGTACATGAACATAAAGAGTTCAATGAAGAGAAGAAATCATTAACCCCCCCCAAAACCACCAAACAAATTCTGGAGCTGAAGAATACAATGAATAAAATGAAAAATGCAGTAGAGAGCATCAACAGGAGACTTCCTTGGGTACAAGGAGGAATCTTTGAACTCAAAGAGAGGTCATTTGAAAATATGCAGTCAATGGAGAAAAAAATATAATTTTATAAATGAAGAAAGTTTATGGGGTTTATTGGACATCATTGAGAGGAAAAAATCAAATCACACAAAAAAGATAACAAGAGAGCAACAAAGGAATAAAGATCTACAAAGACAGTCATAAAAACACTTTAAAAAAGGCAATAGTAAGTTCTTACCTATCCATAATTACTTTAAATGTAAATGGATTAAATTCTTTTATCAAAAAACAAAGAATTGTTAAAAACAAAAGTCAGTTATATGCTGCCTAGAAGAGACTCACTTCAGCTTTAAAGACATACACAGTCTCAAAGTGAAAGCATGAAATAAGATATTTCATGCAAATGGAAAACAAAAGAGAGCAGGAGTAGCTACACTTACCTCAGAAAAACGGATTTTAAGGCAAAGACTACAAACAGACACAGAATGACATTATGTAATGATAAAGGAGTCAGTTTATCAAGAGGACTTAACAGTTGTAAATATATATGCACCTTACATTGGAGCACCTAAATATATGAAGCAAATATTAACAGATCTGAAAGGAGAAATAGTAATACATTAATAGTAGAGGACTTCATACTCCATTTTTAATGATGGATAGTTCATCCAAACAGAAAATCGATAATGAAACATTGGGGTTGAACTATGTTTTAGACCAAATGGACCTAACAGACATACACAAAACATTCCAGTCAAGAGCAGCAAAATACACATTCTTTCAAGTGCACACAAAATATCCCCCAGTATAAGTCATATGTTAGTCCACAAAACAAGTCCTAACAAATTTAAAAATGTTGAAATCATATCAAGAATCTCTTCTGACCACAATGGTATGAAACTGAAAATCAATTACATGGGGAAAACTGGAAAATTCACAAATATGTGGAAATTAAACAACATGCTCCTGAACAAGCAATGGGTCAAAGAAGAAATGAAAAGAGAACAAAACAAACAAAAAAATGAGAATAATAATGGAAACACAATATGCCAAAATCTATAAATATGCAGCAAAAGCAGTTTTAAGAGGAAAATTATAGCAATAGATGCCTACATGAAGAAAAACAAATGTTATTAAATAAACAACCTAACTTTACTCCTGAAGGAACTTGGAAAAAATAATACAACAAACTGAGCCCAAAGGTAGTAGAAGTAAGGAAATAACAAAGATCAGAGCATAAGTAAGTAACTTAGAGACTAGAAAAACAAAAAAGGGAATTAACACAAAGCCTTCCCAAATTCCTCCAAAAAAATGAGAAGGTGTAGCAGTCTGTTTTCTCTTATAACAGAATAATGGAATCTGGGTAATTTATAAGAAAGTAAAAACTTTCTATTACAGCTTTGGATGCTAGGAAGAGTCCAGGAGGGCACATCTAGGGAGGTCCTTCTTGGCAGGAATTGTCTGCAGAGTCCTGTGGTGATGAAGGCTATCATATGGTGAGAGAGGGCCGAGTAAGAGCATGTTAACATGCTCACTTGCTCTCCTTATAAAGTCACCTGTGCTCTTCTCATGATAATACACTCATCCATTATTCCCTTAATTCGCTAATTTCTGAATGGATTAAACTACCTACAGGGGCATAGCCCTCATGATCCAGTCAACTTTCAAAGACCCCACCTCTCAACACTGCCACACTGAGGATCAAGCTTCTACATAAGCTTTGGAGAGGATAAAAATTCACACTATAGCAGGAGGGAGCATTTCCAAACTCATTTCAAAGGCCATCATTTCCCATATACCAAAGCCAGACAAGGACACTACAAGAATAGAAAATAACAGGACAATATCTGATGAATATAAAGCAAAAGTACTCCATAAGATATTATCAAACCAAGTTCAACTTCATACTACAAGTATTATGCACCATGATCAAGTGGAACTTATCTCTACAATGCAAGGATGGTTCAACATATGCAATCAATAAATGGGATATACCACATCAACAATATGAACAATAAAAACCATATGATCTCAATAGGTGCAAAAAAAGTTGATGAAATTCAACACACCTTCATGATAAAAACTTGTAACAAATTGGATAAAGAAAAGTGTACCTCACTACAATAAAGACCATGTATGACAAGCCTGCAGGTAACATCATACTCAACAGTAAAAAGCTGAATGCTTTTCCTCTAAGATAGGGAACAAGAAAATGATACTCACACTTGCCACTTCTAGTCAATGTAGTGCTGGAAGTCCTACCCAGAGGAATTTGGAAAGAAAAAGAAATAAAAGACAGCCAAGTCAGAAAAGAAGATGTAATATAGTTTCTGTTTGCAGATGACATTATCTTATCTATATAGAAAATGCTACAGAATCCAGAAAAAAAAAAAACCTGTTAGACTATCAAATTTAGTAAAGTGAGCGGATATAGAATTAACATACAAAAATCATTTTCATTTCTGTACACTAATAATGAACCATCTAAAAAAGAAATTAAGAATACAATTTCGTTTAAAAAGAATAGGATATTGAAACATTTTATTCAAAAAGAATAAAATGCATAGCCTGGAAATAAACCCTCACATATAAGATCGAACAATTTCTTTTTATTTATTTATGTATTTATGTATTTATTTATACCAGTAAGGGGATCACGACCCTCAGCATGGTGTTGTCTGCACCATGCTCAGCCAGTGAGCACACTGGCCATCCCTATATAGGATCCGAACCCGCAGCCTCGGTGCTACCAGTGCCGCACTCTCCCAAGTGAGCCACAGGGCTGGCCCAAGATCAAACAATTTCTGACAAGGGTATGAAGACCATTTAATCATAGCAGCATTAGTTACAATAGCCAAAACATGGAAACAACCAAAATGTCCATGGATAAATGAATAAGCAAAATGTGGTATATACATACAACAGAATATTATTCAGCCTTAAAAGAAATGAAATTCTCACAAAGCCTACAACATTGGATAAACCTTGAAGTCATTATGCTAAATGAAAATGCTAGTCACAAAAAGAAAATACTGGATATTACTTATATTAGGTACTTAGAGTAGTCAAAGTCATAGATATACATAAAGTAGAATGGTGGTTTTCAGGGGATAGGGAGAGAGGGGAATGGGGAGTTGTTGAATGGGTATAGAGTTTTATATTTTACAAATGAAAAGCATTATGGAAATGGATGGTGGTGATGGTTGCACAACAATATAAATATATTTAATACCACTGAATTGTACACTAAAAGTGGTTAAGATAGTAAATTTTAAGTGTATTTTACCACAATAAAAAATTTGGAAAATAAAAATAGACAAAACTCCCAGAAGATAACAGGAGGAAATCTAGATGACCTTTGGTTTGGCGATTACTTTTTAGATTTGATACCAAAGGCATGATCACACACACACAAAAAGAATTGATAAGCTGGACTTCGTTAAAACCCAATTTCTGCTCCACAAATCATACTATAAAGACAACAAAAAGACAAGCCACAGACAGGTAGAAAATATTGGCAGAAGACATACCTGATAAAGGATTGTTATCTGAAGTGTACAAAAAACTTTAAAAACTAACAATAAGAAACTGACCTGATCAAAGAATGGGCCAAAGACCTTAACAGACATACCTCACCAATAAATATATATAAACAGCAACACAGTATATGCAAAGATGCTCCACATCTCATGTCATTAGGGAAATGCAAATTAAAACAAAAACGAGATCCCTCTACACACCTATTCGAATGGCTAAAATCCAGAATGATGACAATATCAAATGTTGGCAAGGATACAGAAAAACAGGAAATCTCATTCATTGCTGCTGGAAATGCAAATGATACATCCACTTTGGGAGATAGTTTGGTGGTTTCTTACAAAACTAAGCATATTCTTATCATATGATCCAGCAGTCACATTCTTTGTATTTATCCAAAGAAGTTGGAATCTTATGTTCAAATAAAAACCTGCAAATGAAAAAACAAAAGAAAGCAAAAAAAGTAGCAGCCAGCTGTGAAAAACAAACAAAAAATCTGCACATGGACGTTTACAGCAGTTTTACACAATGTGGCTAAAATTAGAAGCAACCACTATGTCCTTCAATAGATGAGTGGAGAAATAAACTGTGGTATATCTAGACATTGGAGTACTATTCACTACTAAAAAGAAATGAGCTATCAAGCCATGAAAAGACATGAAGAAAACTTAAATGCATATTACTTTGTGAGATAAGGCAATCTGGAGAATTGTAAGTACATAGTATCTGTATATATGTTTATAAAATGAATATATAAAATACACATGCACTCACCCAAAAGGAACTGAATAGAGAATAATAATGGTATACTTCCAAAAAAATCAATTACACACAGAAAAAGTAGTAAGGAAATGAGGGACAAAAAAAAAAAAAAAGTTATGACATACCAAAAATATATAGCAAATGGGAAGAAGTTCTTTGTTTTCAGTCATTACTTTGAGTGTAAATTAATTAAATTCTTCGAAAGACTGTGATTGGCAGAACAGATTTTAAAAACCCATTATCCACCTATGCTATCTATAAAAAACTCACTTTTGATCCAAAGACACAAATAGATTGAAAGTAAAACGATGGGAAATGATTGTCCATACAAATCTTAACCCAGAGAAAAGCTGGATGGCTATTCTAATGAAAGAAAATATAGACTTTAAGAAAAAACTGTTACAGGAGACAAAGGAGGACATTACATACTGAGAAAAGGATCAATTAATTAAAAGACTTGACAATTGTAAATATATACACACCAAACTACAAAGCACCAGAGTATAAGAAGAAAACATTGACAGAATTGGAGTGAGAAAGACAGTTCTACAATAATAAGTGGAGACTGAAATAACCCACTTTCAATAATAGAATCAAGGAAAAAGACAAAAGGAAATTTAAAATTATCTTGAGAGAAATGACAATGGAATCAACATAAGAAAACCTATGGGATGCAACCAAAGCAGTTCTAAGAGGAAAGTTTATAGCAATGAATGCCTTGACTACATTAAAAAAGAAGTATCCTGAATATGTAGCCTAAAAGTATGCCTCAAGGAAGTAGGAAAAGAACAAACTTAACCCAAAGTTAGCAGAAGGATGGAAACAAAGATCAGAATAGAAATAAATCAAACAGAGAATAGAAAAGCCACAGGAAAAAATCGATAAAGATATGGTTTTTGAAAAAAAAAAAAAAAGACAAATCCTTAGGTAGGCTAAGAAAAAAAGAAAACTCAAATAACATCAGAAATAAAAGTGGGGCCGAGCCCGTGGCGCACTCGGTAGAGTGCTGCTCTGGGAGCACGGCGACGCTCCCGCCGCGGGTTTGGATCCTATATAGGAATGACCGGTGCACTCACTGGCTGAGTGCCGGTCACGAAAAAATGACAAAAAAAAAAAAAAAAAAAAAAAAGAAATAAAAGTGGAGAAATTACAACAGATACCCCAGAGGCAAGAATTATAAGGAACAGTTATGAATAATTGTATCCCAACAAATTGGATAACTTAGAGGAAATGGATAGATTTTTAGAAAAATACAACCTACCAAGATTGAATCAAGAAAGAAATAGAAAGCCTGAGCAGACCAATAACAAACAAAGAGATCAAAGCAGTAATTTAAAACCTTCCAACAAAGAAAAGCCCAGGACCAGATAGCTTCACAGCTGAATACTACCAAACATTCAAAGAGAAATTAATACCAATACTTTTTAAAGTCTTCCAAAAAATGGAGCTACAGGGAATATTTAACACACTTTATGATGCCTGGATCACCATCATACCTAAGCCAGATAAAGACACTGAAAGAAAAACAAAATCAACAAACAAAAAAACTACAGGCCAATACCTCTAATGAACACTGATGCAAAAATCCTCAATAAAATTTTAGCAAACAGGGATGACATAAAGATGGTTGAACAGACAGTCTCCAATAGCACTCTTTCCCACAGTCAACCAATTTACAACTATTAAAAAGTAAAGATTGCCATCCTGGGGCCACTGGAGCTCTGGCAAAGAGGAGGAGAGGCCCTCAGAGTTTGTGAAGGTGGGTGAAGCTGCAGTGAGAGGAAGAAACCAGTCCAATTGTTTCAAGCCCCAGCTACTTCAGGGCTGGCCATGAGAAAGTCAGGAAGAAGGTGTGGCACATGAAGCGGGAACCAGCAAAAGCCACAGCTGAGCCCTTTGTGTGAAGTTTCCTGGAGTCTCCAGGGGAAAAGAGGGTCTCAGAGCACACCACACCAGCCCCTGGGCCAGTGAGACCATTGACAAGGTTCTCAAGGACTGACATAGGAGCAAGAGGCTGCAGCAGACCAAAGAATGGAACCACTAGAGGCTGGTAGGTTGTGAGGGATCTGCACATAGCCCACCCCATGGGAAGTGTTTAGAGTGCAGGAGGGAGGCTGGCTCACCAGGAGAACATTGGGGTGCAGGATGGGCAGCTGATCTGCCTTCTGATTGGTACAGGGCCAATCAGTGGAAACTGGTCAGGGCAACAGAACTGTAGTGGGGCACAGTTTGCTGGAAATAGTCCCAGTCTAGAATTCCTACACAACCCAGCTGTATGTGACCTCACAAGACCTGGACATGATTAAAAGTCCAACAATTAACCAGTCTGCACAAAAAACCCTCCCCAGAGAAACAGCAGCAATTTAGTGCAACTGCAGTGCTCAACTGCTGCTCCCCACAGTAAGTTCCCCCAATTTTGGAATTAACCAAAACCACAGACCAGAGACAAAGGCCTGACACTAACTAGTAAAGGTCTACCACCACCCAAGAACTCCTATAAAACCTAGAAGAGGTAGCAGTCTCCTCAAATACCCGGGCATCAATGTAAAGACACAAAGATCAAGAAAGAACAGAGAAACATGACACTAACAAAGGAGACAAATGAAGCAATGTCAATAGACCCAGAGGAAGTGTCTGAGAAGAATGAAATGTCTGAGAGAATATTTATTATTCAGTATTCAGAATACTCTCTTAAGGATATTTAGGGAGTCACAAGAATATACAGAAAGAAAGTTAAATGATATCTGGAAAACAATCCAGGAGCAGAACGATAAATTTGACAAGAGAATTGAAACAATTTTTAAAAGACCCCAAATTCTAGATATAAAGAATACATTATCTGAATTGAAAAACTCAATAGAAAGCTCCAGCAGCAGAATTAATCAGAGAAAAGAATCAGTGAGCTCAAAGATAGAACATATGACATTGAGGCAGAGGAGTAAAAATAAAAAGAATTTAAGAAATGAAACAAATATAGTAAATATTGGGCTCCCTCAAGCAGAATAACCTCTGCATAATTGGCATATCTGAAGGACAGGAAAAATGAGATGTAGAAAGCATATTCAAGAAGATAATGGCTGAAAATTTTCCAAGCATGGAGGAAGATGACAGCATACAGGTACAAGAAGCGCACAGGCTGCCAATCAAATTCAATTCAAGGAAGAATACCCCAAGGCACATCATAATCAAATTATCAAAAGCCAAAGACACACATAACATTCAACAGAGACCTAATACATCTCTCAGTGGATTCTTTAGTAGAAACCCTACAGGCTGGAAGGGAATGGGATGATATATTCAGAGTGCTGAAGGAAAAAGACTGTTTGCCAAGAATTCTCTATGCAGCAAAATGAACCTTCATATATGAAGGAGAGATAAAGTCTTTCCCAGACAAACTAAAGCTAAGGAAAATCATCAACACTATACGTGCGTTACAAGAAATGCTAAAGGGAGTTCTTCAATCTGAAAGAAGACAATGCTAAGGAACAGCAAGAAAACAGTTTGAAGGTACATAATTCTTTAGTAAAGTAAGTTCACAACTTCAGAATACCCCAATGTCATAAAGGTGAATAAACTGCTACATCCTTATTTTGAAGACTAAAGGACAAACCTAACAAAACTCTAACATATACAACAACCATATAAGAGATAGGCAACATTAAAAGATTAACTTGAAAACAACTTGTCAAAAAGTAGGAGAGAATGACACCAGAGAATGACACCAAAGTATAGAGTTGGCTTTGTTTTTTTTTCTTTTTTCTTAGATATCAAAGTTATTAGCCTAAAATAATCTGTTATAACATGTTTCCTTTTTAGCCTCATATTAACCATACACAAGAGCTTACAAGAGACATAATAAAAATAAATAGCAAGAAGTCAAAATACAATACTATAGAAAACCAATCATAAAGGAAGACAGATTGGGAATAAAAAGAAAAAAGGATCAACAAAACAATCTGAAAAAAAAGGAACAAAGTGGCAATAACAAGTCCCTATACATCAATAATAATTCTAAATGTAAGTGGATTAAATGCCCCAATTAAAAGACACAGAGTGGCTGAATGGACTATAAAACAAGAACCAACAATATGCTGCCTACAAGAATCTCACTTAATTGATAAAGATACACACCATCTGAAAGCAAAGGTATGGGAAAAATTATTTCATGCAAATGGTAACCAAAAAAGAGCAGTAGTAGCAATAAACTTATATCTAATAAAATAGACTTCAAGTCAAAGAAAGTAAAAAAGAAAAAGATAAGCATGTTTACTATATAAAGATAAAGGTATCAACTCAACAAGAGACTATAACAATTCTAATACACACACCCAACTCTGGATCACTCAGTTATATAAAGCAATTACTATTAGACCTAACAGGAGAAATAGACTCCAACACAATTATAGTTCGGGTCTTTAATACCCCACTTTCAGCAAAGGACAGATCATCTTGACAGAAAATTAACCAGGAAACATCAGAATTAATCTCCACTCTAGGCCAATTGGACCTAACGGACATATATAGGACAGTTCATCCAACAGCTGCAGAATACACATTCTTCTCAGCAGCACATGAAACATTCTCTAGAAAAGACCATATGTTAGGTCACAAAATGAGTATCAACAAATTTTAAAAAAATTGAAATCACATCAACTACTTTGACTGCAATGGAATAAAACTAGAAATCAACAACAAAAGGGGCACTAGAAACTACAGAAATGCATGGAAATTAAAAGACATACTTCTAAACAATTAATGGGTCAAAAAAGAAATCAAAAAGGAAATTCAAAGATTCCTGGAGACAAGTGAAAATAAAAACACAACATATAAGAACCTATGGGATACAGCAAAAGTAGTTCTAAGAGGGAAGTTCATAGTAATAAATGCCAACATCAAAAAATAAAAAAGACTTCAAATAAACCATCTAACGTTACACTTCAAGAAGCTGGAAAAACAAGAACAAACCAAATCCAAAATCACTAGTAAGGAGAAAAATAACAAAGACCAGAGCAGAAACCAGTGAATTAGAGATTAAGAAAACAATACAAAAGAATGATGAAACAAAGAGCTGTTTTTTTGAAAAGGTATACAGAATCAATAAACCTTTAGTTAGACTAATGAAGAAGAGAGGAGATTCTAATAAATAAGATCAGAAATGAAAAAGGAGACATCACAACTGATACTACAGAAATACAAAGGATCATAAGAGACTGCTATGAACAACTATATGCAAACAAATTGGAAAAGCTAGAAGTGGATAAATTCCTGGACACATACAACTGTGAATCATGAAGACCTAAAAAACCTAAACAGACCAATAACAAGTAATGAGAATAAGGTAGGTAATGTCATCTCCCAACAAAGAAAACCCCAGGACCAGATGGCTTCACTGCCTAATTCTACCAAACATTCAAAGAAGGACTAATACCAATTCTTCTCAAACACTTCCAAAAAAATTGAAGTGGAAGGAATACTTCCAAACTCATTCTACGAGGCCAACATTAACCTCATACCAAAACCAGAAAAAGACACAACAAAAAAGAAAACTACAAACCAATATCCCTAATGAACACATATGTGAAGACCCTCAATAAAATACTAACAGAATCCAGCAATACATTAAAAAGATCATTATCATGATCAAGTGGGATTCATTCCAGGGATGCAAGTGTAGTTCAACATACACAAATCAATAAACATGATACATCACATCAATAGAATGAAAGAAAAAACCTATATGATCATTTCAATAGATGCAGAAAAGGCATTTGATAATATCCAACACTACTTTGTGATAAAAACACTCAACTATTTAGGTATAGAAGGAATGTACCTAACAATAAAGGCCTTATATAACAATCTCACAGCTAACGTCATACTGAATGGACAAAAATTGGAGGCTTTTCCTCTAAGATCTTGAAAAAGACAAAGATGCTCACTTTCCCCACTCTTATTGAGCATAGTGTGGAACTTCTAGCCAGTGCAATAAGTCAAGAGAAAGCAATAAAGGGCATCCAAATTGGAAAGCAGGAAATCAAACTATTTCTATTTTTAGATGATATGATCATATATATAGGAAACCCTGAAGACTCCACCAAAAAGTTACTAGAATAAATGAATTCGGTATAGTGTCAGGATACAAAAGCAGCGCACAAAAATCAATAGCCTTTTTATACACCACTAATTAAACAGCTGAAGAAATTAAGAAATCACAATAGCTAACAGAAAAGAAAGAAAAGAAGGAAAGAAAAAGAAATACCTGGGAGTAAACTGAATCAAGGAGGTAAAAGAAATCTACAACAAAAACTATAAAACATCAGTGAAAAAAAATTAAAAGGACACAAATAAATGGAAGGATATTTCATGTTCTTGGGTTGGAAGAATTAACATAATCAAAATGTTCATATTGCCCAAATCTACACATTCAATGAAATCCCTATTGAAATTCCAATGACATTCACAGAAATAGAAAAAACAATCTTGAAAATTTTATGGAACCACAAAAGACTGTGTATAGATAAAACAATCTTGAACAAAAAGAATAAAGGTGGAGGCATCACACTTCCTGACTTGAAAATATACCATAAAGCTATAGTAACCAAAATAGCCTGGTACTAGCATAAGAAGAAGAAAAACAAAATACAAATAGACCAATGAAATAGAATAGAGATCCCAGAAATAAAACTATGCATTTACAGACAACTGATTTTTGACAAAGATGTCAAGAATACACAGGGGGGAAAGGGCAGCCTCTTCAATAGATGATTGAAGAAAACTAGGAAAACTGAATATTCACATCCACAAAATTGAAACTAGACCCCTATATCTCACCATACACAAAATCAACTCAAAGTGGATTAAATACCTATATCTAAGACTCAAAACTATGAAACTCCTACAAGAAAACGTAGGGGAAATACCACATGAAATGGGAGTGGACAGTATTTTTGAGCAAGTCTACAAAGGCACAGGCAACTCGAAGCAAAAATACACTAGGAGACTACATCAAACTGAAAAGCTTCTGCACAGCAAGGGACACTATAAAAAAAAGTAAAGAAACAACCTACAGAATGAGAGAAAGTGTTTGCAAACTACACATCAGGCAAAGGGCTAATATCCAGGATATATAAGGAACTCAACTCAACAGGAAAAACCAAACAACTCAGTGAAAAAGGGGGCAAAGGACCTGAACAGACATTTCTCAAAAGAAAACATACAAAGGGCCAACAAGCACATGAAAAAATGCTTATCAGGGAAATGAAAATTGAAACCACAATGAGATATCACCTCACCCTGGCTAAAATGGCTATCATGAACAAGACAGAAAATAACAAATGTTGACGAGGATGCAGAGAAAAGGGAACCCTCCTACACTGTTGGTGGGAATGTAAATTGGTATAATCCTTGAGAAAAACAGAATGGAAGTTCCCCAGAGAACTAAAAACAGATCTACCTTACTACCTAACTATCCCACTTTTGAGTATATACCCAAAGGAAATCAAATCAATACATCAAAAAGACACCTGCAGTCCCATGTTCATCACAATGCTATTCCCAATAGCTAAGAAATGGAATCAACCTAAATATCCATCAATGGATGAATGCATAAATGCAACAACAACAACAACAACAACAACAACAAAAAACCAACAAAAAGCTGGTGTGGTATATATACACAATGGAATACTATTCAGCTATGGAATACTATTCAGCTATAAAATGAAATGATATTCTATCATTTGCAGCAACGTGTATGGAACTGGAAACCATCACGTTAAGTAAAACCAAGCAGAGAAAGACAAATACTGTGTGCTGTCACTCATGTGGAATGTACACACAAACACACAAAAATGGTTCTCACAGAAGTAGAGAGTAGAATAATGGTTACCAGAGGAGGGGAGAAGGAAAAGGGGTGAGGGGAGAAGAAGTGGTGGACTAATGCATGCAAAACTGTGCTATCTACCCTTATTGAATCATTGTGCAGTATATGCATGTATGGAAACAACACACTGTACCCCATAAATATGTAAAATGTTAAAAAAAACCCAAAACTCAGCATCTAAAACTAATTAACTAAGTAAATATTAGCAAACAATTCAACAACACATCAAAAAGATTATATATCATGACCAAATGTGATATATTCCTGGCATACAAGACTAGTATAATATACACACATAAATCAATGTGATGTACCACATTAGCAGACTGAAATATTTTTTTAAAAAAGATAATTGATGCAGAAAAAGCATCTGATGAAGTTTGACATCCTTTCTTGATAAAAACTCTAACAGTTTAGGCATAGGAAGAAAGTTTCTCCATATGATAAAGGCCATTCATGAAAAACCCACAGCTAACACTGTAATCAATGGGGAAAAACAAAGCTTTTCCACTAGTATCTCATACAAAGCAAGGAAGCCCACACTCACTGCTTCTATTCAAAATAGCACTGGAAGTAATAGCAAAATCAATTGGAGAAGAGAAGGAAATCAAGGGCATTTTAATCAGACAGGAAGAAGTAAAACAGTGTCTATTTGCATATGACATGATACTACATGTACAAAACCCCCAAAGACTCCACCAATACACTGTTAGAATAAATGAATTCAGTGAAGTTGCAGTATACAATACAAAACCAACATAAAAATCAGTTGTATTTCTATAGACAAATGAACTAGCTGAAAAAGAAATCATGAAAACAATCCCATTTATGTTAGCATCAGAAAAAAAAAAAAAAAAGAAGCTTAGGAATAAATGTAACCAAGAAAAACTTCATGGATCAGAAGAACTAATATTGTTAAAATGTTCATATTATTCAAAGAAACATACAAATTCAGCGGAATCACTATCAAAGTCCCAATGGTATTCTTCACAGGAATAGAAAAACATATGTCCTTAAATTCATGTGGAATCACAAAAGACCTCGAATAGCCAAAACAATTCTGAGAAAGAAAATGGAGGCATGACACTTCCTGTTTTAAAATTATATTACAAAGTTATAGTAATCAAAACAGTATGGTTCTGGCAGACAGACACAAAGACCAGTGAAACAGAACAGAGAGCCCAGAAATAAATTCAAGCACATACAGTCAACTAATTTTCAACAAGAGTGCCAAGAAGACACAGTGGGGAAAGGATAGTTTCTTCAATAAGTGGTGATAGGAAAACTGGATTTCCATGTGCAAAAGATTGAAATTGGATTCTAACCTTACACCATAAAGAAAATCAACTAAAAATGTGTAAAAGACAAATGTATGATCTGAAACCATAAAACTTGTAGAAGAAAATATAAGGGAAAAGCTCCTTGACATTGGCCTTGGCCATGAGATTTTAGATACTACCAAAATCTCAGGCTACAAAAGCAGAAATAAATAAATGATACATCATCGAACTAAAAAGGTTCTACACAGCTAAAGGAAACAACAAAATTAAAAGACAACCTACAGATTGGGAGAAAATATTTGCAAACCATATACCTGAAAAGGAGTTAATATGCAAAATTTATAAAGAGTTCATACAATTCAATGGTGAGAAAACATATAACCCAATTTAAAAATGGGCAAAGAATGTGAATAGACATTTCTCCAAAGACAACATAAAAATAGCCAACAGGATATAAAAAGACTTTCAACATCACTAATCGTTAGGAAAATAGAAATCAAAATTACTATGAGATATCATCTCACACCCATTAGGATAGTTATTGTCAAAGAGACAAGAGAGCAAGTGTTGGCAAGGGTGTGAAGAAGAGTGAATCCTTGTACACTGTTGGTAGGGGTGTATGTAGGTGCAGCCATTATGGAAAACACAATGAATGTTCCTAAAGAAATGAAAAATAGACTTACCATGTGACCCAGCAATCCCCCTTCTAGGTATACACTCAAAGGAAATAAAATCACCACCTTGTAAAGATATCTGCACTCTCATGCTCATTACAAAATTGTTCATATGGAAACCACCTAAGTATCCATTGATGGACACATGGATAAAGAAACTGTGGTGTATATATATACAATGGAATACTATTCAGCCTTAAAAAAGAAGGTGATCCTGCCATTTGCCACAGCATGGATAAACCTGGGAGACATAATGCTAAATGAAATAATCTAGACTCAGAACAAAACATACTACATGATTTCACTAATATGTGAAATCTGAAAAAGAGGGAAAAAGATATGTAGAGAGAATAAAACAGTGGCTTCCAGGGGTGGGGTGTGGGAGAGGAAATGGGGAGAGGTAGATCAAAGGATACAAAATAGCATGTATATAGGCTGAACAAGTCTAGAGATCTAACTATGAGGACTATGGTTAATAATAGTGTATTGTATTTGGAATTTTTGTTAAATGAGTAGATTGAAGCTGTTCTTGCTATACACAAAAAGTGAGTATGTGAGATGATGAATATATTAATTTACTTTACTATCGTAACCATTTTACTATCTATAAGCATCTCATAACATCATGTTGTATACAGTAAGCATACACAATAAAATCTATTTTATAGATTAAAATAAGTTCCAACAACAACAACAACAAAATAATGGACAGAACAACCAGAGAATAAGAAAACAGAGGATTTGAACTATGCTATAAACCAGGCAGACCTACAAACATGTATATATACTCCATCCAACAACAGCAGAATACATATTCTTCTCAAGTGCACATGGAATACTCTCCAAGAAAGATCATGTGTTACAGCACAAAACAGTTTCAATAAATTTTAAGGTATTGAAATCATATATCTTCTCCAACCACCACGCAATGAGACCAGAGATCAATGATAGAAGTAAAACTGAAAAATTAGGAGATATGTGCAAATGACACAACACACTCCTTTAAAATATTGAGTCAAAGGTGACATCAGAAGGGAAATTAGAAAATACTTCCAAAAGAATGAAAATTAAAACACAATATACCAAAACGTATAGGATGCAGAGAAAGAAAGAAGTGCTTAGAGAGAACATTATAGCTGTGAATGCCTACATTAAGAAAAAGGAAAGATCAATAACCTAACTTTACATTTTATGGAACTAGAAAAAGAGAAACTAAACCCAAAGTTAGCAGAAAGAATGGAATAATATGTATGAGAGTGAAGATAAGTGAAATAGAGATAAAAAAAAACAAAAAACCAGAGACCAATTAAACCAAAAGTTGATTATTTTTGAAAAGATTGCCACAACTGGAAATGTTTAGCTAGAATGACTAAGAAAAAATAGATAAATTGTAAATATCTAAAATCATAAATATTGAGAGCATTACAACCACCCTTACAGAAATAAAGAGAATCATAAAAGAATACTATTTACAGTTGCATGCCAAATTAGATAACCTAGATGAAATGGACAAATTCTTAGAAACATACAAATTACCCATACTGACTCAAGAAGAAGAATTTTGAACAGACCTATAACAAGTAAAAAATTTAAATCAGTAATAAAAAATCTCCTAACAAAGAAAACACTAGGACCGGATGGTATCATTGGTGAACTGTATTAAAGAATTAGCACCAATCCTTTTTAAATTCCTCCAAAAAATAGAGAAGGGAACACTTTGCAACATATTCTATGAGGTCAGTATTACCCTGATTCCAAAACTAGACAAATGTACCCCAAGGCACACCATAATGAAATAATCAAAACCCAAAGACAAAGAAAGAATACTGAAAGCATCAAGAGAAGAGAAACAGATAAAATTCAACAAAGCCCCAATATGGCTTTAAGTGGATTTCTCATTAGAAACCCTATATGCTAGGGGAGAGTGGGATGATATATTCAAAGTGCTAAAGGAAAAAGACTCAGCCAAGAATTCTTTGCCCAGCAAAACTAACCTTCAAAGAAGAAGAGGACATAAAGTCTTTCCCAGGCAAAAGCTGAGGGAATTAATGAACACTAGACCTGCCTTACAAGAAATGCTAAACGGAGTTCTTCATTCTGAAAGAAGAGGATGAAATAGTATAAGTAGAAAACATTTGAAGGTACAAATCTAACTAGTAAAGTAAATACACAGACAAATTCAGACTACTCCAATGTGGCAAGGGTGGTGAAAAAAGAAGACCAAAGGACAAACCTAATAAGATAATAAAAATACAACAAATGTATAAGAGACAGGCAACATTAAAGACGTAACTTGAAACTACAAAATATCAGAAAGTGGGGGGGTGGGGAATAACATCAAAGTATAGAGTTGGCTGTAGCTTTTTCTTTTTTTCTAGTGATTGAGGTTATTATTAGTTTAAAAATAATCTGTTATAACTATAACATGTTGTTTGTAATCCTCATTGTAAACATAAAACAAAAGTCTATAATAAACATACTAAAAATAAACAGTAAGAAATCAAAATACACTACTAGACAAAATCACTTAATTACAAAGGAAGACAGTAAGACCAGAAAAAAATGAAAAAAAGATCTACAAAACAACCAGGGAAAAGTAACAAAATGGCACTACTAAGTCCCTGTTAGTAATAACTCTAAATGGAAATAGATCACATTACCCAATTTAAAAACACAGAATGGCTGAATGTATCATAAAACAAGAACCAAAATATGCTGCCTACAAGAAACTCACTTCACCTATAAAGACACATATCAACTGAAAGTAAAGGGATGGAAAAGATATTTTATGCAAATAGAAAACGAAAAACAGCAGGAGTAGCTATACTTAGATAAGACAGACTTCAAATCAAGAAAGTAGAAAATGATAAGGAAGGTCAATATATAATGATGAAAAGATCAATTCAACAAGAGGATGTAACAATTCTAAATACACACACACCTAACACTGAAGCACTGAGATATATAAAGCAAATACAATTAGACCCGATGGGAGAAGGAGACTCCAAAACAGTAATAGTTGGGGACTTTAACATCTTATTTTCAGCAAAGAGTAGGTCATCCAGACAGAAAATTAATCAATAAATAGCAGAGTTAATCTCCACTCTAGGTCGAATGGACCCTAACAGACATTTATAGAACATTTCACCCAACAGCTACAGAATACACCTTCTCAGCAGTACATGAAATGTTCTCTAGAATAGACCATAGACCTTGTCACAAAACAAGTCTCAACAAATTTTTAAAAACTGAAATCATATCAACTATCTTCTCTGACCACAATGGAATAAAACTAGAAATCAATAAAAGAAGGGACATTGGACACTGTACAAATACAAGTAAATTAAACAACATACTACTAAACAATGCATGGGTGAAGAACAAATTAAGAGGAAAATTAAAATATTCCTGGAGACAAATGAAAATGAAAACAAAACATATCAGAACTTACAGGATATAGCAAAAGCAGTTCTAAGAGGGAAGTTTATGGCAATAAATATATCAAAAAGGTAGAAAGACTTCAAGTAAATAACCTAATGTTACACCTAAAGTAATTAGAAAAACAAGAACGAACCAAAGCCAAAACTAGTAGGAGAGAAATAAAGATCAGAGCAGAAATAAATGAATTAGAGATTTTAAAAAAATACAAAAGATTGATGAAATGAAGAGTTTGTTTTTTGGAAAGATAAAATTGATAAGCTTTGGCTAAATTAATGAAAAAAAGAAGACTCAAATAAATAAAATCAGAAATGAAAAAGGAAACATTACAACTGATACCACTAAAGTACAAAGGATCATAAGACACTGTTATAAACAACTATATACTAACAAAGAGGAAAACCTCAAGAAATGGATAAATTCCTGGACATATATAACTTATCAAGATGGAATCATGAAGAATTTGAAAACCTAAATAGAGCAGTAATGGGTAACGAGATTGAAGCAGTGATAATGAGATGGAATCTAAATGTTCATCAATGGACAAATGGATAGGAAAAAATTTTTTTAAAAACAGACTGTGGTGTATACACAATGGAATACTATTTGGATAACAACAACAACAAAAACAACAACAACAACCATATCTTGTCATTTGCAGCATCATGGATAGAAATGGAGACTATCGTGTTAAGTGAAGTAAGCCAGGCACAGAAAAACAAATACTGCATGTTCTCACTCATATGTGGGGGGAAAATACACACATACACACACACATGCACACACACACACATATTTTAAAAATACACACACACACAGTGGTTCTAATAGATATACACAACAGAATAATTATTACCAGAGGCCAGGAAGGTAGAAGGGGAGAGGGGAAGGGGGGGGAAGGGGCAGAGGGGCAGTGGTGTATTAACAGGTACAAAGTTACAGATAGATAGGAAGAATAAGTTCAGGTGTTCTGGGCTGACTAGAGCTAATATTACTATACTGTACATTTCTAAATAGATAGAAAAGAGGATCTTGACTGTAATCACCACAAAGATAAATGTCTAGGGATATGCTACCTATTTTAAGTGAGTCATTGTACAATATATGCATGTATTGAAACAACACACCATACTCCACACATATGTACAATTAAATTTTAAGTAAAAAACAATTCAAAAGAAGCACAGTCAGAATCATCCCAGAAAAAGAAAGTCCAACATTTAAAGTAAAAAAAGACACAGGTCAAAAACAGGCAGTTCACAGTACCAGCTATAGTGAAGGGGCTTTAAAATGAGAGGGGTTTGACGTGACAGGCTCAGAGAATCACTTCTTGATGGCAGATCTAATATATAAAGAAGTAGATGTATCTCTTGGAGACATTGCAGTGATGGTAAAGAAATGAAGGCCACAGAATAGTGAGCATAGTTGCCATCTAGAAACTAGTTGCATATTCAAGCATAACAGATTGGTTGAAAAGGCTATAATACATACACACCAAGGAATACTATGCAACTAATAGCAAAGAATGAGAAAGACCTCTGAATAAATATTGGGTGATTTTCAGGAGATATTGTCAGGCAAGAAAAGCAAAGTTGATAAGGGCATATAAAGAATACAACAATTTTTGTAATAAACTAGAAAACACTGAAATTGATTACCTACAAGGGGTGGGGGAAAAGGATGGAAGGTATATGGGAGGGTGGGACATTTCTGTCAACAGACCCTTCTGTATAGTTTTGACTTTTGAAAGCATCTTAATGTTCTATGAGTTCAAAAAATAAAATTAACAATATGTTGGCTACTTCAGGAATGGTGGAATGAGGATATTGGCATAATCATTCCTGAACAACAAGGATAAAATTGGACAAAATTGTCAAAAACAACCATTTAAGAACTCTGGAAATTAACCAAAGGCATATAACTAATTGAAAAGTGCTTATTCAAGATAAAAACTACTAAAACTTTGGAAGAACAGCAGGGCTTGTGGTGATTAAACTTGGGTCTGCCATCCGCCCCCCACAACATCAGTGGCACAATAGCCTTGAGGACCAGCAGCCTCAATCCAACAAAGAGAGCTAACCTGCTTTTGAGCTCTATAGAAAACTCCATACATGTCAAACAACAGTGATCTCAGTGGCAAATAATTGGAGAAGGCCAATATCACAGCAACCTAATGTCCAAATACTGGTTGAGCCAAGCAATAGACCAGAAAAAAAATCTTAAAATGAATTCTTGGAGATAAGAAAGATTTCACATGCTCTGAAGAGAGATCAGAGAGTTTCCCTGTTATCTACTTATCCCTGGCTCACTGTGAGATCCTGTTTAAGCAGACAGTAAAAGATGGGACAGAGCTGTAAAGTGCCTGAACTTTGAATGAATGTCCCAACCCACACAGATTCCCTCAAAGGGGAGATTCAATGGTTCAAGATATTTTAACAAAACTTCTGACTAATTGTGGCTTGACCACTTGGCTATCCAGAGGTAATGCCAATGAAGCCAGGCTTACAAAACAAAAACAATTAACAGAAGAAAACAAAACTGAGCAGAGACAGGTGGCCACACACTGCAGAAGAACACAGACTACAGAGTCTATGTAGGCAAGGCATAAGTAAACAATCAAATAAACAAACCAGCAATAACAACCACCCCAGGGTGGAGGGAAGAATTATAATCCAGAGTTCCTATATAATCTAAAATCATCAGTTTTTAACACAAAAATTATAAGACATGCAAAGAAACAGAGAAGTGTGATGTTTAAATAAAAATAAAAGAGCAGTAAATAGACATAATCTCTGAGGGGGCCCAAATGTTAGCCTTAGTAGGCCAAGACTTCAAAACAGGTATTATAAATATCTTCAAAGAAATAAAATAAACAACATTGAAAAAATGAAAGGAAAGTATGATGACAATGACTCATTAAATAGGGAATATCATTAAGGATATAGAAATTATAAAATACACCGAATAGAAATTCTGGAGTTGCAAAGTATGATGACATAGACAAAAAAACTCACCAGTGGGACAAAACAGCAAATTTAAGCTGGCAGAAAAAAGAGTCAACAAACATGAACACAGATCCATAAAGATGATTTCCTTCTGAAGAACAGAAAGAAAAATAATAAATAAAAATGAAGTCTCAGAGCCCTGTTGGAAGCCAAAACAGTAGGTATAACAACATATGTGTAATTAAGTAATAATGTATGTATAATTAAGAGTCCCCAGAAGAAGAGAGAAAAGGGCAGACAAAAATATTTGAAGAGATTCTTAACCCGAAGCAGACTGTTTTCACTTAAGATGCTATTGTAACCCTCAGATCATGCTACTAAGAAAAACTTTAAAAATAGAGAAAAGAAACTAACCAAGGAATTAGAATGGACACTAGAATATATCTATTGAACACACAGAAGGCAGTAGAGAAGGATAAAAGGAACAAAAAAGACATGAGACATATAGAAAAAGAATAGCAATATGGCAGACATAAATCCTACCATATCAATAATTATATCATATACAAGTAAATTAAATACTCAATAAAGAGGCAGAGATTGACAGACTCCCCATAAAACAGGATTCAAATATATACTGTCTATAAAAGACACACTATACTCATAAATTCAAAGATACAAATAGGTTGAAAGTAAAAGGACGGAAAAAGATGACAAACAAACAGTAAACAAAAGAAAGCTGGAATGGCTATACTAAAATCAGACAAAATAGACTTTAAAAACAAACTATGGAGGCAGGTGCTGCAGGACCTCCAGACCAGGTCAATCCCCACTGCCTAGAGACACCCGAGAGCTGTCAGGCCAATATGCCCCAAGTCAGCCAGGCTGGAACAGGCAGGTGCCAGGAGATACACAGCCCAGGCCAGTCCCTGCCACCCAGAGAGGCCTGAGAGCCACCAGGCCCACACACCCCAAGTCGGCCTTGTCAGAACAGGCAGGCACTGTGGGACCCCCAGCCCAGGCCAGTCCCCGCCACCCAGAGAGGCCCAAAAGTCACTGGGCCTACATGCCTTGAGCCAGCCATGCTAGAACAGGCAGGGGCTGTAGGACCCCCAGCCCAGGCGAGTCCCCGCTGCCCAGAATTGGCAGTCCCTTCAGAATCCAGGCCAGACATCAGTGTGGAACAAGTGGACCATGATACCCCCTGCCACAATGACTAAACACCAAAGGAAAGATTCCAGAAATATGAAAAATCAAGAAAATACATCATCACCAAAGGAAAATAATAACTCTCAAGCTCTAGATTCTAGAGAACAGGAAGTCCTTGAAATGACTGACAAAGAATTTAGAGCAATAATTTTAAGGAAACTAAATGAGATACAAGAAAACTCAGTGACACAATGAAATGAGAAAAAATATAAAGGACCTGAAAGAAAAAATGTACAAAGAAATCAATGCCCTGAAAAAGAATGTAGCAGAGCTTGTGGAGCTGAAGGATTCATTCAATGAAATTAAAAACACAACAGAGGGTCTAACCAGCAGAAGAGAGAATTTCTGACCTTGAAGACAGGCTGTTTGAATTAACACAGGCAGACCAGAAAAAAAGAATTTAAAAAATTGAAGAAAATCTAAGAGAGATAACAGACAACCTTAAGCACTCAAATATCTGAATCATGGGTATTCCAGAAGGGGAGGAAAATGGAAATGGCATTGAAAACATATTCAATGAAATAATAGCAGAAAACTTCCTGGATATAGAGAAAGTCACAGATCTTCAGATTCAGGAGCCCAAAGATCCTCAAATATATTTGACCCAAAAAGTTCCTCTCCAAGACATGTTATAGTCAAACTGGCAAAACTCAAGACAAAGAGAGAATCTTAAAAGCTGCAAGAGAGAAGTGGCAAGTCACCTATAAGGGAGCCCCAATCAGACTAACGTCAGATTTCTCATCAGAAACCCTAAAAGCAAGAAAAGAATGGGATGATATATTCAAAATTCTAAAGGACAAAAATTGCCAGCCAAGAGTACTTTATCCAGCAAGGCTATCCTTCCAAAATGAAGGACAAATAGTATATTTCTCAGACAAACAAAAACTGCAGGAGTTCAATACCACACGAGCAGCCTTATGAGAAATTCTCAAGGGAGTACTGGGTATGATACCTGAAAAAACAAACATCACTGTCATGAATACTCAAAAAAGAACAAAATCTACCAGTAAAACAAAGATGCTAACAATAAATAGAAAAAATAGTTTATCTACCACCCCAAGAACCCAATAAACACAGAAGACAAACAGAAAATCAGAAAGAAAGGAACAAAAGATACTTAAAACATCTAAACAAAAATCAATAAAATGCTAGGAGTAAATCAACACCTTTCAAAAATAACTCTAAATGTAAAGGATTAAATTCCCCACTCAAAAGACACAGTCTGACTGGATTAAAAGGGTGGACCCAACTATATGCTGCCTTCCAGAGACTCACCTCACGTGTAAAGACACACATAGACTAAGAGTGGATGGAAAAAGATATACCATGCACATAGAAATGAAAAATGAGCTGGAGTAGCTATTCTTATATCAGATAAAATAGGCTTTAAAGCAAAAACCATAAAAAGAGATAAAGAAGGCCACTGTAATGATAAAAGGATCTATCCACTGAGAAGACATAACAATCATAAATTATATGCACCCAACATCAGAGCAGCCAGATTTATAAAGCAAACACTATTAGATCTAAAGAATGAGATAGACACTAACACCATAATAGTGGGGGACCTGAACACCCCACTCTCAATATTGGACAGATCATCTAGGCAAAAAATCAATAGAGAAACAGAAGATCTAAATGACACTTTAGACCAATTGGACTTGGCAGATATCTACAGAACATTCCATCCAACAACCTCAGAATATTCATTCTTATCAGCTCATGGAACATTGTCCAGGATAGACTACATGGTAGGTCACAAAGCAAGCCTCAACAAACTAAAAAAAATTGGAGTTATTCCATGTATTTTTTCAGATCACAATGGATTAAAATTAGAAATCAATAACAAATGAAACTCTGGAAACTATACAAACACATGGAAATTAAACAACATTTTACTCAATGACATATGGGTCAAAGAATAAATTAAACAGGAATTCAAAAAATT
This sequence comes from Cynocephalus volans, assembly GCF_027409185.1. Lineage (NCBI taxonomy): Eukaryota > Metazoa > Chordata > Mammalia > Dermoptera > Cynocephalidae > Cynocephalus > Cynocephalus volans. The sequence continues at coordinate 166,459,753 of NC_084463.1, forward strand.
TCTTGAAACTAATGAAAATAATGAGACATCATACCAAAACCTGTGGGATCCTGAAAAAGCAGTACTAAGGGGGAAATTTATTGCATTAAATGCTTACTTCAGAAGAATGGAAAGATGGCAAGTAAACAACCTAATACTTCACCTTAAGGAACTAGAAAAACAAGAACAATCCAAACCCAAAGTAACAGATGGAAAGAAATCATTAAAATCAGAGCAGAACTAAATGAAACAGAAACCCCAAAAATGATACAAAAGATCAATGAAACAAAAAGTTGTTTTTTTTTTTTGAAAGGATAAATAAAATTGACAAACCTTTAGCAAGGCTAACTAAGAAGAGAGAAGACCCAAATAACAAAAATTAAAAACGTGATATTACAACTGATACCTCAGAAATACAAGGAATCATTAGAGTCTACTATAAACTATATGCCAACAAATTTGAAAATCTGTAGGAAATGGATAAATTTCTGGACACATACAAACTATCAAAATTGAGCCAAGAAGATATAGAAAATCTGATCAGACCAATAACAATAAGAGATTGAAGCTGTTACCAGAAAGCCCCCAACAAAGAAAAGCCCAGGACCGGACAGGTTCACTGCAGAGTTCTACCAAACCTTCAGAGAGGAACTGATACCAGTTCTCTATAAACTATTCCAAAAGATTGAAACAGGCCATTCTCCCAAACTCATTCTATGAGGTAAAAATCACCCTGAGACCAAAACCAAAGATACATCAAAAATAGAAGACTACAGGCCAATATCCTTGATGAATATAGATGCAGAAATCCTCAATAAAATACCAGCTAACAGAATACAGCAACACACACACAAAATTATATACCATGATCAAGTGGGATTCATCCCAGGGACACAAGTTTGGTTCAACATACAGAAATCAATGAATGTGATACACCACATCAATAAAAGCAAAGACAAAAACCATATGATCATCTCTATAGACACTGAAAAAGCATTTGACAAAATTCAACATTCGTTCATGATAAAGACTCTCTACAAGTTAGGTATAGATGGAAAATATCTCAACACAATTAAAGCCATATATAGTAAGCTCACTGCCAGTATCATGCTGAATGGAGAAAAGCTGAAAGCTTTTCTCTTAAGAACAGGAACTAGACAAGGATGCCCATTCTCACCACTCCTATTCAACATAGTGTTGGCAGTATTAGAGCAATCAGAGAAGAGGAGGAAATAAAGAGCATCCAGACTGGAAAAAATGAAGTCAAACTCCCTGTTTGTGGATGATATGATCCTATATATTGGTCATCCTAAATCCTCTACAAAAAAACTCTTAGAGTTGATAAATGATTTCAGCAAAGTTGCAGGATACAAAATCAACACACACAAAATCAGTAGCATTTCTATATTCCCAACAGTGAACATGAAGAAAAAAAAAAAATCAAGAAAGCTAGCCCATTTACAATAGCCACCAAAAAAATATTTAGTAATAAAGTTAACCAAGGATGTGAAAAATCTCTATGAAGAGAACTACAAACCACTGTTGAGAGAAATTAAAGAGGACACAAGAATATGGAAAGATATCCCATGCTCTTGGATCAGAAGAATTAACATTGTGAAAATGTCCATACTACCCAAAGTGATCTACAGATTCAATGCAATTCCCATCAAAATTCCAATGACATTTTTCTCAGAAATGGAAAAAATTATCCAGACATTTATATGCAGTTACAAAAGACCATGCATAGCCAAAGCAATCCAGAGCAATAAAATAAAAAATAAAAATAAAACTAGAGGCATAACACTACCTGACTTTAAACTATATTACAAAGCTATAATAACCAAAACAGCATGGTACTGGCATAAAAACAGACACATGGATCAATGGAATAGAATAGAGAACCCAGATATCAATCCATACACCTACAGCCACCTGATCTTTGAAAAAGGCACCAAGTCTACACACTGGGGAAAAGATTGCCTCTTCAGCAATTGGTGCTGGGAAAACTGGATATTTATATGTAGGAGAATGAAACTAGACCCATACCTCTCACCATATACTAAAATCAACTCACAATGGATTGAAGAATTAAATATATATCCTGAAACAATAGAACTGCTTAAAGAAAACATAGGGGAAACACTCGAGGAAGTAAGAGTGGGTACGGATTCATGAATATGACCCCAAAAGCATAGTCAACTAAAGGAAAAATAAACAAATGGGATTATATTAAATGAAAAAGCTTCTGCACAGTAAAAGAAACAATCAACAGAGTGAAAAGACAACCAGAGTGGGAGAAAATATTTGTAAAATATACATCTGACAAAGGATTAATATCTAGAACATACGAAGAACTCAAACAACTTTATAGCAAAAAAAATAACCCAATTTAAAAATGGGCAAAGGAGCTGAACAGGCATTTCTCAAAGGAAGGTATATGAATGGTCAATAGCCACATGAAAAAACGTGCAACATCACTCAGCATTTGGGAAATGTGAATCAAAACCACTGTGAGATACCATCTTACTCCAGTTAGGAGGGCTAATATCCAATGACTGAGAATGATAAATGCTGGTGAGGTTGTGGAGAAAAAGGAACTCTCATACACTGTTGGTGGGACTGAAAAATGGTGCAGCCTCTATGGAAAATGGTATGGAGGTTCCTCAAAAAATTACAGATATATCTACCATATGACGCAGCTATTCCAGTGCTGGGAATATACCCAGAGGAATGGAAATCATCATGCCAAAGGGATACCTGCACTCCCATGTTTATTGCAGCACTATTTACAATAGCCAAGAGTTGGAACCAGCCCAAATGTCCATCATCAGATGAGTGGATAAGGAAACTGTGGTATATCTACACAATGTACAACTACTCTGCTATAAAAAAGAATGAAATACTACCATTCGCAACAACATGAATGGACTTAGAGAAAATTATATTAAGTGAAACATGTCAGGCACAGAAAGAGAAATACTACATGTTCTCATTTGTGGAAGCTAAAAATAAATAAATGAATATACAAACAAAGGGTGGGGGAGGGAAGAAGACACAACAATCACAACAATTCCTTGAACTTGTTAAGACGAATGAACAGATATTATGTAGTCGGGGGGAGGCGAGGGGAGGGGGGAAAGAGGAATGGGTAAAGGGACACGAAAATCAACTATAACGTATATTGAGAAGTTAAAAAAATAAAATCATTTAGGGTAGTACACAGAAGTGGCAGGAAGTGTAAAGAAGATACATTTATGACTTAAATTTGGGGAGCCTTTGTTATTTATGTCATGCCCTCCTTGTTTCACAAGTGGAAAAATTAGGCTAGGAAAGGAAAATTATTTAACCTAGAGTTATAGAGAGAATTGGTGGCAGGGCTGGGACTGGGCTACTGTCTCTACTGTGTCAGTTCAGTGTTTTTAGTTATATTACGTTTCTTAAAACCTCTCCATGTCTAGACACTCAAAAAAAAAAAAAAAAACTATGTTACTATGTTACTAGACACAATGAGGGGAATTTTATAATGGTAAAAGGATTAATTCAATAGGGAGAAATAAAAATTCTTTAAAAAAATTATAAAAATTATAAAGAAATTAAAATTATATGTGTAGCTAACAACAGAGCTCTAAAATACATGAAGCAAAATTCAACAGTAATAGACAATTCGACATTAATAAATGATTCAATAGTAATAGTATTGTTCGAGTCTTTTATATCCTTATTGATTTTCTGCCTTGTTCTATGAATTATTAAGAGTAGGGTATTCAACTATTACCCAACTATTATTGCTGAATGAGATCGTGGGATGTGAGGCTATGTGACACTCTGCTTAACACCCTCCCCTGTTCTGGTGTCAGGAGGCCCAATGTGGAGCCGACTTTTCACCCAGAAAGCAGTGGGATAATATATTCAAAGTGCTAGAAGAAAAAAAAAAAAAGCCAACCAAGAATCCTATATCCAGAAAAACTATCTTTCATAAGAAAGGCAAAATACATTCTCAGATAAAGTCAAAGAATTTATTGTTAGCAGACCCACTGTATAAGAACTACTAGAGGAAATTCTTCAGGCAGAACACAAATGATGACAGACCATACGCAAATTCACACATATAAGATGACAAAGTACACCACACCTGTAAAGGTAATTATGTAGCCATACAGAACAATATAAATGCATATGTCTTCCTTTTTTTCTCTTAATTAACAAGAAATTTATAAAATAATATGTATTTCATTTTAGTGTTGGGCCTATACCATGTATAAATGTAATATACTTGCCAATAACTCAAAGGTTAATAGGAGAAAAGTTGTACTAGGCTAAGGAGATGCCACTTGTTGGTAATGTGAATTTACAAAATATAGAATAAAACATATTATATAAGAAGGTTAATAAAGCAAAAAGTATAAATATATATTTGATCTCCTTTCAGCTTCTTTAACGACATACTATTATATAAGATAATCATTATAAAAGTGCTCTTGGGCTTATAACATATGTAGAAAAATACCAGAAAAGGGGTAAAACTGAATAAAACCATATAGAAATAACTTTTCTATATCTCACTAGAATTAGGTTAATATAAATCTGAAGTTGATTCTGATAAGATATATATGGTAAGTCCTAGAGCAAACACTAAGGGAATAACAATCAAATAGTGAAAAATAAATTTATATTAGAAAATATTAACTTAATCCAAAAGAAATCAGTAAAGGAGAAAGAGAAACATAAGACATAGAGAAAATAAAAAGTAAAATTGCAGACATAAACCCAACTATATCAATAATAACATTAAATGTGAATGAATTAACCAATCTAATCAAAAGCAGAGATTGTCAGACTGGATAAAAGATAAGATCCAACTGCATGCTTTCTTCAGGAGGCACACTTTGGATTCAAAGATACAGACTGAAAATAAGAGGATGGAAACAAATTATGTAAACAGCAACCATGAGCAACCTGGAGTGCTATAATAAAATTAGACAAAGTAGACTTCAAACAAAAAATGTTACTAAAAGGAATGTTTTTAAGTGGTAAAAGGTCAATTTATGTGAACATAAAACAATTATAAACATATATGCACCTAACAATATAGTACAAAAACATATCAAGCAAAAACTAATAGAAATGAACAGAGAAACAGCCAATTCAACAATAACAGTGGAATAATAACCCACTTTAAATAATGTATATAACACGTAGCAAGAAGATCAGCAAGGAATTAGAAGATATGGACAACACCATAAACCAGACCCAACAAATATCTGTAGAACACTCCACAGAACAACCATGGAATATACATTCTTTTTGAGTGCACATAAAACATTATCCAAGGACCATAGTCTAAATCATAAAACAAATCCCAATACGTTTAAAAGAATTGAAATAATAAAAGGTCTTTTTCTGAACACAATGGAATAAAAGTAGAAATCAGTAAAAAAAAAAAAATCAGGAAAACAAATATATGTGGAAATTAAACAATACACTCTTAATAATCAACTGGTCAAAGAAGAATTCACAAGGGAAATTAGAAAATACTTTGAGATAAATTAAAATGAAGACACTACATACCAGAACTTATGGGACACATTCAAAGCACTGCAAAGATGGAATTTTATAGCTGTAAATGCCTACATTTAAAAAGAAAAAAGACCGCAAATCAAAAACCTCAGATCAATAACCTCAAATCAATAACTCTCCACTTTAGGAAACTGAATAAAGAAGAGCAAACCAAACCTAAAAGAAGTGGAAAAATGAAATAATACATATTAGAGTAGAAATAAATGTAATAGAGCATTTAAAAAATAATAGAGTAAGTCAATGAAACCAAAAACTGATTTGAAAAGATCAACAAAGTTAACAGACTTTTGCTAGATTTGTAAGAGAGGGAAGACAGGCAGGGAGAGAGAGGCAAATGTCTGAAAGGGAGGAGGCAAGAGAGATAACTCAAGTTACTAAAATCAGAAATGAAAGAGAAAAAAGAAAAAGAAACGAGAGAGTAAACTATACTACCAATGTCACAGAAATAAAAAGGATTATAAAGAAATGCTATGAACAATTTTATGCCAATATTTCATACAACTTAGATGAAATGGACAAATTTCTAGAAAAATAAAAACTGACTCTGAAATAAATAAATAATCTAAATGGGCCTATAACAAGTAAAGAGATTGACTTAGCAATCAAAACACAAGCCACAAAGAAAAGCCCAGCAGACGGAGACCGAGATGGCTTTGCTGGTCAATTCCAACAAAGATTTAAAGAATTAATACCAATTCTTTACAAACTTTTCCAAAAAAAGAAAAAGAAAAGAAAAGAAGAAAAACTTTCCAACACTTTCTATGAGACCAGTATTACTCTGACACCAAAACCAGTTAAAGACATCACAAGAACAGAAAACTGCACAGGTTTCAATTATAATACACAAACACACAAGAAGAGAAAAGAGACAGACCAACAACGGTTATGCAAAACCCTCATCAAAATACTAGCAAATAAAATCTATCAATGTTTATAGAGGATTATACACTATCACCAAATGGGATTTATTTCAGGAATGCAAGGTTGGATTAACATCTGAAAATCAATTAATATAATACACCATATCAATAGAAAAAAGGACAAAAGCCACATGATTTATGTCTTAATCCATTCAGACTGCTATAACAAAATGCCATAAACTTGGTGGCTTATAAACAACAAATTTACTTCTCATTGTTCTGCAGCCTCAGTTGTCCAACATCAAGGCACTAGCAGATTCAGTGCTTGGTGAGGGCCATTTTCCTGGTGAGATAACTCTTCCTGTGTCCTCATATTATGGAAGGCACAAAGGAGCTCTGAGCTTTATAAGGGCACTAATCCTACTCAAGAGAGCTCCACTTTCATAACTAATCACCTCCCCAAAGTCCTACCTCCTAATACCATCGCATCAGGGGTTAGGATTTCAACATATGAATTGAGGGGGGAACATGAACATTCAGTCTGCAGCAATTATCAATAGAATAAAAAACACAGAAAAGCACTTGATGAAATTTGACACCCTTCTACGTTGGGAAAAAAAAATACTAGGCAAGGAACATCCTCAACCTGATAAAGGGCATTTATTAAAAACCACAGATAATATCATTCTTAATAATAATAGAGTGAATGCTTTTCCTTTAAGATCAGGAACAAGACAAAAAGGTCTGCTCTTTCTATACCTGTTCAACATTGTATTGGAGGTTCTATCCAGGACAGTTATACAAGAAAAGGAAACAAAAGGAATCCAGATTGGACAGAAAGAAGTAAAAATCTCTATTTGCAGATTACATGATCTTGTATATAGAGAATCTCAATGAATCCACTAAAAAACTATCATAATTAATACGCAAGTTCAGCAAGGTTTCAAGAAGCATTGTATTTCTATACACTATCAATAAACAATCTGAGAACGAAATTAAGAAAACAATTCCATTTACAATAACGTCAAAAAAGAACAAAGCATATGGCATGAATGTACTTAATGCCACAGAGCTGTACACTTTAAAATGGTTAAAATGAACAGAACTGAGGTGAACTGAGGTTAGCAGAGGTGAAAAAGGCAAGGAGGTAAAGTAGGAAATGGTAAAGGCCCATGAAAAATGATTATATTACATTATATTGTATAATATCAAGTATACTAATTATCCTGATTTGAGCATTACATTTTGCACACCTGTATTGATATTCAACTCTGTATCCCACAGGTATGTACAATCAACTATGTTTCAATTAAAAAATTGTTAAAATGGTAAACTTTATGTATATTTTACCATTCTAAAAAAGAATAAAATACTTATGAATAAATTTAACAGAAGTGCAAAAGTGATACTCTGAAAAGCACAAAATATTGTTGAAAAAAAATCTTTAAAAAAATGGAAAAATATCCCATGTTCATGGATTGGAAGACTTAATATCATTAAGATGGCAATACTCCCCAAATTGATGTGCAAATTCAACACAATCCTTATCAGAATCTCAGCTGGCTTCTTTGTAAGAATAATAAGCTGATGCTAAAATTCATGTGGAAATGCAAAAGACCCAGAATTTCCAAAACAATCTTGGGGAAAAAAGTGAAGTTAGAGGATTCACACTTCTTGATTTCCAAACTTACTATAAAGTAACAATATTCAAGACAGTGTGCTACTGGCATAAGATAAATAGAGCAAGGGAATAGAATTAGATCTAAAACAAAACAAAACAAAACAAAACAAAAAAAGCCACATACCTATGGTCAATTGATTTTTGACAAGGGCATCAAGAACGTTCAATGGGGAAAGAATAGTCTTTTGGACAACTGGATATCCACATGAAAAAAAATGAAGCTGGACTAATCCCTCACATCATATGTAAAAATTAAGTCGAAATGGATCAAAGACCTAAACATAGTAGGTAAAGCTTATAAAATTCTTAGAAGAAATAGGGGTAAATCTTCATGACCTTGGATTTGGCAAAGGTTCTTTTAAATGTAGCACCAAAAGCACAAACAACAAAAGAAAAAAATAGATATTGGACTTCATCAAAATTAAAAGCTTTTCTGCTTCAAAGGACACTATAAAGAAATGAAAAGACAATCCACGGATGGGAGAGAATATTTGCAAATCATTTACCTGAGAGGGAACTCCCACCTAGAATATATAAAGAACTCTTACAACTCAAAAACAAAAAGATAAATATCACAATTTAAAAAGCGGATGAAGAATCTGAGTACAGACATTCTTCAGCAAAGACATGAGCACGAGTGGTCAAAAGACACGTAAAGATGCTCAGCATCATTAGTGACAGGGAAATGCAAGTCAAAACCACAGTGAGACGCCACCAGCAAGGATTCATAGAAACTGCATCACTGGTATGTTGCTGGTGGGAATGTGAAACAGTGGAAAACTCTAGAAAACAGTTTGGTAGTTTCTTGTTAAACTAAACACACAACTACCATACAGCCCAGCAATTGCACTCTTGGGCTTTTATTCCACAGAAATGAAACCTAACATTTATGTAAAAACCAATACCTAAATGTTCATACCAGCTTCTATTACTGTATTAGTTTCCTATTTCTAAGTTATCCTATTGATAACTTATTCCTAATAAGTTATCACAACTTAGTGGCTTAAAACTACACAAATGTATTTTTTTACAGTCTTAAAAGCCAAAACTCTAAACAGAGTCTGCAGGGACGACAAATCAAGGTGTCAGCAGGGCTGGTTCGTCCCGGGGCTCTGGGCGGCATCCACTTCCTTGCCTTTCCGTACTTCTGGAAGCTGCCTGCTCTCCTTGGCTCATGATGCCCTCCTCACATCACATCGCTTTCTCCCCTCCTTCCGTGGTCACATAACCTTCTTGCACGTCTATAATCAAATCTCCTTCCGCCTCCCTCTTATAGGGACACTTGTGATTACACTGGGCTCACCCAGATAATCCAGGATAACTTCCCCATCTCAAGATTCTTGATTTAAACACATCTGCAGAGTCCCCTTTGCCCTATAAGGTGACAGTCACAGGTTCTAGGAATCAGGACCTGGATGCTTTGGGGGCCATTATTTAGTCTACCACAGTCTGTAACAGCCACAAACTGAGATCAACCCAGATGTCCTTGGATGAGCAAGTGGTTCAATAAACTGAGGTGCATCCATAACATTGAATTCTACTTGGCAATAAAGTTGAATAAATTATTGATATACAAGACAACTTTGATGAACCTCCAGAGAATTATGCTGAGTCAAAAGAGCCAATTTCCAAAATATCATGTACCATGTGATTCCATTCATATAACTTTCTTGAAAAAACAAAATTATAGAATCAGAGAACAGATTAGTGGTTACCAAGGAGTAGGGAGGGGTGTGGTGGGAGGAAAGTGGGTGTGGCTATAAAAGGGCCCACACCAGGGATCCCAGGGGTAATGGAAACATTCTGGACCTTGACTGTATCAATGTCAACATCCTGGTTATCATACTGTACTATAGTTTTAGAAGATGTTACCATTGGAGAAATGAAGGGTGCATGGGAACTCTCTCTGTACTATTTCTTAGAATTGCATGTGAATGTCTAAAAAGTTTAATTTTTAAAAATGAGCAAAGGATCTGAAGAGACATTTTGTTAAAGATAAATAACTAGCCAATAAACACATGGACAAATGCTCAGCCTCGTTAGACAATAGGAAAACGCAGAAGACCTCAGTGTGATAACAGCCTTCTAGCTGGATAGTATCCCTTTCAGGAATTTTATGGAGCGGCTGTTGGGTTTTGCAGCTACCATAATAAAGACTGGTTCCAGAATCCATCTAAATCTGGGGAGACTTTTTTTTTTTTTTGACAAATAGCAGGGTGTCTGCATGGCCTGAAAGAAGCTCCCCCCGATTGTTTATCAGTTGCAAGGTAAAATATAGGAACTGTATGGTGGAATGTGGACAGTGTCTCGACTTGGTGATCAAAATAACGTCACCAGTGAGTGGCAGATGACGAAGTGTGTCTCAGGATGAGTTATCCCAAGAAAGCTGAGTTAACTGGAGAAAATCATCACGTCACTTATAGAGTGTTCCAACTGGGAGTACGCAAACCTGGATCTAACCATACAGAAACATCAGACAAACCCTCTAGGAAGTAGCAGGACTGTATCCTTCAAAAATGCCAATGTCATAAAAGACAGAGAGACTGGAATGTTCCAGATTAAAGGAAACTAAAGAGACACAAATAAAGGCAATACTGACCCTGGACTGGATTCTGCATTGGAGGAAGAAAAATGCTTCAAAGGACATTGTTGTATCAACTAACAACACTGGAACACAGGTGTCAGATTAGGTCAAAGGACTGCACCAAGGTTTAATTGCACAGGATGATAACTGTACTGTAGCTTTCAAGGAGGGACCTTTATTTTTAGGAAATTCACAACAAAATGTTTGAGGGCAAAACGCTGTGGAGTATGCAACTTATTCTCAAATGTTTCAGAAAAAAAGTGTTCTGTGAATGCGCATTAGAAAAGGCTTTAATGACAAAGCAAATGAGGCAAAACGGTGACATTAGTGAACTGGTAAATCTTCGTGAAGGGTGCAGGATATTTTATATCTCATTCTTGCAAATTTCTGTACTTCAAAACTACTTCCAAATAGTTTTTTTTAAACAAAACCTGAGGTATCACTTTAGGCAGTGGTTCATAACGGGGGCCAATTTTACCCCACAGGGGACATTCGGCAATATGTGGTGATGGCTTTGGCTGTCATAACTGGGAGGGTGGTGCTGCTGGCACCCTAGTAGAGGCAGGGATGGTGCTGAACATCCAACGATGCCCGGGATGCCCTTCCTCAGCAAAGAATTGTCTGGCACCAAATGTCAACAGTGTCACAGTGGAGGAACCCTGCCCCACATGTCTCACGAGATGGAGAACTGCTCTGTCAACACAGCTGGCATGATGCCAGGAGAGGGGACCCTGCCTGTGAAACGCGAGCTCAGACAGCACTGAAGAAAGCAACCTGGCAATACCCACCAAAATTAATCCTACCCCTAATCCTATGTCAAGGCTTGAGTTGTGTCCCCCCCAAAAACTTATAAGTGGAAGCCCTAACCCCTAATACCTAAGAATGTGACTGTGTTTGGAGGTAGGTCCCTCAAAGAGATGATTGTGTTAAAATGAGGCCATTAGGGTGGGCCCTAATACTGACTGGTGCCCTTATAAAAGGAAATTTGGACACACACACAGACACAGCAGGGGTGCGTGTGCACAGAGAAAAGACCACGTGAGGACACGGGGAGGAGGCAGCCATCTACAAGCCAAGCAGAGAGGCCTCAGGAGACGCCAGCCCTGCAGCACCTTGCTCTTGGACTTCCAGCCTCCAGAATTGTGAGAAATAAATTTCCGTTGTTTAAGCCACACAGTCTATAATATTTTATTACGGCAGCCCTAGCAAACTAATACATTCTGGAAATTTATTGCACAGAAATAGAAGTACCTGGATACAGAAATGTAGGTTCAAGAGAAGTTTTTAGAAAATTGGCCAAAACCTGAAGCAAAGTGGATTTCTAGCAATAGAGAACATCATGGTACATACTCACCAGGGGGAATTAAGCAGGGATTACACATTTTAGAATGAAATTGAATTGAAACAGAAATAAAATTGAATTAGAAATAGAGTTGAATTGAAATACAAGTGTACTTCAAAAGTTTGTGCAGAAATAGAATTAAAAGGTAATATGACTCTTTCCATGAACTTTCTGAAGTGCCCTCATAGAACTGAAATACAAGTAGAGCCGTTCCAGCATCCGTGGGGAAGTTTTACCACATACAACTGAACGAGGAGAGCAAGACATAGGAAAGTGTGCCTGTGACCGCACGTGTTCAGCAAACAATGATAACCCCATCATGTTGTGTGTATTTTCTTTGGTCGCATATTATATAAGCACTGTGGAAGACATGAGCCAACAGGCCCCAGATTATCCACATATGTAACAGAGGGGGAAAGAGCAAACATAATGGAAAAAGGACCGTACTAAAACATATGCATTATAAATGTCTAAAGTTGGAAATGAGAATATTAGAAAGTAACAGAATTTTAAGAAAGCTTAAAAGAAAGAACAGCCCCCAGATTCATGGTGCGAGGAGTCAGGTGGAGTACAGGGCAGCAGGGGAGAGAGGGTCTGGTACTGATGGAGCCTGGGGTCACATCAGCAGGAGACAGACCCCAGAGTGCTTGCTGCCCATAGGCCCTGGATAGCACTTACATGTTCTAACTCAGTCAGCACAACAATCCTGGGAGCAGGCACGATTAGGATCCTAATTTCACAGATGTGTAAACCAAGGCATAGAGAAGGCAGTAAGTAGCTTGCCCAGGGTCACACAGGAGCAAGTGGCAGAGCTGGGCTGTGGCCCCAGGAAGGTTAGGGAAGGTTGGCTATAGGCTATGCTCCAAACCACTCCATGAATCTTCTGCTTGACTTCTAGAAACATAATTGTAAAGGAAGGATTTAATTTTCCTGTTTCAGATTTAGGCAGATGCATTATATTAAAAAAAGAAAAGCAGAGGCAGAGCAGATCTCAACAATGCAATAATTATACACGTGTGTGTACAGGTGTGTATAATCCATCTCTATACATGTTTTATCTGTGTATGCAAATAAACTTTGTGTCCTACAAACAGAGAAGATACCTTCTTAACTTAGGTCCATGGAATAAAATTATTCTTTACAAAAATAATGATCTTATTTTTATACTTTGACACACAGAAAATCTTCACTTAAAAAAGTAGAGATTTCACAGGCTGCATCCTTTCACTGTAAGCCTATTAAATTAGAAATAAATAACAGTGATAAAAATTTACTGCTTAAAAATTAAGAAAACATTTCTTAAAAGAACTCTAGATTAAAGAGAAAAATCAAAACACAAAATGCAAACTACCAAGAAAGCAATGAAAAGGAACATATTTCATACTAAGATCTACGTGTCACAGCTAAAGCTTCAATCAGAGGAAAATTTATAATCTTTAAGATGCCTTTTAGCAGGCAGACTTTAAATAAAGGAGTTAAGTATTACTCTTAATTTAGTAAAAAAATAGAGCAAAATAAAGTTAACCAGGAGGAGGGAATTAATAGATATAAAAGCCCAACTTGATGAAATAGAAAACAAAAATAGCACAAAAGTAGTTTCCTAAGATAATAAACATATAATAAATAAAATGTAATAGATAAATATCTTATGAGCTTGTTAAGAAAAAAGGAAGAAAACTATAAAAGCTCAGGCAACGACAGCAACAAAAGAGATGACAGATAGAGAAGAACATGGAACTACTAAAGAAAGAAATTAGTTGCTACCAAGTGTCAACACAATTAAACCCTTGAGGAAACTGAACAGCAATGAATAAATTATCCCAAAAGATGCAGTAAACTAATTTAGAGCAAATTACTATGGAGCAGACTAAAAAGAGATTAAAGATCTGCTTGAAAACATGTATCAGGCCCAGATGGTTTTACAACTTAATTCTATTTAACTTTGAAGAGAAGATAATTCCAATGTTTCTCAAACTGTTCCAGGACACAGAACAAGGCAGACAGATCCCTGTTTTGTAAACCACTGTATCTGTACGTGCATGATGGTAGACTTCATACTCCTCTGACCTTGAGGTACTGTGATTTCCAGGATCAGGAATCGGGGATGTCATTCATCAGCGTTGAGAGGGCAGCTTCCAGTTTTAATGGCTATTAAATGGATATAGGATACTTTCTTTAAGCAAACCCCACTGATGGGCATGTCAGTGGTTCACAATCTTTTGCTATGTAACAATTGAAGAAATCAACATCCTGATGATGGGCATTTTTGCACATGTAGTATAGTGTAATACACGTGTAAAATCAATTTCTACAAGGGTTGAAGGGCATATGCACCTTTAATTTTGACTGAAATTGTCTTATTTGTCCCTGTGGAGGTATATCAATTTATTCTTCCAACGTCAATGACTGAGGCTGGGTTCTGTGTTCATTTGCCCATAGACTACTACAGAACTCCTCGATATTTAGTAATCAGATAAGCAAAAATAAAAATTAAAAAAATCCCATTGCGTTAATTTGCATTTCTCTTATCATAATTGAGGTTGTCCAGGACCTTTTCATCCGTAATAATCACTGGCATTTCCTTTTCTGTGAACGGTCTTTATATTCTTTATCTTTTTGAGTTATGAAAACTTATTAATATTTTGATGACATTAGCTCTATACGATATGAGTGGCAACAATTTTCCTCAGGTTATCATTCCAAAAAATTATTTTTGGTTTTTTTTTTTTTACCACCACAAATGTTTTTATTTTATATATTCTTTAAATAGCTTTATTGAGGGATAACTGACATTTCATAAACTGCACGTCTACAGCATACATTTGGTAACTTTTGACACATGATGAAACCATCACAATTAAAATAATAGACACGGCCACTGCCCCAAAGCTTCTTGGTGCCTTGTACTTCCCTCCTACCACTGACTCGTCACTCTGGATTAGTCTTAATTTTCTAGATGTTTATGTAAATAGAATAAGACAGTAGGAACTTTTTGTGGTCTGGCTTCACTCACCCTCACTATTTTGCAATTCATCCATGCCTGTGTGTATCAACAGCTAATTCCTTTGTATTTCTGGGTAGTATTCCACTGTAGGAATATCACAATTTTGAAAAAAATCTATTCAGATGTTCATGGGAATTTGGGTATTTCCAGTCTTCATCAAACAGCTCGGACTATTCCATGCATAAGAGCTGTGGACTTTGGATTTTGCATTCTTACCAGGTCCTCCACTTCCTCACCAACATGTGGTATCATCAATCTCCTTAATTTTAGACAATAATTTTGTTTTTATCTCGTTGTGGTTTTAATTTTCATTCCTGTAGTAACTAATGATATTAAGCATCTTCTTACGTTCTTATCTATATATCTTTTTTTGTCAAGTGTCTGTTTAAATCTTTTGCCCATTTTTGTGATTTCTTATTTGTCTTATTATCCAATTTTAAATGTCCCTCACATATTCTGGATACAAGTCCTTTATCAGATAAATGATTTGAAAATATTTTCTCCCAATGTCTGGTTTGTCTTTTCCTTTTCTTAATAGTGTATTTCAAAGAGAATGTTTTAATTTTGGTAAGTCCAGTTGGATCAATTTGTTCCTATTATGGCTTGTGCTTTTGGTGTCAGTTCTAAGAAATCTGTAATTATCCCAGGGTCACAAAGATTTTTCCTATGTTTTCTCTGATAAATTTCCTAATTTTAGGCATTGAATTGAATTCTATGACAAACTTTGAGTTAATTTTTGTATATGATGTGGATCCGAGTTGGGGGTGTTTTGTGGCATACGGATATTCAATTGTGTCAAGATTATTTGTTGAAAAGATTCTTTTCTCTACCTAAAACTCATCTGTTTATAAATGTGCATGTCTATTTGGACTCTCTATTCTGCTCCAGTGCTCTGTTTGCTGATCTTTACGCTAACACCCACCCTGGTGTTAATCTCCAACATTGTTGTTCATTTTCAAAGTTGTTTTGGGTATTCTTGGCCATTTGCATGCGAGGATTTTGACTGGTAATTATGATGAATTTAGAGATCAATACTGAGTCCTGTGATGCATGCACGTGGTATATACTTCTCCATTTATGTAGATATTCTTTAATTTTCTTTAGCAAAGTTTTATAGTCTCCAGAGTACATCTCTCATTTTTTGTCAGAATAATCTCTAAGTATTTCATGTTTTTATGCTGTGTTATTTTAAAAATTTTAATTTCAGGTTATTTGCTGCTAGAATATAGAAATAGATTTGCTTTTTGCATATTGATCTTGTATCTGCTATGTTGCTAAACTCCCATATTAGTTTTAGTGGTTATCTTGTACATTCATCAAATTTTCTATGTAGATAATTAAATCATCTGCGAATAAAGGCAGTTTTACTTCTTTTCCAACCTGGATGTTTAATATTTCTTTTTCTTGAAATGATCTCCAGTAAGTAGAAGTGTCTGGTAAAAGCAGACATTCACGTTGTGTATCTGATATTAGAGGGAAAGCACTCAGTGTTTCTTCATTAAGTATGTTAACTGTAGGGTTTTTGGTCAATAATCTGTATCAGGTTGAGGAAGCCCCTTTCTATTTGCTAAAAGATATTACAATGAATGGCTGTTGGATTTTGTCAAATGCTTTTTCTGCATCTATTGAGATGACCATATGGCTTTTCCTTTGTCATTTGTTAATGTGGCTCATTACACTGACTAATTTTTAAAAGTCAAACTAACCCGGCATTCCTGAATCCTAGTCAGTCCTTTTAAGATAATGTTGGATTTGATTTGCTCAACTTTTGCTTAGAATTTTTGCATTTATGTTCACGAGGGAAGCTTATCTACAGCTTTCTTTTCTTGTAATGTCTTTGGCTGGTTTTCGTGTGAGGATAATGCTGACCTCAGCATTTGAAAATATACTCTCCTTTTCAATTTTCTAGAAAATGTTGTCTAGAATTGATTTTATTTTTTCTTAAATGTATGGCATGGATTCACCAGCGAAGCCATATGATCTTGAAGTACTCTTTGGGGAATATTTTTAACTACAACTTCAATTTTATTAACAGATAGAAAGATATTCAGATTATGTATTTCTCTAGTAGTTTATATCTTTCAAGAAATTTGCCCATTCCCTCCGCGATGTTGAATTGGGTAGCAAAGAGTTGGGAAGACAGTGAGGAGGATACTGCAATGTTCTCAGTGAATGCAGCGAAGGCCCAGAAGAGAAGCAAAGCCACGGTGGAAGAAGGTGGGCAGAGTGGGAGGCAGTGGAGGGCCTACGAGAAGGTTCTGACCCAGGAGCTCAGCATGCTTGGGCAGCAGACGCAGCTTCTCCTCCAGCCCCGCCATACCCCCACACACCACTCAATGAGTCACAGGCCCCCAGCCTAAAAGACCTGGGGGCCACTTCCCCAGGACCCTGAGGCTGGTCACCAGAAGTTATCATCCAAAGTCCTCTCCAGAGCCCAGGATAACATCACACCTGAGACCCACAGCCAGGAGGGTACCTGGGAGCCTGCTCATGTCCCAAACAAGTACTTTGTCCTTCGATCCAGGTGAGACCAAGTCAGCACTGCTGGGTCAGACCTGGAAGTCACAGACTCCCTACTCTGGTTCCCCTGCCACCTGGTGCTGGACAGCACCCTTGGTGGTCTCCAGTGCCAGTCCTTGGACCACCTGCTGCATGTAGCCAGAGGGGCTTGTTACCTGGGCCTCCCCATAGCCGTCATGACCCAAAATCTCGAGGAGTGGACCTGTGCGTCTGTGTTAGAAGTGTCACTGCCAGGATCTCTGCCAAGGGGGAGCTCCTGGCTTCCCCTGTCAGGGACAGCTCTGCCTGGCACAAAGATGAGGACTTCTGTTTGTGGCAATAAGTGGACCATCTCCCTGCAAGTCTCCAAACAGCCTTGATAAAACAGAGTGATTTTCCTTTTGCGTGCACAGCTGAGTTCACCCAACAGGGAGGGAATCCCTGAGGGCCGAGAACAATGCACTTGCAGCAAAGCAAACAGCTCGTGGGGTCCTGGGAGTTTGCCCACCTGAGCAACCACATTGTGGACTTTAAAAGCCCCCCAGGGAGAAGAGGCAGGACCTGGAACCAGCACAGGGCAAGGAGTGGTAATTGAGATGCCTGCATGTAAAACTAGCCCTGGAAAGGTGGCACGAATGGTGAGATGTAGACCAAAACCAAACAAATGAAACAAATGAAGCAAAATAACAGCAAACAAAGAAAACAAACCTGTGCATTGGCAAAGGGAGGAAATAAAAATGGAAATTCATTTGTCTTGGCCTGTTTTCCTGGAGTGTAAAATAAAAAGTCTCCTCTCTATATGTATAACTTAGGTTTGCTCTCACAAGAGACTGGGTTTTCCATTCATACTGCACGGGTTGTCTAGAAAATCCTATATCTATAAAGACCAAAAGGTCCTGGATTGGTTCACTGGGTCAAACTCTACAAGCAAAGGTACCATTTCTCCAGAGGCATGTGCCCTCAAATAGCATACCCAGGAACCCCACAGACAAAAACCACCACCAATCACAAGGTCATATTCTAAACTTACAGACCCACAAGGAAACAGGCCACCATGAGCAAGTCAGGAGAAACCACAGTGAACAGAATTAGACTGCAAGAACTGCAGATGATGAGGTTATAGGATAGAGGCTATAACACAGGCATGTTCAAATGCCTTAAAAATTCAAAGTTGTAATGTAAAATATGAGAAAGGTATGAGACACCAAAATCAAGCAGATTAGACCCACACATACGGATATACAGTGTGAAAAAATATGCGGCGATTGCAATTAAAGTCTCAACAGGTGGATAAAGCAGTGGATTAGACACGTCTGAAGTGTTAGTCGACTGGACAGAAAATGCTGCAGATGCAGCACCGTGAGACAGAGATGGAAGGTGAAAGAGACAGCCAAGGACAGAATGCGATGTTCAGAAGTTTCCAGGAGAGATCGGAGCCACAGGAGGCAATATTATAGGACATAATGATGCTGACTTTCAACACTTGATGAAAGACATAAATGCTCTGATCCAAGAATCACAATAAACTGTTGGCAGGAGAAAGGAAAATAATCTAACACACCCTGCTAAACTGTCGTGAAATTACTAAACACCCAAGTCAAAGGAAAGGTTTTCAAAGGCATCAGAGGTGGAAAGGGTCACCTACGAAGGAATATCAGTTAGCTTGACTGTCCACAAGAGGCAGGGGACAGTGGTATCAGATCTCATGAGTGTCCAGAAAAATCCATCTATCAGCCTGCGACTCCTTCCCCCGCTAAACCAGCATCCGAGAGCAAAGACAAAAAAGAAAAAAAAAATTCAGAAAGGGACTGAAGTTTACCATCAGTAGAACCTTGTGGACTGAGGAAGAGGGAAATTAAATCCAAAACGTGAGACAGAAAACTGGCAAATCTGTGAGAATGTAAGTGCCGGATTGCATGCCACAGTAACAGTACGAATGACGCGTTCAGAGAACCGTGTGCAAAGGCAGAACCAAGCACTGGGCTTCAGTGGCCTGTGAGATGGCAGGGGCGACAGGATTGAGACCACCCAGACCCCATGGGGTTCAGGAGATGGGCTGCCCGCAGATCGCGACTGGTGTAGTGCTGGAGACAGAGCCTTGTAGGGACAGAGCCCTGCAGGGCCCAAGCGGATGCAAGCCAAGGGCTTGGCCTGGAAATGTGGCAGGTGGCAGGCGGGCACCAGGCTCTGGGACGAGCTTGGGCTCGATCCACACCCTAGGCCCGAGTGCACATGACGCATATGACACGTTCCTCTGCAGAGTGGGGATGTGGAACTTCGAGGCGGCCTTCTCTGGACTTTATTATTTGTCTGCAGTGTTCTTGGATGAAAATAAAGCAAAAACATACCATCTCGAGCTCCGTTTTGCCCTGAGTTGGGACACGGCAGGGTACCGCGCTACAGATCTACCTCTGACTGTTACTGGCTCCTCTCCCCCTCAGGCCCTGCACGACTGGCCACCATAATGTCCTGCCCAACTCCCGCATCTGTACCGGAGGGGGCAGGGGGACATACGAAGCCCAAAGCTGGCCCATGCCACGCTGGATGGGGCCTCCCTGGTGATGTCCGAGGTGGGTGGACTTCCTCATCTGCCCACTGGACATCTGCAGGCGCCCAGCAGCCCCTCATGCCCAAGGCCCTTTGTCACAAATGATGGCACCCAAAGCAGCACCAACATGTGCCGGAAGCCCATGTGGACCAGGTGCTCTTCTATGCTTTTACGTAGGTGGGCAACACCGACCCCCATGTTACAAATTAGGAAACCACATGACGTTCCCAGGTCACCCGGAGAACATGTGGAGACCTGCAGAGGTGCAGCTGTGTCCCCACACTGTGGCCTAAGCTGCTCCTGCCGCTTGTAATGCCCTGCCTCTCGCAATGCCCTGCCTCTCCTTCCTCAGCCAGTTCTTCAGCCCTAATGTCACCTCCTCCAAGAAGCCTTCCCGGGTCAGACCAAACCAAGCCAGGTGCCCATCCCTTGGCAGCTCACACATGGGCCCCTTACTGCCTCATCCACCTTCCTCCTGGGATGGCGAGGGAAATCCCCAGCCCCTGCCAATGGGGGCCTCACCCAGGCCCCACACAGAGCAGGCCCTGGTGAATAGGCGCTGATGAACCAGGACAGAACAAGCCCTGAGTGACTGGAACCTGCGAGAGGCTGGAAGCTACTGGAAGATGGGAGAAGGCTCCAGCTGACTGCACCATCCCTCACCATGCGTGAGATCCCGGTCACAATAGTTTCACTGGAAACAGGGGGTTACCTCAGGAGATACAGTGGCTTAGAAAAGGGCCTGGAACCCATGGACAGGAATAGGCAGCCCTGCCTGCGACACCTGGGCCTGAGGGTCATAGGACAGAAGCCCAGACTGACACGGAGAAAAGCTGCAGAGATGGGGGAGAAGCAGTAAGAGACAATGGGTCTCAGCCCAAGCAAATGCCTGTTTAAAGCACGGTTCCCCAAAATCATGTCAGAATTCCTGAAGACCAGCAGGTGGAAAAGGCCTGTGATGACTGGCATGTTCAGGTGGGTGCCCTGTGCCAAGGTCAGGTTGACTGCTGCCTACCCTGCCCAGAACATGCAGGCCGGACGAAGGCTGAGCACTGGCCTTGGCTTTGGGGTAGGATTCGGTATGGCTGCTCGTACCCCACCTCATGGGAGCAGGGGCTGAGGCTTTCCCAGTGGCGGTGTCTGCCCTGGGATGAGCACCCCTTTCTCGCCAGGCCATGATGACTTGGGAGCATCAGGTAACCCATGGGGGCGGGGCCGCTGTGTGTCCCTGGGGACCAGGCCAACAGCACAGGCTCCAGAAATCCCATGGCTCCGGGCTGGGCTGACTTATCACGTTAGCAGGAAAGAAAAACTCCTCCTTGTGGGAGCATTCCACAAAAGGCGCCTGACTTTCTCTGCACTTGAAGCTCATTAACATTCCGCAGACATCGCTAGCAACTTAATAACACTAAACAGGCTGAATGGACAGCATCGATTCAGGCTGCCCCGTATTCAGTGGACAGCGAGTGGCCTTCTCTGCAGGCGCACGGGCTGCATCCCCAGCCGCCTCTGGGCCCACCCAGCCTGCCCATTAGCATTCACAGAAAGTCTCCATTTGCATCGAGACAATGGCCCTACCCCTGAATCTGGAGCTGCGGGGCACCGGGCACTGGTTGGCACAATTGCCTTTGTGCCCACTTCAGTGGGCAGGCAGGGAGCACATCCCAGGGGCTCAGCAAGATGTGGCCGGGCCCCGGGCAAATCCTGATGGCATGTGATAAGGCCACTGGGACCCTGGCACAGAGGGGAGTGGATGCCCAGGTCTGGCTTTGCCCGGTGACTCCCAAATAGGATGCCCAGAACATCCTCAAGGGGCAGAGAACAGCGACAGCCCCTTTCCAGAACACTCCCATCTTTCTGCCAAGTTGCAGCAGTGGGGACAGTGACCAGAGGCAGAACATAGGGTGGCCACTCTTGAACAAGCTTCAGCTGGGTAGGCCAGGGATCCAGCACCAGTGAGCACACAGGGTCAGGAATAATGTGGGTTTGTCACCCTCTGCCATGCCTGAGATGGTGGCACTGTCCTCACAACTGCCAATAAGCTGGAATATTCTGATCAGTTCCAGAACATTCTGGCGGATCCCTGGCACTGGGAAGAGGTCTGAGAGGGGAGGGAAGGGTACAGAAATGACAGAAGAGCAAAGGGGCATGGTGTCAAGGCTAGTGACTGCTGCAGCACACATAGGGCTAGCTCTGGGCCCCCAGGCCCCACCCCACCTGGGATGGAGGTCAACATGTATGGACTGCCTCCTTTCTTCTGGGCATGGGGCCCTGGCCACACGGCATGACTGAGGCAGGGTCTGGCCACCAAGAGCCCAGAGTCCAGAGCAGCAGTGTCCAGCCACCCATGGGACTCGGCCAAGTGAAGCCTTCCTGGGGGCATGTAGGATAGGCACTGAGGGGAAATGGGAGGACAGGCCCTTCCAGGACTCCTTGGGGTAGGCCTGACCCTTTGAGTCATGGGGGGAAGCAGGGATAGGACTTGGACGGGTGGAAACTAGGCCAGCAGGAGCCAAAGCGAGGCCCTGGAACCTGATGTCCATGCAGACAGCAGCAGGCGGTCACGGGGCAGTGGGTCCCTAAACACTGGTGCCCTTGGCCCCAACTCCCACCTCTCCATCCAGAAGATGAGGCTCTCCCAGGCTTGGGATAGCAAGGCCACTGCCTCCCTCGTAGCACAAACTAGCGCTTCTTCCTGGGGCTGTGCTAGCGAAGTGTTTTCAGAATAGGTGCCCCCTGCCATCCCAGGGGGACCGTGCCCTGGGACAGGGCTTTTATGAATATTTGCCAGAACCTCTCGCTAGTGATGTGGCACCAGCATTCAGTAAATGCTGTCTCTGCATCAGAACACAGACCCCACCATGTCTGCCTCAGAGGAAGTGGCCGGCGGGCAGTGAGAGGTACCCTGGAGAGAGTATGTTCTCTCCTAGGAAGACAGGGCCCACACCCCAGTCCTGGTGGCAGCACAGCTAGTTCAAACACCCCACTCTGGCCCCAGAGGAAAGAAAAAGGCAGAACCATGTAAATTTGTTTTTAAGAGAACTGCTAAAGAATTCAGCCATCGGGGATCACACTCCCCGAGAAGTGGACACTGAGGTCATGAGAGAGAAAGTCGGAGCTCATAGGGCGAAGTGGGGTCCCTTTCACCATGGCCACCCCTTCCTACCTTTCGAGGGTTCAGCCACAACCCCGGATCCCCACTCTCCATGTGCAGCCAGGGGACATGAGGTCCCCGGACCTGCACAGACCACAAGGTCGCCCCATTCACAGCCCCATCACATGGAATGTTTCTCGCAAAATCAGGTTCCACAGTAGTGGAAACAGCACATGCGCCGTTGTGACAAGTCCAGATGGCGACTACCGGGGAAGCCTCCTGCACCTGCCCTGCCCCACTGACAGCCCTGGAGCTGAGGGAGGCGCAGTTGGGGGGGAGCAGGGGTCACCCCAGGCCACCTCGCTTATATCTGGTCGGATAGTGGCACTTTTAGGAACAGTGGAAGCTGGTGAGAGTATGTTGGGGTCACACCTAGGTGCTACCACGTGTCAGCTGTGTGGCCTGGAGACATGCTCAGCCTCTTGGGGCCCCCATCCCCACGTCTATTACAGAGCCTCGCTTGTGGCTTCACAGGGGCTAAACCCTCCCCCGGGACGGGGGACGCCTAAACCCCTCCCCCACCCACCAGACCTGCATCAGAGGCTTCTCACCGGAAGCGTCATAGCTGTCGACAGAGAAATGGTCCAGCCTCCGCTCTTCCGGGGGATCGCACGTGATGTGGGGGACCGTGAGCGTCTTTTCTCCGGGGCTCACCCCATTATCCTTGTCCAGTTTGAACTTTTTTTTCTTTACCTAAAAAGCCAGACGATAAGCTGGTGGCTCCTGGGCACCATCTGCGAGGCCCCTTGCTGGCCCCAGAGTGGCTGCCCAGTTCCCTCAGCGTGCACCCTGCCAGAGAACGGGGGGCCTGACCCAGTCACTGCCCCACGAGCTCACAGCCCAGGGTGGATGGCAGCGATGAGGGCTGCGGCCAGGAGAGGATTAAAACCGGTGGGCGAATGGACTGGGGGCCCTCCAGGGCCTCTTGGAGTAGGTCACCTGGAGGAAGGGACGGAGCAGGCTGTTTGGAAACCTGGGAGAACGTCCCAGCAGAGGCAAAGGCTCCAAGGAGGGTGGGCACAGCAATGCCTTCCCAAGATCCTGACTCTGTGACCTTGAGCCCTTGTCCCAGAGCTGGTGTGCCCCCCATCCCCCCACCCGCCATGCCCAGTATGGAAAGCCCAACACCAAGGCCCCCTCAAGAGCCTCCTGCCCACAGCTGGCCGGGATTAGCCCAGCCTGTCCTCAGGTCACTTTCTCCGGACCTCTCATAGCACTGGCCTTGGGGCGGGCAGTGTACACCTCCAAGCCTGGGAAGGTCAGGATGGCAGGGATCCAGAATGGGATGGACATCTCCAGAGCCGGGAGGGTGCTGACACCCTGATGTGGGCTACACTGAGCTCAAACA
Source organism: Cynocephalus volans (assembly GCF_027409185.1). Taxonomy (NCBI): domain Eukaryota; kingdom Metazoa; phylum Chordata; class Mammalia; order Dermoptera; family Cynocephalidae; genus Cynocephalus; species Cynocephalus volans. The sequence goes on from NC_084463.1 coordinate 166,484,329, forward strand.
CGGGCCAAGCGAACCCTGAAGCAGTGCCCACAGCCTCCCCACCTGCTAAAAAGCAGCCCTTGCCCTGGGGCTTCTTACCATGACAGACTTCTTGGACTTGGGGCTGGGGGAGAGCAGCGCGTGGCCCCGGGAGGGCTTCCGGACATAGATCTTCCAGGTGGAGGAGTCGGGGTTCTCAGCAGCGTAGCACCTCCATGCGGTCTGAAATCAGCAGCAGGGACAGGCTGTTACCTATGGAGTCACCTGTGGGGCCGTCGTGGAAGCCACAGGCATCCTCATCCCCCAGGCCCAGGATCCACTTCCCAGCTCCCAGGCCCTCTGCACTAACAGCCAGCTCTGCCCTTTCTGTGCCAGGCATCTCCCTACCACATGCCGTAAATGTTACTTGCAGCTCTGAGACTCAATCCTAACCTACCTGTGGTCCCCTCCATGCATCCTGTCCCCTCCTGCCAACCAGCCCCGAGCCAGGCCTAGAGCACACACAGACACGCAGGGGACTAGAGTTCACCCAGTGAGGAAGGGCTGTGGGAGAGGGGTCACCAGGGGGAGCAGGGCCCCTGGGGCCAGCAGGAGGTGAGACCGAGTGGCCAGGAAGCAGGAGTCCCTCTCAGAAGCCCCCAAGCACCGTCCTGCAGTTGTGGGGAGCCTCTGGTGGCATGTAGGTGGAGTTCTTAAGCCTGCATGCTAGAGAGACCCCATGGCAGCCACCATGGAGGAGACACCACAGGCAGGGGACCCCAGGGGAGGCCGTGCAGTGTCCCAGTGTCCAGGGGGGCAGGCATGGGATGGGAGGGGTTGCTTCGATAAGGACCTGTCACCGCGGGTCATGTGAGCCCAAGAGAGAGGAAGCACTCAGGAAGGTGTCACACCTGGTGGGGTTACTGGGGACAGTGACATGGCAGCCAGTGAGGGGCATTTGCAGCCCTCACCCCTACCTGGTGGCTGGGACAGCCAGGGGAGGCCACCAGCCTGGCCCTCCCGAGGCCCACAGTCCCACACACAGACAGAGCCGCCTCCACATTCCACCACCCAAAGCAGTCTGTGTGCCCCCTCCCCACAAAGCCTGTGCTGCCTGCCCCATGCGTTCCTGTCATCTCCAGCCCCAGTTCTGGTCCCCCCATGGTGAGTGTGACCTCTGAGCAAGTCTGTGTTTGTAGGATGTGACATCAGTGCTCCGTAGGGAAATCAAATGTGGTCCCCTGCTGCGGGCAGTCTGCCCATGCAGGGCCAAGGCTGGTGTTATGGGCCTGATTTATGGTCTCCCCAAAAAGAGAAACTGTGGGGCCATAAAACCAGGCCTGAGCACCAGCCCCTTGGTTCTACAGCTCCTGCTGCTGTTTCCTTTCCATGCGGGCACAACGTCCAGGTCCCAGACAGAAGGGCTTCAGAGGAATGCGGTGGAGACCCCGGCTGAGCCCCAGGCCCTGACAGCCACCCACTCCTCACCCGGGGCCCTGCCTGGGGTAGAAAGCTCAGGAGACTGAGGCCGGAGGGGTGACCCCAGTCAGCCTAGGCCTGTCCAGGTCCCCAGATCTTCCCTGGGGGACATTCATCCCAGGGTGCCCAGAGGGGTCCAACCTGCAGCCACCTCACCTGGCAGAGGGTCCTGTCCACTGGGCTGCCCCACTGCCAAGGCTCACACTCTTGGCCCCTCCCCAGCCACTCCTCGGGGCAGCCCTGGTCCTCAGTCCCCACAGGGGCCAGCCACAAGGACCCTCAGGAGCATGGTTTCCCGATGGCTCCTGTGCCTAAGTCTTTGCATTAAAAGAGCAAACTTTTTCCCCAGGGCCGGCATCACAGAATCAGAACTGGTCGTCTCCGGGCTGAGTGCCACTTGCCTCCCCATCCCCTCTAGAACCTTCCTTTCCCTGTTACTCCCAGGCTCTGCCTTCCCCAGCCTCCTGGCCCTGCGAATCCAGAGGGTGGCCCGCACCGTCCTGTCAGATCACGGGTCCCCAGCCCGAGGGAGGCTGAGCCCCTCAGAGGCAGGGTGCTGCACACGCTGGGCCCTGTCCCCTTGGGGACGGCCATCTGGGAGCCCCTCACCTATTTCCTCCCAGCCCTGGGGTGAGCAAGGTGGTGGTGCAGGAGGAGGGAGACTTGAGGGAGGGAGGGAAACCCTGCAGCTAGCCGGGAGGCGAGGGGCCCACAGCCGACCCCATCCAACCTGACTGCCATGGAGACGGGCGCTGGGTGGAGGGTGGCTGATGGTGACATGCGCACCTGGATGAGCGAGGCCGCGGCTGGGATCTGCCGGTTGAAGTGCTTCTGCCGCTGCTTCTGCTGCACCTTCAAGGCGAACCCAGAGCCGAGGATGCCCTGGGAAAGGAACCAGGCTCACGACCACGTGGCTGCTGCTAGGGGGGCACAGCCCACCTGACCCACTCCCAGGGGCCATCGTGGCGGCTGGGGGTCACCTGTCTGCATATGCCCAGGTGGGGCCCATGGCACTGCACTGGGTGCCAGGAGTGAGAAGATGGCCCATGGCCGAGGAGGAGTGCTGCTGCCACCACCATGCCAGAACCCTTGCCCAGGGGTCGGCAAGCGGCATGCACATATGTCACACACATATACACAACAGATACACACTGACACGGAACACACACATACATGCACAGCACACATGAAATACGCAGATGTACTTATACATGGGACGCACATGCACACATGCACACAAGTGCAAATGTGCATGTGTATACTATATGCATGCCTAACACATATACATGCATGCACACAACACATACCCACACGTACTGTACAGATAAGGCATGTGACTGCGTATACGCAGTGTGCACATACATCTAACATTTGTACAGCACAATGCACAAACACACGCTATGCATATACATGTACACGTTACACACATAATATGTAACACCTACACACACATACAACACATATACACATATCATACATACACACATATCATACATACACACATGTAACTCACATATACATACACCGATATGCACATACAGGAAACTAGAAAAACTTCACCCCTATTCTATGATCTCTGGAAAGGACCCAGAATAAAGCCCCTCCCAGGCCACCATGCAAGGCCACGCCCTCCCTCCCCCGGCACACGGGTTCCGCCTATGCAGTGATGTGCCAGCTGTACTGGGGCCTCCTTCCCTGCAGGGCTGAATGAACAGGCCTGCACCCCACTGCTTCTATGTAAAGCCACACCAGGCCGCCTTCCACACTGGCTACCCCAGTGGGGGGTGGGGAACAGGAGGGCTCGTGGCAGGTGAGCAGGCTGTGGGTGGGGCACCTTTTGGAAGGCGAGTACCATCCTGGCTCTGAATGAGTCACCTCCGAAAGTGGGCCTGCTCACAGAGAGGGACCTGCTGGTGTCCCCAGGGCCCCAGCTGGCCAAGGAGTGGCAGACAGACCCCTGTGGGCACCTACCGCTGGGAGCGCAAAGAACGAGATGGCGAAGACGGAGAAGCAGGAAGCGATAGTCTTCCCGACCCACGTCTGAGGCACCTTATCTCCGTAGCCAATGGTGGTGACCGTGACCTGTCAGCAGGAGGGACAGCAGTCAACAGCTGACAGGCCCAGAGCCTCTGGAGGGCACCTACCCAGCCCACACCACCACCCTGATGGGCCGAGAGGCCAGTGAGAGGCCCCGACCACCCGATGGTCACTGTCCTCTTTTGCCTCCACGTGACCCAGTGAAGGCACCAGGAAGAGAGCAGCAGGAAGCTCAGGTCTCCCACACCCTGAGGGCTGCACACGGCACACAGCCCACCAGGGATGCACCAAGAAAGGAGCAGCCATGGAGGGCCAGGGTGCCAGTGGGACATGCAGGCCGGGAGCCCACCCAACAGATGGCCAGGCACAGCAGCCCAACAGGCCTCCCTGCCCCACCCTCCTGCCACATCTCCGAGGCCACCACCCCTGGACCACTGCTGTGCCAGAAGCTCCCATCGAGGCCAGTTGCAGACAGAAGGCTGGGATGGGCCCGACATCACCCCAGGGCACCAGATGCTTCATTTTTCCTCTTCTGAGAGAAGACGATGCAGCTCGAGCCAACTTCTCGGCGGGAGAGCCACCCATCCCAGGCATGTGCTGGGACGATAGCAGTGAGGGGCTGACCCCCTGGCTCACCTCTGGCTGGCATCTGAGATGTGCTCCCTGGGGTCTGCAGTGTGAGACTGAATGTGACATCTATGTGGGGATCTGAGAGCCCACCCTGGCTGTGTCCAAGCCTGCCATGTTGCCCCTGGAGTCTGGGCCCTCAAGGAGCCAGCTGTGAGCCAGGAGAGGAGGCCCAGCATACCCATGGTCACACGCGTTCCTGCCCAGGCACAATGGGACAACAGGCATGGTGGCCCAGAGCGTCCCTGTGGCTGTGGGGGTCTCTGTAGTCCTGCTCTGGGCTCCCTGCTTTGGAAAACTCAGCTTCTACCCGTCTGGAATCTCCAGTTGAGGCGAGTGATACTCGTCTCTGGCAGGCGCAGGTGGATTTCCCTGCCGAGAACCACACGGAGCCCCCAGTTGATCCCCTGCCCCACAGAGCCAGTGTGGTGGCAGGGGTCCTGGGGAGGCCCATTTAACAGACTCCAACTGAAGGTGCACCACACATGTGCACCACAATCTGTGTATCACACACATGTATGCATCGTGCACACACATGGCACAATGTCATGTGGGAAGGTGGCTGGTGCCCACATCTCAGACTGACAATCTCAGGGCACACTTGGGCTCAGACATCTCACGTACACCCACCCCCCCACACACACCTGGAACATAGCCCAGGTACCTGCAGCTGAAACCAGGCCATCCCAGAGACCATAGGCAAGGAGATGGTAGGCTGGTGGATAAGGGGACTCTCGTGGATCCTGGAGCCCCCTCACCTGCAGGCATCCTCCCCAGAGGGCCTGCACCCCTGTGTGAGGGTCGGGCCACAGCTGCCTCCTCCAGAGGGCCCAGGTACCCTGGAGCAGGGCGACAGCAAAGACAGATCTGGGGCTGCCAACCAGGTGGGGCATCTGAGACTGTGCCCAGCCCTGCCCCTGGGAGCAACACCCACTAGTGACATCACAGCCCAGAGGGGCTCGGCGGCGTGGGGGCCCAGCGTACTCACTGTTCATCTGTCCATCCCACAGATGTTTCCTGAGCCTACAGCAAGTCAGAGAGAGCACAGAAAAGGTGACCCACCAACTGGCCTACCTCGGCCTCGAGCTCAGATGGCCCCGCCAGGCCGGACAACCGCGGGAGAGGAGACTCAGGACCTCTGTCTGCTTCAAACACCGCGGGAGCACAGGTAATCATCCCCTCAGTGCGAACATGCTGTTCCCACGCACTCACCCAGCAACTCCTAGTCACCCCTCAAAACCCTGCAGGGGACTTGGGTGGCCTCTGCTGACCCCCCGAGGCTGCACTTGCCCCTCCACTCTCAGATCCATGGCTGCTTTGCAGATGGGCCATCATGGATCCTCCCAGGAGCCAGACCTCACGGAGATTTGCAGAAATATTCATTTTTCTTTCAATGATATCTTTTGTTTTGGAAAATTTAGTAACTTTTCATAAAATTATTTTATTTATGCAAACATATAATGGGTCTATTATTATTTTAATACATATAGAAGCATTTAAAAAATTTCTCAGTTTTATAAAATATTGATAGGTATAACCCTCCAAAACAAAAGTTCTCTTTCAAGAGCATAAGGGGGTCCTAAGACCAAAAAGTCTGAGTGCGGCTGCCGTCCAGGGAGCGACGGGCAGGGGCCAGGATGCCATCTCCTGGGTCTGAGCAGGCCCCCACACCTGGTCCTGCTGCCTGGCAGGGTGGTGGCCTCGAGCCGCGGCCTGGTGTGTCCGCGTGCAGAGGAGGCCACACGCCCAAAGCCCCAGGACCCCATGTCCTCTGCTCAGACCCGTCCCAGACCCTCCTCGTCAAGTTAACAACGGTCCTTTCGGCCCCTCCGAGGAAGTGGTCCACCCCGCAGAGCTGTTTGTTTTTCCTGAATCCACAGACACAGGCAGCTCAGGAATGGGCCGTTTTATAGTCATGCTCATGTTCGGAACTTGTCCCTAGTGGCGGGCCTTCTAGAATGCAGACCTGCACGTCTCCTGGGCCAACAAATACAGGGAGATGGGACGCGGCCGCTGAAGCTCCTCGCCAGGCGCCGGCCACCAGGCGGCTGCGCGCATGGGCTGCTCCCACGCGGGTGCAGGGACGTGTCATACCAGTGGCAGGAACTGTGGGGGCGGGCGGCTGGGCGGAGGGACCAAGCCCCTCTCGTCCTTCCCGGAGCTGACAGAACGTCTCCGCCACCCCCTTGCTCGTGTGCAGCCCCTGTGCCGCCTTCACTACTGCGCTGCAGGACAGGAGGCATGGGAGAGCCTTCCAGTGCCCCGCGTCCTATCCCGAGAAGCCAGTGCCGGTGTCATCTCATTCCCTCCTTTGCCATGCAGGCTCATGAGGCTGGCCTCCAAGGCAGGACAGAGGGCCAGCCCAGAAGCCCAACCCCAGCTGTGCCTGCAGTGCCCGGCCCTGACCTAGCAGGCCCACTGGAGGTGTGGCGGTCACCTGCCCAGAGGGCAGGGGTGGCCGAGAGCAGCCCCTGAGACAGCCCCAACAGCACTATGCCTGGGTGGCACTTCATTCCACAACCTCATGATGCTGTGACTTAAGAGTCGTCCACACAGGAGGAAAGTGAGGCTGGTGGCACTCACTGTGCCTGTGGTCTTGCTGCTAGTGCGTGGCTGGCACGACCCCATGCTCCACACCGTGGCCACCAGGAAGGCTGGTGAGCAAACGCAAGACTGGCTAAGAGGTCGCTGTGGCCACTGCAGGCCCAGGCCTTGCCCAGCCTCAAGGGACCAGCCTGCCCGGGAGGAGACTCCCATAGAACGAAGCCAGGAAGGGGCAGCAACCAGGATCAGCCACACGACTCGAGGCAGGTGGCAAGGGGACCCCCAGAGCACCCAATGCAGTCACAGCACAACTGAGGACCCAGCCGAGGTGGGGTCCCTGCTTCCTCAGGGAAGCCATGAGCCAAGAGAGCCTCCCCCCACCAGTTCCCCATCCCTGGCCAAGCAGGAAGCTCACCCAGGGTCTCCGAGAGCCCCCTCCTCAGCCTCGGCACCCTCAGCAGGCTGAACAACTGTAGGCTCAAGAGGGGTCATCCCTTCCTGTGGCACAACGGCCATCTCATTGTTTCCAGTGGACTGGGGGACAATGAACTGCTACTGAGTGGGTCCAGCGCCCTGCCCAGCATCCTCACCATGCCAGGCACTCCTGCCGGCTGCCAGCCTGGCTTTGAGGCTCTGAGCCTGGGGTGGAGTTCTCACCCTGTCCATCTGACTGTGTGGCCTCAGGCCAAGCCCCAGCCTGTCTCATGCCTCAGTTTCTCCCTCTGGAGAAGGTGGACGATTACAACACACCCCTCACCAGCTGCCTGTAGGTTAGGGCATGGCACATGGCAAGCCTGTTACCTAGTTTTTACGTGTGGTGTCCCTAAAGTGCTCTGAGGCTGCTTATGGACTTAGAGACTCAAAGTCTAGGGCTTTCCGGCCCTCTGCTAGCTCAACAGTGTGGCTGGCATATGTGTTTGGCAGAGCAAGGCCAGAGCCCCCTGATCTGGGGTGACACTCCCCAGCCCACTTCCTCTTCTCCAAAAGAGATCCTGAGAATTGGGCCCACCCAGATGGGGAAGAGGTGTCTGCAGAGGCAGCCTGGGGACGGAGGCCCCAGAAGGCCCAGGGGAGGCAGGACGTAGTGGTCTTGGGGCCCTGCTGGGCTCAGCCACTCCTGTTCCAAAGGGATGCCCAGCACTGCTGGCTCCTTGTGGGCTGCCTGGGAGGCCCCGGCCCAGCTCGTGGGAAGGGCTGTCAGGAGGACTGCCGCTGCCACGTGGGCCAAGAGAACGAGCTTGCACACTGTGGCAAAGACAGAAGCAGGCACACCCCCAAGATAAACTCGCTCCCTTTCACCAGGGAAATAAATAGAGGCAAATCCATGCAGGCCCCGGCCTTCTAGTCACAGGAGTCTGTCCTCTCACTCACAGAGACCTTGGAGCCCCTGGGTCCGGCCTGGGTGCCCATCCCACATCCTTGCCCCAGTGTGGCTCACAGTCGGCCGGGCACCAGCTGGATGGGGATAAAAAACGCAACCGCACTGCTGAGAAGGCTGCGACCTAGGGGCACCCTCACACCCCATCTGGCGGGCCAGGACCTCTCTGGTTCCTGCCTCCTGGATGAAACCCAGGAGCCCCACCCAGAGGCTGACAGTGCCACCATGAGCACCTCGGCTCCAGCCCGGGCCTGTCCACTCTGCAGCACAGCTGGGCTCAGGGCCCTACATACAGGGGGCACAGGTGTCAGCTCAGACATCACCTCCTCAGTGAGGCCTCACCACTCTCAGGACCGAGGAGGTTCCCCAGGGCCTCACTGGCAGGGGCTCCCTGGAGGCTCTTCCTGTGGCCACCCACAAACCAGCACATGTGCAGACCACAGCTCATGCCACACTTCTAGCCCCCGACCATGACTCCCAGGGAGCCAGACCAGCTGCCCAAGCCCTGCCGTACCCTCAGCGCCCAGCACAGGCCAGGACCACAACCACATGCTGAACAAGGAATCCACGAGTGGTGAAGACCCGGCCTCACTGGGAGGCCCCCATCGTCCTAGTAAAGTATTCACGGCAAAAGGACCTGTTGCCACCTCTGGGATCAGTCCTGAGAGCCCCCCTCTCAGTGAGCCCCACGTCGGCCTGGGGAGGCAGACTGTTGTCTCCCCATTTTGCAGATAGAGCCACTGAGGCACAGAGTGATCACGTGCTATGCCCAGCCCCAGGGCCAGTTTGGTGGTACAGCTGAATGCACGGCCCAGGAAGCCAACTCCATGGCCTGCCCTCCCCGTCTCCACTGCACGGCCCATGACAGCAGCCTGCTTCTGGATCTTTTTTATCCGTTTATGTACCCCTGCTCTGCCACCAGCCACTCGCCCTGCGTAGGCCCTGGGGATGTGGAATCTAAAACACTGGGTCACTGGAGTCCAGGAGGCGAAGCTCTGAGAGGAAGCTGCTGGGGAGTTGGGCAGGGGACAGGCAGGACCCACCTTCGGGACAGGCAGGGCTGAGGAATGTGACTGGACCATGGCAGCCACAAAGCCTTTACTGTGAGTTAGCTTGCCACAAGCCCATCAACAGGTTTCTGGTTTTGGGGAATGCCAAGAGAATGTGCTGGAAACATCCTTCTAAGGTTCGCAGCCAGCCTTTACCGCATCCTTGCTGGGTGCCTGGCACCCAGGTGTTCCATGTATTCACTGACTCACAGCCACCCATGGGATGAGGCACGTGTCCTACACTCATCTCATGGAGGGGCCCAGAGAGGTTGAGTAACCTGCCCAGGACCACACAGCTGGTCGCCCCACCCCCTCCTGTTTCACCGTGTTTCATGATGCTGACTGTTGCTTTTCTCTCGGCTGAAGAGTAACTGAAAAGTTCTGTTACCTGAGACTGGCATGAGCTCACTCCCCGCACACCTAAGAGGAAGCTCGCCACCCTTACTGGGCTGCCACATCCATGTAAGGAATCCCCATGGTGTTGGCCAGTGGGCAGTAAGTACGGGAAGACGGCCCTGCCTAGTGAACTCCTGCCTGTCTTACAAAACCCAGCTGGAAAGGCCCCTCCTCGGGAGAGCTATCTGGCTGGCATCCTACAGACCCTCATGTCTCAGCTGCATAGCACTTCCAGGCTTTGCATGGAGCTCTAGGGAAAGGAAGAGCCCTGGTCTGGGTGGGGGTCCAAGTGCTGGGGTGGGGGCCTGGCCCCGCTGCCCCTTGGTCCATGGAGCCTCCGTTTCCCCATGCTTCAAAGGAGGTCCTGACACCGGCCCCTCCCACTGGGCAGTGCCAACAGGGCTTGCATGTGAATGCCTGGGAGGCCCTGCCCTCACCCAGGACCCCCATTCCAGACCTCAGACCCCTCTGGCCTTGCTCTGCCAGGATGCAGTACAGCCTGGGAGGCAGGAACTTTCCAGAGCTTCCAGGTAAGGAAAACGGGAACAGCAGCTAGACGCTATTTGAAAAGGTGGCTGACATACAGAGACGGGATTCCAGCTTTTTCACTCTAAATTCTAAATTTAGATGCAGTGGGGTAAACAGAGCCCAACAGCCTCCTGTTTTTAGAGACCCCCGGGCGCTAAACAGAGCAGCCCGTGTTTGCAAAAACTGCTTTTCCCTCCACTCAAACTTGAACACAAACAAACGCATTCTGTTTCAAGGGCAAAGAAAAAAGTCTTAAATCCTCCCCAAATGCCTCGGCAGCCAGGCTCAGGCGCCACGCTTGGGGGAACCAGGAGATCACACAAGTGAGTTGGGCGTCCACACCCTGGGGAGGGACGCAGGAGGGGACACTCAGCCATTGAACTGGCTCCTTCCCTAGATGGCTGTGGAAACTGAGGCCCAGCAAGGGGAGGGCTTTCCCAGGAAGCCCACCCAGAATACCCAATGTTCTGGGCTGAATTGTGTCCCCCCAAAATTCATGTCCACTTGGTCCCTCAGAACGTGATCTTATTTTGAAATAGGGTCTTTGAAGATGTGATTAAGGATCTCAAGATGAGACCACCCTGGATTATACTGGTGGATCTTAAATCCAATGACAAGTGTCCTTATAAGAGACAGAAGAGAGATGCAGATGCACAGGAGCGATGTGGCCACAAGCCAAGGACCCCTGGAGCCACCAGAAGCTGCAGGAGACAGGAAGGACCCTCCCCTAAGCCTCTAAAAGGAGTGCGGCCCACCAACACCTGATTTCAGATTTCTGGCCTCTAGAACTATAAAAAATTTCTGTTCTTTTAAGTCAACTAGTTTGTAGGACTGTGCAGCAGCCCCAGGAGGTGAATAGCCTGCAGACCCATGTGCCGCAGGGCAGACGGCTCTGCAGGCACATCTGTGGTTTGCTCCCTCACGTGACCAATACCGGCTGAGCTGAGGACACCTGAGGTTGCCCCTGTGGCCCCTATAGTCCAGGGGGCGAGTGTGGGTCCACACCTGTCCACGTGTACCTCGGCAGCCCTGTTGAGGGGATACCGCATATCGTCTTTGAGCAGCTGGTCTAGGCTGCGAGGACTGTGGGTGGGGGTCTGCAGAGTCTGCACAAGGTCAGGGCAAGCACAGCACAGAGATCGGACAGGCCCGGCCTCCGGGAAGCTGCCCCCACCCATTAGGTGGCCTGTGGCAGCCCCCAACCACGGAGGAGGTCTCCCCACCCCATTGTCCGTCTGCCACAGACACCCAGCCTCGGGGCAGGGCCTCGTCAGCCTGCGGGGCTTCACTACCCTGGTGGCATGAACAAAGCCAGGACACGGGAAAACAACTGCTGCAGGGAGGAGGGGGCAGTTGCAGACGGGCAGACTGGCTTGAAAGCCCTGATCTGGGCTGTACTGTCTTAGATTTCTTGAGTCTTGTTTGTCCGAGAAGCGCCAGGAACACAGCCCATAACTCAAGTCTCAGGGGCCGCTCCCACCCGGACAGCTGCAGGGGCAGCCCTGTGATGAATAGGAGCATTTGCCCCAGAGCCCCAGGCGGCAGGGGGCCCAGGGTGGCCAGGGGCCCTGGCCCGGCAGGAACAATGGCCAGGCCTGGGCGCGGTGACCGAGGCGCAGGCTGCAGCTGACGGCGCGGGCCGGGGCACCAGTGCCAAGCCGGGCACAAAGGGGCCGTGTTCCCGGCCGGCGGGCGGATGTTTGCACAGGTGTGGGGGTGGGAGTGCCGCTGTGCGCGGGCCGGGGCTGGGGAGTAGCCTCCGCTGCCCGCAGCTCCTGTGGCTGGGCAGGCAGGCGGGGCGTCAAGGCTGGCACCCTTCTCAGCCGGCCTGCAGCAGCCACCCACCGCCTTCGCTGTGCCGCCGGCCTCCTGGGAATGCTCCCGGCTCCAGGCAGCCTGTCGCATCCCCCCACTCACCACAGGCAATACCCCTGCCAGGGGGCCAAGCCCTCCTGCCCAAGCCTGCTCCAGCCTGCCACAAGGGGGCCTTCAGGGACACAGGCCCCCCTGGAGGGTGGGCAGAGGCTGTGTCAGCACATCCTTGCCTTCCCTGAGCAGTTTGGCATGCTGGAAGCTTCCAGAAAACACACTGACTCGGCCAATGTCAGGAGCCCCGCTGCATGCCTGGCCTCATGGGGGTTGGGCCAGGGGACTCAGTAAGAGCAGGGCACGTGCCTGCCAGGGCATCACAGGGTGGCTTCCTGCCCCACCTGGTCAAGCTCGGACAGGACCTCTTCTGGTGGCGGGTGGGGAGTCCCTAGAGCAAGCCAGGCCCTTCCTTTCTGGAAGGAGCACTCAGGGACAGACAGTTGGAACCTGACACAGCCAAGGGCCACCAGGGCTGCCTGGCCGCCGAGGCCCTGACTCCCACTGCAATGTCCCTCAGCCTCCCTGCCTCACACGCAGAGCCACCCAGCCACCCCTAGGTGTGACGGCACCTTCCTGGGCCCTGGTGGCCTCTGACAGCTGAGGGGGATGGGATGGGGGAGTGGAGGGAGTGGGGACCTCCTCTCGCACCCACAGTCCAGCCTCAGGCCTGCTGCTCCTATTGGCCACCTGCCTGTTCCCGGCAGAAGCAACCCAAAAGAAAGCCTCGTGCACACACAAAAGCCAGTTTCCGCTGGAGGATTTGAAGGCTGTACAGGCAGCCACCAACTCCTGAAGGGACGCTGGCAACCCGGACCTCCGCCTAATAACACCTTGGCCAGCGTCTGTGATTTGAGCCTTGAGTGATGCGCCCAGGCACCAGTGACAAAGGATGTGGGAGTGCGCCCAGTGTTCTCCAGCCACGTCCTCATCAGAATATCTCCCTCCCCTCATGCTGGCCTGAGACGCCCGCCAGCCCACCTGCCCAGGGCCCTCTCCTGACGCTGTCGCCTCACTCCAGGTCACCTGGGGCTCATGTCGGGGATCATCCGTAGCACACTCCTTTCCCCCCGGAGACTGGCAGCTCAGAGCAGCCTCAAGCTGCCACCGCCCCGGCCCCGGCTGCCTATGCATCTGTAGCTGTCTTCATGGCCGGGGCCAGCCCTGGACCCACAGGGAGGAATCCACGCTCTCCCAGGCAATCTGCTTCTCCAGGCATAGCCCACACCTGCACTGCAGCAGCCTAGGGCCACCTACAGAACTTGCAGCCGGTGTCCAGTGGAGGAGCGGGAGCATTTCCCTTGACCCTGAGGTCTCTTGACACATGTGGTATTTTTTGTTTGCTATATCATGTCTCGCTGCTTGGACACAGGGATACTCACAGGGTCAGTGCGGACCCCCAGAAACACAGGGCACGCCCTTCCCCTGCCAGGCACCCCATGCCCCACGCACACACATGCATCCAGGACCCTGCCAGGGAGAACAGCAGCAGTGGCCAGTGGGCAGGGGGACAGGCAGCCAAGGACCTGGCTCGGGGAGATGGCAGGAGACAGGGCCACGCGGGCACTGGGACACCAAGCCCCCAACACATACCCTGCTGTCCTGTTGGACTCACCTTACAAAACACAATTTCAAAGGTAAAAGCACTAAGAACTTCAAGACAACAGCCCCGGGGCATTCAGTGTTGGGGGTGGGGCCTTGTGCTGCTGGGGTCAAGTACGAGTTTGTGGATGAAGGGTCGTGAGCATTCAGGTGAGGAGCCCCCACCGATGAGGCATAAGATCCGGAGAAACCACAGCCCTGCTGTCTTGCTCCGTCCTCCCCCAGATCCCGACGGCCCCAACCCGGGCTACCCCTGCCCGAAGGCCCTGACTTACCACCCCCCACCACAGGGCATCTGCATAGCTGCCGAACTCCACGCGGCCCGACTCGTTCACTGCGTCCTTCTCAGCCAGGTACACGAAGTATGAGGAGAAGATGAGGCCCAGGAAGCCGATGTACAAGGTGGTTATCAGCTCCTAGACCCGCAAGCAGACGCAGCCTCAGGCGAAGCTCCCGGCACCCCACCCGGCCAGGAGCCCCCCACGAAAACGTGGGACCCACAGCCAAGGCAGAGAGGGAGTGGCCCTGTATGCACCGGACAGTTCTACATCCGCTTGGGCGTGTTTCACATGCACAGATCACTCTCAAAAACAACCCGTCTTCATGACTCAAATGGCAGCATTGGGTCTTGACCCCCGGGAGCGAGGCTCAACCCCGGCAGTTGCCCGGGATTGGCTCTCTTTACCCAGAGGTGACAGAATCAAGAGCTGGCCAGGGCTCAGCAGCTCCCCTGCAATGGAGCCGGTCTCAGTTTGGTCCTAGGAAGAGTTCTGGTGACCCCACACCTAACATCCAAGCAGGGCCAGGCCCTGGGCTCCCTTTGTGCCATCCTGGGGTGGGCGGTCCAGCTGCCTCTGTCCTGCCCCACCCTGGTTCCCTGCACCACAACCTGGGCCAGCTACCTGGCGGTGGATGAAGACCACGGAGCCCAAGAGCCTCCAGGTGCCTCCCTGGCGGTCAACATGTAGCATCCTCAGGATCTGGAGGAAGCGGATGCCCCTGGGAAGGAGAGAGCACAGGCTGAGAGGGCCATGCGGTCTCAGGCATCTGTGCAGGACCAGGGAGACAGTGGGTGGGAGGCTGCCCTGTCCCCTCTGGCTGGGGGAGACTTGGGCACATCCGCTTCAGTGGGAGAAGAGGTGCTTCACTGAGGGTCAGCCCCTCCCAGCCCTGCACTGGTGGGCGGCCCAGTAGGGAGTGTTGGCGGCACAGATGTACCTGATGGCCGACGTGGCGAACACCTGCCCTTTGGAGCCCACGCAGAGGACCACCATGGAGGCCACGACCACGATGAGGTCTGCAAGGAGGACAGGGGCAGCTCATCATGACCACCACCAGCCACTGCCCTGGGGGACAGCAACCCCTCACTCGCCCTGAGGAAGGGCTGGCCAGTCAGGCGGGATAGGGCCCAGTGACAGGGGATGTGGGGACACCTTGACAGGGAGTCAGGCAGCTCCTGAGCTGCAGAGACCCAGCTCTCTGTCTCAGCCATGTGCGCCACCCCCCACCCCCAGCCTATGCCAGGCTATGGACTGAGGCCTGAAAGAGGCCAGAGAGGACAGGGCCTCAGGCCTGGACCAGGCTCTCAGGCCACCAATCGCTGCTGAGGAGGGTCCTGGGATGCTTTGAGGGATCAATCCTCCCACCCTGTAAGCAGCATCTGAGTGCAGCAGTGGCCCAGGGCTGGGGGATCTATGTGGTCACCACCACTGGCCCTGGGGTCCTACCCTTCATAGGCAGGTAGAGGAGCAGGGGTTCTCTCAGCCATTGGGAGCTTTGTTTGGTGGTGGTCATGATGTGGGGGCCCTTCCTGATCTGGAAACCTGGGTGAAGCCTCCATGGGGTGGGCATGACTCACCGATGATGGAGATGGGCTTCCGGGCGAAGCGCAGCCGCCCCCAGATGCCCACGTACTTGCTGCGGCATCCTGCTGACCAGAGGCGGACCACGTACTCCGTCCCAAAGAACACCACCAGGACGATCTCCTGCAGGGACAGGGAGGTGAGCTCACTCCGCAGAGGGCTGTGTCCTGCACAGAAGCAGACCAACCATGCAGATGGGCAGGTCCCCTGACACCAGGAGCCTCCACTGAGGGCACCCAAGAGCAGCAGGCCAGGGGGCAGTCTGCCAGGGATGGGCGGCACCCATGTGAAGTGCCCTCCTGAGAGGCAGATGCCTCGCCCAGGTCCCTGCTAGGCAAGAGGAAGCCCTTATGCTAGGACTTGGGGCAGCTCTGGGCCATGTGCCCTTGCCCAGACATGTGACGTCCTGGGGCTCATGTTCTCCAGCCATAACTAGTTCAAACCACTGGACTCCCAGAGCTCAGCCCCTATCCCAGTTTGGGGGCTGGAGAACATCTGTCCTCATGGGACTGTCCCCCTCTCACCTCACTCAGCTGCCACACTACTGGGGACACGGCATCCACTACTTGGTGGCCTGCGCTGGGGTCTGGACACAGGAGCCCCTGGGGCAGGGGAGCCGAGCAGCAGGAGGAAGAGGCTGAGAGGGGGGACAACACGGGCCACAAGGCAGCTGCCTCAGGGTCCTCCCCAGCCCAGGCCTCCAGCAAGGACTTCCCACTCTCGCTCTGAAGTCAGAGGCTTCAGGGAGAGAGGGTGGGAGCCGCCTGGGAGGCCAAGGGCTGACATTTGGGTCTCAGCCCATGGACAACAGGCAGGTGAACAGATGGGTGGGTGGGAGGGTGGACGGAGGGAAAAGTGGATGGGTGGGTGGATAAAAAGACAGACGGATGGACGATGGACAAATGAAAATGGATGGGATAAGAACCAAGCCCAAGTGGCAAAGGCTGCCATGTGCTCTCCCAATAAAATGAGGCGCGAGGCAGAGGGACCTGCAGCCAAGCTCTGCCTGGACTGTGACCTGGAATTCAGCTGAAATCCGGCCTGAGGCTGGCCCAGCCCCTCACGGTGTCCTCCGTGCTGTATTTTTCCCTTTCCACCAGTGCCCCACGAGACAGGCCAGGTGACCATGTCCTGCAGCCTCCAGACAGCAGTGGGAGATCCATGTGAGGGCCTGGCCCCGCCCCTGCCTGGCCACCCAGTGGCCTAACATACTGCGGGGTGGGGGGACTATCCCACCTAGAGGTGAGAAGCCAGGGGCGTGCCACCTGGCAGCATCTGGAGAGTGAGGCAGCGGCCGGGCCTGTTGGGGGCCACAGCAGGACCTGGGCTGCCCCTCACCCGCCGCCGACCACAGCTCTGGTCAGCCCTGGATCCTGCCACAGAGCCATCATCACAGGAACCCTGGGTGCTGCTAATGAGAAGCACCTTCCCCAGCTCCACTACAGGTTAGCCTTGGGGCTGGTCTTGGGGCCTCGAGAGTCCGGGCAGGCAGCCCCTCGAACACCGTACCCTCATGGGAGTCTAGCACTGCTGGCCCCGGCACCCAATGCCTGGCTGACCCAGCCCACCCCCTCCTCTCCTCCATCGAACCTGGAAGGAAGAGGTTTCTAGTGGGTGGGAAGATGACCCTGGGGGCTGAATTCCACCCCCTGGGCACAGACTGGGAACCTGGGCCTCAGTTTCCTCAAGTAAAATGTGGAAGGCAACAGTACTGTTCTCGGTGGGACACAGGGAGTGTCTGACGCCAGCACATGCATTTATGTGAGATGGAGCCCCTCTGATGCTCGCAAGCATGGCAGCCACCTGTGGGTCTGTGTGCACTGCACCCAGCCAGCCCTGGCATCAAGAGGTCCTCAGAGGAGGTGTGTGGGGTCAGGAGACTGCATTGTCCCCCACATGCGCAGGGACCACACAGAGCCACAGAGCACTCTGCTTCTCGGGCCCCTGCCAGCTGGCTTGCTACCTCTCTTCCCTCAGAAGCCTGCCATGGAGGGGCTTCTGCTCCAACTGGGTGACAGTGGTTGGCCTGTCCCCGCCTGGGAGTCCATCACTAGGGGGTAGCTGGACACTGCCGTCGCTGTCTCCCAAATGTTATTAATTAAGGCAAAATAATATTTACGCCATCCGGTTTGCGTTTGAGGCAAGCCCAATGGGTAATGGGAGACAGTTTGGGAAAAGTTAGCACTTTGCTTTTGCAAAATGTTTTTGGCTGGTAACTGCACGTCCTTTGGGGATGAGGTAGGGCTGTGTGTGGTTGGTGCACGTGGGAGAAGGTGGGAGAGCGAGGGACTGTTGACACCACAGGCCCTGTGGCGTCATCAGGGGTGCAGGTCCCACCTCAGGGAGTGGCTGAGCTCACCAGGCAGAGGCCACATTGGGCTTGTCAACCCCTGTCTCCCAGGCCTCCAGAAGAGTGGCCACCCTGGCAAGCTGAAAAGACAAGTGAACGAGCAGACACAGGAGCTGGTGGGGACTCTGTCGTGTTCATCTTTGTTGCCTGGAACCTGGCTCCGCAGGGATGCCAGGCTGTGGCACCATGATGCCCATCTGACTGGCCATCACGAAAAGGGCCATGTAAACACTGAGCCCCAGGTCCCCGAGGCTGTGAGAGGGGCCCTGAGACTACACAGAGGACGGCTCACCTGGCTGCTGGGCCCTGACGGGGGTAGCACGCCCCCAGAAGACAGTGCCCGAAACCTGTGTCCCAGCTCTGTGGCCTCACACCGCCAGCTGACAGCTCACCAAACAGGTTTTTACTTTGACATACCTTTTTTGTTACTTAAATACCCTCTTCAGCCATGGCCGGGGCAGATTTGAAGTGCTAGATGTGTCTTATAATGCACCTTGAAACAAATAACTGCCAAGGATTGCTTCTCATGGCAGTATGTCCCCCCAAAGTGTGTCCCCTCCCTAACACTTGCAGAGAACCTGTTTGGGAGCCAGCTAGGAGCTCTCAGGCCAGCAGTCTGAGATGGCAGAACCCCACTCTGGCGGGTGAGGTGGCGGGAATAATTTAAAACAACGCTAATCCTCAGTCCTGTCTGAGTCGGGAACGCAGCGTGAGACCCAGCTGCTTGGGGACGAGCCCCACTCTCGTGTCTGAGACAGGCGGGACTGGGTTAATTAGTATGACACTGCCGGCAGGCCGGGAAGGGGCTTTAGGTTGGAGACAGCAGGATTGAATGTTTGTTCAGAGATAAAATTATCTCCACCATGAACGGCCTCGCGCACTCTCGGGGCCAAGGCCACAGCCAGGACCCTGGGGGGCTCACGCACAGGCAGGGTTGGGGCCTACAGGAGGGTGGATCCCCAAGCCACGCTGTGGCTCACCCCATGTCAGGGGACAACACTTCCAGTCCTAAGTGAGCTCATGAAATGGGAGGGCCGCCTTCCCCAGCTCCAGGTTAGGGGAGGCCAGTCTCAGCCTTGGCAGTCCAGGCCCAGGGTGGGTGACCTGTTAGTCACCCTCCTAGCACTGGGCTCTCTCTTCCCTGGCAGGGGGAGGCCTGAAGCTTACTTGTGTTTGCAGACCTGGTCCTAAGCACAGCCCCAAGTTTGAAACCAAGGGTCCTCAATCTCCTCCCCAGAACCCACCAACATCTGTCACTTCCTCGTGCGTCCCCTGCTCAAGCAACTGCCGTAGCTCCCCGTCATCCACATCGTAGGGTCTGTGTCTGGGATGCTGTCCCCCCCACCATGCTCCTCCCATGCTTCTCAGGCCAGCTCCAGCACCCTCACCCCTCCGGGAGCCCCACCTGCCATGCCTGCAGAGGACAGGAGGCTCCCTGGCTCCTCCATCGGTAACAGCCAGCCCCAGAGGCCTTCTCCAAGGGGCACCCAGTACTGTCCAGCCCCCCGGAGGGCCTCTCAGTGAAACACTCATGGTGCTTGCAAGATCCGGGGTCAAGGATGCAATGCCCCAGGACACTGATGGAGCGTGACCCTGAGTGCTGCCCTGCAGACACAAGAGGAAAGACTGTCCTTGGCCCAGAGACCCTGGGATCTCCACTGAGACCACAGTCAGACCACAGGGACATAGAGGCCCCTTCTGCCCTGGCCACTGTCATTCAGACTAAAGCAAGGCCACCTCTTGGCTGCAGAGGCTTCACGGATGAGGCCACATAGCTCAGGGAAGGGCAAGGGCAAGGGCAAGGGCTGGAGTCCATGGCAAAGGGGGCTCTCCAGGCAGGACTAAATGCTACTAAATCGCACACTCTGACACGGCCGAAACGGTGAATTTTATGTTCCGTGCATTTGACCACAGTAAAGCTCATGGCCTGTGGCTTGGCCTCAGGCAGGCTCTCATCTGTGCTCTCTGGTCAAGTGGCCCCACAGGGGCCTGGATCTTCAGGGCCACCCAGTGGCACTGAGCCTCTGCCCCACCTCAGTCTGTGTCCCTGGAGAGTCCCTTACAGCTGTCCTTGAGCCTTGAGTTCTTAATCTTCATGGGCTATTGTCAGCTCAGTGTTAAACAAAACAGCTGAGCCAAGCGACCTGCTGACCACAAGAGGCCACACGGACCTGTGCCGGATTCTCCCGATGAGGGTGGAAGGGGAAACACCAGGTAATGCAGAGGGCCGGGCTCGGGCGGTGAAAACGAGGGCAGGTTTTAAACGTCCTTTGATCTGGTTTTATCATCATGGTGAAAACCATTCCAGTCACGCTGCCACACGCTGGCATGGACGACCTCACCGTTGATACTGAAAGGGCAGATGGCCACAGCGACCCTTATCCTCCACCCAGAGCAAGTCAGTGTGTGATGCAGGAGGAAGAGACAAGCTTGAAGTCGCAGAGGACCAAGTGTCTCGGGAGTGCACTGTCACACGTCAGTCCTGAGCTTGTTTTCCATGTTTTGGGGTAACAGCCCTTGGAACAGCAGATCTGCCCAAATCCGAAGGGCCAAGATAAAGGTTTAGCAAAGCAGGTGCTTATCTGGGATTTTTTCTCCTTGGAGTGTACAGAAGGGGAGAGGTCTGTGCGGCGGCTCGAACATTTCGTAACCAGCTGTGGAACCATCGCTCACAGAGGATGAAGGTCGACGTGGCCGTCTTATCTGTTGTTTTGTTTTTATCAGCTGGTGAATCCGCATCATTGGGGAGATTTTCTAGGGCTCAATGTGTTTTGAAGTTCTGTGCTGCTGGCATCGCATGATTTAGAAGCACCAAGAATGTCCCTGCCGCCAATCGCTCACATGGGAAAGATAGCAAGACAGCCCGAAGGTTAAACCGGCAGGTCAGTGGCGCTCCTGTCCTGCCTTTCTGGATGAAAGAATTCTTTTTTCTTGATAAACTATAAAGGAAGCCTCACAGACCCTTATCAGGATTATTTTGGTCTCTCTGATGTTACTGTCCTATTATCTTCTTAATAAAAAATTAATTTTAAAGAGGGCTGGGAGATTAACTTCTGAGGATTAAGTGCTAAGCTTCGTGGAGGGGCCTGGGTTGGGGCGGGAAGGCTCTCAGAGCCAGGGTCAAGAGAGCAGAGGCACAGCTGGCCTCCCCCGTGGCCCTGTGGACACTGGGCTGGACAGATCAAAGGATGTGGGCCTGGGGAACCCTTCACCCGAGCTCCGGGGATCCACCTTTCCTTCGCAAGCTTCTTGGGTGGAAAGTATGCTCACACTTTGCAGGGGCGAGTGGGATTTCATCAGGCCAGATTGGGCCTGGAGACCTGGAAGAGGGGTGGATCTGGGGGCCAGAACAGGCCCCTGATCAGGCCAGGGTGCTGTGGGGACGGGGTAGGGTTTTACCCTAACTCCCACAGCTGGAAAACGTGAGCCAGGCGGGTGTTGGTTCCCACAGCATAGGGCCCGGCAGGGAGGCTTTGGGGCCAGCTGTTCCAGCTCCATGTGGGCCCCAATCAGCCACAGAGAGAGCCAGTCTCGGCATTCCCGGGAGGGTCAGCTGGCCGGAGGGCGTGAGGCGGGCATGCAGGCTGCTCAAAGCACCCTTTGTTCAGGCCTGCCTGTGGCCAGCTGCTCCCAGCCGCCAGCCTGAGCGCAGAGCCCCTGGGCCCCCCGGTGACATGTGCTGGGCACAGCTGGGGCCCTCAGTCCATACCCGCCGCCCACCCTGGGGAGTGCCAGCCCCCACCCTACCGGAGCGGCCCCAGCTGGGGCAGAGACTGTGTTGCAGCCACCCAGGCCCAGGTGAGACCCACAGCTGCAGGGCTGTGAGGAGACAGAGGAAGACACAGAGTCAGGGGCCTGCTGTGCCACTGTCCCCACTCAGGACCTCTGCAGCAGGGACCGAGTCAGGACCCCTGCTGGGAGCTGACCCGTGCCCCACTGGAGCCCCTGCTGCCCAGCCGTATCCCTTCAGCCCAAGGTAGCCTGGGACAGGCTTACCACCCCAGAGAGCAGAGCATCCAGGACCCTGCGTGTAACCTGCTCCATGCGGCCTGTGGGCTGGCCCTGCTGCCCCAGGGGAGCTCCTGGTGGGGAGAGATGGGAGACCAGACCCCCAATAACCCCCACTCTCCCACACGTGGCAAAATAAAGGATCACAAGCATGAAGAGGACAGGCCCAGCAACAGGGGCAGGCCGGGGTAAGAGAAGGGTCTACTGAAATGCCAACAGAAAGGCCCAGAAGACACAGTGGCGGGAAAGGTACCCATGAGAGAAGTGGCCGCATGAAGGGCTGGGGAAGGGCAGGGCAGGGTCTGAGCACAGGTGGGAGTGGGCGCATCCATCCCCAAAGCATGGAGGAGCCCTGGTGAGCCGACGCCCTGCTCTGTGGGGCTCCCACAGTGCTGAGCCCCAAGCCCCCGCCTGCCCGCTGCGCCCACTCCCACACTCCCACCCGGGAGCTCCTGCTCATCCTCAAAGCACTGCCCAGCCTCGCTCCCCCTCCCACCATCCCAGCAGCAGGAGTCACCACAGCCGACAGCCGCCCTCGCCGAGGACACCTTCTCACCTCCTCACCAGTCCCGTCTCACCCAGAGCTCCCTAAAGGCAGGGGTCCACCTCGGAAGCCCAGCCAGTGCTGACAGCCAGCCCACCACCCGCCCTGGTGCTCAAACGACCAGCTGGCAAACCCCAGGGCCCAGAAAAACCTGTGGAGCCTCCAGGCCAGACTCTACCTCCCTGTGTCTGGGACACTCCCTCTCTTCCCATGCCACCCCCCGCACCCAGGGCAGCTCTGGAGCCCCAGCTCCTGGTCTGGGGCACCCTTCCCTGAAGTCATTGGGGTGCTTCAAGGGTCCTGGCCCTGCAGGACAGCACACCCAGGAAGCCAGCCTCTCCCCAGGCAGGCCACCCCGAATCCCCATGAGAGCCCCATGAGCTGTAACACAGGGAGGGGGCCAGCAGTCCCCACAACAGGCCTTCTCAGGGAACATGTCCCAGAAGCCAGTGGCCAGTCTCTGTCATTGAGACCACCATCCCCCAGCTGCTCTATGTGCTCGTCCCCACTCTTACAGGCAGTCGTGATTTGGGGGTGACTGTGGGAGACACCGAGCCGCTTTTCCCCGAGAACTGGCCCCACCCTCCAGCTGTCGAGGTAGCCACTCTCTGTACTGAGCAGGAGAGGCACGAGGCCTGCTCTGTCACCATGGGGATGGGTGTTCCCACCCATCCGGCAGCCGGGCCCTGCAAGTGGGTGACAGCTGTCGTCTGGCCCCCCATCCTGGACACCACCCCAACAGGTGGCAAGAGGCCCAGTGTCCACTGTGGGCTGTCTGGGGAGGCTCTTTGAGGCTGAAACCAGAGGGCTGGCCATGGGGGGGCTCTGTCCCCTGCCCTGCATTCCACACCCAAGTAGCCACCTGGGGGATACTCTCAGGCGCTGAGGTCCTGGGGGGTCTCCCTGCTCTCCCTGGGCCTACGTCCACCCCCTTGGCTGGTGCTGGGCCCCTGAGCTCCCCTGGTACCATCATCCCCAGCCCAGAGGGAGCCATATTCAAACATCTTGCCACAACTCTACAGGCTTAGGGGCCAACTCAGCAGGGCCTTGGGGGCCCAACACGCAGGCGGCAGCACTCTCTCTATGAGCTTCCTCGGAATCTCCTCTGGAGACCCTAACAGCCTCTCAGAGAGCAGCAAAAGTACAGCATTTTTGCTGCAGGGACATCCCCGCACAAACTCCTGCAGGCCGAGGCTCGGAGGTCTGGCCCAGGCCTCAGCGCTACCTCTTCCTGGTCCCCAGTCCGCGAGCAACTGCGAGCTCCTTCCACGAGCCACTCGGGTGCTGCCCACGGGACCAAGCAGGAGGCAGCTGGGGCAGCCATGTGCGTGTGTGCATGCAGACGGCTCAGCGTGAAGCGGGGCAAGGCCTAGACAACAGACTCGGACCACACCCGCAGGTCTAGCACATTCTTGGGCCCATTATCATCAGGGCCAAATCCTTCCCAGGATTGCCGGCTTCCGGGCCTCAGCCTGAATAGAGGCTGCCCACCCACGTGGGGAGGGGGGCCTGGCCCTCAGTAATTTTAATTTCTCATGCACTGCCAGTGCCTTATGAAGGCGACTAGAGTTACATGCATTTCAGGTGGTTTAACGAGGTGCCTCCAACCCTGGGACCCAGCTTGCAGCATGAGGCGGGGGGTGGGGTGCGCCTGAGCACCTCCCGCTTCCTCCCCACCTGGGTGTTCTCGAGGTCAGGAGGCGGACACAGGGCTCGGCGGCCACCCGACACCTGACCAGGGTGGGGGAGGCAGATGGCGCCAGGAAGAAGGCCCACAGCCGGCCCATCTAATCCCTGCCCAGCCCTGGGCTTATCAGCAAATTCTGATGAAGCAAAAACTATGTGACCCCCCAGAGGCCCTGCACACGAAATCTACCCACCACCAGGCAAAGGGCGGGTGCCCAGGAGGCACTCGATAAGCATATGTGTTTACACAACATAGAATGCATGTTTTATTTTATTATTATTTTCATTGAATGGATGAATTTCAAAACCCATGTGGGAAGACAACTAGCAAGAACGTGCGTGAGAACCACACAGTGAAAGTGTCCACAGTCTGTGCCGGAGGCTGTGGTGGCTGTGGCCGGGTGGGGGCGCGGGCAAGTCTGGAAAGTGCCGTTCTGCCACACATGGGGCCGACTTCCAATAACTGTCTACATAGCCTGCACTTTCCACATTCTTCTCCCTGATGGTTGCTTAATTCCCCGGTAGTTACATTTTTCCTTTTGCAATCCTTTAACCATTTGTTTATAATTGTATTGAGTTTTGATGAGAGAGCATGACTGGTGAAATCTCAGTGTTCTGAGGTGTGTTAGCTTTTTAATGGCCACATACACTACTGGTTTTGTAAGTGTTCTGTGGGAATAAAGAAACAAAATATCTCTATTATTAGGATCCCGAGATACAGTGCTGGTTTTAAAGCATCATTTGAAATTATTTGCCACTCCTCCCATTGAATCTGGGCTCTGTGACTGCTTGACCAAGAGAATATAGCAAAGTGACTCTGCAGTCTCTGGGCACGTCCCATCTCGGGGGTGCTCACTTCTGGAACAGAGCTGTGAGGAAGTCATGCAGCTTGGAGAGGCCCCCAGGAAGAGGAAGATCACCAGCCACCTTGGAAGTGGAGCCTCCAGCCTCAGCTGACACTGCAGAGATGAGCCCCGCCCAGCTTGCAAACTGGTGAGCTAAGCCATGAGGATTGTTTCAAGGCAACAGATTTGTGGATGGTTCACTGCGTGGCTACAGATAACAAGAACAGTTAATTCAGATTACTGTTAAAATCTGAAATTGCTCATAATTGCAATGTCTATGTCTTCACTTACATTCTGACCTCTCAAATTGTCCTATTCTGAAAGTAGTACACTAAAACCCTCACAGTGATCATATGTGACTCACTTTTCCTTGCACATTTCTAATACTTTTTGCTTTGTGTATTTTATGTTGCTTAATGCCTTAAAGTTTACAATTATGTCTCTTCCAAAAATGGTGCCTCATATCATTCACACTTGCCTTATCTGGATTTCAGTGTTAACATTTCAGTGTTAATCATCCACTTTTTTCAAATCTTTTTTTTCATTTTGCTTGCAGTTTCTTGGTATCTCTTTGGCCATTTCTTTATTTTTCAACTGTCCATTACTGGTTTGCTTTACTTGATTCTATGGAATGATGTATTTGTTAAAAAATAAAAATCCTTCTGACAGCTCTCTGTCTTTTAATAGAGGAATTCAGGCCATTTACATTTAGTGTAAAATTGGATACATTTGATTTGATTCTTTCCATCTTTATATTTGCTATTGTACTTTGTTCCTTCCTCCTTCTTATAGGTGCTCAGCTGGTCAACATGCTATCCATTCCCTTCTTATCCCATGAATTTGGAAGTTTAGACCCCTGGGCTAAAGTATCCTCTGATGGGTAAGGTGTGGTATGGGTTGAATTGTCTCTCCCCAAATTCATATGCTGAAGTCCTAACCCCATTACCTCAGAGTGTGACCTTGTTTACAAATAGGGTCATTGAAAATATGATTAGTTAAAATAAGGTTATTAGGGTGGGCCCCTAATCCCATATAACTTGTGTCCTTACAAAAAGGGCAAGTCTGGACACAGACTTGCACACCAGGAGACCGCCACGTGGGGATGAAGGCAGAGATCAGGGTGACGCATCCACAAGCCAAGGAACAGCAGTGACTGACATCAAGCCCCTGGCAGCGAGGAGAAAGACCTGGAACCGATTCTTGCCCATGGCCCAGGAGGAACCTACCCTACAAACAACATCTGGATCTCAAACCTGTGGCCTGCAGGAATCAGTAGCTGGCACCCATGGGCTCCAGGTTGTCACCAAGGTCAGGCCAGATGGCCAGACAGGGTCCCTGGAGAGCTCTTCCTTCCTGGGAGGGGTCCCCACAGTCCTTGGCGACACAAGACTCCTTCTTCTTGCAGGGGTCTATCGGCCTACCCCTTTCCACTCCAAAGAGAAACAGGACAGAACTCAAACTGTTGGCAGAAGCATGCCAGGCCAATGACCAGCAAAAGCAAAGGCCCAGAAACACGTGGGGGTGTGGGTGAGGCATTCAGGGCTCTGGATAGTCAAAGAGACAGATGGGGGCTACCCAGAAAGCAGGCCCTGGACCCCCTACTGGGCCCCGCTGTGTGGTAGCTGTCCCCTCACGGGTCATGCTCGGGCCTTGCACACACAGGAGTGGCCCAGGCTGGCTGCCCAGAGACCTCCCGCACCCGCCTGCAGACACCATTAGCCGCCCAGCATCAGCTTTACACGTATTTAAAGCAAATCCCCCATCTTCCCCAGGAAGGGCTATTTCCGTCTATAGGCCAGTTAAATGGGGATTTACTTTCCGCCCAGGAATCCCACCGTGGATGGCTGTTAACCCCAAAGAAGTCACAGCCCTGTGATTGCTACCTTAGTTGGGGCTAGGGTGGGGAAAAAGGTGGAGAGGGAGACGTTATTTTTATCTGCTGGGAACCCCAGCTTCTAAAAATGTCTTATTTAAGAATTTACCCAGAACTAGAAGTTAACCAAACCAAAGAGATGCAGCAATGAACGACCCGTCTTAGCATTCTGCTGAAGAGGCTCTGCCTCGGCCTGAACCCTGTTTGCTTTAGCAGAGGCTGAAAAGCTGCAAGGGGCTCTGGCGGTTCAGTGGCCTGTGACGTGCGGGGGACAGGAAGGCCCCGCCGATTAAAGGTCGCGCCGTATGCGTGTGCCCATGTGGCGGGCGCGTGTGCGCACGCAGCCCGTCTCGTCTGTTTATTGACTGCTGGGTGCCTCATTCTGATTCTGCAAATCTAGAGATTTTAATGTCAGGCGGCGAATTTAAACAGTGTTTTTTTCCTTTCAGGAATGTTTTAAGCGATTGAGAGGAAATCGTGCACGGATTTTGCTGTTTTAAGAGCTAATATGTGAACAACTTCAGAAGGGTGTATGTTGTTTTAGGGCTGGAGTTTACACAGTAAACGGGAGAGACAAAGCGGACTTGTCACGGACTTGGAGGGACCGTCTCCTTGAATTTCATTCCTCTGAGAAGGGGCTGCCTTCCTGGGGAGCAAAAAGGGCAGGAAACTTCGAAAGTCTGATCTTTGTCCCCTGCCCCCCCACCGTGTCCTGTCGCAGGACTGCTAGGAGGGGGTGCCCAGCTGAACTGCCAGCAGCAGATGGAGTGGGAAGGGGCTTAGAGCATCTTTGGGGCCAAAGGCCTGACCCCTATCTTCTCTGGGATCACTGAGGAGGGCCCCCTTGCACAGGCCTCTATTCCGAGGCTGCAAACGTCAGAGCCCACAAGCCACTCAGGAACGATATCTTGTCACAAGATAGTCCTGTTTCCAAATTTGAGCTGGGGCTCCTGCTCCTTGGGGACAAATATCTTCAAAGACACAAGTACCAAAACAAGGAGAAATAGATAACCTGAATAGCCATATATCTACTGAATTTCTAACGAAAAACTTTCCCACAAAGATAACTCCAGGCCCGATGGCTTCTCATGTTCTATCAAACACATAAAGAAGAAAGAACAGCAATTCTACACAAACTCTTCCTGAAAATCGAAGAGCAGGGAACACTTCCTCACTACAGTCTGATGCCAGCAGTATCCTATGCCAAAACCAAGACATTACAGGCAAACAAACCAGACAACATCGCTCATGAGCACAGATGCAAAAATTCTATGCAGGATTTTAGCAAATCAACTCTAACAATATATATTTTTGAAATACATCGTGACCAAGTGGGCTTTATGTTAGGAATGCAGGGCTGCTTTACTATTTGAAATTCAACCTACACAATTCCCCATGTTAACAAACTAAGAAAGAAAAAGGCAGGAGATTATCTCAGCAGAGGCAGAAAAAGAATTTGACGAAATCCAACAGCCGTTCTTGCTACACTGTTCCCAGCAAACTAGGAAGAGAAGCGACTTCCCAGCCCGATCACGGGCACCCACAAAAACCCCACTGCTAACCTCACCCCACTGGTGAAGGACGTTGAGAACAAGACAAGGATATCTGCTCTCTCCTCACTATTAAATGTCATACTGGAGGTCCTAACCAGTGCATTCAGGCAAAAACGAGAAATAAAAAAAGCATGTGGATTGCAAAGGAAAAAAATCAGACTGACTTTATCTGAAACAACATGATCATCTCCATAGAAAACCCTAAAGAATCTGCCAAAAAAACCCAAAAAACAAAGACAAAGGAACAAAAAACCTTCTAGAATAAGAAAGGTCAGCACGCAAGGTCAAGTCAATGTAGTTCCATATCCTAGCAACAAACAATCCAAAAATGAAATTGAGAAAACAATATCATTTCAGTAGCTTCAAAAACATTAAATAATTAGTAACAAATCTAACAAATTCTGTGCAAGACCTGTGCACTGAAAATTATAAAACACTGATGAGTGGTATTTAAAAATATCGAAGTAAGTGGAGAGAGATATTTTGTCTATGGATTAAAACCCAGTACTATTAAGATACATATTATCCCAAATTCATCTACACATTCAATGCAATGCCAATCAAAATTCCAGCAGAGTTTTTTCAGTCGAAATTGACAAGCTGATTCTAAGATTTATATGGCAATGTGAAAGACCTGGGCTGAGCAACACACTTTGAAAATGAACAAAATTGGAGGATTAACAGGACCTGATTTCAAGGCTTAGTATAAAAGTCACAGCAATCAAGACAGTGCTTTACTGGCAGAACAGATTACAAAGTCCAGAAATCGGACCCACACACATGGCCAACTGATTTTCATCAAAGGTGCCAAAGTAATTCAATGGAAAAAAAGTCGCTGGGACAACTGGATAACCACATGCAAAAAGATTTAACCTCGATCCATACCTGTCACCATACATAAAATTAAACTCGAAATGAATCACAGATCTAAACAAGAAACGTGAAACTATAAAATTTCTACAGAAAACAGGAGAAAAATCTTTGTAACCTTGGATTAGGCAAATATTTCTTAGACAGAACACAAAAAAACATGAGACTTAAAAAAGGAAAAAAAAAAAACCCTGATGAATTGGACTTCATCAAAATTAAAAACTGCTGTCCTTTTGAAAGATACTGTTAAGAAAATGCAAAGACAAAGCCACAGATTGGGAAAAAATATTTGCAAAACACAGATCTGATAAAGGATTTATATCTAGAATATAAATACAACTCAAAAATAAAACTATGACCCACTTATTAGAATCAGCAAAAAATGGAACAGATACTTCATCAAAGGAGACCTATGAACGACACATGTGCTCAGCACTGCTGGTCACTAGGGAACTGCCCACTGAAACCACGATGAGCTGCGGCTACACACCTGTCAGAATGGCTATGACTTAAAATGCAGACAATACTAAGTGATGGTGAGAATCTGCAGCAGCCACGGTACTCAAGCATTGATGCTCAGAGTGGAAAACGGACTGCCATTTTGCACAGACAGTTGGGCAGTTTCTTAGAAAGGGAAATGTACTTCTACCTCACGGTCAAGCAATCCCACTCCTAAGAGTTACCCGAGAGAAATGAAGACACATGATTACTCAGAAACCTGTGCACAATATCCATGGCGGCTTTAATCATAACAGCTGAACACTGGAAACAGCTCAAATGTCCATCAGCCTGTGAATGGATAAACAAACTGTGGTACATTTTATCCTTTCCAAATAAAAGGAAACAAACTACTGAATACAGACCACGACATGGATGAACCTCAAATGAATTATGCTAAGTGAGAGAAGCCAGGCACAGCGGCTGCATACTGCAGGATTCCATTCCTGTGACGTTCTGGAAAAGGCAAAACTATAGGGACAGGAAACGTCAGCGGTTTACCAGGTGCTGGGGCCCAGGGAGGGGCGCAAAGGAACTTTTGGGGGATGACGGGAACTTCCCAGATCTTGATTTTGGCAGGGGGTTTACAGCTGTATTTGCTGCAACTCATCGAGCTGGACACTTAAAGAAGAAGAGAGTTTTCCTGTATGCAATTTAAACCTCAGCAAACCTAAATTTCAAATACGGAGAAATCATAAAAATAACAAGACTAACCTAAGAAATGTACGGTCGATTGCTCTTTAAAAAAAAAAAAGTTAATATACTAAAAGGAGAGATGAGCTATATTAAAGATCTAATTTTTGAAGATATAAAACCAAAGCACAAAAACCCCAACCTTCAGTTGGAAATTGGCATTCCTGCTTCACAACCCTGAAGCAGCCCAGACCCCACTAAGCCCACTGAACCCAGCACGTTCAGGACCCCGACCCTATTTGCACCCCTGTCCTGGGCTGAGCCCTGTGCTGCCCGCCCACGTGACCGGCAGCTGCGGGGCCCTCGAGGATTTTCTCTCCCCTTCCAGATGCTCCTGACCCGGCCCCACCCATGAGCCTCTCCATCAGTCCCTCAGACTCGTGACCCCAGGGCCACGCACGTGCCCGTTGTTCGTGAGGCGCCCACCTGCCCTGCACTCTGACCTCGGCAAGCGTGCCTGGACCCCTTTGCGTGCCGGGCGCCAGCTCCCAGGGCCGTGGGCAGCTAGCTGAGTGCAGGCTGCTTTCCAGCCCCCCGAGGCCCCCCACATGGAGTTGCTCAGTAAGGAATGTGGAGAGTTCTGGGCTTTCTGTGATGCTCCAAGAATGCTGGCTTCTTCCACCTCCCACCTACGTCATCTAATTTAATCCCCAGAGTGACCCGAGGAGGGGCGCTGGGGCGAGAGAAAGGATGCAGATCTCCAGCACAGGAGAAACCCAGCCACGGTATCATGGCTTCTCCCCACAAAGACCACCGCCCCGGGGCCAGAAGGGGCACTCCCCAGATGGCACCAAACTGCCGGCGAGCACAAAGCCCAGGGCCAGTGAGGGTGGAGGGACGCCAGGGTGGGGGGACACCCCAGCCACGGCCTGACATCCCTGGCCCTACACACGAAGCACTGGCTGACCCCTCACTGGGCCCTCACTGCAGACAACACCCGCACCACATGTGCATGGTCAGGGCCAGGGCTCCCACCCGGTTCCAGCTCTCGGGTTTGTCCCTCCCAAGACCTGGGGTCAGCAAGCTTCTCCTGGCCACCAAGTCCAGGGTTTCCCTTCCTGCTTTCCTTGGAGCTCATGCTGGGTGGTGGGCCCAGTGGGCAGGGGGCTGAAGCCCCCCTGATGATTAGGCACAGGAGGGAAAGCCAGGAGGGCCCCACTGCCTGGGGGCCTCTCCACCACACAGGGCCACACAGCACTCGGCTCTGGGCCATGTGCTGCCGCTCACGTCTGCTGCCCGCCCGGCGTCCCCACGCCAGGCCCGCGGGAGCCCGGGGGCCGCCCACTGAAGGGCAGCCGGCACACAGAACGTCTCTTGTTCCCACCCCAGGTGCTTGGGGGGAGGAAGCCACCTCCCGGGCCGTATGGAGCAGTTACTGGAAGTGCCTCGGGTGGCAGCAGGGCATGAAGCCCTCCACAAACAGGACCTTCCTCATCAGGGCGTCTTCATAGCACTGAGCAGGACCCTCCTCAAGGCCCCACAGCACCTGGGCCTGGCTCTTTCAGATGGAAAAACTGAGGCCCCCAACTGTCCCCAGAGGCAGACAAGGGCTAGAGGTGTGGGAGAGAGAATGGCAAGGATCGGCCGAGGAGGGGGCGCCCTGACACCCACACGGCCTTCCTTCCCGCAGCCCCACCCAGTGTCCTGGCACCAGGGGGCTCACGGTGGCACTGGCTGGATGCTGTGGCCATTGATGGCCATATCCATGCTGTTGGGGACCCAAAGCTACGTGACAATCACCACAATCTGCTCCAGCAGCCCCCGCTTGCCTTCCCAAGCCCGCCCTCTGCCTTCCCAGGGTGGAAGCTAGAAGTACTCTGGCACCCACCCTAAGACAAAGAAACCGGGTCCTGTCCAGCCCCCTGCACCTGTCACCAAACATCCTCCAAAGTGCTGATTTTTCAGCCAAGGGAGTTCAAGAGGGTTTGGGGGGGTGCAGAGAACAGGGCCCCTTTGTTCATGCCAGATACGTTCTCATGTTCCCTAAGGTCGACTCTGGCTTACCCCTCCCCAGACACCCCTCCATGTGGGCAAGCAGGGCTGTGTGCATGTGTGTGTGTATGTGTGTGCACGTGCACACACAGCCCAACACTACTCGTGCTCATGTGCACATGTGCACACACACACATGCATGCACACAAGAGCACTGTGCAAACTATCTGTGATGCAATCAGAAGACTTTGCCTGGAAGGGGGTCATTGTACCCAACCTCCTCCACCCCCCAACACCTACAAAATCATCTGAAGAAAATTTTCCCCAATGGGTTGGCGAACCCCTGAGAAGTCTTAGCAGAATTTAGCCATTTGCAGACATATAATCATGTCTCCCCCAGGACATCAGGACACTCCGCTGCACCGACAAAGCTGAAAAGGGGAATATAAACTGCTATGAAAAACTCTGTTATATGGGAATTTTTCTTTGTTCAATATGAAATCGTTCAAGTTAGACATAAGAATACAGCAAATCACACAAGAGACACACATGCACACATGCAAGTGCGCACACACGCACACACTCCCACCCCATCTTGCTTTATTTTCTCCATTTTGCTACCCTGGATTCAGATTTTTTTTGAGAAACAAAACCTGACGGAATCAGTGAAACACTTGTCCAACCCACCTCACTAGAAGGAGTCACCATCTGGGGGTGTGAACACTCCCACCCATGCTTCCATGTCCCCCAACACGTGCCATCAGAAGAAAAAGCACAAGCATGTGGTCCCTCCTCACCTGCTGACGGCCGTGGTGCCTGCCTGACCCAGCCTCTCCCAAGCAGAGGAGTGGAATTAAGCCCAAGTCACGCCATGCCAGGCCCCTGGTGCCCACTATGCAGAGCAAAAGCCCAAGTGCTGCAAGCCAGGCCCCCACCTCCTTACCCTCCTCCCCCCTCTGCTCGCTGTCCTCTCCTCTCTGGGTACTCCGGGCTCCTCATAGCTCCTTCCATCTGTGCCAGACACATGCCCTGCTCAGAGTCTTCAAATGTGCTGTCCCCTCTGCCAGGAACACTTGCCCCCCCCCCCACCAGCCCCAATATCTCGTCCTTCACCTTCATACAGAGACCCACAGTCACCTACTCGATGACCCCCCAGGACCACTCTACTGGAAACTTCAACCCCCACCCCCACATCACTTATTTTCTTACCCTCTGAACATTCAGTAGCCCACCCAAGGTTTATGGGATCTCAAACTTACAAAAGAGGGAAATAGAGGAAGCTCATTGTGGTACAGGCAATAGGTGGGAGTTAAAGGATTATGAATAAAACCAACAAGCTAGAAAATAAAATAAAATAAATTAAAAAAACTAACATGCCAGATAGTAAAGGGATAAATGAGAAAACAGGGACTAAGGAAATTCAAAAAGATATAAATACAAAGGTAACTATTAGAACAAAAATACAAGCCTTCCTAAGTATCAAAATATTTTTAAAGAGTGAAAAATAAATACCTTGTAGAGAAGACTACAACAGCATTTGTAATAAAATGCACGTAATTATAAAAGATGACAGAGTTGAGACCAAGAACATCTGTCATAAGTGCAACTAAGCTTAGTTTACCCATCAGAGGAAAAATATTTTAATTTCACTCACAAAATAAAACTCAACTACCTGCTTTATACAAGAAACACACTTTCAATGTAAAGGCACAAATAGTTTAAAAGTAAAATAAATGAAAAAGATATACCATGCTAACACTAATGATAAAAAGCCAGAGTGGCCATAGTAATATCAGACAAAGCAAGTTTCAAAGCAAAAAAAAAAATTTACCAGGGATATCATAATGATAATGGGTCAGTTCATCAAGAGGACATAGCAATCCTAAATGCTAATGCACGCGATAACTAAGCTTCAAAATACACTGAGCAAAACTATGAGGACCAGAAGAATGAAGGGCCAAACCCACAATGTCAGATGGAGATGCTCACACCCCGTCTCAATAACTGACAGAGCAAGTGGACAGAAAATCAGAGAGAACACAGTAGACTTGGATAATACTGTCAACCAAAGCAATCTAATTGACATTGACAGAAGACCACGATGGCAGGATATACACTCTTTCAAGTGCATGGTGAAATACTTACCAAGATAAACCATATTCTGGGCCAAAAAACTTCAAAAGATTCAAATTATATTAAGTATTTTCTAATACCACAAATGAATTAAAGTAGAAATCAAGAACAGAAAGATATCTGGAAAATCTCCAAATATTTGGAATACACTTCTAAATAACCCATGCATCATAGAAAAAAACCGAAGAAGAAGTAAGAAAATACTTTGAATGGGATGAAAATAATTCAACACATCAAAATGTATGGGATGCAACTAATGTGGTCTTTAGAGAGAAATGTATACCACCAAGCACCTATATTAGAC
This sequence comes from Cynocephalus volans, assembly GCF_027409185.1. Taxonomy (NCBI): domain Eukaryota; kingdom Metazoa; phylum Chordata; class Mammalia; order Dermoptera; family Cynocephalidae; genus Cynocephalus; species Cynocephalus volans. The sequence goes on from NC_084463.1 coordinate 166,518,944, forward strand.
AGGAAGAAAGGTCTCAATGACCTCAGGTTCTACCATAAGAAACTTGAAAAAGAAGATCAAATTACAACTAAGCATGATAAAAGAAATAATAAAAATCAGGGCAGAAATCAACCAATTAGCCAAAAAGAAAACTCAAACCAAAAGCTAGTTCTTTGAGATCAATAAAATTGCTAAAACTCTAGTAAGACCGATCATCAAAAAGAAAGAGGCACAAATTACCAATATCACTAAAACTTCTACAGATGTTTAAAAGATGATGATGGAATATTATGAACAACTTTATGCCAATAAATTTAACACCCAGGTGAAATGAACAAATTCTTTCAAACACACAATATATCAAAGCTCATTCAAGAATAGATAACCTGGATATATCTATTAAGTAAGTTTAAAATCTAGTTACCAGCCTTCTCATAAAGAGAAGTCCAGGCCTAGACAGCTTTATTGATGAAGTCCACCAAACACATAGGGAAGAAATAACCAGGTCTATACAAACTCCTCCCCCGAGAGGAAGAGAGAACACTTCCCCCTCACCCTGCCACACCGGCATTACCCCAATACCAATACCAAAAACCTTACAAGACATCTACAGACAATATCCCTTGTGAACTGAGACACAAAAGTTCTCAGCAAAATTTTAGCAAACCAAGTCCAACAATATATAAAAAGAAAAATACAACATGACCAAGTGGGGTTCATTCAGGAGTACAAAGTTTAACATTTGAAAAATCGATCAATATAATTCATCATATTAAGAGACCAAAGAAGGAAAAACCACATGATCCTATCAAAAGACTTACCAAAAAAGCATTTGACCAACTTCATCATCCACTCACGTTAAAAGCTCTCCGGTCTAACAAAGGACACCTACAGAAACCTGCTGACATCACACTTGACAGAGAAAGACAACGTATCTCTCCTAAGCTTGGGGCAAAGCAAGGAAGCCCACTCTTCCCACTTCTATGACACACTGTACGGGATGTGTCAGCCAATGCAATCAGGCAAGAAAAAGAAATAAACAGGCATCCACATCAGCAAAGAAGAGTGAGATTGTCTGCCTTTGCAAACAACACGATCATCCATGGAATGCACAAAAAAAACTACTAGACCTGATAAGGTTGCAGGATACAAGACGAATTTGCCAAAACGAACTGCTCTTCTAAACCAGAAATTAAAATTAACAAAGAAATACCATTGACAATAGATAGAACATGAAATCCTTAGGTATCTGACAAAAGAGGTGCAAGGCCTATACACCAAAGACTATGAAGCATCTGACAGAAACTGAAGATCTAGATGAATGGAGAGATGTACGATGCTCTCAGATCAGAAGATTCAATAGGGGTGAGATGTCAATTCTCCTCAAGGTGATCTTCAGGTTCAATGCAACCCCTAACAAAACTCCACCAGACGGTTTGGTAAAAATTGGCAAGCAGCTTCTAAACTTGATATGGAAATTCAAAGGACCAAGAATAACCAAAATGTCTTAAAAAGGGGAAACAAAGCTGGATGAATTGTCTTGACATTTCAGGCCTTACTATAAAGCTACAGTAACCAAGGCAGTGGGGTATTGGCAAAAAACACTAACTCACAGGTCAAAGAAAGCACAGAACGAGACCCACACTTTCACAGCAAATTGAATTTTTGAAAAGGTGTCAAGGTGATTCAACGGGTAAAGCGTACTCTTTCTAACAAAAGTCACTGGAATGATTAGGCATCCGCATGAAAAAATAGGAACCTCCACCCATACTTTAAGTGATATATTAACTCAAAATGCATCACAGACCTAAATGTAAGCACTAAAACTATTACACTATTAGAAGAAAATCTTAGTGATCATGTTTTTGGTAAAGATCTCTTAAATACGACATAAAAGGCAAGAAAAGTGTTTTCAAAAGCAATACATTTGATTTCATAAAATCGAAAACTTCCGTTCTTTAAAAGATACTGCTAAATAATGAGAAAGAAAGCCACAGAGTGGGATGAAGTATTTATAAAACACATATTCGTGTGACCAGAATAGACAAAGAACATAAGAACATTTACAATTCAATAAGAAGACAACGTGATTTTAAAATGGGTGAGAGATTAGGGGAAAAAGAAACAGAAAAAAACACTTCACCAAAGAAGTTATATGGATGTCAATTAAACATTTGACAAGATACTCAACATTATTCATCGTTAAGAAACAAAATTAACACCACACCCACCTGTTCTACTGGCTACATTAGGAGGACTGGGCACGCCAAGTGCTGGGGAGGACGTGGTGGTGCCGAGCTCTTAGGCTTGCTCGTGCGCACGTCAGACGGCGCGGCCACTCTGGGACACAGCGTGTCAATCTCTTAAATAGATAAACACACACTGACCACCGTTCCTAGGTATTTATCCACAAAAAAGGAGATAAAAGTCCTTACAAAGGCCTGTGCACAAATGCGGTCCATCAGCTCGTGGACGGATAAACAAGCCGCGATACAGCCACACGGCGCAACACTCAGCAACAAAAAAGAACAAATGATGGCTACGTGCAACAACCTCAGAGGACCTGATGCAAAGTGAGGGTGCCGAGTGAAGGGTCCAGACAAAAGAGCACGTGGTGCACAATTCCATTCACAGAAAACTCTAGCAAATGTGAACTGATCTACGCTGCGAGAGAACAGATCGGTGGTCACCTCCTGAACAGGGAGCAGGGGCACAAGGACACTTTCGGGGGTGATGGGGTGTTTGCTCTTCTGACCGTGGTGATGATTTTGTGGTGAATACACATGTCAATGGTAGTGGATGGATGTCCCCCCCAAATTCATTGAAGCTTGAATTGTGTCCCCCAAGTTTTATGTATTAGAAACTTGATCCCCACTGTGACTGTTGGGAGGGTGGGAAATCCTATTTCGGTGATTGAAAGGTGGAGCCTTGAAGAGGTGATTGGATTGTAGGACAGTGCAGTAGTGAGTGGATTAAAAATGCTGGCCAGGGGTGTGGTTCTGAGGGCTTTAAAAGAAGACGACATGAGAAGTTAGTCTCTCTCCGCTCCATCATTTTCTGCCATGTGAGACCCCTAGGTCACTGTCACCACCACCAAGACCCTCGCCAGGTGCATACCCTGGTCTTTGGACTTCCCAGCCTCAGAAACTGTAAGCAGTAAATTTCATCTTCTTATAAATTACCCAGTTCTGTGTATTTTATTGTAAGCGACACACTTAAAATATCAAGATTTATACAACTGTATACTTTAAATACGGCAGTCTATCATACACCAATTATCCCTCAATAAAGATGATTTTTTAAGTAAGCAGAATAAATAAACCTGAGGCTACAGTGATTCCTAACCCAGGTCCCTCCCATCCAACCAGCCCACCCTGGGTGGGTATCCAGGCCGTTCCCACACACCTCCCATCACCTTCCCCCACCCCACCCCACCCCACCCTGCTGGAAGGACCAGGCCACTGTCTACCAATACCCTTTGGCCCTTGTGACCACTGCCTCTGGACTGAGAACTTTGATACTGTATGTCCCACCCTCTCCCCGCAGCCCCAAGGAGCTGGAGTCCCTGACATCACCTGCATTTTACACACCAGGACACTGAGGTCCAGAGAGAGTCAGTAATGTGCGTGGACCCACCGGGCAGTCTCAGGGGTCTGGACTCCCCCTGCCTCTCCATGTCTCTCTGGCGAGGCCCACGAGTCCTGCTGCCCTCCCTGGCTCCAAGGTCACGGACAGCCACGCCCGGCACAGCCCACAGCCTCCCAGGCCTACCCCACACTAGAAGTCCTCACGCCTGCCAGTCCACTGCCAACCTTCACCAGAGAGGTACGGAGGCCTCCAGGGCCACCCCCAAATTCCCTCATGCAGGAACCAGCCACAAGACCCAGGGCCTCAGTGTCTGTGACTGGGGCTCTCTGAATACGGGGAGAAACTATAAATTCTTACAAACTCCCGGGATGAGAGAGCATTTTCCCAAGGTCCCGGAACTCTTAAGTGATCTAACAGATGTCCTCATCTAAAAAAAAAAAAAAAAAAAAAATCACCTTGAGCCTGACATGAAGAAAGAGACCTTGAACAAAAGGAGATTCTTTTGTGACAGTTCGGAGGATCCTAACAGCGGGACCAAGCCCTGCTCACGGGCACCCTGAAAACAGCAAGGTCACCGTGGTTTTGTCCTTAATCCCAGACTTTTGTAGCAACTGCCGGGTGCAGGGACCTTGCTGGGTTGGCAACGCTGAGAGCTGAATAACACCCGGACCCCAGCTCGGCCACGGCCCCAAGGACAGCAGCAACTGTCCCCCAGCCACTCGCCCCCCCCCAGCTGCCTCGGAGAACGGTCAGGGAGAAGAGACACAGGCCCAGCGAAGAGATTTCACCGACACGAAGATGCTGCCCCTCCCCCAGCTCCCCACCAAGCCCTGCTCTGAACCACAAATTATTCTCAGCACATGGCGCTCGGAAACTGACCAGATCGTCGCCCGCCAGGAAAAGCGCCGGCCTGCGCCGCCCTGCACACGCTTGACATTTTGTTCCCGTCCAAGCTTCCCGTGCTGACAGTTTCTGGATTAAATGTGAAAATGGAACGCAGCCCCAAGGGGGTCTCACTCCCTGCCGGCTGGGCTCCAGGGCTGATTGTGCTTGTATGCACGTGTGCATGCAGACACGTGTATGAGCCCATCGTGTACACGCACGTGAGCATGCCCACACGGCTGCCTGGGAATGTCCACATGTGTGTTTGTGTCCATGCTTGTGTGCATCCACACGTGTTTGTGCCTGTGTGTGTCTACACATGTGTGCCTGTGTGCATCCACAAGTGTCTGTGTCCACACACGTGTCTATACCTGTGTATCCATACCTGTGACTTTGTGTGTGTCCACTCATGTGTCTGTGTGTCCATGTATATGTGTCTGTGCCTGTGTGTCTGTGTATCCACACGGGTGCCTGTGTCTGTCCACATGTGTGTCTGTGTCCTGTATGCATCCACATGTATCTGTGTGTATCCACACATGTGCCTGTGCCTATGTGTGTCTGTGTGTCCATGTATATACACACGTGTCTGTGTGTACCTATGTGCCTGTCCACACAGGTGTGCTATGTGCCTGTGCGTGCCTCTGCATGCCCTCCTCTCAATTATGTGTCTGGCTGGATCAGGGAGTATTGACCAGGTATGGAAAACAGCACCCCTGAGTCAAGCCATGCCAACTTGTTTTTCAGCACAAAGTACTTTTCTCAGTCCAATGGTGATGGGTCCACCGGAAAATCCAGATGTGACACCATATGGCAAAGTTCCAGGCCGGGGGGTCTCTGCCTCACAGCCACCACCCAAGGGAAAACAAAGCTGTGATGGTCAGAGGCCCAGAATGTGACTTCTCAAGTGGCCAGGAGCCCAGCCTGACCGTCCCTTGCAGCGGAGACCTGCATGTTTGGGGAGGAGAGCAGTGTCCCCAACTGCATGATCCTAAAGACACTGGAAGGTCAAGTCTGTTCCTCGCAAGCCCGGCTGGAGCTGACGGGCCATGCTTCAGGAACGCTGGGCTGGCCTTGGGGTCAGGAGCATCTCCTGCCCAGCCACTGAGGAGGCTGCTGGTAGCCCCCAGCCCCAGGAGCCCCACCCGGTGTCCCCGGCCATCACATGGTTTTACAAGTGGGAGGCAGAACATCTAATGAGAGGAGCAGCAGGCACTGGGCTCTGAGACCAGCTCAGTGAAGCAGAGGGCTGGGGGACCTACGTGCATGAGCAGCAGCCCCTTGACCCCGTGAGGCTGCAATAAGCCCCCTTCCTCCCACCTGCGAAGTCACACAATGACACGCTTCAATGGTGCACAGCCGGGGCCTCTGGTTTTCGTTCTGTGTGACCCTGGGAGGCCAAGAACGTGCTTAGAACTCAGCTGAATGCTGTGCCCTGGGGGGATTGCTCTGGCACCTGCCCACCCCCCTCCCCAGGCCCCTGCCCCACGAGGAGCTGCTCAGGCAGCCGCTTGTCTGGATGGAACAGCAGGCAGACCCCACTGTGCTGTGCCCCATAGCATGAAGCCCCACCGGCTCATGCTATTATCCCCGACGACATCCCCCGCAGCCCCGGAGCCTGGACCCACGTGTAGTGCCAACCTAGGGCTGCACCCGAGCCTGCCCAGCCTGGGCAGACCCATCCCGTTGTGTTATGTCAGCTGTCACCCTGTGCATAAAACAAGGCACTCCAGCTGGCTGGGGTCAGACGTAAAAACAAGGACCCGACAGCCCCCCCCCCCAGCTACCCTGAACCAGAGACCCCCGCTGAATGTGGCACTTACTGACGAGGTTCTCTCCAGCCCTCAGGCAGAGCATAAAGGAAACACCTGTCCCCACAGCCAGCCGGCACATTCTAATCCCACTAAACCTCGGATGGAGAGGCCCGAGGGCCCCACAGCAGACACCCCCACCCCAAGGTCTGACTTTTGTCCTGGGCCTCAGGGAAGACAGGATGGGGAAGGTGGAGAGAAAACTTAAGAACCAGCCCAGGAGAGCCAAGAAGCCAAGGCCACCCTTTATGGGGACACATCTCCCCCAGAGAACAAAACACATGGGGACTCTCCTCTGCACAGCCGGGGCACCTATGAAGATGGCCCATCCCCCAGGCCTTGTACAGCTGGCACCTTTCAGAAGGGCAGGGCACCCCTGTCCCAGGAAGGCCCTTCCTGACAATGGGGGAGCTCCATGGTACCCCTGGTCCAAGCAGAGCCAGTGGGCACCTCTAGACTCAGCCCCAATTGTGCCTACACCTGAACTGGGGCAGTGCTGTCCCTGTCACCAACCTAGAGCCAAATCATCTCAATTTCTGAAAAGGAGAAAGAAACAGACAGGGCATCGGGGCTGACCTGGAGCCCAGGCATGCCACACAGGCACACCATGTGTCAGGAGGGTCTCGGCAGGCTGCTGAGCAGGCGCCAGGTGGGCTCAGCTGCCTGGTTTCCTCCTGCCCCTGAGGGAGACGGGACCGTCCCAGCCCCCCTTTCCCACGCCCTTGACCAGCAGGAAGGTCCACCCACCCGCCTCCCTCCAGGGGCCTGGGGACTTGGTGGGCCAGCTTCCAGGAAGGTGGGTCTGGGAGGCCCTCACTGTGGCCTACAGAGACCAGGCGCGGCAAGGCCTCCAGCCACCTCCTCAGCTCCCAGGACTGGACACAGTGCTGGCATTGGGACAGGGTCAGCACACCCAGAATGTGTCGCGCATGGGGACGAGGGAGGCCCTGCTACAGCCCCAGGGCCTCTCACCAGGGCTCCTGCAAAGATGCTGCAGGTACCGCCACGTACCCAGAGAAGAAGACTGTTCCCCTCTCTACTCAATATTCATAAAAATCATACATTTTCATAGCTTGAGAGCAGGAAAGGCAATGAAAACAAGCTGTTACAGCCCCAGACTCTGGTGGCTCAACAGAGCCAGGGGCCAGGGAGCCCGGGGTCCCAGGGCCTGCGAGCCGAGCCTGGACCTGGCCGTTACAGTGTCTCCTGGGGCTTGAGAGAACCGACAACGGGAATAAGCCAGGGCACCTCCCCTTCCTTCAGGGGGTGCAGGTGAAGCTCTTAAGGGCCCAGGTGGCACCTACGGGAGATTGAGAGGAGGTGCTATGACAAGGAGCAGCGAGACAGCCTGCAGCCCAGACACCCACAGCGGCCCACGACCCCCTCCTGCCCCTGCCCGACCCCGCGGAGTGTCCCCCGCCCCTCCCCAGGCCCCTCCGGTCCAGGTGGGGGCTGCTGTCTTCCATCAGCACAGCCTGCCCAGGGGACAGACACCCCCGGCAGTTCTCACAAACCACTTGGACAGGATCGGGTTACGTGTTTTTCGGGAAGGTTTTAAAAATCTTGTGCAGTTTCCTCTACCTCCTGCCCCAGGCCCCTCACCACCCCCGCCCCCCCATCTTGTTCTGAACAAACTTGATATATGTGACAATCCTGGCCCGCAACAGATAACGGGGGCCGGGTGTGGGCTTCACAGAGGGAGTCTTTGTTGCAGACAGGATCCGCCTAGGACCCCTCCACACACAAGGCCCCGGTGTACTCGAGAATGTTCCGGTGGCAGCCATGGAGTCCCGTTTTCACGGCTCTCCGCAGCACACAGACCCTGCATAAAGGAATGTCAGCTGTCGTCCTCCCGAGCAGCTGCCTCGGGGCAGGAACGCGGCCAATCCAAACCCTGTAAACCCCAATCGGGGACAGGGGACCGGTTGCGGCGTAAACAACATCCCAGGCGGTGGAGACGGCCCGGCCCGCTCACTGCCTCCACCCTGGGCCCCAGCCCCGGCCGCCCTGGGCCCCACAGAGGGGCCTGCAAGCTGGCCAGCGCTTGGAGCCAGGGGACTGTCCCCAGGCCAAGCAGGCCAGAGCCATGTGACTACAACATGCAGTAAGACATGTGACAAAAACCAGCTACACAAGTGACGAAACCTGAGGCAGACTGTGGGTCAGACAGAAGTGTCCCATCAGGGTCTCAGAGGAGAAGGCCCCTGTTGAGGAGAGACACGCTGGCTTTTTAGGGATAAAGGGACACACTGTTTCCAACAAAAAACCCATGTGGGCACATTCACGGAGAGCAGGAGGAAACAGAGACGTGAACGGGGCGGAAAGAAACAACTGGTCGACCTGGCGAAGGGTGTCTGGGAGCTGCCCTGTACGTGTGAGATTCACCCCAAACTTTAAAACCTAAAAAGAGAGAGACTGTCCACCAAAAGGGCCGTGGAGACACCAGAGTGTTCTTTCTACAAACAAAACAGAAAGAGCTCCGAGCCCCCACCCGGCCTCCCTCTTCCTGGAATTCATGGGTTTGATCGGTGGTGTATGAGAAAGTCCTTTATGAGCCACAGCCCATGAGGACGGTAACTTCTGCCTCCGTGGAGAGGAAGGCTGGTGAGCCAGGAGTCTCCCGGTCACTCAGCATGGCAGGAAATTTCTAGAAACTCATCCACGCCCACGAGCCACGGGCCCAGGTGAGGGACTCCCTCCTGCACAGCCTCGAGTCCGAGGATCCGCGCTGGTTCCACTTGCTGGGCAGGGAGCAGGACCGGCCTGTTCTAAGCTCCAGCCTCAGGCTGCAAGGCAGGCTTCAGCAACGCTCTCTTACCCACGTGGCCGGGCGTGTGGTCCCCCTCACCCTGCAGAGCACTCACTGCAAGGGGGAGCCTGGAGGAACCCCAGAGGGGTCCCCTGGTTGTCCGCTGCTGCCCATGGTGGGCGCAGACGGGCCTCTAGGGAACGGCAACACTCTGTGGTCTTGTCCAAAGTAGCCCCAAAGGGAAGGTCAACCCCATGCCCATTGCAGCCACCTCGGAAAGGGGAAGTTTAGATAGAAGTGTGGAGGCAGGGGCCTGACCGGGGTCCGCAGAGGGCACTGGCCACCTCGCCCTCTCACACACAGAATGGGGGACAGGGACACTTTCAGGAACTTCTGTGGCCAGCACTGAAGGGAGAGAGACTCGTGCAAGGGTCTGAAAACCCAGTGAGCAGGCGGGGCACATGGCTGCCCAGGACCAGACATGGCAGGCCAGGGTCAGGGACCTCAACAGCTTTGACTCCTGTCCTTGGTGGTCCTTACAGACCACACGTCTCCGGAGGGTCAGCTGAGTCACTCCTTCTGTATCCTGTGGGGTGGTGGTTTCTAATCCCACCTGGTGGCTTCTGAGACTTTATTCTCAAGAGTCACACCCAGAGTGCCCCCAGACAGACACTCCAGTCCAGCCCCTTCTCCACCTACCCCAGCCTCAGCCCTGAACCCCACATCCACCTTCACCACCGCCAGCTGGAGCTTTATGTCCCTCCACCCCGAGCAGGCCCCATGAGCTGCTGGGGCCGTGCACAGAGTTGCAGCTCCACGTCTGTCAGTCATCCAAGCCCAGATCAGACAACGACTCAGGCACCAGCCCCCACATACACCGGCCCTGGGTTGAGGGTCCCGGGAGTGCAAATCTGAAGCATGGAGGGTGTCCTCCCTCCGTGAGCCCACACCTTATTTGTATACAGAGTCTGGCACACAGTAGGTGCTTAATAAATATTTGCTGGCTGAACGAATGTAGGAGAAAAAAGAACCAGGGAGGCACTGGTAGGACTGTACTCCAGAGCAGCACATCAGAAAAGGCCCAGACGCGGGAACCAGTCTCTCCTGGAGGCCCCCGTGGGCCTGGAGGAGACGAACAAGCTCACGGTCCTGCCACGGGGAGATGTCGTCTTCCCAGAGTACCCAGGAGCTAGAGGAGGGAGCAGGAAGGTGTCCCCCAAGCCACCGTGTGGCTTGGGGCTTCGTCAGATGCACAGGAGCTCCCCGAGCAGGCAGCAGCCGTGGAGAGAATCAGACCTTGGGGTTTGTTAATGAAAAACCCGGACCACTCACTGGTCCCCTGACCTTCGGCAGAAGTGACTTAACCTCTGCAAGTCTCCTTCCCTCAGCTGCAAACAAGACTCTTCAGGGAAAGGAGCAGAGCGTGTGCACACAGGCTTTTGGCAAATGGCAGCCGCTGGCCCTGCCACCACCACAAATACTGTTCCCAGCCTTAAAGGGTGTGGACGGCAGATGTTGGAAACACACGGGTCTGCAGGGGCCGTGCTGAATGTGGACGGGGCCCTGGGGGCCAAGGGCAGAGCCTGTGTTCCAGAAACAAGGGGGACGCACTCAGGCTGCTGCGGGGGGCCCGTGGAGTCCCCAAGGGGTCTCACTTTGCTATTGGGAAACTGAGGCCCAGAGAACGAAGGGCCTCGCCCCGCGTGGAGGGGGGAACAGAACCCCAGGCAGCAGAGGATCCAGCTGGCGGGAGGGTGGGTCACCGGCGGGGCCGCGGGAGCCTCGGCGGGAGGGGAGGAAGCCGCGAGAGGTGACCTCATTCCCCAGGCCTCCGGGGCCGCCGCTCACGGGTTTCTTAGCCACAGGCATCGAGGGACAATTCCCTGGTATGTTCCCCAGCAGAAGGCACGGAACACGCCGTGTTTGTGTTGTGCTTTTGAGGGCCTCTCTCTTTGTGTGGGATTTTAAAACGAAAAAAACTGTGATTTTGGAGACAAAAACCAGCCCCTCACCTGGGCCAGGCCGGGGTCTCTTACTGCAGAGAGCAGGGGAGGGGTGTTTTCTGCCAGCAGCAGGCTTCGGAGGGAAACAGAAGATCCACCCAGCCGGGGACGCGTTCAGGGACACGCGGGCACGCGGTGATACTCACGAGCAGACTGCAGGGACACGTGCGCACACGCACACACGCAGCCTCCTCTGAGCTCAGAACCAGGTCGCAGCCGTCTGTGCACCCCAAGGAGTGGCCTCCCTCCCCGGGAAGCCACAAACAAGCCTCAGCGCCCAGCACATCTCAAACGCGCCCCTTCACAGTCCTGGCTGGACCCCCGCTGAGATGAGATTCCTCCCAAAATGGCTTTTTCAGGCCCACCAAATATCCCTGGTTCAGCAAAATGCTTAATCCCTGCGAGGCCGCCCTGGGGTTTCCTTCGACCGAGCTGAGATAACAGCTTTCTGGCACCATAAAAGCTGGGGTATGCAAGAGAGGAAAAAATACGGGCTCTCTGGGGAAACACAGCACTGAAAGACTTTTTTTTTCCACTCTCTAAACATCGTGCTCTCAGAATCCCGCGCGCGGAGCCCACGCCCAGCCCCTCTGGTATCCCCAAGCCTGTGGTTTGGGCTCCTGGCGCTCAGCACTCCTGGGCCAGAGCCAGCAGCGCCCGAATTGCACGTGACAAGAGCGCCCCCTGGTGTCCCTGTGGCAGAAGCTGGCCACGTCCCCACCAACTCCGGGGTCTGCAAACACCTCTGCCCCCTTCTAAAAGCCCACCCTCTCCCACCCGCACCCACACGCCTCTCCCTCCACCTGGGCCAACACCTGTCCTCAGCCTTCGAGGACTGAGGTCTCTGGAACCCACTGTCACGTCCTTCCCCAGGAAGCCCTGCGGTCACACCCCTCCACCACAGTCCCCTCTCAGGGTCCCACACACCCCTTCTTGGCCATACTGTGGATGCACCTGCCCATCTGCCCTTGAGGCTGGGCCGGTGACTGCCTCACTCCCCGCTGTACCCTAACGTCGCCCTGTGGCCATGTCTCTTGCATATCAGGTGGGCACAGCCAGCTCTGACCCGCCTCGACGGATCGGCCTCCACAAGGAGCTGGGGTACAGCTTGGGAATCTGGCAAGGCTGATTGGGAAGGGAAGGTCTCAGGCTGTCTCTCACCCCTGCCATTTTACAGGTGAGAAAACTGAGGCCCGGGACCACACAGCAACTTGGGTGTCCCTGTAGGGCAGCTCATGGGCTTGAAGGGGGGGGGTGTCCCAAGCCTAGAGTGCCAAGCTGGCCAAAGGGCTCCTGCCCCCCAGGACTGTGGAATCCAGCAAGGGAGACAGAAAGCTCTCAAGCCCACTTGCAGAGCCCCCATCGTACCCAGACTGCCGAGGGGGAGGGATGGGCAGGTCGAGAGGGCACTGAAGGGACGATGGCCAAGCCCAGGCCTGAAACCCACCAGGGAGGCAGTCCTGTGACACACCAGAGCAACAGCCAGGCCAAGGGCAGAGCACGTGCAAAGGCCCCGGGCAGCTGGGAGCGTAAACACGCCCGGAATGAGTGAGCGGGGCACGGGGTGGCGGGCGCCAGCATATGTGGCCATGAGCGATGGTGGAGTTTATCTCAAATGCCACAGGGAGCTTCTGGAATGATTGGACTTTGAGAAACCCCCGCCAGCTACTGTGTGGAGAGGGCCCTGAGGGCGGCATGGAGGCGGGTGTCAGGGAACGGGGCAGAGGGAGGTGGCCGTGGTCTCTGCCACTTCTGAGACTGGGACCACAGCGGGCAGAGGGCTCTCTGCTCAGGGCTGGGCGCCCCTGCCCCCAGGCAGGGGAGCTGCTTTGGTGGCACAGCCATCCCCAACCCGTGTGTGTGGGGAGGTGAAGGAAGGCGACAGGGCCCAGCCGTGCTGAGCGCAGCCTCGTGGCTGCAGTACGAACTGTGGCCGCAGTTCAGAGAATGGCCACCAGGTGGTGCAAGGGCCCCAGAGATGCGGGACTCGGGCTGAGGGGACAGACGAGGGTGAAAGGAGCCCTCAGCCACACACTCCCCGGCTCCCGGGCTGCACCTTGGCACCCCACCATGAAATCTGGGGACAGCGAGCTCATCTCCCCGTAAGACACGCTGCCTAGCCTGGTTTGCTCTCTGTCACCCCTGCCTGTTTCATACTCTGAGTGCAGGTGCCCTGGGAGGCCACCACCACGGTGATTCCCGGGCTGCAAATGGTCACACAAAGAGCTTAGGGCAAGTCCGTGAGGGTACGTGGGCCAGGCCTCACCCAGGAGGTGGGGACAAGGCTCTGCCCGAGACCCACACTGAGGACCTGGGAAGTCGGGACCTGAGCTTGGGACCCTCAGTGCTGACAGCCCCAGCAGATGCAGGGCCCAGGCGGGGGCACCTGGGAGGGCCTCACGTCCACTCTGGGAGTTCCATGTTCTTGGAGCCCTTTAAAATCCAAGTGAACCCCCAGTAGCTGAGGAACTTACCCAAGTCACCTGGGGACAAGGGGCTGAGCATCCCACGAGGAACAGAAGAGGCAAGCTCACAGGCTCACGCACAGCCACATGAACACAGGTATACACACAGATACACACACACACAGCAACACATATAAACATGCATGTACACAGCCACATACGGAAGCACACGCACAGTACACGTTCACAGGTCATGGTACCACGTGCATACACATAGGGTCAGTACACACATACACACTCGAATACAGCCACATGTAACACCCACACATACACACACGCATGTGCACACATGTTCCCAGATGCACACAGCCTCACACGGAGATCTCCTGAGGGAATGTTCCATCTGCCAGGCTCTCGCAACCTGGAAACTCTCAGGCTCGTTGGTCCCGGGCCCTCCGGGGACAAGTCCTAGACCAGGGACCCACATGGACCCAGCCTGTGGGGGGCTGGCAGAGCAAACGCTCCCGCTGTGGGCAGACACTCCTCTCCAGGTGGCGGGCGGGTCAGGGCGTCCTCCCGCAGGACACAGCCAGCAACTTGGCCAGGTGCCTCTCTGAGAGCTGGCTCTGGGGTGGGTGAGGAGGACGGGACGACCCTGGATGGGTGCTGGGGGGCGCCCCAGGCTCCTGCAATCTGCTCTGAGCAGGAGGGGAGACTTAAGTCTCAACCTGACAACAGTGATGGCGCCACGATGAGACTGTCAGACCTGCCTCACAGCAGGCGCTCTGATAGAACATGAGCCATCGGAGGTCAGGGCCACCGACAGCAGAACCTCCACGAGCAGGAAGGACCCCAGCAAGTTCCACACCGTGTGTTTACTGACGGGCGCCCACCCAGGAACCCAGAGGAACTGAGGGGAGAAGAGCCACGGGCAGGAACAACGCGTAGCCGAAAAGCACAAGTCAGTGGCTCCCGTACACCCCAGGTCCCCAGAAAGCCTCCTGGAAGAGAAGCCCCCATCTGTGACAGCAACTAACAACAACTTATTATCCTCGGTAAAGTCTTAGGAATAAACATAACGAGAACTGTCCAAAACCTGCATGACCAAACCATAAAAGCCTCCCAATAGACACACTGTGATCGTGGACGCCCTGAGACATCAGTCTCCCCAAATTAACGCATCAGATGCCATCAGGTGCCTTTCTGGGGCTAGACGAGCTGACTGAAGTCCCCTGAGAAGAGCAAGGAAGCCCTGAACGAGAAGGGGGTGCACAGGCAGGAATCACCCGATGTCACGGCCTCCGGTGCCGGAGAACTAAATCAGCGAGGCCCCGGGGGGACAGAGCAGAAAACCCCAACGCAGGTCTTCCTCCAGGTGCCTCGAACCGGGGAGAAAAGACGGCCTTTGGAACAAGTGGCGCTGGCGTGACTGGAAGGCCGGGGACAGGTACCCACAGCCCGCGCTTCATCCCGCTCGCTGGGAAATTCCCAGCACCCAGCGTCAGCAGCGCCAGCACACGCCTTAGCCCAGGCCGTGCTGGAAAACACCAGGGGGGATTCTTATGACCCCCGAGAGTGGGGACACTCACCTGTGACTCCAAACCCAGAAGCAATGAAGGAAAGATAAAGCTGACTGCCTAAAGTAAGACGGGCACCCCTGCCAGGGTCACTGCGAACAGACTCGGGGGCTGGGCTGGCCAGGAAGACACAACACCGATAAGCGTGACATCAGCCCTAGTCAGCCCTGCTGAGGCTGGGAGGCAGGAAGCCGATCGGACTCTCCCCTCTTTGGTAGGTGTAGGGAACGTTCCACAATAAGACACAAAAACACACAAATGCGCAGAAACAGGAAGATGCTGGACACGGTCCTGCTGGGCCCTGCATGCCCGCCGCCATGTGCATTCAGGCAGCTTCCTTGGGGATCCCGTGTGCCCCCCACATGGTGGGTGTCCTTCACCCCTACTGCTCAGCAGCCTCACAACCAGACCAACTTCAGGGTTTCCCACCAGACCGTGAGCCGGCCCTGTCCCACTCCCAGCGCCTGGCCCAGCATAAATGGTGCATGGGATCTGGAGACCCGTCCCAGGCCCTGTCTTGAGTGGCTCACAGCTGTCTGGGGGGCAGAGGGGTCCTCACACCCCACTCTCAGAGGGAGGGGCTCAGACAGGCTGCAGAGGCCAAGGAAGGCCAGGGCCTGGTGGCGGGAAATTCTGCCCGCTCTCCAATTGCCTCCTCAAGTGCTGGGACACGGGCACAAGGGCAGGCTGTCCCAGCCCTCACCCACTGGGAGGGAGATGCCTGGCACTCAGAGCCTGACCTCGGCCACAGGGAGGGCTGTGCACGCCGGGAGATGCTGCTCCCAGGGTGGGGTGGCCAGGACAGTCCTACAAGAGGTGATACTGGGCTGAGAGCCTCTCAGGCAATGGAAAGGACCATTCAGTTGACTGGGTTGGGGGGACAGGGCCAGGACACCTGCAGGCGCCATGTACCAGCCATAGCCCAGGCGGGTGTCACCCAAACCCTGGGACTGCTGCATGCAGGTTTGGGCTGGCCCTCACCAGCCACGACACCGGCTCCATCATACCCACATCCTCCTGGTCCTTTCTTCCTGGTCCCCTCCTCCAGGAAGCCTTCCCAGACTACCAGATCCAGGCTCCTCTCATTTCTCAGCTCCCCCGGCTGTGGCGCGCACATCCTGAGTGGCCTGGTGAGTGTGGGGGCCAGGGAGGTAGCCACACCTCTTGCCCCAGCCCCCCAGGGTCAGGGCAGGGTAGCAGGGTCCTGCGCAGGGAGAAGCCAGGAGCAGCTCTGCCTCACCCATCGGGCCGAGTGCCTGGGAGACGTGAGCCCCCAGGGCAGCTGTGACATCATGGTCACAGCCCGTAGGCGCCTACGTACCATCCAGAAGAGGGTCCCCGTGGCCAGGGTGACGTACTGCTCGATGGTGGAGAGCACGCTGAAGATGAGGCAGATCAGCACGATGAGGAAGCTGCAAGACAGGAGCACGGCGGTCAGCTCGCGGCCGGCCAGCCTCCCCCGCCCCCGACAGCCCCACCCCGGGGCCCGGGCCTGGAGGGGCCCCCACACCCCAGCCCCTCCCAGCGTGAGAACCTAAAGGGCGGTCAAAGCCCGCCGGCAGGCGCGGACACACAAGGCCCCGTCCGTCCACAGGACAGGTGTCACCCGGCCACGGAAGGGAACGAACGCTGATCTGTGCTCCAGTGTGGATGGCCCTTGGAACCATCACGTGGGCACGCCAGGCACAGAGGGCCACCTGTCGTGTGATCACATCCACAAGCCAGATCCACAGAAGCAGGAAGCAGGCAGGGGTCGTGGGGGTCGAGGCGGGGGCGACTGCCGACGGCACAGGGTTTCCTCAGTGATTAAACGTTGCAGACTTAGCAATGGTGGCTGCATGATGCCCTGAATGTCCTGAATGCCACCAAGATGCACTGTAGTGTGCGGCCACGTCTCAATAAAGCTGCCTTACAAGTTGCTTCCAAAGAGCCGTCCAGGCCTCCAGACAGGAGTTCAGGGCCCGGGGCAGGGGCTGGTGGTCTCGGCCTAGGAGCCACCCTGCCAGGTGGGAGCCCTAGGCCTGCAGGTGTCGCCAAGAGTCTGTGGCTCCCGGCAGGGCGTGGGCTGCTCCTCCGTGGTTTCGCTACCTGTCCCCGGGCCCGGAGGCCACAGCACACGGAACTCAGGAGAGGGAAGGTGCAGGGAGCCCCACCCAGGGGCCAGCGTTCCAGGTGCTGCCCCAAGTGCCCCGTCCGCACAGAGAACACAGAGGCCGCCTGCTCTGATCACCAGGAACCATAAAGATAAGGCAAAGCCTCCAGGGCCCCTCAGGCAAGCATGTGGCCCTGGGTATCACCAGGCCAAGGGGGCCCCCGCCCTCTTCCTCCCTGGGGGAGACATTATGGGGGCTCCAGGGACTCCAGGCACCCTCAGGGTGGGTTCTTGAGGACAGACTATCTAGGGATCCCCATGGTCCCAGGGGTCCTGGAAGACATAGACACAGAGGAAGCCATGTGCACGAACCTCAGGCCCATGGCACAGACCTATGTCCAGCATCTGGGAGCTCAGGCCTAGCCCTGCCCCTCCCCAAGACCTTACTGACCCAGAAGCTTGTAATCCATCCCCCCTGCATGCCCACCCCATAGCAGCCAGGGGGGCCCTTCACCTCCCCCCACCAGACCCCCACAGGCTCTGCCCTGCCCAGAACCCACCTCTCTCCTGTCCCTCCAACACAGATGGCCCAGCCCACCCTCCCAACATCCCAGGCCTCAGTTTCCCCATCAACACAAATCAGAGCCCATAGCCACTTCCTCACAGGGCCACAGAGGACAGCAGGGTGGCATGTCTAAGGACTCAAGACTAAGGACTCTTGGACAAGCTCCAGAGCTCTCAGTGCCATCTCCTCCTGCAAAGACATGGCAAAAGCCACCCACCCACAGGCCTGGAGAGTAAAGCAAACCACTCTGTCCAGCAATGGCAAGTGGTCCCAGGGGACTGACCGACTGCCCTCCAGTGCTTTGCAGATAGCAACTCGAACCCCCACAAGACCCTACCAGGCTACGTCATTGCCACAACGTGTCATCAAACAGATGCCACAGGTGTGGGGAAACCGAGGCTCCAAGGGTGCCTGAGGTCACTCTGAGGGAGAGCCGAGGCAGCAACTGCGGCTTCTCCACCCTCTTGTTCTCAGGTTGAGAGTTGACCAGGTGCTGTTGCTGCTAGCAGCACCCCAGCTACGGAACAGAGAGCAGTCAACAGAGCCATCAGATCTGCGGAAAAAGGAGCCCACAGACCGGAGCAAGGGCTGTGAGAGGCAACGTGTCCGCTGCAGCATGGTGCGCCTTGGCGTCCTGGCATGCACCCGACTGTGTGCTGAACTCAGGGGACACATGAGCTCCAGGGCGTGGGGTCTCGGCCCTCAGGAGACTCTTGACAGTCTTGCCAAGGAAGGAAGGGGCTGGCTGGAGAAGACCCACATGTACACAGGCCGGCCACTTCCAGCAGCCCTGGGCCACCCCCACAGAGCACGCATGGGGCAGGTATCCGCCCAAGTACCTGGACAGAGGTGCACAGGGAACCCCCATGCAGACAGAACCACTGCTGAGATGGATAACAGGTTGGAGGGGGGAGGGGAGAGGGGAGGCCGACAGGGGCTGCCCAAGGATACCCCCAGCCACCCCCCAGGGGGAAGCTTGCTTTCCCTCGAGGGCAGGGAGCGTGGTGTTAACCCACAGCCACACGCAATGCTGTTTTCTAGCTCTGCTACGTTCTGAAGTCTAAACAGTTCTTCAAATATTTGAATACACTGTGCTGGCCTCAGATAGAATCACGGAACAAAGTTTACTTTTATCTACTCCAGATTAAATGAGTTTTATCTTACCTTGTTATCTATTCCTGTCCTGGGCGGAGGTGGAGGCCTCAGAGATGTTGAGCGAGGCTCCCTGCCCTTGGGGAGCTCATGGCCTGGGGTGTCCATGCCCCCCACCCCCCTACCCCGTGGATCCGAGGTCAGGCAGTCACAGACCCCACTGCCCAAGTGCTGGGAAACTGAGGCCCAGGGAAAGGAAGAACCTTACAGGGAGTGGGAGGCAGGGCAGGCTGTGGGAGAGGAGACGCCGACCCCCCAAGAGGCCACATCTGCCCCGAATACCGCCCCACCCGAGTTTCTAGGAGGGTGTGTCTGGGGGGCCTTCAGGGAGCGGGGAGTAGGCCGTACCCGGGACAATGCCGTCCTTATTCCTCTTGGCAGCAACTTGTGCTCAGGAGCTATGACCGCGAGCACCAGGCCTGAGGGGCGTCCGGCAAGTTATCGGACATCATTTCAATATCTCAGCAGCCAGGTGCCCTGGAACATGCGGGAATGCAGGAGTCCAGCCAGTGCCCTGGCCCGAGCCCTGGCAGCAAGGGGGCAGGAGCAGAACCGGGGTGGGTGGTCTCCAGGCTGCAGACGGGCTGGGCCTAAAGTGACCGAGGGGCTGGGACTCAGAGACCGTCCCCTTCATGCGTGCTGGGGCACTGACCGGCAGCTTTAAACGGGCTGGGTCAACCCAGGTGACCGAGACACCCACGAAATCCAGCCCAGGCAGGTCCCCCTCAAGGAGGGGCAGTGGCCGTGCCTGGACCCCTGCCTGCCACGGCCACTCAGTGCCCTGTTGCTGGTGACAGTCTCTCTAGCCCACAGAGAGCATCGTGAAACCCAGGATGTTTCTCAGGGAAGTTGAAAAATGCTAAAGAGAACCACGTATTTCACAAGCAAAGAAAAGGGGTGCTGGCTGGGGACACCCTTAGAACCCCATCCTGAGCTACAGAGCCGATGGCATTTTAAGCTGAAATTCCAGGACACTTAGACACAGCGTTGGATCGCGCCAGAGAACTTCAGATTCACTGTATCAGTACGCTTCGTTTATTGAATGTGAAAATTAAAAACTATACGAATACTTAAAACGTTTCATTAGTCCAGAAAAATGGTTACGCGCGAAAGGACATGGCATGGATGGAGCTTGAGGACACAAGCCAGTCCCAGAAGGACAAGCACCACGCGAGGTCCCTGGAGTGGTCAGATTCAGAGAAAGCAGAATGTTGGTGGCTGGGGAGGGGCTGGGGAGCTGGTGTTTCATGGGGACAGAGCTTCAGTTTGGGAAGGTGAGAAAGTTCTGGAGGCGGACGGTGGTCACGGCCGCACAGCAGCGTGAATGTGCTTAATGCCCCTGAGCTGTGCGCTTAAAAGATGGCTAAGCTGGTGAATTCTACGTCATGGTATATTTCACCACAATTAAAAACAATTTTTCAAAAAGGTAGCTAAGTAAATAGCATTTCTAAACAAAGCACTGGACGTCTGAAATGCTTAGCATAGACAGTAAAGGAGGCCGGGCAGGGGTCTAGGCTCCATCCATGCCGGGGACGGGACCTCCGCCAGGCTGAGAAACAGAAGCTTCTTAAGCTCACGCTAAAGCCCTAAAGCCGGGGGCGGGGCTTTGAATGTGTCACTTCGATAGATTAAGTACTGATGTTTCAACCCTAGACCACATCTAGAGGATTTTCTTAAAAACATCACCATAGAAGATTCCAAATACCCCCTAACAAATGCTCCCCAAGGACACACTGGGGTCCCCACTCCCGCCCTGCCCACCACCCTCAGAGACCTGTGGACAGGGACTCCCAGAGGAGACCACAGCCCAGGGCCTGCCAGGGCTGCCCCCTGAAGGTGAATCCGCACATCAGGAAAAGCCACAAGCTGGTCACCACCACCATCAGCGGCCAGCCAGCAGGTCCTGGCCCTGCTCTGGGTGGAGCCTGGGCCAGGCTGTCTCCTGACCCTACAGCGGGGACGAGCCTTGGCCCAGGCTGCTGGCCCACATCGTGCCGGGAACCCCGTGCTGAGGGACCACATCACCTCACAGCTGAGGAGACAGAGGCCCAGGCGAGACACAGCTAGTCCCAAACCACCTGCCCCTCAGAAGCTCCCTGGACTGGGGACCATGAGGCACTGCCACCAAATGGGGAAACCAAGGCTCCCACACAGCAAGGGACATGCCCAGGCCCACGTGGACAGTGAACGCAGGCCAGCAACTCCAGGGTCCTGGCTCAGCCACTTGGGTGCCACGTCATGCCACGTGCTGTCCTGGGCAGGGAGGGGCAGGGTGACTGGGGCAGGGTCCTGTCCCTTGCAGCGTCTGGGGGCCCCAGGCATTTCCGGCTGTGGTTGCTTCCTTCCCTCCAGCCTGCCGCGTGCTCACACGGCCAGCTCCTCTTCTGCCTCTGAGATCTCTCTCGTGTGCCTTCCAGGAAGACACTTGTCATCTGGATAACGCTCAAGATCCTCAATTGCAAAGATGCTTTTTCTACATAAGGACAGAAACCTTACAGCTCAGGGGCCAATGTCTAGCCCACCACAATAGATAAAGGCTTTGTGACAAATTCCTTACAATGATAATTATTAGTGAATTCTGAAAGATCAGAATTAGGTATCGGGCAAAAATAGATATTAGTACCACAGTTTAAATCATGGTTGAAAATATGTTCAGTCTCTTTCATCTTCTCATCTTGAGATCCTTGACTGAATTAAAATAAGGACACATCCATGACTACTGGGGTCTGCACAGGGACATGTCTGCTTGGCTGCACGCGACACCACCCAGACCCTGCCATGTCAGACACAGGAGGGGCTGGCTGACGACGGGGGCGCAGGTGAGACCTGGGGGCCCATCTGCAAGGGCTAGGGGATCAGCTGCTCACGACAGGGGCAAGAGCTCTGTCAGGCTCACACCGTCTGGCTCCTTGTGCCCCTTCAGGGACCACTTCTCACTGGAATGACCCAACAGGCACCCACCTCCAGCGCCCCATGACCATCACACAGCACGCCATCTGTCGGTGCCCATTACTACATGGTGGCGCTGCCCGGTCCACTGGGGGGGCCTGGGAGACCCCTCCGCAAGCAGCCCTCACCAGGGCACATGCCACAGAAGGGCTGTGGAGGTGAGTCAGTGACTCAGACTCGTGGCCTGGGCCTCACGGGCCAGCTCTGGACAGGGCTGGCATGGGCCGTCCATCCCCTCCCCACTGCACCCCACATTGGCTCCAAACCCTCTGGCTGTGGCTGGTTCAGCAGTGACACGGAGCTCATTTTTTAAAAAGGTTCGCACCGGCAACGTGATCTGCAGTCCGTAGATACAGCCCAATAGGTAACTTGGCGCAGCTGGGGTAAGATTTCGGCCCTGCTTTGTCTTCCAAAGCCCCTAAATGCGCTGATCCCTTTAAACACAGACTCCAGCACGCCCATCTAGGAGCCATTAGGAGATTAAAACCTCCATCCCGCAGCAAGACCAAGCCTTTCCCAAGCCTCTCTGGGTTTCAATTGACACTTTTTCCATAAGGGATCTGGACTGGGAACCCCAGAGAAACAGGATCCTCCCACCTGGCTCTCGGCTGGGCCCCCACAGAGCTCCCGCGCCCACAGCACCTCCCTGAAGGCCGGGTCCCCACTGCCCGGGGCCACCAGGCCTGTGCCTCAGCTGCAGCCCTCACCCCCATCTCCCTGGTCCCAAGACAGTATCTATCCACAGGCAGCCAGAGCCATCCTAGGAAAACGCAAATCCCATTGGGCCTTTCCCAAGTTCAAGACCCTCCAAACTAAGACCGAAATCCAAACGCTGTTTCCTGGGCATCCCCCTGCCCCGTGTACCTGAGCTTCCCTGCACTCATCAGCCCACTGACTGCTGGGCTCCTGCCTGCCCGACTGCAGTGAAGCCCCCCAGGGAAGGCGCCCGTCAGCCAGAGTCCTTCTGAAGGCCCAGCCCCAGCCTCGGACTTAAGTGTTTGTGCAGTGTTTGCTGAATGGCTGACTGAGAGCACATAAACACTTAGGGTGACCTCAGGAGTTGAGTGAACACAGGTCCCAGTGCTGCCACCTCCTCCAGGCAGGCCTCCAGGGTGCCTCTGGAAGTGAGACCCTTTGGCATCAATGCCCCACCCCCTGTCCATGGTCTTAGCCTGGGCCCCACATGGCCTTTGAATCGGGCCAGGACATGGTCCTGAGGCAGTTCTCTGTGCAAACCCCCGGGCCGCATGCTGACAGTGCAGGTTGCCAGGGCAGATGGGAGTCTCCTGGTGTGGGCTCTGGCATGAGCCAGGAGCAGGCATGGCTGTCCCTGGTGGGCAGGACATGCTGGGTGTGGGCTCCAAGAGCCAGAGTCCAGCTGCTCAATGCCAGCCCCTCTCCTGTGGAGAGCAGTGGGATTACCCCGGGAGACCAACTCCAGGGCAGATGGTGGTGATCATGCCCCGGGGCAGACACCGTCACCAGCCTGGAGCCCACGTCATCCCCTTTCAACCTAAGATGCTGGACAAGGCATTACTCTTGCTTCCATGCTGCCCACAGTCCGGCGAGACTGAAAGGGCCCAGTGCTTGCCCAAGTCCTGGCTGGCCAGCTGGGCTCCATCCACACTGGACAAGGGAAGTGGGACCCCGAATCCACACCCTCTCCTCAGGCACCTCAGCCCTGACCACCCGTCAGCGCAGATGGAAGCACGGAGTTTCCGTGCTGGAGCCCCCTGGCTGATCCCCAAATGCCAGGTCCCCTCACACCAAGAGCTGGGGGGAGTGGGAGAGCGGGGGGCTGCTGGGTCCGGCTGAACTCGTAGCTCTCAGAGGCCACGCAGCGGGCTGAGGCGCACCCCCACACTGGGCCTCCCCCACCACACCTGGCTGCCACCTGAGGACACATGCCCGTGGCTGTGTTCACGCCTACCCCAACGCCCAGTGGCCTGAACCATACATCAGTGTGGAGTCACCCATGTGAGCCGGGGGCATGGGTGTCACCCGGCTGTCACTACCCTGCCACCTGGGGGTGTCCTGATTCCTCCTTCTGCAGGCAGCTGGCTGAGGGCTTGTCCACACTATCCAAGCTGTCATTTCAAAGCCTTTGGGGCACGAGAGGGACTCTGGTGTTAGGGGGACTCTCTTGGGCTGGAGCATCTCCACAGGCACAGCAGGAAGGTGGGAGTTGGGGACGCAGAGATAGAGGACGTCAGGAAGATGGCCCTTCCCACCTGGAAGAGCCCAGAGCAGGGCTGGCACACCCCTGGGCAGAGAGGAAGTACTTTAGGCTTGGTGGGGCAGACAGCCTCTCTTGCAACTACTCAGCTGGGTGTGGGTGCATCCCAATAAAACTTTATTGACAAAAACAAGGAGTGGGCCACAGCATGTGGGCCCAGGCACAGTGCCTGAGGACCCCCAAGGCTCCAGCAGGGTGGAGAATGTGTGTCTGCCTGCGTCTCAGTAGGGTGTGAGTCTGGGTGTGTGCCTGAGTGTCTGCACGGGCGTGTGATTCTGCGGGCTCTGCTACACACTTGGAGCGTCTGGACATCAGGCCGTGGGTGACTGAACAGGGACATTCAGTCCAGCCATGGGCCAGAGCCCTGGGTGCTATTCCATCTCAAGGGTTTCCGGGTGCCAAGCCTGGGCTGGAAGTTCAAAACTTCAATCAGACAAGAACGCCACTCATGAAGGGATCAATGTTCTCTCCACAAACATGCCCCACAGTGGCCCCCAAGGAGCCTGGCAGCTCAGTGGCCCCAAGCCTCACGGGAGGGCCTCGTGTGAAAGACCCCACCACCTCCTGGTGACTCCAAACTGCATGAGACACCTGAGAAGCTGCCTATTCCTTGTTCCTGGGAGAGAAAGAGGAAGCTCAGAGAAGTTAAGGGTCCTGCTCAGTGTCACACAGCACCAAGTGGCTGGTGAGAGCTGGAGTCCAGGTCTGCCTGACTCCAGCACAGACCTCCTCCCCATGCACCTCAAAACCCCCAGGAAAACCACAACCCAGAGGGTTAACCAGGAACAGAGGGGTGTCTGGGCTGCCTGGACTTCCAGGAAGGGTTTTGGGAAGGGGCCATGGCCTGATAGTGGGATGGCAGGCCCCAGGCAGGCTTGCCAAGGAGGGCACTGGAATGTGCCGGCCCTTAGGATCTGGGCTGTCGCCACAGCTGAGCTGCACATGTGTGGTGGCTGGAGTGCGCAGGAGGGGACAGGAAGCAGCCAGGTGCTGTAGGCCTCTGCATGGCATCAGCACAAGCTGCTTCTTCCAGGGGCCCAGGGCAGGGCCGGCCTGCCAGCAGACAAGCCATGATGAGACACCCGCAGAGGGTATATTTAGAAGGTGCCGGGAGAACAGATTGGAGCAACCCCGGGCACAGGGGCCTTATCTGCCCGAGGACGCACGTCACTGTCTTGTCAGAGTCCTGTCCAGGACGGGGAAGGGGCTGGGCAGGCCCTCCCAGCGGGCTAGACACACCTGTGCATACCCGCCACCCCAGACATGGCCCGTGACTCACGGCGATGTCTCTGCCTGGGAACGGTCCTTGTCTCATGGAGGGTGGTTTTGCAGGGCAGGTATAGGCGCCAGCGAGGGGTGTGAGGGGCTCAGCAGGCTTCTCTGACCCCCAGAGCACCTCGACCTGACAAAGGAGTAGGGTGGGGAAGGAGGAAGGACAGCGAACGTCTCGGACATGCTGCAGCTGCCTGCAGCCAGGTCGACGTGACCCACCGGTGACTGCAGGGCATGGGTCCTCAGGCACTGCCTACTCGGGAAAGTCCCTCCTCATGTCTGGCCCAAGTCTTTCTTATTGCAGTTTGGACCCCAACAGAAGAGAACCTCCCGCCCCCTCTAGGGGACACAAGGGATCGCCGGAAACCGAGCTGCTGTGCAACTTCCCTCAGCCTCAGTTTCTCCATGGGCAGCAGGAACACATCGAGGGTGCCTGACTGCCTGTGCATGCTCAGTACAGGGTGGTCCTGACCACCCTTGGATCGGCGCACTTTGTTCATGGCACCGGCCCCAGCTACGCCATAGATATTCGGGAGATGGCAGCAGCCCCAGCCTTTGGACTGCTGGGACTAGGCAAAAGGCCACCTAGCTTGACGACTGGGTTAAGAAGAACCATGAGCCAGAACTCACAGGGGAGGTGGCCGGGGCCTCACCGCAGTGCCGCCGTCCCCCATGGGAGCTCACTCAGTTCTCGCTGCCCACCCTGGCACTGGAGCCCTTGGTGGCTGCCAGCGAGGTAATTCCAACACCGCAGTGATGTGGGGAGGGGGGTTCTCCCCTCTCGAGGAGGGCCAGGCCCGGAACCAAGGGCAGCTCAAGGTCAGGGAGCAGACGCAGGTGGCCAGGAGTGACCCACTCACTCCCAACAGGAACAGGCAGCTCCCCCAGGTGTTACTGTGGGGCCTGGGTGCCGCCTGCCTCTCTGGCCAGCTGGGCAGCCAGGTGTGGGCCCCCGACGTGCACAGCCCACACGCAGGCCCAGGGACGTCACAGGCCCTGAATCAGGCAGGGGGGCTTCCGGCCAGGCAGAGTGAATTCCCTTTCTGCCCCAGCCCACCCTCCCTCTCTACCCCCATTGGCAGAAGCAATTGGGGAGGGCTTCTCAGAGGCGGGGGCCTGGTCCAGGCAGAGGGAAGGGCACGTGCAAAACCCAGAGGCAGAGGAGAGAACGCGACCCATGTGAAGACCGAAAAGCATTGGGGAAGGAGGCGGCCCAGGGCGGCAGGGCAGACGCTGGCTCTCTTCAAGCACAGACACCTGGGGCCACGGGCTGGTGTCTGTGGAGCCCTGAACAGGGCAGCAAGACTTCAGGCCTGGGCTGGCAGGTGCTGGGGCCACGCCCTGGGGAAAAGAGCCAGAGAGCCCGGGGCTCTGGCTCCCCAGACTGTGAGCACTTTGAGGCAGGGTGGGGACACTCCTCTCTGCAGCTGAAACAGCTACCCCCGCAGAAGGCCCCTCGTTTCCCACAGGCCCTCGATGTCATGCAACCATGCTGGCTGAGTCTTGCACTGATACAGAGATACAATCTCTGCACGCTGACACCAGGGGCGGAGGGAAGCACACACAGGACAGTCGCAGGGCTGTCTGGTGGACAGCGGCCGCCTGCGGTCACTGATTGGCGTGACAGCAGTGAGCACCATGGGGCTCTCCTCACGCAGCTCCTGACCCGGCTCCGTGAGCATGTGAGCTGCAGACGCAGACACCACCCCCGCCGCGACCTCCCAGAGCTACCAGTGAGGCCCGGGGAAAGGCAGCTGATCCTCTGAGGAGCCACCAGTCACCCTACAAAGTGTGTCCCGGGCACAACCTCACTGGGGCACGAGGGCCACAGCCTTCCCATCCTGCACAGAGGGGCAAGCGCCAGGCCCCAGGCAGGCAGCCCCACACCTCAAACGTGCTCCTCCCAATGGGTGGGATTTACCTTTAGTTATCAGCCTGGCCAGGCCACGGTGCCCAGCTGTTTGGTCAAACACCCGTCTGTATGTGGCATTTTTCTGATGTGGTTAACACTGACATCAGTAGACTTTGCGTAAAGCAGCTTCCCCTCCCTAAAGCGGGTGGGCCTCACCCAGTCAGCTGAAGGCCTGGAGAGCAGAGGCTGAGTTTCCTGGAGGAGGAGGAACTGGGCCTCGGATCTGTGCTGCAGAAACTCTGCCTGAGTTTCCTGCCTGCCTTACAGATTCCGGACTTACCAGCCCCCACGTCGCATGAGCCAAGTCCTTAAAATGCATCTCAATCTTTTTCTATTTACATACACACAACATCAGTTGTTTTTCTGGCGAACGCTAATATGAGTTAGGTGTTAAGATGCCCATTTCACAGATGGAGAAACTGAGGCTCACAAGCCAAGAATCCTGCTCAAATCCAGCTTGCTCTGGTCCTGCCTGACCCTAAAAGCCTTGGATTCTCCAAAGAATGAGAAGTTTGTGTAGGTGTGGGCCGCCCTGGGGCAGGGTCCTGTGCTGCGAGAGCCGGAACCACACCCACCCCCACCTGCACTTTGTTTTGGGTAGGACCATCAGCACAGGTTTAGGCAGAAGCCTGGCAGTCCCTGCTTTCTACAGAGGAGGAAACTGAGGCCCAGAGACTAGAGAGGCGGCTCAGACCCCAGGGCAAAGTCACTCCTTGGGGAACAGATTCAGTTTCTTCTCATCGACCACAGCAACCTCTGCGAGGGGCCGGCGGCTCCCACATGTGTGCCAGCCCGGGGTGGGAGGCCCACGATGGTTGAGCGAGCAGGGAGGTGGGGAAGGGGCTCCCTGAGGTTCCTGGAGCCTCATTGCACAGGGTCAGGATGCCCCAGGAGAGACCCGCAGGCTGGAACCCCGGTGGCAGCCAGGGTGGCACAGCTCTCTCTTCAGAGGACTCTCTCCTCGAGGAGTGGGCCAGGTTGTGGGCCCCAGAGCCCAGCCCAGCCTCCTTCCCAATGCAGACTCCTGTCCTCCTGAGGTCCCTGCCCCAGGGCTGGCTGCCTCCCTGGGGCCAGGGCTCCTGCAGCCCCACTGTCTGCTCCCTAAGCAACTCTGGACCAGGAACTCCCTCTGCTGACACAACAAAGATCCTGTGATAGGAATGGGCCACCTTGGGAACAGGACATGCCAACCCACACAGCCCCGGGTGGCGCTGCCTCAATAGGGCTCCTCAACTGGGGCCCGGGCGAGGCCAGGAGCTTTGCGGTCGGCTACACCCTCGACTACAAGCCGGAAGGATTCGGGATCAGGGCTGGGGACAGTGCTTCTGCCAGTGTCACACTGTGGCCGTGAGATGACCCGAATCAGAGCAGGCTGGACCAGAGAGTGTGGCCCGAGCCCTCTGCCACCGTGCCTAGGGACTCCAGCCCCTCTTGGCCTCAGGCCCACGAGGGGACATCCCCACTCAGAAAGCAGGAGGAGGCAAGAGAGACCCCGGGGTAGAGCTGCCAGTGTGCTTGCACAACACTGGGCTTGCACCCCACTGGCCCCACGTGGTCCCGGCCATGACTGGCTGTACTGAAGGCTGGGACAGCTCATCATTTGGGTGGCCGCGTGTCCTACTGGACATCAGGGCTACTAAGCCCCCGGGGGGGCATGGTGGGGTATGAGGAGATCCAGGGAGAAAAACACTGTGGAGTATGGGGGGCAGAGATGGGGGTGGGAGGCAGATGGGGGTGTCAGCGGGGGAGACAGGGATGGGAGGATGCATCAAGGTTTGGGGGGCAGACAGGGAAATCAGAGGGATGCAGGGGGAACAGCACAGTCTCCCTGACTGCCCATCATGGGGACACCACCTTTCTGCCGATGACCCCAAAACCCAGACCCCAATCCCTCTCTGGAGTGCTGCTGACAACCCTGGGGGCCAACCTACAGCCCACCCAGCCAGTACCTTCACCCCCAGGCCAGGGCATGTTGGAAACCATCAGTCATCAAGGACTGCATGGGGCCCCAGACTGGCAGCCACTGCCCTGAGCCAGACCCTCTCCCCTTTGCCCACTGACCCCCATCCTAATCAACCTTTTTTCCCACCCCCTGCTGGCACCCGGCCTCGCCCACGCCTCTTCTGGTGAGGTCCACACCCTGGCGCTGCATCCAAGGGACCAGAGCTCAGCCTTCAAGGGCCCCATGAGGACCTGTGTGGACAGCAGCGGGTGGGCACTGAGAGGCCAAGGCAGGGGCCTGGGGCTGGAGGAGGATGGAGGGGTAAGCGCCGGGCGTGCCTGGGGCCGGAGCTGGGGGTATGGGGGCTGCACACCCAGGCTCCAAAATAACATCCCTAGATGCAAGCGCCAGCCCACTGGCCTTGGACACTGATGGGGAGGACAGAGGGTGGCCATCTCCTGCCCTGGCACCAGCCCTCTGACCGTCCCCTCGTTGTGTCACAGGGTGCCTAGAGAAGGGGACCCTGTACCCACCCTGCTGGGGACATTCAGGCTCAGTGGTGGAGGAGGGGGTGGTGGCCAAGGTGCCTGCCGAAAGGGCCGGGAGAGGAGAACTGGCCCTGGGAAGGCCACATGCGTGCACTTCTCATCTTAACTGCACGTGGCGTGGACCCAGCAGAGCGGTCAGTGACCCAGGGCCTGGGTGTCTGTGTGGATCTCGTTCAACTGAGCATGTACAGCCCTGCGGAAGACCCTGGCACTTGGTGGGCACCTGGCACTGGGGCTTTCCATCCTCGTATGTGGACAAGACACCCATCTTGCATGCTGAGCCCTGTGCCCTTTCAGGAAGTGGCCGCTTCCTCTCTGTCCAGCTGGCCTGAGACGAATACTCCCGCTTCCTCTGTGCTTCTTCCTCACGCCCTGCCCACGCCCGCCTGACCCGTGCCCTCCACCAGGGAAAACTGAGAGGCCCTCCCCCTGCACAGAGGGCTACAGGAGAGGCTGGGCCCTGCGGGGGGTGGGGACTGAAGGTGCCCCCAGGCTGCTATACCCACCCCGCCAAGCCTGGACCCCAGGGTGTAGGTTCCCAGCTTCTAGCAGACTTTCTGGCCTGGACTTTCATGCAGAGCCACCCAGAACCATGCCTGGTCTCCACCAAAACCAGGAGCCACTCACGGGCCCAGACAGAGGAATTGCCTAATTTTGCAGCAGGCTGGGCGTGGAGTTCGGTGTTCCTCTCCCACAGCCAAGTGCAGAATTACTCGAGGACAGATGCAATGAGCAGTTTTATTTTGGTCTCAGCATCCTCAATCCCACCAGCTGGTGGCCCAGCTCTAGCTGCAGCACCTCTGCCTGTGGCCAGGGTGCACGAAGACACACGTAACTACCACCTGCTTCCCAGGCCAGCTAAACCAGGTCCCTACCCACCCAGAGGTTGACCGTGAAGGATGCCTGGGCCTGGAAGGCCACTCTGGCACTGTGGGAGGCCTTGGAAAGGGGAATTGGTCGGTGGCAACTGCCACCCCAATAAGCCCTCCAATGCGTTCCAGGCTCCCAGAATAAAACAAACATTCCAGCCCTGCCTGCCAGGCCTTTCGGGGTCGGGGTCTGCCCCTGCCCCTGCCCCCTCCCCCACCCACAAGTCCTCTCCCCCCCAAGTGCCAGGCATGAGAAGCCACACCACTTCCCATTCCTGGCTTCTGTCCTTGCTGGGCTCTAGGGATGCAGTGATAGATGAGGCAGACACGGGAAGAGAGACAATGAACCAGGAAACGAATGCACAAAATTACAACTGATGGGGAAGAGAAGGCGACATCACAGGGAGGGAGGTTGCTGTCAAGGTGACGTCGCAGCTGGGTCAGGAGGAGGCCAGGAGACAGATGCCAGGCAGAAAATCGCATGTGCAAAGGCCCGAGGCAGGGTCCGGCATGTGCACAGCTCGTGCCCAGGGTGGCGGATGCAGCGTGAAGGACACGGAGAGTTGCTAGCACTGAGGCCAGAGCCAGGCCATGCCCGGGGCACCTCGGGCCACGCAGAGGCATCTGGGAGCGCCAGCCTCCCGGGATCCACAGGCAGGCTCTGGCCTGGAATCTCTGTTAACAACGGAGTGCCCGGCCTGGGCCCCACAGACCCCGGCTGGAAGGCAGGGTGGGAGGACTTCAGGGACGCTTCATTTTTGTGGACGCCAACCACAGAGACAGGAGAAAAATCTGGCGGACCTTTGAGCACCAGGAAACCAATGCTGGATGCCAGGTTGTGCCAAAGAGAGGGGAGGCATCAGTGGCTGGTCACCTCCAAGGGCATTTCCCAACCGGCTGCCCCACGCCACCCTTGGCAGACCCCACCGGGGCTCCCACCTGCACCAGCCAGCGCCCCCCAGCCTGGCCCTCATGCTCTCCTCCCAGGAAAGTTCCTCTTTCTCTATCCAGGGGACTGTCTCCTGGCCCAGACCCAGACGGCCCACAGCTGAGGAGGGAGGAACAAAGCAGAGGAAAGGGACTCGGCAGGACGTGCTGGGAGCGGAAACGCCAACACCAGGCCGACACCTCTGCGGCCATCTGGGAATGGGCCCTGTGCCGCCGCGCCCAAACCCTGGGCCGGAGCTGCTGCTTCCTGCCTGACACCCAGAATAGCCAGCACATCCTCTGAGTGGACTGTCCTGCCTTCCCCACCTCTGCCCAGGACAGGGACCCCTCCCCATGACACTGAGTGCCACACACTGTACCGACCCCGCCTTCTGGCTGCTGGTCAGTCCCTGGAGCAAAGGGCGCCCAGGCCAGTCTCGAACAGGAGGACAGGGTAGGCCAGGCAGGTCCTGGGGCTCAGAGGTGCTGAACTTGAACATAGAGAGGAGGGGCCCTTGGATCCCACAAGCCCTTTCCTCGGAGCCCAAAGCCTTCCCCTTCTGAAATATTATATGATAACAAAAACTGAAATTCTCACTTTCATAAAATAGCAAATAAGAACCTTTAGACAGTCACTCAGTGTCCCAATCTGTGCTGTGCACTTCTTGGAGCATAAACACAGCCCTTCCCCCAGGGGCTCCCCAAGTTCCCCAGTATGGGGCATGTGCTGTATGGATGCGGGAGCTTCTATTTCACCCCCAGCAACACCTCCTCCAGGAAGCCCTCCTGCAGTGCCCAGTCATAACACACACTGCCCGGTGCCACACGCCTCCCTCCACGGCCCCAGCCAGCTGAGTTTCACTCTCTTGGTTCATATAATTCTGGGACTGAAGGGGGCCCCCCAGGCCCACGAGGGCAGCAGCCCGTGTGTGCCTTGCACATTGGCATGGAGGGAGCATGGATGAAACATGCTCGGCCCGTGTTGAGTCCTGTGCGGAGACCAGGAGGAAGCTGCCTTTCTTCCTGAACAGCTGAAACCAATGGCGCTCGTCCACCCTCCCACTCAGCGAGTTTTCGCAGTGGAAGCCAGTGTGCTACCAGGGGTCTCCGAGCAATGACACAAGAGCCGTGGCACCCACACCCTCTGCACTGTGAGCAGCCCACCTGCTCACCTCCTGAGGCCCTGTGAGCTGGGTGAGACCCCCAGCCTGCTGGGAGCACCCTCGCTTTGACGTGGGGCAGGGGTGCCCATGTCGGGATGACGAGCGTGCCCGTGCACAGGCTTCCCGGCCTGCGGTGCAGTTTCTGGGGTGGTCTTGGATGGCTGAGACTGGCTCTAGGATGGCAGTGGGACTCATGTCCTAAAGCCTCTCCAAGTCACATCGGAGCTGGGAAATGGCAACGCAGACCAGCCAGGGCTGTCCCCATGGGAACCGAAGAACCTCAAACGTGTGTGGTGGTTGCGAAACCAGCCTGCAGCAGCAGCTCTCACTGCCCTGGGAGCCCGGGGACTCCGTGTGGTGGGAGGATTGAGGTGGCCCCAGAAGGGGCTGGTGGCCCTGGGAAGCCAACCAGGTGTCCGTGCCTGAGAGGTTGCAGGGCAGAGCCCCGGCCTTCAGGTTTGAGCCCAGGATCTGCCATGAGTGAGAGATAAAATTCATGGCCCCACGTCACCACGTCTCAAGGCCAGTTCCGAAACTGCTGGGAATCGCTCCCCACTGAGGATTCCCCGCTCCTCCCTGAGCAATGCCTTCCCCACTTGGTCCAGGACACCCATGCTGCTGGGGCCCCCTTCCTCACCCTCAGCCTCTGGAGCTGGGGTCCCACCTGACCCTGGCCCTCTTCCCCCTCCACCCCCGGGAGACCCCGTCCAGTCCCCCAGCTCTCATGTCACTACCCGCTGATGCCTCCCAGACCTTTAACCCCAACCCAAGCTCTCTCCCCTGAGCTGCCACCGATGGATCCCACTGCCTTCAAGACATGTCACCTGCTGTCTTGCAAAACAACACAGCCCAAACTGGGCTCCTTATCCCCAGGCCTGACCCAGCATCCTCCCCATCTCAGAAACAAAAAGTACATTCTACCAGGTGCTGAGGCAGACACCTTAGTGTCCTCCTCTCCTCTTTCTTTCCCTGCACCCTACGCCCCCCTCCCCCGCCACGCAGACCACCTGTAAACCCCACTGTCTACGGCGGTATTCCCCTGACTTCTCACCCCTTCATTCCCGCACCCCTACAGAGCAAGCCATCCTCATCCCACAGCCCCCTCCCAGCAACAGCCTCCCCTCCCCGAGTCCCCAACAGTCCTAACTGCACCCAGAGGACAGACCGACCCCATGAAGGTATGAGCAAGTAGAAGGAACTTCTAAGGGAGGGACCCTGGGCAGCCATCTGGAATAAGAGGACCTTAGATCACATGCAGGAGTAAACGCCAAACACACAAGCAGCTAAACGCAAACTTCTGGAAGAAAACACAGTGAATTCCTCTTTAACCCTGGTGTTGGGAAAGGCTCTTGACCAGGATTCACAATCCAGAGGAGACAGAAGGAAAGACTGATAAATTTGACTGCGTGAACATTTAAAAACTTTTCATAACAAAAAGCAGCATGAACAAAGTTGAAAGACAACTGATCAACTATGAAAACATAATCACAACATTCACCCAAATGACTAACATCTCCATATATAAAAAACTTAAAAATTGAGGGACCAGGGCCCAAAAACCCAATAGAAAAATTTGGAAAAGAGTTGACAATTTACAAATACATGACAGACATATGAAAATGTTCAAACTCATTTATAATCATAGAAATACAGATTAAAACAAGGCTATGGAGCTATCCAAAAATAAAAGAGCGTGTTTTTATTCTGTATGTTTGAAAAATTTTAAATGTAGGATAAAATAATAGAAAATGCTTTTTATAGTCATCAAAAAGTTTTTTCCAGGAAAGCTCCAGGCCAGGTGATGCGGGTCTGGGAAAACAGCATGCTCTTACATCGCTGGAGGGTGCAAGTGTACGAGCCATGTGGAGGGAAACTGTTCAGACCTAACAAAATGACATGTTTACTCATATGAAACTGCAACCCAGCACTCCTGTTTCTAGAAATCTACCCTGAAGATACACCCCCCAACAATAAGAACACACATATGCACAAGGTTATTCTTTGCAGCACTGTTGCAAAAATACAAATATACATATGTACAAGGTTACACTTTGCAACATTATTTGTCATTGCAAAATAGTAGAAAAACTGAAAATCCCATAAATGAGAGAGGTTGAATAAGCATGGTGCATCCACACCATAAAGTTTTAGGTGGCTATAGAAATTAATATGGAAGATATCAGTATGCTGACATACTGTGATCTCCAGGAAATACTATTACGTGAACACCGCAAATTAAGAAAGAGCATCTACAGTCCTTTCCACAACAGGTGCTGGAGAACTGAATGGCCACGTGCAGAAGAATGAAGTTGGACACTTACCTTATACGGTATTAAAAAACCAGCTCAAATGGATTAAAGACCCAAATGTAAGACCTAAAACTCTAAAACTCTTAGAAGAAAACATAGGGCAAAAGCTTCAGGACATTCAGTTTGGCAGTGATTTCTTGGATATGACACCAAAGACACAGACAATGAAAGAAAAAAACAGACAAATTGAACTTCATGAAAATTAAAAAATTCTGTGCATCGAAAGACACTATTGATGTCAGCAGAATGAATAAACGTGATGCAACTACATACTATCTACAGGAGAGTCACTTTAGATCCAAAGATACAAATAAATTAAAAGTGAAAAAGATGAAAAAAAGACATTCCATGCAAACAGTATCTAAGAGAGAGAGCAGGGGTGGCTATATTAATATCAGACAGAAATAGATTTCAAATCAAAAAAGTTCCAAGAGACAAAGAAGGACATTAATATTAATAAAAGGTTCAGCACAGCAAGAAGATATAACAATTACAAACACTTAATATAAGCACCTAATGACAAGACCATTAAAATACATGAAGCAAAAGATTATATAACTGAAGGAAGAAATTGACAGTTCTGTGGCAACAGCTGGACATTTTATAGCCCCCTCTCAATGACAGGTAGAAAAACCAGACAGAAGATAAGCAAGGGAATAGAGGACTTAAACACAATAAACTAACTAGATCTAACAGACGCAGACAGAACCCTCTACCTAACAACAGCAGCACACACCTTCTTCTCAAGTGCACATGGCATTAATTACAGGACACACCATATGTTAGGCCACACATTAAGTACCAGCAGATTTTCAAAGATAGATATCATACAGAGTACCTTCTCCGACCACAACAGGATAAAGTTAGAAGTCAATAACAGAAGCAAAACTGGGAAATTCACAAATTTGTAGAAATGAGCACGCTCTTAAACAACCGGTGGGTCAAAGAAGAAAACAGGAGTTAGAAAATATTCAGACACAAATGAAAATGAAACCTTATGAGATCTGGTGAAAGTGGTGCTAAGGGTGAAACACATGGCTATAAACTCTTACATTAATCAACTAGAAAGATCTCAAACCAACAACCTAACTTTACAACTTCAGAAACTAGAGAAAGAAGAAAAAAACTAAACCCAAAGCTAGAAGAAGGAAATAGTAAAAATTAGAGCAGAATTAAATGAAAGAGAGAATAGAAAAACAATAGGGAAGAATCAATGAAACCAAAAGTTGATTCTTTGAAAAGGGCAACAAAATTGACAAGCCTTTAGTTAGATGAACTAGGAAAAAGAGAGAAAGACTCAAATTACTAAAACCAGAAATGAAATGGGGCATTACTATCAATTCTACAGAAATGAAAAAGGATTACAAAAGAGTACTATGTACAACTGTATGCCAACAAATTGGATAGCCTACATGAAATAACAAATTCCTAAAAACAAAAAGCCTACCAGCACTAAATCATGAGGAAGTAGAAAACCTGAATAGATATGTAACTATTGAGGACATTGACTCAGTAAGCAAAAATCTCCCAATAAAGAAAAGCCCAGGACCTGATGGCTTCACCAGTGAACTCTACCAAGCATTTAAAGAACTGACACTCATCCATCTCCAACTTCCCAAAAAATCGAAGAGGAGGAAACACTTCCTAACTTATTCTATGAGGCCAGCATTACCAAAGCCAGATAAAGACACTACAAGTAAAAGAAACCACAGACCAATATCCCTTATAAACATTAATGCAGAAATCCTCAGCAAAATACTAGCAAACCAAATTCAGCAGTATATATAAGGATGCTACACCATGACCAAGTATATTTATTCCTAAAATGCAAGGATGGTTCAACATGACATACCATATTAACAGAATGAAGGGAAAGAAACCAACGTATCATCTCAAGTGAGGCATTTGACAAAATTCAACACTTTCATAATTAAAAACTCTCAACAAATTATGTATAGAAGGAAAGCAGCTTATTACAATAAAGGCTATGACAAACCCAAAGCTAACATCATACTGAACGGGAAAAAGCTGAAAGCTTTCCCCCTAAGAACTGGAAGAAAACAAGGGTGCCCACTCTCACCACTTCTGTTCAACATAGTACTGGAAGTTCTAGCCAGAGCAATTAGACAAGAAACAGAAATAAAAGGCATCCGAATCGAAAGGAAGCCTTAAAATTATCTCTGTTCTCAGGTCATATGGTCTTATACGTAGAAAACCCTAAGGATTACACACTGTATTAGTGCGTTTTGTGTTGCTACAACAGAACACCTGAAACTGGGTGATTTATAAAGAAAATGAAAATTTATTGCTTACAATTTCTGAGGCTGGGAAGTCCAAAGTCTATCTGGTGGTGGCAACAGTGACCCAGGGGTCTCACATTGCAAGATGGTCGAAGCAGAGACAGAAAGACATTCTCTCCTCTTCTTTAAAGCCCTCAGAACCATGCCCCTGACCACCATTTTTAATCCATTCACTAGTGCGTGGTCCTATGATCCAATCACCCCTTTAAGGCTCCACCTTTCAATTACCGTAATAGGATTTCCCACCCTCTTAACAGTCACAGTGGGGGCTAAGTTTCTAATACATAAAACATGGGGGACACAATTCAAGCTTCATTGAGTTTTGGGGGGAGATAATTCAATCCAATACACACACTGACACAAAAAGTTAGAGCTAATAAATGAATTCAGCAAAGTGGCAGGATACAATGTCAACACACAAAAACAGCTGCATTTCTATATACTAACAACAAACAGCTCAAAAAGGAAATTAAGAAAACAATTCCATTTACAGTAGCATCAAAAAGAATAAAATACTTATGAATTAACATAACCAAGGAGGTAAAAAACTTGTGCAATAGAAACAAAACATTACTAAAATTCTTTTAAAGACATAAATAAAAACACATCCCATGTGCATGGATTGGAAAACTTAATATTACTGAGAAGTTAATACTACCCAAAGTGATCTACAGATTCAATAAAATCCCTACCAAAATCTCAATAACAATTTTTGCAGAAATAGGAAAACCCATCCTAAAATTCATATGGAACATCAAGGGATCCCAAATACTACAACAATCTTGAAAAGGAAGAACACAGTTGGAAAATTCACACTTCTTGATTTTAAAACTTATTGCAAAGCCACAGTAATCAAAACAGTGTGGTATTGGCATAAAGACAGACAAATAGACCAATGGAACAGAACAGAGAGCCTAGAAATAAACCCTGGCACATATAGCCAAATGATTTCTGATGAGATTGCCAAGACTGTTTGATGTAGAAAGGAGAGTCTTCAACAAATAATACTGGGAAAACTGGATATTTACATGCAAAAGAATGAAGTTGGATCCTTACCTTATACCATATATTAAAATTAACTCAAAATGGATCAAAGGCCTAAATATAAGACCTAAAACTATAAAACTCTTAGAAGAAAACAGAGGGCAAAAGATCCATGGCACTGGGTTTGACAGTGACTTCTTGGATATGATGCCAAAGGCACAGGCAAGAAAAGAAAAAAATAGATAAATTGAACATCATGAAAATTTAAAATGTTGTACATCAAAATACCAATGGAGTAAAAAGGCAACCCACAGAATGGGATATAATATTTTCAAATCGTATATCTGATGAAGGACTAACATGCATGATATATAAAGAACTCCTAAAACTCAACAGCAAAAATCCAAACCACCTGATTAAAAAACTGAGCAGACAGTTCTCCAGAGAAGACACACAAATGGCCAATAAGCACATGAAAAGACGCTCCACATCACTCATCATCCGGACATGCATGTCAAAACCACTATGAGACAGTACCTCACACCCATTAAGATGGCTACTACCAAAACCCAGCAAACAGCAAGTGTTGCTGAGGATGTGAGAAACTGGAACCCACATGCACTATCGGGAGGCAGGTAAAACAATGCAGCTGCTGTGGAACACAGTATGGTGGTTCCTCAAAAAGATTAAAAGTAAAATTACCATATAATCCAGCAATTCCACTTTGGGGTATATGCCCAAAAGAACTCAGAGTCTTCAAGAGATATCTGCACACCCAAGTTAACAGCAGCATTACTCACTACAGCTGAAACATGGAAGTGACCCAGGTGTCCGTCGACAGAAGAACGAACAAGACGTGGTGTATACATGCAATGGAATGCTATTTGTCCTTAAAAATGAAGGAAATTCTGACACACGCTACATCACGGATGAATCTTGAAGACATTATGCTGAGTGAAATCAACCAGTCACAGAAGGAAAGATATTGTGTGATTCCACTTATATGGGGTCCTAGAGGAGTCAAATCTATAGAGACAGAAGGTAGAAGGGTGGGTGCCAGGGCCTCGGGAGCGGGAACATGGGGAGGTGGTGTTCAACGTGGACACAGTTTTGGTTCACAAAAGGAGAAGAGTTCCGGAGATGGCTGGTGGTGGCGGCTGCTCACACTGGGAATGTTCTCTACGCCCCTGAGATGTGCACTCGAGAATGGTCAAGATGGGAAATTGTGTTGTGTGTATTTTACCATGATTTAAAACTTGCAAAAGAGAACCTACAGTGCACGTCCCTGCACGTGAGAGAGAGGGACAAGGGAACACACAGGCGCCGCTCATCAGTGCGCGACAGCTGCAGGAAGGACAAACCAGATGCTGGAGGGACGGTCATGACCAGGGCAGGGAGGATGCATGGGGCTGCGGGGGCGCAGCTCTTCTCGGGGGGCTCCGTGTGCAGCTCTGACTCTCGGAGCTATAACAGCCTCACATCCCTACACACACACCCAAATGAATGAGCAGTTAAACCCGTCAGGATGGAGGTGGGGGGGCGCCCAAAACAGAGTAGCAACCTAGCAGATGGATCTAACTGAGTTACAAACGAGTGACACGATCGCACGGAAGGGGCCGGGAAGAGAAGGGATGTCCCAGCAGCTGTGGGAAGCAGTACTTGACGGACACTGTGAGGCTAAGACCCTGGGCTCCAGCTGTCGTCTGTCCCCATGGGGGTGTGGAGAGCAGGGCCGGAGCGTGCTCCTGCGTGTGTACACTGGACCAGGCAGGTGAACGTGCTGAGAGCCGGGCTTCTTGCTGTTGAAGAAAGATGTTATGATAAAGAGAGAATTAGCCCTGTGGGGCAGAATCAGGACTGGAGACATCAGTGTGAGTCCATATGTACAGAGAGAGATACAAACATATAGACGTGTGTGTGTGTGTGTGTGTGTGTGTGTGTGTGTGTGTGTGTGTGTGTGTGTGTGTGTGTGTGTGTGTGTGTGTGTGTGTGTGTGTGTGTGTCAGCTGAGAGGGCCTCGGAGCAGAGACTGCAGGAGCACAGAGCACACTTTGTACCCAGGTTCCGGTTTCTAAAGATCATTCTCCAGTCAAAGGGACTGGGGCTCACTGGAGCAGTGGTTGACTTCAGGACTGGAGCAAGGAAAATACAGGTGAGCTGGAGCATCTGGGGGCACCAGAAAGTCAGGCACTGCTTGAAAAAAACACAGGGCATGTGAAGGGCACGGAGGTCGAGGTGAAGGCGCGCTCAACACCAAAGCTGGCTCGGTGTCAGCGACTAAGATGACAGGACTGGGTTATGCGCCGTGGAGTATCCGTGAGACCGCACTCGTATAAGTGAATCACTGAGTAAGTACGCGGAGGAAGGGCAGTTCCTACAGAAGAACTCCAGTCGGTAGACACGGAAGGAAAGCAGGGAGCAGAAGCGACCGTTCTGCAGATGCCGCCATCACAGCTATCATAGCAAGACCCACCCACACAGGCTACATCAGCGGGCAAAATCTGAGGACAAAAGGGAATTTGCAGTGTCTCGAAGGGTCTCCCCAAGATATTTATTAATCATGAAGGGAAAATGGCAAGTTGACAGTGGCACAGCCTGGCAGATGCACCCTGATCCGAGGGACCGAGGTCAACACGAGCAGAAACATGATGCTGACCCTGCGCAGCCGGCCATGAGGTGCTCCTCGGGACCAGCACCGCCCCATGGCATTGTCGCCAAGAACGCATCGTCTTGTTCTAACCACCAGAGTGCGTCGGACAAATCCAAAGCCTACGATACAGCTGCCCAGTGCCCCAACACACCGCAGGCACGAAAGACAGACTGAGGAGCCGTCACAGGTCACGACAATGGAATGCAACGTGGGGAACACAACAAGGACGCTGGCAGGAAAGCCAGTGGGATTCGCCCGAGGTCCATGGTCCTGTCGACAGTCTCATACCGACGTCAACTTCCTGGTTTTGATCGATGTACCCTGGTCATGTAAGATGTTAAAATAGGGGCACTGGAGAGAGAAGTCTATGGGAACTCTCTGTACTGTTCTGAAACTTTTCTGTAAGTCTAAAATTTCAAATTAAAAAAAAATACAAAACAGAGAACAGATCTTGCCAGTCATCATTGGTGGCTCCCTATCGTTCTCAGAATCACAGCCCAGGGCTGCCCTGGGACCCTCCCCGCCCTATTTCCACCACCTCCCCCCACTCATCTGCACCAGCCCCACCCCTCGCTCTTCCACTTGCTGTTCCAAGCACTTTCCCACCGCAGGACCTTTGCACACTCTGCTCTCTCAGGCCAGATGCACCTCCTACAGAACTGGGCTCAGCCTACTCCTTCAGTCACTGCAGGTCTCCACTGAAACGCCATCCAGTCCAAAGGCTGTCCCTGAACACCCTCCAAAAAGGGCACTCCCTCATCCACTCCACCCCCTTCTCAGGATTTTGCCACCACTGGACACACACACCGCACCCCTGTTCAAGTATCTCTCCACTCACTCGCGTATCATTTCCTAGAGGACAGCAGTCATGTCTCATTAACTCAGCTTCCCAACGACTAAGTTGGCAGACTTGTGCATCACAAGTGGACAGCGGGCAGGTGGTGGGTGAGTGAACAGCTAAACTCCAAAGAGGCAATAAACACAAAAGCACCTCCACTAACAATGTGACAGTCTATTTTCTCATCAAAATGGCTAAGTGTTTACATTATAATACCCAGCTTTGAAATAGTGGGGGACAAATCAGTGATGTCCAGCCTCATGGTGGGAAGCTGAATTAGGAAACCCTTCCCAAGGGCCAGCCTGTGGTTCACTCGGGAGAGTGCGGTGCTGATAACACCAAGTCAAAGGTTAAGATCCCCTCACCGGTCATCTTTTTAAAAAAAAATTAAAAAATAAAGGAAACCCTTCTCAAAGGCAGCCTAGCCTAACAGGGTCAGAGCCATAAAAATGTGCGAACCTTCTGATCCTGTCGGTCTTCTCCTGTAAACGTGACCCAAGGAAATAATCTTGAGTTCTGGGCAAAAATGAATGCACAAAAATTTGCATCACAATGTTATTTATAATAATAAGTTAGTGGAAAATCCAGTTATTAGCAACAGAGAGATGGTTAAATGAATTACGTTCAATCACACAGAGGAAACACTAGGCAGCCATTAAACTACCACATTTGAAAGAAGGATGACGTCGAAAATGTCCACAATATGTCAATAGGTGAGAAGATACAAATCAGTTGTCTAGTATCATCCCAATTTTACCAAATATTTGCACACATATGCACATGCAAATACACATGCAATAATGGTGGTTTCTGCTGCTGAGCACTTCCTGTGAGCCAGCACTAAACTTAAGAGTGTTCTGCAGGGAGCTCATTTAATCCTCAAACAACCATGCAAGGCAAGGATTCTCCTAGCTCCCATTTCATAGATGAAGAAATGGAGGCACGAGTGGGTTAAGCAAGTGGCAGCTTGTGGGGAGCAGCCTAGCTAGGGACCTGCGCCTCCCCGCTGACTGCACACGTGCCCTCAGACACACACACGTGCACACACACAGTGACCAAGAAAAAACACACTCCCGCACACATACAAATTCACCTGGTAAAAATACCAGAAGGAAAACAGCAGCAGGCATCTCTGGCTTTCACAAGGAGTAATTTTATTTTTCTTCTGTAAAATTTCTAAATGTTCTCTGATGAACATTTCTGAGTCTTATAATCAGAAAAGCTAACCTTCTAAAAACACTTTCTCATGTTTGGCGGGGAGCTCACCAGAAGCCCTTCTAGCAGCCACTGGAATCATCATATGCTTTCAATTAGAACTAGCGATACGATGTACCCCATCCGTACATTTCACGAGACTAAACCACCCGTTCTTGTGG
Organism: Cynocephalus volans; assembly: GCF_027409185.1. Classification (NCBI taxonomy): domain Eukaryota; kingdom Metazoa; phylum Chordata; class Mammalia; order Dermoptera; family Cynocephalidae; genus Cynocephalus; species Cynocephalus volans. The sequence continues at coordinate 166,562,019 of NC_084463.1, forward strand.
TTAGGACAGGAATCCAAAATGAAGCCGTGAGCCATTTCTTTCTAACTCTTTATTAATATCATTTTGTTTCAAACCTATGGAGACTCTGCAGGAGTGACCAATGGTGTCTCCATTGCCCCACTTCCTGCGCTGTCGCGGTCCCCTCTGTAGCTCTCTCCCCTCCTGCTGTGCCTGTCGGATCCTCTTGAGAGTGGGCTGGAGGCAGCATGCCTGTTCTCTGCTAAACATTTCCACGTGTATCTTAGAAGCAAGGACGTTCTCTTCCGTGACCACATGGTACGGTTGTCAAAATCAGGAAACAACGCTGATACGACACAGTTCTCTAATCATGGCCCGTGTTCTAATTCCATCAGTGACCTCAGCAACGGTCCCTGCAGCTGCCTTTTACCCGGCCAGGATTCAACGCGGAACCACAGGTCCCACCCAGTGATCATATTTCCCCACACTCCTTTCATCTGAACAGTTCTTTATTCTTTCTTTATATTTTTTTGGCCATGACATTTTTGAAGAGGTCAGGCCTGTAACTGTAGAGCATCTCTCCGTGTGGGCTGACACTTCTGCCTGTTAGATTCAGGTCATGTGTCTCCAGCAGGAATGCCAGTACCTGAGGACATCCATCTGGGGGTACTTGAGGTTGGCATGTGCCCTTCCTGGGGACATTACCTTGCATTGCTTGGCTAAGGTGGTCTTGCCTGAGACTGTGCCCCTGCAAAGTTACTCTTTTTCTGTTTGTAACTAACAGGAATTCTGGAGAGATCCTTTGAGAGCATACTGCTCCTTGAGCTCCCGCCCAATGTGTCCTGGCATCCCTCACGACCTTCCGACTGCATCCTTCCTGCCTCTGCAGGTTGGCTTTCAGCTCTACGATGGCTTTCCCTTCTCCCCACCCTTTTACTTGGGTACATCCATTGGAATGTCCATATGGACACGTAGACTTCTATTTCATTTCATGAGTTATCTTCATCATCATCATGTGTGTGGTCATTTTTAACGTACTGTGGGTTTAGTCTGCTGTTATCTTATTGAGGATTTTCATATCTCCATTTGTACCTGTGATCATCTGTGGTTTTCTTTTGGCTCGAGGTGTTTGCATCAGCACGATGTTTATAGCCGACCCGAGCAGCTTGCCCATCTGGCCACTAACGCAGGCCGGCTCTCTTGGCAGTGGACAGCGTCCCACCTCTACAGCGGGAAGGACCTGGGTTACCTGGCCTGGTGGCTTTCCTGGAAAAAACTTTTTGATGACTTTATAAAAAGCATTTTCGATTTTTTTATCCCCCATTTAAAGTTTTTCAAACACTCTACAGTAAACACCCACAGAGCCGGCATCTAGATGCTACTGTTACCACTTTGCCAAGTGTCTTTGTCACCTCCCACCCACCATATTTTCTCATCTGGTCACAGTGAACCGCAGACGCTCTGATGATGTTTTCAAATTTAGTCCATACTTACTGAGATTTTCTACACTTCTTCCTAACTTAGTTATGACTTAATATCTTTTCCCAAATTATTAACCATGTTGCAAAATTTCTCAAATTTGTTAGGATACAGTTTTACAAGTTACTACCGACTTTAAAACTTTTTCTAACTCTGTTGCTAAAAAATACTTCTTGTGTCTAATTTTTAGTTACATACTTGAGGTTTTTCCTTGAAGGGAATTGTAAAGGTGTATCTTTTTTTTTTCTCACAGAACTAAGAACCAGCTCCTAAAAAGAATCATCAATTCTGTTCTTCAGCTTTCTATTATTATTTTCTGTTCTTATCCCTTATTTATTTCTGCTGTGACCTTACTGTGACTTTATTTCCTTAATGTGACTTTTCAACTCACATGCTTAGTTTCCTTTTTTTTTTTTTTTAATACAAAAATGAAAACATGCTGACTGGTTAGCTCAGTTGGTTGGAGCATAGTTTAACACCAAGGTCAAGGGTTCCGATCTGCATGCTGGCCAGCCACCAAAAAAATAAATTAAGACTAAAATAAATTTTAAAAAATAATAAAGTGCACATAGCTATCAATTTGCCTCAGAGTACAGATATGCATACATCCCTTTAATTTTTAGATTTATTATACAGTAACGTTGTTGCAGTTTTTATTTCTAAGTAGATTTTTCTTTAAACTTTCATTAACTAAACTCATAATTAAAAACATAAATTTTCAACTTGTGTTGAAATCAGGGATATCCAGTATAGGTCTTAATTTTACAATGTATTGAAGCTTTTGCAGTCTGGTATAAAATCAGCTCTTGTGAGTGTCCCAGCAATACTGCAAAAGGTACATCTTTTTGCTTATAGGGTACAAAGTTTTGCATGTCTATCAACTTAACTATATTAACAATTCAAATTCTCTTTTGTTTTCTTGATCGATCAAAGACTGCATGAAGTGACTGAAGTTTCTGTGTGCCTTTGCTTTTTAAATAGTTTTTGTTTTATTGCCCTTCATGAAAGTTATGGCTTCAAAACTGACTATATCTTCAGTGATTGAAAATCGCCCTCTGCCCTACTGCTCTGAGGCAGGGGCTGCAGCCTCTGCTACCCTTTGGTGTATGCAATTTGACGTCTTCAGCCGTCATTTTCATGGTGTCACACTTGATTTTCTCATTTTCATAAGCAACATATGTTTGAGGTTTTTAAATGGATTCTAAGGAGCAGGCTGTCAGGGCGGGGCTCTGGCCAGGGGACAGCATGAAGAGTGAGTGGGTAGGCAGCCTGGGGCACAGAGCCGAGGGTGGACTCTCTGTTTGGAGGCACAGGCGAGTGTGTGCCATGGCACTGAGATAGAGCCCGCAGGAAGAAGGATGTGAGGATCGGGCAGGAGGGGACACCCCCGAGGTGTGGGGTCCCCCAGGAGCAAGATGAGCCCAGACACTGCTGGGTGGAAGCAGGAGGTGTCTCTTCTGGACCGGGGCGGGGGGGAGGGAGGCAGCTGTGGGTGGGAGTTGGGGATTTTGAAGTTTCGAGATAAGAAAGAGAGGGGACGTTGAAGAGAGAGGCCAGGGTGGAGACTGAGGCAAACGGCATTGGCCTCTGCCCCATCGTGATCCGGGTTCTACCCATGTGCTCGGCACAGAAGGAGCAGGGTCTCTTGCCATCCTTCAAGAGAACAGGTTTCCCAAGGTCCAGCTCTGGAACATTCCATCTCCCCTCACTATGTCTTGGGGGCAACTATCAATGCAGCCCTTTCTCATCGCAGGTGGAAACTGGGGGGCTGAGAGTTGGCTGCCATTTTGAACCAGGAGCTATAGGAGCAGAGTTGGCTTGATCTGCAGAAGGGGCTTTATCCAGGGCCAGTGAATTGGAGGCCGAGGGGGCCAGGCAGGAGGGGAAGCTGAAGTGACCAAAAACCAAGACTTGCTGGGGCGGCCCCTCACGAAAGCTCCAGGAGAGGCCCTGGCCAGGGGACTGGCTTCAGGGGATGGCCCCAGGCCAGCTCTGACCAGCGCCATAGGACCCGCATCCGCCACCAGGTGTGTACTCCAAAGAACGGAGGCAGGTGCTCAGACAAAAACCTGTGCACGCGTGTCCGTGGCAGCCGGACTCACAGTATCTAAATGGTGGAAACAACCCAAATGTCCATGGATGGGTGAGACGACAAACAAAATGTATAATTTCCACACAGGAGTGTCCTTCAAGAAAAGGAACGAAATTCTGTGCACACACAACATGACAGGCCCTGAGAGAAGTATGCTAGGAAGGACACACCAGGCACAAAAGGCCACGTGTCACATGATTCCACTTCTACAAAATGTGCAGAACAGACAAATCCACAGAGACAGAAAGTGGATCTGCGGCTGTCAGGGGCTGGGGAGGGGACTGGGAGCAGCTGCTGATGGGTGCAGGGTTCCTTCTGGGGTGAGGAAATTGTTCAGGAATCAGAAAGAGGTGATGGTTGCACAGCATTATGAACATATCAAATACAATTGAATTGTACACTTCAAAATGCTTAAAATGGTCAACTTTCTGTTACATGTATTTTCTCACAGTAAACAGAAAATGCATGTTTGCACACATGGGTAACCCCTGAGGGTGGCCGCCTGGGCTCCCCCTGGCCCTGCCTTGTGCTGGCTGCACATCCTGTGCCCAGTCTCTCTGTCTGCAAGTGAGGCCAGCGCAGGGCTGCGGTGAGGTCCCCACGAGCAAGTCTGCACAAAGTGCTGGGGCCAGGGCTCACCCCCGTGGAGGACAGCCACAGCGTCAGGCCCTAGAACCATCCATCCCAGCCACGGACACCTCTTGCTCGTAACCAACCCAGCTCCCGCCAGCTGCACAAAGCTGCCCGAGGAAGGCAAATACTCTGAGGGTATGGCCACCCCCACTCTGAGTCCCTCCACCAGGCTCCCACCTCATGTAGAACACTCTGGCACAGGGCCTTTTGTCTCGGTGGTGAGCCTCCAGCAGACGCCTCAAATCATAAACATTTCAGAGACCTCGGCCCACCACCCACCCCTGCCCGAGGGCAAGAGAGCTCATGCTCTGACAACAGTCAGCCCAGACGGCATCGACATTTGGCAGTGGGGGCAGCCACTTGGGACCTGCCACGGGAGCCCGGTGTGCGCAGCTGCAGAGCGGGGTGCAAACGTCCACCGCAGCCCAGGCACTGGCCCATCAAGCACAGCAACCCCCACAAGGCTCACTGCCCTGGCAGCCACTGCTGCCCAGGCCAGGTGCCTGCCATACACTGACCCCACATGTACATCCCCGTCTCTCTCTCCTGCTGGGGTTGAATGCAGCAGCTGTGGTCCCAGGTGCCATGCAAGCCAGCACTGGTCACCACCAGGAGACCTGAGGAGAGCAGAGTGGTGTACGGGAGGGACCACGTCCTGTAAACCTCATGCCTTGAGACCGTGACTCCCACCCAGCCCTTCCTGCCAGCCTCGGAAAACAACCAGTGTCCCTGGTATGGCACCCAGAATGAGCCTCCTGGTGAGGAAAGCCTGTTTCCAGAGCAGGAAGAACCGCTCCAAGCTGAGTGAGTCGTGGAGAGGCCACTGGGCCAGGAGCCACAGGTCTGCCCCTGAGTGGCAGCACGACCCCAGCTGCCTGCCCTGCCTCCCTCCCGAGGGCCCTGGCAGCCCCCTGCTCCTGACACCAGGCTTTCGCTCAGTGGATCTGGTGAATGAGGAAGCCTGTTCCAGGAGGTATATGGTCAGGCTCTCCCCAGGCTCCTGGCTGTGCAGGGCACAGGGCGAGGGGCACAGCTGGCCAGTCTGTCACAACCCAGGCTGGGCCAGCCGAGGCCCTCTGTCCAGAGCCCCTGGGGACCACACAAGCCACACATGCTCACTCTTCACACCACACATAATGACTGTCTGTGCCTCATTGTCCTTGGATGGGAAATGACCCTGACCCCTTGGGGCTCCCAACACAGGACCCTTCCTTCCCCAGCCGGCTCCCCAGGAAGGGCCTGGAACCTCACTTGAGCCCGACCCAGCATCTCCAAGGACCAGCGTCACAGTCGGGCAAGACTCACTGCACAATGAGCCCCCTCCCAACAGACCCCCAGGTCAGTCCCTACTGGGCCCCCTACCTTCTCTAAGTCCCCAACACCAACCCCTGGACTCCCAAAGGCCCTGGCCACTACTTTCTTCCCAGTTGACTGTTGTAAATGTAGGAGCAGCAATAAAGGACATCAGAAATAACACTCACCCCAGGCCAGCCCCCAGCACGCCCCCGTACCACCTGCCCTCCTGTCCTGTGCCGGCCACATCTCAGCCACAGGGAACCTTCTGAAAGTTCCGCTGCATGCACAGTGAGTCAATCCTGTGGGCAGGAGCCACCTGGGGCAAACTGGGGGGAGGGGACTTGAGAGGACATTGTGTCCCACTATGCCCGGAAGGTGCTCCCACCTCAGGGGCCAGGGTGGGGGTGGGGCATAGGACACTTACCCCAACAACATAGAGGACTCCAGGTGTCAGCCCACACCATCACCAAGAGCCCCTCTGCTCATGCCCATCCTGTGCTAGGGCATGGTGGGGTGTGGGCTGTGGGGACTGAAAGTCTGGGAGATGACTGGAGTTGAAACTTGGCTCAGATACATGGAGGTCTCCCCTCCAAATGCCTGGGGACAGAATCACACCTGGCTGTGTCCACAGCCTTATCACATCTGCTCCTCAAACAAGAGGGGTGGAAGAGTAGGTGTGCCTCTCCCCTGCACTCCCAGATCAGGGAGGGGACCTAACGGGGCAAGGCCTGGCCAAGGTCACCCTGCAGGCAGGAAGCCCGAATCATAGACCAGCGCCCCCTCCCTCGGCCCTGCACCCACCCAGGAAGTCTCAGCATGGCACCCTCCCCTCCTGGCTCTGGTCGGGGACAAAGGCCAGGACCGCAGCCCTATCCTATCCCACAACAAAGCAGGGGCCACGACCTTCCTTGTCTGGGTACAGATGCCTCACCCCGAAATGAATGGACCAACCTCAGGGATCTTGGTCCCTTCCAGTTCTGCCCCTGTGAGCAAGGGACACACACATACACACGCACATGTACACACACATACACACGCACAGCACGCACAAATATGCATGCATGCACAGTACGCACACATACACACGCACACATGCAAGTACAGTATGCACACACACACATGCATGCACAGTATGCACACATGCACGCATGCACAGTATGCACACATATACACACACACATGCATGCACAGTATGCACACACACACATGCACAGTATGCACAGTACGCACACACACACATGCACAGTATGCACACATATACACACGCATGCATGCACAGCACGCATGCACAGTATGCACACATACACACACGCACATACACATGCACACACAAGCACATACACATGCACCCACACTCGAGGCCATGAGGCTGCTGTGCTCAGAACCCAGAGCTGGGATCATCAGGGGATGTGCTGGTATGAGGGGGAGACAGATTTTGAGATGGTCTGTCACTTGGTCTGTAGACACGACAATGACCTGCCTTTGGTTTCCAGCATATGGACGGGTGGAGTCAATGGCTTGTCATATCAGAGGCTCTGGAATCTCTGACCAGGGCCGAGGACACTGGGCTGGGGGGCGGCACCCAAAAATGAAGGAAGAAGGAAGAGAGGAGACGGCAGCTTCTGCGGTGCAGCCCTGTCCACCCCACTCAAAGAGCAGCACGGGGCGGGGTTCTAAAAGGTTCAAGACTGCAGACTGCAGGGACTCGAGGTTCAGAGAGTCCTGCGTCCCAGCAGCCTGGGTCAGCCCTCGTCCCACAGGGCCACTAGGAGGGTAAGGCGAGATGAAATGATCGGGGTGGTGGTGGCCTGTGGGGCAGTGAGAGAGCCGGCCCTCCCAGCAAACGGTGCTGGAACAGATGGGAACCCACAGACAGAAAGCAAGCCCCGTCCACAGCTCCTGGCTGACACAGGAAGGAACTCAAATGGACCTCCGACCTCGAGGCAAAGCCTGAGACCACAGACTCGTCGCAGAAAACACAGATAAAATTTCTGAGATAGAACACTGAAAACACAATCCATAAAAGAACAAACTGATGAATTAGACTTCATCAAAATTAAAACTGTTGCTCTTTGAAAGACGCCATTAAGAAAATGAAGGGACGAGCCACAGTTGGGGATCCTTGCAGGGCATGCGTCTGATGAAGGACGTTATTACACTTGTGTCCAAAGTGTAATAACGTGCACTAGAACGTAACAGGGTCATCAAAAGGAACTCTTGGAATTCACAATCACAAACCAAACCAATTTTCTTTAATCGACAAAAGATTTGGACACTTCACCAAAGAAGACAGACAGCAAATAAGCACATGAAAAGATGCTCCACACATCACCCAGGAAATGCCAAGCAAAACCCCAACAGGCAACCCCGACACGCCCATTAGATCAGCTGATGTCAAAGACAGCGACCAGTCCAAGCGCTGCCGACACGGAGGACGTGGAGAGACGAGCACGTGGGAGCCCTCGGCCACGGCAGGCGGGATGCAGAACGGGGCGGCTGGGATGGAAAACAGTTGGGCGGTTTCTTGGAAAGTTACACCCACACCCACCTTAGGACCCAGCCGTCCCTCACCTGGGTACTCACCCTGGAGAAACAAAAACATCTGTGCACACGAAGACTCGTATGCAAATTCCTCGTGGCCTCACTTGTAAGAGCCAAATGGCAAACAGCCCAAGTGTCCATTAACAGGTGGTGGACAAACGGTTTATCCACCCAGTGCAGCATGACTCAGTGATGAGCTACTGACCCCCAGCAATAAAAACGAATCTCAAGACAGTGACTCTGAGCAAAAGCAGCCAGAGAGAATATCTGCTGCGAGATTCCACTTATATAAATGTCTACAGAACGCAAACCAATCTATAGTGGTGAAGGTGTCAGTGGCCGCCTGGTTGTGGGGGCACAGGACACACTTGGGGGTGACAGGCATGCTGGTCTCTCTCCTGATGATGGTTTCGTGGACACCCACGTATGTCAGGACTGATCGAATTATCCACATTAAACACGTGCAGTTTATCGTGTGACAATCATGCTGCTTTTAAAAAATGTTATTCTGAGAAGGGGTCCTTGGTTTCCCCAGATGTCAAAGGGGCCCACGGCACTGGAAAGGTCAGGACCCCTGGTCGGGTGAGCAGTTACCAGGCGCTGACTGTCCCCAGTGTGGGTCTACGCACGTTGCTAATGTCTGCGGGAGGAGCTGCTATTGCCACCCCATCATACAGATAAGGGACAGAATGGACAAGAGCATATCCCGGCAGAGGGCAGCCCCAGGCAGGGTCCCTGCTGCCCAGCAGTGCCAACCCTCCTCCCCCACACCTCAAATCTGCACGTGCCTGAGTCTGCAGGGGAGCGGACAGGGGAGGAGGGACAGGGGGTCAGCTGGTGTGTGCACACTGGGCCCACGTGCCCCAGGCACTGACATGGGAGTCCCTCCCCTCACCCAGCCAGGCCTAGTGGACAGCATCCCATCCTTTCCCGAACCCCAGCTCCCCAGCCTCCCCCCAACTGCATCCTGATGTCACCTCAACAGCCCCAGCAGCTGACTGTCCCCCGGACTGTGGCTCTCGGCAATGCAGGGCCACTTCCTGAGGCTTATCTGCCTTCCGGTGGCTTCTCAGCTGACCTTCCCACCACATCACATCCCCTGTGAAACACTGGGACAAGCCAGGGGACCAGTCCCCCACTCCATCCCCAGTTGACCCAGGGAAGAGGAGGCAGATCCAGTCAAAGCCAGCTCTGACCTCCTGCTAGGCACCCACCTCCCTCCCAGATACCAGGGTGCCACAGGGGACATCCACAGCTCAGTCCCACCCTCAGGAGTCTGGGCAGCTGGGGGATAAAGCCATGGCCCACTGCCACCCCTGCAGAGTGCCCTTCCTCCCACCCCAGCATGAACAGCTGGCACACCTCCAAGATGAGACCTCAGTTGAGCTAGACCCCAAATCACGTGGAACTGGGGACCCTGAACACCAGGGACAACAGGGGCTAGGGCCCAAGTGGGCTGGGAAGACCACAGCCAGGCTGGCGGGGATAGCTTAGGGCTTATGTGGGGACAGAGGATGGACAGGGGCTGAAGCCCACATGCAGAAGCCCACAAGGGCCTGGGGTCCACTCGTGGGTCCCAACGTGGATCCACAGACTTACCCCAATCAGCAACAAACATGGATGCCCTCTGAACAAGCCCCAGGGGTCTGCTCCAGATACCCCCAAATCCCAAGCTGGATGCTGGGGCCACACAGCCCATGGTCAGCTGTTCCCACAGGACTGTGAACACCCGGCAGCCCCGTCTCCTCTGCCCATCTTCGTTCTGCCAAAAGCAGTAAGGACCTTCCCTGGGTTCACTCCAACCTACCAGAAGACACCAACCATGCGGCCATGGGAGCCCCAGACAGAACAGAGCCACACAGGGGCAGGAGGACAGGGGGAAGCCATGGGAGTCATGTGGAGCCACTAGGGGGGCATGGGAGCCACATGGGGCCAGCGAACAGGCTGGCCACACAATTGACTTTGGATCTCAGCCCCATCTTTCAGTAAGACCATCACCTTGCTCCCACCGTGACACCCAGCAGCACTGTCCACAGTGACAGCCAACCCACAGCGTCCAACTGGCCTGTGTTCTAAAGGCTGCCATGTGGTCACCTTTCAAATCCATCCCACAATTAACCCCCAGCAGGGCCCTTGACCGGGTGATTCTGCCCCCCAGGGTACACTGGGCAACATCTGGGGACATTTTCCACTGTCACAATTGGGGAGTGGGTGCTACTGGCGGGTCAAGGCCAGGGAGGCTTCTCAACATCCTACAAGCACAGAACAGTCCCCCCACCCCAGAGAATGACCCGGACCAAAACGTCACAGAGCCAAGGTGGAAAACTTCACTCTGTAAACTAAGAACCATCGTGGTCCCTGTTTCCATGTGAGGTATGCATAAAACAAATGTACCTCACAGGGCCTGGTTTTCCAAAGCCTTGCAGTTTCAAACATTGACCTTGCAAAGGACAGGAAATTTTCCCCAGGCTATTGAGTCTCTGTTGTAAGATAAAGAATTGTAACATAGCAAGGTTGCTTCCTCAAAGACAGACAGGTTACTGATCGATAGGTAAAGATACTGGGAAATTGCTGTAAGAAGAGAATGTTTGCTAAAATCAAGCTTTGTTTGCAAATTGCATTACAGAATGTCACCTTACTGAATGTTACCAGCTTCTATTGTTAAACTTGTTAAACTGTACTTAGCAAAAACCCCACCTATGTTATCTTGCTGAAACTTCCTGGTCTGGAGAATAAATGTGGGAAGAGAACCCCAATTCGTGGTTAATTTCCCAAATGGAAGGAATGCCTCGCTCTTGAGGGTTCTGGGAGATTAACCTCTTTTCAGGGCTTCTCACGGCTCAAAAGAAATGGGCTTTAAGTAATCTTTGGCGACTCCGTCACCCAGGAGAAAAGGGGTGACAAATCTGTGGGAGGCAAAGCAACATTTCCAGATAAGACAACTCAAGAACCACTGGGCCAACCCCTGCAGGGGCTGAGGCAGAGCCCACCCCACCCCCACGAGGACAGCAGGCCCTGGACAATGTGGCAAGCACACCTGTGGCCCGGCCGTGAGCAGCGGCCTGATGGCAGCAACTCTGCAAAGGCTGTCAGCCTACTGGGGGCTGCATTCCCCAGGGTGCGGTCTCATCAGGCTGGAGCCCCTGAGGCCGGGTGGACGTTCATGATGCCACCTGCCTCCTGCTCCAGGACAGAATGAAGTGTGGCAGGTTGGCTGCATTTGCCCAAGCCAGCCACCCTGGCCAGCCCCTCACCCCTGAGAACAGCTGCCCCAGCCCAGGAGGGAGGACTCAGTCCCCCCATCTCCCTGTCCCTCATGGCTCTGCTTCTGTGAGCCCTCCTCCTCCAGCAAAGGAGGGGTGTACCCCAGCCTGGGGAGGGGAGCCCCAGGGTATTTCCCCACCAATAAGCAACCACCCAGGCAGGAGCTCAGCTAAGGTGTCACCTGCCCCTTCAGAGGCTCCTTTTCTGCTCCAGCCTCAGTTTCTCTGGCTATAAAGCGGGGCAGCTGGGCCAGAGCCTGCCTGTATCTCCTTCTCCTCCAGCGAAGGTCGCTGCTGCAGCTTCGTTAGGGACACGTCCTGGGCAGAGACCTCAGGAAGACTCAAATACGTTCCTGAGCCACCTGACGCAAGCTGTGGATGGGCAGGTCCCGACCAGGACAGGAGGGAGCTGTGCATGCCCAGCCCCCACATGCACACAACCCCCCCCATCCCCTGCCCTCTCGGGCGTGGGCTCCCCAGAGGCGACCTGAGTCATCATTGAGCTCCCTGGGGAAGGACGGGTCAGGTTACAAGCCCAGCAGGTGCTATCAAGAACCGCCCAAATCCAGAACCTCCTGGTAAAATTCGCTTCCTGCACCTGCTAGCCACCAGGTGACAATGACCTTCTGGGCTCCCAGGGGCACTGCTGGTGCCTGATGCAGCCCAGGAGAGTGGCTGAGCCTGCAGCTGCCCCTGTCCACCCAGCAGGCCTGCCCGGACACACAGGGTCTCAGCCCATGGAGTACGCCAGAGGTGGTGGGGAGCCGAGCCCATCTCCTCCACACTTGCCCTGGGAGCTTCTAGGAGAGTGTGTTGGTGGGAGCCAGGGCCCCGCACCCACCCACCCCGTCCCTCCCTGATTCACCCACAAGCAGCCAGGCCCACCTCCCCACGGCCATGGCACCCAGCCCGGTACTTGCTGCAGAGCATCCTGGCTCAGGCCCAGCACCCTGAGCACATCCACAGAGGAGGAAGTGGCCCTCCCGGATCCACACACACTCATGGCCAGCAAAGCCTTGCCCAACAGCCCACCACCTTCCCTGGGCCAGGGGAGGAGCCTGCTCTGGTTGCCCGAAGGAAAAGCAGCCTGGAGCAGCAGCCCCAACACCCCACAGGCGCTTGTCCAAGGCGCACCGTGTGAGCAGGTAGGCGCAGGGCAGGGGCTGCACACAGCAACCCAGGGAGTGCTAGACAGAGTCGCCTGACAGAGCCCCCCGCCCACCAGCTGTGTGGCACTGGTTGAGCGTCTGCCCCTCTCGGGCCTCAACCCCACTTGAACAAGCTGCGGGGACCACAAACGTGGAGCTGTCTCAGCCCTGGTGGGGGCTCCAGTTCCCTCCGACACAGACCCTGGCTGGCCCGGTCGTAAGGCCACGCGCAGGACAGAGGGCACCGCCCCTGAGAGCGGCCAGCTGCAGCGAGGGCCTTGGGGCCTCCCGCCTGGATGGATGAGGGGCCACGGCACCAGCTGCAACCTTGGACGTGAGGCCTTTCAAGGGAGTGGCCAGCCCCACGCACTACATGGGAACTCCGCCCTGTCCTCCCCTTAACAAAGAGGAGACTCCCCCGTGCACTACAGCTCCTCTCTCCCCAGGCACGACCCCCCCAGACGGGATCCGCCTCCAGTCCCGAGCCCACCTGTGAGGGTTCGGCTGGGCCACCTCCTCCACCTTGACAAACTGTCCTTCCCACTGGCACTCCCGGGGCTTCAGGAACCCCCAGAAGTCACCCACGCCAGACCTGGGCCAACTGAGGCCAGCAGCCACCCAGGGCTCCTGGGCCTCGGACACAGACGGCGATCCTGGCCCCGTGAGAGAAGCTGGGATCCACCACGCAGCAGCCCTGCCCATGCCACACGCTGCCACCTCCCAGGCATCCCCAAGGACAGGACCTGAGACCCAGGCCTGGTCTGGGGCCTAATACAGAGACAGTGCCCAGCAGCTGAAAGCCCATGGGACCCCATCACCCAGGACCCCCAGGCACCTGCCCCCCACCCTCCACCTACCCAGAGTTCTCAGCCCTGAGACACCAGAAAACACTCCAGAGGCTCCAGACCCTCTTACGGGCCTCTTGTCACTTATTTTAATTTTAATGGTGTTTTATTATTTAAAAAACCAATATTTTTAATTAGAAAATTCAGATAAGCAATCCTTTGAAAATCAAAACCCATAAGCCACGGCCGGGGTGGCCACTTTCTGGACTTTCCGCACCTGGACTTCCCGGCGTCCTGGCCCCAGAGAGAGCCCTCGGCCTGCTGTCACAGCCTGCGTCCGCGACGGTGAGTGTCTCTCGCCGTGTCGGCCGGACCCAGTCCACATGTTAGTTGTCCCAAAGTGAGCCCGCCTGGACCCCACCTGCTGTGCCGCTGGAGATGCCCATCATCCAAAGGGCTGGCTTCTGGAGACAGGGTGGCCATCCTGGGCCCGCAGTTCAGCAAAGCAGCCTGGCTCCCAACAGTGAGCCCACTGGACGCAGAGCCTGGAAGAATCCTCCCTCTGACCCACCTGCTGAACACTTCCCAGGATGATGGCCCCACTGTGGGGCTGCCCACAGGTACCTATGGGGACCCTGGAGTTGCTGGATTGTAGCCAGGGGCTGAGCCCTCTTCTAGAACAACGTTCTGGGGTCTCAGGGAATGGGGAAGCCACCACTCTGAACCTCAAGTCCTGTGAACTTGGGTTCACACATCAGCCCAGGCACCCAGGGGCCCCCTGAGCTGGCGTGTGTCCAGCCTAGCAGGGTGCCCACACATGGAGCACACCCCACACATGACAGCCCCCGGAAAAGGCTGATCGGCCCCTGGATGCCTGCTGGGGCGGCGTGACTTTGAGGTGGCAGGCAACCCGCCAGAGGTGGCCTTGATAAGAGCTCGGGAGGTGGAGCTTGCCCTGGGGACCGAGGCAGCAAGGCACAGGGCCCCCACCCGCCCACGCCTGTGCCAAGGGCAGCCAGAACATTCCAGCGCTTGCCCAGGAGGTGCCTTGCCTCCATGGGGCTGCAGCAAGGACCTTGAGCAGTCCTGTCCAGAGGACGGGGCAAACATCCTCAGCAGAAAACAGCCTCCACCTCGCGGGGCTGGCAGGGCTTTTCAAAGGCCGTTTGTACTCCTGGCTCCTGTTCTGCCTCCTGGCCAAGCAAGGCAGGGATTAGGCTCACCAAGGACACAGGAAGGCCACTGGTCACCCGATGTCCCGCAGCAGGGCAAGGATGAGCAGGGGCAGAATAATGTGTCAGATGCCCCACTCTTTGAACCAACACAAACTGGGGTCCCCTGGAATCCTGTCCCCCACTTCCCACTGGCCATGTCCCACAAGCAGGGACATCCCCAAAAGGTCCCTGGTGGCCCCCTTCACCTGCTCCACTGCCCTTGGCCCTCCTGTGGCTGCCAACCCCCACCCAGTAGCTCATGATGCTCAAACCAAGCTGCTACCCTTACCTCCTAAGACCCTTTGTGGCTGCTGGGCCACCAGGAAGAAACCTGAGCACCCAGCCCAGTCACATGGACCCAGCCTTGGTCCATGATTTGTCAGCCAGGGGCAAGGGGTCTCCTTTCTGCTCCTCAAAGCCCCCAGCCCCCACCTCCAGGACCATCTGAGTTTGCTGTCCTTGCCAGCATCATGCCCCCACCCCTTCACACCACCTGCCCCTCACCCTCAAGTCTGGCCCCCCAAGCTCGTGGACTCAAGCACATGCCCCACTGGGTTGTAAGCAGCCCAAGAGCAAGATCCAGGGCACACACATCAGCAGAAATGTCCACAGGACAGCATGTGTGACAGCACTGGCCCATGGCTCCAGGATGGGCAGGGGCTTCCGGGGACATGGTAGGGTCCTGACAAATGCAAACAGAGGACAGCAAGGCAGTGCTGCCAGCGCCTGTGGTTCTTGTTGCACCAGGAAGAGGCTGCCCATTCTAGAAACCAGAGGCCTTTCCTAGGAGTCTCAGGCAGGTGTAAGACTCAGCAGGAAACCGGTCAGAGGAAGGGGGTGCATCAGAGGTGCTGGCCCCAGACACTGACCCCGAGGCCACACAGCCCTCCCCATCCACACCCACTTGAGTCCAGCCCTCCCACCTCGCAGTGGCCTGGCAGCCCCAGGGACAGCAATGGCGATGCACGCAATGCCCACTGATCCACAGTTCAAGCCACCAGAAGGCTCTACAGCCAGGCTCCCCAGGGCTCTCTATAACCTATGCCCACAGAGAAACCCCTTGGCCAGGAAGGGGCTTTGAGTCTTTCAGGAATCCCAGAAGGACACATGGGGCTGGCTCTCTTCCCCAGATTGAGGAGACTGCCAGCTTTTGAGTCTCAGATTTTGGCTCAGTCAGCCCAGGATGCACAGGGGAGGACCAGCTGCTAGGACGGCCGGCGGAGCAGCAACCCACACAACCGTGCCGGCGCAAGGCCGGCCAGGGCCACGTCTGCCTACAGAGCCTCTCCAGGCTTCCCTCTCGGGAAAGCAGACGGCAAAGTGTGCCCAGAGGATGCTGGAACCAGCGTGTTTCCATCCACTTCTGCCTTCTCCCACCCACGCACCCACCCACCCATCCCTCCTCCCATCACCCACCAATCCATCGATCCACTCACCCCTCATCTCTCCACCCCCCATCTGTCCACCCTTTCAGGGCCACCTGCCTCATGCTGGGTCCTGCATCTTCCCCACATTCCACAGCAGCCACAGGCTACGGTTCCTGAGACCCAGAAACTTGGACTCGCGGGTGTGGGTGGCCAATATCTGGGGCTGAGCAGACTTAGCCTGGCGCTGATGCCATCCTGCCTTCCTGACACACTCGTGTGCATGCATGAAGAAGGGGCCTCCCAGGGCCCTCTGCCACGGTGGCTGGTGGGGTCGAAGGTGAGAGGAAGCCATGCCCAGCCCCCAGCACACATTCCACACAGCGCGGCCTTATCTCACCCACCCTCGAGATCCATGACCTGGACAGAGCTTCAGAGGCTATTTCAGGAACAAAATGGAATGGCCTGGAAAGCTGCTAGGTGGGTGGTTTAGGTATTGACTCAGAAGCCATTCCCTTCTGAGGCTGGAGACATGGGAGGCATCTGGCGGCTACATGCAGGCACACGCGTGATCACACCTGGCCTGTCACTCCAGCGCCAGGCCCCATCCTGAATGAGGACAGCCTTGGAGAAGAAGGTGACTATCGAAGGCTACATGCCAGGGAGGGCAAGGCCAGGCCATACGCCCAGCATGCTGACTTCAGCTGGCTGGACAGGTCCTACCCCACAGTTCCTACCTCTGGACCCAGCAGGGGCAAGGGGGACGAGGCTCACGAGGTCTCTCCCACTCCTGAACGCCCCCTGGAAGCCCGGGGCCTGCAGCGGCACCATCTGGGAGTGGGTCCCCTCCACGGGGTGGGCCTCCAGCCAGTGGACACGCCTGACAGGAGGACTCCCTGCACACGGATGGCAGAGACCTAAATGAGAAACCATGACAACCCTGTGCCTGACCCTGTGCCAGAGAGAGATGTCGTCCCCCACTGCAGAGGCAGGACCACCCCCCAGCCCTGGTGGCACACCTGTCTCCCTTCTCACACCTGAGCACCTGGAACAGCCCTGGCCACAGGCCGCCAGCAGCAGGAACAGGGCATTGGGCAAATGGTCACATCCAAGATTCTGGCTGAAGGCCCAGTTACGGCTGGGCTGGCCATCTAGGCCCCTGAGGCCCCTCCAGAAATGTGGGCCAGAGTATGGGACTCAGAGCCACCAGAGGAAGAGCAGGCAATGTGGGAGGACAGGGGGCCAGAGCCCCAGGCCGGAACAGGCTGAGGCCTCCACACGGAGATAAACACCCCCCCCTTGGGGCTGCCTGGGGGCTCAGAGCAGCCGCCCACTGCCCCACACTGGCCAGAGAGCCCTGTGAAGGGACCCAGGGAGGTGGGCGCTGTCTCTGTTCACCCAGAGAAACACGGGACAGCAGTGAGGCCCGCACTGCCCCTGTGGCTACCCCTGCCCAGCCTGCCTGCCCACAGGGACCAGGCCACTCAGGGACTCATCCCACCTGGAGTCTCACCCCCAGCTTGGGGATCTGGGCCCTGTCACTTCTCCTGAGACCCTGTCGTGCATGTACCACATGAGGGTGGGTCTCGGGTGAGGGGTCTTGCTGGGACATCAGTAAACCTCAGCCATCCAGGCTCCAGAGGAGCTCTGAGTGTCACACAAGCACTGGGGCAGGCCCGGGAGCCCACAGGAAAAACCACTGTCACTCAGGTCAGGTGTCAGACAAGGTCTGTCTGAAAGGCTGTGAAGACTGCTGCATAGCTGCGAGCAAGCCACTCACCTTCTCTGGCCTTTGGGTTCCCACACAGAAGGAAAAACTGTCACCGATTCCTGCTAAACCAGTCAGTCCTCTGACCCAGCCCAGATTTCGGCCACCACCACTCCCATGGGGAAGACGGTCATTTTGAGAAGTGAGCCAGGGGCTCACTTCTGTACCCCCTGAATTGTCCACTGCTGGGGCAAAGAGTGAGACCCCAGCCCTCTCCACACCCTCTTGCCCACATGGCAGGAACTCCCTGGAGGCAGGAGGGGGCCCAGGGTGGACTGAGTCCAGGAGGAACACAACCGCATGGTCAGCAATCGGTCACCATGGGCAACACAGCTCATCCCCGTGGAGGGAGCTGAGGACAGGAGTGACCACCCCCACCACATATACACCCCTAAAGGACCAATGATGTCTCAAAGACTCCTGCAGCTCCTCATTACCTGGAGACAGGTGAGGCCTTACCTGCCCCTCTAAGCCCTGCGGTGAGAACCTGCAGCCAGGGAGAGGAAGAGGGGCCGGGCCTGGTTCCTCAGTGACTGTTCATTCAGCCAACTGCATCCATCTGACTGCCTGCCTGGGCCAGCCCCGATCCAGGGCTGTGTGTGACCTCTAGGCTGAGAAGGCCCGACCAGGAGGGCCGTCCATGTGTGGGGAGGTGGCCGGCAGACCACAAAGGCCATCTACAACAAGAATGCTGGACTGCAGGACATGGGCTCTGAGGGACAGTGTGGTGGGGAGAAGACACGATGTGCCATCTGAAGATGTGCAGGGTGGACCCACGAGCCTGGAGTTATGGGATGAGGACCGAGCTGGACACCTAAACAGCCACAGTTCAAGGCAGGCAGCCTTTGCAAGACACAAGTGTGGCGATGGCACCTGTGAGCCTCAGGTAGAGCCTAGCCACCTCAGTCTGAGTCCACGGCCCTCCAAGGCCCCCACTGCTGACCCTCCAACTCACCTGCCATCACCCCGAATTCCACCTGTGAGCCCAGGTCCTCCCCTGGGTCTCTGTCCACACTGCACCCTCCACACCCCACCTACCCCCGTCCAACACCTCTGCCACGAGGCCTTCTCTGACTCCCCAGGATGTGTGGGGACATCTCCCCGGGCCCCAGTCGCTACCTTGGTCTCAGCCTGAGGTCAGGGACAATGTCACGTGCATCCTTTGTCCTGAGGCCCAGCTCCAGGTAGGCCACACAGCCCCTGGACACTGCACCCAGGATTCTAACCTCACACCACCCAGCACCGTGGAGCCCCCACCCCACCTGCCAGGGAAGCCTGGTCTCCCTGTTTTATAGCTGAGCTTATGTACCAGAAGCGAGGCATGCGAAGGGTGTAAACCCTGTCTGCTCCGGGGCCCCCTAAAGTCCCTGTCCCCAGAAGGGAGGGAGCCATTCACAAAAGGATCCCAACAGCCCCAGATGCTCCCAACGGGACAGAGCGCAGCTCGCGGCAGATGTGGTTGGTACAAGATGATGGGCACATGCCCTGGCAGGTGAGGCGGTGGCCACCAACACGACACGAAAAGGAACGCATCAGTGCACCCTAAGTATTTATAGGGTGTGTTTAATCAGGATTAAACAAGATCGTCTGTCACAATTGGTGGGTAAATGGTCCTTAGATTCATCCTTCCCTCCTTCCCTCCTACCTTTTTACTTTCTGGTCATTTATTTATTAAATAAATCACATCGTCTGACCTGTAGAGAGCCCTACAATTGGGATTTTGCAGCTGGCATCCCTGTACTGTTATTTAGCATGTTCCACTGGCCCCAGTATCGTCGATAAACTTGTATTTAGATCCAGAGGCTTGAACAGAGTCACGCACTCATCCATAATCATGACGACAAGATGACGACATGGGTTTTCGTCAGTGTCGAGCCATCTGTTTTAGAGAGGTCGGCAGCTGCGGAGCGCCATGCCGAGTCCTTGACCTCCCCGGGAGCAGACACGTCTCTTTGGGCATCAGCGGGAGTCCTGAAGACACACGCCCTCGCCCACTGTTTGGTGTCCCCAAGTCACAGTTCACCAGGAGAAGCATACGATGGGAGCTGGGTCCCCTCTGTCTGTTCACCAGGACTCATAATTGTGAGTCGTCTCTCTATTAACCTCCAAAGAGGACTGATCAGTGTGTCCTTAAGTATCAGAATGGACTCACAGATTTAAACCCCAGGGATGCATGTCAACCCACTTCAGCTGTTCCTCTGGATGAGGCCCACCTTGTCATATCTCTAGCCGGGGACACATCTTCGGCTTGCCTCCAAGTCCTTGTGATGTGGCCCTGTGACCTCTGATAACTTCCCTGCCTTCTGCAGTGTTGGGACACTACAGGCTCAGCTCGTACGTCTCCTGCCATACACCTAGACTCAGCCATTTCTCCAGGAGCCCTGGGTTCTTTCGGGGTGAAATGGGACTTAGAGCCATAGTCTGGGGCTAGTCCTTATTTCTAGCCCTTTCCAGCAAACAGAGAAATATCTTTAAAATAAAATCATCACGAATTCAGACTGACACTTATTCAAATACAGGGCTGCAGGGCTTTTGCTTAACCTCATCTAATTTACACCCACTTTTTCCCTCCATGCCAAAAATCTCAGTTCTTAGTGACACCGACATAATCACTCACTTGCCTTAACCCACAATCCCCAGCAGCAGTCTTAGGACAACACAAGTATGGTCACAACGGTGATGTCACTGAACACAGGTCTATTTGTCCTTAGCACATAACCCACCAGGGATATATCACCTGAAACAAGCCCATTCTGGGTGGTTATTCTGCACACTCAGTACACAGTTCTAGGTTTGTTTCATTTTGATTTTGAGAGACTGCCTTTTCTAGTTAAGATTTGGGGATTTTAATTAAGAGATTAGAGGTTGCCTTTTTAAATTCAAAATTATGCAAGCTATTTACGTGGTTCCAAAGTCACATCTATAAAACAAGGTGTATTCAGAGACATCTAGGTTCCCCGTGCCCCTCCCTCCTCCACGAGGTCACATTTGTTACGCTTCGGGCTGCCTTCCAGCACCTTTATTCTTTACATGTTTCTAAGTATTCACGTCCTCACCCTTTACCAGGTGAACCGTAGCTGTTATACTTTTATCACCTGTGCTTTTCCCACTTAAAAAATATCCCGGCAATCACACCATTAGTAGGACACAGAGATCTCATGTTTTCCTTTTTTGCAGCTGCGTGATACTCCGTGCTGGCTGCCTCGGCCAGCTTCCTGCGACAGGCATTGCAGCTTCCCCAGCCTTCACGATGACAGATGGCACTTTCACGAACAGCCTGGCACATGTGTCTTTTCCTGTTTTTGCCACTACCTTGAAGACGGATTCCAGGAAGTGGGGCTGCTGGGTCAGAGATAAACACATACACAGTGTCGCTAGATGCTGCCAAATCCCCCTCCTTTCAGAGTCTTCCATCTTGCATGCCCGCCAGCAAACGCTTTTGGATTTCATCGGCCAGTCCGATGGGACCCCAGTGGGGTCATCTTCTGCACCCCCCTCACCAACAGTGAAGGAGGCACCGTCCCGCAGGTCTACGGGCCGCACTGTTTGTCCTTCTGTGAAGGTGAGACCCTGGCTCTGGCTCATCTACCGTGGGGTTGCTGGTTCTCATCTGTTTTCAGAAACTCGCTCTCTGGTAGAGACATTAACCCTTTGCGACACTTTGCAACCTCCCCCCTGGCTTGCCGATTCGTCTAAGGCGATGCTGTCACACCGACGTTGCTTCTTTGTCATGCGGTGGGTGCACAAATCTCTTCCTCGGACGCATCTCGCTTTCCAGTCATGGAAAAGATTCTGCACTCTCAGGTTCAAGGAGAACTCCGAGTTCCCTTCTGGTACTCCAGTGGCTTTCTGACCTACTTGGAAGCCACCCTGGCGTGCAACGTGACAAGTGGGCTCAGGCTCATCCTTTTCCAAGTGGCCATCAGATTACCCAGCACCGCTCATTAAAAAGTTGTTTTTCCCCCACTGGCTTGATATGCTGCCTATGTTTATTTTACTAAATCTCCATATGCCATCTAGTCTGTATGTGGATTTGCTCATTCCGTTCCATTGGTTATCTGCCTGTTCATATGCTGGTATCATGCTGTTTTAATTATTTACGCTTTATGTTTTATAATATTTTGGCCATTCTAGCCAAGAGCACAGACGTGACCTTCTACAACTAGAGATGTCATGGCATAGAATACCAAACCCACACTATGCCAAGATCACATGCTTGAAGCGCAGGGTTCCCAGGGCTGCTCCAACACACCCCAAGTTTCCTGGGGGAGAGCCACTTCTGGGGGGACTTCTGTGGGAGAGAGGCCTGTCCCTCAGTCAGGGCTCCTTTTGCTCATGCCTGAGCTTCGCAGGTTACCCCTGAAGCATAGGTGAAGGAAGCAGCCTCTGGCCCCGGGATGGGGGTCCCAATGTAGCTGGGCTGCCTCCATGCGGAGGAGTGTTTTAGGGGTGAAGGGAGTCGAGGGGCAAGGGGTGTGTCTGTCCAGCTGGTCTGCCTTCAGCTCCTGATTTCTGAAGCTCTCCAGAGCTGTGCACGGAGCAAGTTCAGTGGGAAGATGCTGAAGACAGCATCCAGTCTGCCTGCCAGAATGGTTTGGGGAGGGAGCAGAGAAGGGTGCCCACCCTCAGGAGACATGGAGGGGAAGCCCATGGCCCCTGCCCCCATGAACCTGCACCCTAGGGGTGGGTGGCCAGGAGCTTGCCCACTGTCAGGACACAGGTGCAGGGCAAGAGTTGGGGAGGTGGGAAGGGGCGGCCATCAGGGGGGCTTCCTGGAGGTGGCAGGGGGCACCATCTGCAGATCGGGGGCAAAGGCCAGGCGGGAGTGGGGGTGCCCATGGGTGCATGCTGGGTCTTATGACAAGAGCAGGGTGTCATCTTGCTCGAGACTGCAGCATCGAAGGGCTTCTGGGTAGAAGCCGAAAAGCTTTCCAGGTGCAGCACAAACAGAGGGGTGGGGCCTCAGTCTGCCCATCTGCAGGTGACCCTGTCATCCCCATCTGCAAGTCGATGAGTGGAACCAGGCCCAGAGTGCCAGCATGAGCAGGGTGTGCCCTGGGGTCAGCCTCCCCAATCAAGGAGCAAGACGTTCCCACTGGAGGGGGCCGGGCAGACAATGCGCAGCCTCGCAGCAGCCCATTCTGAGCATCCCGCTCTGATCGACAGCCCAGATTCTCTCTGCAGCCCACCTGCCAGCCATCCTGCGCAGCACCTGGGCCCACAGCTGGGTCTTCTGGTGCTTGGGGCTTCCATGGGCAACGATGGTGGCATTCCCTGTGGCCTTGCACATAGATCCTTTATCAGGGACCGTGCTTCTGCAGAGGGGCCTAGCCACCTCCTGAGGACACACTGCCCTTTGCCTAGATGCTTGTGGAAGCACCGCTCCAGATGAGGTTGGCTCAGTCCCACACCCTGAACCTAATCTCGGAGCTTCCCAGGAGGTGGTCACAAAGTGGACAGACTCCTGGGTCTCCCCTTGGACGCCCCCACTCCCAACCAGGGATGTTGCCAAAATGGAGCAGGGCCCAATGGGGAACCCCTGCCCTCTCAGAACACTCAGGGAGTGGGGACACAGGAGGGTCCTCACAGTGCCTGTCCACCGCTTTCCCACACTCAAGAATGCCGCTGGATAAAAATACCCACAGACGTCACCCATCCTGGCCTGTCTGTGGAGCTCAGAGTTGCCAGGCTGCAGGCCTGACGGCCACAGCCCGGGTCACAGGGTGTGGAGAAGGCAGGGAGGGGCCTGGGCTTCCGAGGCTGGACTCCGGGGACCCCTTGTGAGCTCCCAGAGAGGAGTGAGACAGCGCCGTGTGGCCCTGCCTACCCACGCAGACCCTCAAAAACCCAGGGGAGCTGAGACAAGTACACGCTAACGCCCCAAAAGACACCCAAAGAGGTTGAGCCACCAGGGATGCCAAGCACGGGAGTCACAAAGAAGGGAGGTGTCAGTCTGCCTGGGGTGACATGGGAGGGCTTTCCAGAGGAGGAGCCACAGAGCTGAGCCTCAGCTGTGGTTCTGGACAGCAGGGCTTTAGGGCAGAGGAAGCAGTCAGATCGAAGGCGTCTGAAGGTTGCTTACCCCACCCCCTCCAAGCAGCGGCCCCAGCACACCCAGGGTGGGCCCAGCAGTCACGGCTGGAGTGGAGCCCAGGCTGGGCCCTGCAGGCTCCATGCACAGTCTCAGGGGGCAGCTTCCTCCTGTCCAGGTGATTTCTCTCCACTCCTTCCAGGACACACAGCGACACTCACTCCTCACACAGCTGAGCCACCAGAGGGTCCATGTCACAACCCCACACCCAAGGTGGGAGAGTGGGACAAGAAGGAGACCTGGAGGGCCCATCTGGATCCTACCCCTGGCCCTCGGGTGGCACGTGGAGAAGGGGCTCCCAGCCCCAGAGCCAGGCAGCCTTGGCACACATGGCTGTGTGGCCTTGGGCAGGTAACATGCCCTCTCTGAGCCCAGGGTTCGCAGCGGCACACATCAACACAGCTGCCCTTGGCAGGCACTTGGCAAGGGCAGGGAACCCTGCTCCTGACCCAGGCACTGTCTTGTCTCCTTCCACCCTTCACCAAGGCCCTGGGGTAGGGCCAGGCTGCCCCTGCCCATCACCCTCCCCAGCCAGCACCCACGCGGGCAGTGGAACACAAATGTCCTCAGAGGCCAAGTCCTGTCACACATGCAGAAGCCACATGTAGAAACGGCTCCCTGGGTTCAGGTCAGGTTATATCACTGTGGTCACCCAGCCGACAGCAGAGCGACCAGCAGGCTCCTCCTCACCCCCCAGCAGCCAGGACAATCTTGCTGTCTGTGAGATCCAGGCCTTCTCACGGTGCCCGGCAGAGACATGGAGAGAAACAACTGCCCACCAGGAGGTGGGTACAGGCGCAAGGGGCTCGCCAACATGCCCAGGGACCCGATGGTGGGAGCAGAGTGCCGTGCAGGAGGGCTGGGGGGCAGGGGTGACACTAATCCTGTACTGGACGGCCGAGGCGCTGCAGTGGCACTTCAGCTACAGCCTCAGTGTGGCAGCTCCTCCATGCCCCGCCACCCCGTCCCAGGTGCTTCCCCAGAGTGAAGCCAGACCCCGCCACTCCCCAGTCCTGTAACCACGTATGAGGCCCACAGCGGTGACATTCATCACCTTATTCTTCCTCCAGTAGCAAAGACCAGGCACCAGGATGTGCTGGCTTCCAGGAGCTTCTCTGCAGCATCTCCCAGCGCCCACCACACACCCACGTCTCACCTCGGGCACATGTCCCCTTGGCTCCTCCCAGGCCTAGGATGTCCTCCTCATAGGCCACCATCCTTGAATGCCATCTCCCATCTCGCAGGAGCCCAAGGCAAGATTGTCCTAGCCCCATCCTTCTCATCGGTGGACAGGGTCTGGAATCAGCAGCAAGGTGCTGCAGGAGCCAAAAGCCGGTCCATTTCCCAGACAAGGAGGCTGGCGTGCAGAGAGGACAGGTGGGGCCCTGCCTAGGGCCACCTTCAGGAGCCAGCCAGGCAGGGGCTCAAGACCAGAACCCAGACATCTGCACCCCAGCCACTCAGAGTGAGGTCCACAGAGCCGCAGCATTGCCCATCCCCCGACCTGGAAAGGGAAGAGGACACTTAGGCTCCCCAGATCAGCTGGATCAGACCTTCCCGATAACAGCCGGGGCCTTGGCCAAGGAGCGCCAATCACAGCAGCGAGGACACGGCGCGCAAGAGGAGCACGCTCGGGAGCCGGCTTCTGCAGCAGGATGAGGACTCCAGGTAGCTGGTGCCTCTAGAGTTGAGATCCAGCCCTGTCACTGCAGCACCCGTGGGTGGGTATGACATGCCTGCCTGCCCAGACTCTGCTGTCCTGCTGCTGCCTAGCCTGATGTGGCTCGCTTCCAGCTCTGGAGCACTTGTGAACGCACCGCAGCCAGGACAGCAGAAGTCGCAGCAGTAGCTGACATGTTGCTCCCCAAGCTCTGTCACCCTGACCTTGCACAGGGTGGCCCCACCACGCAGGGAGGGTCATTAGTGTTCGGGGATGCTGAACCCAGATGTGCCAGCAACAGGAGCTCAAACGACAGACACTTATTCGCCCACATTCTGGAGGCTGGAAGTCCAAGATCCAGGTGTCGCAGGACTGGTTCCTGCTGAGGCCTCACTCCTTGGCTTGTAGGTGGCATCTTGTTCCTGTGTCCTCACGTGGTTGTCCCTCTTTCTGTGTCTGTGTCCTGATCTCCTGTTCGTATAATGACACCAGTCCTACGGGATCAGGGCCAGCCCGACAGCCCCATCCCCCCCACGCCCAGCCTCGTGGCCAGCTGTAGCCTTTCATGCTCTGACCTCCCACTAGTGTCCCTTCTCAGGTCCGCAGAACTGACTGGTGGCTGCTTTGGACTCTAATGCCAGAGCCTGGGAGCGGGTGGCACTGGGAGCTGCAGGGTCTGGGTGATATGGCCTGAAACCAGCCTCCGCTTGGCCTCTGCTCTTGGCAAGGTGGGCCAGATCAGCACAGTAAACCACGAGGACCAGCTTCTAGCTCCGTCAATGATTAACACACCCTGTGAAGTTGCCGCCAAAAGCCAGAGGAAAGTTCTTGGGGACCTGGGAAAAACAGGGCTGTGGGAGGGCGGGACAGAAGGTGCCGAGCCAGGTTTCGGTTCCAGAGCCTGGGAGACAGTCTCCACTCGCTCTGGGCCCCCTCCCTCAAGTCCCTCTTTGCAGCCACAACCAGAATCTCCAAGCATCTCAGCAACCACAGCAGACGCTGGCTGGATGCCTCTGACCCTGGGCAAGGCACATCACCAACGTGGTTAGGACTCCTAGGTCCAGTGGGGTCTGCCTGGACCCCACCATATCCTCAGCTAGGGTGGGAGCTGCCCCACAGTGGGGACACCTAAGGCCACTGAAAAGGGCTGGGGGTAGTGGGGGGCTGGAAGCCCAAGCAGGCAAGGGTGGTGGTCGGGGGCTGTGTCCTGCTCCCTGGCTCCGGCCAGCCAGGGAAGGCCAGAAGGAACACAGGAAGGACCCCTCTCCTCAGCAGAACAGGGATTCCCCAAGGAGGGGGATGGGCTATCCTGGCCTGCTTCCCCGGCCGCACGTGGGAGAGTGTGCCCCAGGCCTGCAGGGACGGTGGCATACTGGCTGTCACCTCAACCCCTGCCCGCCCACTGCACTGCCCACACAGCCAGCCCAGCCCTCAAGGACAGGCTTGGTCCCCGCAAGCCCAGAAACTGTAGTCCTTCACGTTTCACAGTCTGCCTCGCCAAGGACAGAGCCCTCTCTGCCGCCATCTCGGATGCTTCTTCGAGCAACACCAGGGCCTGACCGGCACCGTCCACGCATTTCACAAGGCTGTGGCCGGGCTCCAGCTGCTCTGCGATCCTGGCCCTAAAGCCAGGTCTCCCTCAAAAGATTGGCCAGTTCAGGGTGTCTGAGGCCCTGCTGACTCCTAGAGACACTGGGGGCGACGGGACACCTTCCCAGGCCCCAGACAAGTCACACACCCTGCCTAGCCAGGGTCCACCTCCAGCCCCACCCCACGAAAAGGGGGGTTCACGACCACTCTCCAAGGCCAAGCTCGCCACTTACAGGGATGGGGCCCAGAGCCAGAGAAGACTGGACCAAGGTCACATGCCCTCACAGAAGCATCCCTTTCCTGGCTGCAGAATGGCAGAGAAGCCTTTCGGCCTCTGCCCTGCCAGCTCCTGGGGAGGCCAGGCGAAGGCAGACTCCACCGAGCAAACTTCCGAGAGCTGAACAATCAGAATCAGGAAGAAAACACAAGTGTAAGCAGAGACTTCCTCTGGGGTGCGGCGAGCCCTCTTCCTCCGCGCACCCGCCGCAGCCAGGAGCCCGGCGACACTGCCGCCAGCCTGCCACCCCAGGATGCGATTGAGCAGGGTATCTGGAGGCACCTCGCCTTGGCAGGCAGGGCTCTTGGACGGAGAGGTGGCTGGGCAAGGTCCTCTCCAGCAACTGGCTGTGGGGTCTACCCCATCCCTGGGCATCTCAGGGAGTGTGAGGACCAGCAAGCCAGTGTCAGGAGGCAGGCGGCCCATCTGCACAGCGGCACCTGCGAGCCTGGCATCTGCCAGACATTAGCACGGTGGCATCAGACTGTGGTGGGGTCTCCTGGGTCCACTGCACACGGACATTCCCTAAACCCCAAGACAGGCCACTCCTCCTGCAGCCACGGGCAGTGCCTTCCTCTCCCATAGCCCAGCAACGGCCACAGCTCCAGCACCGCCGACACCTCAGGAGGCAGGTGTTGGGTGGAGAAGTCTTTAAGAGCATGGCCCAACCATGTGTCTGTGGACAGTGGTCCCTGAGACCTGCCCTTCCTGCCATGGAAGGCCCTGCCTCATTGAGCAAGCAGGGCAGCCACCGAGGGGTTACCACCCCACCCACTTGAGAGGATCCTTCAAGCCGGTCAGGTCTTGGCTCCTGCTGCACCCCTGGGAGCCCAGGAGGTAGCTACCAGTGGGACTAAACAAGCCCCTGGACACCCTCCAGCCAGTTCTCTACTGGCCCCAGACCAAGTCGAGGCAGCCAGGGTGAGCTCCATCACTGATGAGGAGCCACAGGGAGGCCCCCCCACAGTCCCCAGAGAAGACCCCGGCAATCAGCCAAGGGGACAATCGAACGAAGGCTCACAGGTCAGAGGTTGGTTCGATATCGAGGCTACTGTTGGGTAGCCAGGAAGTAGGGCCACTGGGACGCGGGGCAGGGGGGAGGACTCCAGGCAGCAAGGAGAGCGGCCTGACCCCTCTGGGAGACAACTTCCTGTGCCCCTGTCCCTGAGAAGCCAAGTGACCTGCCCCACGCAGGCATGCCGTACTGGGAATTGGAGCCACCTGGTAACAGGGAGGGCCAGGTGGGGCTGCTACCTGCCCTGAGTTCCAGGGCACAGCTGCCTCCGCTTGACGGCTGAACCGTACCCATGCGTCCCCTTCACGTGCACCCTCCGTTCTCTGCATCTGTGCAGGTTTCATGAGCTTGGTTCGGTTAATGTGGGTGTTCCCCATGCCATGCTGACCCCTCGGTGAGCACCACCACTCTGCCACCCTGACCTGGACAGACCCCTGCCTGCACGCGTCTGCTTGGGCACCGGAGGGTCTGAAATGTATGGCACCAGGGAGCACTGAGCCCTCCAGCCTTGGGGTCTCCTAAGTCTCATGTCCCAGGTGACCTTGGGGAATTCTCCGTACTGTACCCAAGGGCAAGCTCCCCCAGCAGCGTCCCAGAAGGATTAACACCTGGACCGTCCCTCCAGGGAGGAGTGGAGCCAGCTTCTGGGCTCCGAGCACCCCGTCCTCGGCCGGCTTCCCCCCAGCCCCGCAATGCCCGGGCAGGGCCTGTGAGGCGCTTCTCTCCCCGCAGCCCGCCGCCCCCCTGCAGCCACAGCAGCGTCCCTGAACTTCAAGGGACAGTCTTGTGTCTGCCTTCCCCACTAACCCCTTCCTTCCCTCCAGGCTGCTGTGGGGTGGGAGCTAGGGCGGGCGTCGGGGCCGCAGCAGGTGTCTCCGGGACAGTGTCCCCGCGCACCCCCGCGATACTCACACGGCGAAGTGGTAGACGAAGCACCTCCAGCCGCTGGGGCGCTCGAGGAAGTTGTAGACGCGGCCCTGGACGTGGGTGCGCGCGAGCAGCGGGCGGCGCGCGCTGTAGACGGAGACGCGCGGGTCGAGGCTCACGGGCGGCCGCGGGCCGAGGTCGGCAGCGGCGGGGGGCGCGGCGGGGGGCGCGGGCCCGGGGGCGCCCGGAGGCGCGATGGGCGCGTAGAGCGCGCCGCCCGCCGGGCCACCCTCGGCCAGCTCCAGCGCGAAGGGGCACTTCTTGGCCAGGCCCGCGCTGCCCCGCCGGGCGCCCGGCAGGCGGCCCCAGCCCCAGCGCTTCCTCTCGGTCCTGGGCGGGGACGAAGCCGCGGCCATGGCGAGGCGAGGCCCGCGGGGCCGGCCCGGGCGGCGCACCGGGAGCTGCCGCGAAGGCGGGCGCCGGGCACGGAGCTGCCAGCCCCGCCGCGGGAGACCGCTGCCCGCCCCGCCGCGGGCGCGGGGCGGGGTCGAGAGGGGGCGGTGGCCGGGGCCGGTCCCCGGGGACGACGCGCTCCGCCCCGGACCGGACGCCCCGCCCCCGGCGCGCCCCGGGCGCCCCGGCCCGCCCGCCTCTGCCGGGCCCGCTCGCGCCCACCTGCCCGGCCCCGCCGCGCCCCCGCTGCGCCCACCTGCCCGGCCCCACTGCGCCCACCTGCTTGGCCCTGCCCCGCTGCGCCCACCTGCCCGGTCCCGCCGCGCCCCCGCTGCGCCCACCTGCCCGGCCCCGCCCCGATGAGCCCACCTGCCCGGCCCCGCCGCGCCCCCGCTGCGCCCACCTGCCCGGCCCCGCCGCGCCCCCGCTGCGCCCACCTGCCCGGCCCCGCCCCGATGCGCCCACCTGCCCGGCCCCGCCCCGCTGCGCCCACCTGCCCGGCCCCGCCCCGCTGCGCCCACCTGCCCGGCCCCGCCGCGCCCCCGCTGCGCCCACCTGCCCGGCCCCGCCGCGCCCCCGCTGCGCCCACCTGCCCGGCCCCGCCCCGATGAGCCCACCTGCTTGGCCCCGCCCCGCTGCGCCCACCTGCCCGGCCCCGCCCCGGTGCGCCCACCTGCTTGGCCCCGCCCCGCTGCGCCCACCTGCCCGGCCCCGCCGTGCCCCCGCTGCGCCCACCTGCTTGGCCCCGCCCCGCTGCGCCCACCTGCCCGGCCCCGCCCCGGTGCGCCCACCTGCTTGGCCCCGCCCCGCTGCGCCCACCTGCCCGGTCCCGCCGCGCCCCCGCTGCGCCCACCTGCCCGGCCCCGCCCCGATGCGCCCACCTGCTCGGCCCTGCCTCGCTGCGCCAACCTGCCCGGCCCCGCCGCGTCCCCGCTGCGCCCACCTGCTTGGCCCTGCCCCGCTGCGCCCACCTGCCCGGCCGGGGACCCCCCAGCGGAGCCCGGGAGGAAGGCTCGGGCTGGCAGGTGCCTCGACCGCCGACCGGGAGGGCGAGGGCCAGAGTAGGTACCCACGTTCCCGCCCTCTGAGCCGCTCCGGAGAGGGGGTGGGAGGAAAGGGGAACAGAGGGTCACCCCGGGGCACCGCGGGCAGATCCGTTCGGCGCGGGGATGACGATGTGTTGGCCCCGCGAACACTTCATGAGCACCCCCTGGGTACCCAGGCGCGCGAGCTGCGGGCGGGGAATGTGCTCGGGTCGCTGCCCACTAGGGCCGCCAGACTGGGGAGGTGAGATGGGACAGCGACGTTCGGGGTGGCCCGGTGGGAGCCGTGCGGGTGGGGGACCTGCGGGAGCTTCTGTGGGTGGCACAGCCAGGGTCTGGATCGCGTTTGATTGCCGGGCATTGCGGGCGGGGCTGCCTGGGCAGTTCAAGGGACGGGTGTTTGCACCACCCTAGGGACGTGGAGAATGGATGCCTTGTCCTCCCCACCCTCCTGATCTGCGCTGCACCTGTGCCCGTGGGTTCCCCTGGGTGGGGGTGAGGTGGGTGACCGGTCGGGAAGGTTTGTGCGGTTCTCCTGCGCTGCCTGAGCCCGCCCTGCATTGGCGTTTGGGTCTCTGCGCATGGCGCGGGGGTGGGGAGCTTCGGGGGTGGGCAGCAAACATAAAAGACCGGCCTCTCTCCAGACGTTGCTGTCCCCGGCATCCCCCACGCCCCGTGGCAGGGAGGGTAGGTAGGGTGCAGCTGTGACTCTCGGTCCTGTAACTCACGAGGCACTCCAGATCTTCAGTGGGCCCCTGGGCTGATTTATTTGATGTGTCCCCCACTGGACGGTCAGATCTTTGATTGCGAACAGAGTCCAGTTCCAGGCCTTTGACCCTTGACTCCCCACAACTAGCACGGTGCCTGCACACAGTGGGGCACAGCATGTGTTTGCAGAAGGGGTCAATGAAGAGGTTCGGGACACTGAGGCTAGGGAACATTCCCAGAAGCATATCACATCAGGTTCAAAATGGGCAGAGGCCCAGAAGTGGGGAGCCTACCTCTGCAGGGCACACAGCAGGCGTCCAGTAAATACTCTCTGAATGAATGTGTGCACAACTCAACAGCGCCCGCACCTCCACATCCCAAACCAGCCGGGGTGACTGGATAACCATACAGAAAGAAGGAAAGAGAGCAAATTGGGATCAGAGGCTTAAATGTAAAAGCTGAAACGGAGCCATGCGGGTTCTATGAGAAGGTGCCGGTGAATTCTCCAAGAACCGGTGAGAACGGGAAACATTCCCAACTGTGTCTTGAAATCCAGATGCAATAGAGTTTTTAAAAAAAGAAAGAAAAAAACCACCATTGGTAAAGAAAAAGAGACAACTGACAAGCTGGGAAAAGTATTTGCAATTTCCATCCCAGGAAAAGGGTTAATATCACCGGGAACATCTAAAACCAAGAGAAAGAAGATGACACAAGCCTATGGGAAGGCCGGTGAGAGACAGGAATGGTTCACAAGAAGAGAGAGGGGTTTGTGGCCTTTGTACTTATGAAAAAACGATCAACAGGAAAACGCAAGTTAAAAGTGCACTCTGATTGCACTGCTCACCTATCTGATTGGCAGAACTCCAGGCGTGTGAGGGCGCACTCCGAGGGACAGGCCGCGAGCGGGCACCCTACTCTGGTGGGAAGGGGATTCCGTCAGTACTAGCAAGAGCCCGTGTACGGTGTGACCTGGAAATCCCGCTGCTGGCAACTAACCCAAAGATACGTCGGAAGAGAAGAGGATACACACACAGGCTGTTTATCCCAGGCTGCGTGTACTAGTGACAGGTGAGAGACAGCCACAGTTGGTTGCAATGGGTCATGGGACAGCCACACAATGGAATGTCACGATCTATGTTATGACTAACGTTCAAGGGACAGAAGGAACCCAGTGAATCGTATCATGAGTAATGATATTGGCGTCGTGATTTTGAAGTGACGTGTGTACGTGCATCTATCAAACACATAGTCGTGTTAAATTCGTCTGGACCCAGATTTTCAGTGGAAGGGAAAAGAGACACAGATATAAAAATCAAAGGAGTGAAGGACAGACCAGTCCTTACATTTGAATTGGAAATATTTGCAGAACTCCTAAACTACTTCATCTTGACTTTATTTCCTAGAGCTGCCCACTGAGAAGTTTTAGAAGAGGCTGATCAAAAACAGGACAATTGGAGCATCAAAAAATAATTATGTACTAAAACATATCAAATACCTTAAATGCCCATTCCTTCGTAAGAATACTGAAAAGCGCTCATCAGCCCTTTGCCAGTTGCTTGGCTCATTATTCTGAAAACTGGTGGAAAAGGGAAAGACTCAAGCAGGCACCTGCCTACCCTGGATGAACCGAACGCCAGGGTGAGAAGAGGCCCCGCCTGCTAGAGGTGCGCACGGAGGAATTCCCGGATGGTTATGTGCTGTGTGCAGATTGCTTGGAAGTAATGGGCCGAGAGGGTGGGGAGTCAGGTCGAGAGATTAAACAACACGGCCTCTGAACTGGAATTGTAGAAGCTGGGAAGCGAATACAATCATATAGTCTGTTCGTTAACTTTTGTGTATGTTTCTGTATTTTTAAAATTATACCAACTAGCTGCCCAAGCACCCCTGGGGCCAGTCACAGAAGTCAGTAGGGCTTTGGGCAAGGCTGGGCTTTGGGCAAGGCTGCGCATGCCCTGAGCTATGCAGGAGCCTGCTCTGGGGGTCCAGGGCCCCATTGGCTTGGGGGACACTGAGGCAGGTGGGACGTGGACAAGGGCTGGCTGTGAGCTTTCCACAAGCTCCAAGGAGCTGGGGAAGGGCATGAAAGGCTGGTGGTGGGGATGGGCTGAGAGGGAAGGGCACGGCCAGATACACAGGTGCGGTGAGGTGGGGCCAGGCTGGGTAAGGGCTCAGGTGAGGCCAAGAGCTGAGGGTGGGGTGTGAGCAGATACAGGTGAGGCCTGCTCCTTGACGGGAGGCAGGGCCCGACCCGGCTCCACCGCTACTCTCTGGGCTGGCAAGGGGCTGAGGAGGCCCCTGCAGGTCGGTCAGCAGAAAGGAGAGAAATCTCTGGTAGTGAGAGTGAGTGGCTGGCCTGAGGCCGCGGGAGGGTCCAGAACTCTGGACGATGGGAGAAGGGTCCCAGGGTCCCACTCTGCCAGCTGCCACCTGCACCCTCTAGGACAAGCCCTCCGCTGAGGAAGGCCCCTCCTGCCACCTGTAGCCCCCTTGTCAGTCTTTCTGGGTGCACAGTCCATCTGACACTGGTTGTTCTGGAGCAGAGGCTGACAGACCTACCTGGCGGGACATGGACATGGAAGCATCCCTCTCCCTGCCTTTCAGGCCCCCAGGCTGTCTCAGGTCCTTGGAACATTCTGGAAGCATGGTGCCTGCCCTACCATATGGCAATTTTCCAGGGGCTCTTTGCCAATATCTCTCAGCTCACTGGACTTACCCCACATTTCTTGGGCAGGGTCAGAGGCCAACAGTGGGAGGAGCCTCTGAGGTCACCAAGAAAACACGAGGATAGGGGACACTGAAGCTCGTCAAGGCAAGGATGTGTGGCCGCTGTGAGGACAGTGCCCATGGGCTGGGGTGGGCTGCTGGGGCAGCCAGGCCACCCAGGACTTCTTGGCTGGCATCATCCTTCAGCGTGGCTCCTCATTCATTCATTCCTCAAATCCTCCCTGAGCACCACCTGTATGCTAGGCACTGTTCTGCACTCGGGCCACAGAG
Organism: Cynocephalus volans; assembly: GCF_027409185.1. NCBI lineage: Eukaryota > Metazoa > Chordata > Mammalia > Dermoptera > Cynocephalidae > Cynocephalus > Cynocephalus volans. The sequence goes on from NC_084463.1 coordinate 166,596,258, forward strand.
CTGTGTGCAAGACCACCAGCTGGCGGTGAGTGAGATACAAAAAACTAAGGCGCAAGTGATGGGGGGGTGATCAGTGGGGGCTCTGGGGAGAGTCTCTACAGAGACCCTTCCAGTGGGCCCTTCAGCTAACTCAGGAGGTATTTGCTGTCAGAAGACTCTGCATGCAGTAGGCGCTCAATACAGAGCTAGGTGGCAGGGGTGGGTGGAGATGTAAGGACAGGTGTGCCTCCCTGTCCAGCTTGGGCTGGTGAGTGTCTCCTTCTGGCTGGCAGATGTCCCTGTGGATGTGATGCCCCAGCAGTAGGGCAGGGCCAGCCGTCCCCCATTTTTGCCCCTGTTCTCAATCCTGGTCCCAGGCAGCTCCTGGCATATCCTCACCTCACCTAAGCCACAACCACCTGCCCCCATATGTGCATAAAGACCTGTCACCTCAGACCTGCCTGTGCCCAGCAGGCCTGATGTAGACCCAGATGGGGTGGGGTTGGGTGCAGCCAAGGAATCTGCATTTTGGTGAGCTGCCTCCCTCCTGCCCTCAAGCTTGGGCCCTGCAGAAGGACAGAGGCCCCAGGGCCGGAACTTCCCAGAGGCCTTCAGCTTGGACTTGACTGTGTCAGATGGTCAGCCCACAAAGTGCACTGGCACCGTCTGTGCCCCGCATGGTGAGCAAAAGGCCTTGCTTTGTGGGTCTCACAGCAGAGTGAGATGGACAGACCCAAACAGGCCATCACAAGGAAGGGCACCCCCGTGAGCAGATCCTTGTGCACGTGGGGAGCCGGGGCCCCTCCCCCAGGCAGTGCTCATGCCTGCGAAATTGGGAACTTCGCCCCATCTCACAGTCACACAGAGGAGGTCTCAGGTGCCGGGCACAGAACAAGTGTGCTGTGGGCAGGGCAGTAAGAGATTGCCCTGTCCCCGCTTCTAAGGCAGGTGGCCTTGGAGCAGTGGGACAGGGCAGGCTGGGAACGGTGCATTTAGAAGGGAAGCCAGTGGGGCAGATTCAGGGGGCAGTGGCTACACCCCAGCTGGGCAGCCCACTGTGGTCACTTGGTGGCTCAGAATCGCACACCCACGCTCACCCCTTCCACTCCTGGACCAGGGTCAGGGACCAGCACTGGGGTGGGTGAGGGGGATGTGTCTGTGCTGTGTTTCCTTTGGTCTGAGGTTAAGTCATCTGACATCACCACCGACTCCCAAGCTGGTCTCTGTTCCCTGTTCTCGGGAATCTCCCAGATACCTGGCAGGGCCCAGCCTCTCTGATAGAAAGCCCTTCCGGGCATCACTCTGGGCTCAACGTCAATTCTCCAAATTGAACGGAAGATTTACCAAAGTTTGGGGCTGTTGGCACTTGCTTTGTGTGGGGGACTGGGGGGTGGTGGTGGCTTCAGCAAGCACCCGAGGGCCCCTTCACTGGCCCTCCCACCAATGGCCACTGAGCTGCCCTCTCCCCTTCCAAGAGGTATGTTGGGGACCAGGCCCAAGAATCCAAAGATCTCGGACCTCCCCCTGCCCAAGAGAGCAGGCCACCACCCACCACACATGGCCCTCAGTGGGTCCTTCCCTGGGAAGCCGCCTCCCAGGCCCCACTTGAGCACAGGCGGTGCCTGCTCTGGGGCATGTGATAAGCGGGCAGGCCTGTGCTCCCTGGACACTCGTGTGGGTGTGGCTGGCCACTCAGAGAATGGAGAGCAGAGACCTGGGGTAGGTGGCCTGTCCCTAAGCCCTTCAAGGCTCTGCTGGGCGGTTCCCGGCCAGGGACTTGTCCATCTTGCTAGAGTTGCCAGCCTGGCACTATGCTGGGGGCTCGCCCTCCGAACCCCCCCATGGCCCATCAACAGGGCCAGAGCCCAGAGCGGGCCCTCAGCCAAGGGTGGGCTTAGGTGGCAGGCGAGCAGATCAGCCCGGAGGCTGGTGTGGAGGGCAGTGATGGGGCCAAGGGCACAACGGCCGTGAGCACAGGGGCAGGCAGGGGTGACTCAGCCGGCCTGGGCATTTACTGGGCGCCTACTGAATTCCCAGCCTCACTTGATTACAGTGTGGGGGAGGCCAGAGGAGCAGAAGGTGGGCCCTGGCCTCAGGGGACAGTGATCTCGTCTGTGAGACATGCAGACGCAGGAAGAAGCCGCACGGGAGCCCCACACGCTGTGCAGGGGGCTTTGCCCAGCGCCCCACAGCCACCCAAAACCTGTGAAAGAGCTGCCGCCACCCCAGCGCGCGGGTGTCTGAGGCTAGAGACTGACTCAGTCACCTCGGTGAGTCCAGACACTGAGGAAAAGCTGGTGTATGGTGTGTGGGTGGCTGGAGAGGGGAGAGCTGGACGGATGGGTGGGTGGGTGGTGACGAGCGGGTAAATGCATACGTGGATGGGTGGGTGGGGAGATGGATGGATGGACGGACGGATGGATGGACGGACGGGTAGACAGGTGGGGGAATGGATGAATGGTGATAGGTAGGTAGATAGATGAATATGGGGGTGGGGGGATGGATGGATGGGTGGACAGGTGGACAGATTAGCGGATAGGTGGATGGACAGATGGATGGACGGTGCGTGGACATGTGGGTGAGTGGGTGGGTGAGTGGGTGGATGGATGATGGGCAGATGGACCACCTGCCTTCAGTGATTTGCTGTTTTAGACCATTCCTGTTGCATATAACAAAATACACACAACTGGGTGATTTATAAGAAAAATGAAATTTATTGCTTAAATTTTCAGAGGCTCAGAAGTGCAAAGTCCAGGAAACACATCTGGTGAGGTTCTTGGTGGTGGTGACAGTGACCCAGGGGTCTCACACTGCAAGATGGTGGAAGCAGAGAGAGCAGAGAGAGAGACAGACAGACTCTCCTCTTCTTTTAAAGCCCTCAGAACCACACCGCTGACCAGCATTTTTAATCCATTCACCACTGCACAGTCCTACAATCCGATCACCTCTTCAAGGCCCCACCTTTCAATTACCATAATAGGATTTCCACCCTCTTAACAGTCACAGTGGGGGCCAAGTTTCTAATACATAAACTTGGGGGACACAATTCAAGCTTCAGTGAGTTTGGGGGGGACATAATTCAACCCACTACATTCTGCCCCTGGCTCCCCAAAACTCGTGTCCTTTTCACATGCAAATACATTCATTTCCTCCCCAAATTCTTAACTTGTTTCAACTCAAAAGTCCGAAGTTCAAAGTCCCATCTGTTTAGTCAAAACAAGTTGTCTACTTCTTAGATACATGGTGGGACCAGCATTGGGTACACATTCCTGTTCAAAAAGGGAGAAATAGGCCAAAAGAAAGGGGTAACAGGTCCTAAGCAAGTGTGAAACCCAGCAGGCAGGGCAGGCATTATTAAATCTTACAGCTGGTGAGTCATGTACCTTGACTGCATGCTCAGTGTCCTCTGCACGCTGGTGTGGGAGTTGGGTCCCCATGTCCTCAGGCAGCTCTGCTCCTATGGCTTTCCTGGTCTCAGGTGATGCTTCAGCTCTCCCAGGCTGCTATTGGACTCTGGTAGCTCCACAGGTCTGGGGTCTCCATGGTGGTCCTGCTCTCACGGCTCCACTAGGCATGGCGCTGCTGGTGTTTCTCTGCTGCAACTCTGACCCCGCATTTCTGCTCAGCATTGCTCTAGCAAAGGTTGTCTGTGATGAATCTGCCCTGTGACAGATCTCTCCCTGGGCCCCCAGCCTTTCCCATACACCCATTGAAATCTGGGTGGAGGCTCCCAAGCCTCCACAGCTCTGACATTCTGCAAGCCTGCAGACCTAACACCACGTGGATGCTGCCAAGGCTTCTGGCTTGTATTTTCCAAAGATGCAGGTCCAGCCACACCTGGCGCTGATTTAGCCACAGCTGGAACAGCCAAAGCAGCCGAGGTGCTGGTGCTGGAAGCAGCTTCCCAAGGTGGTCCTGGGCAGAGAGAGGCCTCAGGCCTGTTCCCCAAGACAATTCTGTCTCTTTAGGTCTTTGGGCCTGATATGGAAGGGTTGGCCCCAGAGGCCTCTACAATCCTTCAGGGCCTTTTCCTCTTCTCTTGATAACCCTTTCTTTTGTGTTAATCTTAGTACCATTGAATTTCCTTCTGAAATGTTCCCTGCTTCTCTCCCACATGGCCAGGCTGTGAAATTTCAAGTCTCTACACTCTGCTTCCCTTTTAAGTTCTGGCTTCATGTCATGCCTTTGCTGCCATAACTCAGCACAGGCTGTTACAAGTAGCCATGCAGCTTCCTGAATGCTTTGCTGCTTAGAAATTTCTTGCATCGAATACTCTTGTTCACAATTCCTAAGTTCCAACTTCCACAAAGTCCTAGGGCTTGGACACAATGCAGCCAAGTTCCTTGCTAGTTCACAGCAGGTGTGATCTCTGCCCCATTTTCCAATAAACTCCTTCTGATTTCTATCTGAGACCTCCTTATTACAGTCCATATTTCTGTCGGCATTCTGGTCACCACCACGTAACCAGTCTGTAAGATATTCCTAAGTTTCCCTCATCTCTTCTTCTGAGTCCTCCAAACTCCTCCAACTTTTGCCTAACACCCAGTTCCAAAGCCACTTCCACATTTTCAAGGATCTGTTATAAGCAACACTGCACTCCTCTGGTACTAATTTCCTGTTTTAGTCCATTTCTGTTGCTTGTAACAAAATACATGGAACTGGGTGATTTATAAGAAAAACAAAATTTATTGTTTACGGTTTCAGAGGCTCAGAAGTCCAAAGTCCAGGGAACACATCTGGTGAGGGTCTTGGTGGTGGCAACAGTGACCCAGGGGTCTCACACTGCAAGATTGTGGAAGCAGAGAGAGAGAAAGACAGACTTTCCTCTCTCTTCTTTTAAAGCCCTCAGAACCACACCCCTGACTACCATTTTTAATCCATTCACCACTGCACGGCCCTACAATCCAATCACCTCTTCAAGCCTCCACCTTTCAACTACCATAATAGGATTTCCCACCCTCTTAATGGTCGCAGTGGGGGCTAAGTTTCTAATACATAAAACTCGGCGGACACAATTCAAGCTTCAGGGAGTTTGGGGGCAACATAATTCAATCCACTATATGTGCATAGATGTTACTGTCTCCCTGACAACTGCACAAGGCCTGTCAAAGAAGTTGCTCCATAAATGTGTGTTGAGTGACTGAATGAGCTGGTGGTGAGCAGATGGTGGGATGGGGAGGGTGGGTGGTGGCGGGGGCTTCACACACTTCTGCAATTCCAGGAGCCCTCAACTGACAGGGCTGTGTTCTCCTGGCCTGCAGCCTGCAGCCTGGCACTCCAGCTGTGCCTGTGGGGCCTGCCTCCCAGAGCCCAGTGTGTCCACAGACAGACGGAAAGACAGACGCACAGACTGACCATACTGACACACATAGAGCACACACACTGACACGCAGAGTGCACACACTGACACAGAGCTAACACACACTGACATACAGAGTGCACACATCGACACACAGGGACACACAGAACACACACAATGACACAGAGTGCACACACTGACACAGAGTACATTTACTGACACGCAGACTGCACACGCAGAGAATGCACACACCAACACACAGAGTGCACACACTGACACACTAACACACACAGAGCGCACACACGACACATGCTGGTCCTTGCATTTCATGCTCACCAGGGGCCTGTCCAATCCCCTGGCCCCTATTTGTCCCCATGACGTCCAGGGCACCATCCTATTGTCCTCACCTCTTAGTCCTCACAAGCCCCTATAAGGAGGGCATCATTATTATCCCCATTTCCAGATGGGACCTAGAATCCCAAGTCACTGAAGATCATGCTGCAGCCCCAGCCTCTGGCCCGTGCCCACTCCACATGTCACACTCTGACGGACACATGCACAGGTGCATGCCCGTGCAGAATGAACACACCTGCACAAGTGTGTGTGTGGAGCCCCTTCCCCACCATGGGCCCAGCAGCCACTTGGCCCCTCGAGAGCCAGCACCTGCTCCCAATGGCCAGAGTTGGGGGCCACCCTCGTGAGCTGGTGACGGGGAGCTCCTTTATGCACAGCTCTGCGTCTGACTGCCACACACCCTCAGCGGGGAGTGGGTGGATGTTCTTCCTGGAGCTCCAGAGGGCCCAGGACAAGAAGGTAGGAGAGACTGTGAGCCTGACGCTGGCTTGTTGCTGTGGGCGGGCCACTCAGGTCAAGGTCAGGGTTGATGGACGGCTGGAAGTGATGCTCTGGGCAGCGCCCAGGCCTGAGCTTCGCTGCTTTGAACACACACGCCTTTGCCCTTCCCTTCCCTTCCCAGTCGCCACTCCCAGGGCAGAGGCCCAGTGCCGGATGCCAGATCCTGGGCTGGGAAGACCCTGATGGCTGCTTTAGGGAGAGGATACTGGCTATGGCCATGGGGGGATGAAGACCCAAGAGGGGTGGCTTCAGAGCTGTGGGCACTGCCATGGAAGGAGGGGTTGCTGGGGCCCTTGAGTCTTGGGAGGTAGCTCTGTCCCATGGGTGGGGTTATAGGAAGTGCTGGGGGTACATGGGAAGCAGTAAAGATAAGTCTGCTACCCCGGGGAGGGGGCAGTCAGGGGCCTGAGTCTGGGCTGCCTCTGTGTGGGTGACCCTTAAATGGCTCCTCTGGTCCCTGGGCTCTCAGTCTGGGGTCAGTCTGGAGGCCTCAGACAAAGGCTCCCTCCTGCAGAGCTTGCCTTGGCCCCTGAGGGAACTCGTCACCCCACAGCATGGCCCTGCACTCTCCAAGCAGGAGTGGTCAGGGGTGACATCCCCACCATCAGGTGTTCCTGTCCAGGGGCACGGGGCCATACCCACCTATCCCCCATACCTGGGCGGGACCTTATGCAGTCCACAGGGAGGTGCTGGGTCACAAGAAGCCTGGGCCCCGCCGAGTCATGGTTCCTCTGCTATAAGACAAGAAGAGCTGGGTCAGAGGGCTGCCATTCTTTCTTTGAATTAAATGCCACGTAGCACCCCAGTATGTACCCAGGAGAGGGGGCTGCCCATTGGTGCAGGTCAGGAGCCAGCCCACCTTGTCCTCTCTGAGTCCAGGCCTGAAGGCCCCGGTCAGAGGTGGCTCGGGCTGGGCCAGCGGCCTCTGGCCCTCATGGATACTGGGGTTAGCTTTTGAGCCCCTGGGCTCGGCCTCCTGCAGCAGGGCCTGGCAGAAGACAGGTGGGTTCTCTGCAGTCAGCGGGAAGGCAGCCGGTGGCCTGGAAGGGAATCTGCCATCCCAGGGACAGAGGCCTGGTGGGGGCAGGGCTGGGCCTTGTCAGAGCCTTGCTCTCCCGGGTGTGGCCTCTCCCCCAAAGGAAGTTCCCGCGTGGCGCCTGCCCAGGGCCAACTGTAGCAAAGGGGACAGAGGCAGCTAAAAACAGAGTCTCTGTGGGAGAGGGGGGAGGGGCAGGGGCTGCTCTGGCTGTCAGCTTGGACGTCCCTCCTGACAGCGTGAGAGGCGCACGCAGGCACCTTGGCCCCTGCCTCCCTTGGTGGCGGTGCCTGCAGCCGGGAGAGCGAGCAGGCAGCGGGGCTCCAGCCCAACATCTGCCCTGTCCACCCAGGGTGCTGGTGTCGGCCAGGAGGCTGCTCCCCCAAAACCACCACCTCCCAAGACACTCCCATATCTGCCCACCCAGACGCCTGCTCGGTCAGTCGCTCAGCCACTTTCAAGCCCATGCTCTGTGCTGGCCTGACCACCCGGCAGCCGACAGGCCCGTGGGGGAAGCAGACACAGCCAAGCAGATCAGTAAATAAAAGGTCACGGCGCGCCTGGTGAGGCACACTGGAAAATAGCACCAGGTCACGTGGAAAGAGAGGCTGAGGGGAGGCACCCTGGGCTGGTGCCGTTGGGGGTGAGGAGGTCTCTGAGGAAGAGCGTGGGAGCTGAGACCTGAGTGGCAAGAAGGAGCCAGCAGGGGGGCACTCCCAGGAAGAACACCCCTGGCAGGGCAGCGGAAGCAAAGGTGCCATGGCTTGTTTGGGCCATGGTAATAGGGAGCCATAGAGGGTTGTAGGCAGAGGGGAGCATGACCTGGTACTGGGCTAGGCGTGGCTGGGGAAGGGCTGCCATAGTCTTTCTGGTGTCCAGGAGACAGAAATGACCTTTCAGAGGTAGAGGGGCAAGGCCAGGATAGAGGAAGGATTGGGGAAAGACCCTGCCCCTCACCCCCCAGGCACAGAGGGTCTGGGGAGACCCCCTCACTCTTCACATATCCCAGATATTGTCAGGCCTCACAGTAGGACCAGGCCACAGGCTGGCAGGGTGAGTGTGAGCTCAGGCTGGACTTCCAGGGCCCAGTGGACCCCTGGCTTTGCCGAGGGCCCCCAAAACCAGTCCCTACCCATGAGAGCCAGACCCTCAGTGTCTCAGGCCCCAAGGGCTTGTGGGGTGTCTGCCCTGCAGTTCCATATACTTGGACCTGAGTTCTGGGCCTCTGACTCCAAACCCACCCTATATTTACTGAGGGACCTCAGGCAGCCCCTTCTATCGGGGTGAGGGCTTCGACCTTGCTAGGGGGCGAGGGGAGGCACCCAGGACAGCCCACAGGCAGCTGTGGTGGGAGTGACCAAGCACTCCTGACCAGAGCAAAGCCAGCTGGGCCTTCACATCCCTTGCCCACCTCTGCCACCGCCATCTCAGACTCTACCTGTGGTCCTGGGGCACCCTCTGGTGGCCGATGGGCCAGACTGGAGAGGCGGGGTGTGGGGGGCCAGGGAGGGGTCTGGACACTGTCTCCCACCCCTCCCAGAGCTTAGGATATGAGAGGTTCCCCAGCAGGGGGTCCTTGGGGTCTCTTTGGGGAAGGGGGACACAGCAGTATCATCCAGGCTCTGTGCTCCTCGTTACCCTAAATTCCCAGGAGCCAGGCTATCAGGATCCCCATTTTACAGACAGAGAAACTGAGACCCAGAGTGGTTAAGGAGCTGAAAGGGTTTGCAGAACATAATCCCGGGAGTGTGGGACTCCAGGAGGCACTCTCTGCCCCCACCAGCACCCTGTCCTGCCTGACGGTGCAGGGACAGTCCTCACGCAGCACCCGTGGTGCTGGCCACATGACCAGTGGGTGGACACTGCACACAGCCAGCCCACCGCTGTGCAGCCTTCCCCCATGGGAACTGTACCTCCAGGCTTCCCTGTCCTCTGCGGGACAGCTGTGCTAAGCCTTGGCATCAGCCATGTGCTCTTGGGGCAGCTCCTGTTCCCACTTGCTGGGGAAACTGGAGCTCGGCAGGAAACTGAGTTGAGGAGCCCTGTCTAATCATGTGCCGGAGGTGACACCAGCTGGCCAGCCCAGGCCCCCAGGCCACCCCAGGCATAGCCCATGGCAGGAATGACAGACTTCCATGGCCTAGCAGCCACCCCCACACAGGGTCCCCCCTCAGTACTGAGTGCTGCCTCTCGCTCAGACTGGCCATGGGGGCCGAAGGGGCCGATCAGGCCCAAGGAAGGTGGCCAGCTCCCGGACGCCAGCACTGGCTGCCCAGTGCCAGGTGTGCTGGGCGGGAGGAGGAGGAGGAGGGGCACTGGGCTGGCAGGCACACCCCGCGCGGTGGGCAGACAGCTCCACCCGATCCTTGGCAGCAGCCGCACGGCACCGGGGAGAAGGCAGGCAGGTAGGGGCCCTCACGCCGCCGCCAGCTCCCAGGTGAGGAGCAGGACGGGGGAACTGCCCACCTCCTCCCAGGCAGGAAAGGCAGGTGGGCAGGGGTGCAGCGGGAACCAGGACCGTGTGGCTCTGGCACATCCTGCCTCTTGCCTCGTTTCCTTGTCCCTAGCAAGGGGAGAATGCCCCCTTCCCAGTCTGTTCACAGTCCCACTGCGTGGGGGGGGCTTCCCGGGGTTTAGGGGGCAGTCTGGGCAGGAGGGATGCCCCTGCAGGCTCTGGATCTGAGACTTGAGGGACAGCATGTGGCCAAGCAGCCTGGAAAGGCAGGTGGGATGAGGGAGGCAGTGGGTGGGAGCCAAGTCACTGCTGCGTCCTCTCAACTGCCCCAATCCACGTCCTCCACACCCGGCCAGGGACACTGGGCGTTCTCTCTGGGGGTATAAGGGGGCACAGTGCAGACTTCATGCCTGCGGCCTATAGGGACCTTTCCAGCACTTTCTTGCTCCTGCTCGTTCTCTGCATCTGATGAACAGTGGAGCTGAGGGACCTTCCCAAAGTCACACAGCTGGGGTGGGGAGAGCTGGGCTGGGACCCCAGGGCTGGCCGCCTGGCTCTGCCCCACACTGGGACCTTCCCATGCTGGGGGAGCCACGTCCAGCTCACGCTGCTTCTGTGATGGCCTCTGGCCAGCCCCTGAGCGCCAAGGCTGCCCTGGCCCATGTCTGCCTTAGTTTGCCTCTTGGGAGTTCTGGGATAGGATTCTGGCCAGTGTCTGGACCCCCGGCTGCCCCTAGCTCCCCCACCCCTCCAGGAACACACAGGGAGGGGGTATTAAAGACCTGGACACCTGCTCATGCAAATCCTGGCCCCTTTGCATACCCTCCGTCGTGGTGGCCCCATTTGCCTGGCACCTGGCACCTGCCCACGTCCCCCCGTCCATCCCCTGGGAGGGCTTGGCCCCAGGAAGGAGTGGGGTGGGGGCTGGCCTCAGCGGTTGCTCAGCTACCCAGCCCGGCTTCCAGGGGCCCAAGGCCCGTCCCCCTCCCCCCAAGGAAAGAGGCCACATGGGTCTGTGGGCCTGGCCTGTGATCTGCCCCCACCTCTGCCCTGTGTCTGTTCCTCACAGGGGGACTTCAACAGGGGGGAGGCACTGCTGAGTCCCAGGTGGGAGAGCACTCTCTGGGGGCCTTGGAAGAGAGAGGGGTTACAGGGGCCAGCGGAGCCCCATAGGACCTCTCCCAAGTCAGAGGCCACCCCACACCTTCTCCACCAGTGATTAAGGGGAGAAGAGCAGGGTCCCCATCCCTGGCCTGAGGTTCACGGGGAAGGTGAGGATGTCCACGTCGTCCCACGCAGCCCGTCGCCCTAGCTGAGGGTCATGGCTAGGACTCACGCCCCCCACACCCTAAACCTCCCACACGTACCCTGGGCAGGTGGACATGTCCGGCTGTGCACCCCTGCTGCAGGGCACACATCCAGATGTGGCTAGGGATGACCTTACCAGGCCACCAGGCATGACAAGACCCTGGAGGGAGTGGGGGCCAGCCCCGGAAGGACCACCAGGCCTGCAGACCACCCCTTGCCCCAGCTCGGCAAGCCCACTCCCTACCTCACTGCTTGCACTGCAGGGAAGAGCAACCCCCAAACAGTGGGACAGCGTCCACCTAAACCTCGGAATGTGACCTTGTTTGGAAAGAGGGTCTTTGCAGACACAAGTGAAGATGGGGCCATGGCAGAGTAGGGGGGCCCTGATCCAGTGACTGGTCCTTGTGAGGAGAGGACAGACAAGAGACAGTGTAAGGGAAACCGCGTGATGACCGAGTCAGAGATGGGAGTGGCGTGGCCAGCAGCGGCAGGAGGGACCGTCCCCGGGGCCTCTGAGGCAGCATGGCCCAGCCATGCCTTGTTTTCAGACTTGTGGCCTCCAAACCATGAGAGCACAGATTTCTGCTGTTTTAAGCCCCTCAGTATATGGGCCTCTGTCACGGCAGCTGGGGACACAGAGACACTGCCACGTCTGTTCCCCCGCTGGTTCCCCAGGGCTGGTCCTCAGACACCAGCTCCCAGAGCTAGAACCCTCCGAGCCATGTCTGCAGGCTGGGGAAGGCCTTGTGCAAATCCCGCCCGTCTGGGCCCTGCCCTGGGAGCGGGAAGTGGGGGTGATTTGTCCCCGGCGGGTGCTGGCGCTGGCACTGGCGGGCCAGGAAGCAGAGGCCCAGGGTGGGGACACCCGGCCGCCAGCCCCGCACGCCTGCCCGCCCTGCCGCCCCTGGGTCCCGGGGCTGCTGTAACGAAGGACCAGAAACTGGGCCCCTGCAAACAGCAGGCCTTGCTGTCACGCTTCTGGAGGGCGAGGTTCTGGTGGAGGGGTCGGCAGGGCTGGTCTCCCCGCCATGGCTCTAGGGCACTCCTGGGTTCATGGCCACATCTCTCTCCCCTCGTCTTCACTTCATCCTCCCTCTGAGTGTGTCTATCTCTGTGTCTAAATGTCCCCTTTTTATAAGGACACCAGTTGTGGGGTTAAGGGCTCACCCTACCCAGTGTAGCCTCATCTTAACTTTTCTATTAACCACATCTGCAAAGACCCCAAGTCCAAAGAAGAGTGCAGTCGCGGGTGCCAGGGGTTAGGACTGGACATATCTTTGGGGGGGACAGAGCCTCCACCCCCATGTCCCCCGCTGTGTACACAGTGCACCCTCCCTTAGAAGTGGAGGGTTTTACAAAAGGATCCATTCTCCTCTCACAAGGGCCCTGGTGAGCTCTGCCCAGGACGCCTGGGGCAGCCTCTGGGTGTGAGAGGGCAGGGCCATGGCAGCCGCTGAGAGCTGAGAAATAGCTGGGCCTGGCCGGGGAAGCAGGAGCTTCAGGACAGCCCCAGGTTGGCAGGATGGCAGGGAGCCCGAGTGGCTCCAGGGACACCACTGCCCAGTGGCCTGTGTTCTCCCACCTGGGCCGGGCACCTGGTTCCAGGAGGTGGAGGAGTGGGCGATCTCCCCCTGAGTTTTCAGAGGGAGGCAGGACATGGGCCTGGGCCGTGGTTCGCCAAGGCTGCGGCTGGGCGATGGGCCAAGGAGGTGCTGGGGGCCTGGAGGGACCCTGCTCCATGTCACAAGGGCCAGTCTCCGGCCTGCTGGACCTCAGGTCCCTGCCCTGCAGCAGGGGCTAAGGTGACCAACTTTGCCGGGTGGTTGGTGACGGTGCAGGCCCAGCGAGGATGGGATGGGGCCCGGCAGCCCCTCTCCCTGCAGGTGCTGGGCGCAGTGGGAAGGGCCACGGGGGGCGCTGGCTCGGCATTGCTGCTGTGTGGGCTGGGGCAAGGCCTCCTCGGGCCCCTGCACCTTCCTCAGCATCTCACCCGCCCGCCCGGGCACACCCAGGGGGTCCCCATCCCTGTCCTGGGGCAACAGGGTTGTGGGGCAGGTGGGCGGTGGGGCCGGAAGGCTGCGAGTCCTCTGCTAAGTCTTTTGGGGATTCCAGGACACCCCCGCAAGACCCTCCAAAGAAGTGTCAACAGGTGTGCTGGCCCGAGGGGCCTGGGGTCAGGTGAGTAGCGGGCCCAGGAGGACCGTGACCACCCTCCCCTGGGAAGGAGCTTGATGGGGCTGCGCTGGGGCGGGAGAGGGAGCCGTAACGAGGGAGGGGGTAGGCGGGGGCCACTGGAGGGAAGGTCACTGGGGTAGAGACGACCTTGTGGTGGTCCCCAAACCTCCACCGGCATGTTGTCTGGGGAGAGGGGCTCCCCTTGTGCAGGCAGCCCCAGCCCCTGGAAGGGAGGGAGGTGGGGATTGACCCTGGTCCTCAGGGCTTGGCCGTGTCCCCACAGAGAAGCCGCCATGCAGGATACACAGGGCTCCCGCCCTGGCAGCACCAGGGACATTGGAGGTGGGCAGGGGCAGGGCCTGTGCCAGGGTGAGGTCGACTTCGGAGGGTCTGGGAAGAAGCCAGGCAAGGTAGGAGCAGCCCCCGTGCCCCAGTGATGCCAACACACCCTGGGACCCCTCAGCCCCCTCACCCCCCAGTCCACTCCCTCAAGGGCCACTTTCTAGCCTCCAGATGGGCAGAATTTTGGAGCCGGAGTGCTTCTGTCCACTGCCTCCCACCCCTGCAATAACCGGGACCCCTGAGCTCCACCTGGGAGGCACTGGGGTCACATGCATCTAGGACCACTCCTCACCGAGAGGGAGCCAGGCCCAGAGAGGGATCCGGACTGCCCAGGTCACACAGCAGGTCAAGGCAGGGCTGGCCTTGCCCCAGAAAGTGTCTCGGAGCCTCTCTCCTCCTGCTACTGTGCCCCCATTTCCCTGGTGCCCAGCATCCCCTGCCCTCTGTGTCCAGTGCCCTGGACCTGAGGCCTCCCCACACCACATTTCCCTGGTGCCCTGAGCCTGCGGCTACCTGCCCCGCAGTTCGTGAAGGTGACGAGTGGCGTGGCGCCCTCCGTGCTCTTCGACCTGCTGCTCACCGAGTGGCACCTGCCAGCCCCCAACCTGGTGGTGTCCCTGGTGGGTGAGGAGCGGCCTTTCGCCGTGAAGTCCTGGCTGCGAGACGTACTGCGCAAGGGGCTGGTGAAGGCAGCTCAGAGCACAGGTGAGCCCTCACCTCGGCCATGAGCCATGGGCCAGCCCCCCACACCTGCAGGCTCCCGTGGCTGTCACTTGCTGCCATCTCCCGTGACCACCCTCCATCCCTCCACAGAGCCAACCGGGCATGCAGGGAAGCTGGGTCCCAGCCTGCCCTGTGAGCAGAGGCCTGGACCCTCCTTAGAGCTGCCCCCTCCAGCCACAGGGCCCGTGGGCTTCAGAGAGATGCCCTGCTGCCACTGGCCTGTGCCTGGTGCACCAAGGTGCATACGGGGTGCGCCCCAGCACCCCTGTGCCTCCCTTGGGGGCAATCTGGCTGGTCCATCATTGAGGTCATAATGAAATTACTGAACTTTATTTTGAGAGGGGCTCAGCCTGCAGAAAACTCAGTCGAGGGATTTGGGGTTTCTGAATTTCTTACTGCAGAAATTATTGTAGCACAGAAAAAAAGATCTGTGAACCAGACATGGGCTGAGCGCTTTGTAATTTGGAAAAACATTTCCAGATTCTGGTCCAGCACAGGCAACTGGACAGAGCTGTGACCTGCATTGTCCAGGACAGAGCTCAGGAGGGAGCTGGCCCCCACGCTCAAGCCCTACAGGCCAGGGGGCGGGGTGCTGCCCCTTCGCCAGGCCTGGGGACCTGAATTCTGGGCCCAGTCAGTCTCAAGCTGCTGAGAGGCCTTGGGCAAGGACCTTGCTCTCCCTGGGCCTCAGTTTCCCTGCTGGTGCCTGCAGGCACTCCCTAGCTCTCATACTGTCGTTCCCAGGTCATTGGCTACTGATTGGGCCGAGGGGTCAGGGCAGTCCACTGGACCTGGGGGAGGCCAGCTGGGGAGGCTCCAGGGGACACATGGCACAGCAAGCCCCTCCCCCAGCCCTCCCCCATCCTGCAGGCGCCTGGATCCTGACCAGCGCCCTCCGCGTGGGCCTGGCCCGGCACGTCGGGCAGGCTGTGCGCGACCACTCGCTGGCTAGCACGTCCACCAAGGTCCGCGTGGTTGCCATCGGCATGGCCTCGCTGGGCCGCATCCTGCACCGCCGGCTGCTGGACGATGCCCTGGTGAGCAACTGGCTGGCAGCAGCGCAGCCGCTGGGGGAAGGGGTAATGTGCAGACCAGCTCCTCGCCTCAGAGACTCCCGCCTCAGGGGCAGTAACAGGGCGGTGAGGCGGGGGCTCTGCAGGATGGAGACGGGCAGGTGGTGGAGGAGGAGTGGGGAGGAAGCCAGGGAGGGGCGGAGGAGCCGGGCCGCGGCCAGCAGGTGGCAGCATCGCTCAGGGAATGACCACGCAGACCTGCCTGGTGGGGACCTGGACAGTCTGCTCCTAAGGGCCAGGCCCAGCGTGGCCAGTACCCCCAGCTCTGTGCAGCCCTGGGCAACTGGCTTCTGCCCCTGTCCTTGTTCACGTCCCCCACCCCTGGGGATCTGTCTACAGCATGGCCAAGTAGAGGCCCAGGCGGCCCCCAGAGTCTGGACTCCAGCCCAGAAGAGGCTAGAAGGAGGGGTTTCCTGCAGTTCTTCTTTCAAGGGAGGCCCCCCGGGCCCTAGCAGCCCAGCCCTCCCTCCATCTGAAGGGTGGGGAAACTAAGGCCAGGGCCTAAGCCCTGTCTAGGCCTCATGGTGTGGTGTGCATGGCGTGGCGGGGAGCGTCCCACAGTGGGGCACATCCCAAGCTGCCTCCTGAGGGCTGCCTCATCTCCCCGCACGGGCACAGGAGGACATCCCCGTCCACTACCCCGCGGACAATGGCGGCAGCCAGGGCCCCCTCTGCTCCCTGGACAACAATCTCTCCCACTTCATCCTGGTGGAGCCAGGACCCCCTGGGAAGGGGGACGGGCTGACCGATCTGCGGCTGGGGCTGGAGAAGCACATCTCAGAGCAGAGGACTGGCTATGGGGGTGAGGCCTGCTCCAGCTGCCCAGGGAGCTGCCGGTGGCTGCCTGCCTTGGCACCAGGGGTTACGGGGACTTGGCATGTGGGCAGGGGAAAGACCACCAGGGAGGGTGGGGAAGAGCCTTCCAGGCAGGAGGCACCCAGCGATCCTGAGCATTGAGACCTGGGCCACACGGGCGCCTGGGAGGAGGAGCAGCCACCAGGGTGGTGGAAGGGGCACAGCTGGGCAGAGTAGCGCAGCCAGGCAGTCACGTTCCTGCCAGACGGCAAAGTAGCTGCAGCTCTGTTTTCATGGGGGCACCCCTGGCCGGAAGCTCTGGCTGTGGGCTTGGGGCTCCGAGAAGAAAAGCGAGATCTGGAAGTTGCAAGAAGCCCAGTTCCTGCCACTGGCCGTGAGGTACGCTGCCACCAGGGGGCAGTGTTGCCGGGGAAATGGGAGCGAAAGGGGGTTCGCAAATACTAACTAGAGTGTAGATAATATTTATAAACAAAAATTATAGTTGTTTATAATAGTTAATGAACCACATAAAATATTTATAAACAAAAAACGTTCCTCGGCAAGGCCAACTGAGCACTCTTTAAAAACGAAAACACAAAGTCGCGTCTGACCACCGGCGCATAAGGGACGCCCGGCTCTGCTGTGCGGGGTCCCAGCGGGCCCCATGTGGCCAACCTTGGTTTATCCTCAAGATCAAGAGCGCTCACCGTTCGAAGGCAGGGCCCCGCCTCGGAGCCGGGTTCTAAGACTTCTCCCGGCAGTTTGCCGCAGCTCACGGGGAAGATGGGATGGGGTCGGGGCCTCTGGGGTTTCCATTGTGAGTCTCAGTCCCCACTTCCGTCTGGGAGAGAAACCTAGAAAATGTGCCTTCTTTACCTTTCATTTGCTCAGTGCATCTCCTGTGACCCTGCAGCCCCATCCACAGAGCGTCCAGCATGGGCGCTAGAACCCAGTGGGAGGCAACCAGAGACTGGCCATTTCATTTTATTTGTTACTTTGTACTTTTTTCTTTTTAAAAAAAAGTATCTATTATTATTATTTTAATGTTACTTTTTATTTAGGTAGTCATAGTCCAGCTCTAGCCATAAAGCGACCACATTGCACAGAGTCCTCGTCCCCAAGCACAGGGGCTGGTGATAAATGGCCCCTGATGTGCAGCCTGGAGCCCACACTTTACTAGAAAAAGCCTCTTGAGCACCATTTGCCAAGAAAATGTGGCAACTTCAGAGTCTGAGGTCTGGGTGGTCATCTCATGAGGAGGGTCTCCGGGCTGGTTCTCCTTTGGCTGGCCCTGAGTGTCTGGAGAGACTTCACGGGCTGCTCCATCTCCAGGCACTGGAAGCATCGAGATCCCTGTCCTTTGCCTACTGGTCAATGGCGACCCCAGCATCCTAGAGGTAGGGCCAGGGGAGGGAGGCAGGGGCTGGCTGGAGCCTCCCAGAAGGGTGTAGTGGGTCCCCAGGCTACCCCCCAGGACAGGGCAGGGTGGGATGGTGGGACCTCTAGCCTGTGCATCTAGGATGCCACCCAGGCTGACTGGGGGGTCTGCTCTTCCTCCCTGCCCACCTCAGAGGATTTCCAGGGCCATGGAGCAGGCATCCCCATGGCTGATCCTGGCAGGCTCAGGAGGCATCGCTGATGTGCTTGCTGCCCTGGTGACCCAGCCCCACCTGCTGGTGCCCCAGGTGGCTGAGAAGCACTTTAAAGAGAAGTTCCCCAATGAGCCCTTCTCCTGGGAGGACATCGTGCACTGGACCACGCTGGTATGCACCGCCCAGCGACCCCAGGGTGGGGGCTGACCCCTGCAGGTCCTCGGGAAACTCCCACATGCAGTCTGCCCTCCCCTTCCCACCCTGTGCAGACCCCGCCCCTCTTGCTGCCAAGGCCCACATGCTCTTGCTTCAGATCCGCGAGGGGCAAGGGTACCTGGGCAGTCAGCCCTTTGGTCTGTGGGTGGTTCTCCGCCTGTCCCGGTGGGTGGCGGGCGCACAGGGCTGCCTGCTGTCCTCCACTCCTGGAGACTCTGTTGGGCTCTGTGCCTGCATCCGTGCCGGCCCGCGGCCCTCCCTGTGCCCGAGCCCTGCATGGGAGCCCCTCAGGGCCTTCACTCTGGTGCCCGCAGATGCAGAACATTGCCTCTCACCCGCACCTGCTCACCGTGCACGACTTCGAGCAGGAGGGCTCCGAGGAGCTGGACACAGTCATCCTCAAGGCGCTGGTGAAAGGTGAGGGCTGGGCCGCTGGGCACCGTCTGGTGGCTTCTGTGCTCCCAGCTGCTTGGGCTGTGGCAGCCTGGCCAGTAGTCAGGGGGGACGCCCACCTGTCCCTTCCCAGGTGGGGAAGATGACACACAAATTCGTGACGCGTTCTGTGTTTGGCAAGTTTTACAATATATATTTCTTACCACAACTGAGAAGGATGTTGAAGTCTTCAACGCAGAGGTGGTCAGTGTATTCACAGGCTGGTTGCATCATCACGCCCTAGTTCCAGAACATTCCGTCACCCCCCCAAAACCCTCACATCCTTCAGCAGCCACTCCCACTTTCCCCAGCCCCCGGCAACCACCAACCCACTGTCTCTGCAGATTTGCCTGTCGCGGGCATTTCGTATAAACGGAGTCCCATGATCACACAAAGCCTTTGGTGTCCGGCTTCTTCACAAGCATAGTTCTCAAGGCTCACAGGCGCTGTGGCACGTGTCAGTGCTTCGTTCCTTTTTTAAGGCTGATAGTACTCTGTTGTGTGGCCAGACATGCTCACGCGCCTCTCACCAGCTGACGGAAATGTCTGACTGTCATCCAATGTGCTTTCTGAGAGGCAGGCCACTCACAGGTGACACAGGCCCACTGCAGGGCAGGGCAGTGCTGGGTGAGGCTCAGGGACACACCTGAGTGAGGGGCCTTCAGAAAGGGTGTCTGCACTGCGGGCTTAGCAACCCCCCTCCCAGGACAATGAGGACCCCAGAGCCCCCTAGGCGGGGTCCCCTCATGGCTTCCTGTGAGTCACAGTTTGGTCCCAACAGCCTGTGAGAGGCACCGTGATGCCCAGTTCACGGGTGCAGAGACTAAGTCCCAGAGAACTTAGTTATCAGGTCTGGTGACCATGGCCCCAGAGGCTGTGCTCAGCTCAGGCTCTGTAGCCCTCACCCCAGTGACCCTTCAGGGCAAGTCGTGTCCAAAGGCCCTCTCGGGTGGAGGGAACATGATTGTGTCAAGACGCCTTCCCCAGTTGTCCATGGGAAGGGGTTGTCGGCCGAGCCCGTGGCGCACTCGGGAGAGTGCGGCACTGGGAGCGCAGCGACGCTCCCGCCACGGGTTCGGATCCTATATAGGAATGGCCGGTGCACTCACTGGCTGAGTGCCAGTCACGAAAAAGACAAAAAAAACAACAACACAGGGCTTTCTACAGAACAGTCACTGTTCTAAATGCTTTATTAATATTAACTTACTTAGTACTTACAACAAGTCCATGAGGTAGGGGTTGTGGACCCTCAGTGCTAGGAAGTGGGCTCCAGGGCAGGATGTGGGATCCCCTTCATTACCGCCGAGGGTGGCAACCCCACATTGGCTCCTGGGACTTTTACGGAGTCTTGTGCTTCTCACCATTATTCAGAGGCAGCAAAGTTCCCCCTCACATCCCAAAGCAAACTTCCAGCTTCCACATACCTGGAAGGCCCGCCTGCAGGGACCCTGTGCCCCGGCCTGGTGGGCCCCTGCTTCCGCCCTCACTGGCTGTGCCCACTCTGCCCACAGCCTGCAAGAGCCACAGCCAAGAGGCACAGGACTACCTGGATGAGCTCAAGCTGGCCATGGCCTGGGACCGCGTGGACATCGCCAAGAGCGAGATCTTCAATGGGGACGTGGAGTGGAAGGTGCTGCCCACTGTCCCACTGGTCACCCTGATTCTGACAACACAAGGCAGGGCCATGCTGAGGGCCTGGGGCAGGTGGTGCTGGGCCCGGCTGCAGCCGAGGCAGGGCTGGGGCGAGATGACCCACAGCAGCGCCCAGGCCCCAGCGTTCACCCCCGGCATCACCAGCCTGTGTGGACCCTTCCTGTCCCAGGTGCCTGGAGCCAGTGTGCTCCGCCTGCCCGAGACCGCCTGGCCCCGGGGCACAGGCAGAGGCGCCCCAGGGAGCAGGGGTCTGTGTAGCTTGGCTCTGGGCAGAGGGTCCCAGGCCTTTCTCCCTGGGTTCCCTCCTCTTGTCCCTTTCTCTGCTCTTTCCTTCTCGGGGTCCCTTTCTCTGCCAGCTCCTGCTCACGGTCTTGTCCTCCCCTCCCTCGCGTGTGCCCTTGTGGCACCCAGTCCTGTGACCTGGAGGAGGCCATGATGGACGCCCTGGTGAGCAACAAGCCCGAGTTTGTGCGCCTCTTCGTGGACAACGGTGCCGATGTGGCTGACTTCCTGACGTTCGGGCGGCTGCAGCAGCTCTACCGCTCCGTGCCCCGCAAGAGCCTGCTCTTTGGCCTGCTGCAGCGCAAGCACGAGGACGGCCGGCTCACGCTGGCTGGCCTGGGCGCTCAGCAGCCCCGGGAGCCACCAGCCGGGCCACCCGCCTTCTCCCTGCACGAGGTCTCTCGTGTGCTCAAGGACTTCCTGCAGGACGCCTGCCGCGGCCTCTACCAGGACAGCCGGGCCGTGGGCCGGAGGAAGGAGGTGAGCGTGGGCCAGGCGGGTCCTGGGTGGGGGCCGGGCAGGGGCCACGGCTGGAGGCCCACGTCTGTGTCCCCCAGGAGAGGGGGCCGGCCAGGCGGCCCATGGGCCAGAAGTGGCAGCTGGACCTTAACCAGAAGAGCGAGAACCCCTGGAGGGACCTGTTCCTGTGGGCCGTGCTGCAGAACCGCCACGAGATGGCCACATACTTCTGGGCCATGGTGAGCTGTGGCTACAGGCCGCACCGGACCCCTTTGAGCGTGGGGAGAGAGGGCCTGGGGCTGCCCTTGCGATCCCCTGGTGGGGGTGGGGTGAGGTGGGCCGTCCTCCTGAGACCCCATTTCCTAGGGCCAGGAAGGTGTGGCAGCCGCTCTGGCTGCATGCAAAATCCTCAAAGAGATGTCCCACCTGGAGACGGAGGCCCAGGTGGCCCGCACCATGCACGAGGCCAAGTATGAGCAGTTGGCCCTGGGTGAGTGACCAGCTCGGTGGCCAGGCCGGTGCTGGGGAAAGAAGGTGATGATGGGGCCAGACGAGGGCCTGGGTGATCATAATGTACCCCTCTATAGAAAAGGACAGAGTGACAGCTCCTCCCAGGGTGGAGATAGGCCCTAAAATC
The DNA here is from genome assembly GCF_027409185.1 of Cynocephalus volans. Taxonomy (NCBI): domain Eukaryota; kingdom Metazoa; phylum Chordata; class Mammalia; order Dermoptera; family Cynocephalidae; genus Cynocephalus; species Cynocephalus volans. Next base: position 166,617,569 of record NC_084463.1, read on the forward strand.
CTAAAGAGGAGGGGCAACCGGGACATAGGGAAGAAAAGATGTCCCCACGCCCCCGGGACACACTGGGCCCTGCCACGGGGGGGGGCCTTGGGGTGACGGAGGCTCCTGTGGTCCTGATGGGGGAGGAAAAGGGCCAGAGAAGGACAGAGGTTGGGGAAGGGCCCGGAGCAGGAGGCCTGGCTGCCCCTGGGAGGTGGATGCAGGGCATGTCCCACAGGTTCCACAGAGCCAGCTCTGGCAGAGGAGGGGGGCAGGCTGGGTGGTGGGCATCGGCGTCCGTCCCAGCGCCGGGCCCCACAGACCTCTTCTCCGAGTGCTACAGCGACAACGAGGACCGTGCCTTCGCCCTCCTGGTGCGCCGGAACCGCTGCTGGAGTAGGACCACCTGTCTGCACCTGGCCACTGAGGCTGACACTAAGGCCTTCTTTGCCCATGATGGTGTGCAGGTGAGCGGCCGGTGGGCGAGGTGGGCAGACAGGGGCCCAGGCCACCCCAGGACGGTGAGGAGCCCCAGCAGACCTCCTGGCCTGCAGCCACGGACACCTCGCCCTCGCTGCCCACGCCCTGGCCTGTGTGGGGACGGGTCCGCTTCTGTGCTCTCCTTGTGTCTCGGAGGGAGTGCTGGTTCCTCTGCTCGGCCCTCTCTGACCCCTGAGCCCGGGCCGCCCCCTTACTGAGGGTTCACAGCAGCAACAGAACCACACTTGTGTGATTAGCTCCACCCGCTCACCTTCCCAGCACGGGGGAGGGCTGCGGGCCCCTCCTGGGCCAGCCTTGACCAGTGGTGTGTCTGCTGGCACCCAGGGGACGGCATGGCTGGTGCAGGGTATGGCACAGGCAAAGGCGTGGAGATGGGAAGCCAGCAGCTGTGCCTGTATTCCAGGCCTTCCTGACCAAGATCTGGTGGGGGGACATGGCCACGGGCACGCCAGTCCTGCGGCTGCTGGGCGCCTTCCTTTGCCCTGCCCTGGTCTACACCAACCTCATCATGTTCAGGTGGGTCAGGCCATGGCTGCCCGCCTGGTGGGGCAGGCTGGTCAGAGCTGCCGGCAGGGCCCTGTCTGGAGCAGGTGGTGGCTCGTCGGCTTGTCCCCCCTCATCCAGCACCCCTGTGGGCCCTGCCACCTGTAGCCTCTCCATCCTGCCGGGCTCTTTGATCTTCTCAGCGGGTGCACACTTTCCTTGTGGGCCTGGTGCGCGGGTCCAAGCGGGGTGGCCTCTGGGTGCCCACCTCAAGGGCCCTGAACTTTCCGCTGTGCTCACAGTGACGAGGCCCCACTGAGGACGGGTCTGGAGGACCTGCAGGAGACGGACAGCCTGGACACGGAGAGGAGCCTGCTGTACAGCCCCGGCGGCCGGTCAGGGGCCCGGGGTGGGGCCGGGCAGGACAGAGGGTCCAGCGGGCAGCGGCCAGGAAGCCGGACTCTGGTGGGCAGAGGCGAGGCTCCCGTTGGGTGCCCACCTCATGGCTGCGGCCTCCTTTATGGCACAGGGTGGAGGAGCTGGCAGAGGTGCGGAGAGCTCCAGCCGACAGGGGCCCACGGGTGGCCTTCCTGCTCACACGCTGGCGGCGGTTCTGGGGTGCGCCTGTGACTGTGTTCCTGGGGAACGTGGTCATGTACTTTGCCTTCCTATTCCTGTTCACCTGCGTACTGCTGGTGGACTTCAGGCCACCTCCCCAGGGGCCGTCGGGACCCGAGGTCACCCTCTACTTCTGGGTCTTCACGCTGGTGCTGGAGGAAATCCGGCAGGTCAGTGGCGAGACCACCCTGCATCCCCCACCTCTGGCTTCAGGCGGGTCCTGCTTCTCAGGTGTAGAACAGGACAGGGTGGGGCCTCCTGTCTTCCCCACTCACCTGTGCCTCCATCCTAGCCACTATCGGAGCGTGACTGACCAGCGTCACCCTAGCCAGATCACAGACTGAGTCCAGGCCCTGGATATAAACTGATCCTGGGCCCTGCAAACAGAGCCCTGACCCCCAGGTCCAGAGTGACCTCAGCTTTTGTCCCCACACTTAGCCCTGAGTATCTTCAATTGACCTCCAATCCTAGTCATGGACTGGGGCCTAGTCACAGTCAGACCCTGATCCCCATGGCAGGCTGAGCCCTGACCCATGTGGGCCCCAGCCTGGTCCTGGCAGGTCTGTCCCCAGCAGGTGGGCCCAGGCAGCTGTCAGCAATCTGTCTACCCCTCTGCCAGGGCTTCTTCACGGACGAGGACACACACCTGGCAAAGAAGTTTGCACTGTACATGGAGGACAGCTGGAACAAGTGTGACATGCTGGCCATCTTCCTGTTTGTCATTGGTGTCACCTGCAGGTCTGTGGGGCCAGGGCCTAGCAGCCTCGGGCAGGCTCCCAGATGAAACTGCCCAGGGCCTCTGAGGTCCTGGCTTTGCCCTGGCACCTGCCCGCTGGCCACTGTGCTATGTGTCCTTGGGAAGCCTCTTCCCCTCTCTGGGCACCAGCAGCCCTGGCCAGCCTGCCGTCCGTCCTCCAGGATGCTGCCCTCGGCGTTCGAGGCTGGCCGCACAGTCCTCGCCATCGACTTCATGGTGTTTACCCTCCGGCTCATCCACATATTTGCGATCCACAAGCAGCTGGGCCCCAAGATCATCATCGTGGAGCGGATGGTGAGCCCCAGCTTGGGACCCCAGTCCCAGGTGGATGGTGAGCCTCCACCTGAGACCCCCGACCCTAGGTGGGTGGTGGCCCCTGCACCTGGGCTACAGCCAGGCCCCTGCTGAGGCCCCCTGCCCCGCCCGTGCAGATGAAGGACGTCTTCTTCTTCCTCTTCTTCCTGAGCGTGTGGCTCGTGGCCTATGGCGTGACCACCCAGGCCCTGCTGCACCCCCACGACGGCCGCCTGGAGTGGATCTTCCGCCGCGTGCTCTACCGGCCCTACCTGCAGATCTTCGGGCAGATCCCACTGGAAGAGATTGACGGTTCGCGCACCGCCGGGCAGGGTAGAGTGGGGGGAGACTCCCCTGCCCAGCGTGACGTGGAACCCCGGGCACAGCTGAGTGGAGTCCAGTTTTCACAAGGCCCAGACATATGGCTTGCCAGAGGGGCCTGGAGCTGGCTGAGATGGGGAGGACCTCGTGGCCAGATCCCCATGCCCTGCACATTCCCACAGGGCCAGGCCCAGAACCAGGGGCAGTGGCAGCTCCCGTCACAGTGTGGGCTGGGGACTCAGACACAGGAGACCTGCTTGGGGGGTGGTCTGTGAGGGGATGGGCTGGCACTGTGGGTGCAGAGTGGGACCATCCAGGAGCCCATAACATCACCTAGAGTCTGGGCCCCTCCAGCCAACCCCACACCCCCTGGCCTCTGCCTTCCCCCAGGCCCTGCCAGGCCTAGGTCTTCCCGCTGCCCACCAGAGGCCCCTCGCTGGCCTGTGGGAAAGGCCCTCTGCTGCTTCTCTGGGGGCCCAATGTGTGGGCCACCTGTTATTCTCAGGTGTGTGCAGCCTGTCTGGGGCTGTGAGTGTCCCCAGCCAGTCCCTGTTCCTGGCTGGGCTTTCTCACCACAGTGGGAGCAGTGCAGGCTCGCAGAGCCCCTTGGCCCTAGGGGTCTTGGTGGTGATGGGTGGAGGGGGAGCCCTGGGGTGAGAAGGGGACCTGGGCAGACCCCTGGGGTGGCTGGGATTCAGGAAGGAGGAGCAGGGACCCTCAGGGAAAGTGGGCCAGAGTGAGGGGCTTGGGGCACCAGCCCCATCAGCACCCCTGGAGTGCTGCAGCGGAGGGGCTGTGGGCTCAGGCTGGTGTCAGGAGGCAGGGCGCCCGGGCCATGGGGGAAGCCCGACCTGAGCTGCTGCCCAGGCCTGACCCCTTCCTCCGACCCTCCGTGGAAGAGGCAGCTAATGAGGCTGGGCAGCTGCTCACAGTGTGCGATAAATATTTGTCAACCGAGGACGGCGAGACTAGGGCTGCACCGTCATGGAAATCGCTCCTAATTGGGGTGTTCTGTGTGGCTCATTTCCTGGCGCTGTTTTCTTAGTCCCCCTCCCCCAGTGATTTTCAGTGTTTTCTCATCCACAGGCATTAGTTTTCCAGGCCATTAGTGTAACCAGACCCTGTGGGCCCTCTGCCCCTCCCCCACCCTCACTGTATGGCCCCTGACTCTGCCATCCCACAGGGCCCCTCAGGCAGGAGGGGGCGAGGTGGCGCCTCCAGCCAGGGTGGGGTTGGGGGTTTCCTGTTCCCAGGGGCCACTTCTCCGACTTGCCAGCCCTAGCCAGTGGTCACAGCCCCCTCCTCCCTGGGAGCCCATGTCCCTTGGGGAGGACAGGGGGACTGCAGGCTCTCCCAGGGCCCCCAAGTCTGAGGCTGCCTCAGACAGGTGTGCAGTGCCACTGTGGCCTCTGCAGGCAGAGTCCTGAGATGGAAAGCCCATGGTCAGGACCAGTGCCCTTGCACGAGACCCTTCCCCTCTCTGGGCCTCAGCCTCTGTACAGGGACTGGGCAAGGTCTGGACCCGTTGTGGGTTTAACCCTTGGCCATGCACTGAGTCCATTACGCTACTGGACAGAGGGTTATTCATCAACACTCTCCTGGCTGAGAGGGCAACTGAGGCTCCAGCAGCTAGCCCACAGCTACTCCATGGCCTGCGGGTCCCCCAGGGGCCCAGAGTGGCCTCCCTGCCCCTCACTCTGTGCACGTGCCAAGCGGGGAGCCTGGGGCTGAGCTGTGAGCACAAGCTGGTTCTCCAGGGCCCCAGACCCCAGGGACAATTTAATTTTCAGCCCGGCCTGGTGGCGCCTGCTCAAATCACAGGGGAGGGGGCTGGGGTCTCATTACCTCGAGCTGCTTTTATCAGACAGATTTATGGCTTCACAAACACGCTTTCCAGGCCAGGCCCGGCGCGGCCCAGCTCTCCGGGGCGCCAGGAGGGGAGTGGAGGGTCATGAATCAGATTCATGGGCTGAGGGGCTGCCAGGGCAGCCAGAGGAGGGGCAAGAGGGGGCCTGGTGTGCTCTGACTGCTGCACCCCCAGCACACAAACACTCCATAACTCACACGTGGGCCAACTGTCGCAATAACTCACTTGGGGGGGAACGAGGCAGGACCGCACCCAGAGAGGGAGACACAGACACGTGGAAATGGGCACCTGGCGCCTGATGCGCATGCACAGAGGCAGGGAACTGGGTATGCACAAGGGACTGTGAGGGACAGAGGCCCCCAAACCCCACCCCAGGATGGCCTGGAGTCATTCACAGCATAGAGTCCTGGAGGTGCAGGCACAGAAACAGTGGAACGTGCATGAGTGTGCACCCCTGTGCTCACACATGCACACATATATGCACACGCACACGCAGACACATGCAGACACACGCAGACACAGGCACCAGCGCACAGCCTGAGGAGGAAGGAGATGGAGCCATGAGCTCCCTCCTAGATGAGGGAGCCACTGCCGCCTGCAACTCACCCGACCTCCATTTATCCTCCCTCCTCCTGCCCTGCAGGCTGGGTTGGGGAGGGGGGCCCAGGGCTGCGCCTTGCAGGGGAGAAATAAGCAGTGTGGACTTGGCTGTGGGCTGGAGCTGTGATCCGAAGATCCCTTAAGGGTACCCCTGCCCAGGCCATGGGAACTCAGCCTGTAAGATCCCAGACTACCATGCAGAGAACATTCTTCAGCCCGGGACTGGCCCAGAGTGGGTGGGTTCGTGTCCTTAGAGCCTGCAGTGGCCCCTGTCCAGGGTCTTCTGGCTCCATATGTTTTGGAAGGGCTGCAGACATTCTCCCCGACTTGGGGCCTGTGACAGCCACTAGCGCTGTAAAGGCTCTGAGATGTCCTGCAGCGAGGACACCATCTCTCCTTCCTAGGCTGCCTCTCCCCAAACCTGCTGCGCGTCGAAGCCTTATTTTGGGGGTGGGTTGGTGGAGGTGTCAATCCATGCAACAACCAGCAGAAACCTGAGTTCCCCACCTCGGACCCCCAACATGGTCTTAGCTTTGCCTCTGGGACTGTCGCCCTGGCTGTGACCCCAGCCCCTGGGTAGAAACCCAGCAGAGGTAGGAGATGCGGGCCAGCGCTGGGTTGACCACCTGTCTGGTCTGGAAGAACTAGGGCTTCTCATGAAGGGATTTCAGTGCTAAAACCCAGACTATCCCAGGCAAAGCAGTACAGTGGGTCTCCTAACTAGTACCCTGTCCCCTGGTGGCCCAGGATCAAGCTATCTGGTCTGGAGGAGGGTGTCCCTGGCCCTGGCACTCAGTGCGCCCACTCGCCTTTCAGAAGCCCGTGTGAACTGCTCTGTCCACCCACTGCTGCTGCGGGACTCGGCCTCCTGCCCCAACCTCTATGCCAACTGGCTGGTCATCCTCCTGCTGGTCACCTTCCTGCTGGTCACCAACGTGCTGCTCATGAACCTGCTCATTGCCATGTTCAGGTGACCCCCTCACCCTTTGCCGCGGCACATGGGCGTCACTCTGGAGGGGGAGCTGCTTCTCCCCCAACCACCATTCCCCCAGGAGGGGAGAGGCCTGGATGTGGAGTCATTCCCAAATACGGGCTTCTATTCCAGCCTGTCCTGGGTCCCCTGGACTGGTCCTAGCAGCAGAAGGCACCATCCAGGAGCTGGCGTGTCCAAAACCCTGGTCTTGTCTAAGAGGGCAGAGGGGGAACCCTGGACCAGTGGACCCCCTCTAGACACACCCCAGAGATAGTCACAGAAGGGGTGCTGGGCCTTGGTTCCTGAAAGAGTTCCCCGCATGGCTTCTGAAACAGCCAAGCCAGGTTCCTGGCAGCAGATGGGGGATGGAGGGGATGTGTCCCCGGAGACGGTGCCAGGAAGACAGGTGGGCAGAGGGCCCGACCGTGCGTCCCCACAGCTACACATTCCAGGTGGTGCAGGGCAACGCTGACATGTTCTGGAAGTTCCAGCGCTACAACCTGATTGTGGAGTACCACGAGCGTCCTGCCCTGGCCCCGCCCTTCATCCTGCTCAGCCACCTGAGCCTGGTGCTCAAGAGGGTCTTCAGGAAGGAGGCAGAGAACAAACGAGAGCGTCTGGGTAAGGCCGCAGGCTGCGGAGGGCTCAGGCTGTCCCGGACTGTGTGAGGCATTGGAAGGGCCGGAGCGACGTGCCAGGAGCTCAAGCTGGGAGAGTCCTGGGCCCCTCCTCTGTCCTCTGGGGTCCCTCAGGTGGGCTCTGTCCTGGCTGGCTGGCCATTGTTGAGCCTGCCTCCTGAGTCCTGCACAAGGCCTGTCTTTCCTCCTCCATCTTGTGCCCTGCCAGCTCAGGCCCCCCGGGACAGGACTCCTTCGCTGGCTGCTTGCTCTGTTGCGCTTGCCTTCAGGGTCCCCCCACCACACCCCAAGTCCAGTCCTGGGCTCTGCCCCTGAGGCCCAGGAGGCTCTAGCAGAGCTGCCTCTGGCCTTCCCAGAGAGAGACTTGCCAGATCCCCTGGACCAGAAGATCGTCACCTGGGAGACGGTTCAGAAAGAGAATTTCCTGAGCTGCGTGGAGAAGAGGAGGAGGGGCGGCGAGGGGGAGGTGCTGCGGAAGACCGCCCACAGGTATGGGTGGGGAGGGCCCGCAGGACCCCAGAGACCAGGCGACGGGAGTGCAGACCTGGAATGGGAGGGCAGGCTAGCATGGGGGGCTAAGCCCACGATGACGCCCCCACCCACGGGCCTGCCCACAAATGTAGGACTGGCCCTGCCCTGGGGAGATGGGCCCAGGTGCATGTCTGGCAGTTTGTCCTGAGTGGTGGGGCTGGCGCTGGCCTTGGTCTACAGGGTGCTGTGAGAGGGCACAGAACTGATAACCTGCCTACCTGGGGAGAGCCTGGCCCAGTGGGGGAATCGGGGTGTAGGGACCTCTATCATTGTCATTGGTGGGAAGTCAGGCTATCATAAAGCTGGGTGTGGCCTGCTGGTGCCAGTGACAGAGGATCTGAGCTGGGGAAACTGAGGCTGAGAGGGGCAGGGACATGGCCTCCTGCCCCTGGGCAGGGCCCTGCCATGGACTTGCCTGCCCTGCAGGAAGGGAATGTGGGCCAGTAAACATGGCGTCCTCCATGCTGGGGTCCCCAGAGTGGGACTGGTCTTCCTCCTCTCCAGATCCCAGGTGGCTGGCCCCCAGCCCTTGCTTCAGGGGCACTGTTCTGACTGCCTGTTCATGGGAACAGTCCCCACTATGAGGGTGCATCAGCGCTCTGTGCCTGTACACCAGGCTGGGCCCTGGGGAGTCCTGTGTGCCACTAGCCCTGGATCTAGGGACCAGGGAAAAGAGCAGGAAGGATAAGGGCCAAAGCACCCAGACTCGGGCCCCCAGAGAGGCCTGAGGGGTAGCGGGAGATAATGGGGGGCTCCCCATGCGCACAGCCATGTGGGTGTCAGTGCCTGTAGGCCACCGCCTGCTTCTGCAGAGTGGACTTCATTGCCAAGTACCTCGGGGGGCTGAGAGAGCAAGACAAGCGGATCAAGCATCTGGAATCGCAGGCAAGAGAGCTGGCCAGGCACACGTCTGCCTCCGGGAGCCCTGCCCCACCCTGCCTCATCCTGCCCCAAAACTCTGACCCAGGCAGACAGGGTGGGGCTGGGTGGGGCCGGGCCAGGCGCCAGTCGGCAACTGTCCTGACCCCACCGCAGTCACCTGAGAGACCTCATGTCCACCCTAGGGCACATCCTAGAGACCCACAGAGGGTCCCACATCCAAAGCCCCTCACTATCCCCTCCCACACCCCACACTGCAACCTCACCCTCCCTGTCCTTTCAGTTGCAGTCCCCGGGGAGAGGCATCACGGGGCAGCAGGGCCCTGCTCTGTCTCCTGCTGCCCTGAGACCTCTGGCCTTGGCCCTGGGGTTTCCTGGGACACTTCCCTTTTACAGATCAACTACTGCACGGTGCTCCTGTCCTCCATAGCAGACACACTGGCCCAGGGCAGCGTCCGCTGGAGTAAGCGTGTGTTTGAGGAGTGTGGGGTAGGGTGGGCAGGGGCAGTCCACCCAACAGCCAGCTGGTCTGAGGCAGGCAGCAGGGCCGTCGGGTTGTACTGGCTACTGTGCTGTCACCACCGACCGGTCCTGGGAGGTCTCTGATGGCTCTGGCTGGCCATAGCTCTTTGGGATGGTGTACGAGACCTCTGATGGAGCCCCCTGCCTCGGCCACTCACTCCTGAGGCTCTGCTTGGTGCTGGGGAGGCCTGGTTTGCTCTGGGCTCCCCAACCTTCCCTGGCTACCTGTGGGGACCCACTCTGAGGGCCACCATGTCCCGGCCCTTGCCTCCAAGCCAGCTACCTTGTCCCTTCCTCGCCTGTGCCAGCTGAGTGCCCAACAGCTGAGGAGGGTCCTTCTTTCCCACCAGGCTCTCGGAACTGTGCTGGTGGGAGCCGGCAGCCCCCTGTTGACCATGGAGTGGGCCCTGGCAGCAGGGAGCAGCCAGAGGCTGGCCAGCCACCTTCAGGCACCTGAGCTGCTTGGCCTGCCACGCAAGGCCCTTAGCGGGCCATCCTAGGCCCTGTAAACACACCGAACTTCCCCCACCTCCAGTAGAGCCCCGCAGTGAGAAGTGACTCTTGTAGCCTTGTCACAAACCACCTCTTCCTGGACACCTGCCCCTATGTAAAGGAACTACTCCTGGTCCCATCTGGCACCTTCTTGGAACCTCAGGGAGCACAGCAGCACTGTGGGGTGGTCTCCCCATTGGGCAGAGCTCCTCAGCAGGAAACGTGTGTGCCCCTCCCTGTCCCCATCTGGAACCTGGCCAGCCTGGACCAGGACAACAAGTGTTGGCCAAGCAGCATGAAACAGAGGCACCTCCTGTCCAGGTGGGGCCGCTGCTTCTGGCCTGGACCTGTCCCTCCCCCCACCTGTGTTGCCTGATAAGAGACTAATTTTTTTTGGAAATGCTAGTGATTAGAATTTCTGCCCTTTGAGACCCAACGGTCCTTCAGAAGTCAGCTGACCAGCTCCCAGAGAGCAAGGCCAGGAGTCCCCCCATGACTGGCACAGCCAGCGGTGGTGTGGCCACACTTGGCAGCGGCCCAGGACCCAGCCCCACCAGGCGCTGGATGTGGCTTTATTTTCAGTGGAACCTGGAGAACACCACACTCTGCCTGGCCCAGGCCAAACTGGACCCAAGGAGAGGGCTCACCTGCCCATGGGGAGGGGGGTGTCTGGGCTCCTGTGCTTCTCCTGCCACCCACCAAGCTGCATGACCAGCCAAGTTAGTCCCTCCTTTCCTTGGGGACCTCTAGCCCTGGGGTATGGGCAGCAGAGGCAGGGCCAGGGCCAGGCCCTGGGCACCCCACAGCACAGCAGGCTGCTGACCCCGTCTTGGCCATCATGGGAGACATGCCCACTCCAGCCTGCCTTCCTGGAACCCTTGGGAGACTGTCCTTCTTCCCCACGGCCCACCTTGGGCAGGACTGGTGCCAAATGGCCCCACCATTGGCCCCTGCACACAAGCCAGCAGTCCTGGGACACTGGCTGGGTCAGAACTGAGGGGCGAGCCTAGCCAGGGCTGGGACCCATCTCACTGCCTCCCCCTCGCCCCCCACTCGGTGGAATGCACCCGGTTGGACACAGCAGGTATGAGCACACCCCTGGAGGACACCAGGCTTCTGCCTCTTGCTCTGTCTCCTCCGTCCCTCTGGGTAGATCTGCTGGTGACGACTGCAGGCATCAAGTGACAACCCTCAAAGCAGCCCAGCACTAGGCTGGGAGGGCTGTATGTGGGAACAGGGTGGCTGAGTGAGGCTGGAGAAAGCAGAGAATTCTGGTCCCCTGGCTGCAGAGGACTGCTGCTAGCAGAGCCGTTGGGGCGAGTGGGCCCAGAAAAAGACACAACAGCTGAGGAACACCCAAAACCTTTATTGACCCCTGACAGGCTCCTCGGGCTGCCCCACAGAGGCTGCAGAAAGGTCTCTGCTCCTCCAGAAACGGCCAATGCCCAGAGCTCCAGCCAGAGCTGCTGGCGCCACCTACAGGCAGGCCACCTGCTTCCTTCCCAAGGGGACAGGATGCTCCCCTCTATCCCAGCTGGGCAGTGGCCCTGGCCACCCCTTTGATGCCAGCCCCACAGGTGGCATCATTTGTGGTCAGGCCGGGCCATCTTCCTTCTCAGACCTCACACCCGGGCCCTCAGGGCTGCGGCCCTTGCTCCGGAAGTGGTCTCTACTCCGCTTTTTACTGCCATGGAAGCCCACAGTCTCCACCACCAGGGGCCCTGGTGGAGAACAACTATGGGTCCCCACCTCCTGCAGGCCCCCACAGGGGCTGCTCCACTCCTCAACGTCTGGGCTTCCAGGTCCGGCCAAGTGTGCCAGCTCCACAGGGCCCTCACCCCTGGCAGTGCCCAGGTTCCTCAGGGCGCCCCTGCCTGGCTCTCCCCCTTTCCTTAAGGCCCTCTTCCTCTCGGGTCTGGCCTCGCTGGCTCGGGCTGGTTTGGTGAATATGACTCTTCCCTCCCCGCAGCTGGAGGGATCCTGGTTGAAGGACGGCACATAGTCTGTGTGGGTGGCCAGGTTCCGGGAGCCCAGGAACGCCAGGGCAGTGGCCTGATTACTCTGCTCAGTGACCGCGGCCACGTCTTTCAGACTGTACTTGGTCCAGCGCTCAGGGTGTGCCACGTAGTCAGGAACAGGGAGCACCCTCGGCAGGGCAGGGCGGCAATGGCCCCTGCCCAGGCCCTCCATTGGAGGTTGGCTTGAGGGCGCCATGGGCTGCCTGAAGCCTCCACAGTCACTCATGCTGGTTTGGGCTGGAGCCTGCCTGGCCACCCCCTCCAGGCAGTCAAATATGTCGTGGCTACGCTGGGAGAAGGTGGAGCTCATGCCTCTAAGGTGGAACGGCTGCACTGTGGCTGTGGGGAGGCCCGTGGGGAGGCCCATGGGCAGCAAGGGGGGCTCATTGGAGCCCAAGTCCTGCTGGATCTCCCCAGGCAGCCCCTCTGGGGACAGTGCTTCCAACTCCACATCACCAGGCAAACTGAGGTCGGAGTCTGAGTCACTGATGGAGAGTGTGTCAGAAGGCAGGGTGTCGTACTCTGTCCCTTGCTTGGCCTCCAGGCCCGAGGAGAGCTTACTTGGTTCAGCCTCAGCCATATGTCCCCAAGGCCACGCCACACCTAGACCAAAACAGCCCAGGAAGTTTGTTTCTGAGAAGACGCAGTGTTTAGAACAAGCCCCTCCCGCAGAGCAGGATCAGCAGGAAAGAACTGCGTCCTACGAAGGAACAGGGTCCCCCCCGCACCCCCCACCCCCAAAAGCCCTCCTCTCACCTCCCTCTTCTGCTGGGTGCCTGTGTTGACACTGGAGTGCTGGCTGGACAGCCAGGTGGGCGTAGTCCTGGTGAAGGTCCTTGGGGGTGTGGTTTTCTCTTCCACTAGTGCCCCAGGTTCAGCTGCTAAACAGTACCTAGGTGAGGATTGTGAGGAGAGAGTCAACCATCAGACCAGAACTCAAATACGCGAAGAGGTGCTGGGATCCAAGTAACCTGAGAGAACAAAACCTGAATTTACAGAGCCCCAAACACAGGCCAGGAACATGGGCAGACTTTTGGCCCATTACCCCCCTTAATTCCAACAATCTGCTCTGTCCACTCTGTCCAGGTAGGCTTAGAGAGACTAAGTGGCCTGCTCGAGGATTTTGGCAGTCAGCAGCCAGAGCCTGGATGCAGGGCTGAGAGCAGCCTCTGCTGCTCTCTACCCATCTCAGCCCAGCAGGGTCGTTACGAACTGCTTACTGTGTATGGCATGTCCTGATAACTTCACAAAAACTGGGCACCTTCCTGGTCCCTGAGGAGGTTTGCTCCTGTTTGCTGGGAGATCCCTGGGAGCTCCAGAGGGGTATGTACCCAAGCCCTTGGCTTCTGAGAGTCAAGCTCTTAGGAAAATAGGGTGTCAACAATCATCTGGAGCAGGCCTGCTGGCAGAGGCAAGCCCCCACAGCTCCTGGAGCAACCTCCGGTGGCGTTTCTCCTGTAGGTCACGCTCAACTACCCCCACCTTCTCCAGCCGCGCAGAGAAGTGCTGCCAACTCCCGTTTAGCGGTCGAGTGTGATTGGGTGCCTTGGAGTCCGTGTTTCCGGGCTCACAAGACAGCCCAGCGCCACCCTTCTGCACTGTCCTTGGCCTGTCCGTCCACCAATTCCTTCTTTCCTCGCCCAGGGTGACCCCCTGTCTCGTGCGCTCAACGAAGATGGGGTCAGGCGGACCAGCAGGGGCTCTGAGTGTCCTCTACCAGGCCAAACACGGGCGACATCGCGATTCCTCTGGGGCGTGGCGCTCCCCAGTGAAGGAACCACCCCGGGAGAGGAAGGGGACACGCAGCACAGCCCCGGGGTCTGCTTTAGAGCCGGCAGGGCCCGAGGAGGGAAATAACTTGCCCATGTCACAGGGTACGTCGCAGGCAAAGCTGGAGTTCCAAGCGACCCCGCTCCCCGGGTCTCACTCCCGCCATCGGCACCAGCGGGCGCCACCGCGACCCACAGCCACAGCCCAATTGGAGCGGCGCCCGCGGGGGACACGGGATTGGGCCCCACGGGAAGGACTCCGGGAACGGCAGACGGAGCCCAGGCTGAGGGTCGGATGTCCCGGTCTTGGGGCCGGGGCCGCGGCTCCCTCCGGTGGTTTCCTCACTCCCGCCAGCGCCTCTCCCAGGCCCTGCAGGCTCTCCGTGTCGGAAACCAGCGAATGGCCTCGGGCCTGGGTCTCCGGAACCCAACCGGGCGGGACGGGTTCCCAGGGCCAGGCCACAAGGGGCGGGGCACAGCATTACGTAGGGGTCTCCGGCTCGGGCCCTCCCTCGCCATAAACCTACCGGATCCCCTCGTCCGGCCGCCTCCATCTTGTCGGTGCCGTCTGCGCGTGCGCCGCGCCCAGCTCTCTGGGAAACCGAGTCCTGCGCCTGCCGAGTGCCGTAGCTGCCACACCGGGAAAACTGCATCTCCCACAAGGCACTGGGCCGCGGCTTCCGAAGCCTGGCGGGACTCGCGGTCTTGTGCGCATGCGCCCGCCTTTCTCTCCCGGAACTTCCAGTTCCCCGCGCTTGGAGCAGGTTCCGGAGCAGCCCCGGACATGGCGGCACTCCGTCGAGAACCGAGCCCGGAACTGACGAACGAGAGGAGGAAGAGGAGGAGTCAGGTCGCGACTCCCAGAGTGCTCGAGGGCAAACGGCCGGCAGCGCAGGTCTCCCAGGGCCCTGGCGCCCCCTGCCGGAAGCCGCGAGGACGGCAGCCACCTCGAACAGGAAGTGCGTCATCGCGCACGGTGGGCGCGGAGCCGTTCCCGGGCACTTCCGGTCCCGGCCGGAAGCGGAGGCAGTTGTTCGTCCCGTGTTCCAGCTGCCAGCATCCGGGGGCGGGGCAGCTTCGCCTGGCCGGGGACGAGGGGCTTGGCCGCTGGGCCGTACCCGCGCTGACGACGTGCCCGAGGGCCCCGTGGGGAAGCAGGGCCGGTCTTTCCGCGCGCCGGTCCATCCGGGCGGCGCAGGGGCCCGCAGACCGGCAGCCACTCGTGGCAGCGGCCTGTAGCTCAGCCTGCCAGCGCGGGTAGCAGGTCAGCCTCGGCCTGAAACGGAGCGCGAGGCCCCGGGTTCTGCCCCGACGAGCCACGTCTACCTTGGCCACGAGCCCTAGGGTGGCGCCAAACGTTGCCCCTTCTTTATGGGGGGATCTTTGTGCCCCACAAACTCAAGGTGCCCCCGTTCCCCTGCCTGCCAAACAGCGACCGCACGCCGGCTGGCTCACCCTAGGGTCTGCTGTCCCGGCGCTCGCTGGAGCCCGGGATTCAAGGACCTGTTGTGGCCCCGCCCAGAGACACTGCCGCGCACCTCTGGGCTTCTTTATTCTTAAGACTACCCCTCCCGCCCCAGGGCCCACCAGGAACCGCAGTCCATCGGACCCCGAGTTTGTCCTCTTCGGCGTCACATTGCAGCTTCCAGAGAGCCATGCAGGAGGTGACACCCAAGTCGCTGGTGTCACCAGCCTTGGCCAGGATGTCCCTGGGGCCTTGCAGGACAGGGGGAAGCAGAGATGAGGGGGCTCCTTGGACCGTCGTGTTTGCCCAAACAATTCACCCAGGCACAGAGGGTGGAGAGCAGCAAGAGGGGGCCTGCCGAGACCCTGTAACCCACCCACAACACAAGGCCGAAAGTGGCCTGCAAGGAAGCTGCTGGGAGCCTCAACATGAATCCCAGCCAGGCCCATGTTTCCTCCAGGGTCAATGAAATGTGCCAGCATCCCCGACTAGGGGAAAGCAGCCTGACTCAGCAAGCTGGGGGGCAGATAGGAGAGTCTAGGCAGAGCCCATTGGTTGTAAGAGCTCAGACAAAGGGAAAAGATCCAGTGAGGGCCTAGGAGGCTGCTTGGCCTCAGGGCCTCAATCCACCATGGTGGGCTTGGTGGGCTCCCCAAGTGGAGGCTGAGGTCTTCCCCTCCAAACACTCTGAGACGTGGCATAGGCCTTGGGTCACCCAGCTCCTCGATGGAACATATATGGGCACAGAAGAGATCCTTATACACTTGGGAGGGGCAGTGTATCCTTTACTGTGCTGTCACAAGTAAGGGGGATCTTGCAGCCTCCACCCCCCCCCCCAGGCACACCCTGTATGGCTGCAGGCCCCTCCTAGAAACCAGGCTCCTCCTAGAAACCAACCATCAGTGTGTGCCCTGGGGGCAAGGTGGCAGTGAGGTGGAGGCAGCTGTAGGTGGCACAGAGCCCAACCAAGGAGCCCTCACCACGTGGGGTGTTACCCAGGCCAGCCCACCAAGGCAGGCAGCCTCTCTTGGCCTGACTCACCCTGGGCCTGGCAAAGTTCACAGAGCTGAGCCCCTCCTGCACCAGGCTCCCACGTCCCTCCAGTTGCTCCCTGGGTCTTGAATGCCGCCAGCACAGGAAGGGGTCAGACAGTCCTGTTAGCATGCCTGATTTTCCTTCTTTATTAAATGACAGTTTCGAGATGTAATTACAATTGAAAGTGACATGTTAGAAAGGACAGGTGCATTGAAGGCATAAGAGTGCTCATAGACCTGGCTCTAGAAACTGGGGCAGGAAGGGAACAGGGGTTAAAAAAGTGAGAGCCGTGCAGCCCACAGGACGGGCGGGGCAGGCAGACACAGCCCTCCCAACTCAGCCAAGCTGAGCCTCTGAGTGAGTGGCCCCCAGGAGAGGCCTGGCTGGGCAGGCAGAGCCCCCCAAGGGGCCCCAGAAGTAGAGGGACTCCTGCCCTATGGTCCCCAAGGCCTGGGCCGAGCTCCACTCACGCACATGCCACCTACATGTGACGTTAGCCCCGAAAAGGTAACAGGAAAGTTCAGAACAAAAACAAAACCTCAAAAGTAAAAAGGCTAAGTGTAGCAGAGTAATACCGGAAATGTTATATATACACAGGCGGTGACCGGCCCTTCAGAAGTGTCCGGGTCGCTCTGGGGTCACTGCAGGGGTTCCTGCGGCTGGAGCTGCAGGCAGCCTCAGTACACAGAGCTGTTCCGGATGCCACAGCACAGCACCATGCTTAGGATCATCTCGAAGATCTGTGGGGAGGTGACAGACGGTGCAGTCAGCACCTAGCAGCCGGTGGGAGGAGGAGTCCCCTGAGCAGAGGCCCCACCACTCACGATGACAGCTCACCATGATCACAGCAACGACGATAGCTGCGATGCCAATGAGGTACAGCTTCCCAGAGAAGAGGTCGTCGATCTTCTGGTGGCAGTCCTCCTGCAGGGGGTGGCCAGCAGGCAGACAGGGGGCTGGCCTCAGCTCTCAGCCCCGTCTTATCACACAGCAACCCATGGTCATTACGGAAAGACCATGGAGGGGGCTCAGGAAGGTGCTACCCACCTCAGGAGAGGCAGGGGCAGTGGCCGGGCTTCTGCCTCGGTTTTTATCACCCACAGGACGTACAGCCCGTGCCCTTTACCGCTGAGAGGTCATGATTATTGTTACCACTAGTGCCCTAAAGTATCATGGGCATGCATCTCAGGGACAGACATTCGACGAGGCCTTGGTGGGGCGATTTCTGCACAGTGCTGCAGACCCCAGGATGCACCACCAGCCGTGGGTGCTAAACCGGGCAGTCGGGGTCCTTGCACCACTAGCAGTGTGAGGGGAGGTGTGGGGCCTGCATGAGCTTTCAGCTCCTGGGGCTGCCACCTTCTCCACCTGGAACACGTGGCACAGGGCCAAGCTCAGCCTCACCCCTTCTCTCCAGACCTGGGCCACAGTACCGCACGGTGTGGCCGCTTCCCTGACAATGCCAGCCAGGGACCGGTGCAGCCTGCCCTGCCCCCAGGACCCACCCAGGGACACGGGGAGACCCGCCCACAGGTGTGCACCTTCAAGAAGTTGGTGATGACGTTGCTGCCGGAAGGACACAGGCTGTTCTTCAGCAATGATGTGGTCAGTGCGGACAGCGTGCTAGAGCCACAGCAGTTGAGCTGCAGAGACCGAGGGCGTGAAGTCAGCCCCACGCACACAGGGAAGACGATGGCCCAGAGCTCCAGGGCCAGACTTCCTCCCTGCACAGGGATCCCCTGCACCCCAGGTGGCCTGCCCCACCAGACTCCCACCTGGGGAACTGAAAGTCACTGAGGAGACCATCTGGCCAGGCCCAGAGCACCTAGAGGTCCTAAGGGCACATCCTGCTCCTGAGGTCTCGGCTGAAGCAGGGCTCACCCATGAACACAGACACCCCCACCTCCGGCCACCCCACGCACCGTCTCATGGAAGGTTTTCACCACAGCCTTGGCATTGCTGGCATCGTCGTCCACCACGGCCTGCTGCAAAGCCTGGTCGTAGAACTGCTTCACATCCTTGGCGATCTGGGAGAGAGGCAAATCACATGCAAGCAGGGACCATCCCCCCATAGCTCTCCCAGGGAAGGTGTGCTTCCAGGACAGCCTCCGGAGGTGTACTCCCAGCTGCCTCGAGAGGCCTGGCCAAGCGCTCGGCCCTGATACCACCTCTCCATAAAGCCCCCCAAGAACTTCCTATTAGGTGGGCCCCAGAAGGAGCTCAGGGAGCACCCTGCAGACTGTGGGTAAGACCGACCACCACCCGAGAACTGAACAGAGGGCGCCCCTCCATCCCCTTGAGGCCCCTCTTGGGCCCAGGCTCACCTGGTCCTTGTTGACAAAGCCCCAGATGCCGGCAGCCACCTCACAGGCAAAGAGGATCACGAGGCAGGTGAAGAACTGGGAGCCGAGCAGGGCCCAGAGGAGGGGGCAGAGAAGGAGGGAGTCAGCCTGTGGGCAGGGGCCCAGACCTACATGGGCAGCGCGGGCCTTGCTGTCCACAGAGAACAGCACCGAAGTGACCAACAGGCGTGTGTCTGTTTGTGTGTGGGTGGATGTGAGGGGTGTATCTGTTCCCCCATGTCCCAACCAGAACGAGCCTAAGACTTGGCCCAGCAAAGAGGCGGCACTGCACCACACCCTGCTGGAGCAGGAAGGACAAGATCGGGGGTGGGTCAGCAGGTCGGCACGTTCAGGATGGCTGCAGACCCCCAGGGAGGCGTGCGCTGCAGTGGGCCCTGCTGACTCTGACCCCGCCCTCGCCACCCGCTCTCTCACCACCCCACCATGAGAAGGGGGTCAGAGGGTATGCCTCGGTTTCCCCACTAGGATCCACCTCCTGGAGTGGCCAGGCCCCGGACAGCACAGCTAGGCTCAGCATTCTGTCAGTGGGTGGCATGACACTCGGGGCTGAGACTTGCTCCCTACTATGTTTGTGGCTTTTTTTTTTTTTTTAAGAAAGAAAGACAAAAGGCTACTTAGGAACTAGACGTGATGGAGATCAACCCCGGTGGGATTTAATTTAAGAACCAAACAGGAAAAACAGAGAGCTGACATTCTGGGGAAAGACATGGAGGCCTGAGTCCTCATCCAGGCTGGCTGGGCAAGTGGGGGCGTCCAAGTGCCACATTGGAGGCCTGTTGGGTGGAACCCACGCTGTGTCCACTGGAGTTCCTGGTCCTGCTGCCCCCAACCCCGAGTCTGTTCTGTGGCCCCTGCCCAACTCAGTGAGCAGGACACAGCTCCTCGCCCCTGGCCCCCAACCTTACCGTCCCCAGCAGGCACTGGGACTCCTGGATGGCCCCGTAGCAGCCCAGGAAGCCGACGAACATCATCACAGCACCCACAGCAATGAGGATGTAGATGCCTTTGCGGGGGACAGAGGGACATCTGAGAAGCCCACTCAAGACCCCTCCCAGCCATGCACACACTACCACACAGGACTCTGCAAGGAAGACCTGGGGATGCTGAGCGCCGAGGGGCCGAACAGCGAGGGGCCCTGCAGCCCGTGGCTTGGCCTGGCCATGTGAGTTCCCCTCTCTGTGCCTTGGTTTCCTCTTCCATGACGTGGGAGGGACACTGATGATGCAAGGTACCTAATAAGTGCTCAGAGAACATGGCCCACCACTCTCAACCTGTGCTGCTCCCAAAAGCCTCCAGGGCTCGGCGTGGAGGCAGAGAAGGACCACCCCATCTTAGTGTGGGGAGTGACATGTCAGAAGCTGCATGGTGGGCTCAGCACTTGGGCTGGGGTCGGGTACAGGCTACTCTTGTTGGTGTGTGATCCAGGAGGGGGTGGAGGGCCTCACAGGCGCTGGTGCCGGCCACACGGCAGCCCACTTCACTGCCCCTGATTTGGGGGAGAGGGGAGTCAGCATTTGAACCTGGCTGCTCTACCTGGCTGCTGGCGGGGGTCAGGGGCTCTAATGGCTTCCAGGGCCCCAGCCCTGAAGGGTGGAACCTGCCGCATGAGGTGGCTGGTCCTACCAAAAGGGTGGGTGGCAGCAGTGCAGAGTGATGGGGACAGCTGAAGGAGGGCATGCAGGGCTCTGTGTACCCTCCCCACCTGGCCTGTACCCACCAGAGTGGGTAGCAGGCTCCTGGGGAGGCAGAAAGGGCCACCAAAGGGCAGGGGAGCACTGGGAGCCTAAGGGGTGTCCAGCCTGGCCCTGCTGCCCTTTTCGGTGCCCACGGCCCACTCAGGCAGGGCCCTGTGCCCTTGGGAAACGCTGTCTGCATCTCTCCAGGGCCACCTCTCATCCCTCAGCAGACTGCGGCCCATCCCCCAGTTGCCACGGCAACACTGAAGGCAGCCCAAGCCTCCCTGCAGAGATCCAGGCCCATTGTCCCTTCCCAGCCAGGGAGAAGGAGCCGAGGTAAGGACCCATGCCAGGCTTAGAAAACGCCCAGGCCTGGGGCTTGGCCATCCAACCCTCTTCCCTGGGCAGATGAAGCCTCTGGCTGGCACTGGACATGCCGGGGACACCCTGCACGTGGCTCCCCACTTGGGGGTCACGGCACCTTTGACCCAGGTCTTCCTCTTCTCAAGCCTTGAGAGGAGGCAGGGTCCCCCGGGCCTCGTTTCCTGTGTCGTCAGGTCAGGTTTGGTGGGGGGTGGAGGGGTGGGGAGCGGGTCTCACCTTTTTTGTTCTTTCTTAGAGGGTCCTGCAGGGGGTGGGAGGCCAAGGGTTGGGTGCAAGGTGGCCAGGCCATGGTCCTAGGGCTGCCGAGCCCCTCCTAGGCTCCAACCCCAGACCTGTCCCCACACCAGGCTCCATCTAAAGCCTCTGGCCACCCGCCCTGCAGCCATTCCCTGGGGGGTGCTGGGCTAGCCCAACAAACCCACCCCTCTTCCCTGCTTTGGACAAAGAGCCTTTTGTTAGGGCTCAGTCTGCTGCTCTAGAAGGCCTATTCTGGGATGGGCTGGGACTTGGTGGTCAGAGGGGCTTGGAGCAGCCCCCACCCTCTGGGGGCAAGGACAGAGCCTGAGTCCGTCGGGTGGCAGGCCCAGCCTAGAGTGGACTCCCCTGAGGGCAGGCTCCCCCATGCCTGGACTTGAGAACTAGCGGCCCAGGGTGGAGGCCTGGTGTGGCCCATGGCTAGCACACGGTGGCAGACACCTGATCCCGATGCCAGCCCTGCTCTGGTGCTGGGGGCAGCCGGCAAACCCTTCCCCATGACACCTCTGCCCCGCTGGAGCCTCTCCACAGCCCCGTGGTCTCTGCCTTCTGCCAAGGGCTGGAGAGCGGGAGTGGGGTCACACGTATCTGCTCCAGACCGGCCCCATGTGGGGGCCAGAGCGCTGGCTGAACCCTGCCCTTACCCAGCCTGCCCCGTAGGCCACCTCACCTGGCCCAGCCCCAGCCTTCAGCTCCTCTCCAGCAGCATCGGGCCAGACACCAGCCTAGGAGCAGGCACCGCTCCACCCACAAGGTGAGAGTGACCCCTTCCCAAAACACCTGCTCTGGGGCTACATAACTCCACTGTGGGCAAAGCCACATGCCTGCCATGGTGCCCCAGGTCCTGAAGAAGAGGACTCGGTGGACAGGAGGACGGGAAACAGGCACTGGAAACGACCTCGCTCTGGGGCAGGCGCATGCCCGTTGTGACTGGCCCAGATGGTGGTGGCTCCGGAGGGCAAGGCCCAGGCTTGCTGGGAGGCCCCACTGGACCTCAAATACCCTTGAGTGTCTGGGGAGGGGCAACAAGTGGACAGGGAGGGACCTTGAGGAGAGAAACACCCCTTGAGGGTTCAGAGGACAATGGCCAGGTCCCCGCCACTGTGTCCTCGATCACGTGGGCAGTGTTGATTGCTTTCCAATCCCAGGAGGGCACCATGGCCCTGAGGGAGGGCTAGGAGCCTGGTCAGGGGCATGGGACCCTCCTCCCCAGGAACGGCTGGGCCCGGGAACCCACTGTGAGCCACAGACTACGTCTTTGGGGAGGACAGAGGCCGTCCTGTCTGGATGATGCTGTCTGGACCCAGCCCTGTCCCCCTGGAGAGGAAGAGTGGGGGCAGGCATGGGGACAAAGGAATGGGCACCCCTCCTGTAGCCAGAGCCCGCAGCCAGCCCTGGGACATCTGGGAGGGACGGTGAGTGTGTGGGGCCATTTCTGCCCTCCTGGGGCCAGTTCAGCAGCCAAGTGTATCCCCTACCTTGGTGGGGAGCCAGGCCTCTTCCAGAGAGCCAGGAGCCCTGAACCCTGGAGTCCACACACTTCCTGCCCACTCTGTAGGGGTAGCAGGCAGTCCCTAGGGCCCCTCCCTTGAAGGACAGGAACATCTCAACAAACACTCCCAGAGCTGCCCAGTTCAGGCCCCCGCACGCAGCCTAATAAGGCAGCAAGGAGCAGCTGCTTGCCCCGCGGCAGTCACACACCCCTCCCCTGGGCCATGGCTCTCAGGGCAGCCCAGGCATCCAGCCCCACCCCTGCCTGGGGAGCCTCCCCTGAAATACCAATGTTAAAATAAGAAAGGCCTTCACACAGCCCATCTCTGACTCAATCCTTCTGTTCAAAGAGCCCTTTCTGGCTGGCCGCCTGCCCACCCAGCATGCCCCATGCCCCAGCGCCTCCTTCCCCTGGCCATCTCCCTCATCCCGAAGACCCCAGCTCCTCCTGGAAGCCCTCCCTGACTGCCTGTCTGCCGCCACCCCTGTGTGCACTCACCTACATAGAAGGTGTTGGGTGCAGGCCGGTCTCCCAGCTCCAGATAGAGCAGGTTGGTGGTCTGTGGGTCATGGCGGAGCCATAGAGCCACACCCAGGATCACGCCTCCAGCCAGCTGGGAAGAGAACGGGTAACAGCGTCACACGCAGCCCAGAGTGCTGCAGGAATAAGCCCGCCACGTGCACACCCCGGTGGCATCTCCACTTGGGAAAGGTGGGGGCCAGGGGCCAGGGCAGGGGGCTGCCCTCTCCAGGCAGCAATATCTCCAGCTATTGGCTCTGCTGGGCTGGCTCTTGAGAAGCCCTGGGGAGCCCTGGGTATCAGAGACCACGTGGCCAGCACCTCTGCAGGTGACTCCAGGGCAGGGTTGCCAGAAAAGGTGTGGGACAGCTGGTTCAATTTGCATATCAGATGATGAATACTTTTTTAGTATAAGTGTGTCCCAAATATTGCATGGGATATACTTGTACAAAAAAAATAATTCGTTGTTTCTCTGAAGTTCAAGGTTAACTGGATGTCCTGTATTTTTATTTGCCAGATCAGGCCCGAGATCGCACCAGGACCTGAGTCCTGAGTGCCACGGTGAACACCAGGCCCTCCTCCAAGGGGCCGGCCCCACCCCAACCATCGTCAGCCCCTTTGTGGACTGCCCGAGGCGTGCTGGGAATCCCAGGCTGGGGACCCACAGTTTTGCTGCCAGAACGGGGTGGGGATCTGATGCCGCCATCCAGGAAGCCCTAGGGGCTGGGCCTGTGGCGGTTTGTGGGATAAGTCTCTGCTGCTGTATGCCCTGGGAAGGGAAACTGGAAAGAGACGCTGTGGTCAAGGTAGGCTGTGGGGGAGAGAAAGGCACGTGGCTGGCTCGGGGCTGCAGCTCAGTAGGTGGGGTGGGCAGACTGACGAGGGAGGCCCTCCAGGACTGAGCGCCCTGCGTGCACATGACCACATGACCATTTCTAATGGGAAGGGGGGGGTCTGCCCTTGAGACTAGGCCTGGGGTCAGGCCCAGACCAGCCCATCCTAAGCATCTGACCAGGCCAGGCATGTGCCCCTGGCTGTCCCCTGCCCACAAAGTGCTCCCCCTTGTCCCCTCCCTGCCTTGGCCTCAGTGCCTGTCCCACTGGTGGTGGGGGCACCACCTGTCCCTCACTGTCCCTGACATCTTGCACCATGCAGGGGACTTCGCAGACATGCAGTCCCCATGAGTGACCCGTGACCTGAGTCCTGCCTGCCCCCGCCTCCACTCCAGTCACCTCGGCTACTGTATACACATGGGGGCAGGGGCCCCTTCAGATCCCTTCTGGGGTCCCTCTGCTCCCAGCATGAAGCCCTGGAGACACTGAGCCAGAGCCCCTGACCATAGTGGGAAGTCCACATCCTCGAACAGTCTGGTGGTCAGGCCTTACCTGCCCGCCTCTGTGGGAGGACATTAAGAGAACAGCATAAAAACCCAGTCCTGGCAGTGCCCAGCCCCTGGGCAGGGACCGCCCGGGAAAGGGTGTGTCAAGGAGCCGGCCTGGCAAAGAGAAAGCGCAGGGGCCGGGGGTCCCACATGAGGAGCTGGTGCCTGGCCCTGGATGAGCTCTGCCTTCCTCTACCACGCTGCCCTCATGGGACACCAGGCCCCAAGGGCTTCCTGGAGGAGGAAGCAGGGGGACGCAGACTACCCAGCCCAGAGGGGAGCACCAGGGGCACTGAGGGGCACGCTGCCCCGGCTGGCTGGGTAGGCCTGGAGGAAGTGGGCGCTGGCAGTGGAGGCCCTGGGGTGCCTCTGGACACTGACCCCCACCAGACGCAGGGCTACTGGTTAGATGGGGAAGGGAAACTGAAACCTGACACCTGAGCAACCACCTGGGGCCCGGCTCCTGCTCCAGCTCCCTGGCCAAGGTGGTGGTGGCTAGGGGGTGGGGTTGGGTGCTCAGTAGAGTGCGCGTGGGGTTCAGGCCCAGCATCACAGCCCACCAAGGAAAGGCCTGAGCAGCCCTGGGGACGCCCTGGGCAGGCTGGCTCCAGGGCCTCAGAAGGGAGGGGCAGGGGGGCTGTGGGCACCCCTCACCCCCTGCTGCACTGGGCCTGCTGAGCAATCATTACTGGGCTCGCACCCCCAAAGGGATCACTGCCAGAGCCCCTCAACCCCCAGCAGGACGGCCAGAGTCCCTCTCCGCACACCCCCACCCACTGGCCTGGGGCTGCGGTTTCTCGGCAACTCTGTAAGCCCTGCCCCTGCCCCTCCTGCAGGAGGTGCACCTCGGTTTCCATGCTTTGGTTTGGGGAAGAATGAATGGGACCTGACCTCCCCACCCGGACCCTGTGCCAAGGCTCTTCCTCCCCCTAGAGCAAGTGGAACAGCATCAGGACCGTCCAGGCCCTGTGCACCTGCGGGCCCAGCCGAGAACAGCTGGACAGCTGGGGTGCTGAGGCGCCCCTCGCATGTGTGGCAAGGCCCTGGTGAAGCCAGGGGCCCCGGCTCCCAGAACCCCCCAGGAGCAGACAGCTAGTCGCTCTTCTGTGCCTGTCACACCATGAGGGCGGGACGGCCTGTGGACCATGTGGGGACTGGGGGGGTAAGGGGGGAGGTGGCACTGAGAGTTGCTGTGGTAACTCTGGCTTCCTCCAGCAGCTTTGAAATTGTTATTAATTTTGTTTTGAAACTGCGGTCCAGAGAAGGCTTCGAGATGTTGCAGGATGGAGAAGTGAAGGGGGCAAGGGGAACCCCTGCTCGTCTCCTCCTCTGTGGTCACAGAGACCTGGTTACAAAGCCTGACTCAGCCACGGAAGCTGAGGGGCCACGGCAGGTGGCCCAGCCTTCCTGTGCCTCAGTGTCCCTGCCTCTTCAGCAGTGGAGTGTGGAGCAGCACCTGGCTCGGAAGATGCTCCTTGGTGCTGACCCCACACCACCCTGCCTCGGCTAGGCAGGGACTCCCCCATCTTCTCTGTGCAGCCCCCAACCTCAAGAAGGGGGACGATCCCATCTCAGGAGACGGTGTCCTAACAGAAACGGGATGAGAGCCGGCTGAACCTACCCCACACCCACTGATGGTGGGACTGCAGGCAAAGCCACCGCTTCTTGCTGTTCTGGGAAGGGGGCTTCCCATCCAGACTCTAGGGCTGAGAGGAGAGGCTGCCTCCAGACAGGAGCCCCTTGGCCCCAGGCCCTCGTGGCCGAGGGGTAACAAGGAAGCTAGTCCCAGTCTATGGGGCTGGGAAGAGCCTACACTAAATCCACAAAGGATCCCTGGCACCTCTAATTGGGAAGAGCAGCTAGGCCAGGAGGGGATGGGAGAGGCAGCTGGGAATGGGGGACCCCAGCCTGCCCACGCAGTCATCCCATGGCCACCAAGAGCAGTCAGAGCTTCCTGGAAGAGGAGCAGGGGACAGGGAGGGAACACCCAGCTGGCCACCTCCCCAGGACCTCCCCAGCTCCTGAACCACTGTGGGGCAGGCCAAGGAGTCTGGTGTCCAGTGGGGGCCTTGAGTTGGAGCCAGACAACGACGGTGGTGGCGATGGTCACCCCCAGTTTCCCAGATAAAGAAACCAAGGCAGTGGGGGGGGGAACACTCCCCTAAGGTCACCTACCAGAGAGTACAAAGGCAGCTCTGAGGTCCCATGTCTGATCATGGGAAAGGCAGTGGGAGGGGTTGGAAGGGTGACCCTGCCCCATAACTACCCCCGGAGGGCAGGGCTGGAGGTACCCGAGGCTCAAAAATGTGAAAGGAACCTGCTCTTCAAAGGCACTGTGGCAGCATGAAGAGCTGAGCACAGACAGAGCCGTGCAGGTGTCTGGCAGAGGACATGTGTCTATAACAGAAAGAAAACCAATAGACCAACTTGTAAGAGACGGGTGACAGATGCAAACACATTTCACCAAAGACACGCACCGCTGGCAGATAAGAGACGAGAGGAGGCTGCACGTCATCAGTCACCTGGGGACACCAAACAGAACTGCAGGAGCGACACTGACAGCCCCTAGGCTGGCTACCCTCAAAGACAGCAACCAGGTCAAAGCACTGCTGAGGACGTGGAGTGACAAGAGCCCTTGGCCACGGCGGGTGGGATGCAGAACTGTGCTGCCATGTTGCAAAACAGTCAGATGGTTTCTTGGAAAATCAAACCCACACCCACCTGAGGACCCAGCTGCCCCACACCCATGTTATTTACCCAAAACAAAAGGGCACAGGTTTCCACAACCCTGCACATGAATGTTCCTGGCAACTCTCCTCGTAACAGCCCCAAACTGCAAACAGCCCACACGTCCTGACAGGCAAATGGAGGGACCCTGGGGTCCGTCCTAGAGTGATCCTGCAGGAACAGACCACAGACACAGCCGATGACATGGCTGAGCCTCCCAACAATTACACTGGATGAAAGAAGGAAGGACAGCAACGGGGGCTCGTGCCTTCTGATGTCATCTGTATGGAGTAAGACAGGCGGCTGCCCTGGGATGGCAGAGGACAGCGTGGGAAGGGACAGCAAGGAGGGGTGGCAAGGGCCCCAGATGCTCTGGAGCTGTGGGTATGTCCACTCTCCTGATGGTGGTGATGGCGTCACAGAGGTACAAATATATCAACAAGTACCAAGTTGTACACCTTAAATATGTGTACACCTAAAGAAAGCTGTTTAAATCTCCACACACCCAGATCCCTGAAGACTGAACTCCTAAGGGGTAAGTGTTGCTTCCGGGTCTCAGAGGACCCAGGCTGCCACCATGGGGCTCACTCCCTACCAGGCGGTGTGAGACCCTCTGGGCACGACAGGCTGCCTGCCGGCGGCAGAAACTTTGAAAATGCCCAGGTCTTATCTGTGGGTCCAAGGTGGGAGACTGGACCAACTGCGAACTCATAAGTTCCAAAGAGGGTCCGGTGTCAATGGGAAACATGGAACAATGGCACTGGACAGACACCCTGGACTCGAAGGCCGGGGGTGGCTAAGCCTCTGCTGCTGGGCAACCTCAGGCCCACCTCCGCCGCTCTGTCATCTGATGTCCTCGTCTGCACGAGAAGTAAGTACGGAAGTGAATGCCAGTGAGCTGCGCAGCGCCACGCTGCGGTACCTGGCTCTTGACACGCCATGGTTGTCACCACTGCTGGGTCGGGTGAATGGCAGCATCTGGAATGTCTTCAGGCATCTCTCTCCCCAGAGACACTCCATGCAGGGTCACCAGACACCCCTCTGCTTGGGCTGGTCGGTTGCAAGCGGTGCTGCCACCTGCGCCCACCCGAGGACACGCCTGCAGCCCTCAGGAAGAGCCCCCCGGAGGCTCCACGCCCGGGCACAGAAAGGAGCATTAGCAACGCTGTGAAGGAGTCTGTGTCTCTTCCTCCTTCCTGACAATTAATAAGTAACAGCCAACTTTAAGAAAGCGGGGTTGCCAAGCACGCCAGGTTCCTACCCGGCCAGTTTCTGTTTCCAGGAAGTGGTCGAAAGGGAGCGGATGGCAGCAGCTCTTTCCTCCCGTGCCAGGCCTGCTGCCCCGCCCCCGCCAGACCCCCAGGGCTCTGGGATGGGGGCTCTCCCACACCACACACCCCCCACCTCCCCAGGAAGGGGCAGGGATTGGGGCACCCCCTCTCTATATCACTTCCACCCAGCTGGCCCAAGTGGTCACCCCAAGTCCTACCCACATGTTCCAGTGGGCAATAAAGACCCCGTTTAAGCAGCAACTGGGCCTTCATGAGCCTCTCAGTGCTCAGAGAGGGGCCACCAGGCAGGAGGCACACCACGGGCCTGGGGGCTACAGGCTCTGTGCCCGCTTGTCCCACCTTGGGGGGCACACACAGCATTGGGAAACACCAGAAAGTGCCACTTGAATTGGCAACTGGTAGGGGCTGGGGGCCTGAGAGATGCTCCCTAAGAGGGCAGTAAAGGCCAGAGGCAGGAAGGCTGGAAGGAAGGAAGGAAGGAAGAAAGGAAGGAAGGGGGCAAATTCCTCTGGAGACATTGGGATAAGCCAGTGGGAGGTGGCGAGGCAAAGATGCTTTGGGGACAGTGTGCTGGAGGGACAGGGTGGGGGGAGAGAGGCTTAAGGTGCTGAGGCAGGAGGGAGGTCCAGGCAGCTGTCCCCTCCCAGCCAGGCAGTGTGGGGAGCCTGGGTCCCTGTAGGCTGTCCACCCGCCACAAGGGGATAGGGCCTGGCCTGGGTGTGGAGGCTGGGGACAGGCCCAGACTCCTCCCTGGGTGAGAGGGCCCATCTCAGGCCTTCCTGGGAGGTAGGCATCTGCCCTATGACCCCATCGTGGCCTCAGGGAGCAGAGCCTGGTGTGGGGGGGAGGGGAGAAGGAGGCCCAAGGCGGGAAGGAAGCCTGGGGGCAGAGCAGGGATCCTCGCCTCAGACAGAAGCGGAAGCCCCAGTCATACGGCCTCTTGCCCTCAGGAAGCTGCCTGTCCCAGCATCTAAAAATAGTTGCCAGGGCAAGGACACTGCCCTCCCACCCCACCACCCATCCCACTGGCTGGGGGTGCAAGGAGCCACTTCCCTGGGGGTCAGGAGGTGAGCACACGCTCTGGAAGACATGCTGCTGTCACCTGGGAGGAGGTGTAGGCAAGGGCGGCCTGAGGACAAAGCCCCTTCCAGGGCCAGACCCTGTGCCTGCCACCTGTCCCCTAGGCAGGGAAGTCAGGAAGTGCCCTGCTCCCCCACCCTAAGCCCACCCCTCCTCTGAGAAGCTCCTCCACAGGTTGTCCTGCAGAGAGGGGTATGCAGACACAGACAGTCCCCAAACCTGCTGGGAAGGACATGGCCAGGGGCTGCACAGTGTGGCTGGCCCCCCAGAGCTGTGAACTTCAGAGGAGGGTCTAGGTGGGCCAGGTACCCACCAGGGAGGGGATGGGGGGTGGGTGGGCCTCAGGCAGGTTACCAGAGAGTGGGTGAGGGGTCCCAGGGCAGGTCAGGGTGTCTCTGGCCAGCAGCAGCCCCTGAGAGGCTGCTGGGCGTGCCCTGGCAGAGGGCTGAGAGCCGATACATGCTCCCACCTGGGCGTGGCTGCCAGCTTCAGGTGACTGCAGGCCCCAGGGTGAGGACCCACAGCTGACACGGTCCTAGGGGCTACTCTGGGCTGTAGAAGCACAGTGGGTGAGCTCTGGTTTCCAGCCTCACCCTTACTCCCTCCTCCTGTGGTCACTTGGGAGCCTCGGTCTCTTTATCACCCAGTGGGCCTGATAATAATCCAGTACAGCTGGAGGCAGAGGGGACGGCTCCCAGCCCAGGGCCTGCCTGGCACAGAAGAGTGCTATTTCATGCGAGCCGTTATCATCTTCTTGGGGACAGAGGGAAAGACTGTTCCGTGCAGCCCCGAGGTCGGGCAGAACCCCTGGGGGTGGGGGAGCAGCCCCTGGCTGCACGGAGCCTGGGCCTTCAGCCAAGCAGAGCCAGCAGCTGTGTGAGAGGGTGAGCTCCTGTGAGCCCTGGGTGGGGTTGGTGCTGGAGTCTGAGCTTTCCAAATGGTTGCATTTCAGGAGCCCCTGGGGCCCCACTCCAGAGCTCTAGGACCAGGCCTCCCAGCCCCAGGTCTACAGCCCAGAGAAGGTAGGTGGCCTGGGGTCCGCAATGCTGCTCCCCCAGCCATGCTAGGCAGCTCGCAGCCCCACGAGGAGCTTGCTGTCAGATGCAGTGCAGAACCAACCTCAGTGCCAGCCTCAGTAACGGCACAGGTAACAGGCCACAGGGCGTGGGGCTCACCCCGAGGAGGTGTTGATGAGCCGGGCTGATGTGGGGCATAGAACAGTTGGTACAGGAAGATTCCAGGTACGAAGTGCAGGGCACCCTGCAGTCACCCAACACCCACCCCTCCCCATGTGGCAGTGTGGCCTGAGGCTTCCTGTCTCGTACCTTCTGACAATGACCACATGCTACCTCAATCACCGCACATCTTCAGAGAAGAGGGTGGGGGTGCGAGCCCCAGATTCTGGCTGAGCTGGCCGGCTCTCTGCCCTCCAGGCCCCTATGCTGTTTGGACGCCCACACCTGGGCTCTCTGGGGCCCCCTGCCTGGAACACCCCACCACCAACTTGAGAAGCTTATAGACTCTTGAGTCCCTGGGCACCTCAGCTCTAACATGCTTCCAGGCAGCCCTAGCCCCCAGACCACATGCCCTCGTGGGTAGCTGTCCCCACCTAGTCACCCACTCATCCCCGGCTACCAGCACCAGCATAGGACACCCACAGCCCTGGGAGTGAGAACTGACTGCCAGCTGACCAGTGGCCAGGACTCCCCCAATATCTGGGGGCCTGCCTGGAGGACCCCCAAGTGGTCTCACATGACTCAACACCTGCTCTGCAGCCCACTAGGTAAAGGGACTGGGGTGGGGCCCAGAGGTACAAAGTATGTGGGTGGGAGGGTGCCGAGGGTCACTTAGGAAGTCTAGAGGTTCCTGGAAGGCCACCCAGCATGCTGGTCACACTACATTCCAAAGGACAGGTGGGACACTCGGAGGTGAAAGCCAATTCTAGGTGAGCCTGTCCGTGCAGAGGGCCCCAGGAACAGCGTGGGTGCCTGCAGGGCTGGAAACCGTTCAGCACTGGCTGCATTCTGCCTGGCTCCCAGGGAGCTTCTCCCCAGCCCCATCTCCACCAGCTCTAGGGTCCTCTCTAAAACGCCAGGCCAGTGTAAAGGTGATGCCCTCTCCCTCTCAGGAGTGCCTGGATTCTGAGCCTTATTGATTTTGTGTCCAAAGATCTTCCCTCACGACAGGATTTCAGGCTGAAATGCGGGTGGGGGTGGGGGGTTGGAAGCAGTTATGAGGTAGGTAGGTATTGGGGGTGAACTGAATTTCTGGAGGTAGAACTGAGCTGGGGTAGGGGTGGGAGAAGGCCCCTCAGACCCGGGGAAAGGATGGCGCTGGGGGCTCACAGGCACCTGCCCTGTGCCCGCAGGGAGGGTGGGCAATGCGTCGGTTCCAGAGCAAAGACAGCCAGAAGGGGCAATCAGGGTCCCAGGCCCCCCCCACCTCCTTGCCCAAGTCACAGCACAGACACCCTCAACATGGCTAGCCTGTCTCAAGGACAGACCACAGACTTCCTCTCTCAGCCCAGTGGCCCAACAACCATTTCTCCAAAGCTGGGCAGCCAAGTAGCCTGGGGCACCAGGGTAAGTCCACTGACCCACTGGGTAAAACAGGCACAGGAAGCCCCCAGCCCCACCCCAAGCCTGCCTGGGTGGCAGCCCCTCTCCCGGAAGGCAGGCGACAGGCCTGCTCAGTGACAGACAGTCATGTGCTGTCTGGAAGTGAGAATTAAATGCCAGTTAGCGAGCCTTCTCATTAGCCTCCTTCCAGGCCGGCTCTGGCCGCCTTGCCCTGGAAGGCAGCCATCAGCTGCATGGGGTTGGAGGAACAGCCAGTCCCAGGCAGGGAACACCACTCTTCTCCACAAAGTGACCTGCAGCCCCTCTCCTGGCTCTCTGGCCAGCCTCTAAGGACAAGGCTCATATACCCATTTTGCGGATGAGGAAACCGAGGCTCACACAGGCCAAGCACCCACCCCAGGGCAGGGGCTCGTGTGGGTAGTGGGGATGGGAGCCCCTGCTCTTCTGCCCCACTTCCAGCAGCACGGGTCTTGAGAACAGCCACCTCTGCTCCTGGACCCACTCCAAGGGACAGGATTTCCACACTGCTAGGCGAGGGTGTTGGCACTGCTCAGGCCCACTGGCTGCCCCGTCCCTTGCCTCCCAGGACCCCACCAGCCCCCAAAGGAGGCTCTGGTCAGGGCATGCTGAGAGCACGCTGCCTGGTGCCCTGAGTCTCAGCTGGAGGAGGAGAGGTGGGAAGCAGGTGGGGGTACGTGTGGGTGGGTGTGTGCACATGTGCTCCCTGGGGAAGCACGCCAGGCTGCCTCTAATGTCTCCTCCCACAGGGGAAGCCCTTTTTCTCTTTAAAATGGAACTTTTAAAAACTGCCCCATCCAGACATCCATGGTCAACCTCTTCTTCCCCTGGCCTCTCCTGAGCCTACTGCACCATGTCTACAGCGGGACCTGGGCTCAGGGCCCTCCCTCCACCCCGACCCCCACCCTCTGGGCCCTGTAGGGTGCCCACAGCCCCCGCCCCCTGCCCTGGCACTTCCTGCACCTACAGGCTGGGCTCACCTTGGCTGAGTTCCCTGTTAGATGCCATGCCCGATATCCATTTCCTAACACTCCCCGCACCAAGCCCCTCACGACACTTGGGTGAGTTAGCTAATCCACCAATAACCCCAGGAGATAGGGACTCTGAGGACCCCCCGCTTTAGAGGGGAAGAAGCTGAGGCCCAGGACCAGAGCAGTGGGGTGGGGGCAGGCGTGGGGGCTCTAGCAGGGTGGTGCCCATCAGCTCTGCACCCCTGGCTATCTCAGGGCCTAGCATGGGTGTGTGGGTCCACAGTCCGGTTCTCAATGTTCTGTGCTGGGTGGGCCCTAGGGTGGGGCCTTGGAAACATTTCCTTGAGCACCAGAAAGCAGGCCCCGGGGATATGCTAGGCCTCCACCCTGGCTGCCTGGGAAACTACCAGACTCAGCCGGGCAAGGTCCCCGGGGAACCTGCCAGGAGACCTCCCAGCTGCAGCAGGTGGGAGGGGCTTACCCATCCCTGAAGCACAAAAGCCCGCTTCTGGAGAAGTCCCTTCCTGCGCCTACTCTTCAGTTCCCTGTCAGGGTACTTGCCCCACATCCAAGCTCTGCTTGTAGGGCGAGCAGAGGGACATCGTGGGTGTCCCGTTTACTTCCTACTTGCCCAGGCTGGAGCAGACAAACACTAATGAATGCTGGGGCCACCCTTCCCCAGGATCACACCTGGGCAGGGTCAGCCCAGCCCATCCCAGGTGGCCTGCACGCACCCCACTTGCAGGGCCACAGTACTCCAACGGGGTGCCCCCCGCGGCAGGCCTTGGAGAAAGCCAGCTCCACTCCCAGCAGAGTTCAGTCCAGTCCCTGGCCTCCCCCACTCCAAACATTTCACTGCCCTGAGATCTGTGCTGGGATCCTCAGCCGTCCAGATGGAAAACAGATGTCCCCCATCCCACACACTTGCTCCAGGGGCCATTTTAAAAGTTTACTATCTCTGCCTCAACTTGAGAAACAAAAGGTCCACTGGGACATTGTCCCATTCGGCCTGGGGAGGCACAGCAGCAGGGGGGCCTGGGGAGGGGCGGTGGGGAGTGGCCATCACCACCCATCACAGTCCCTCCAGGCTAAGAAGATATCTCCACCCCCCTGCCCAATTCCAGCACTTACAGGAAATGGGAACAAACTACCACTTCCCAGCAGTGAGGACTGAGATCAGGAGAAAGCCTGAGACCTCCGAGACCCTCCTGCCCTCAAGTCTGCACCCAAAGATGACCACGTTTGGGCACCTTTTTGCAAAATGGAGAGCCCCAGCGCAGACCCTGGGCATCCACGCTGGGAGCCCAGGGCCTTGGTGCCTGGAGACCCTCTGACTTGTGCCAACTAAGAACCGCGGGCCCCACTCCCCCGAAAGCCTCCTCACTCCACCTCTCGCCTCCTCTCTGGGGGCGAGGCCGAGGCTGGATCTCAGTCTGGGTGAGGAGAAGAGGGAGATCGCCCCCGGGAGCTGGGGCCAGCTTGGTGCGGGCACCCCAGCGGGTCATGCCGGGCCCGGGTCGCTCCCTGTGCTGCGCTCCGCTCCAGGGCACGACACCCAGGACGGCCCGCGGGGGGGCAACGGCGGACTGCAGGGTGAGCTGGGCTGGGGGAAGAGTGCAGTGGACGGACGGTCTCCAAGGCTCCAGCAACGTGCGCGCCCCCCTCCCCCCGGCCCCCGGCGCCCATCCAGGGGCGGTGTCCCCAATGAGCTCATGGGGGCGGGGCGCCGGAAGCACCGCCCTCGAGCCCCCTCGGTCCCCGCCACAGCCGCTGGGGGGCCGCACAGGCCCCTCGCAGGCTGAGCGGCGGCGGGCGCGCGGCTCCGGGCCCGCACCCCCTCCAGCACGGAGCGGGGACGGCCCGGCGGCCCCGATCGCCCCGGCCCGGCCGCGGGACAGGCCCACGCGCGAGGCCCCCAGCGCGGCTCGCAGTCCCCGGCCCGCTGCCGAGGGGCGCGGCGGCCCCGGGCGACCCCACCCGCGCCCGGAGCCCACAGGTGGCCCCGCAAGTTGGCGGCGCGCGCCCGCCCCCTCCGCGAGGCCTAGCGCGCGCGGCCGCGGGGCCTGCCGGGGTGGGATGCGCCCCCCGCCCCCCGGGCCCGCGCGTGGCTGCTCACCCAGAAGATGAAATTGAAGACGAAGAGCAGGTACTTGATGCACTTGGTGCAGCCCTCCACCCCCATGGCGGCGCGGCGGCGGGGCCTGCGGGCGCGGGCCGGGCCTGGGCAGCAGCGGCGGGACGCGGGGCCGGGCGGGCCGGAGCCGGGGCTGGGCGGCGGCGGGGCTCGGTGGGGCCGGGGTCGGGGCGCGGGCGTGGGGCGCGGGCGCGGGGCGCGGGGGCCTGGCCGGGAGCGCGGACTGTGGCCGCCGCGGTGCGCGCTCGCTCGCTGTCTGCCGGGCACGCGCCCCGCCCGCGCCCCTTAAAGGCCGCCGCGGCCCCGCCCCCCGCAGGCCCCGCCCCCGGCCCCCCGCCCGCCGACGCGACGTCCGGGCCCCTGGTCGCCGCAGCCGTCCCACCCCGCGCGCGCGCGCACTTCGGAGTTCGGAACTGTGGTGCGCCCGGGACCCCAGGCCCGGGGCTCGGTGCTCGGTGCTGGGCGCGCGATGCGTCCCCGAGCGGCTGTCGCACTCCAAGTCCCCGAGGCTGGCCGCAGGATCGCGCCCCCGGACAGGCGTGCGGGTCTGCCTGGGGGAGCAGCCGGGACGCCCAGAGAAGGACCTCTTCCTCCGTCCCCACCTCAGGTACCTGCGACAATCCGCGAGGGCTCCCCGGAGGAGGTGATGCGCTGGGCTGAGTTAGCTCGCTCCGTTCACATGGCTCTCCGGCGCGGGAACCTGGCTGGGCTGGAGGCAGGTGAGTCGGCAGGTAAGGACGGGAGGGTCTGGACCGCGATTCAAGGCAGCCGATCCCTTGTCCCATGGAATGGGAGTTGCTGATCACCTGTTAGAGGACCCTGAGTTTGGAAAGGCCACTGGGGCACCGAGAGGCCAGCGTAAAGTGTTCAGGGTGCCTGAGCCAGCTGTAGGAGAACCTGCAAGAAGCGTGTGTTCCACGCACATTCTGAGACGCAGCCCGCACTCGGGCCGCCTTCAAGGTGCGGGGCCGGGCCACTTGCCCTCACTGTTTTGGGCTGATTCAGAGTGAGGGGTGCTTTCTGCCCAGGTGAAGGCAGGGGCGCATCTGGGCACTGCGTGGGGCGTTCTGCCAGCTCACTTTGGCAAAACCTCCTCGGTCACAGTACTGTCCCATAGAACTTCCAGCAACGGTGGGAATGCTCTGTATCTGCGATGGCCCCTGGCACAAGTGACCACTGGACACTGGAAGTGCGGCCACCGAGGAACTGAATTTTTAGTTGTATTTCATGGTAGTTTAAATTTAAGTAGCCCCAGGTGGTCAGTGGCTACCACTTTGGACAGAGCAGCTCTATAGTAATCAGCTGTATTCTAGTTTTGTCGTTTTCTTGGTGGTTAATTGGTAAATTTGTTTTGGCTTCACGCTGTGTAAGAGTTACATGCAGAAATTCATACTTAGTTTTATGTTTTGTGCATGTCAAAGTGACATTGTAGTAAAAGTAACTTAAGTCTTCACTTGGGGGTCTGTGAGGATTCTGTTTGTTTAAAAGGGGGTAGAATAGACCTCCCTTGTGAGGGGTCCTGGGCCCCTCCTCTCCCATCAGCCTCCCGCTGTCCTCAGTGGTGGGGACACTTCCTACCAAAAGTGCTAAGTCCTCTCTCTCAGCAGGCGGAGGAATGGCGGGGGGACCCTGGGAGGGAGTAGGGAGAGGGGCAGATCCCGACACTCTGGGTCCTTTGCCCACCAAGCCCCGAAGCAGGTCACCCCACCAGGGTGTTCTCTTCTTCAGCCATGCATTATGAATTTAGTGGGCACCCACTGTGTGCCAGGTATCCAGGACCCCTCCCCTTGAGACCTGTTACCTCATGATGATCATATGAATGCTGCAGGGGGAGGGATTTCCCAGGATGCTTGACAGAAGGTCATGGGGGACAGTGTGGGGGCTCAGAGGAGCCGTGAGGGAGCCAGCCCTACAGAACAGGGGAGGAGAATGCAGGCAGGGGTGGGGCTAGAGGAGCAGAGAGGAAGCTAGTGGGCTTGGAGCAGCCGGAGCCAGGAGAAGAGGGCTAGACACTGAGGTCAGGGGGCAGGTGGTGAGCTTAGGGGGCATTGGGCTGGCCACAGTGGGGCTGCATTCCTTTCTGCAGCAGGGGGGTGATGGGAGGGTTTCCCAGGCCTGACTTCTGGGTTGAATGGGGTTATGGGTGGCAGCTGTACCTGGAGGTTCGCTGGGAGGAGGAGCTATGAGGGTATCTGGGGCCCCCTTGCAGGGCCTGGGACATGTGGGGTCTACATCTGAAGTGCCCTGCCTAGCGGCCCACCAGCTGGGCCTTGTGAGGGCTTCGGGGCACCCATGGGCAGCAGCAACATAACCGCATCAGAGTGCTTCCGGGGCAGGTGGACACCCAGGGGGCGGGCCAGCAAAGGCTCCTCTCGTTGGCTGGGCCTGGTGGAGTGGCCGTCTGGCTCCAGGACACCAGGAAAAAGACCCAGATGGGCTGCATTAGAGGATGAGGGAGAGAGAGGGCAGAGGGCTTGCCTGGTGCCATGCCTGGGTCGGGAGACCCCCTCCCTGGGCTGGCTGCTCTGGGGAAGGTGGAGCTGCCAGTGGGATGAGGTACGGCCAGCAGCATGGTGGAAGCGGGTAGGGTAGGCCTCTGCAGCCCAGCTGGGTTTGTCTTGGAGCCTTTCCTCCATGTGACTTCAGCTGGTTCTTGTTTTTTGCATCTGCGGTAGAGCTGCCCCACAGCACTTGGAGCAGGGCCTGACCTGTGGGAGACACGAGGTCACTGGCTCCTTTAAACTATGCTTGACCAAGAGACTCCTCTGCCTTGCTCAGGTCCAGAGGCTGGGGACGCCCTGCCCCTGTGAAGCAGACTTTCTCTGGAGGGGGCCATTAGAGAGCCTCTCTGTGCCTCAGTTTCCTGTGGAGATACATGAAGACCACCCAAGTGAGCGTGAGCAGAGGCTGTTTATGCAGAGCTTGCACTAGCAAGGGGGTCGGCCATTGTCCCTTGTGTTTGGTAGAGACTTAAAAGCTGGTTGGGGAGTGGGACAGCAGCATGTTAAGAGAAAAGCACGTGTTTGTGTGTGGGGGGGGAGTTTAACATCCAAAAACAATCAAGATAATACACCATATTAATAGAGGAAAGGACAAAAACCATATGATCATCTCAACAGGTGCAGGAAAAGCAGCCCAACAAAATCCAAAACTCTTTCATGACAAAAACACTTAACTTCTCCACCTGATAAAGGGCATCTGTGAAAAACCCACAGCTGACATTGTCCTCAGTGGCAAGAGACTGAAAACGTCCCCTTGAGGTCAGGAACAAGATGAGGTGACACTCTCAGTTCCTTTATCCAGCGATGCACTGGAGGGGTAGATAGGCAAGAAAAACATGCGAATGGCACGCACATCGGACAGAACAAGTAAAATGCTGTGTTCTGAGTGCTTGTGTCCCCCCAAATGCATGTGTCAAAATCCTGCCCCCAAGGTGAAGGTACTAGGAGATGGGGCCTTTGGGAGCTGATTAGGTTAGAAGAGCACAGCCTTCATGAATAGGATTAGTGTCCTTACAAAAGAGGCCCCAGAGAGACCCCTGTCCCCTTCCTTCTACTATGAGAAGATGCAAAGAGATGACAGCCGTGTTTGAACCAGAAAGAAGGCCCTCACCAGACACCAAATCTACTGGTGCCTCAGTCCTGGACGTCCCAGCCTCCAGAACTGTGAGAAATAAATTTCTGTTGTTTTTAAGCTATGCAGTCTATTGTATTAGGTTTTAGCAGCCCAAACAGACCAAGACGTAAAACTATATTCCCTGATTATATGATATTGTATATAGAAAATCCAAAGAAATCCACTGAAAACCTATTGAAATTGATACATGTGTTCAGCAGTGTGGCATGATACAAGATCAATATACAAAAATCAATCTTATTTGCATACACTAGCAATGAACAATCCAAAAATGAAAGAAGACAGTCCCATCTGTTATACCATCAAAAAGAACAAAATACCTAGGCGTAAGTTTAGCAAAAGCAGCCTAAGACGTATTCACTGAAAACTACAAAATATTGTTGAAAGAAATCAAAGATCTAGCTGGATGGAAAGATGTCCTGTGTTCATGGATCAGAAGACTTGATGTGGTCAAAATGGCAATACTCCCCAACTGATGTATGGATTCAAAGCAATCTATCAAACTCCTCGCTGGCTTTTCACAAGCTGATCTTCAAATTCACATGAACATTCAGGGAACCGAGAATAGCCAAAGTAGTCTTGAAAAAGAACAGAGTTGGAAAAGTCACACTTCCTGATTCAAACTTACTGCAAAACTATAGTAATCGAGGGTGGACATATAGATTAACGGACTAGGATTGTGACCCCAGAAATAAGCCCTCACACTTATGATCAATTGGTTTTCTACAAGGGCACCAAGACCATTCAGTGGGGAAGAAATCGTCTTTTCAACAAGTGGTGTTGGGACAACTGGCTATCCAGATGCCGAAAAATTAAGTTGGACCCCTCCCTCACACTATGCACAAAAACAGGAATAAATCTTGATGGTTTTGTGTTAAACAATGGTTTTTTATGTACGACGCTAAGAGCACAAGCAACAAAAGCAATAAATGGCTAAGTTGGACTTGGTCAACATTAAAAACTTTTGTGCATCGAAGGATACCATCAAGGAAGTGGAAATACAACCTGCAAAATGGGAGAAAATACTTGTGAATTATATATCCGGTAAGGGACTAGTATCTGTAACATGTATAGAACGCTTCCACCTTATCAGCCAAAAGACAAATAACCCAACTTTAAAAATGGGCAGAGGATCTGAGTAGATGTTCTCCAGAGTAGACAAAGACGCTCCACATCACTGTCACTAGGGAAATGCAAATGGAAGCCACACCGAGGCACCGCCTCACACCCATCAGGACGGTCTGTGTGGCCGTAACAAAAAAAGATAGCAAGTGTTGTGCAGACAGGGAGGAGTCTGAGCCCTCGCTCACCGCTGGTGGGAAAGTGAGAGGGGGCAGCCACTCCGGAAGCCAGACCGGCTGTTCCTCAAAATGCTGAACGTGGGGTTACCCTATGAGCCTTCCGTTTCTGGGTATGTCCAAATGCGAGAGGAATGAAAACATACGTCCACACAAACGTGCAGACCCGCACTCTCACGCAGCATGTTTTAATAGCCAGGAAGTGCAGACAACCCCGATGTCCATCAGCTGGTAGATGAATAAACCAGATGCAGTCTGTCCATACAGCGCAGCATTCTTCAGCCCTAAGGAATGAATGAAGCGCTGGGACGTGCCGCAGCGCCGATGAGCCTAGAAACACGTGCCATGTGAAAGGCGCTGGGCGTGAAAGACCACGTGCTGTATGATTCTACTTATGCGAGGTGCTCAGAATGGACTAATTAATAGGGACAGAAAGTAGATGAGTGGCTGCCGGGGGCGTTGTGGGGGACAGTGGAGAGTCACTGATGGGTACCTGTGGGGTCTCTCTGTGGGATGTTGAAATGTTCCAAAATTAGGCATTGGTGATGGTTGCGTCAATCTGTGACTACACTAAAAACCACCGAACTGTGGACTTTAAATGGTGAATTTATAGTTATATGAATTATATCTCAATCAAGGTATTGAAAAAAAGATCACAAAAATGAAAACAGAGCCGGTAAGCTCAGGTGAGCTCAATGGACGCTGTGGGCCTGGCGGAGTGGCAGGTGCTCCCCAGAGGTGGGCGTCCTGCGGGATCGGTCTGGGGAACACGCTTGGCTTTCTCTGGCTGGTCCTGAGAAAGGGGCAAAAATAGGGAAGCTGGCAGCCTTTAGCCGTGGCCTGACCCTCTGGACCGAGTGCTCTGCGGGGTGGTCTGGCTTCCGGGGCTCCTGCGGGGGTCGGGATCCTGCTGCTGCGGGTGTGCTCTGCCATTGCCTGTCTGTCCTCCTGTCTAAAGCGGGGATAGTAATTGTACTACATCCAGGTGTTGAGAGGCAGTGCTGAGTGCAATTTGGGTTCTGGGGTAAACATTTAGTTATCTTGTCCAGGGGGGCTTCTGTGCCACGCTGTTCTCTCCTGGGGGACCCTTCCCCAGTAGAAGTCCCTGTCTAGAGGGGGCAGACAGTGAAAAAGTGGACACATCAGTAAATGAGAGAATTTGGGGTGACCACAGCAGGGAAAAGAATGACTTGGGGCACAGCAGTCAGGACGGAGCATACTGGGCAGGGCAGGGACACTCCTCTGAGGCCCTTGCCTGACACTTGGGGGTTGGGGGCCCTTCGAGGCCCAGGAAATAGCAAAGGCCCAAGGCCAGAGAGTGTTGGGGAGACCTTGGGGTGAGGAAGGGCTGGGGGTCTGGTGTTACAGCGCGGGGGCTGGGAAGCCATGGAGCCCTGGGGAGCAGGGGTGGCACCCCCCAGCGATGCTTTTAGATGTTCTCTCTGGTCAAAGGGCAAGAACGGACTGTGGGGCTGACGGGCGAGCAGGAAGACCACAGGGTCAGTTACTGCAGAGGCCAGGCCAGAGCTGACATGGCCGGGACTGGGCACAGAGATGGTCTAGAGGTCACGAGCAAGGAGGGCCCTCCCTGCTTCCAGGACATTAAACAGCCCCTTTTGTGAGGTTTGCAGGGGGACACAAGCCTCGGGGGTGGGGGGTGGAAGGGAGAGACAGGACCTCAGGGAAGAGGGAGGACAGGGGGATTGTGGATGGAAGACTGAGCACCAGAGGGCGTGTGAATGGTTTGGGGTTCCTGCATGGAACGATCTGGGGCAAGATTAGGGTCTGGGAGGCCTGGGCTTGCGGCACGCAGGTGGGGCACTATGAGATGTCCTGGGGGCCCTTTGGGAGACCTGCAAGGTGTGGGATGCATTAAACTCTCAGGTAGTTTGTGATGATGACATGCGGTGGGAGCAGGGGTCTCAGCAGAAGTCTTGCTCTGGGTTGGGGAGGGAGAGAGGAAGAATTCAGGAGCCTGGGGGCAGGGGGGAGGCTGCAGCCCCCCCCCCAAATGTGACAGATGTGGCCCAGTTGGCCTTTGGGGCTGTGACCTTGACCCAGAACAGCAGGCAGTGTCTGCATCCCTGCAGGTCTCTCTGAGGCCAGGTGCACCCTATGGCTCACAAGGAGGACTCAAGGAGGGCCGCTGGACCTGATGCCATCTCCGCCTCAAGACCCCCAGCAGGCAGCGGGATCTGGAAATCTGGGCTGAGCCGAGCAGGGGAGGCTCTGCCCCAGGGAGATGGTCTGGGGTGTCTGCTGTCCGGTCCGGGGGTGGGGAGCTGGTCGCAGGGGCTGAGCTTGCTCCTGGCAGGCCCAAGAGGGCAGTGGCTGGACTCTGTGCCTCTGTGCCCTGACCTGGGGGCTGCTGCCTGCTGGGGGTGGGCGTGGGGAAGGGGGCTGCCTTCACTCTTGTTCCTGTTCAGTGTTGGGGGAAGAGGCTTGTGAGGACCCTGTTCCCTAGAAGGGTGGGGCGGGGTTGGCAGGGGCCCATCCTGCAGTGACCAGAGCTGGCTGAGATTCCTGGGGGGTCCCAGCTTTTTGGAGCAATGACTTTGGGAGGCCGGATACCCCTCTGCCTGACGCCCCACTGCCTCAGGGTTTGGAGGGGCTGGGGGGCGCAGTGTGAATGATCCAGCTCCTGCTTCTCGGCATTGACTTGGCTCACGTGGGGCTGGCACTCACCCAGGCCGGGCCTTTTCTGGCCAGGGTCAACCTGCTCTGGACCCGGCCCTGACCCCTAATGTCTCCACCCTGTGTGGTAAGGAAGGGACCACCAGGGGATTTCCCTGAGGCCTTTGGCCCATATTCCAGCCCCAGGGTCTCCTCCTGGACCCTGACCCTCACTGTCCAGACCTCATGTCGAAGCTCCCTGGGGTCACCTGTCCCCTGAACAAGCTCAGGTACCAGCTGTTAGCAACACTGCCTTATTTACTTGCACATGAATGGGGCCACAGAGAGGAAGGCTGCATTGCTGAAGGGGACCCTGAGGACTCCTGCAGAGGGGCTGCCTGCTGAGGCCTGCAGCAGTGGCAGTGCCCAGGCAGGAAGGGCTGGACTGCCGAGGGCAGCCCCCACGTCCCCAACCCGTCAACACACCGAGCCCGGGGGGTGAGGTGGTGGGGAGGGGAGCCGTGTGGGGAGGGGAGCCCACCAGCAGGACAGCAGTGTCCTGAGAGGAGGCCAGGGTGCGTCTGCTGAGAATGGGAAGTTTGGTTCAAGGCAGGTCTTCCCATCCGAGAAAGCTTGTTTCGCATTGGGAGCGATGCCCAGGAGACAGTCGTGACAGTGGATGCAGTGGGGAGAAGGTTCCGGAGTCTTTAACTGCTGCTGCTTCCCATTGAAGAGCTGGTGGTCCCTTGGGAGGCTGCAGGAAGGGACGAGTGGGTGAGCCGTTTGCCTGGGGCCAGGCTCTGGGATGGCACAGCCCATAGCTGTGGGGGGAGGGGGTCCCTCAGTATCCAAGCAGTGGGGGGTGGGGGGATGGTTTCGATTCTTCAGACTGGGGGAAATGAGCAGCAATCGATATCGCCCGCTGTCATTACAAACCAGCTCAGCTCTGGTTTCCAAATCAATACTAAATAATTGGGAGATTTGGATCCCCTTACCCAGCAGCCGCCAGTAACTGAAGGAATGAATGAATGTGAAAAAAGCTTTAAATGAGAGCAGTGGATGAAGGGGGTCCTGGGGTGAATGCGGGGTCCTGGGGTGAATGGGGGAGCAGGGGGCATGGACCAGTCCTGGGGTCACGAAGGCCCCATAAGGAGCTGTGGTTTGACTCCGTAGTCATGGGGCACCAGGGAAGGCCAGATGGGGGTGCATCTGAGAGGGGCTGTGCAGGGGCCCAGGTGGGCGGTGAGTAGGCTGGAGGGACTAGGACAGCTGCTTAGGACATGACGCAGGCTGGGTCACTGCCGGGAGGGTCTGTGGAGAGAGAGGGAGGTGGGGTGCAGGTGCAGGGGAGCACAGAGGGGTCGAGGGGGAGGGGTGGAGGCATGGGAGAGGGCGGGGTCTCTCCTTCCCTATGTCTGTCCTCTGCCCCGTGGCACCCTGCTGGGAAAATGGGGGATTTGTGGAGAAAACCAAAGGCAGGGCTCAGCGCCTGCCTGGGCTGACCCTCCCCATCCCCCCTGGAGGGCAGGGAGTGGATGGAAGGCAGGGGATTTTCCTCGCAGACCCCACCGATGCCTCCCACCTGATTTCCTCCGGGTGCCCCACCTGGCGGGAGCTGCACCTGGGTTGAGTCTTTGAGTTTGGGGATAGCCAAGTGACTCTTTTGCAGCCAGGTGACTCTGGCCTGAACAGCAGGCTGGCTGCCCAGGCCTGCCTGTTTGAGGCACGGGGGATGGGGGATGGCGGACGGGGCAGCCAGGCAGGTGAGGTGTGGGGCACACCCTGCACCCCACCCTGGGATCCAGGATGAATCCGCCGCTCTGATTTGCTTCCCCGTGCGTCCTGGGCAGGCAAGCCAGGCTTCCTGGAGAGGTGGGGGCTGGCCTCAGCTGAGCTCAGGCCTGGTCAGGCAAGGGGCCTGGTGGGGCAGCTTCTCCTTTGGGACTCCCTGGGGCAGGCCCTGTGACACATAGGCCAGGTGAGGGCCCTTGGGCTAAGCGCTGCCTCCAGCTCTTCCATGTGGAAGCTGAGCCCGTGGCTGAGGGTGGCCTGGCGGACAGTGGGTCTCTGTGTGTCCTCCTCTGTCTCTTCAATCCCTGGCTCCACGCCCTTCCTCCAGTACCTCCACCTTGCCCTGGGGTCCCTTCTGTTTCTTTTAGGCCTGGTTCTCTCGCTTTCAGGGGTGGGGGTGGGGGAACTTGGTGTTTTGTACCCTGGGTGGGCAGAGTCAGGAGCCAGCTGGCCCAGAGCTCAGGTGGGGTGGGTGGTGGGGAAGGTGGTCGGACCCCTGAGCATGGGGCTTAGGGGAGCGGAGGCTGCCCCTCCTGCTGTGCCTGGAGCTGGGAGAGAGCAGAGTGCAGAGTGACTCTCACTCCTCAGCCTCCCCAGAGGATCAGCCCTGGCGGCAGAGTCTGGGCCTATTCTGGGGCCTGCTGCATTGGGGGACCATTTAGTTGGGGGCCTGGCATGAACCTGGGGTTCAACCAACATTTGTTAAA
The DNA here is from genome assembly GCF_027409185.1 of Cynocephalus volans. Classification (NCBI taxonomy): domain Eukaryota; kingdom Metazoa; phylum Chordata; class Mammalia; order Dermoptera; family Cynocephalidae; genus Cynocephalus; species Cynocephalus volans. The sequence continues at coordinate 166,662,227 of NC_084463.1, forward strand.
TGAATGATCAAAGCTCAAAGACCGCCACTCTCCTTGCCTGGTGTTTCCCTCCAGTCCCCCACCCCTCTCTGGAGAGGGCCTGCTGTGGTTTGAACGTGTCTCCCAAAGTTCACGTGTTGGAAACTTAATCCCCAGTGCCACAGTGCTGGCAGGTGGGACCTTTAGGAGGTGACTAGGCTGTGCCCTCATGAATGGATTCGTGCTGCTCTCGTGAGAGTGGGTCAGTTACTGCGGGTGTGGATTCCTCACAGAAGGATGGATTCAGCCCCTTCCTCTCCCCTCTCATGGCCTTCCACCTGCCCTCACAGACGGTGCAGCAGGAAGGCCCTCGCCAGATGCCGGACTCAGACTCCAGGACTGTGAGCCAAATTAATTTTTTTTCTTTATAAATTACCCAGTCTCAGGTATTCTATTTGGCAGCAGAAAATGGACTAAGAGAAGGCCCATGGGATGTGGGACTGCAGTCCTGTAGGTCCCTGCAGGCATCCATCTGTCCAACCATATCAGAGCCTCCTTGTTCCTGTTGCCCTTGCAGGGAAGCCCTTGCCCACAGCAGCCTCTAACTCCTGACCCCAGGCTCTACCAGCCCCCTGACCCACAGTCCTTCAGCGTCCCCTCCCTTCTGGGACAGGCTTCCCTGCACCCCAGGCTAGGCTCCAGGCATGTGGGGCTTATCCCCTGTTCCTCTGTCTGCCCATGCACAGGCTCTGGGTCAATGTGGAGCTGCACATAGAGGTTTGTGTTCTCCCCTGGTGATGTCTGGGAAGCTGCCCCACCCTCCTGGGTTCCACGAGTCCTCCCTGCCTATTTGTTTTATTATTTCCACAGTGTTTTCTCCAGCAGCAAGGAGCCTGATTTTGGAGTGATGGGGTTGAGGAACTGCTACCCCAAAACGTGGCACCTTGGCATCTGAGAAGACAGCAGGAGCAGGAAGGTCTCGCTAACCTTTTCCCTCTCTTCTCCCCTGAAGCAGGTCATAAGATCCTCATTCCAAAGGTCCTCTCCCTATACATGGAGGAATGTCCTTATCTCTGAAGACAGAGGAACACAGAAAAGAATGTGAACAAACAGCTGCTGTGGTTTTAATGTGTCCCCCAAAAGGCATGTGTTGGGAACTGAATCCCCAGGGCAACAGGGTTGGGTGGTGGAGCCTAATGGGAGGTGTTTAGGTCACGAGGGCTCCACCGTCAATAATGGATTGATGCTGATTATGAAGGGGCTCAGGCTGTGAGTTTGATCTCTGCTCTCTCTCTCTTGCCCTCTCTTTGCCCTTCCATCTTGGGATGACACAGCAAGAAGACCCTCACGAGATGCCAGCCCTTGATCTTGGACTTCCCAGCCTCCAGAACCGTGAGCCAATAAATTTCTGTTTATTATAAATAACCCTGTCTGTGGTATTCTGTTATTACAAGACAAACTTTATTAGTCAGTTTCTGTTACTTATAACAGAATACCTGAAACTGGATAACTTGTAAAGAAATGGAATTTATTTCTTGCAATTTTGGAGGCTGGGAAATTTGCAGTCCAAGGGGTGCATCTCGTGAGGGCCTTCTTGTGGGTGGCGTATAGCACTGCAGGGTGTCACATGGCAAGAATATCAAGAGCAAGCCAACTAACCTCCTCACCTGCTCTCCTTATAAAGCCATCAGAACCACGCCCATCACAACTGATTACTCCATTAATGGATTCATCCATTAAGGCAGGCACAGTCCTCACAATCTAATCACCTCTCAAAGGCCCCGCCTTTCAAATACCATAATTGAATTTCCCACCTTTTTAATACTGTTATAATGGGGATCAAGTTTCCAATATATGAACTTTTGGGGACACATTTAACCCATAGCACAGACTAAGACAGAAAATGGGTACTGAGAAGTGGGGCTGTTGCTATAACAAATACCAGAAAAAGTGGAATTGGCTTTTGGAACAGGCTAATGGGTAAAGGCTGAGAAAATTTGGAGGAACAGCCTAGAAAAAGCTTAGATTGCCATGAACAGAGTATGAAGGGCAGTTTTGGTGAGGGCTCAGAAAAAGAGTAGAACTGTAGGGAAAGTGTTAAACTTCTTAGAGATATCTTTAGGGGTCATGATCAGAATAATGGTAGAGTTACAGGCAGTAAAAGCCACGTGATGAAGCCTCGATGGAAATGAGGCACAAGGTAAGTGTACTAGTCTGTTCCTGTTGCTTACAACAAAATACTTGAAACTGGGTGATTTATAAAGAAAATGAAAGTTATTGCTTACAGTTTCTGAGGCTGGGAAGTCCAAAGTCCATCTCGTCGTGGTGACCGTGACCCAGGGGTCACACACTGTAAGGTGGTGGAAGCAGAGAGAGCAGAGAGAGAAAGACATTCTCTCCTCTTTTCAGTGAGTTTTTGGGGAATATAATTCAATTCACTACAGTAGGAGAACTGGAGAAAAGGCCTTCCTAATTATAAAGTTATAAAGTGGCAGGGAGCTTGACAGAACTTAAGAGTGAGGAACTAGGATATCCTTCAGTTATTTGCCGTTTTAGACCATTCCTGTTGCTTATAACAAAATACACACAACTGGGTGATTTATAAGAAAAATTTCAGAGGCTCGGAAGTCCAAAGTCCAGGGAACACATCTGGTCAGGGTCTTGGTGGTAGTGACAGTGACCCAGAGGTCTCACATTGGAAGACAGTGGAAGCAGAGAGAGCGCGAGAGAGAGAGAATAGATTCTCCTCTGTCTTCTTTTAAAGCCCTCAGAACCACGCCCCTGACCAGCATTGTTAATCCATTCACTACTGCACGGTCCTACAATCCAATCACCTCTCCAAGGCCCCACCTTTCAATTACTGTAATACGATATCCACCCTCTTGACGGTCACAGTGGGGACCAAGTTTCTAATACATAAACTTGGGGGATACAATTCAAGCTTCAGTGAGTTTTGGGGGGACATAATTCAATCCACTACATTCTGCTCCTGGCCCCCCAAAACTCATGCCTTTTTCACATACAAATACATTCATTTCATCTCCAAAGTCTTACCTTGTTTCAGCTCCAAAGTCCAAAGTTCAAAGTCCTATCTGTGAAATCAAAACAAATTATCTGCTTCCAAGATACAATGGTGGGACAAGCACAGGGTACATATGCCCACTCAAAAAGGGAGAAATAGGCCAAAAGAAAGGAGTAACAGGTACCAAACAAGTCCAAAACCCAGCAGAGCAGGCATTAAATCTCAAAGCTGGCAAATCATGCACCTTGACTGCATGTTCAGTGTCCTCTGCACGCTGGTGTGGGGGTTGAGTCCCCAAGTCCTTGGGCAGCTCTGCTCCTATGGCTTTCCTGGTCTCAGGCCACACTTCAGCTCTCCTGGGCTGGTGTTGCACGCTGGTAGCTCCACAGGTCTGGATCTCCATGGCGGTCCTGCTCTCATGGCTCCACTAGGCATGGCGCTGATGCAGTTTTTCTGCTGCAACTCTGACCCCATGTTTCCATTCAGCTTTGCTCTAGCAAAGGCTCTATGTGGTGAGTCTGCCCCTGAGACACATCTCTACCTGGGTCCCCAGGCTTTTCTATACATCCTTTGAAATCAGGGTGGAAGATTGTGGAGGCTTCCAAGCCTCCACAGCTCTGACATTCTGCAAGCCTGCAGACCTAATACCACGTGGACACTGCCAAGGCTTCCAGCTTGTATTTTCCAAAGCTGCAGGTCGAGCCACACCTGGGGCCAATTTAGCCACAGCTGGAGCAGCCAAAGCAGCTGGGGTGCTGGTGCGGGGAGCAGCTTCCCAAGTTGGCCCTGGGCATTGAGCCCATGTAGGGCTCCTCAAGCCTGTTTCCTAAGACCATTCTGTCTCCCTAGGCCTTTGGGCCTGTGATGGAAGGGTTGGCCCCAGAGGCTTCTGCAGTCTTTCAGGGCCCTTTCCCCTTTTCTTGATTACCCCTTTCCTTTGTACTAATCTTCTTAGCTAATGGTCGCTGGGCTGCACCATTGCATGCTCTCTGCTCCTGTACCACATGGCCAGGCTACAAATTTTCCAAGTCTCTACACTCTGCTTCCCTTTTAAGTTCTGGCTTTATGTTATGCCTTTGCCACCATAACTCAGCGTAGGCTGTTACAAATAGCCATGCAGTTTCCTGAACGCTTTGCTGCTTAGAAATTTCTTCCACCAGATACTCTGGTTCGCAATTCCTAAGTTCCAGCTTCCATAGAGTCCTAGGGCATGGACACAATGCAGCCAAGTTCCTTACCAGTTCGTAGCAAGGTTGGTCTTTGCCCCAGTTTCCCATAACTTCCTTCTTATTTCTGAGACCTCCATAGAAGGGTCTTTACAGTCCATATTTCTATCAGCATTCTGATCACCACCTTTAACCAATCCCTAAAATTTCCCCTGATTTTCTTTTCTAAATTTTCACCAGCGTCTAGGCTTTCTCTAGCCTGTTCCTCCAAATTCCTCCAGCTTCTCCTCAACACCTAGTTCCAAACCCACTTCCACGTTTACAAGTATTCGTTACAAGCAACACCCCGCTTCTCTGGTACCAATTTTCTGTATTAGTCTGTTCCTGTTGCTTATAACAAAATACCTGAAACTGGGTGATTTATAAAGAAAACGAAATTTATTACTTACAGTTTCTGAGGCTGGGAAGTCCAAAGTCCATCTGGTGGTGGTGACAGTGACCCAGGGGTCACACACTGCAAGGTGGTGGAAGCAGAGAGAGCAGAGAGAGCAAAAGACAGACTCTCCTCCTCTTTTAAAGCCCTCAGAACCACACCCCTGACCACCCTTGTGAATCCATTTGCTACTGCACAGTCCTACAATCCAATCACCTCTTTAAGGCTCCACCTTTCAATTACTATAGTAGGATTTTCCACCCTCTTAACAGTAACAATGGGGGCTAAGTTTCTAATTCATAAAACTTGGGGGACATTATTCAAGCTTCAGTGAGTTTAGGGGGAACATAATTCAATTCACTACAGTATGAGAACTGGAGAAAAAGCCTTCCTAGTTATAAAGTGACAAAGAGCTTGACAGAACTTAATAAAAGAGAGGAACTAGGATATCTAGTGGAGGAAATTTCTAAGCAAAATATTGAAGAAACTGTGTGGTTTCTTTTGATTGTGTATCAGTCTGTTTCTGTTACTTAGAATGGTAATATATAAAGAAATGAAATATATTTCTTACAGTTTTGGAGGCTGGAAAGTCCACAGTCCAGGGGACACAGCTGGTGGGAGTCTTCATCTTGGTGCTGACTCTCTACAGCAACACAGGGTATCTCATGGTGAGAATGGCCTGAGCAAGAGAACTAACCTTCTCACTTGCTTTCCTTATAAAGCCATCAGAACCACACCCATGACAGCCAGTTAAACCATCAACCTGTTATTCCATGAGTGAATCAATCCATTCACAAGGGCACAGTCCTCAAGAGCCAGTCACCTCTCAAAGGCCCCACCTTTCAGATACCATAATCGGATTTTCTACCCTCTTCACACTGTTACAATAAGGATCAAGTTTCCAGCAAATGAACTTTTGGGGGATGCATTTGACCCAGCAAACTGCATACAGTAAAATGAGGGAAGAGAGAAATGATTTGAAGATGGAATTTATAATGAACAAGGAAGCAGAGTTTAGGGATTTGAAGGATTCTCAGCCTGGCTGTGTGATAGAGAATGAAAGAGGATTTTCACGAGAGGAAACCGAGGATGTGGCCAGGTGACCTTTGGGTAAGGAGATTAGTGTGGCTAGAACAAAGCCAGAGACTATTCACCAGGACAGCGGAACTTCAGAGATTACTGATGTGCTCCTCCCATCAGAGGCCCGGCCTGTCAAGTCCTGGGGGAAGGAATTATATCAAAAGAGAGGGTGCCTTTGGGAACTTGAGGCTTGCTGCCCAGGATGCTTCACGTCTCTGCTCTCTGTGTTCTGGCAGCAGCACTCGGTCACCCCCAGTGTGGCTTAGGCTGCAGCTTCAGAAGGTGCAGGTGTCAAACCTTGGTGGCATCCACAAGTGCAAGAGCTGTAGGGGCATGGCTCCCTCCACCTAGATTTCTGAAGATGTAGCAAATAGCCTGGGGGGGCCCAAACAGAAACTTGTTGCAGGGGCCACGTCACTGCAGAAAGTCCCATCTAGGGAAATGCCCGGGGGAACGGTGGGGGTGGAACTGTCACAGAGAGTCCCCACTGGGCCTAGTGGGGCTGGGGAGGTGGGGCTGTCCCATGACCCCAGACCTGTAGGGCCACCGGCATGCAATACCAACCTAGGAGAGCTGCAGGAATGAGACTACAACCCGTGAGAGCTGCTGGGTGGACTGATCTCAGCAAAGCTGTGGGGCAGGGCTGCCTGAGGGCTAGGAGGCTCGACCCCTGCCCTGGTTGCCCAGGATGCAGGAAACAGAGTCCAAGGAGATTATACTCCAGCTTCAAGACTTGATGCTGTTGTCCCTGTGGGGTCTTGCACTTACTTGGGACCTGTTATGCTTTTCTTCTTTCCTGCCTCTCCCTTTTGGAATGGGAATATCTGTCCCATGCCTGTCCCACCCTTGTAACTTGTTTTGGTTTCACAGGCTCGCAGCTGGAGGGAATGTGTCTCAGGGTGAATCATGAGTCTCACCCATATCTGATTTAGATGAGACTCTGGGTTTTAGACTTTTTGAATTTGTGCTGGAGCAAGTAAAGCCTTTAGGGTCTAATGGGATGGAGTGAATGTTTTGTGCATATGAGAAGGATGTGAATTTTGGAAGCCAGGGCAGAATGCTGTGGTTTAAATGTGTTCCCCACCATTCCAAACAGCCACCAAAAAAAAAAAAAAAAAGAAAAGAAAAAAAAATGTGTCCCCCAAAAGGCATGTGTTGGAAACTGAATCCCCAGGGCAGCAGTGTTGCAAGGTGGGGCCTAATGGCAGGCGTTTAGGTCGCGAGGGCTCCACCGTCATGAATGGATTGATGCTGATTATAATGGGTCTTAGGCTGTGAGTTTGATCTCTTGCTCTCTCTCTCACCCTCTCTTTGCCTTTCCATCTCAGGATGACGCAGCAAGAAGACCCTCACCAGATACCGGCCCCTTGACCTTGGATTTCCCAGCCTCCAGAACTGTGAGCCAATAAATTTCTGTTGGTTATAAATAACCCAGTCTGTGTTACTCTGTTATAGCAGCACAAAACACACACCAGGGCCTTGCCAATTCCCCCCAGGTTATTACCATTAGATCAGACCCCCTTTGTCCAATCATACTTCTGCATGACTGTCCACTCCTCATTAAACTCAGCACAAAAATACACAGCCATCCCTCTTCCTTGGGGTTTCATTTCTAAAGGCTCTTGTATCATGTGAAACTTGCATTAAATAGATTTGTCTGCTTTTCTCGTGTTAATCTGTCTTTTGTTGTAAGTGCCCCAGCCATGAACCTAGCAATGGGTGAGAAAAGAAATCTTTTCCCCTATGGGAGCTTTGGACATGGTGAGGGGATTGTGTGAGGATCTTGTGGCTATGAGGGACAGATCTCCAGTCACAGGGCCTAGGACAGTGGGACACCCAGTCTGGTTGGACCAGGACACAGAGGGAAGCCCAGGAGGTGGCTGCTCTCTGTTCTGCCTCCTGGGGGAGCATGTCTTCCTGGGGTGGTGATGCAGATCTGGTTCTTTTGCTACTTGTCTTGCACCTCCCACTCAAGTTCCAGAGAAAGAGCATGTGATGGCTCATGGGTCAACCTCGAACATGTCTAAGGCTGCTGGCCAGACCCCGAGTCCCTCTGCAGTGGCCCAGGCGTATAAGGTCATATGGGACAGAATGTGGGTGTCCACGCATAAGGAAGGGCTCACCTCACCCCACCAGGCTGTGTACAGAGCCCCTAGCCGGGGCCTGCCCTGGGAGGCCCTGAGCCCCCGTGGCCTGCAGGAGCACCTGAGTGCTTGCCACTGTCGTGTCTCCTAGAGCCATGAGAATCGAATCCTCTGGCAAAACCCAATGCACCTGCTGTTCTGATTCCATGACAGGCAGGTGATGTTATGGGTTGAATTGTGTCCCCCCACCCCTAAATTTATGTTGCAGTCCTAACCTCCAGTACCTCATAATGTGACCTTATTTGGAAAAAGGGCCGTTGCAGATGTAACTAATTAAGATGAGGTCATTAGGGTAGGCCCTGCTCCAGTATGACTGGTGTCCTTATAAACGAGGGAAATTCGGACACAGACATGCACACAGGGGGAGCGCCGTGTGGGACTGTGAGCATAACTCACTCCATCTCGAAGCCCTCACCACTTGCTGCATCCTTGGTGTGAGCCCTGCCCACGGCACTCCCACAGTAGCCAGGGGTAAGTAGTTACAACAGAAGGTAGGAATGGCTTGCTGACTAGAAGGAGGGGACCTAATGACCAAGTGCTGATATGGTAATAACAGGTCCAGTTACCTGCATCACAAGACCATCAAAGATAACAATCGTTGTCGTGAGTAGTGACGTTAGCCTGTGTCTTCCTTAGTAATTGCTTCTTGGTTTTTTCTGCTTTTCGTGTGGACTGCCTGTGTAAACTTGGGCTCCACCAGGAGGTGGTGTGGGGAAACTGTGTAGCTCCTGGGTCGTCATACCCCCCCAATCCTGTGTCCCGTAAGCAAATTGCCTCTTAATTACAATTTTTTGCCTCACTGTGCTGTGGATTGGACGTCTCCAAAGCTCAGTGAGGCTTGATCCCCACGGTCACTGCTGGGAGTGGAAATCCTGTTATGGTCATTGAGAGGTGGGGCCCTGACGAGGTGATTGATTGTGAGGACCGTGCCTTGGTGAATGGATTAATCCACTGATGGTTGAATGGTGGTCATGGGTGGGGTTCTTTTGGCTTTGAGAAGAGAGTACATGAGGGTCTCTCTCTCTTCTGCCTTTTTCGTGATGTGACACCCTGCAGCGCTGAGGGCACCACCACAGAAGGCTATCACCAGATGTGTCCCTGGACTTTGGACTTCCCAGCCTGTGAATCTGTAAGCCGTAAGTATTGTTTCTTTACAAATTACCCAGTTTCAGGTGTTTCTGTTATCAGCAACAGGACTGGACTAATACACTGCATGGAAGTGCCGGCTTCCTTTTTCCATCTTGAGACACTGTCTCAGTTTCGCAGGCATTTTGTCTTTGCCCCTCTTGAAGACACCATATGAAGGTGAGGGCAGAGATTAGACCGATGCTTCTACAAGCCAAGGGATGCCAAGGATGGCCAGCAAACCCGAGATCTGGGGAGAGGTCTGGAGCACGTTCTGTCTCGCAGCCTCAGAAGAAACCCACCCTGCTGCCACCTAGACCTTGGGCTCAGGCCTCCAGAAAGGTGACAGATAAATGTCTTTGTTTGAACTTCCCAGCCACAGTGCTTTGTTAGGGCAGCTGCAGCAGATCAGTGCAGGTGCCAACCAATCAGAGCAGGCCTGGCCACAGCACTGTTCCAGAAATTCTCTGTGTACCCTGCTTGGAACTGGGGGAAGGGCTGGGGTGGCCTCCTGGGGATAACTGGAGGCTCGAGGCAGTGGCTATTTACTAATCAGTAAGGAAGGAGTTTGGTGTTTTAGCAACCATGAGGGCCATGCCAGTGCACACCACTAGTGTCAGCTCTGTGGGACAAGAAATTCCCTCGGGTCCTGGACCACATCAGCAGAGCTGGAAGCCTGGACACATGCTTTGGAAGCTGTTGTTTGGAAACCGTCTGACGTCTGAGGTCAGGCTCCCTGAGAAAGACACTGAGACACATGTGTGCAGGCCACAGGTGCAGGGGTGAGCACTCTTAGGGACAACGCCAGTGAGACAAGGAGGGGCTGAGCTACCTTCCACTCCCAAGAAGGCTGCAGATGATCTTGCGGCATTGCTGGAGCTCAGGGGCCCTTCAGAGATGTCGGGGGCTGACATGAAGGAGCTAACCTGCTCCCTCCATCAGGCATTCGTTGGGGACAGGTGGCCACCAGGGTGGGGCAAAACCTTGGGTGAGGCAGCTTCTTCTGGCCAAGGGTATTTCCTGGGAGGGACACTGCTGTGAGCCGAGGGCAGCTGGTTGTCCCAGGGCCTCAGTCCTGTGGGGCAGTCAGGGCATAGCAGCACGCTCTACGGTCCGCACCGTCCAGCTCTAATCCACTCATTCAGTGTCAATTCACTTATATTCACGCAATTGGAGCAACTTCTGGATGGCCTCATTTCCTCGGGGGATTGTGTTAATTTTAGGTGTCAACTTGGCTGGGCTAAGGGAAGCCCAGATAGCTGCTATATCAGGGTTCTCCAGAGAGACAGAACCAAATACCCATGGCTACTTTGTTCATTAGCCTGTTGTGCGATGACAGGGGTGGCTGAGGAAAGTGGCTGGCTAGTATCCACAGAATGGGTCATCCTATCCATTTGATTATTAAAAATAATCAAAAAAGTTTTAAAAAATCAAAAAATTAATTAAGAAATAAAAAGTCCTCCTCTGCTGAGGTCACCTTTTGGTGGGATTCATATGGGGAACAAATATCTTCACAGCCTTTGCCCACTCAGAGAGGTCTATCCACATACCTCTTTTCCAAATTTCCTTGCCACCAACTTTCCAATCGTGTTCCTTCCATGTTCCTGACCATCTGGCCAAATCATTGGCCACAGCCTGTGAATCAGTATATAATTGCACATCTGGCCATTTCTCCTTCTAAGCAAAATGCACAGCCAGGTGCTCTGCCCAAAGTTCTGCCCATTGAGAAGACTTGCCCTCACCACTGTCCTTCAGGGATGTCCCAGAAAAGGGGTACAGTGCCACAACTGTCCACATTCGGGTGGTGCCTGCATATTGTGCAGAACCATCTGCAAACCAGGCTCTAGCCTTGTCTTCCTCTGTCAGCTGCTCACAGGGAGCTCCTCATGAGGCCACGGGTGCGGGCTGGGGGAGAGAAGGCGGTGCCGCAGGAGTAGGAACCGTGGGCATTTGGGCCACTTCTCCATGTAACTTCCTTGTGCCTTCAGGGCCTGCTTGGGCCCAATCACGTATATACCATTTCCGTTTGATGATGGAGTGCTGCTGTGCATGCCCAGTCTTATGGCCTGCTGGGTCAGATAACACCCGGTTCAGGATGGGAAGCTCAGGTCACATGGTATCTTGGTGGCCCGTGATCAAGCGTTCAGTTTCTATGAAGTCCCAGTAGCAGGCCAAGACCTATTTCTGGGAGGGAGAGTAGTTATCTGCAGATGATGGCAGGGCCTTGCTCCAAAATTCCAAAGGCCTGAGCTCCAACTCACCTATGGGGGCCTGCCAAAGGCTCCAGGCAGCATTGCTCTCTGCTTCTGCCCATTCAAACTCCACTGGGTCTGCTGGATCACATGGCCCAAGTGGCAGAGCAGCTTGCACAGCAGCTTGGATCTGTCAAAAAATCTTCTCTTGTTCTGGGTCCCACTCAAAACTAGCAGCTTTTTGGGTAAATGGGCCAGAATAGGACACCCAAATGAGGAATGTGTTGCCTCCAAATCCAAATGGGCCCACTAGGTGCTGTGTCTCTCTCTTGGTTGCAGGAGGTTCTGGATGCAACAGCTTATCCTTCACCTTGGAAGGGAGATCTCGACCTGCCCCGCACCACTGGACCCCGAGAATCTCACTGAAACAAAAGACTCCTGAATTTATTTCCCACTCTCTGACAGGAAAATGTCTCACCAGTAAGTCCAGAGTAGTTTTTACTTCATGCTCACTAGGTCCAATTGGTATAATGTCGTCCATGTAATGGGCCAGTGTGATGTCCTGTGGAAGAGAAAGGCGATAGAGATCCCTGCGAGCTAGATTGTGACATAGGGCTGGAGAACTGATGTGCCCCTGAGGTGGGACAGTGAAGGTGTATTGCTGGCCTTGCTGGCTGAAAGCAACTGCTTCTGGTGGGCTTTATGGATGGGAACAGAGATAAGGCATTTCCCAGATCAATAACTGCATACCAGGTACCCAGAGATGTGTTAATTTGTTCAAGCAATGAAACCACATCTGGTACAGCGGCTGCAGTTGGAGTCACCACTTGGTTAAGCTTACGACAATCCACTGTCATTCTCCAGGATCCATCTGTCTTCTGCACAGAGGAGAGTTGAGTGGGGTGTGGCGGGAATCGCCACCCTGCCTCTTTCAAGTCCATGATGGTAGCACTGGTCTCTGCCATCCCTCCAGGGATGCGGTATTGATTTTGATTTTCTGTTTTCCTAGGTAGAGGCACCTCCAATGGCTGCCGGTTGCCCTTTGTCACCATAATTGTCCTCACTCCACAGGTCAGGGAACCAGTATGGGATTCTGCCAGCTGCTGAGTATTTCTATGCCAATTATGCATCTGGAACTGGGGAAATAGCCAGAGGAAGGGTTTGGGGACCCACTGGAGTCACTGAGAGGTGGACCTGGGCTAAAATTCCATGGGTCACCTGATCTACTTTTTTTTTTTTTTTTTTGTCTTTTCCGTGACCGGCACTCAGCCAGTGAGTGCACCGGCCAGTCCTATATAGGATCCGAACCCGTGGCGGGAGCGTCGCTGCGCTCCCAGCACCGCACTCTCCCGAGTGCGCCACAGGCTCGGCCCCACCTGATCTACTTTGTATCCCTGTTTTGGGTCTCCTGGAATCAATGTCAGTTCAGAGCCAGTGTCCAGTAGTCCATGGAAGGTCTGAATATTTCCTTTTCCCCAGTGCACAGTTACCCTGATGAAAGGCTGTAGGCTTCTTTGGGGAAGGCTGGGTGCTGTGGATTGATGACTCCCCAAAACTTAGTCCCCAGTGTAAAGAGGGTGGGAAATCCTATTATGCTAATTGAAAGTGGGGCCTTGGAGAGGCGATTGATTAGACTGTGAGGACTGTGCCCTTGTGAACGGATTGCCCCACTCCTGTAATAATAGGCGTGGTTCTGGGAGCTTTAAAAGGAGAGTTCCTGAGGAGCCCCCTCTCTCTCTGCTTCCACCATCTTGCAATATGATACCCTGTGTTACTGAAGTTACCACCAAAGAAGGCCCTCACCAGATGTGTTCCCTGGACTTTGGGACTTCCCAGCCTCTGAAACTGTAATCAGTGCATTTTGTTTTCATAAAAACTACCCAGTTCCAGGTATTTTATTCTAAGTAACAGAAATGGACTAAGATACTGGGGGATAGATTAAAAGTATAAATTTTTGACAGTGTCCTAGGGTCCTTCCTGGAGGGGACCTGGCCTCCTAGGGGTGTAGGTCTGTAAACTGGCTGAACTGTGGGAACTGACTGAGGCCATGACTCTCTGTTTTTATGATTCAAGTTAGGTTTTTGTTTGATGGACCTGGAAGTTTTCTGCTTATACGGATTAAGAATTTAGTAGGCTTCCTATCTATTTGACTTACAGGAACACCATGAAAACCAGCCAGCACCACAGATCTACCCCCGTCAGACTGTTCCAGTTGCTGCTTAGCCTCTGCCATCCATTAGGGTAACTACGCCCATCTCGCCTCTGGCGGTCGAGGGCCGCCGCTTGGCCCCTGCCACCCTGCGATCCCATTAGTCCCATTTCACATTTAAGTTTTCCAGTTGACTGACTGCGATTCCTACGGTAAGGTCCGGTCTACAGAGAAGAGCAACCACAGAGCTCTTCAGGGAGGCTGGGTGTCCTCTCAAGTGTTGGTGACAGGTGTGTCTTCTGGAGCCTTACAGAGGGGGTGAGAAGGTTTTACATGACAAGCCCACTCTCGCTTTCCAATCTCCCTAAGCCCTAGAATTCCTTCCTCTGTGTTAAACCAAGGTGTGCCTGGAATTTCCAATCTGCTCACTGTGGGCCACCTTCGGGTCCGTGTTCCAGCCAACCAACCAACCAACCAAACTGCCGGCGCCTTTCCTAACTCCCCGAGCTGCAGGATTAAATGCAGAATCTCTGCTTAGTGGGCCCATGTCATAAATTTAGCCCCATCCAACTTCGTCTTACCTCCAACGCTATCCCACACCCTTAGTAACCATTCCCGGGCATGTTCACTGGATTTACATCTGTATAAATTAGGAAATTCAAGTGGTTTTTTGGGGGCCAGCCTGTGGCTCACTCGGGAGAGTGTGGTGCTGACACCACCAAGGCCACGGGTTCGGATCCCATATAGGGATGGCCGGTTAGCTCACTGGGTGAGCCTGGTGCTGACAACACCAAGTCAACAGTTAAGATCCCCTTACCGGTCATCTTTTAAAAAAAATAATAATAATAATAAAGTGGTTTTTTGGAGCTTAGTGCATCTCCTCTTTGTACCTTCCCTTTGGGTGCAGCTGGGACTTGAGGGTACTTATAGGTCTAGGAGCAAAGAGGGGAGTGGGGCAGGTCCTGAGGAGAATTAGCATGTCCTGCAGGGCGGCTGCCTTGGGAGAGGCTGTCACCGTTTCCTCAGGCACTGCAGGGTCAGTCCCCTCTGGAAAGGCCAATACTACTGGGGATTGGGAGGCCACTTCAGCTGACAAAATGACTCATCAGAAATTAGGGCCTCAACGTCCCACACATCCTTGTCCCAACTTACAGAATCCCATTATTTCTCAATCAGTGTCCTCACTTTAATGCCCTGCAAGGCTGAGAGTTCAGCTTGTGTTGTAATGCAGCCAGTTGCATAACGAGGGCTCTTTCACGCTCTGCGATTTCAGGCCTATGACAAGGGAAGATTCTCCTTCAGGGCATTCCTGGAAGCTCTTGGGTTATTTCTGTGGAGCTTGAGCTGGAAGTTAGAACCACTGAGCTCACCCTTTCCTTTCATCACTTTGTCCAGCGGCATTAGGACCATCCAACCAATGTCTTTGTGTTTCTCAGTTTGCCACACATGTTTGAGAGTATCATTTACAGAGTCGCTCGGTTTCTTGCCTCTTGTAAGTGGTTGATTAGCACTATCCAATGCAAAAATTTGTATCTCTCTGCAGGCAGTTCATGCCATGAACTATCAGTGCTCTCTGGACTATTGGAAGTAGAATCCTTAGCATTTTTAAGTCTAATCAGATTAGAGAGCCAATTCTTATAACCCCAAAACCAATTAAGGAAACTCAGCCTTAACATTCTGTTCCTCTAGAACCACTCCTGGTCCCAAAATCTGTGTTAGGGATCTCCGGAGAGACAGAACCAATAGGAGATAGATAGACAGACGAGGGGGGATTTATTAGGGGAATTGATTCACATGATTATGAAGGGTGAGGAGCCCCATGATATGCCATCTGCAAGCTGGAAAACCAAGAAAGCCAGTTGTGTGGCTCAGTCCAAGTCTGAAGGCCTGAGAATTTGGGAGCTGCTGGTGCAAGTCCTTGAGTCCGAAGACTCAAGAGAACCAGGTGTTCTGAAGTTCATGGGCAGGAGAAGGGCGTCCCAGCTCCAGGAGAGAGAATTCACCTTTCCTCTGCCTTTTTTCTCCATCCAGGCCCTTAGTTGATTGGATGGTGCCCACCCAAAGCGGGTGAGGGCACATCATTTGCTATGAGTTGAATGTGTCTCTTCCAAAATTCATATGGAAACTTAATCCCTAGTGTGGTGGTATTAAAAGGTGGGGCATTATGGGAAGTGGTGGGTTACGAGGTCTCCATCCTCACACATGGATTAATGCCCTTATAAAAGAGGCTGTGAAGACTTTATTCTTCTTTGCTCTTCCACTGTTCTCCATATGAGGACGCCGCATTCATCCCCGCTGGAAGCTGCAGCAACGTAGCGCCGTTCTGGGAGCAGAGATTGGAGAATTCCCCAGACATCGAACCTGCCAGCGCCTTGTGCTTGGACTTCCCAGCGTCCAGAACTGTGAGAAAATAGATTTCTATTCCTCATAAACTACCCAGTCTCAGGTATTTTTGCAGCAGCACAAATGGGCTAAGGCACTTAGTCCACGGATTCAAATGCCAATCTCTTTTGAAAACACCTTAACAGACATACCCAGACTGGTCAAGTTGACACATAAATTAATCACCACGGCTGGTAAAGCATTACTTGTGGGTGTGTCTGGGAGGGTGTTTCTGGAAGAGACTGGCACTTGAATCAGTGACTAAGGAGGATCTGCCCTCACCAATGTGGGTGGGCACCATTCGATCTGCTGAGGGTCCAGATAGAACAAAAAATCAGAGGAAAGGAAAATTTGCTCTTTCTCTCTCCTGGAGCTGGGACACCCTCCTCCTGCCTTTGGACATCAGAGCCCCAGGCTCTCTGGCCTTTGGGCTCTGGGACTTGCACCAGCGGCCTCCTGGGTTCTCAGGACTTCACCTTGGACTGAGAGTGACACCATCCGCTCTTCTGGGTCTGAGGCCTTAGGACTTGGACTGGGCCACACAGCCAGCTTCCCTGGTTCTCCAGTGTGCAGACAGCCTGTCACAGGACTTCTCAGCTTCCACGATCACGTGAGCCAATCCCCACAATAGATCCCCTCTTACATGTATATATACAGGCCGCCCTCTGTATCCACGGGTTCTGCATCCACAGCACTGAAGGCCTATGATAAGGGCCTTGAGCACCTGTGGAGTTTGATATCCACAGGGGCTCCTGCAACCAGTCGCCTGTAGATACAGCGGGACGATGCGTATCCTGCTGGTTCTGCTTCTCTGGAGAGCCCCAGTGCCTGGATTTACACCTTTCGAGGGGCAGTGACAATAGCCCCTGCCGCTGCAGCTGGTCTCTGGGCCACGCCTGACACAGCCATTTCCTTCCTCTGTTGCCTGCTTGGTTGTCCCCACTCCATGGGCACCTCTGCTGGTCAACTGGCCTTCCTGGTGGGCTGGCTGAGACCCTCATCAGTGAGGGCTGTGAGGCCCTGGTCACCATTCCCTTCTCAGGCCATGGCCTCTGCTCTTGTCCACTCTCTGATAAAGCAGGCAGGAGGACACCAAGACCCCCTGCTCCCCACCAGTGGACCAACCAGGTGCCAAATCTATTCTACCCTGCCCCGTTGGGTAACAGCAGCCCCACTACTTCCTGAGGGCCATGGTCAGTGTCCCCTGCCAGTTTGGGGACTCCTTGTCTGGCCTGCTGGCCTCTGGGGACAAAAGGACTCCAAGTGATGAGGCATCAGCTGCAGCCTGAAATTCTGCAGGTCTCCTATCTGTGCACTGGTGGGACGGTCCTCCCCGGCATCCAGGACCCCTGGCCTGGGCAGCCCAGAGTAGAGGTGGAGGGGATGGCAGGAGCAGCCCCCAGGGATCACTGGGAGTGAAGGTGAGAGAGGCCACGCCTGCTGCTGCTGCCCTTGTTGGGGATATAGCACCCTAAGGTGGCTGTTGATGCAGGGTGATTACTGCGTTTCACAGTGCGACACCCTACCCTTGAACAGTATCACCCCCACGCTGGGGCCTCAGCTGAGCCTTCGAAAGGCTGCTCCAGTGTCCCGTGGGGCTGGCTGCTTCTGAGTGGTATGGTCTCTGATGGGACCAGCATGCCTCCAGATAGCTGACTGGCCATAGCGAGGTCTCAGCAGCAGCCTCTGTTGCAAGCAGATTGGACATTCAGCAGCAGTGGCAGCCTTGGTGGGCAGGGCTGGGCTGCTGGCTCTGTGGACAGCTTCTATCTCTGTCACCAAGGCCACTCCATTCATGTGCCCTGGGGGACAGCACTTGGGTGGCCGAGGACAGAGGCTGGCTGAGGTCAACGGTTGAGGCTATTCTGTCTAATTGGTTGCTGAGTGCCTCCCCTGGTGGACACTCTCTGGTGGACGTAAACACGTGATAACAAGATCTTCACCTCTCACGGGCCCTCCCACAGGCTCATCCACACGCCTCCCCCCAGTGGGTGGTCAGCAGAATAACGATGCCCCCCTGGAGATGTCCAGAGCTCCTTCTTGACTGGGATTGAGTAGAACTCACCCACCAGATGACTGCTCGAGTGAAGATGTCACGGCTGGCACAGCAACTGCAACTGGGCCACTATGCAGGTGCGTTTTGCATTTGTCCTATATCTCTATAAAGGGATTTAGTGTAAAGAATTGTTTTGTGTTATTTGGGAGGCTGAAAAGACCCACAATCTGCCATCTGCAAGCTGGAGACCCAGGAGACCGGAGGGTGTAAGTTCCAGTCTGAGTCCAAAGGCAGGAGGAGAACGAAGTCCCAGCTCGAACACTGTCAGACGTGCGAGCAAACTTTCTCTTATTCTGTCTTTTTGTTCTATCCAGGCCTTCAGCAGGCTAGGGGAGGCCCACTCGCTCTGGGGAGGGCCATCTGCTTTACTCAGTCCACAGATTCAAATGCTAATCGCATCCAGAAACACTCTCACAGACACACCCAGACTCACATTTAGCCAAATATCTGGGCACCCCATGGTCCAGTCAAGTTGACATGTAAAACTCACCACGAGTTTACAGTAGTGTGCCAGCATCCTCTGGGAAGTAGCGGCTGGGGAGGGCCGTGATGATAATCGCCCCGCCTGCAACCCTCGGATGTTGCAGAGTGGCTGTAGTCTCTTAGCCATTCCCCCCAACATGTGGTTTTATTTTTGTTTTACTGCCTTGGCTCAGGTGGGGGCCAGTTTCAGAGGCTTCTGCTTGGGAACACTGTGATAGTCTTTACCTCACAGGACGAAGGACCTACACAGCGGTGCTGCCAACTACCCAGGTTGTCTGAGTATACATTCAAGGTCCGGGGATGAGCAGTGGTCTGGGAACCCCATGGACTGGCTCCACTTTTCCTGGCCTCTGTCCACCCTCCTCCAAAGGGGTCGTGATGATGCCTCCGCCCCTGCGGTCAAGGTGCTCTTGGCCCCTCAGTCCAGCAGCCCTTGCCATGTTGGGCCTCTGCCCTTCACCTCGAGTTTGATTACTGAAGTGCCTCTTCAATGGAGCTGACCGTCACCACATGCTCTTGCAGTGGCATGGCAGGGCCCTCCCCCTGGGGACCTGTCCCCTCCTCTAATCAGTGCATCTGTGTCTGAAAACTGGCTCAGGTCCAGAAACTGGACATGAGGTCATGCCTCTTTCCTGGGGTGTGTCTGAGTCTGCCAGGACTGCAAAACAAAGACCACAGACCGGGTGGCTTCAACAGACATTTATTTTCTCACAGTGCTGGAGGCTCGAAGTCTGAGATCCAGGTGTGGCAGGAGTGCTTCCTCCTGAGGCCTCTCCTTGGCTGCGAGGCAGCGTCTTCTCCCTGTGTCCTCACGTGGTCATCCCTCTGTGTGTGTCTGTGTCCTGATCTCCTCTTCTTATAAGGACAGTAGGCAGATTAGATTACGGCCAACCATATAACTTCACTTTAACTTAATCACTGTTTTAAAGACCCTATCTCCAAATAAGGTGACATTCTGCAGTACTGGTGATTAAGACTTCAACATACGAATTTGGAGGGGACACAGTCCAGCCCGTAGCAGGGTGGCTGTTCTCCTGAGCAATGATACTTGATTTCTTTCGACCCTCTGGGTGAGTGATACCTTGCTGGCTGCCCATCCATCTTGCCCTGAGAATGCCAGTTCTCTGCCAGTCAGGTACCCCAGCTCCTAGACCACACTAGCTGCTCCCTGTGACCCACACCCACAGCTTCTGAGTGTGAACTGCTGCCTCTGGCCTCTGCTATTTTGGGTCCCATTATCCCACTGCTGTCAGGGTGTCCAGGTCAGAAAAAGCACCTCCTGCCACCAGCCCAGGGGGTCGGCCTCTGCTCGCCTTCTCTTGATGCCAGCAACCCCCTCACTAGGGCATCCGTGTTGCATCAGTAAATTGTCCTTTGGGGCCTCCCATGGCACAGAGCTAGCTGGTGGGGTTTCTAGCTGTGGCAGATGTCCAGGTCCTAATCCCTGGAACCTGTGCATGTAATCTCCTATGGAAAAGGAGACTTTATAGATGTGAATAAGTTAAGAATTTTTTTTAGATGGGGAGATGAGCCTGTAGTGTCTGGGCCCCATGCAATCACCAGGGTCCATAAGGGAGGCAGAGGAGATTTCACCACAGAAGGCAAAGTGAGGATGGAGCAGGGAGAGATGCTGGCAGTGGCTGCACTGCTGTCTTGAAAAATGGAGGAAGGGCCCTGAGCCAAGGAACGCAGTGCTGGAGCTGGAAAAGGTGTGGAAAAAAGCATCCTCCCCTAGAAGCATCAGAGGGAACATGGCCCTACTGACATACTGATTTTAATCTTCTGGCCTCCAGAACTGTAGGAGAATACACTTCTGTTGTTCTAAGCCACCAGGTACATGGTGATTTGCTACATGTTACAGCAGTAGTAGGATGAGGTATTATCCAAGCTGGCATTCCCACTTTTCTGAATGCTGGTGTTTTCACCCCACTTAGTGTTATGGACTGAATTGTGTACCCTGAAAATTCATATGTTGAAGCCTTAACTCCTAATGTATGTATTTGGAGGTAGTGCCTTTAAAGAGGTAATTGAATTAAAATGAGGTCTGTAGGGTGGTCCCTAATCCCACAGGACTGTTGTCCTTATAAGAAGAGATTAGGACACAGATACACATAGAGATGACCACATGAGAACACAGGGAGAAGACACTGTCTGCAAGCCAAGGAGAGAGGCCTCAGCAAGAACCAGCCCTGCCACCTGGATCTCGGACTCCCAGCCTCCAGGACTGTGGGGCAGTAGACGTCTGTGGGTTAAGCCGCCCACCTGCAGTGCTTTGTTGTGGCAGCCCGAGCCAACGCATGCACTTGGTATGAGCTCTTTGCCCCCAGGCTTCTAAGCACCAGTCTAGCAATGATTTAGCACTGTCTTCCAAGAACCTCGTGCAGGGATTAAATCCTGTATCACAGGGGTGCTCTGGTGTTGACACATTGTCCCTTCTCCAACTTTATTTTCTCTCCTCATGATCCAGCGTGCTCAGCATCTGACTCCCATATACCTCCAGGTCCTGACTAGGTCCTGAGCTTCTATGTCTGGTCCTTGTCATGTCTTAACCAGCCCAGAACTTCTGGAAGCTTGGGGACTGAGTACCTTGGTCCTGAAGAGGGAGGTTTGGAGGAATACCACATCATTACAAAGACAGAAGGCACATATGATGGTTAAATTCATGTGTCAACCTGCCTGGACCACAAGGTACCCAGCCATTTAGTCAAACATTATTCTGGGTGTGTCTGTGAGGGTGTTTCTGGGTCAGATGAACGCTTGAGTCAGTGGACTGAGTAAAGCAGGTGGCCCTCCCTAACGTGGGTGGGCCTCGTCCAACTCACTGGAGGCCCAGAAAGAACAGAAAGTCTGAGTAAGATGGAATCCTTCTGCCTGACTGTTTGAGTGAGGGCACTGGCTTTTTCCTGCCTTCAGGCCAAAATGGAAACATCAGCCCCTGCTGGGTCTTGGGCCTGCCAGCCTTCGGACGGGCACATGTACCGTCTGCTTTCCTGGATCTGGCTTGCAGACTTCAGATCTTGGGACTTGTTAGCCTGTACAATTGTGTGAGCCGATTTCTTATGAAAAATCTCTTCCTGCATGTATATATACACATCCTACTGTCTCTCTGTGTCTCTGGAGAACCCTGACTAATGTGCCACGTCCTCGGAATTGTTCCAAAGAGTCTGATGTTAGCATGCGAGCTGGTCCAATAGATTTCACCTCCATCATTGGAGCTGGGAGTGCAGGATCTGGACAAGACCAGCTCACGCTCATCTCCTCAAACCTAATTCATGCATCCATCCCACCCAATGACCCACCCAACACCACCACCTCTCAGGCTCCTTGTGTCCCCATGTCCAGCGACCTGCACCTCCACCACCGTGCCCATCGCTACCTCTTAGATCCTTTCAACCTTGGAACTGCTTCATCGCTGAGATTTTAAATCTGAACCTCCCACCACTTCCAATCCTTCCAGCTCCCCCGTGTTTTCCTGCTCCCCTGCTTTGCTGTGAGTGATCTACTTTGCCACTGCTATCTGCTTCCTCTTGTCACTTCTTGACCTACCCAGCCTGGAATATCTGGTCCTTTATATATTTTTTAATTTTTATTGTTTTATTTTTTGGCAGCTGGCTGGTGTAGGGATCTGAACCCATGACATTGGTGTTATCAGCACCGTGCTCTAATCAGCTGAGCTAAACACCAGCCCCGGCCCTTCACTTTAACCACACTCTTGCCAGTATCCTCTGCTGTTAGTCAGAATAGGCATCATTCTTTGCTGGAGGACCTGTTAAAACATGGACTGTCAGGTCCACCCCAGCACTTTTGGTTCGGGAGGTCTGGGTAGGACCCAAGAATCCACATTTCTGCCACCTTCCCAGGTGCGGCTGCTGGTCGGGACCGCCGCCCGAATCTGGGCCGTGTTGCAATAGCGAAGACACCACAGCTCAGGTTGATTGTTCAGCTGGGTACTTTCTAGTGTGGGTTGAGGAGCTCTTCATCTCCTGACTTGGAGAACACGTGGCCTTCAAGGTCACGTTGGAAGGGAGAGGACCCTGCAGAAAGTGGCTTACGTCACTTGCTCCCATACAGTATTGGTCAGAATTCACATGACCCCCACGTGACCACACTCACCAGAGGGAGGCTGGGAAATGCGGCCTTTCTATTTGCCTAGGAGGAGACTGAGCAGTGAACACACAGTGCCGTCTCTTCTGCCATCCACCCCTCTGTCCACCACACGTAGAAGCCCACTCAGGCACCGTGTCCGTCTCGGGGCCCAGAATCTCTGAATGGTGAAAACATCAAGTCGGGATGTGCCTCCTCCTGCACTGGCAACTTGAGAATTTAAAAGCTGACTTATTTGCCCCCCGTGACAGATGGTATCAGTGGCTCCAGTCCTTCGCCCCTTCTCGTATCCATGCTCCTGCTCTGTGACTTTGAAGTCCCCTCCCACTGTGGTGGACGTCTTTGCCATTGACTCTGGTCTCAGTCATGGGATTTGCTTTTGCTACCATCGTACAACATGCCAGGCCAGCCCACTAGAGAATGGGAGACGTGGAGCAGGGCTGCGTCTCCCTGAGGCCAGCCAAGATCTGCTGAAATGGGAACGAGCCCAGCTAAGATCAGTCAAGCTGCACCCATGCACCTGAGCAGTAAACACTTCCTGCTGTGTGCATGGTGATTTATAGATATTTTTTGATTTAGGTTTCTTGTTATGGTAGCACCTTACTTCAGAGAACTTATTTCTGTAAGAGTCAGGACAGACCAGGCTACATTGTGGTAACAAATAAAGCCCCCAAACTGAAATGATGTGGAATTGATGTAGCTGCCAAGCTGCTGGAAGTGACAGCAGGCAGCAGAGACTGGACCCATGGTGACCCGTGAGATGCTGGGGCAAAACATGTGGTAAGAAACATTCGTGGTAACCTGGCAGGCAGGATAAAAGCTGACTGAGCCAGCTGACCCGGGGAAGAAGTTGGAAAACACAAGTGGAATGTGTGCGTGGATGCCATCGCTTTGTTATGTGTGGAAGTTTAAGAAAGAGGGGACCTCAAGAAAGAATGTCCAGTTTGCAAGCAGAAATGATAGCAGATGGGGAGATGCATCTAGAAATTCAGAGCACTGAAAGATTGGAAAATCCAGTTGTGTCAGAGTTGGCATTTTAAAAAGCTCTGTGAGATGAAGACCCAGTAAATGCCCAAGTTGAATCAAGTGATGCAAGGAAAAGATCAGCGTGGGACCCACTCGAGCCTGAGAGCCTGCTGACAGCTGCCGCTGGGTTCACAGAGAGGAACAAGAGCAAACAGATCCTAGCATTTTAGTTTATCGCATATACCACTAGTCAGGGCTTGCTGTGGTTTGAATGTTTGTGTCCCAATGTGATAGTCTTAAGAGATGGGGCCTTTAGGAGGTGATTGGCCCCTGAAGTCTTCACAAAAGGAGAGCGGGGAGCGAGGGGGGCCCCTTTTTGCCGTCTGCCTTCCAACATGTGGAGACCCAGCAAGAAAGCCCTCACCAGATACCCAAGGCCGGCACCTTGGTCTTGGACTTCCCAGCCTCCAGAACTGTGGAAATAAACTTCTATTACTCATAAATTAGTCTGTGGTATTTAGTTATAGCAGCAGTGAATGAACTAAGACAAAAATTGGTACTGAGAATTGGGGTGTTGCTAGAACAAATACCTGAAAATGTGGAAGCAGCTTTGGAACTGGGTAATGGGCAGAGGCTGGAACAGTTTTGAAGTTCATGCTAGAAAAAGCCTAAATTTCTATGAAAGGAGCACGGAGGGCAATTCTTGGGTGGGCTCAGAGGAAGAGAAAGAGAAAGCTTCAGGCTTCCTGGAGATTGTTTCAGTGGATGTGATGAGAATACTGGTAGAAATACAGACAGTAAAGGCCGTTCTGATGAGCTCTTAGATATGAGCAAGAAGATATTGAGAACCGGAGAAGAGGCCACACAATTACAAAGTGGGAAAGGACTTGGCAGAATTGTGCCCATGTCCTTGTACTTTGTAGGAGGCAGAATTTAAGAGCAACGAACTAGGATATGGGGCAGAATAAATCTCTAAGCAAATTGTTCAGGGTGCTGCATGGCTTCTCTTAAATGCTTATAGTAAAGGGCAAGAAGCCAGAAACAAATTAAAGACAGAATTTATAATTAAAAGGAAAGCAGAACTTAAAGATTTGGAAAATCGTAAGCCTGGCCCTGTGAAAAATAAAAAAAGCGGTTCAGGAGAGAATTCCAAGGGTGTGGCCAAGAAAATGTTTGATAAGGAGGTTAGTATAAATAGCAGGAAGACAGATGTTATTCATCAAGACCATGGAAGAAGGATCCCAAAGACATTTCAGAATCTTCAAGGCAGGCTCTCCCATCACAGGCCCAAAAGCTTGGCCTTGAGGGCAGAATGGTTTCAAAGGAGTGGCCTAGGTTTCCCATGGGACCTTGGGGTTCACTGCCGAGCATCGTCTCAAGTTTTTGTCTCTTTCTGCATTCCAGTGCAGCACTCCTGGGCTGCCTTAGCTTTGGCCCAATAAGGCCCTGGTGTGGCTTGGGACACTGCTCTAGAAGGCACAAGTGGTAAACGTTGGTGCATGGAGTGCGCAAGCTATGGGGGCATGGCTGCTTCCACCTAGATTTCAATGAATGCTTTGAGAGCCCTGGGGCCCAGGCAGAGAACTACTGCAGGGATGGGGCTGCCACAGAGAGCCCTCCCTAGGGCAATGCTTAGTGGAGCCCTGGAAGCACGGCCACCCCCAGACCCCACCCCTGTAGAGACACCAGTGTGTACCTCCAGCCTGGGAGATCTTCAGGTGCCCAACCCCCACCTGAGAGCTGCTGCATGGGCTGTGTCCAGCAAAGCCATGGGGGTGGGGCTGCCAGAAGCCTTGAGGGCCCAACCCCCACTCTAATGTGTCTGGAAGGCAGGACCTGGAGTCACAGAAAATTATTCCCAAGCCTTCCGATTTAACACTTATCCTGTTGGGTTTTGGTTTTGGTGGTGGCCTGTTATCCCTTTCTTCTTTCCTATTTCTCCCTTTGGAATAGAAATTGTTTTCCTATGCCTGTCTCACCATTGTATTTTGGAAGTACATCACTTGTTTGATTTCACAGGCTCACAGCTGGAGAGAAATTTGCCTCAGGATGAACCTTGAGTCTCACCCATATCTGACTTAGACGAGACTTTGGAGTTGGACTTCAAAGCTGATGCTGGGACAAATTAAGACTTTTGAAGCTATTGGGATAAAGTAAGTGTATTTTTTTATGTGAGAAGATCGTGAATTTGCAGAGAGAGGAGGGGTCGAATGCTGTGGTTTGAATGTATGTGTCCCTCCAAAATTCACTGAATCTCCACTGCGACAGTATTAAGAGATGGGGCCTTTAGGAGGTGGTTAGGCCGTGAGGGCTTCACCCTCATGGATGGGATTAGTGCCCTTACAAAAGGGCTGGAAGGAACCAGTGCGGCCCCTTTTTGCCTTCCTGCCGTCCATCACAGGAAGATGCAGTCAGAAAGCCGTCACCAGCCACCAAATGCTGGCACCTTGATCTTGGACTTCCCAGCCTCTAGAACTGTGAGACATAAATTTCTTTTAGAAAAAAATTTAAAGAAAATTTTTTTAATTGAAGCGTAAATGACTTATACATATTTGTGGGGTACAAAATGGACTATCAATAGTTGTGTACAATGTGGGATGGTCAAATCAGGATAGTTAGCTTATTCATCATTACAATACGTAATCATTCTTTGTGTCCTTAAACCAATTTTGCATTAATTTCTCATTAAGCTCCATCCCCTTCCCCTCCCATTTCCCCTTTCCGCTTCTAGTAACTAATGTTAAATTTCTACTATTTATAAGTTACCCAGTCTGTGAAAAAATATATATATATATATAGAAAGAGAGAGAGAGAGAGAGAGAGAGATGAGAGATTTATTATAAGGAATTGGCTTCCATGATTATGGGGGCCAAGAAGTCCCATGATCTGCCATCTCTGAGCGAGAGACCCAAGAGAGCTGGCAGCGTAATTCTAATCTGAGTCCAAAGTCCTGAGAACCAGGGGAGCCAGTGGTGTAAATCCCATCCCAAGGGCCGGACAGGACCAATGTTCCAACTCAAGCAGGCAGGCAGGAAGGAAAAAGGGGGGCAAATTCCTCTCTCCTCCACCTTTTGTTCCATGCAGGTCCTCAATGGATTGGACAATGTTCACCCACATTGGGGAGGGAAAACTCTCAGAGACACAACCAGAAATAATATTTAATCTGCGCACCCCATGGTGCAGTCGAGTTGACACATAAAATTAACCATCATGAGGCCATTCCTTGTCAACTTGGCACCCGTATACATCTCCTTAAATCATACTTAATCTCCAAATAAAGTCAATAACAAGGTCATAATTTCACCTAACATGGTACACTACCTCGTGCATACCCCAAAATGCCCTAGTTCCTTCCCCAGAAGAGGAAGTGAAGTCCTCGGGTGAAGTTTATTTTTCTCCTTCATATCCCATAACTTAAATACTATGATGTAAAATTAACAGTACTTAAGTACTGTGATATCAAATTAATAATTCCTATGTTACACGATAAGGGAATCAGAGAGGAAAGAAAACAGATACATACACACACAAAAATGTATTCGTAGTAAAATAAGGAAGAAACACTGATGACAAGTACGGTCTTCATTTCTGTAAGTAGCCATGTGGTCAAAGCTGGTATTTATAACCACCTTCTTCTACTGTCCGTTCAGTATTCCCTGTGCCTTCAGCAGGTATTCAGCCTGTCGTGGTTCTTTACCTAGTGGGGTGACCGAAATCTACATTCCTGATGTGTCCGTTAGTAGTCCTGCCTGGATTGGGTTGTTGTAATTTTACATCCTAGGGGAGCTCCTGTACTCCAGACATAATCCTCCTTACTTCCATTGTGAAGTCGTAGTGCAACTTCCCCTTGGTGGTCTGGGTCAGTCACCCAGCCAACACTGTAACTCCATTCTTAGCATGTTGACTGAGGCAGAGGAGCCCAAAGTGGCCAGGTGGCAGCCTTAACTTCCAGTTCAATGGAATCATTGTTGTGTGTCCTGGTGGAAGCATCCCTCCCTCTGGAACCAAGCCCTCTAGACCAGCAGAGCATAAAGTTGTGGGGACAGAAAGCAAAAATTTGCCAGTGGGTCCCTAGGGGTAATGGTGGTGGTGCCACTTCTGTTTCTGTCCCTTGATTCCTGGACCCATTAATCCTGGCTATGGGAGAAACAGTACCATTTATTGGGCGCTGTTTTAGAGCATAGACAGCCTTCTGGAGAACCGTGCCCCAGCCCTGTAGGGTATTGGTACCAAGCTGGCGCTGTAACTATGACTTCAAAAGGCCATTCCACCATTGTGTCAGACAAGCTGCTTCAGGATGATGGAGGCATGGTAAGACACGTGAATGTCATGAGCACGAGCCCATTGTCACAGCTCATTTGCTGTGAAGTGAGTTCCTTGATCAGACACAGCTGCTTGGTTTGAATGTTTGTGTCCCCACAAAATTCACATGTTGAAATTGTAACACACAAGGTGATGGTATTAAGAAGTGGGGCCTTTGGGAGGTGATTAACTCATGAGGGTGGACACAAATATCTTCACATCCTTTGTCCTCTCAGAGAGGTCTGTCCACATACCTCTTACCCAAATTTCCTTGTCACCAATTTTCCAGTCATGTGCCTTCCAAGTCCTAGACCATCTGCCCAAACCATTGCCCACAGTGCATGAATCAGTATATAATTGCACACCTGCAATTTCCCTTCCAGCAAAGTGCACAACCAGGAGAATTACACTAAGCTCCGCCACTGGGAAGATGTCCCCTCACCACTGTCCTTCAGGGACGTCCCAGAGAGGGGCTGCAGTGCTGCAGCTGTCCACTTTCAGGTGGTGCCTGCATATTGTGCAGAAACGACTGTAAACCAGGCCCGAGTCTTGTCTTCCTCTGTCAGCTGCTCACAGGGAGCTCTCCATGAGGCCACGGGTGCAGGCTTGGGGAGAGAAGGCAGTGCCGCAGGAGTAGGAACCGGGGGCATTTGGGCCACTTCTCCATGTAACTTACTTGTGCCTTCAGGGCCTGCTCGGGCCTGATCATATATATACCATTTCCATTTGATGATGGAGTGCTGCTGTGCACGCCCAGCCTTATGGCCTGCTGGGTCAGATAACACCCAGTTCAGGATGGGCACTTCAGGTTGCACGGTGATTTGGTGGCCTATGATCAATTGTTCATTTTCTACAAAGGCCCAGTAGCAGGAACAAAGCTGTTTCTGGAAAGGAGAGTAGTTATTTGTGGGTGATGGCAGGGCCCTGCTCCAAAATCCTCAAGTCCTGCACTGGGACTTACCTGTGGGGGACTGCTGAGGGCTCCTCATGGCATCCCTCTCCACTCCTACCCATTCAAACACCACTGGGTCTGCTGGACCACATGGCCCAAGGGGCAGAGTGGCCTGGGCCCACTGTAGAGCCTTTTTCTGGGCCCCATTCAGAACTAGCAGTTTTTGGGTCACTTGGTAGGTGGGCCAGAGTAGGACGCCCAGGTGAGGAACAGGTTGCCTCCAAATCCAAAGAGGCCCACTAGGTGCTGTGTCTCTTGGTTGTAGGAGATTCCAGATTCAGCAGCCTACACTTCACCTTAGGAAGGAGATCTTGACCTGCCCCACCCCTCTGGACCCCTAGAATCTCACTGAAACAAAAGGCCCCTGAATTTATTTCCCACTCTCTGACAGGCAAATGTCTCACCAGTAAGTCCAGAGTAGTTTCTACTTCATGCTCACTAGGTCCAATCAATATAATGTCATCCATGTAATGGTCCAGTGTGATGTCCTGTGGAAGGGAAAGGTGATAGAGATCCCTGCGAGCTAGATTGTGACATAGGGCTGGAGAACTGATGTGCCCCTGAGGTGGGACAGTGAAGGTGTATTGCTGGCCTTGCCGGCTGAAAGCAACTGCTTCTGGCAGGCTTTATGGACGGGGACAGAGAAAAGGCATTTGCCAGATCAATACCAGGTACCCAGAGATGTGTTAATTTGTTCAAGCAATGAAACCACATCTGGTACAGCGGCTGCAGTTGGAGTCACCACTTGGTTAAGCTTACGACAATCCACTGTCATTCTCCAAGATCCATCTGTCTTCTTCATGGGCCAAATAGGAGAGTTGAGTGGCCTCTTTCAAGTTCTTAATGGTGGCACAAATTTCTGCCATCAGGAATGTGGTATTGGTTTTGATTTTCTGTTTTCCTAGGTCCAGGCAGCTATAATGGCTTCCATTTGGCCTTTCCCACCATAATAGTCCTCACTGGACAGGTCAGGGGAACCAATGTGGGGATTCTTCCAGCTGCTAAGTATGTCTATTCCAACTATGCATCTGAGACTAGGGAAATGACCAAAGGAGGGGTCTGGGGGCCAGCTGGACTGTCTGAGAGATGGACCTGAGGTAAGACTCCATGAGTCACCTGACCTGCTTTTTGTCCCTACTTTGACGGACGGCCACTCTAACATTTTGGGTCTCCCAGAATCAGTGGCAGTTTAGAGCCAGTGTCCAGTAGTCATGGAAAGTCTGAATAGTTCTTTTTCCCCAGTGCACAGTTACCTTGATGAAAGGTCAGAGGTCCGTCTGGTGAAGGCTGGAGGAAAGATTAACAGAATAAATTTCTAGTAGTGGAGGCAAGAAAGAGAGCATTCCTGGGGTCCTGGGCAGGAGCCGAGGCCAGCATCCCCCGCCGGGGAGCAGGCAAGGAGCATGCCCCAAACACCCTTCCTAGTGGGTGTCCCACCACAGCCACGGCTGCTGCAAAAGTGGCTCGACACCACAGCTACCGTGCAGGCAGCCCACCAGACACCTGACTGCAGTGACACAAGCAGAGCACCAGCGGAGACCAGAAAAAGACAAGAACGTCTCTGTCCTCAAAGCCCACTCGAGCATAATAGAAAAAGCGACTGCTCTGCCACACCCCTGCTTTATTTCTGATTTTAGTAATTTCTGTCTTCTCTCTTTTTTTCTTGGTCCGTCTAGATAAAGGTTGGCAAATTTTGTTGATCTTTTTAAAGGATAAAAAAAAAAGACTATTAAGCAGTCTGCAAAGCACCATTAATGTAAATATTTTAATCAAACACTAACAATACATAATGCTTTTAGGGTATAATAATCTTTATTTATACTGTGTAACTTCCTAAATATGGAACTATCGTTCATTTTCTCCAGCAGACTTTGTTATGGGAGACTGAAATCAAGCTCAAAACTCATTTCTCAAAAAAATAAAAATTAATTAAAAGACAATTTTGCAGTAGTGGACTGGGATCCTTCCTCAGAGGGACCCAGCCTCCGCTTTGTTTAAGGGCTTCTCAGCTTGTGAACTGGCTCAAGCCTGGGAATTCTCTGCTTTTACGACTTGGGTCAGACTTTCGTTCCTTGACCTGGCACGTTTTCTGCTTCTGCAGATCAAGTAAGAATTGAGTAGGCTTTCTGTGTATTTCTCTTCTCAGAAACTAGCCGATGCCTAAGGTCTGCATAAGGCACGTTATTCTGATTGCTGCTTTGCCTCTGCTGTCCACTGTGGTAGCTACGCCCACCTTGCTTTGGTGGTTGAGTGCCACCCTGGGACCAGTTACTCCCACTGCATTTAAGTTTTTAATTGAGTCACTGATTCCTACTGTAAGGTCTGGCTTACAGGGAAGAGCGAGCATGGAATTCTTCCAGGATGCTGGGGCTGCCCTCACAAATCTATTTCTCAAGGTATTGTGACAGGTGTGTCTTCTGGGGCCTCCCAGGGTGGGTGAGTAGGTCTTAAGTGACAAATCCCCTCTAGCATTCCAATCTCCCTAAGCCCTTGAATCCCTTCGTCTACGTCAGACCTCTACGTTCCCCATAGGCTCACTGTGGGCCGTGTTTCGATCCATGCTTTAGCCAACCAAACAACCAACCAGCCAGTTAGAAGGGGCTCTAATCTTTCTAACTCCTGAGTTCAACGTTAAACATAGAATCTCTGCTTAGTGGGTCCACATCAATCAGTTTAGCCTAAGCCAACTTTGTGTTCCTTCCACCACATCCCACACCCTTAATATCGATTCCCACGTGTGTTGCCTGGATTTCTGTCTGTATAAATTAGAAAACTCAAGTGCTTTTTTTGGAGGGTAGTGCACCTCCTCGTGGGTCACACTTTGTACCGCACCTTTGGGTGCTGCTAGGACTTGAGTCTAGCTGTGGGTCTAGAAGCAACGATGGCGTGGTGGGGGCGGGTCCTGAGGAGAATCAGCATGTCCTGCTTGGTGGCTGCCTCGGGAGGTCATCCCTGTTTCCTCAGGCACTGTAGGGCTAAGCCCAGAGGTAGGTGGGGACGCCACTTCCTTTGGCAAATAAGACTCATCAGAATTTAGGTGCTGGGCCGAGCCCGTGGCGCACTCGGGAGAGTGTGGTGCTGGGAGCGCGGCGACGCTCCCGCCGCGGGTTCGGATCCTATATAGGAATGGCCGGTGCAGTCAATGGCTGAGTGCCGGTCACGAAAAAGACAAAAAAAAAAAAAAAAAAAGAATTTAGGTGCTCAGTGTCCCCAGGTTCACCAGGGTTTTCTCACACGTCCCCATCCCAACTTGCACAGCCCCATTTTTTTTCTGCCGATGCCCTCACTCTGATGGTAGATACCCTGCAAGGCTGGGAGCTCACAGCGCGCTGTGATTTAGCCAGTCGCAGACGGGTTCTGCCTTCATGCTTCAGCAGCCTCGGCCCTCGGCCACAGGAGGGAGACGAGGCCCTCCGTCATGGCACCCTTAGGGGCTCTCAGGCCATTTGGGTGGGTGAGGGCCGGGGATTTAAACCTGAGCTTATCCTTTTCTTGCGCCACTTCTGTTCAGTGACATCAGGAGCAACCCACCAACATTAGTTTTCCAGAAACGTTCTGAGGTATTATGCAGAGCGTTATCAGCTCCCTGCTCCTCAGAAGAGATTGGTTAGGAGGGTCGAATGCAGGTATTTTATATATCTTCATAAACCGTGCACATCACAGGCCAGTGCTCTGTTTATGACTGGAAATAGCATTTTTTGGTTTCTTTAAATCTAATCAGTTCAGAGCAGTAATTCCAGAACCCAGGAACTGTGTGTTTATATATACAATCTTCTGCCACATGACAACTTTTTGGTTAGTGGCAGGCCACATATACAACTGTGGTCCTGTAGGATTATAAGATTGACTGTACCTGTTCTATGTTTAGATATGTTTAGATTCACAAATACTTAGCATTGTGTTACAATTGCCTACAGCATTCAGTACAGTGACACGCTGTACAGGTTTACAGCCTGGAGCCAGAGGCTGCACAACACCTGGGTGTGCGATGGTCTATACCACCCACGTTTGTGTGAGTGCAGTCTGGTGTCCACTGCCTGACAACGCATTTCTCAGAACGCATTCTTGTCACTAAGTGACTCACCACTGTATATAAAATGGGGAACTGTCTCATGCAATTCTGGAGGCCGAGAAGTCCCTCCATCTGCTGTCTGCAGGCTGGAGACCCAGGAAAACCAGTGACGTAGTGTAGTCTGAGTCCAAAGGCCTGAGAACTGGGGGCACTGATGGTGCAAGTCCCAGATCAAGGGCAGGAGACCAGTGCCCCAGCACGAGCAGGCAGGAAGGACAGGTGACTCCCTCCTTCTTCTGGCTTTTGTTCTATCCAGTCCTCAGTGTATTGGGTGATGCCCACCTGCATTGGGAAGGGCCATCGGCTTTACAGAGCCACCAGTGCAAATGCTGGCCTCATCTGGAAACACCCTCATAGACACACCCAGAAACAATGTTTAATCCGGGCACCTCATGGCCCGGTCAAGTTGACACATAGAGTTAACAATCACACTCTGTTAAGCCCCTCAAATCAGTCTGATGTGGACCGGGCACCCTCCTCCATGAGAGCTACACTAGCAGGGAATGAGTGGCCTCTAGGGTCGCCATGATGGGAAAGGAGGACCAGGGGACAGGCCAGGCTGGGACACGGTATGTGTCACTCTTGCCTGCACTCCACTGGTCAGAATGTAGTCATGTGCCCAGGAAGAGGGGTTGGGGTCGTGCACGCCAGCCCTGCCTTGTCCTGTCTCATTTCTGTCACCCCGACAGCAAATCCCAGCCTGGTCCACCCACCCTGTCCCTTCCCCATACCTGAACCGAGTGACACCAACAGTCTGCCCCCTACAACCTCCGTTGCTCCCTACACAGTGGGCCCCTCACCTCCAGGAGGTCGGACATTCTGTTTTCTTTACTTGGAAAGTTCCCCCCATCTCAGTTTGTTTTCTTCATCTATAACAGACTTCCATAGACTGGGCAATTTATGAAGAAAAGACGTTTATTTGGCTCACTGTGCTGGAGGCTGGGAAGTCCAAGGTTGAGGGGCTGTATCTGGTGAGCATCTTCTTGCTGAATCCTAACATGGGGGAAGTGTGAGTGAGCATGCGAGACAGAAAAAGTAGAGCACAACTCGTTCTTTCTATCAGGAACCCACTCCCATGATAACTAACCCACTTCTGTGATAACAGCATTAACTCCTTCATGAAGAGCCCTCATGAGGTAATCACCTCTTAAAGCCCCCAACTCTTCATACTGCTGCAATGGCAATTCAATTTCCACATGAGTTTTAGAGGGGACATTCAAACCATAGCAGCCCTGTCCAACACACACATGCATGTGCACATGCACAGAGACATGTATGCACACACACGCCCGTGTGATCATGCACAGAGACATGTATGCACACACACGACCACGTGCACACACAGAGAGACATGTATGCACACATATGCCCACTTACACATGCACAGAGACATGTATGCACACACACGCCCATATGCACATGCACAGAGACATGTATGCACACACATGCCCATGTGCACACACAGAGACATGTATGCACACACACACACCCACGTGCACACACAGACATGCATGCACACATGCTCATGTGCACACACACAGAGACATGTATACATACACACGCCCATGTGCACACACAGAGAGACATGTATGCACACACATGCTCACGTGCACATGCACAGAGACATGTATGCACACAAACGCCCACCTGCACACATGCATGCCCACATGTGCCTCTTCCTTGCCCTTACCTTCTGGGTCTCAGCGTGGAGTTCCTCCACTGATTGGTCTGGGACTTCCCCTTCCCAGCCACCAGCGTGTCCCCATCCTGTCCCTCCCCTCCCTCTCCAGCACCGGCTCCCTGCATAGCTGCTGTCCTCTGGCTGGTCTCCCTCCCTTGCCAGCCTGTGTGGCTGTCTCAGAGCTGCCCTGTGCCCAGACTGGGGCTCAGTGGATTTTGTTGGTGTGGTGAATGTTTGTCATTTCTTGTTGCCTTGACACTTGTTTTGAATACAAGCTGGACTTTCTCACACCAGAAGCAGGGCTCAGCCACCTCGACACAGTCCCCAGTTCCTCACCTCCTCCCAGTTCCTCGATGTGGTCGATCCAACTCCTGGTGACCAGCTCCGTAAGGGACAGCGAGGTGCAGCCTGCTGGACGGGCCCTGCTGACACCACACCCCTCGTGGACTGCACAGATAGGCTGCAACGACCACCTCTCAGTCCAGCGTGACCTTGTGGAGATCCTGCCTGCCTGCTCTAAACTCACCAGTTGAAACTCCCCTCGGGAAACCTACTTGGACAACATCCTGGACCCACTAAGGCGTTGGCCCTCATGACCACCCCCCATGTGCTCCCTGATCTCCACGTGCGGCCTCTGGGCATGCCGTGTGCCCCAGGGACTGCAGTAACAAAGTCTGTATTTCCATGTGCATCTCTCCTGGTCATTGGAGGGGTGCTCTCTATTTTAAAGATACTAAATTGCACCAGTTGGATGGACGGATGGGGGCGTGGCAGAGTAGACAGGGCTGGGGCTGACCGTGGGCCTCCGGACCTGGTGCTGCCGGCTGCCACTTGGGTGCAGAATCAGGCCTAACCCAGGGAAAGCTGGGGCAGCCCCTCAACAGGAAGCTCACGGGGACCCCCCGCCCCATGCAGGGAGCGCAACTGGACTACAGAGGAGGGAACTGAGAGTGAGCCTGGCAGGCAGAGAGAGGCAAGCCCCCCACACATACAGGCCCGGGCACCCTACCGGAGCCTCAGCTGCAGGTCCTGCTTCTAATGGGCCCAACAGCTGCTCTCTGGATGCCACCTGGAGTCTCCTGGCTCCTCGGGGCCCCTCCTTTGCCATTTAGGAATTTGGATCCTTGTAACCTGGAAGTGAATTGGCCCCAGGAGAGGGGGGACCCTGAAGCTGCTAGTGGGGGGCACAGGGTTCCCTGGCCAGCACCCACTTTAGGGTCAGGAGGGGCCTGCACAGCTCCCTCACTCCCGGGGGCTTCTTGGACCAGCCAACAAGCCCCTCGACCTCTCTGGATGTCGGTTTCCTCAAGGGACAAAGGGGCCCAGTGATGCCAGTGCTGGCCCCTGTCACAGCTGCCTGGAGACATCTAGAGGGAGCACCAAAGGAGCAGCCGGCGGAGCAGAGTCCCTGCGTTCCTTCGGCACAGGGGAGGCAGGCCCCGCCAGCCCTGCTTGTGTCCCGGGGGCCTCAGCTTCCAGACACCCGGCCCTGGTATGTGGGGGCTGCTGTGTGACCTCTACCCTCTGAGGCCCAGCAGACACCTGGAAGGCCTCTCTTGCTGCAACTGTCCCCTGCATTTTAGATTGTCCCCTTTTCCCTTGGCTAGGGGGACAGAAACGATTCGTGCCCACCCCTTGCCCTCGCATGTGCCTGAGGAGTTGAAATCCCTGTGGCTACTTCTGAGAGCTGAAATGTCAGGCCACCCTGGTGCCACCTGAAGAGGCTGCCAGACACTCCCTGGAGGAGGCAGGGAGGAGAGGCCTAGTCCGAGGGCCGTGTCTGCCATGGACACAGGACAGACTGAGAACCCAGGTGGGAGCATTGGTGAGGTTGCCCAGGGCCCTCCCACTGCCATTGGCCAGGTCCCCAGAGCTGCCCACCTCACAGTGAGATGCCCACCAGCCAGGGTTGATGCCTCCTGACACTGTGCCTCAGTTTCCTCACGTGTGAGATGGGATAGGATGACACTAGGGAACTCGTGGCAGGGTCGGGTCAATACTGTGAAGGCCTGCACTAGTGTTCAGCATGGAGTAGCTGTGTGTACCTGCCGGGATCACTACTGTCCTGGGGCGAGACATGGGGTGTGAAAGCTCAGGGCGTAGAAGGCTGGTGCTGGGGGTTGCTTGGCCTCTGCAGTTCTTTCTTACATTTGTAAAACTGAAATGTGCTTGTGTGCACAGGAGAGTGTGCACGATATCCAGGTGCAGGTTAGAGAACTACAGTGAGGAAGACACTCAGGGTAAAGATGGACACTGTGAGCTCCCTCAAAGCCCCTGCGTGTCCGTCAGGTGGGACCCCACATGGCCAGCACTCACCCAGCTGGGGAAGGAAGGGGTCTGGATGCCATGCAAAGGCTCTTGGGAGCACAGAAGCTTAGCAGAGCCTCTGGGTTAGGTTTGGCTGCAGCTTCTGGGAAATTTGCTAGAATCCATTATGGGGAGTGCAGGGGGTGGGTGGGACTCATGAGGGAAGCTTGAGATCAGGCCCGGCCGGGTGTTGGAAAGTCAGTGGTGGGACCAGATAAAGGGACAGCTGGCAGAACTGCAGCTGCTTCTAATAGGACCAGGGCCTATCTCCAATGCCCAGGGCAGGTTGAGTCCTGCTGTGCGGCGAGAGTGTCCCTAGCTGACCCCAGCTGCAGGGTATGCAGAAGGAGGGGGCCCTCATGGTGACATGGTCAAGGCAGGCCAAGGACAGGGGAGAGCTGTGCCTCGGGGCACTCTGAGGGTGGGGAGAGCAGAAGCTGGGTGCTGGCCATCCCCCTCCTGGGTGCCCTCCATGCTGCCCCTGCATCCAGGCCACCAGACAGTGTCCACCGAGGCTTGAGGTCATTCAGGCCACGTTCTCTCATCCCTCCAGAGTAAGTCAGACGTTGATAACACCAAGATCATTTATAGCATTTATTCTAAACAACTAATGAGCCAGAGAAGAAATCGTGATGGAAATTTAAAAATACTCAGAAGTGGATGATATTGGAAAAGCTACGTTGAGTACTCACGGGATGTGGCAGAGTGGGTTTTGGGAGGAGTGTGTAGCCTCAGAACTGCATCAGATGGAGGCTGCAAGTTAACGAGCCGAGCGTGTCACGGAAGAAGCTAGAATCGGCACAGCGGAATCAACCCAAATAACACAGGAGGAAGGAAAGAATAAAGCCAAGAGCAGAAATAATAACACGGGAGGGGGCACAAGAGAGAGAGCTAAGAGCCAGAAGCGGCCTTGAAAAGATGAATAAAATTAGCAAAGTCCGGCAGATCAGATCACGAGAAAAAGAAAGCAATGTTGGGAAAGAGAAGGGGCTGTGGGTGCAGACTCAGCAGGGGTTAAAACTAAGTGTGAGAGTATCATATAGAGTCGGTGCTTATAAATCCAGTCATGGCCATCCCCCATAAATTCATAAATTTATAAATCAACTTCTGCTCTCCACACGATCCAGCGATGATACTCTTGGGCATTTGTGCAAAAGAAGTGAAAACTTAAGTCCACTCAAAAAATTGTACGTGGATATTTATAGCAGCCTTATTTATAAGAGCCTCAAACTAGAAACTGTCAGAATGTCCCTTAAAAAGTGACCGGTTTAAAAAAAAAACGGGCCCATCCATGCCGTGGTGCTATAAATGTGTCCCCCAAAAGTTCATGCATTGGAAACTTAATCTCCACTGTGACAGTGTTAAGAGGATGGGAAATCCTATTATAGTGTTGGAAAGGTGGGGTCTTTCAGAGGTGATTAGATTGTGAGGACTGTGCCCTTGTGAATGGATTGGTCACTGATGGAGGAATGGACATGGTTCTGATGGCTTTAAAAGGAGAGCGAGTGAGAAGCTCAGCTCTTTCTTGCTCAGCCCATTCCCACCATGTGACACTCTGCTTTACCGTAGAGTCACCACCCAGACAAGGCCCTCACCAGGTGTGTTCCCTGGACCTTGGACTTCCCAGCCTCCAAACTATAAGAAATAAATTTTGTTTCTTTATAAATTACCCAGTTTCAGGTATTCTGTTAAAAGCAACAGAAATGGACTAATTCGCATGGACTGTTACTGTTACTCAGCAATAAAAAGGCGGGATCCTTGGGGCTACTGTAGATGCTGCACAGTCAGGCACTTGCCACTTAGCAACACCTAGTGAAACAGTCACCTCAGGCAAGGCCCAGCAGCAGAGGCTCCCACCAGGAAGAGAATGTTTGCTGGGGAACTGGATGTCACCAGGAGACCCACAGATTGGTTGCTAGTTGCAAAGAAAAAATGCAACTTTGCAGTGGTGTCCTCATCGGTTTGTGCTGCTATAACCAAACAATAGTGTATTTCTCACAGTTCTGGAAGCTGGAGAGTCCAAGATCAAGGTGCCAGCATTTGGTGTCTGGTGAGGGCTGCTCTCTCTGCTTCCAAGGTGGTGTCTTGTTGCTCTGGAGGGGATGCATGCAGTGTCCTCACATAGCAGAGGGATGAGAGGAAAGAGGGGCCAACACCATGGGAAGCCTGTTTGATAAGGCATGAATGCGATTCATGAGGGAGGACCTAGTCACCTCCCAAAGGCCCTAGTCACCTCCTGACACTGTTGCACTGGGGGTCATGTTCAACATGATCTGGCGGGACGTGACCATTCAAACCATAGCAGATGGAGCTCTCCGGCTGCCCCAGTGGCCTTAGCCTCACCGATCACCAGGGGTCTCTGACGTGGGCCATGAGGAGCACACAGCCTCGTTGCGTTGCCTGTAGAGGGTTCTTGCTCCAAGTGGCTGCACTTGCATCTGATCAAGCCTTTAGCTCTGACCTCCATTTCTGGGGAAAACAGGGAGATGGCCCCTCCAGGATACGGCATCCCGAGGCTGCGACCTTTGGCAGCTGACCAGGCTCCTGGAGCACGCTAGTGGCTTGGGGAACAGCCCCGTGGGGGTGAGGGACTGTTGCAAATTCGAAAAGACTAAAGAGACGTACCCAAAACATGGCGTTTGATTGGATCTGGGCATGAACAAGCCAGCCATGAAAGCCGTGTGGGAGACATTGGAAAATCGAATATGGATTATGTTGTCAATGCTGTTGAGAGTTACTGTGAACTCAGCTAGATGTGATAATGGGATCGTGGTTTTGTTGGAGAATATCCTCCATTTTTGGAGGTCAATGCTGAATTTGTTCAACTATTTATTTATGTGTGAAGTGTCCTGATGATGTTTGCAACTAACTTTGATTACAAACATCAAGTTGCAATTACTTTAAGAAACACACACACACACACACACACACACACACACACACACAGAGAGAGAGAGAGAGAGAGAACAAAGAAGGAAGAATGCTTACTACTGTTTTCATCCAGGTAGTGGGTGCATCAGGGTTTTCCAGAGAAGGAGAACCAGCATAATACATGCACATATCATATATGTATACATCGCATGTATGTATGTACATAAATATACATACATATGCACACACAGACTTTTTTTTCCCCCACACACACTTGTTTTAAGGAATTGGCTCACGTGGTTGTGAAAGTCTGGAATTCATGCTGATAGACCAGAAACTCAGGCAGAGTTTCTGCAGCACAGATCCGAGGCCCAGTTCCTCCTCCTCCAGGAAACTCAGCCTCTGCTCTCCAGGCCTTCAGCTGACTGGGCGAGGCCCACGCGCGTTAGGGAGGCGAAGCCGCTTTACACAAAGTCTACTGATGTCAGTGTTAACCACATCAGAAAAATGCCTTCACAGCCACCTCTAGAGGGGTATTTGACCAAAGAGCTGAGCACCGAGGCCCAACCGAATTGACACATAAAATTTGCCATGGCAGTGGGTACGTGCATGTTCGTTGTATTATTCTTTCTGCTTCTTTTCTGCAATAAAATTTTCATTAAAAAGTAAAAAAATGAACTAAGAATATTCGTTTACCAGAAGTCACCATAAAAAAAGCAAAAGTCGAGCCACAAATTAGGAGACAAGATTTACCATACATACAAACAACGCGTGATTTCTACCCAGTGATACATAAAACTTCCCCAGGAGTCAGCAAGAAATAGGTGTGTGATCCGGTCTAACAGTGGCCAGAAGGGTGTGGACAAGCATTTCACAGAACAGGGAACAGAAACGGCCAACAAACATAGGAAAACAGGCTAAAAAACAGGGAAATGGAAAGAAATCAGAACTGTAACGCAAGACTGTTTAACACCTGCCAGAAGGGAAGAATGATTGTTTGTGGGCGAAGGTACGGGTCACGCAGAGCCTGCGGCTGGGGAGTGTGTAAACTGGGACATGCTCGCGTGAGACCACGCGGCCACAGCCGTGAAAGTGAGTGTGCACGTATGCGGTGACTCAGGACCACCGCTGTGGGCACCTCAAAGCAGGGTTTTCCAACCCGTGAGCCACATCCCACCACCAAGGGGGTCTTGAAACCCAGCGGTAGCAGCTGCAGCCGCACTTCTGGAAACTCTTGCTTGGAGCATGTGGGTCTGGGTGCTGCACCTGCCGGCGGCCGCTGAGCCCAAGAACGCCGTTTCCGTTGCTGTTTATCAGTTTATTTCAACATCCAGGAAACCACAGAGGCTGCTTGCTGTCCCCTGGGAGGACAGCAGTGTGGTTGTGCCTCAGGGGTGTGTGAACACTCTGGATCTCGGCCGTCATTTAGTCCGGGCGGACCTTGACCACAGCCTGCAGGGACTTGAGTTCTTGGCACGTGGCAAGGAGGAAGTTGTCGGTTGCTTTGTGAAAAGCCACGTGAAGCAGAGAGTGGGAAGTAGACCCCATGAAAACACAGGCTCATGCTTTCTCACAAAGCTCCTCTCTGGGGTACAACAAGCTTGGGCCTGTCCACTCCACGGCAAAGGCCCCATTGCTGCGCCTCAGGTTGTCTGTGCACAGCACTTTGTGGAGGAAACAGAGACCACTTGCTTCTACCTGCATTCAGGTGACCCAACAGGTTGCCGGCTTTCAGCAGCAGGCAGAGCATGTGAAGGTGCCAGCTGGTCCAGTCTTCACTGCAGGCAGATGAGCCGCTTGGTCACTGTGACCAGGTCCTGTGACTCTACAGTCCTAGAGGCATCCTGACTGACCAGGGTGCTGATAGAGTCCGTGACAAGCCATGGTGGAGGATCACAGTGCCTGTCCAAGTCTGAGAGCAGAGTCGTGCCCTCTTTGCAAAGAATGAAAGTTCTGCCTCTTCGGCCCGTTAGGCCTCCCTCTCCTGATTTGGAGATATCAGTAGCCAACAAAGCAATGATTTGGACAGAGAGCAACATAATGGCATCCCTGAGTTGGAAGCTGGGGGTGCCCCAGCCACGATGCGCTCTTCTGCCACTGGGTTAGGAGGTCACGAGGGGGGGACTTGGTGATGGGAGGGGTTACCCTCTCAAGAGGAAAGAGTAATGTTGCCACTCCATGTGGTAGGCTCAGGTGGCACCAGGGTCTTCTCGCAGCCTAACACATCTGTGATAAAAGTTGGTGGAAGACCATGGCAACAAGGATCAAAAAGAACTCTGATCCCCCAGGAGTGAAGAGTTGGGCCACCCAGCTGAGAAAACATGGAGTAAGGTGGGGTGGGAAGCAAGCCACAGATGGTCAAGAGGGTCAATTTGACATTACGTGTATTTTACCACAATGAAAAATAAAGTTTCTCCTTTAGATAGAGAGATTATTTGGGTGGGTGATTAGGAGCTTTTAAAAGCAGAGCCCTTTTCCAGCTGGTAGAAGAAGGTGAAGTCAGAGAAACTCCAAGCATGACAAAACTCAACCTGCCACTTCTGGTTGAAGGTGGAAGGGCCACTGGAGCAGGAACGAGGATGTGGGGACCTTGGTCCCGCAACCACAGGAACTGGGTTCTGCAACACCCTGGATGAGACATGAAGTGGATTCTTCCCCAGAACCTCCAGAGCAGAGCCCAGCCTGGCTGACCGCTGATGTTAGCCTGTGAGACGCTGAGCTGGGTGCAGCTGAGCTCCCCGCACTGCTGCCCCAGGGGCTGCGTGATGATAACCGGGTGCCACTTGAAGCCGCTCGGCTTGTGCTCTGTTATGCAGCGTGGAAGCCGCGTGTGGCGAGTGTCCAGCGGTGTTGGAGGTGCGTCCTGACCAGCGTGCTGCTGTTTGCCAGAGCTGCTCCGGTGCCCCCCAGCCCCTGCCCCTCCACTCGTTTACGTGGGGCCTGTCGATGTGGTTCGGCCTTCTCCCTGTCCCCATCCCACCACGATGTCAGATCCTCCCCTAAGGAGCACGTTGAGGGCTGGTGGCCTGAGAGTCTTTGCCTCTGTGGGCACACAGGCAGCTGGACAGGGGCTGGAAGCGAGTGTCAGTTGTCCGGGAGCCGCTGGGGGCCATCTGAGCATCCTCTTGGACCCAGACGGTCACCAGGAGTGTTTGCTTCAGAGGGATGTCGAAGTGTGAATCCACCCGGGAGACGTCTGAAGAGGCTGGGCTCCTGGGGCTGGCAGCCATGCGCCCTGAGGATCAGAGGGGACCACGAGGCTCGGCCAGAACCTTCTAGAAGGGACCACGAGGCTGGGTCAGGGCATCCTAGAGGGGAACCACGAGGCTGGTTCAGGGCATCCTAGAGGGGACCACGAGGCTGGGTCAGGGCATCCTAGAGGGGACCACGAGGCTGGGCCAGAATGCGGAGGAGCCAGGCAGGATACCTGGGCAGGGAGGGGCCCCGGCGGCCAGGGCAGAGCAAGCTGGTGGTGAGAGGAGAGGTGGCCGGAGGGACAGCCCGAGTGCCGTGGGGGTAGGAGGGGCGTCCAGCTGCTGGTCTGGGTCTTCCTGCACCTTGTGCGCGGGCAGCCCTGGGCTTACCCAAGACCAGAGATCCTGGCCTGGGGCTGTCATCTGGGGGCCCCAGAAGCATCCTACCCTCCCAGTTGGTGTTGGGGGAGTGGCATTTGTGAGCCAGGTCTTGACAGGGATTGGGGGTGAGCAGAGGGGATCTCAGTGTGGGCCACAGAGTGGGGTGCATGCTGGGCTGGCCGCTTCCCAGCGGCCCCTTCCCCAGTGTGGCCAGACACTCCCACGGTGGCTCCTCTGGAGTGCCAGCCTCCCCTCGGCCCAGGGCCTGCCTGCTG
Organism: Cynocephalus volans; assembly: GCF_027409185.1. NCBI lineage: Eukaryota > Metazoa > Chordata > Mammalia > Dermoptera > Cynocephalidae > Cynocephalus > Cynocephalus volans. Next base: position 166,705,522 of record NC_084463.1, read on the forward strand.
GACAGAGGCAGACACCTCTGGTGTGGGAAGCTGCAGGTGCTCTCAGCTGGCAATGGAGCTGACTGCCGCCCTGCCACGTCCTGGGGGCTGCAGGACCACCTGGGGAGTGGGTGGGGGGCAGGCGGGTGGGGGCTTACCGTGGAGTCAGGGTGTATCGGCCTTTGTGGTCCAAGCTGCGGCCGGAGTGGATGGCACACCAGAGAAAGGAGCTGAGGAGCATCGCGTACACCTGGGAGGGAGGCGGCCCGAGGGGCACCCAGAGGCCTCAGCCACTGACCAGCAGCTCTGGGGTGGGTGCCCCGCCCCCTCCCTCAGAAGCCTCTGGACTCTGCAGCATTGGGAAGGGTTCCAGTTGTCTTGGGGAGGGAGCAAGGCAGCCACTGTCTCCCCTAGGCCACTCCCTGGGGTCAGCAGCCCGCTCCTGCCTGCCCCCTGGACAAGGGGAACCTGGCGATGCCCAACACCAGAGCTGGCCTGGGCTGTACCTGGGCTGCCCACCCCTGCCTGTCCATCTGGGTGGGGCGCTAGGCAGGTGGAGGGGGAGGAGGTGAGGGAGGGGTTGCAAGGGAGGGCAAGGGGTACCGTGAGGGCCAGGCCGGCACTGGTCAGGGTGGAGGCGATGTTCTGGTGTGTGCTCAGGAAGTTCCGGATGCCCTGCAGGCAGTCCTGGGCAGAAGGCAGCATGCATGGCACCTGCCAGGCCGCCCAATTCTCCCTGTTTGGGATGAGTGGCCACCAAGGCCAATGCTAGGGCAGTGGGGAGATGGGGTGCAGTGCATTCCCAGGGAGACCCCCCCTAGTGTTCTAGGGAAGAGCTGTCACAAACAGTTGTGACAGAGCTGGCCTCTGTGGGGACCGAGGGGCTGCTGCCCAGGGGTCCCAGGGGGTGTCCTTTTCCCAGCTCACCAGCTGCCCTGAGCTCCTGTGTTGAGCCCCCATCTGTCTCCTCTGGGCAGGGCTGGGTCTGACTCACTCTGGGTCCCCAGCACCCAGCCCAGGCCCCTTATGGTACCCTGTGAGCAGCACTTGGGGGACGAGAGAATTCTGTCAGGGAGAGGCAGGGAAGCAGCCTAGAGGGGTGCGGGGCTCCCTGCTCCATCCTGGGCTCCCAGTGCTGCCCCAGGACATGGCATCCACAGAAGTTCTCCAGAAAAGGGGAGGTGATGAACCACTCAGATGGTGGTCTTTGGCTTGGGGGCAGGATGTTGGCATTTTGGGGCAGGCTGCAGGAGAGCTCTGACCTGGGAGAGGAAGCACAGGGCGCCAGGGCAGATCCCAGCCAGGACCCTCCTGCAGGGAGGTCTTCCTTCTAGCCCTTGCCTGTCCCGCCTAGGCCAGCCCCACGCCCACCACCTATGCCAGCCCCTGCTATCTGCCCCCCAAGAGGCCTGTCCAGTTGGGCCTGTTGCCCTTTTCATCCCAGGGTGCACAAAGCAGGCCCTCATCCCAGGTCTGTGGTCAGGGCACCTGAGGACTCTCCTTGGGTAGGTCAGGCCCCCCTGGCACCCAGCCCCTGCCATGGGTGCCACCAGGCCCCCTGTGCCCTCCCCAACATGATGGCCCCTCCGGCCCTCAGAGTGGGCCCGGTGCTGGCTCCACCCCTGCTGGGCCGGCGAGCCATTGGCGATCCTCCCGCCTGGTTCTTGGAGGGTGGCCAGGCACCTCTAGCCACAGAGAGGGAGGGTTAGTTTCCAGGACAGCAGGGGGAGGGGCAGGGAGGCCGACCGCTGGGGCAGCAGGAGAGAAGGGACAGGAGGCGGGTCCCTCTCCAGGCCTTGGGGAGGAAGGGCTCCCCTGCCTGTCCCACCCGTCCTCCCTGAGGCCAGCGGCCACACCCTGGCCTTGGCCCATGCTCCTGCTTCAATTCTCTTCCAAGGACTGCCCTTTCCAATCCTTCTGGGGCCCCTCAGGACGCCTGCCCCCTCGCCCCTAGATAGAGCTGACCACGCCTGCTCTGTGGGCCTTCAGCCCAGAGATCCTGTCTGTGTGCTTCTAGAGGCTTCCAAGGGCGAGGCCTTGACTGGTCTTGGGAACTTCTTAGCTAGGGCTTGCACGGGGGTGCAGGGGTGGATGAGCCGGCTTGGGGAAGGGACTGGGCCTGTGGTCAGGGCCCAGCCCGCTCACCCCATGGGCTTCAGGTGCAGCAAACCCCTCACCGCTGCCTCCGATCACATCGGAACCGCCCCTGAACCCTTCGGCAGGCAGGTCCCAGGGTCTGGGGGAGGCCAAGGGGTGGAGAATGTTCTGGGTCTTGTGGTTGAGCTGCAGGGTGTCTGGCCCTCGGGTGTCTTGCCTGGCCAGCGTCCCGTTCCCCTCCTCCTCCTCACCTCTCTGGCAGCCTCCTCTCCGTGACACAGGTCGGCTTCTGCGCTGCCCAGAAGGCTGAAAGGAGACCTCTTCCCACAGCACAGAAACTGCAGGAACAGAAGGGAGAGAGCTGAGGTTTTCACTCAAAGCCCCAGTAGGTGGGTGGGACAGGTGGGGAAACTGAGGCATCACAAAGGCAAATGACCTGGACGGGGTCTGGCAGAACTGGGGACCCAGGAACTCAGGGTGTTGCGGCTGCTTTTGCTGGAGGTCCCAGCCCCTGGGCAGCCTGGGCCCTGGTGACGGACGGCAGCACTGGCCTGCCTGCCAGGGCCGGCTTCTCAGGCCTAGAAGGGGCTCATGCTCGCTTTAGCGCTGTCATCACCGTCTTCAAATTCTTAATCATTTTTGAACAACGGGCCCTGCCTTTTCATTTTGCACCGGGTCTGAAAATTCAGTAGCAGGCCCTGTCCTGGTCAGAGGGAAAAGGACAGGAGCTCTTTGCCCTGCGGCCTGCTCCCCGCTCCCGCTCGGCCACTGGCCCGGGTCGGCTGACTCTGGGGCTGTCCTGTGCCCATTCTCCGGATAGTAGTCCACACAGTGAGGCTGACCACCCCGCTGCCCCACCACCAGTGAGGGGCAGGCCCTCCCCATGCTCACCGTGTCCTGGATAGCCTCCAGCTCCTGCCGCCAGACACTGGATGAGCTCTTCACAGCCTGGTCATACACCAGATCGTAGGTGTCCAGCACGGCATCCTCCACCTGCGCGAGAGCATCCTGGTGGGAGACCCAGTGAAGCCCCTTCCCCGCGACGGAGCTCCCAAAGCAGGGGTGTGGCCCCAGCATGTGCAGTGATGTCCCAAAGGTCCCTCCTCCTTGCACCAGGTGGAGCTCCCCGAGGGTAGAGCCCGGGTCCCCTGGGTGGCAGGTCACCCTCTCTCCCAATGATGGTGTCAGCATTGCCTCCTGCTCCCCTGGAGGGCCCTGCAGGATAGAGCAGAGATAAGCTCTGCTGCCCACTACTGCTGTGGTCTTGTGGGGTGGGGTGTGGGCTGGGCCTGGTAGAGAAGGCTTGGGTGAGTCCTTAGCTCCCCCAAAGATGCTTCCAGGTTTTTCCTCAGAATCAACCACCAAAGCCTGGGCAGTGGGCTCCAGGGAAGGCCTTTGATCAGGGGAGGTGTGTGCACCTGAGGTCAGGTCTAGGCAGACGAGGCCACTTGGGGACAGGAGATGGAGAGGACGGGGACAGGGGCGCAGCCACACCCTGCCTTTGCTGAGCACCCCGGCATCCCTTGGACTTTGTTGCCTCGGCCTCTAAGCACGCCCTTTCGTGCCTTTGCTTGTACCGCCCCCACCCCCCACCCAGAATGCCCTCCCCTTGCCAAGTTATTCCTTCAGGAAGTAACTTGAATCTCACCTCCTCCAGGAAGGCTTCCCTGCCTGCTCCAGGGGTCGCTGGTCTCCCGGCTCAGGACGAGGCCGTCTTTGAGCTCCCCTGACCTCTGCCACCTCCTTCCTGCCTCGGAGACCCTGAGTGCTTCCTCCTCTCCTTCCATCCCCCCATGTCATGCTGACAGCTGGGACACACTGAGGGGTTCTCATGGACTGCCCCAAAGGGCTGGGGGGTGAAGGAGGACCCATGCCTACTCTGGCCACTTGCACCTGCCCTCCAGAAGGGAAGGGCGGCCTCTCCACAGCTCTCCATTGCACTGGGCCCAGGCCCCAGGGCAGGCCCCGCCAGCAGCCCGGAGGATTTGGGTGGGCTGGCTGCAGGCAGGCAGTGGGCTCCCTCCACCAGCCCTGTCCAAGCCCAGATGCCCCACAGGAGCCAGAGGGACTTTCTAGGCCAAGTACTGCTCCTGGCCCTAATTAATCCCTCCCACTGATGGCTAACACACGTCAGGCTCCCTCCATGAGTCATCCCAAATGCAGCCAGCCTTTGTCCTCACCACCTGGAGGGAGGTGGGCGGCATGCTGGGGGGCAGGAGTCAAGCTGGCCATGGCCACGGGTGGGCAGGGCTGGGCCAGCCGTCGGCCTCTGCTTCACTCCGTGTGAAATGGGTTGAGTTGGGGTCCTGGCGAGGGCTGGGGCCTAGAGGACCAGGCGGCCTTGGCAAGGAGGTCCCACCCCCCCAACTCTGATAGCTTTGTCTCCCTGCCAGCCCCCTGCCATGGCCCATGGAAGACCTGAGTGCCTGGGGCTCTGTGACAAGTGCTGCTGTAGCATTAGTGCTGCTGTCGTATGAGCAGGAGCAACAACCCACTGGCAGCTGAGAGGCTTGTTGTGCCAGGCTCTGCTGAGAGTCTCCCCCATGACTGAGAAAGCAGAGCTCAGCAAAACCAGCCCCCTGCCCCGCACCCCACAGCCAGGTTGTGGGGGGCCAGACTGGACTCGCCCCGCAGGGTCAGGGCTCCTAGGTGGTGCATCACCGTCTGCCCCCATCACTGAGCTCAGGGGACTCTGTAGGAGACTGAGCTCCGTGTTCATAAAGAGGCAGGGGTGGGCCAGGCACTGGGCGCGAGGCCTCCCCTTCCACCGCCCCGGGGTCGGGGCAGCAGGGCTGGCAAGGGGGTCCTGGGCTGCTGAGCACATGTCCATGAGACAGTGCACTGCTCAGAGTCTGCACAGACTGAGGCCCGGTGTCCAGGGAGTCCCCACCAGGGCTTATCACCAAGACCAGGTCATCCCAGATATCTGCCTGCGTTTGGGGACTAACCGTGCTGGCTCAGGGCAGCACAGATGCGCCCTGTGTGGGGGAGCTGCAGGTGGTCTGTGGACCAGGCCCCGGGGTCGAGCTGGCTCTGGCCTGAGCCCACACGGCGGCCAGGAAGTCGGGGGCAGTGGCCCTCAGGGGCGGGAGCCAGCCTGCTGCGCTCACCCCGAGCCTGAACGATTAAGGGAGCCAAGCAATCCATTTTCCCTGACGCAGAGTCACCTGGGGACCGGGCAGAGCTGCGGCAAAGTGGCTTTCTGGCCGTGGCTAGAGCATAATTAATAGCCCCGGAGCTCTGTATTCATCCCACGGAGGCCTGGTCCTCACAGTGGCGTCCTCGCCAGCTCGGGACTCCTGCCAAGGCCCAGCATCCCTGGGAGGTGGCAGCTGAGAAACCCAGTGAGCAGGGGCTCTCTGGGGGCTGGGCGGGGAAGGGGCACCCACCCTCACCCCCGGGCTAGGGTCTGTGGCCTCGAGGGACATGGGGGACAGCCGAGGGAAGGTGGCCAGTCTCTTTCATCCTGTAGGGGTGCCCCAGTGACGTGTCTTGAATCCTGTGTTTCAGAGTATATTGGGGGTCCCTCAGGGAAGGTGCACGGGGGAAATGGGGTGAAGGGGCCTGGCTGGGTTCCAGGCTCTGGTCCCAGCCCTCACCCCAGCTTTGCCAGCACGAGCAGCTTGGGCCCTCTGGCCATTTTCCCTGGTGGTGCTGCAGCAGGGCCCCTCTCCAGCAGGGCACCGGCTCATGTTCCCAGGAGGTCATGGATGGATGCTCGCTCTGCCTCTCCTGCTCGGGACCCTTGGCCTTGGTACCAAACACCATCTCATCCAAGCTCGGGACAGCCCCGAGCTAGTCCTGGGGCAAGGCGGGCTCGGAGGTCACAGACCAGTCTGACGAGCCCTCCACAAGCACCAGCCCAGTCCCACTGCACAGCAGCCCCCTCGGGCAGGGATCTCGATGCTCCTTTCACAGACGAGGAAACCGAGGCCCAGGAAGGTTAGATGCTTTACCCCAGGGTGCCCTGTGGACCCTGACTTCCAATTCAGAACTCCTTTGCCCAAGCTACCTTGTGCCCACCAGGCCTGGACACACATACGGTCCACACGGATGTCAAAACCCACAGGGAGGGGCAGATGGGGCTCCCAGCCTCTGCAGCACCCTGAGAACTGACCCCTGAAGTCTGGGTGGGAGCACGGGCCAGATGAGGACTATTTGTGTGGGGTGGTGCATGGGGCTGGGACGGGCCAGAGGAGAGGCCTGGCCAAACACCGTCCATCTTCTCACTCCCTTCCTTTCTGGAGAGCAGGCCCCAGCTGGGTTCTGTCCCCCTGCGTGGCCCCCTCCTCTCCAGAACTGCGAGTCTGGGCTCAGCGCTGTAAACATACAGCTTCAGCACACAGAGGATGGGGTACCCTGGAAGTTGTCAGTACCGCAGCCACCCACGGTGTGACACAGGCCTGGAATGGGCCAGACCACTCTTCCATGGACAGGAAATGTGAGGACAAAACACCAGCCTGGCCCGCCTCTACCCCGAAAAGACTGCTGGACAAGCTCCCGCAACCACAGCTGTGTCGCAGCGGCTGGACCTCCTCCAAGATCCTCCTGGGCCAAAGGAAATGGTGTTTTCCCGATTGGTCTCAGGTGGGTGACCCCAAGTGAGGCTGGGGTGGGTGGGCACTTTGGGGCTACCCCTGGGTAGGGAAGGGAGAAGGCCCTGAGCCTGAAGCCCTCTCCAGCCCTGGTACTGCCAGGACATTGGTGCGGAAAGCACCCAGCACGAGCTCTGCCCAGAGGACCAGGCCCAGCCTCCTGACCCAGCCGCCATCTGTAAGCCGCTGCATCTAGCCTGGCCATTGCTGTGTTTGGGGAGCCTTGGCTTCCTGACTGGTCCTTACAGAGCACATGGGGAAACTGAGGCCCAGCAGAGAGGAGAGGGATTGCTCAAGGTCACAGGGAGTTGGAGTGGACAGGAGCCTGCAGGACTGAGACTCTCCTGCCCCTCTGTGTGGTCCACCTGGCTGGCCTGGAGCTCCCCAGCCTGCCTGGGGGGCCTCGCCTGGGCCTGGGCTCCCAGCGGGGCAGGCCAGGGCTGTGCCCTGCTGCCAGGGTCTCGTCTACTGCTGGGGATGGGGGGCCTTCCCCCCACACCAAGCTGCTGGCTTTCCCCTGCCCCCAGGTCACCTGGGCAGCCCCATCTCCTGGACAGAAGGACTATCCTCCTGGGAGTGAGGCTGGGACCCCCACCCACTCAGTCCTCCCGGCCCCCTTCCCCACACTGCAGGCCTCAGTCAGGAAAGCTTGGCCCTTCTTTGTGCATTTTCCAGAACACTCTGCCCCCTCCAACCGATCCCTCCCCCTCTCCCTCTTCCCTCCCCTGACTCCCCAGAAGCATCTTTGGGGCCCAAGAGGAGATGGGCTAAGGGGGGTTGGGTCTGGGTCTCTCCCTCCTTCCCCAGGGAGCTGCCACCCAAACCCTGGAGAAGACCCCTTGCCCACCACCCAGCCCTCTGGCCCCTCAGCGCCCTGCCACCCCACACCCAGGAGGTCCCCACCTGCCTGCACAGCAGGGAACTGAGGGATGACTTTCCCAGTCCCTGCTCCCTTTTCCTCCTGCCCTGTGCCCACTTGCTGGGGACCTTGCACTGTAGGATGGGGGCAGCTGGCACTCACCTGCGTGGGGTTGTAGAATCTCCAGAAGGCCACCTGCACCAGGACACAGAACACCAGGGCAAAGCACAGGAAGCCCTGGGCGAGGAGGAAGGCGGGGTCACTTGTGGCCGGGCCTGTGGCCTGGGCATGGGGCTGAGGAGGAGACCGTGGGCAGGGGCGAGACCATGGGTGGCAGGAGCACGGCCTCTAGGGCCCCTTTCTCATCCTTTCTTCTGGCCCTTTTCAGGAATTCTCCCCCTATTCCCCCCTTTTGGCTCCTGAGGGCCAGCCATCCTGCTCCCAGGAGGAATATCGACCTGGGGGGCCAGGCAGAGCCTCCCCTCTGGGGGAAGAAGCTTCCTGTCTTCGAGGCAGAGGTAAGGGCTGTCCCCTACACAGAGGGGGGCGGGGGGTCTGAAACATGCCTCCAGAGCTAACTCCAACTGCAACTGCAGGAGCTTGGGGATGGTGTGACACACCAGGACGGTGTTCCTGTGCGGGTCCTCGTGGCCCCAGCCAACCCCTGTCCCCTCCCTCTTGCCTGCACCCTTGCCCTCAGTTCTTTGGCAGGAATATCTACCGCTCTCCAGCCCCCGCTTGCCCTTCCTTCTGTCACGCAGGGATCCCGAGCTTTTGAGAGCCCCCTTGCCAAAGCTGAATATTACAGACCCCTCCCCTGAAAATGCACGTGTGCCCCCATGTTGTGGACAGTTTTTGAGGGTCACCCCGGACTGGATGTCCCCCATCCACAATTTGATCTGCACCTCTGGGCTGACCCGAGGATCTGGGGCTCTGGCTGAGTCTCCACCTGGAGCTCCAGAGGCTCAACCCTGCCACTGTCCACACCACTCCACCCAGTGTCGAGAGGCCCTGGTGTGACCGTCCAGCCCCTCTGCATCGCCCCCTTCCCAGCCCGCAGGCTTTGTGACGGCGCCTCTGCCCAGAGCAGAGTCATGAGGTATGTGGCCGGGCTTGGCTGCTCTATCCCAGCCCAGGGGCCGCACTCAGGGCGACACCACCAGAATGGATGACCAATGGAGGGAGGGACACCCGTGGATGCAGAGGGACCCACAGACGCTGGCCAGGACCAGCAGGGATGAAGAAACAGCCCGGGCCAGGGGTAGCTAAGCACGAGGTGTGCGGGAGAGCTGGGGCCACCCCCAGCAGCCCCCAGACGCGGGCACGAGCTCGGTCTCCAGCGCTCTGCCCTTGTGGCCCGTGTCCCCTCCTGCCTGCCCGGAGGCTGCGAGGTCTGTCTGGGGACATCCCTCCTCCCCTCCCTCCCTCTCTTTCTCCTCCTCGCTGGCTGCGGGCTGCCTTCCCCATCTGGAAGCCATCGCCCAATGCTGCCTCCCAAACCTGAGGCCCTGAGCCAGCTCGGGGACCAGCGTTTTCCAGAAACCATTTCATTCCTCAGGAGAAAGGGCATCATCGCCCGCCTCCCACCCTCCCTCTCCCCCCTCGCTCACTCACCCTGCAGGGAGGGTCTTGGGCAGCGAGGGGCCCACCCAGACCTCCCCAAGGCCTCCACTGTGCGGGGCTTCTGGGTGGAGCTGGGCCCGACCCTGGCCATCCATCCCCCCCACGCCCCGTTCGGGATGGAAACATATAAAGAAGTGCATAAACAGACGGCAGGCTCCTAGGGCCACGCTGCCAGCGCTGCTCTGGGCCCAGCAAGCACTTTCATTTCCTGTGCGCCAGGCTCGGGGGAGAGCCGGGGAAGGTGGGGGCAGGAAGGGGCAGGCGGGGAGAGGGGGGAGCGGGTGCCTGTCATGCTGAAAAACATCTTTCCACTCCCTGTTCCCCCCTGCCTTGCACCCTTCACATGTGCTCCTACACACAGACGCACACTCATGCACATGCACACACAGAGGCATGTGCACACACAAGCACATGCACACACATGCACACACAGACACATGCACACACAGAGGTACATGCACACACAGGTGCATACACACACATGCACACACAGAGGCACGTGCACACACAGGCACATACACACACATGCACACACAGAGGCACGTGTACACACAGGCACATGCACACACAGGCGCATACACATACATGCACACACAGGCACAGGCACATGCACACACAGGCGCATGCACATACAGAGGCACATGCACACACAGGTGCATACACACACATACACCCACAGACACATGTACACACAGGCATATACGCAGGCATACACCTAGGCACATGTACACTCATGTGCACCCACACACACACACAGGCACATGCACACACAGGCACATGCACACATACACGCACACACAGACACATGACCACACAGAGGCACACACAGGCATATATGCAGGCATACGCATAGGCACATGTACACCCATGTGCACACACAGGTCAACAGAACAGGTATCTCAGGTGGGGTCTATCAGCGTCCTCCCCGTGGCCACTATCCAGGCTGGGGCTGTGTTCTGGAGTTAAGGGGGGCTGTGCTGGAGCCCACCCAGCTGGGACTGGAGTGTTCACGGGACCTCATCCCTCAAGCATCATCCTGGCCCTTGAGTCTGGCTGGGGACACAGAATTGAGACCCCAGGTGTCCCTGACCCCCTTGCTCACAGATCAGGGTATGCAGCTGGACACGGGGATGGGGGCTCATGAGGGCCTGTGAAGAGCTGAGCTGAGACAGGACCAGATCCCCTGTGGCCCCGTGGCCATCTTCCGCCTCCAGCATGTGCCGCTCGAGCCTGGCACCATGGCGCCCCCTGGTGGCTGACGCTGCAGCCCCAGCATAGGGCCTCTCCAGGCCCCCTTCCTGGGTCCCTGGCTTGGCCCTGCTGCCGTCTTCCATCCAGGCATCCTTCTGGCAGGGCACATGACCTCTGGGTGACAGTCCACCTGCCCTTCCATCTCCCCACTGGGGCCTCCTGCCCGACCCCGAAGCCAGACCGCACAGCCAGGGTTTCAGTGCCCCCCACATGGCCAGCACTGTCCCTGCCCATGCTCCTGTGCCCCAGAGCAGGAATCCTGGTTAGTGCTGGGGCCACTGCATCCTGCTCTGCTTCCCTCGGGCCCACCCCTTGCTGGCTGGCCGCCACCGCAGCTCCAGGAGATGGCTCTATCCCTATCCTTGGAGACATTTACAAACTAGGAGTCATTCAACAAGCGTTTGCTGAACACGAAGGCTGGGCTCAAGACCCTGCCACCCCTGGGAACCCAGGAGGCTCTACCCTTGGGGTGCCGTGGAGTGGCCCAACCTCCGCCAGGGAAGCAAAACCCCCCGTGAGGCTTTCCAGGGTCTCTGAGCCCACAAACCACTCACGGGGGAACTCACAGCTGGAATGGAGGGCTGGAGAGTTTGGGCACCAGGGAGGAGCTGCCCAGCTCAGGTGGGAGAGGAGGACAGGAGCCGAGCAGGGGCAGGAAGGACGGGAGGGGAGGCAGGGCTGGCAGGTGGAGTCTGGAATGGCTATCGAGGGCCTGTGGGGACCAAGATGGGGCTCACATGGAGGAGTCGGCATGGGGAACGAGGGCCACTTCTGTAGGATTGTGGGATTTCAGGCCGAGGAGACCCCTCCCAGCTACTGTGTGATGGCAGCTACTTCCAGCTACTGAAGGTGTGGCATTCAGGAGGACACCCCAGCTGGGGGCCCAGCAAAGGTGGGCTTCCCTTGACCTGCCTCATGTCCCCTAACAGGAGATGGAATTCACCCAAACCCTGTCTCCAGCGTCTGCTGGGTAACAGAACAAGACCTTCCCAGAGCCTTTGGGAGTGACTTCCAGGGCTGGGGGCCAGCTCCGCCTTTCAGGGCTCCTGCGGGAACCAGTGTGGGGTGTGCGGGTGATGGGTGGAGGGCCCCGGACGGCCTGCATCCCTTGGGCCTCTGTTTCTTTCTGGACACTTGTGGGTGGGGGCGAGGCAGCCTTCCCAGGCTCACAGCCCTGCAGCGCAGATTCCTTTCCGGGGTGCTGGGCGTGTGTGAGGGCACAGAGAACTCACCCCGGCCATGAGGCCCTGGGCCTCCCTCATGGTGGCTCCGGCGCTCAGGGCAGCCCCCAGGGTCAGGAGCACGGCCAGGCTGACCCCCGTGTAGATGGCTGGGTGGGAAGAGAGAGGAGGTGGGTTGAGGGTTGCCCAGGACAGAGGCCCAAGTGTGCAGAGCCGGGGTCTGAAATCCAATGTGGGGGGGTCCCGGGGTTTGCTGGACTTCTGGGGAGGCTCTGAATGAACCAGGTCTCCCCATCAGACAGGGATGTGCCCCCACCCCAAGCAACCTCTTTCCTGCCGATGCTCAGAAGGACTCTGAGGAAGGAGCGAGAGGTGGGTGAACGCTTGGCCTGGGGGCCGCCCCTCCTTCCTCCTCTTCCTGCCCCCACTGCCTCTGGGGCTGTCTTTGAAGCCACATCCCGTCTCCCCACGCCCTAGTGACAGGTGGCCCATGGGGGCCATAATCTTATCAGTCTGGACCCAGGCCCCAGGCTTCCTGCTCCAGGGAGGCCATGGCCCCCGGGATTCAGGGTAAAGAAGTGTGGCCTGGGGGCTGGGCTCGCCGGGCCCTGACACCAAGGGCCTCAGTGTCCCCCACGCCACCCTCCTGGGCCCCTCATTAAGACAGTCTTCCTCACTCTGGTCCCTAAGTAGTGACCCCTGCAGGCACTGGCCCTCACTCAGTGGTCTCTGCCCTCTGAACATCATATATTTTACTGCCAAGTCCCTGGATGGCAGGTATGCCCAGAGCAGTGGCTGGGACATCCCAGGTACTCAGAGGGACATCAGTGACCCTGGACATCCACAGATGGCTCCTGCTTCTAGTTGACCCTGACCACACAGAGCTGGGTCCTGATGACCCCGACACACCCATGCCCCTGTGGACGGGAGACCCGGGCTGTCATTCAGACCCCCAGCCTCTGCCTGGTAGAGCCAGGGCTCCAAGCTGGCCCCTCCTGGCCCGTCACCGCCCCCACCCCATTCCTACCCAAAGCCTGCCTCCTCCCCTCAGCCACTTTTGCACTTGAAGCTCCTCTCCAAGGCACCAGCCCAGACTCACCCCAGTGGTGTGTGGTCTTGTAAGGGTTCCTCTCCAAGGGTGCGTGGCTGATGACAGCAAGGTGGGCCCCGAAGTAGGTGAGAGCCGCCATGGTGGCCAAAGCAAGGCCCAGCAGCTGGGGGTGGGGGCAGACTCAGCCCCCTCCCTGCACTCACAGATGGGGAGACAGGCCCCTAAGGGCAGGGTGTGGAGCCCCTGGGGTCCCCAGCCAGGTCCCTCCAGCTTCCTTGTCTCCTATGAGACAGGCTCAGCTGCAGGGGTACCGGTGCTTCCGTGGGATCATTTCAGGGAAGGTTTTGCCCCAGACCCCCCCCCACCCCACCCCCACACACGGATGGCCCAGCTTCTCCAAGGACCCAGGACCTTGGATCATTCCATCCACAGTGCGGGCAGTGGCCCCCCACCCCCCACAGCACCCTGTCCGCTCCTTGCCCCTGTGAGGTCATCCTCCAGGGCAGGACCAGGCAGAAGAGCCCTGGAGTCCTGGCACCCAGGGCCCTGGGCACAACTCAGGCCTCCTTCAGGTCCAGCCTGCCCCTCCGAGGACAGATGCTGCCCAAATGGTCAGTGCCTGCTGGGTGTCCACTGCCAGGGACCCCAGGTGCATGTCTGCAATGGCAGGGTGTATATATGGAGGTAACCCCAATGCTGGAAGCCTGGTGACAGCCCTAGCACCCCCACCCACCACCCCTCCTGCCCCACCTGCCTGTTACCAAGACAAAGAAGCTGGTGACCAGCATCTGGCATTTGGCGACCCGGACTCGACTCCAAGGCCCCATGGTGGTCTCCTCTCCTCTCCCGTCCTCTGCCTCTGTGGTTTCCAGCTGGGCAGGGGCCTTAGACCACAGCTGCCCGCCCAGGAGGCAGGCTGCATCCGCCCGTCTGTGTGTCTAGGACATGCCCCTAGAACCGAGCCGCTGGGTGCCCCGGAAGAAGGGCTGGCAGGAAGGGGAGGGGCAGTGAGGCAGCTCCTGCCACCCCCTGCTGCCCCCAGCCCTGGCCTGAGACACCAGTGTGTCTGCTGATATGGGGACCTCTCCCAGAGGTAGTGGCCTTGTTCTTGGTGTGGCCACAGAGGACAGCGCTGGGGGGAGGCGGGTGAGGAGGAGGAAGAGAGGGCGCCTGGGGAGGGGTGAGCTCCCTGTGTGGGAGAGTGCAGGTGGGCACAGGACCCCCAGAGAGTCTCGATCCTTAGAGGAATCTGTGAGACAAGGCCCATCTGTGCATCATTATTAAAATGTCCTTATGACAAACCATTTGAAACGCTCCCTGACAACTAGTTTTGAAAAGGTAATCCGATTTTCAAGGGCTTAGTGTCACCAATGGGTGACTGGGAGCAGAGCCATCTTGGGGCTGCGGCCTCGCTTGCACCCACGTGGGGCCTCCCGGGAGGCTTTGTTAAAGCGCAAATCTGCAGTTACACAAACTCAAATGTGTAGGGGTCTAAGTGGGCCTTTCGGGGCCAAGGTGGGCTTAGAGAGGTGGTAAGTGCTCTTGGTAAGACCAGTCTGGGTCCTTGTGCACACTCTGGGACCATGGCAGGGGAGGAGGAGGCCCCAGAGATCTGTGGGCACAGCAACCCCTCGGCCTTCTAGAAACCTGTGGAATGGGCCCTGAGCTGGCCACCAGCCTTGCTGCTGGGAAAGTGACCTGGGTCCGGCTGCCTGCTCAGGAAGGCTGTCACTGGAGGGGGTGCCAAGGCCAACTTCTCCCTTCCTCTAAAAGGAAAGCAGGGGCAAGTGGGACCCCTTGTCCATCCTAGTGCCCCCAGGTACCCCCCTCTGCAGCTCTGGTCCCCAGGAATCCCTGCCATGAGCCTGTGGGGGCATGTGGGGATTTCAGATACTCAAGGTGTCATTTCAGGTGGAGGCTGGGCCCAGTCCAGGTGTGGCTCAGGCTTGGGCTCGGGTGGGAACCGAGGGCAACGGTGAGCATGGAAGTTCTGGTCTGGGGTGTGTCAGGCCCATGGGCTGTGCGGCAAACAGTGTGTGGAGGGAAGATGCTGCCCACCCCCAGCCACACCCGCCCCCTCTCTGGGCATCCTGGGGTGGCTGCCACTTGCTTTGGAGGCCAGTTCTAGCCTGCAGGAGACAGGAAGGGGCCCTAAAGCAGCAGATTCAGCCACAGGGGCTGGTCCAGGTGGACAGATCCCACTACCCCTACCATGGACCCTGTCCTGAGTGCACCACCGCAAGCGCTCCCGCCCGCCTTTATTTCCAAGGGAGATGCTGAGCTTGATTTTGTGTGCGTGCTGTTAAAAGAATAAATTTAGGCAAATTAAGTTTAACAATGTTTAATTTGAGCAAGAAAAAAAAAAAAAACGATTCACGAATTGGGCATCCCCTAGAGTCAGAATAGATTCCGAGGGAGCACAGCTGAAAATGCATGGTCGGTTAGATTTATAGACAGGAAAAGGGAGTGAAGTGCGGACAGTGGACCTCCTGCAGCTGGCCGAGCTTTAGGGGTCATCACAGAAGCACACTTCTGGGCGGGGTTTTCAATTTGCCCACGTGCTTATGAGCCAGGTTAGGTTGTGGTTCTGGTCAGAGCTCAGGAGTGAGAGTGTGGAGCCTTTCTCAGGCCGGAACTTTTTAGTTTGATTTAAAACTCCCCCCTTTGGGTCAGCCTCTCAATTTTGAGAGATTGACCAAAACTTTGTGCATTGACACCCACTCTCTGTCACCATCGCAAATGACTTATTTGTCTTGGTGTAGAGTTCACCAGTCTCCTTATGTCTGAGTATGGAGTCCAGCAGTCTCAACATGATACGGGTTGACCAGTTCTCATGTTATTGCTGATCTAGTCGAAGTGAGACCATTCAGTGCATGACGGATGGCTGGACACAAGACACGTAAGACTTGAGAGAAGGCAGCGCCCCAGGGGGACTATGATTGAGACAGGAGGTGCTCGATTTCCATGGGTTCAGGTTTCAGGACACACTTCTGGGTTTGAAGCCACTTCCTGAGGTCTCAGGCCCCTCCTCTAAGACCTCCCCTAGAGGAGAGTTACTGTGGCTTGTCAGACCTATTTCTGGCACCAACAGGGGGACATTGAGATCACAAGGGGCAGACTTCTGCAAATCCAGTGGCTGAGCATGCTCAGTAAAGTGGAATTCATCTCTTGAATGACTTTTCAGTGGAGGTGCTGAACAGCACAGAATATTCTTGAATATGTTTAGTGCATGTGATAGGATTTGACCAATGAACATGCACGAAAAGGAGACCAACTGAGCATGTGCAAGACTATGTTACGTAACTGGGAACCACCACCCCATTGGTTGAATATTAATTAAATAGCATGAATATGTATTAGAAAGCAAAACTGCAAAAGCTCAATCCTGGCAGAAGGCAGGGCTGCTGCTCACTGTCTTGAGCCAGCGTACACTCTGTATTGAGCTTTAAGTGAATATTTCTTTGTTTTATATTAAACCTGGTGTAGCCCCTGCTCAGTCTCTGGAGGTAGGCTGTGTCTCTTATTCATTACATGAAACCTATTCCCACTTTTTACTGTGACTCCACCCTTGAATTCTTTCCTGTGGCAGAGTCAAGAACCTGGTGAGAGGACAGGGTGGGGTGAGGCCGGCCATCGGGCCTCCCCAAACTCTTTCCTCTAGCATCATGATGACTGTCAAAAGGATAATATCAAAAGACCAGAGTGGACTCTTAAAACAAGGGTTCTTATGAAACAAACCAAACCAAAACAGACAAGCCAAGGTTCAGGCAATACAGGCAATTCAGCAGTATCTGAGTCTATTTGGTTGGTCATAGTCCTTGTTTGGTGTATGGCAGCAATTAAGGATCATAGTTTGCTGTACAGTGGCCTGATTTAAGAAAGCATTCATTTTTGTTGTTAGCCTAGTAACACAAGTGTTAATAACCTGGTGGCCGACTAGAAGAAATACGAACATTAGAAAACCTTGGAAAACCCAAACTTGCCGTCCACCATCTCAGATGCCTGCAAACTCTTAGTTGCTCCTGTAAACACATAACGTGCTCCTTTCGATTGAGAAATTTCCTTAATGTATTTGGTGGCAGAGTCTAAGGAAATGGCAGTATCAGCCACCTTTGTAATTAAGCTTTCTGTGGTAACAAAATCAGGGCAGAGAGAGGCACAACGTTCAGTTTTGTTCAAGACCAAATGTGAGCCTCCAACTTGAGCAAAAAGGAAGCCTAAAGCTGCGCGAGGTTCCACTAAGCGTTTTGTTATCATTCACCTTTCGAAGAGCAGCTTCTACCTGCCTGGAGCCCAGGGAGGTCTGATTGGCTACAAAATCCAAGATTTTTTCCCAATCTGTGGTTGAATTTCAAATTCCATACAACTGGTACGCCACTACCGCCAAGAAAGAGACCCCAGAAACCCTACTGGAATCCCTCCTCCACAGAAATGAGCGTATTGTCATCTGTTTCAAGATTGGTGCTAATTTCAGTTACTGACTGTTTTGGCCTCTGATCATGGGAGCTATTATGAGAGCTTTCAGGGGATGCTATTCGAAAGGCAGGAGTGACCCAGGACAAATAGCAAGATCCAAACCCTTGTGGAGGCAGCACAGAACAAGCAGATTCTCTGCAGACCCAATGTAGGCCCTTGGGAGTGGAAAGGGAGCCAGCTGGTTGCATTAGAGCAAGGGTCAGTTAAGTCTGTTCACGCATAAAGTTGCATAGCTCCTTAACAGTGTCCAATGGGAAATTTGCTTTTCTGTGGCCCCTCTATAGCATGCTGTAAAGATGTATAACCATGTTTGGAAAGAACGGACCCTACTGGATTGAGTCCAGTGACATTATACAAACAATTACTCGTACTCACATAGGCAATTTCCAGATCTTGAGTGCGTGATGTCTGAAAGCACAATCTTCTTTTTGCAGGCATCACTTGAGTAGATTTTCTATATTTCATAACAACCAGACTGTTAATTGGAAAAGTCAGAGTGTTGTTTCTAGTGAGTGCAGGAAAGCAAGCAGCAGTGATGTTTAGAATGTCAAGGATGTCTTTCCATTCTTCCTCTGGAGTTTCAGGGTGACTGTCACTGGGAACACAGGGAGGCATTTGTACCAGTGGAATTGTTTCCTGATGTTTTGGTATTAGCCCACAAACTCAACCCTTGCTCTGGTTGTGTGCTATTGCATAAACTCAGGCTAAAGCCAGCTACTGATGATGGCCCCATGGGCTTTCCTGTGGGGAAAAGGAAAGGATTAGGAGAGCAGGAAATAAGAGAAAAGAAAAAAGCACAAGGCTTTCGTGGCGGCGCAGAAATCTTGATCCGTGTTCTTGGGAAAGCCGTCCGCTTCTAAGACGCGATCTGCTTCGGGGCAGAAATTTGCCTGGTCAGCTTTACCTCAAAGTCTCCAACAGGTGCAAGTTCTGAGAGTCTGGAGGGGCCCTTTTGAGTGGGGAGACGTGGACCCAAGTTTCAAGGCCCTGAAGCTTCACTGAAGTGTAGGTGGTGAGAACTTGTCACGGTGCCTTCCAATGAAGTTCAAGGGTAGTCTTTCTTTGATGTGTTTTCCAGAAGACACGGTCTCCAGTTTCCAAACCATGAAGAGTTTGATTGTCCTCAGTTGAAAATCATCCTTTACCTGGTGGAAATACACCTTGGCATAATATGTTAATGTCTGGTGGTATTTAGTCATATCAGAGTTCAGGAGGGCAGGAGATACACGAGGTTCTGTTGTCAGGGGCATAGGTCTTCTAGTGACTGTTTCATAACAGATCAACTTATGTTTTCTGGTGGGAGAAGATCTGATTGCCATTAGAGCCAATGGCAGCACCTTTGGCCAAGGCGACCCAGTCGACTCAGCTTTGTCGGTTTAATTTTAAGATGCCATTTGTTCTTTCAACCTTTCCAGAAGACGGAGGGGTGACAGGGACAGTGGTAGTGCCGTCATGCTTATAACACCGTACTTAACTGGTTTATAACTTGCCCAGTAAAATGAGCTCCCCTATCACTGGAGATTTCTCCAGGGATGCCCCATGAAGGAAACACATTTTCCAGTGATTTCTCAGTTACTGTCATAGCATCGGCTTTTCCACATGGGAAAGCTTCTACTCAACCAGAAAACATGCAAACTGTCACACGAACATACTGAAACCCCATTGAGGGTGGCAGCTGAGTGAAGTCCATCTGCAGATGTTCACATGGCCCTTCAGGTGGTGGACATACACCACTTGAAGTTTTCATTGTTATGAATCTGACAAACCAGACGTTGGTTATAAACCATTTCAGTAATTTTAGAACAGTCACCCCACCAACATTTTTTCACAATTTAGATTTTTGTCTGCTCCACGACGAGTTGTGGAGTGCAGAGCTTTTAACAGTGGAAGCTTTAAAGACTCAGGAAGGACCAGCTGGCCATTTGGGCCCTCTGTGAGTCCTGCTTAATGTTGAATTTACATCCCTGTCAATGCCAGTTTTGTTTTGCCAAATCAGGTGCATTGCACTGTTTATGACATAGGTCATGATAAGAAAGTTGGTTTGGATCAATCTTATGGGGTTCATTCAGATCGTATATCCTAACAGTTGCAGCACTAGCTGATTTGGCATAAAAGTCTGCTAGCTCATTTCCTTGATGTTCAGGTTCAGTTCTACAGGTATGAGTTTCAGTCTTAATAATGGCAATGTGTGATGGGAGCAGGATAGCAGCAAGGAGTTCATCTACCTGGAGTCCATTTTCGATGGGGACTAGGAGTGAGAAAACCTCTTTCTTTCCATAACATGCCAAAATCTTGTACTACCCCAAAAGCAGATCTACCGTCTGTAGAAATATTTGCTGACGTCATTGGCAATACGACAGGCTCAGGTGAGAATAAAAAGCTCCACTCGTTGAACAGTCTTAAAGTGAGGAAGAGTTCCCCTCTCTAGGAACTCAATTTGGGTGGTAACAGCATGCCCTGCCTGGCACTGCAGCCCTTGCCATCATCAGGCAAAAGCAATAGAGGAGCAGCATTAAGTGGGTTTCATCATTTTAGATGAAGATTAGGAGGAGACAGGGGAAGAATTTCCTAAGAGTTTCATCTACTTGCTGAACAATGCTGTTTGGCTGGAATTTAAAAGACTTCCTACAGCATGTGGGACTTGCAGATGAAGTTCATTCCCCCAAACCAGCTCAGATGAAGCTTCCACCAATTTGCCTGCTGCTGCTACTGCTTTTAAACGATTGAGATGTGCCTTAGCTTCTGGGTTTGATTTCAAGCTATAAAATGCAATGGGCCCATGCTTCCCCCCATGTTCTTGGGTAGGAACTCCTAATGGATGATTGTTGTACTCATGAACCACAAAGCCTTGGTGTAATTTGGAAGTCCTCAAACTGGGGGCTGTTGTCAGGCCAATTTCATTTGGTTAAAAACCTGCTCATGACTGTCCTCCCAAGGCAGAGGCTCTGGTATTGCATTTCCAGTGAGCTCATACAATGGTGATGCCATTAAAGAAAAATTTGGGACCCAGGATCTGCAAGATCCTGCAAGTCCAAGAAAACTTCTTAATTATCTTTTGGTTGATGGCTAAGGAAAACTGAACAGTTTTTATTTTCTCAGGTGACATGGAAATCCCCTTGGCAATCAAGTCATGTCCCAAATAGTAGACTTTTTCTCTTGAGGAGCGAAGTTCTTCTGTTGAAGCCTTGAGACCTTGGTGTGGGAGTTGCCATAAAAGGTAAATCATGTCTATCTCAGAGCACTCTTTAGTGGGAGCATAACCACCAGTCATCTGCATTCTGGGTAAGAGCAGAATTTCAAGGAAACTGTAGGGCTATTAAGTCCTGATGCAATGCCTGGGAAAAATGCGAAGTGACTTCAGTAAACCCATTCCAGCCCAGGTGGACTGTTGATTTTTCCAAGTAAAAGCAAACTAGTATTGACTGTCTTTATGAACTGGAATGCTAAAGAAAGCAGAGAAGAAATCTATTTTCATGAACCATTTTGGGTCAGCAGGCACATTGGATAATAAGGTATTAGGGTTTGGGACCACAGGAAACTTGATATCACAATTTTATTAATTGCCCATAAGTCTTGAACAAGTCTTCAACTTTGTCCATTTGGTTTCTTAACTGGTAGGATTTGGAGTGTTACAGGACTGGTACACAGAACTATGAGTCCTTGTTTAATTAAATCTTCTATAGTTGGCAAGAGTTTTTGAGTTGCCTCAGGTTTTAGTGCATATTGGGGTAATTTAGGCAAAAGTTTAGAATGATCTATTTCGACCTTTACAGATTCCATGCTTTTAATCCTTCCTATATGAGTTGAAAAAGAAGCCTATAAGCATTTAGGTATTTTAGAAAGGTCAGGGTATTATTACAGACCTGAGTTTTGATCTTATCCATTTCTGCCTATAGAGAGCAAAACAATTTTGGTTCAGGAAACTCTAAGATTATTTCTCCTTCTGAGGGGAATTTGATATGCCTTTTTAGCTTTGAAAGTAAGTGTCGCCCTGGCAAGTTTACTGGAGCAGTAACTCACAGTAAAAAGGTACGTTTTTCTGAAAATGGCACCAAAGTCAAGTGGACAGGTTCAGACACAGGAACCTCTTGGACTTCATTTGAAACTCCCACCACAGAAATGACCTTTTTACTCTGAGGGATTTGTTGGTTAATTAAAGAGGGGTTTGTTGTAGATAAGGTGGCTCTGGTATCCACCAGCACCGTACAAGGTTCCCCATTAATTTCAACTCTTGTTTCTCCATGTTTATTTAAGGATATTATGGGGAGCAAGTTACCAGAGAATTCCTCAGAGCCTCATCAATGTTATTATCATCAGGAGGGTAAAATCTCTTTGGCTGCTGCTAGTGGGGAAATAGTTTGGCCCAAAGGGAGGAGAACTTACTGGTGGAATGACACGAAAGCAAACAATCGTACTTCCATTGTCCCATTTGCAAAAAAAGGCAGGCATCTCGGGGAAAGGAATTTCTTGTTCTAAGACCTCTTGCTTGTGGTTTAAAATAAGCACGAGAAGGTCCCTTTGGCCTTGGCCTCTGTAAATGCTCTAATTGGAGAGACATAAGCTTGTTAGCTTTTTCTTTCTTTCTTGGTCTAGAGCCCTCTTGAAACGTTCAGCTAAGGCCACCAGTTCAGTCACGTCTGTTACTTCCCATCCCAGTTTGTGCTTTTTTATCAAACTGCAAAGTCCATTTATAAATAGCACAGTTAGTGCTGTTTCAGTCCCTGCAGGAAGGACTCCCTGCTCTATTTTGAGCCCAGAAAGTTTCACAATGTTTCTAAGCAAGTTCTGCAATCTGAAACTCTTTCATCTTTTTTGTTTGCAAGATTGTATGATGGACCAATCATTTTTTTGCATGAAAAAATCTTAGGGATTGAATCTAAAAGTTTCTCAGCAATTTTTCTAGTCCCCTTTGGCTCTTCTTGTGAGGAGGTTTTGTAGAAGTCTTTAATATCCTCCTCAGCCTTGTCCCATATGCTGCTTCCATCCGTTTTCGAGGTTTGCCAGGCCCCATCATCATGTGAATAAATTGGTAAAAGTTAGGGAGTCCTGGATCATCAGGTCCTATGAGGATTCTAAATCCTGCAGTAAATTTTTGAGGATTTTCCCTTGGGTTAGGGAAATCCTTTGCAATGGCTCTAACTTCAGTGTTGGAACATGTAGCAAATGTGGTTATAGCAGGAAGGCCTGGCTGAGCAGAAGGTCTGAACTTTGAAAGGCATCTGTCTAACTTCTCTTTTTTCATCATCCTCAGCATGAAAGGATAATTTAGCAAAAAGGTTAGTGGACTCAGA
Organism: Cynocephalus volans; assembly: GCF_027409185.1. NCBI lineage: Eukaryota > Metazoa > Chordata > Mammalia > Dermoptera > Cynocephalidae > Cynocephalus > Cynocephalus volans. The sequence continues at coordinate 166,727,925 of NC_084463.1, forward strand.
GTACTTAGGTAGAGATGGATAAAGAGAAGGGATAGTCAGGGTTAGTTCAGTCAAAGCTCAGTCCTCTTCCGTCTTGTCTTGAGTCTGATGCTTAAACTTTTCCTTTGCTTTTTTGAAAAAGATCTTTTGAGGAGGCAGTTATTGATTCATTTTGTCTATTGCATATCTCTGTGTACCAATTAAAGAATAAATTCTATTGCTTTTGTGGAGGTTTTTATTTCCTTTTTTTCTAATAGACCTTGCAAATAGACAATTTTATCCAAATTAAAACTCCCCCATTGTGGCCATCTTAATTCTAAGATATCTCCAGTAAGGTTAAGCCATTTTTCTAAAAATGTGTGTGTGCTGGGCCCATAATTTTTATATATAAAGTTAGCTGGAGTCCCAGAAGGTGGAGTCCCAGACTCCTTGGATTGATTGAAATGAACACTTTATCTAAAAGGTACCTACCCAAGGTCCAAGATCTCTAACTGAATCCAATCCAGTTAAATTACCTAATTCAATCTGATCCTGGACCCAGCTCAGTCTAAATATTCCTCAGAAAAACTTGGAGATGTCAGAACACAATATTAGTGGAGCTCCGAATCTAAAAGAAAAATCACCACGATCTCCAGTGACAAACAAGAGAGTCATGAGCATAATTTTGCTCCATGAGTATTGCATCTGATTGTCTGATGTTCTTGGGCTCACTGTAGTTTTACTTCAAATCCCACTTTTGACACCAATCTGTTAAAAGAATAAATTTAGGCAAATTAAATTTGACAATGCTTAATTTGGGCAAGAAAAGAAAAAATAAAAATGATTTGCATATCAGACATCAGTTAGAGTCAGAACAGATTCAGAGGGACTATGGCCAAAAACGCACGGTTGTTTAGATTTATAGACAGGAAAAGGGAGTGAGATGCAGACAGTGGACTGTCTGCAGTTGGCCGAGCTTTAGCTGTCATCACAGAAGCACACTTCTGAGCATGTGTTTATGTGCCAAGTTAGGTTGTTGTTCCTATGTAAGAGCTCAAGAATGAGAGTGTGGAGGCTTTCCTAGGGTAAAACTTTTTATTCTGATTTAACAGTGCATGTGTGTGAATGTGAGCACAGGTGTGCATGTTCGTGTGCATGTGTGTGCACGTGTGTGTGTGTGTGTAATATGGTATTTACTGCTCAGGGACCTCCTTTTTCCTCTCTCCTTCCTTGCCATATGTAATAATTAATTGGTTCATTAAAAATAGCTTTGTCACAGGATCCAACTGAAAGAGCTCCAATGGCCAAAGATGGAAAAATTTGAGCAATAAAATAAATAATAATGGCATATTGGATCATAACCCACTGTATTAAATAAATATCCATGAATCCATACCAATATAAGTAAATGGTTGAATATAGAAACTAGTGAGAGGGAAGAGGCAGATCTTTCATGCAGAAAAACTGTGAATAATTTACGTAGATACTCTTTCATTAGAGAAGTAAGTCATAGCTCTGGCCCTCACATGTGGGCTATGCAAAGTTACTTCCCTCCGGAGAGCACAGGGGAGAAACCTGACAGTGTTCGGGGTCAGCGTCGGCAGTGGTGAGTCGTGCTGTTGATGTGGACCCTGATAGGACATGATGAGAAGGCACATTCCTCTGCAGTCCTCCTCGCAAACACCCACAGCCCCAGGCTGACCGTGAGAAGACCCCAGACAAATCCCAACGGAGGGGCGTCCTGCAAAACACCTGCCAGTCCTCCTCAGAACCATCCCAGGTCATCAAAAGCAAGGAGAGCCTAAGAAACCGTCACAGCCAAGAGGAGCCCGGGGAGAAAGACCAACTGATATCATGTGGGATCCTGGATGGGGTCAGAAAAAGGACATTAGGGAAAACAGGAAATCTGGATCAAGTGTAGACTTAGTAATAATGTATCAGTATTGGTTGATTAGTTGTGACACATGTCCTATACTACTGTAAGATATTGATGTGATACTGTGAAATCAATATTTGGTCCCCATCGCCTAACATACAACTCCTAAAATCCTTGGAATCTCCTAAGTGATAAGAGTGTCTTTTGTCTGCTACTGATTGACTGGTGGCTGGGGGCCCTAGGTAGCTTCAGGGAAGGGGCTGGTCACTGGACGAACCTCCTAGGGGTGGGGTGGGAAGAGGGGCTGAAGGTTGAGTTGGTCACCAGTGGCCAGTGATGTAATCATATCTGTGTAATGAAGCCTTCATAAAAGTCCACAGGGACTGGGTCGGGGCAGCTTCTGACGGCTGCGCACGTGGAGGTTCCTGGAGGGTGGTGCCCAGGGAGGGCACGGAAGCGCCACGCCCATCCCCATACCTTGCCCCGTGCAGCTCTTCATCTGTATCCTTGGTGATATCCTTCATAATAAACTGATAAACATCAGCGTTTCCTGGATTCTGAGAGCCACTCAAGCGAACTACTTGGACCTGAGGAGGGGGTCACAGGGTCCCCAATTGATAGCCAGTTGCTCAGAAGCACAGGCCACAATCTGTGCTTGCAAGAGGCATCTGAAAGAGGGGGTCAGTCTTGTGGGACTGAGCCTTGACCTGTGGGATCTGACACCATCTCCAGGTAGACACTGGCAGAATCGCATTGAATTAGAGGATGCCCTGCTGGCGCCTCCACAGAGGATCCTGCTGTGGGACTGAATGCTTGTTTGGTGTGTGGGGAAAAGGCCGTGCACATCTGGTTACAAAGGTGTCTGTGCTGTGAGAGCTTAGTGGGAGAAATTGAGTTGTTTTTTCCTTTACGAGCGCGGCCTTCAGAAAGGTCATGGAACGGTGCTAGTATCTTTTAATTGGCTGTTTCCATGAGCTCTTTGAAGTGCCCCCGTGTGTCCTTACAGCTGATAACAGGGGAGCTGGGTGCGGGGCCTACGGGAACTCTCTCCACTCCCTTTGCAACTTTTACAGAAATCGTAAACTGTTGTAAAAAGTAAATTTTACTTAAAAGTGTGGTTTTGTTCATCACTCAGTGAGCCTCAAGGTGTGGACAGGAGCGTGGGGCTTGCTCCCCACTCCAGGGCACCCACGAAGCCATCGGCCACCTGCCTCCACCTGCACTGCCTGGCACACTCTGTGCGTCCTTTGTCCACCCCGCTCTTCACTTACTCTCGGGCCCTGCCTGGCTTTCTCCACCCATTGCCTCAGTTTACCTGAGCAGTTGCCTCTGGGAGTTTGGGTGATATTTTGTGTCAGAAGCAAAACCCTCCCACTGGGCAGCTACTTCCCCCGGGGCCGAGAGTCGGCAGCCTCTACCCTCCTAAGAGCCACCCAAGGGAGGCCGAGGGAGATGAGTAGCCTGAGGTGCTTGGGTGGGCCCCGAGCCGGACCCTGTGCCGGACCCCATGCTGGGCCCTGTGCCTGGCAGGGCAGGGGGGATGACATAGCCCCTCCTGCCCCAGAGGCCGGTCTCGGTACACCTGGGCACCGTGAGTTGGTGTCACCCACCCAGAGCTTGGGGCTCAGAGCCTGAACAGACTTGTCAGGGCCACATGCACAGGAACCTGAATTCGGCCTCTGGCCATCTCTCTGCCCTTTGCTCTGATTCTGAAATCAAGCCCTACAGCCCAGGCTCATTCCTGGAGCTGCCTTCCAGCCTCCTGAGCCCGGCGAGGAGGAGGGCAGGTCCCATTCCTGGCCACTCCATACCCGGGTCATCTAGGTGGGCCCCCGCAGCCTGGGCAGCCCACTTTCCCTAGAAACACCCGCCTAGGCTGGTGGGGTGGCCCTGGCCTGTCCTCAGACCAGGCGCCGGGGCTCTGCTGCTCCACTGCCCCCACCCAGGGGAGGCTCTGGACACAGCTTGTAGGGCCCCCTCCCCTCATGGCTGTGAACTGCTCCCATGCCCCGCCCCCTACTGGGTATTGATAGGCCGCCCTGCCCCTCCCCTCCTCCTGGGGGTCTGGGCCCAGCCCTCGCTGGTGGGGGTGGAGAGGGCAGGCGCCTGCTGCACCCACCCCTGCAAGCACACAGCTGCCCTCCCCAGGGAGTCCAGGGGACACCACATCTGCCTCATCGGTGCCAGGATGAACTATCGGGGGAGAGGTGCCTCCACCCACATCCACACTGCACGGTCCCATCAGTATGAGGGCCTCAGCACCATGGAGACCGCTGTCCTGCCTGGCCACCCTGGCCCCTGGCAGGGACTCAGGCACCCAGTGGTGGTGGAGGAACAGAGGAAGGGCTGAGGTATCCAGGTAGACTGAGCAGGATGTCCTCAGAGTGACCCCTGGGGCTCCCCAAACCTCCCTGGATTTCCCTGTGGAAGCTGCGGGGAGGACCAGCTGCCCCTGCCCTGGGCCCAAACCCTCCCCTGCTGGCCAGCTGAGGAGTGTGGACCGGACCCTCTTGCCCGGAGGTCTCCTGCCCTTATAGGAACAGACACCAGCGAGCTTGCTAGCGCCCCCTCCCCACGCCCCATATGCACTCTAGGAAAGCAGGAGGTGCCGTCTGCAAGCCAGGAAGAGAGCCCTCGCCGGGAATCGAATCAGCTGGTGCCTCCGTCTCAGACTCCTGGCCTCCAGGCCCGTGAGAACCAGCGTCTGTGGCTCATGTCGCTGGTCTGCGGTCTCCTGCTGTGGCAGCTGAGCCAACTGGTCCAGCGCTGACCTCCCATCCGTCCCTCGTCACTCATCCCTGCACCTCATGCCTACTGAGTGCCGCCCCGAGCCAGTTCTGGGGGGATGGGAGCCGGACACACACATGGAGTGGCCTCACGGGGAGCTGGGGGGTGGCCAGGAGCGGGGCCCGAGGGCCGAGGTCAGCGGGGGCAGACCCGAGGGAGTCTTGGGGCGGAAGAGATAGAGTGTGGGGTGGGGATCCCAGGGCAGTGAGAAAAAGAGGAGGGGAGGGCGGCTCACCTGAGTTTGGGAGATGTGGGGGCTGTCCAGGTGAGAGGTGAGACAGGGGACAAGGGGCTGGGAGCTGAGAGCCAGCCACGAAGTTTGCCCCAGAAGCTGCCTCACAGGGAGGAGTGCAGGGCCGGCCCGGGACCCCCACTATTGCAGCCTGGGGCCTGGGGGGCTGTGGGCCACACCACTGTCCCTGGCTGCCTGTGGCCAGGTTTGGGCCATCACAGTGGTCCTCTGGGTCCCCAGCGTGGATGTTAGAGCACTCAGAGTCATCCCTCCAGGTCACGCTCTCTGGGTCATGAGCACTAGCCACCAGGGCAGGGCTCAGCCGGCTCTGCCCCGCCGAGGTCCCGCTCACACGTGAGCCTCACAGGCGCATCCGCCGAGGACTGTGCCTTGCTGAGTGGTTTGAGGAGAGATTCTGATATTTCAAACACCAGCATCAGGAGTAAGGCAGAGAGGAGTGAGCCAGCCAGGGGTGGGCGCCACGCCGGGATGCAGGGTGACCTTCAAGGGGGCAAGGGACGACTGGCCAGAGGACTCTAGCGGCCCTGGGGCCTGTTGCTGAGGTAGTGTCTGTGACGGGCAGTGATCAGAAAGGTCTACCCCACGGAGACTCAAGCCTCTACTTGTTGGTCACGGTGTCCCTGGAACTGTGAACTGTGTCCCTATAGAAGCTCCTCTCCATCTGTACCAGTGAAGGGCTCTGGGCTGAGTCTGACTCGGTGTCTGAGACAGAGAGTCTGCCCTCAGTCACGCCCCACCCTGGAGCCAGTGCACAGGCCCAGATCCCCAGCATGAAGGAGGGTCCGGTCCCCCGGGGAGGCAGCCGCCACACTACCAAGACTGTGTCCTGCTCATCTTCCTCCCGGCCTCACCAAAGCAGCCCACAGCCATTCGCCAGGGTGACTGTGCTTTGGGGAAAAGGAAAAAATTAAACTTTGGGAGGGTCACCGGATACTGGCTCTGAACTGACACTAGTTCCTGGAGACTAAAAATACCTCTGGAGTCTAAGAGTTGAGATCAGGTGATTTATGGAGTCTTAGCTCAGGCCCATCTCTCAGGGGGTCGGATGGGTCCTCAGACCCATTCTGTGGTCATTTCCCCAGTTCCTGATGCATAATCGGAGTAGACAGCAGAGCCCCCATGTTGGTTCCCTGAGCTGTGGAGCAAGGGCTACCATGGTGGGAAAGGGCAAGTGCAAGCCGCTAGGGCTACCTCCGCCTAGGAAAATAGGACACCAAGAGCGACACTGCATCCCTGATCACAGAGGTTAGTGCCACCATCAGGGACTTAAGGATGCAGGTCTGCTGACTCCCACCACATCCCCATTTAACTCTCCTACGAGGCCTGTGCAGAAGAGGGATCCTGGGGAAACACGACAGTGGGTGACGGCAAACTTAATCAGGACTCCGGGTGCGCCTCTGTTCCACATGGGGCTGCAGATCGCCGGGGTGAATGAAAGCATCCCCTGGCACCTGCTGTGCAGCCATTCATCTGGTGAAAGCTTTTTTGAAAAAGTTTTTATTTTTTAGAGCAGTTTTTGGTTTACAGAGAAATTAAGCAGGTAGTACAGAGAGTTCCCGTATACTCCCCCGCCGCAGTGTTCCTTATTACTAATATCTTATATTAGTGGGGTACATTTTGACAATTGCTGAACGAATATTGATCTAGTCCACAGTTTACATTAGGGCTCACTCTTGGTGTTGTACGTTCTGTGGTTTTAACAAATATATAGTGTCCTTTACACACCACTGGGGAAAGTACAGAATAGACTCAGTGCCCTAAAAATCTCCTAGGCGCGTCCGGCATTCATCCCTCCCTCACCCCTGGAGACCACTGCACCTTTCGTTTTCGTTTTCGTTTTCTGTTTCTGTTTTATTCCACTGATCTTTTCTCCATCTCCACACTTTTTCCTTTTCCAGAATGTCAGGCGGTTGAAATCACACACTGCGCAGCCTTTTCAGACTGGCTTCTTTCACTTAGCAGTGAACATTTAAGGTTTCTTTCTTTGCATGGCTTGGCTTCTCACTGTGCAGATGTACCAGAGTTTACCTATTCACCTGTCGAAGAACATCCTGGTTGCTTCCAAGTTTTGACAATTATGAAAAAAAGTTGCTACCGACATTCACATGCGGGAGTTTGTAAGTTTTCAGCTTGTTTGGGTAAACACCTCGGGCACGATGCTGGATTATATGGAAAGATTACGTTTGACTTTGTAAGAAATTGCCAAACTGTCTTCCAAAGATGTGGTACCAGATTTTATTCCCACCAGCAATGAAAGGGAGTTCCTGTGGCTCCTCGTCCTCGCCAGCATTTGGTGGTGTTAGTTCTGGGTTTTATTCATCCTAACGGGTGTGCAGTGGTTTTGCCTTGTTGGTTTAATTTGCAGTTCCTGATGACGTGTGATGTTGGGCATCTTTTCTTATGCTCATTTGCCATCTGTGTATTTTCTTTGATGAGGGGACTGTGCTGATCTTTTGCCCATTTTTTAAGTGAGCTGTTTGGTTTTTTATCATTGAGTATTAAGGGTTCTTTGTAGATTTTGGATACAAGTCCCTTATCAGATGTGCGTTTTGCAAAGATTTTCTCCCAGTCTGAAACTTGTCTTTTCATTTTCTTGACGGTGTCTTTTGCAAAACAGAGGTTAATTTTAATGAAGTCCGACCTATCAGCCATGGGTCCGGTGAATGCTTCTGATTCTTTTATACCTCTTAGTAAAGACCACCAGAAGCCAGTTGCTGTCAGCTGGCAAGGTCAGCAATACACCTTCACTGTCCTCCCTGGGGGCATGTCAACCCTGAGTCATAATTTAGTCTACAGGGACCTTGATTGGTTTTCCCTTCACGGGGCATAATGCTGGTCCATTACATTGATGACATCGTGCTCATTGGTCCTGGGGAGCAGAAAGTAGCAATTACTCAAAGACGACAAGGTAATATGGTTTGTGCCGAAGGATAGGGAATGAATCCCACAAAAGTTCGGGGCCTGGCACCTTGATGAAATTGCTGGGGTCCAGCGGTCTGAGGTATGTCATAATCTACCTCCAGTCTTCCCTCCACCTAAGAAAAAGCACAGTACCTTGTGGGCCTCTGTGGATCTCAGAGGCAGCTCACACACGACACTCTGACCCATTGATCGAGTTACTTAAACAGATCTGGACTGCTATTCAAGCTGCCATACCACTTGGGCCTTATGTGTCCAGCAGATCCAGTGGTGTCTGAGGTGTCTGTAACAGATAAAGATGCTGTTTGGAGCTTGTCGCAGGCCCCTGTAGGTAAGTCGCAGCCCCGCACCCATAGGATTTTGGAGTAAAGCCCTGCCATCCTCTGTGGATAATTTTCCTTTTGAGAAACAGATTCCAGATTGCTTCCTTACCACGTGACCTCAGTTGTCCATCAGTAATGGCATGCCATCCAGCCCACCGAGCCATGAGGTTGGGCATATGCAGCTGTGTCTGTCGTTGAGCGGAAGCAGCGTGCACGAGGTTGGGCTTGAGCAGGCCTTGGGGGCACAGGCATGTTCTGCAACAAAGTGGCTCAGATGCCCACAGTCCCCACTCCTCCTGCTCACTACCCTCTCTCAACCAGCACCGACAGCTTCACAGGAGTTCCCCATGACCTGATAATCGAGAGAGAAAATCTGGGCTTGGCTCACAAATGGTTCTGCCCGGCATGTGGGCACCATCTGAAAGAGGACAGCATTCTGTGAAGGGATGTGCCCATCGGGCAGGACTCTGAGCAGTGCCCCAGTGGCTCCATTTCACCTGGAAGGAGAGGTTGGAGTTACAGGTTACACGAATTCATGGTCAGTGGCTCGTGGTTCAGCTGGACGGCCAGGGACTTGGAAGGAGCCCACAGACGGGTGGCAGCAGGAGGCTGGGGAGAGTTATGTGGCTGGACCCCTCCAACAGGGCCCAGAGCATGCAGAGTCTTGTGACATGTATGAGTGCTCAACACGGAGCTAAACGCTTCAGCCAAGGAGAAGCTCAGTGACCAGGTGGACAAGACGACCCCCTCTGTCGCCATCAGCCAAGCTCCGTCCCCACCCGCCCTGTCACTGCCCATGAAGGAAGTGTCCATGGCAGCAGGGACGGAGGCTATGCATGGGCTCAGCACATGGACTTCCACTCTCCAAGGCCAGTGTGCCTAGTGCTCCGTCTGCAACAGCAGAGGCTAACACCGACACCTGAGTATTGTCCTGGGGGACCCACCACTTTCCTGGTGGTAGTGGATACCGTCATGGGAGGGGATCTACCTTGGACTCACTCACCCCATGTGTGAACTGGCTTTCCCGCTACACAGTGATTCTGCCACACCTGCCACCATGGACTTGCAGAATGCCCTGCCCACCATCACAGCGTCTTCCTTTTGCCCGAGGAACTCACGTGCCTTGGGTTGAATGTCCCCCCAAGACTTAATCCCCACTGTGACCCTTAAGAGGGTGGGGAATCCTATTATGGTAATTGCAAGGTGTGGCCTTGCAGAGGTGATTGGATTCTGAGGACCTGCCTAGTGAGTGGATTGATAATGGTGGTCAGGGCCGTGGTTCTGAGGGCTTCAGAAGCGGAGCGAGTGGAGAGGTTCATTTCTCTCTGCTCTGCCATTTTCTGCCACGCGAGACCTCGGGATCACTCTCGCCACCACCAAGACCCTCATCAGATGTGTTCCCTGAACTGTAAACTTCTGAGCCACCGAAACTATAAGCAATACATTTTGCTTCCTTAAAAATTACCCCGTTCTGTGTATTCTGTTGTAAGCAGCAGAAGCAGACTGATACCTCATGTCATCGTCCATGAGATGGGCAGAGGGCCCGTGCTCGTGGAGCTCACAGGTGTTGCGCGTCCTGAGCCTCCCTGGCTGCAGCTAGCCCGATAGGGCAGTGGAATAACCTTTGCAGAGCTGAGGCCACGTGCCCCGGGGTGCAGCATGTGCTCCAAACCGACGCTCAGCCTGTGGCATCATTTCTCCCACGGCCGAGACTCGGGGTTCTGAGAGTCAAGAGGGGACATGGTGATGCTTTCTCTACTCCCTAATGGAATTCGGCTGGTGAACGTTTGGCTTCCTGTCCCCACGCCTCTCGGTTCTCTTGATCTAGAAGTCTGAGTTCCTGAGGGAGGGGCTTCCGCCAGAGGGCACAGCAATGATTCCATTAAACTGGAAGGAGAGGCTGCCACCAGGCCGCTTTGGGATCCTCGCACTGGGAATCGACAGGAAAAGAGGGGTTACTGCCCAAGCTGGGGCGCCTGAGCCTGTCAAGGGCAAACTGGCTGTTGTTGCACTGCGGGGACAGGGAGGGCTGTGTCAGGAGCGCGGGAGAGCCCCGGAGCGCTTAAGAGCGCCCTGTCCTATGATTAAAATCAGTGGCGAACCACCCCCGCCCGACCCGGGCAGGACGGCCAGCAGCCCGGACCTCAGGTCACCCCACCAGGCAGGGAGCCGCAACCGGCTCAGGTGCTTGTCACAGCAAAGAGAACGGGGCAGAAGGTGCTGTAGCTGCCAGCTATGACCACGCGACCAGCCCTGGGACAGTTCCGAGGGCTTGTTCCTCATTTTGGCATGAATGTGTCCTATGCGACTCTACTAACCCTTTTTCTTTTCTTCTGGTCCCCACCGCGGACTACACATGTGTTAACAATAGCTAAGGTGGTATCTCAGCCCTGACATTTCAGGATCCTAATGGGGGAATGTGACAGCGGGAGGGGATGGACACCCCCAGAGATGGGTGCGGGGCCTCCTCCCCTCTGGGAGACAGGGAGCGTGTTTTTGGTGGGAGGGGTCCGGTGGCTTCGTTAGGTGGAAGCACAATTTTACTGTGTCTTTTTCTTTTTTAAAGGTGACCGGTAAGGGGATCTTAACCCTTGACTTGGTGTTGTCAGCACCACGCTCACCCAGTGAGCTAACCGGCCGTCCCTATATGGGATCTGAACCCGTGGCCTCGGTGTTATCAGCACCGCACTCTCCCGAGTGCGCCACGGGCCGGCCCATTTACTGTGTCTTTACTTGGAAGTTAAATACAGTTGAAAAGGGCACACGGGCTGTTGTGTGACTCTGTGTGCAGGAAATGCTCAGAACAGGCAAGTCCATGGAGACAGAAGGGAGGTTAGTGGCTGCCAGGGGCTGGGGGAGGGGAAGAGGATGGGGCGGCTGCTAATGGCACCAGTTTTTGGCGGGTGCTACAAATGTTGTAAAATTCAATAGCGGCAATGGTTGCATGACTCTTAGGGGTGTACAGAAAACCACTGGACTGTATGCTTTGAAAGAGTGAATTTTATAGCATGTGAAGCATGTCTCAGTGAAGCTGCTTAAAAAAAGAAAAAGAGGCACGTGGACGCCCCAAAGGGATTCACAGGGTGTCCCTGTAGTTCAACTGGTGGCTGCCCGTGGGGGTTGGCATGGGCCAGGGGACCGTGCCAGCATGGGAGGTGGAACTGAAGGGCGACTGTCCTCTTCTGATGCTCACAGGTGTGCTCATGGCATCGGGACATGTGGGGTCAGGAGGGACAGGTGGGCACAGGCTGTGGCCTCCCCTCGCTCTGCTTCTGGGCCCTGGCTCCTGCTGCCCTGCTGCCCACAGACCCAGCCCCAGGCACCTGGACCAGAGGTAGGCAGACCCACATGGCCATGCACACAGGGGAGGAGGTCACATCTGGATTCTGTGTCTCCCCAGGGCTGTGTCCTATGAGGGAGCCTTGGCGTGGGCGCCTGGGAGAACCTCCCGCCCCATCGGGCCTCTGGCTGGCTCCGTCCAGTCTGCCCCAGTGAGGGTGCTCTAGGGAGGGTCCCAGTGAGCTCCACACCCTCAAACCCTGCAGACACCCCCTGTCCTCACCTAAGCCCTCCACAGCACAGTGACGCCACGGTGACGGTGCCGCGACCTCTGTCTCTCGCTGACCCCACCCCCACTCTCCTTGGGGTTCCTCCAGGCCTCCTTTTCTCTTGTCCCTTACTTAGATGGTTTTATCAGTGCCCGGGTTGAAATGTCACTAGATGCAGAGGGCTCTCCAGTCCCACTCCTTCCCCTTAGAATTTCAGTGGCCTGCCTCCCATTTCAATGTGACTAGTTCCCAGATATCCCAAACTCCACATGTCCCAAAGGAGCCCTCGACTTCCCCACGGTCCCTCCCCTTGGCCAGCCTCCCTCCCATGTCAGGCAGTGGCTCCAGCGAAACGCTGACGTCAGCCAAGACTTTCCCACGCTTGACCTGTCCAAAACGAGTGCTGGAGATGGTTGCTCCAGAACGCTTCTTTTTAAAAAAAAATTGTGGTAAAATATACATGACATAAAATTTACTGTCTTATCCACTTTTAAGTACACAGTTCTGTGTCACTAAGCACATTCACGCTATTTATTGTGTGGCCGTCACCACCGTCCATTCCAGAACTTTCTCATCTTCCCAGACTGAAGCTCTGTCCCCATCAAACACCAGCTCCCCAGCCCCTCTCCCAGCCCTGGCCTCACCACTCTCCCTCCTGTCTCTGAGGTTTTGACGACTCTAGGGACCTCTCAGGAGTGGAGTCACACAGTGTTTGTCTGTTCGTGCCTGGCTCACTTGTGACTGAGCGTAGCGTTGGAATATTTCCAGCATCTGCACCTCTCTCCAGAGCCACACAGGTTGCCCACACAGCCCCCTCGCTAGACTCACCGGTCCCACCCCCCGCCACCCAATCTGTCCACACCACAGGCAGCGTGACCACCTTAAAACTGGCCTTGGCCACCAGAAGGGTGACCTATCCCAGGCTTCCATCCAAAAAATCAATGCTGGGGAATCTCCAGAATCTAGAGGAGGAACAGAGCTGAGCAAAAACCAACTGTGGTAAACCTCGAGGAACACTACAGGCTGTGGCGAACTGGTGTAAGGGCGCATACATGTATGTGTGTTGTACTTCGTGCATGTGCATGTGTATGCACGTGTGCCATGCGTGTGCGTCTGTGCACATGCACGCGTGTGCATATGTGTGCCCACATGTGTATTGTTGTGTGCATATGCATGTGTGCATGCATGTGTGTGCATGTGCGTGCTGATGGTGGCTCGGCCTGGGGAGGGGCAGCTGGGGGCAGAGGGCAGAGCAGCAGGTGGAGGAAACCTGTCTTTTCAGAGTTGTGACAAACAGACACCGGGCTGGGCGGCTGGGGAAGGGCAGGGCAGTGAGAGACCCACACGGCCAGTGTGTGTGGGGGGCTGGGACTCGGTGGAAAGAGGTGCGACCCACAGCCAGCCCTACGTGTTCGCTCCTCTGCCCCTCCGCTCCAATCTCGGGGCTGGGGGTCGCCACACGGGCAGATGGCCCCCTCCCAAAGCAGATTTTCCCCAGGGGGTTAAAGGTGAATTTCACTGCAGGTGCCTGGCCAGTAGCAACAGTGACAGGAAGCAGCAGATTCCGTGGGTCCCCAGCTGGGAACCGTGCGAATTCGCACGCCTGGTCGTATTTTCCTGCGAGGTCTGCATTGTCAAGTGCTGGGTCGTGCTGCATTCCTTTCACTGGGGTTAGGCCTTGTTCTGGGGTGCAGCAGAGGCGGCTGACAGCAGTCGAATCCTTTTGAGGCTTGCTTCTAAGCTTCGTTTGGGTGAATCCACAGCTGCCTTTAGTCTCGGGCTAGTTTAGCATCAGCACTCAGGAGGGACTCTTCTGAGGACTCTTCCCCGCACCTGGTGTCCTGTACAGTTGGGTGGCAATGCAAACTATTTCCAGACCTGCACGCGCTCTGCTCTGGCGGCTCTTTCTGCAGCGTCGGTGGTTTCTGCTCATGCACGTGTCCAGACAAAGACTGGACGGCAGCCTCTGCCGGTTTCTGGAGTTTCCTCTCCCTTTTTCTCTCCCGCTCTCCCATCTCTGTCTCTGCCTCTCTCTCCCTCTCCGTGTCTCTCACGCCCTTCCCCTCTCCAGGGCTCTGCCCTGCAAGTTCCAGCTGCCTCAGCCTCCTGGGACTCTGATCTTGGTCTTCTCACCCCAGCAAGACCCTGTGGCTCAGTCTGCAGTCTCGTCAGCTGGAGAATGCGGGACTCACCTGGTCTTCACATCTTTCCCGGGTCACTCACTGCCTGTTGTCCAGGGTTTGAAAACTCTGGCTTCACATACTGTGTGGCTGTGTCCTGCCTTCTGGTTGTTTAAAATGGAAGGGCCCATGTGGTCCCTGTCACTCCATCGTGGCCCAGGGAGAAGACCAGGCGATACCCACTCTGAACTCAGGTTCCTCCAATGTAAAGGTGATACGTTGCCCTTTGCAAGTTATATTTTGTGGGGAAGAACTTTGAGACTGTGTAACTATTCTGTTATTCCTCAAACTCATACTCACTAGTTTTCGCATCAACTGATGAGTTTTTCCTAAATAATCACTACAATGATGACCAAATGATGATGATTTCCTTCTACATTTATTAGCTGGCATTTTACTAAGGAAAAAGAAAAAAGATTTTTCTTCTCTCCACCGATGAATCAATGAATCAATGAATTTGAGAATGGACTAATGAATTTCTATTTTGTTTGGTGGATTGTAATCTGTCACTGTCATTTATTTTGATGCTAAGACAGTCCCAGATGTGGCAGGCAGGAGCCCTTGCAAGCTAGCTCCTGTGTCATTTTGACATGTCTGCATGGCTTTTTCAGCAACTTACTTAGTTTATGGTACAAGAAGATGTTCCAGGTTCATCTTGGGCATTTTCTGTCCCAACCTTGGACTCAGCCATCACTCCAAGAAACTCTGCTCTTTTTAGTGGAAAACGGTATTTTCACAAGTAAGATGTGGGCACTTGGTGTGCTCAGCACTGCTTGGCATCAACTGTTGCAGGCCCTCAGCTGAGAGCAAGCACTACCTGTGGACACACACACATCTGCATCTGGTTCTCGCCGCCTCAGCCTCTGTGCATTAGAAATCGTGCATCTGCAGTGATGCCTGAGTCCAGCCCAGCACAGTCTATTCTAGACTCTCCTCTTTATATGTGGCACTCTGTTCTCTCACCATGAGATGCATGGATTCCTTCATCCTCAACACACATGCTCAGTGGCTCACTCTTTATGTGACCAATCTCCTGACCCCCAAGTCCCTCTTGACCCTGGCCATGCCCCCTGGCACTATCCCCCTGTCTCCCCAGACTTCTTCCTTATGGGTCTTTCTGGCCCTGACTGCCTCAGAAGAAGCAAAAATATGTCCTAAGTAAATCAAAGAAAAGGGAAGGTGAGCTCTGCCCCTCTTTGACCGCCTGGGACAAGCAGCCAGGACCCAGCCTCAGCTCTGCCCATGCACGCTGCAGACAGAGTCACTGCCCTTCAGCAGGGCACAGACTCACAGACACATCAGCACACCTGCTGGATGGGAGCAGAAATCTGACAGTCATGCAGCAAACAAAGCAGAGTTGCTGAAAGAGCAGGACCAGGAAGTGAAGGAACCCTGATAGCAACTCAGAAACATAAGGGACGACTTTAGCGCAGTATGAAACAGGGGTGGGAAGGCACAAGAAAGGGGAGGAGGGAAAACACTGGGTGTTGTTATGGAGCGATTGTTCCATTACAACAAGTGGAATGAATAGCGGCAGGGGTGCCCTAAGAAATGAACGAGGGAAATGAAATACCAAGTAGGGGACTGTTCTAGAAGGTTCAGGAAGAATAAAGAGATAGAAAACATAGAAGGGAAGGTAAGATGTGTGGGGAGAAAATATAAACGAACTGATTGGAAAAGAAGGATATCTGAAGACATGATAAAAACAGAATAACAGTGTCTGGGCAGTGGAAACTGTCAGCCACCATTCCCCATCGGAGAACCTCTTCTCACTAACGACCGTGTCCCTAACATGGGTCTTTCTAAGGCAAATCACTCTGATGTGACGAGCAGACATGACCGATGTCTATGAACGAGGCGTTTGCAGGATGTGCATTTCCACAGTGTCCAGGAGTCCGTTGTCTGTTTGAAATTGTGGGAGAGCCACCAAGGTACGGATTGATGCAGGTCTGCTGGGTGTGAGGCTCACACAACACTGGGAGACCCTCTACAGAGAAATACAAAAATACAAAGCATAATTAGGGACAAAAGTGGATGTTTATTTAGAATTGACACTGGAGGAAGGGCCTGGGGGGCCCGATGGCCAGCCTCGCCCCACCCCGTCCTCTTACCACGTTCTTGACTCCACTACAGGACAGAATTCAAAGGCAGAGTCACAGTAGACAGTGAGAACAGGTTTAATGTTACAGATAAGAAATGCAGGTTCCACAGAGAGAGTGCGACACAGCTCCAGAGATTGAGCAGGGCCCACTCCAAATTGAACACAAAAGTAACAAATTCATTCACAAAGTTCAGGCTGGCTCCAGAGTGAACAGCAGCCTGCCAAAGGCAAGTCGGATACAAAAAGGAAGAAATACACACCTCAGGCAGAGTGTGGCTGGCTCCAGGGTTGTGAGCAGCAGCCCGGTCCTCTGCCAGGATCCACTTGCACAGTTTTGCTATCTAATACATATTCATGCTATGGAATGAATATTCAACTGAGGGGGTCAGCTCCCAGTGATGAAACCTCGCCCTGCACATGCTCAGTTGGTCTTTTAGAGCATGCACATTGGTGAAATTCTACCACATGCATCCAGTATATTCAAATATATTCTGTGCTCTCTAGCGCCTCCAGTGGGAGGTCATTCAAGGGAAAAACTCCTTTTTACTGAGCGTGCTCTGCCACCGGGATTCCATAAGTCTGCCCCCTGTATCTCAATTTCCACATGCTGGTGCCAAAAATGGGTGCTGTAGGTCACAATAGCTCAGGACTCAGAGGTCGGGCTTGAGTCCTAGGGGAGTGGCTTGGCCTGAAACCCGATCCCTGGGGAGACTGAGCACCTCCTGTCTCAGAATGAGAAAATAAATCACCACAAATTACTGCAGAAATGAATAAATACCCTAGAATTAAAGAAACACAAGAAAGGGCTCTTTTCGAGCCAGCAAGGACAGGTAAGGAAAAACCTAGATGCATTAGAGTGAAATTTTAAAATATCAAAACTCTAAAATGGTCCATAGTAGATTAGCAGATCACCTAGAAGAGTACGAATGTGATTTACATCATTCTGCTCAAGGGCTCCCCTGGATATGAGAAGACCAAAGAGTAATATTCTGAAAGCATTGAAGATAAACAACTTTGGACACAGGACTTTTACAGGGTATAATTATTATCTAATTGCAGGGGTGGGATGAAAATACTCTTGGGTACTGTCAGCCTCAGCATATTCAGAGTGCTTACCAACGCTTTGCAGGAAATGCTCAAACAATAAGATAAATAAATCCCGGAAGATGCAGCAAGATACAGAAGTAGTAAGGAACTTCTCACACAGTACCTGCAAAAATGGGTAAATGCAATAAAAGAAGGCACTCCCAACAGCAACAAAACTGGAAGTTTCTAGAAATTAATGTAACAGGCATATGCCAGACCTCACTGTGAAAAACACTGTTCTCAACCAAGGCCCCCAGTAGGCTTATGCAGAGTAAACACAGACATTTCATGCAGGGGTGCCTGACACTACAAAGATGTCAAACCTCCCTAAATTCACCCAGACATCCAGAGACATCCCAGTCAGCATCTCAGCTGGGGAGCTGAGATGCTCGATGAGCTTACTCTGACCCTGATGCAGAAGTACAGAGGCCCCTGAGTAGCTCAGTCAGCTTTGAACAGAAAGAATAAAAAAGAGGGATTTGCCCAGCCTTCTGTTAAGACATATGACGAAGTGTAATATCAGAATCCCATACGGCCTAAGATTGGCGCAGAACAAAGTTAGACCAAAAACAGAGAGAAGAGAACTTGAGACAGACTTGTGTGCACACGTGTCCCACGCGTAAAAACACTGGCTTGTTCACAGGAGCCCTTCTGCGAAGTGAGAAGCACTTAAACAAAAAAACGATTTCCATTCATTTTAATGGGAAAGAATTATGATGTGCTCCATCCTGACTCCACCCCTCAAATTCTCACAGATAAAACAATGTATCAATTGAAGGACGAAAATAAGTTTGCATGAGTGATATGGATTTTAAAACCAGTTTGTCAATTTCTACCAAAAAAAAAAAAAAAAGAAACTGCTGGGATTTTGTTTGGAATTGCATTAAATCTACAGACCAATTTGGGGAAAATTAACGTCTATTTAAGTCTTTAATTTCCCCCGCCAAAGTTCTGCAGTTTTCAGTGCACAGGTTTTGCACATCTTTTGCCATATTTATACCTAAGTACTTAATATTTTTGGTATTATTGTAAATGGCACTTTTTAGTTCAATTTCCAATTGTTCTCTGTTCATATATAGAAATAGAATTGATTTTCTATATTGATCTTGTAACCTGTGACCCTGCTAAAATCATTTTAATAAGCATAGTGTTTTTGTAGATTTGGTCAGGTTTCCTTCATAGACGGTCACATTTTCTGTGAATAGGGGTAGTTTTACTCTCTCCGATGTGCACGCCCTTCATTTCTTTTTCTTGCTTTGTTACACTGGCTAAAACCTCCAGAACACTGTTACATAGAAGTTGTGAGCAGAGACTCCCATGTCTTGTCCCGGATTTTATAGGGAAGCATTCAGTCCTTGTCATTAAGTTTGATGCTTTTTTACAGGCTGAGAAAGTTTTCTTCTATCCTAGTCTGCTGGGATTTTGAAAATCGTGAATGGATGTGGGATTTTGCCAAATTCGTTTTCTGCATCCGTCAAGATCATGTTATGGTTTTTCTTTTTTAATTTAATATGGCCAATTAACCAACTTGATTTTGTGAATGTTAAACCAAACTTACATTTCTAGAATAAACCTCACTTCTGTATTGCTGGATTTGACTTGCTACCCTTTTTTCTTTTTTTAGAAGGCTTGCACCTATGTTTATGAGGAATGTCAGCCTATGGTTTTCTTTTCTTGTGCTGTATATCTCTGGCTTTGGTATCAGAGTAATGCTGGCCTTATAGAATGAGTTGGGAAGTATTCTGTCTTTTTCCATTTTTCTGGATGAGTTTGTGTAGGATTACTTTTACTTCTTAAATACTTTGTAAAATTCACTAGTGATGCCATATAGGCCTGGAGTTTTCTTTGTAGGAAGGTTTTTACCTACAAATTAAATTTACTGAATAGATGAATGGGGCTATTCTGGGTATCTATTTTTTTTTTAAGTAAGATTTGTTGTTTGTGTCTTTCAAGGAATTTATTTTATCTAAGTTGATAAATTTATTGGCATAAAGTTGTTCCTAATATTCTCTTATTATACTTTTTATATCTGTGGAATCTTAATGATGCAACCTCACTCATTCCTAACATTGGCAATTAGCATCTTTTTCTTTTTTTCCTGATCGGTTTGGCTTTCATCGATTTTATTGACCTCAGAGAACCCACTTTGGGTTTCACTGACTTCTCTATTGTTTTCTGTTTGCAGTTTCACTGATTCTGCTGTGATCCTTATTTTTGTACTTCTTCTACCTACATTAGGTTTAATTTGCTCTTATTTTTCTAGTTTCTTATGGAAGCTAAGGTCAGTGATTTAGATCTTTATTCTGTCCTAATATATTTGTTGAGCACTCTAAATTTCCCTCCAAGTATTGCATTCCACAAATTTTGAAATACTGTGTTTTTATTTTTATTTGGTTCAAAATAGTTTCTAATTTCTTTTTTGATTTATTTGTTGAACCATGAATTATTTATATCTATTTTATTTATTTCTAAGTATTTGGGGGTTTTACAGATATTCTGTGTTGTTAATGTAGTTTAATTCCATTATGGCCACAAAATATACTTTGTATAACTTGAATCCTTCTACATTTTTTAAGACTCATTTTACGGTCCATAATATGGTTATCTTGGTAAATATTTAGTGTGCACTTTAAAAGAATGTGTATTTTGCTGTTATTGGGTAAATTTTTTATCAGTGTCAATAAGGTCAAGTTGGTTGATAGTGTTTTTTACCTTTTCTATATCTTTTCTGATTTTCTGTCTACTTATTCTATCAGGTACCTTTATCTATTTCTCCTTGCAGGTTTACCAGCTTTTGACTTATGCATTAACACTTAAGATTGTTATGTCTCTTAATTTACTCCTTGTTATGAAGTAAACTTCTTTATCTCTGGTAATAGCTTTATTCTGAAATCTACTTTTTCTGATACTAAAATGACCACTTCAGCTTTCTATTGGTTAGTTTTGACACAGAATATCTTTTGTATTAACAAATACCCCCAAGTTTAGTGGCTTAAAACAGCAGATATTTGTTATCTTGAAGTTTCCTGTGGGCCGGGAAATCGAGCACAGTTCAGCTGGGAGCCTGTGGATCAGGGCTTCTCATGAGGCCGAATTTGTCCTTTTGCCTCAGGCTCCAATAGGGTTCAGCATGACATGGTACTATTACTAATCCTGTCTTTATTTAGAATTCTGATATTTTAGTCTTCATAAATTAATTTGTATTTTTAAAAATATTGCATTAAAATATTCTTTATGTTGATCACTGTTTTTTGTTGCTTCCTTAAATTTAGTGATTGAGGCCCCTGTTAGCCCAGCTCCAGCTCTGACTCCAGCTCTGGCCCTGGCCCCAGCCCCGGCTGCCCCAGCATTGCGTTGGAGTGTGGCAGCAGGTGTCTGCGCATTCACAACCCGTTGGGACATGCAAGCCCTGCCACCATTATGAGCATATCCAATGCGATGCCAGCGGACCTGCAACCTCCTCTGCCTGCCCAAGAACTACCAGATGGAATACTGCTCCCACCGCAGCCTCTCCTGGGCCCAGCTGTCTTACATCACTGAGGATGAGAAGGGGAAGATCGTGGGGTACATCCCGGCCAAAATGGAAGAGGACTCAGATGGTGTGGCCCGTGGACATATCACCTCAAGACTGTTAAGTGTTCCAACTGGCACCTCAACCTGGCCCAGAAGTTGATGGACCAGGCCTCTTGAGCCATGATAGAGAACTTCAGTGCCAAATACATCTCCCTGCATGTCAGGAAGAGGAACTGGGCAGCCCTGTACCTCTGTTCCAATACCCCCAACTTTCAGATCAGTGAAGGGGAGCCTAAATACCATGCACATGGGGAAGATGCATACGTGTAAAAAGGGACCTCGCCCAGACGGCCGAAGAGCTGAGGCGGCACCTGGAGCTGGAGGAAAAGGTGAGGCACGTGGTGCTGGGTGCCATCAAGAGCAAGGTGGCTCTCCACCTTGGGGAGGTGTGTCATGAGGAGAAGAGTCTGGCTGCTGAGCATAGTGGTGGGGACAGCAAGGACTTCAGTGAGGTCAGCAAGGCCATAGAGCACCAACATCAAGGGAGCTTGGAGGCCTCTGACTCAGCCTCCTAGAGACTGCCCCATCCCATCCTCACCCCATGAGCCTTCACAATAAACTTTACCCCACGACCTGGAAGAAACATTTAGTGACTGAGGCAAGTATCTCACCTGCCTCCCCATAGTCCCAGACTTGGTCATGAATACCAGGATACTTAGGACCTCTGTAGAAGCTGCCTACCACAGCATCATCTTACACTTAACATATTTGTGTCCTTAAATTTGAAGCATGTTTCTTGAAGACAGTGAAGAGTTAGGTCTTGCTTTTTTATCCAGCCTGACAATATCTTCTTTCTAACTGGCGTATTTAGACCATTTACATTTAATGTAATTACTGATGTGGTTAGGCTTGAGTCTATTGCCTTGCTATTTTTTTTTTTTGTCCCTTCTGTTCTTCACTCCTTTATCTCTCTTTTTCTGGGTTTAGTTTTGGAGGAAGGATTAATTTAATAATTTTTAAAATGATTCCATTCATTCCTTCATTGGTTCTTTAAAAATAACTCTTTGTTTTCTTATTCTAGTGGTTGCTATAGGGTGTGTAGCTTACATCTCCAACTTATCATAGTCTACCTTCAAGTGATATCATACAACTTTAAATATAATATAAGAACTTTCCAACAGTATACAGTTGATCCATGAGCAACGTGGGTTTGGACTGCACAGGTCCACTCATATGCAGATTTCTTTCAATAAAAAGACAACATAAACTTACAGCATCGATACATACAGTACTGTCAATGTATTTTCACTTCCTTATAATTTCCTTAACAACATTTTCTTGTCTCCAGCTTACTTTATTGTAAGATACAGTATATAATACATATAACATAGAAAATATGTGTTAATTAACTGTTTATATTGTCAGTAAGGCTTCTGATTAACAGTAAGCCAACTGCACTGGGGGTCGATGTTCCAAACCCCTTCATTGTTTAAATAGTCACTTACCTTTTAAAGATATTTAGATAATAACAATAATTTTAATATATTTATCCTAGTTACAATTTCTGTTGATTTTCATTCCTTTTTTTCTAGATCTATAATTCTATCTCATGTACTTTTCCTTCTGCCTGAAAAACTAATATTTTTGGGGCTGAGCCCGTGGCGCACTCAGGAGAGTGCAGCGCTGGGAGCGCAGCGACGCTCCCGCTGCGGGTTTGGATCCTATATAGGAATGGCCGGTGCACTCACTGGCTGAGTGCCGGTCACGAAAAAGACAAAAAAAAAAAAAAAAAAAAAAAAAAAAAAAAAAACTAATATTTTTGTAGTTTAGGTTTGCTGGTGATGAATTCTTTCAGCTTTTAAATGTCTGGGAAAAAAATCTTTATTTCATTTGTGCTTTTGGAAAATATTTTCACTGAGTGTAGAGTCCAGGGTTGACAGTATTTTTCTTTCAGTACTTTAAAGTTCTTGCTCCACTGACTTCTCCTTGCATCGTTTCCAATGAGAAATCTGTATCTCCTTTTTAATTTTATCTTTGTATTTTTCTTCTATTTTCTTTATTGTGGCAAAATATACATGACATAAAATTTACTGTCTTAACCATTTATATGCGTGTGGTTCAGTGGCATTCAGTGCATTCACACTGTTGTGTAACCATTGCCAGCATCCATCTCCAGAACTTTTTAATCTTCCCAAACTGAAATTCTGTCCCCATGAAACAATAATTCCCCCTTTCCCCTCCCCTAGCCCCTAATAATCACCATTCTATTGTCTATCTGTATGAATTTAACAACTCTCGGAACCTCATATAAATGGAATCATACAGTATTTGCCCTTTTGTGACTTGCTTATTTCACTTAGCGTAATGTCCTGAAGGTAGGTTCATACGTGTGGTAGTGTGTGCCAGAATTTCCTTCCTCTTTAAGTCTGACTACTATTCCACCATCTTGAGTGGCCTCTATCTTTTGGCTATTATGAATAATGCTGCTATAAACATGGGTCTATAAATAGTGTGTTATCCTTATTTTTATTCTTTTGCACATATGGTGTTTTTTTGTAGATATGTAAATGTATCTTTTTTTCTTCTGGTTGTTTTTAAGATTTTTTTCTTTACTAGTGGTTTCAAGCAATTTGATTAAAATTTATCTTGTTTTCTTCATGTTCCTTGTTCTTAGGGTTTTTTGAGCTTCATGGATCTGTGGGTTTATAATTTTCATCAAATCTGGAAAAATTTTATCCATTTTTTCTTTGAATATTTTTTCTGTCCTCCCCTTTCTCTCTTTTCATTAAGGGACTCTAGGTACATGTATCGTAAACCACCTTAAGTTGTCCATAGCTCACTAATGCTCTCTTCACTTTTAAGCAATTCTCTTTTCTTCCTATGCATAATTTTGTATATTATCTATTACTATTTCTTCAAGTTCATTAAAATTTTCTTTCACAACACTTAACTAGCCATTTATCCAACCAAGTGCATTTTGCATCTCTGACATCGTAGTTATCTCCAGAATTTTAATCTGGGTCTTTCATTTTTATATATATCTTCTGTGTCTCTACTTAGCTTTTAGCAAAAAAAAAAAAAATACAGTCATAATGCCTGTTTTAAGACAGGTGCGCCACGGCCTGCGTCGCAGCTGCAGCTGCAGAGTGGAAACATGGAGGCCTGAGCCCGAGTGTGTCACCCCAGGCTGCAGCGGTGACCGTGGCTTCTGACCCCCCGCCCACACCCGCCCGTCCCTGGAGCTGGAAGCGAATCAACCCACGGCCGAGACAGGGAGACGTCCAGCGGAAGAGGCAGAAGCTCCGCGGAGACCACATGCCCTGCGGGCCGCCACTGCCTGATCCAACAGGTAGGCTTCACCGCCGCCACCCGGCTTCATTCCCAGCCCAGCCCAGTGCACACAGAGCAGGGAGTCGTCCGGCAGGGGAGGCGGGAACTCCACAGGGTCCACGCTGCTGCCCGTGCAATCCAGCAGCAGGTAGGCTTCACCGCTGCCACCCAGCTCCATCCCAAGCCCGGCCTAGTGCGCACAGAGCAGGGCGACATCCTGCAGGGGAAGGGGAAGCTCTGCAGAGACCACATGCTCTGCGGTGCCTCGGTGCACCCCAGGAGCCTGGGCCCGAGCACAGGGAACAGGGAGTCACTGAGGTAGCCATACCAAATTGGCAACCACAGCAACATCTTAGTCGGTCAATAGTGTCAAACCTGTGGACTGTGAAACCCCCTGCCACGATGAA
Organism: Cynocephalus volans; assembly: GCF_027409185.1. Classification (NCBI taxonomy): domain Eukaryota; kingdom Metazoa; phylum Chordata; class Mammalia; order Dermoptera; family Cynocephalidae; genus Cynocephalus; species Cynocephalus volans. The sequence goes on from NC_084463.1 coordinate 166,752,206, forward strand.
TAAACATCAAAGAAAAGATACCAGAAATACAAAAAATCAAGAAAGTACACCACCCAAAGATAATAAATCTCAAGCTCTAGATCCTATAGAACAAGAAGCCCTTGAAATGACTGACAAGGAATTTCGAGTGATAATTATAAGGAAACTGAATGACATACAAGAAAACTCAACTAGACATCATGATGAAATGAGGAAAAGTATACAGGACCTGAAAGAGGAAATGCACAAGGAAATCAATGCCCTGAAAAAAAATGTAGCAGAACTTGCTGAACTTAAGAAGTTATTCAGGGAAATAAAAAACACAACAGAGAGTTTAACCAACAGGCTTGTGGAAGTTGAAGAGAGAACCTCTGAACTTGAAGATGGGCTGTTGGAAATAACACAAGCAGACAAAAAAAAAAAAAAAAAACGAAAAAACAATCAAAGGCATTGAAGAAAATCTGAGAGAGATATCAGACAACCTTAAGTGCTCAAATATCCCAGTCATGAGTATTCCAGAAGGGGAGGAAAAAGGAGATTGCATTGAAAACATATTCAACAAAATAGTGGCAGAAAACTTCCCAGGTATAGGAAAAATCACAGATCTTCAGATCAAGGAAGCTCAACGATCTCCAAATGTATTCAACCCAAAAAGGTCTTCTCCAAGACATGTCATTGTCAAATTGGCAAAACTCAAAGACAAAGAGAGAATCTTAAAAGCTGCAAGAGAGAAGCATCAAATCACCTATAAGGGAGCCCTAATCAGGCTAACATCAGACTTTTCATCACAGACCCTAAAAGCTAGAAAGGAATGGGATGATATATTCAAAATACTAAAAGACAGAGATTGCCAGCCAAGAATACTCTACCTGGCAAGGCTATCCTTCCTAAAGGAAGGGCAAATAGTATATTTCTCAAACAAACAAAAACTGCAGGAGTTCACCACCACACGACCACCCTTACAAGAAATTCTCAAGGGAGTCCTGGGTTTGGTTCCTGAAAAATAACTACCACTGCCATAAAAACCCAAGAAAAATCTAAACCCACTAGTATAATAAAAATGGCATTCATGAAGAGAAAACAAACAAACAAAAAGGTTATCTACAACCTAAGGAACCAACGAATACAGAAAACAAATAGTAAATCAGAAAGCAAGGAACAAAAGACACCTAAGACAACCAAACAACAATCAATAAAATGCTAGGAATAAATCAACACTTTTCAATAACAACTCTTAATGTAAAAGGATTAAATTCCCCAATCAAAAGACACAGGCTGGCTGACTGGATTAAAAAGGAGGACCCAACTATATGCTGCCTTCAAGAGACCCACCTCACCCATAAAGACTCACATAGACTAAGAGTGAAAGGATGGAAAAAGATTTACCATGCAAACAGAAAAGGAAAACGAGCTGGAGTAGCTATTCTTATATCTGATAAAATAGACTTTAAACTAAAAACCATAAAAAGAGACAATGAGGGACACTACATAATGATAAAAGGACTGATCCATCAAGAAGACATAACAATCATAAATATGTATGCACCCAATGTTGGAGCAGCCAGATTTATAAAACAAACTCTATTAGATCTAAAGAAGGAAATAGACATAATACCATAATAGCAGGGGACCTGAACACCCCACTGTCAATATTGGACATATCATCTAGGCAAAGAATCAGCAGAGAAACACAAGATCTAAACAATACTCTAGACCAATTGGACTTGGCAGATATCTACAGAACATTCCATCCAACAACCTCAGAATATTCATTCTTCTCATCAGCACATGGATCATTCTCCAGGATAGATCACATATTAGGTCACAAATCAAGTCTCAACAAATTCAAAAAAATTGGAATTATCCCTTGTATTTTCTCAGACCACAACGGATTAAAACTAGAAATCAAGGGCTGAGCCCATGGCGCACTCGGGAGAGTGCAGTGCTGAGAGCACTGTGATGCTCCCGCCGCGGGTTCGGATTCTATATAGGAATGGCCGGTGCACTCACTGGCTGAGTGCCGGTCACGAAAAAGACAAAAAAAAAAAAAAAAAAAAAAAAAAAAACCTAGAAATCAATAACAAACGAAATTCTGGAAACTATACAAACACATGGAAATTAAACAGCATTCTATTTAATGACATAAGGGTCCAAGAAGAAATCAAGCAGGAAATCAAAAAATTTGTTGAAACTAATGAAAATAATGATACATCATACCAAAATCTGTGGGATACTGCAAAAGCAGTATTAAGGGGAAAATTTATTGCATGAAATGCTCACCTCAGAAGAATGGAAAGATGGCAAGTGAACAACCGCACACTTCACCTTAAAGATCTAGAAAAAGAAGAACAATCCAAACCTAAAGTTAGCAGACAGAAAGAAATCATTAAGATCAGAGCAGAACTTAATGAAATTGAAACCCAAAAAACAATACAAAAGATCAATGAATCAAAAAGTTGGTTTTTTGAAAAGATAAATAAAATTCACAAACCATTATGATGGCTAACAAAAAAAAAAAAAAAGAAGAAGAGAGAAGATTCAAATAACAAAAATCAGAAATGAAAAAGGTGATATTACAACTGATTCATCTGAAATACAAGGAATCATTCGAGAGTACTATAAACAAGTATACGCCAACAAATTTGAAAATCTGGAGGAAATGGATAAATTTCTGGACACACACAAGCTCCCAAAACTGAGCCATGAAGAAGTAGAAAATCTGAACAGACCAATAACAATAAAGGAGATTGAAGCTGTTATCAGAAGGCTCCCAACAAAGAAAAGCCCAGGACCAGATGGATTCACAGCAGAATTTTACCAAACAAACAAAGAGGAATTGACACCGATTCTTTACAAACTATTCCAAAAGATTGAAACAGACGCAAATCTCCTGAACTCTTTCTATGAAGCAAACATCATCCTGATACCAAAATCAGGTAAAGATATAACGATATAACCAAAAAAGAAAACTACAGGCCAATATCCTTGATAAATATAGATGCAAAAATCCTCAATGAAATACTAGCAAACAGAATACAGCAACACATATGTAAAATTATTCACCACGATCAAGTGGGATTCATCTCAGGGGTGCAAGGTAGGTTCCACATATGCAAATCAATAAATGTGATACAAGATATTAATAAAATCAAACACAAGGACCATATGATCATCTCTATAGATGCTGAAAAAGAATTTGATAAAATTCAACACTCATTCATGATAAAGACCCTCTATAAGTTAGGTATAGAGGGAAAGTATCTCAACATAATTAAAGCCATATATGCCAAACCCACTGCCAATATCATCCTGAATGGGGAAAAGCTGGAAGCTTTTCCTTTAAGAACATGAATGAGACAAGGATGCCCACTCTCACGACTCCTATTCAACATAGTGTTGGAAGTACTAGCCAGAGCAATCAGAGAAGAGAAGGAAATAAAGGGCATCCAGATTGGAAAAGATGAAGCCAAACTGTCCCTGTTTGCAGATGACATGATCCTATATATCGAACAGCCTAAAGCCTCTACAAAAAAACTATTGGAGTTGATAAATGTTTTCAGCACAGTAGCGGGATACAAAATCAACACACAAAAATCAGTAGCATTTCTATTCTCCAATAGTGAACATGGAGAAAGAGAAATCAAGAAAGCCTGCCCATTTGCAATAGCCACCAAAAACATAAAATACTTTGGAATTGAGTTAACCAAGGATGTGAAAAATCTCTATAAAGAGAACTACAAACCACTGTTGAGAGAAATTAGAGAGGATACGAGAAGATGGAAAGATATCCCATGCTCTTGGATTGGAAGAATCAACATAGTGAAAATATCCATACTACCCAAAGTGATATACAAATTTAATGCAATCCCCATCAAAATTCCAATGACATTTTTCTCAGAAATGGAAAGAACTATCCAGATTTTATAGGGAATGACAAAAAACCACGCATAGCCAAAGCAATGCTGAGCAAAAAAAAAATAAAGCTGGACGCATAACACTACCTGACTTTAAACTATACTACACAGCTATAATAATCAAAATGGAATGGTACTGGCATAAAAACATAAACACTGATCAATGGAGTAGAATAGAGAATCAAGAAATCAACCCACACACCTATAGCCATCTGATCTTTGACAAACTCACCAAGCCCATACACTGGGGAGGAGACTGGCTCTTCAGCAAATGGTGCTGGGAGAACTGGATATCAATATGCAGGAGAATGAAACTAGACACACACCTTTCACCATACACTAAAGGCAAGTCAAATTGGATTAAAGAATTAAATATACACCCTGAAACAATAAAACTTCTTAAAGAAAACATAGGAGAAACCCTTCAGGAAGTCGAACTGGAAACAGACTTCATGAATACGACCCCAAAAGCACAGGCAACCAAAGGAAAAATAAACAAATGGGATTATATCAAACTAAAGAGCTTCTGCACAGCAAAAGAAACAATTAACAGAGTTAAAAGACAACCAACAGAGTGGGAGAAAATATTTGCAAAATATACATCTGACAAAGGATTATTATCCAGAATATACAAGGAACTCAGACAACTTTACAATAAAAACAAGCCACCCAATTTAAAAATGGGTAAAAGAGCTAAGTAGGCATTTCGCTAAGGAAGATATACAAATGGCCAACAGACATATGAAAAAAAGCTCAACATCACTCAGCATCCAGGAAATGCAAATCAAAACTACACTGAGATACCATCTCACCCCAGTTAGGATTGCTAAAATCCAAAAGACTCTGAACGATAAATGCTGGCGAGGTTGCGGAGAAGAAGGAACTCTCATACATTGTTGCTGGGACTGCAAAATGGTGCAGCCTGTATGGAAAATGGTATGGAGGTTGCTCAAAAAATTGCAGATAGATCTACCATACGACCCAGCTATCCCACTGTTGGGAATATAACCAGAGGAATGGAAATCATCAAGTTGAAGGTGTACCTGTTCTCCAATGTTCATTGCAGCACTCTTTGCAATAGCCTAGAGTTGGAACCAGCCCAAATGTCCATCATCGGATGAGTGGATACAGAAAATGTGGTACATCTACACAATGGAATACTACTCAGCTATAAAAATGAATGAAATACTGCCGTTTGCAACAACATGGATGGACCTTGAGATAATTATATTAAGTGAAACAAGTCAGGCACAGAAAGAGAAATACCGCATGTTCTCACTTATTGGTGGGAGCTATAAATAAATAAATAAATTAACACACACACACACACACACACACACACACACACACACACACACACAAAGGGGGGGTGAAGAAGACATAAGAACTACAATTTCTTGAAGATGATATGACGAGCAAAAAGAAAGGACATTGTTGGGTGGGAGGGGGGAGAGGGAGGAGGGAGGGAGGTTTCAGTAATGGGCCACAATCATCAACCACATTGTATACCGATAAAATAAAATAAAGAAAAAAATAATAATACCTGTTTTAATATAATTGTTTGCTAATGCCCTTGTAAATACCTTTGTCAGGGCTGGGTATTTATTAATCCATCTCATTATATGGCATATTTTCCTGCTTTTTTTTTTTTTTTTTTTGCATGTTTGACATTTTTGGTTGGACATTGTGACTTTTATCTTTTTAGGTGCCAGATATTTGTGTATTTTGATCTTTCAGCGTTTTCCTGGGACACTGCTAAATTCCTTGGACACACTTTTAATTTTTGGAGTCAGGCAGGACTGGAGCAGTGCTTGGTTTAGGGCCACTTACCCTCCACTACTGAGGTAAGAGACTACTCTGCCTTAATTTCTTCCCTTGTCACCATTGATGAACTCTTATTACTCTGTTTACATTTATTTTGGATTTTCTTTGCTTGATATTCTTGAGTTGAATGCTTTGTTCATTTCCATTCAATCTCTCTAGTTTTATAAGAAATTCATTTACGGTTATAAAATTGTTCTGGGGTAGTGTTTTTATAGGAATTACACTCATTGCTATATATTTTCAAAAGGCCTGTAATTGCTGTTCTGATGTCTTCTTTCACCTGAGAGTTATTTAGAAAAGGCTCTTTTTGTTTTGCATTTGCCATGTTAGCAACTGTGCTTTGTACATTTTCTTTCTGGTTTCATTATATTGCAGTTAGAAAACGTGGTCTAGAGAATTGTCCCATCTTGGGACTCCATCCCTAGCCCAGCCGAGTGCATGCCGACCAGAGAGGCACCCTGCCAGAGAAGCCCAAGTCCCACAGAGATCATGTGCCCCGCAGCACCAGCATGTGACCGAGCAGGTAGGCCTCACCACCACTGGACCCCATTCCCAGCCCGGCTGAGTGAGCACCGACCAGAGAGGTGCCCCGCTGGAGAGGCCCAAGATCTGTGGAGAACATGCACCCCATGGCACCAGCATGTGACCGAGCAGGTAGGCCTTGCTGCCACCGGACCCCATCCCCAGCCTGGCCGAATGTGTGCCGACCAGAGAGGAACCCCGCCAGAGAGGCCCGAGATCTGTGGAGACCACATGACCCAAGCTGCCAGTGTGTGACCAGGCAGGTAGGCCTCACCGCTGCTGGACCCGATCCCCAGCCCGGCCGAGTGTGTGCCAAACAGAGAGGTGCCCCACCGGAGAGGCCCAAGATCTGCCGAGACCATGTGCTCAGCAGCACCAGCACATGACCTAGCAAGAAGGCCTCAGCACTGCCAGACCCCATCCCTAGCCTGGCCAAGTGCACGCTGACCAGACACGTGCCTCCCTGGAGAGGCCCAAGACCCAAGGTGACCATGTGCCAGAGGCGCCAGCAGTCGACCGAGCAGACACTGAGGCAGCTGTGCCAAATTGGCAACCCCAGCAGCATCCTAGCCAGACAATAGTGTCGAACCAGTGGACCATAATCCCTTGCCACAAGGACTATACATCAAAGAAAAGATACCAGAAATACGAAAAATCAAGAAAGTACACTACCAAAGGGTAATAACTCTCAAGCTCTAGATCCTATAGAACAAGAAGCCCTTGAAATGTCTGACAAGGAATTTTGAGTGATAATTCTAAGGAAACGGAATGAGATACAAGAAAACTCATAGACAACATGATGAAATGAGGAAAAGTATACAGGACCTGAAAGAAGAAATGTACAAGGAAATCAATGCCCTGAAAAAAAATGTAGCAGAGCTTGTCAAGCTGAAGAATTCATTCAACCAAATAAAAAACACAACAGAGAGTATAACCAGAAGGCTTGCAGAAGTAGAAGAGAGGACTTCTGAACTTGAAGATGGGCGATTTGAGCATCACAGGCAGACAAAATAAAAGAAAAAAGAATTAAAAACATTGAAGAAAATCTAAGAGAGATATCAGACAGCTTAAGTGCTCAAATATCCGAGTCATGGGTATTCTAGAAGGGGAGGGAAAAGGAGATTGCATTGAAAACATATTCAACAAAATAGTGGCAGAAAACTTCCCAGGTATAGGAAAAGACACAGATCTTCAGATTCAGGAAGCTCAAAGAGCCTCAAAAGACCTTCTCCAAGACATGTTATAGTCAAATTGGCAAGACTCAAAGACAAAGAGAGAATCTTAAAAGCTGCAAGAGAGAAGCGTCAAATCACCTATAAGGGAGCCCCAATCAGGCTAACACCGGACTTTTCATACAAACCCTAAAAGCCAGAAAGGAATGGGATGATATATTCAAAATATTAAAAGACAGAGATTCCCAGCCAAGAATACTCTATCCCACAAGGCTATCCTTCCAAAATGAAGGGCAAATAGTATATTTCTCAGCCAAACAAAAACTATGGGAGTTCACTACCACAAACCAACCTCACAAGAAATTCTCAAGGGAGTACTGAGTTTGGTACCTGAAAAATAATTACCACTGCCATAAAAACTCAAGAAAAATCAAAACCCCTTAGTAAAATAAAAATGCCAACAATGAAGAGAAACAAAAAGTTTATCTACAACCCAAGAAACCAACAATTATAGAAGACAAACAGTAAATCAGAAAGAAAGGAACGAAAGACATTTAAGACATCCAAACAAAAATCAATAAAATGCTAGGAGTAAATCAACACTCTTCAATAACAACTCCTAATATAAAAGGATTAAATTCTCCAGTCCAAGGACACAGAGTGGCTGACTGGATTAAAAGGAGGACCCAACTATATGATGCTTTCAAGAGACCCACCTCACCTAATAAGACTCACATAGACTAAGAGTGAAAGGATGGAAAAAGATTTACCATGCAAACAGAAATAAAAAATGAGCTGGAGTAGCTATTCTTATATCTGTTAAAATAGACTTTAAACTAAAAACCATAAAAAGAGATAATGAGGGCCACTACACAGTGATAAAAGGATTCATCCATCAAGAAGACATAACAATCATAAATATATATGCACCCAATGCCAGAGCAGCCAGATTTATAAAGCAAACTCTATTAGACCTAAAGAAGGAAATAGACACTAATACCACATAACAGCAGGGGACCTGAACACACCACTATCAATATTGGAGGGATCATTTAGGCAAAGAATCAGCAGAGAAACACAAGATCTAAACAATACTCTAGACCACTTGGACTTGGCAGATATCTACAGAACATTACATCCAACAACCTCAGAATATTCATTGTTCTGGGGGGGAAGAAGACATAACAACTACAATTCCCTGAAGTTGATACGACCAGCAAACAGAAAGGACATTGTTGGGTGGGAGGGGGCAGAGGGAGGAGGGAGGGGGGTTTCGGTACTGGGCCACAATAATCAACCACATTGTATATCAACAAAATAAAATGAAGAAAAAAAATATTCATTCTTCTCATGAGCACATGGATCATTCTCCAGGACAGATCATATGTTAGGTCACAAATCGAGTCTCAACAAATTAAAAAAATTGGAATTATCCTGTGTATTTTTTTTAGACTACAGTGGATTAAAATTAGAAATCAATAACAAATGAAACTCTGGAAATTATACAAACTCCTGGAAATTAAACAGCATTCTACTTAATGACATATGGGTCCAAGAAGAAATCAAACAGGAAATCAAAAAATATCTTGAAACTAATGAAAACAATGAGACATCATACCAAAACCTGTGGGATACTGCAAAAGCAGTACTAAGGGGGAAATTTATCACATTAAATACTTACTTCAGAAGAATGGAAAGATGCAAAGTGAACAACCTAATATTTCACCTTAAAGAACTAGAAAAACAAGAACAATACAAACCCAAAGTTAGCAGATGGAAAGAAATCATTAAGATCAGAGCAGAACTTAATGAAATTGAAACCCCAAAAATGATACAAAAGATCAATGAATCAAAAGGTTGGTTTTTTGAAAAGATAAGTAAAATTAACAAACCATTAGTATGGCTAACTAAAAAAAGAAGAGAGAAGACCCAAATAACAAAAATTAGAAATGAAAAAGGTGATATTACAACTGATACCTCTGAAATACAAGGAATCATTCGAGACTACTATAAACAAGTATACGCCAACAAATTTGAAAATCTGGAGAAAACGGATAATTTTCTGGACACACACAAACTACCAAAACTGAGCCAAGATAATGTAGAAAATCTCAATAGACCAATAACAATAAAAGAGATTGGAGCTGTTATCAGAAGGTTCCCAACAAAGAAAAGCTCAGGACTAGATAGATTCCCAGCAGAATTCTAACAAACACTCAAAGAGGAATTGACACCAATTCTCTAAAAACTATTCCAAAAGATTGAAACAGAGGCAATTCACCCAAACTCATTCTCTGAAGCAAACATCACCCTGATACCAAAACCAGGTAAAGATAAAACGTAAAAAAAAACAAAACTACATGCCAATATCCTTGATGAATAAAGACATAAAAATCCTCAATAATATACTACCTAACAGAAAACAGCAACACATATGCAAAATTATACATCATGATCAAGTGGGATTCATCCCAGGGATGCAAGGTTGGTTCAACAAATGCAAGTCAATAAATGTGATACACCATATCAGTAAAATCAAAAACAAGGACCATATGATCATCTCTATAGATGCTGAAAAAGCATTTGATAAAATTCAACACTCATTCATGATAAAGACCCTCTACAAGTTAAGTATAGAGGGAAAGTATCTCAACATAATTAAAGCCATATATGATAAAGCAACTGCCAATATCATCCTGAATGGGGAAAAGCTGAAAGCTTTTCCTTTAAGAACAGGAATGAGACAAGGATGCCCACTCTCACCACTCCTATTCAACATAGTGTTGGAAGGAGTAGCCAGAGCAATCAGAGAAGAGAAAGAAATAAAAGGCATCCAGATTGAAAAAGGTAAAGTCAAACTGTCCCTGTTTGCGGAGGACATGATCCTATATATGGAATAGCCTAAAGCCTCTACAAAAAAACTCTTGGAGTTGATAAATGATTTCAGCAAAGTTGCAGGATACAAAATCAACACACAATAATCAGTAGCATTTCTATTCTCCAACAGTGAACACGCAAAAAGAGAAATGAAGAAAGCTTGCCCATTTACAATAGCCACCAAAAAAATAAAATACTTGGGAACAGAGTTAACCAAGGATGTGAAAAATCTCTATAATGAGAACTAGAAACCACTGTTGAGTGAAATTAAAAAAGACACAAGAAGATGGAAAGATATCCCATGCTCTTGGATTAGAAGAATCAACATTGTGAAAACGTCCATACTACCCAAAGTGATATACAAATTCAATGCAATCCCCATCAAAATTCCAATGACATTTTTCTCAGAAATGGAAAGAACGATCCAGACATTTACATGGAATAATAAAAGACCATGCATAGGCAAAGCAACACTGAGCAAAAAAATAAAGGTAGAGGGATAACACTACCTGAATTTAAACTATACTACACAGCTATAATAATCAAAATGGAATGGTACTGGCATAAAAACATAAACACTGATCAATGGAGTAGAATAGAGAATCAAGAAATCAACCCACACACCTATAGCCATCTGATCTTTGACAAACTCACCAAGCCCATACACTGGGGAGGAGACTGGCTCTTCAGCAAATGGTGCTGGGAGAACTGGATATCAATATGCAGGAGAATGAAACTAGACACACACCTTTCACCATACACTAAAGGCAAGTCAAATTGGATTAAAGAATTAAATATACACCCTGAAACAATAAAACTTCTTAAAGAAAACATAGGAGAAACCCTTCAGGAAGTCGAACTGGAAACAGACTTCATGAATACGACCCCAAAAGCACAGGCAACCAAAGGAAAAATAAACAAATGGGATTATATCAAACTAAAGAGCTTCTGCACAGCAAAAGAAACAATTAACAGAGTTAAAAGACAACCAACAGAGTGGGAGAAAATATTTGCAAAATATACATCTGACAAAGGATTATTATCCAGAATATACAAGGAACTCAGACAACTTTACAATAAAAAACAAGCCACCCAATTTAAAAATGGGCAAAAGAGCTAAGTAGGCATTTCGCTAAGGAAGATATACAAATGGCCAACAGACATATGAAAAAAAGCTCAACATCACTCAGCATCCAGGAAATGCAAATCAAAACTACACTGAGATACCATCTCACCCCAGTTAGGATTGCTAAAATCCAAAAGACTCTGAACGATAAATGCTGGCGAGGTTGCGGAGAAAAAGGAACTCTCATACATTGTTGGTGGGACTGCAAAATGGTGCAGCCTCTATGGAAAATGGTATGGAGGTTCCTTAAACAATTGCAAATAGATCTACCATACGACCCAGCCATCCCACTGTTGGGAATATACCCAGAGGAATGGAAATCATCAAGTTGAAGGTGTACCTGTTCTCCAATGTTCATTGCAGCACTCTTTGCAATAGCCTAGAGTTGGAACCAGCCCAAATGTCCATCATCGGATGAGTGGATACAGAAAATGTGGTACATCTACACAATGGAATACTACTCAGCTATAAAAATGAATGAAATACTGCCGTTTGCAACAACATGGATGGACCTTGAGATAATTATATTAAGTGAAACAAGTCAGGCACAGAAAGAGAAATACCGCATGTTCTCACTTATTGGTGGGAGCTATAAATAAATAAATAAATTAACACACACACACACACACACACACACACACACACAAAGGGGGGGGTGAAGAAGACATAAGAACTACAATTTCTTGAAGATGATATGACGAGCAAAAAGAAAGGACATTGTTGGGTGGGAGGGGGGAGAGGGAGGAGGGAGGGAGGTTTCAGTAATGGGCCACAATCATCAACCACATTGTATACCGATAAAATAAAATAAAGAAAAAAATAATAATACCTGTTTTAATATAATTGTTTGCTAATGCCCTTGTAAATACCTTTGTCAGGGCTGGGTATTTATTAATCCATCTCATTATATGGCATATTTTCCTGCTTTTTTTTTTTTTTTTTGCATGTTTGACATTTTTGGTTGGACATTGTGACTTTTATCTTTTTAGGTGCCAGATATTTGTGTATTTTGATCTTTCAGCGTTTTCCTGGGACACTGCTAAATTCCTTGGACACACTTTTAATTTTTGGAGTCAGGCAGGACTGGAGCAGTGCTTGGTTTAGGGCCAATTACCCTCCACTACTGAGGTAAGAGACTACTCTGCCTTAATTTCTTCCCTTGTCACCATTGATGAACTCTTATTACTCTGTTTACATTTATTTTGGATTTTCTTTGCTTGATATTCTTGAGTTGAATGCTTTGTTCATTTCCATTCAATCTCTCTAGTTTTATAAGAAATTCATTTACGGTTATAAAATTGTTCTGGGGTAGTGTTTTTTATAGGAATTACACTCATTGCTATATATTTTCAAAAGGCCTGTAATTGCTGTTCTGATGTCTTCTTTCACCTGAGAGTTATTTAGAAAAGGCTCTTTTTGTTTTGCATTTGCCATGTTAGCAACTGTGCTTTGTACATTTTCTTTCTGGTTTCATTATATTGCAGTTAGAAAACGTGGTCTAGAGAATTGTCCCATCTTGGGACTCCATCCCTAGCCCAGCCGAGTGCATGCCGACCAGAGAGGCACCCTGCCAGAGAAGCCCAAGTCCCACAGAGATCATGTGCCCCGCAGCACCAGCATGTGACCGAGCAGGTAGGCCTCACCACCACTGGACCCCATTCCCAGCCCGGCTGAGTGAGCACCGACCAGAGAGGTGCCCCGCTGGAGAGGCCCAAGATCTGTGGAGAACATGCACCCCATGGCACCAGCATGTGACCGAGCAGGTAGGCCTTGCTGCCACCGGACCCCATCCCCAGCCTGGCCGAATGTGTGCCGACCAGAGAGGAACCCCGCCAGAGAGGCCCGAGATCTGTGGAGACCACATGACCCAAGCTGCCAGTGTGTGACCAGGCAGGTAGGCCTCACCGCTGCTGGACCCGATCCCCAGCCCGGCCGAGTGTGTGCCAAACAGAGAGGTGCCCCACCGGAGAGGCCCAAGATCTGCCGAGACCATGTGCTCAGCAGCACCAGCACATGACCTAGCAAGAAGGCCTCAGCACTGCCAGACCCCATCCCTAGCCTGGCCAAGTGCACGCTGACCAGACACGTGCCTCCCTGGAGAGGCCCAAGACCCAAGGTGACCATGTGCCAGAGGCGCCAGCAGTCGACCGAGCAGACACTGAGGCAGCTGTGCCAAATTGGCAACCCCAGCAGCATCCTAGCCAGACAATAGTGTCGAACCAGTGGACCATAATCCCTTGCCACAAGGACTATACATCAAAGAAAAGATACCAGAAATACGAAAAATCAAGAAAGTACACTACCAAAGGGTAATAACTCTCAAGCTCTAGATCCTATAGAACAAGAAGCCCTTGAAATGTCTGACAAGGAATTTTGAGTGATAATTCTAAGGAAACGGAATGAGATACAAGAAAACTCATAGACAACATGATGAAATGAGGAAAAGTATACAGGACCTGAAAGAAGAAATGTACAAGGAAATCAATGCCCTGAAAAAAAATGTAGCAGAGCTTGTCAAGCTGAAGAATTCATTCAACCAAATAAAAAACACAACAGAGAGTATAACCAGAAGGCTTGCAGAAGTAGAAGAGAGGACTTCTGAACTTGAAGATGGGCGATTTGAGCATCACAGGCAGACAAAATAAAAGAAAAAAGAATTAAAAACATTGAAGAAAATCTAAGAGAGATATCAGACAGCTTAAGTGCTCAAATATCCGAGTCATGGGTATTCTAGAAGGGGAGGGAAAAGGAGATTGCATTGAAAACATATTCAACAAAATAGTGGCAGAAAACTTCCCAGGTATAGGAAAAGACACAGATCTTCAGATTCAGGAAGCTCAAAGAGCCTCAAAAGACCTTCTCCAAGACATGTTATAGTCAAATTGGCAAGACTCAAAGACAAAGAGAGAATCTTAAAAGCTGCAAGAGAGAAGCGTCAAATCACCTATAAGGGAGCCCCAATCAGGCTAACACCGGACTTTTCATACAAACCCTAAAAGCCAGAAAGGAATGGGATGATATATTCAAAATATTAAAAGACAGAGATTCCCAGCCAAGAATACTCTATCCCACAAGGCTATCCTTCCAAAATGAAGGGCAAATAGTATATTTCTCAGCCAAACAAAAACTATGGGAGTTCACTACCACAAACCAACCTCACAAGAAATTCTCAAGGGAGTACTGAGTTTGGTACCTGAAAAATAATTACCACTGCCATAAAAACTCAAGAAAAATCAAAACCCCTTAGTAAAATAAAAATGCCAACAATGAAGAGAAACAAAAAGTTTATCTACAACCCAAGAAACCAACAATTATAGAAGACAAACAGTAAATCAGAAAGAAAGGAATGAAAGACATTTAAGACATCCAAACAAAAATCAATAAAATGCTAGGAGTAAATCAACACTCTTCAATAACAACTCCTAATATAAAAGGATTAAATTCTCCAGTCCAAGGACACAGAGTGGCTGACTGGATTAAAAGGAGGACCCAACTATATGATGCTTTCAAGAGACCCACCTCACCTAATAAGACTCACATAGACTAAGAGTGAAAGGATGGAAAAAGATTTACCATGCAAACAGAAATAAAAAATGAGCTGGAGTAGCTATTCTTATATCTGTTAAAATAGACTTTAAACTAAAAACCATAAAAAGAGATAATGAGGGCCACTACACAGTGATAAAAGGATTCATCCATCAAGAAGACATAACAATCATAAATATATATGCACCCAATGCCAGAGCAGCCAGATTTATAAAGCAAACTCTATTAGACCTAAAGAAGGAAATAGACACTAATACCACATAACAGCAGGGGACCTGAACACACCACTATCAATATTGGAGGGATCATTTAGGCAAAGAATCAGCAGAGAAACACAAGATCTAAACAATACTCTAGACCACTTGGACTTGGCAGATATCTACAGAACATTACATCCAACAACCTCAGAATATTCATTGTTCTGGGGGGGAAGAAGACATAACAACTACAATTCCCTGAAGTTGATACGACCAGCAAACAGAAAGGACATTGTTGGGTGGGAGGGGGCAGAGGGAGGAGGGAGGGGGGTTTCGGTACTGGGCCACAATAATCAACCACATTGTATATCAACAAAATAAAATGAAGAAAAAAAATATTCATTCTTCTCATGAGCACATGGATCATTCTCCAGGACAGATCATATGTTAGGTCACAAATCGAGTCTCAACAAATTAAAAAAATTGGAATTATCCTGTGTATTTTTTTTAGACTACAGTGGATTAAAATTAGAAATCAATAACAAATGAAACTCTGGAAATTATACAAACTCCTGGAAATTAAACAGCATTCTACTTAATGACATATGGGTCCAAGAAGAAATCAAACAGGAAATCAAAAAATATCTTGAAACTAATGAAAACAATGAGACATCATACCAAAACCTGTGGGATACTGCAAAAGCAGTACTAAGGGGGAAATTTATCACATTAAATACTTACTTCAGAAGAATGGAAAGATGCAAAGTGAACAACCTAATATTTCACCTTAAAGAACTAGAAAAACAAGAACAATACAAACCCAAAGTTAGCAGATGGAAAGAAATCATTAAGATCAGAGCAGAACTTAATGAAATTGAAACCCCAAAAATGATACAAAAGATCAATGAATCAAAAGGTTGGTTTTTTGAAAAGATAAGTAAAATTAACAAACCATTAGTATGGCTAACTAAAAAAAGAAGAGAGAAGACCCAAATAACAAAAATTAGAAATGAAAAAGGTGATATTACAACTGATACCTCTGAAATACAAGGAATCATTCGAGACTACTATAAACAAGTATACGCCAACAAATTTGAAAATCTGGAGAAAACGGATAATTTTCTGGACACACACAAACTACCAAAACTGAGCCAAGATAATGTAGAAAATCTCAATAGACCAATAACAATAAAAGAGATTGGAGCTGTTATCAGAAGGTTCCCAACAAAGAAAAGCTCAGGACTAGATAGATTCCCAGCAGAATTCTAACAAACACTCAAAGAGGAATTGACACCAATTCTCTAAAAACTATTCCAAAAGATTGAAACAGAGGCAATTCACCCAAACTCATTCTCTGAAGCAAACATCACCCTGATACCAAAACCAGGTAAAGATAAAACTTAAAAAAAAAACAAAACTACATGCCAATATCCTTGATGAATAAAGACATAAAAATCCTCAATAATATACTACCTAACAGAAAACAGCAACACATATGCAAAATTATACATCATGATCAAGTGGGATTCATCCCAGGGATGCAAGGTTGGTTCAACAAATGCAAGTCAATAAATGTGATACACCATATCAGTAAAATCAAAAACAAGGACCATATATCATCTCTATAGATGCTGAAAAAGCATTTGATAAAATTCAACACTCATTCATGATAAAGACCCTCTACAAGTTAGGTATAGAGGGAAAGTATCTCAACATAATTAAAGCCATATATGATAAAGCAACTGCCAATATCATCCTGAATGGGGAAAAGCTGAAAGCTTTTCCTTTAAGAACAGGAATGAGACAAGGATGCCCACTCTCACCACTCCTATTCAACATAGTGTTGGAAGGAGTAGCCAGAGCAATCAGAGAAGAGAAAGAAATAAAAGGCATCCAGATTGAAAAAGATAAAGTCAAACTGTCCCTGTTTGCGGAGGACATGATCCTATATATGGAATAGCCTAAAGCCTCTACAAAAAAACTCTTGGAGTTGATAAATGATTTCAGCAAAGTTGCAGGATACAAAATCAACACACAATAATCAGTAGCATTTCTATTCTCCAACAGTGAACACGCAAAAAGAGAAATGAAGAAAGCTTGCCCATTTACAATAGCCACCAAAAAAATAAAATACTTGGGAACAGAGTTAACCAAGGATGTGAAAAATCTCTATAATGAGAACTAGAAACCACTGTTGAGTGAAATTAAAAAAGACACAAGAAGATGGAAAGATATCCCATGCTCTTGGATTAGAAGAATCAACATTGTGAAAACGTCCATACTACCCAAAGTGATATACAAATTCAATGCAATCCCCATCAAAATTCCAATGACATTTTTCTCAGAAATGGAAAGAACGATCCAGACATTTACATGGAATAATAAAAGACCATGCATAGGCAAAGCAACACTGAGCAAAAAAATAAAGGTAGAGGGATAACACTACCTGAATTTAAACTATACTACACAGCTATAATAATCAAAATGGAATGGTACTGGCATAAAAACATAAACACTGATCAATGGAGTAGAATAGAGAATCAAGAAATCAACCCACACACCTATAGCCATCTGATCTTTGACAAACTCACCAAGCCCATACACTGGGGAGGAGACTGGCTCTTCAGCAAATGGTGCTGGGAGAACTGGATATCAATATGCAGGAGAATGAAACTAGACACACACCTTTCACCATACACTAAAGGCAAGTCAAATTGGATTAAAGAATTAAATATACACCCTGAAACAATAAAACTTCTTAAAGAAAACATAGGAGAAACCCTTCAGGAAGTCGAACTGGAAACAGACTTCATGAATACGACCCCAAAAGCACAGGCAACCAAAGGAAAAATAAACAAATGGGATTATATCAAACTAAAGAGCTTCTGCACAGCAAAAGAAACAATTAACAGAGTTAAAAGACAACCAACAGAGTGGGAGAAAATATTTGCAAAATATACATCTGACAAAGGATTATTATCCAGAATATACAAGGAACTCAGACAACTTTACAATAAAAACAAGCCACCCAATTTAAAAATGGGCAAAAGAGCTAAGTAGGCATTTCGCTAAGGAAGATATACAAATGGCCAACAGACATATGAAAAAAAGCTCAACATCACTCAGCATCCAGGAAATGCAAATCAAAACTACACTGAGATACCATCTCACCCCAGTTAGGATTGCTAAAATCCAAAAGACTCTGAACGATAAATGCTGGCGAGGTTGCGGAGAAGAAGGAACTCTCATACATTGTTGCTGGGACTGCAAAATGGTGCAGCCTGTATGGAAAATGGTATGGAGGTTGCTCAAAAAATTGCAGATAGATCTACCATACGACCCAGCTATCCCACTGTTGGGAATATACCCAGAGGAATGGAAATCATCAAGTTGAAGGTGTACCTGTTCTCCAATGTTCATTGCAGCACTCTTTGCAATAGCCTAGAGTTGGAACCAGCCCAAATGTCCATCATCGGATGAGTGGATACAGAAAATGTGGTACATCTACACAATGGAATACTACTCAGCTATAAAAATGAATGAAATACTGCCGTTTGCAACAACATGGATGGACCTTGAGATAATTATATTAAGTGAAACAAGTCAGGCACAGAAAGAGAAATACCGCATGTTCTCACTTATTGGTGGGAGCTATAAATAAATAAATAAATTAACACACACACACACACACACACACACACACACACACACACACACACAAAGGGGGGGTGAAGAAGACATAAGAACTACAATTTCTTGAAGATGATATGACGAGCAAAAAGAAAGGACATTGTTGGGTGGGAGGGGGGAGAGGGAGGAGGGAGGGAGGTTTCAGTAATGGGCCACAATCATCAACCACATTGTATACCGATAAAATAAAATAAAGAAAAAAATAATAATACCTGTTTTAATATAATTGTTTGCTAATGCCCTTGTAAATACCTTTGTCAGGGCTGGGTATTTATTAATCCATCTCATTATATGGCATATTTTCCTGCTTTTTTTTTTTTTTTTGCATGTTTGACATTTTTGGTTGGACATTGTGACTTTTATCTTTTTAGGTGCCAGATATTTGTGTATTTTGATCTTTCAGCGTTTTCCTGGGACACTGCTAAATTCCTTGGACACACTTTTAATTTTTGGAGTCAGGCAGGACTGGAGCAGTGCTTGGTTTAGGGCCAATTACCCTCCACTACTGAGGTAAGAGACTACTCTGCCTTAATTTCTTCCCTTGTCACCATTGATGAACTCTTATTACTCTGTTTACATTTATTTTGGATTTTCTTTGCTTGATATTCTTGAGTTGAATGCTTTGTTCATTTCCATTCAATCTCTCTAGTTTTATAAGAAATTCATTTACGGTTATAAAATTGTTCTGGGGTAGTGTTTTTATAGGAATTACACTCATTGCTATATATTTTCAAAAGGCCTGTAATTGCTGTTCTGATGTCTTCTTTCACCTGAGAGTTATTTAGAAAAGGCTCTTTTTGTTTTGCATTTGCCATGTTAGCAACTGTGCTTTGTACATTTTCTTTCTGGTTTCATTATATTGCAGTTAGAAAACGTGGTCTAGAGAATTGTCCCATCTTGGGACTCCATCCCTAGCCCAGCCGAGTGCATGCCGACCAGAGAGGCACCCTGCCAGAGAAGCCCAAGTCCCACAGAGATCATGTGCCCCGCAGCACCAGCATGTGACCGAGCAGGTAGGCCTCACCACCACTGGACCCCATTCCCAGCCCGGCTGAGTGAGCACCGACCAGAGAGGTGCCCCGCTGGAGAGGCCCAAGATCTGTGGAGAACATGCACCCCATGGCACCAGCATGTGACCGAGCAGGTAGGCCTTGCTGCCACCGGACCCCATCCCCAGCCTGGCCGAATGTGTGCCGACCAGAGAGGAACCCCGCCAGAGAGGCCCGAGATCTGTGGAGACCACATGACCCAAGCTGCCAGTGTGTGACCAGGCAGGTAGGCCTCACCGCTGCTGGACCCGATCCCCAGCCCGGCCGAGTGTGTGCCAAACAGAGAGGTGCCCCACCGGAGAGGCCCAAGATCTGCCGAGACCATGTGCTCAGCAGCACCAGCACATGACCTAGCAAGAAGGCCTCAGCACTGCCAGACCCCATCCCTAGCCTGGCCAAGTGCACGCTGACCAGACACGTGCCTCCCTGGAGAGGCCCAAGACCCAAGGTGACCATGTGCCAGAGGCGCCAGCAGTCGACCGAGCAGACACTGAGGCAGCTGTGCCAAATTGGCAACCCCAGCAGCATCCTAGCCAGACAATAGTGTCGAACCAGTGGACCATAATCCCTTGCCACAAGGACTATACATCAAAGAAAAGATACCAGAAATACGAAAAATCAAGAAAGTACACTACCAAAGGGTAATAACTCTCAAGCTCTAGATCCTATAGAACAAGAAGCCCTTGAAATGTCTGACAAGGAATTTTGAGTGATAATTCTAAGGAAACGGAATGAGATACAAGAAAACTCATAGACAACATGATGAAATGAGGAAAAGTATACAGGACCTGAAAGAAGAAATGTACAAGGAAATCAATGCCCTGAAAAAAAATGTAGCAGAGCTTGTCAAGCTGAAGAATTCATTCAACCAAATAAAAAACACAACAGAGAGTATAACCAGAAGGCTTGCAGAAGTAGAAGAGAGGACTTCTGAACTTGAAGATGGGCGATTTGAGCATCACAGGCAGACAAAATAAAAGAAAAAAGAATTAAAAACATTGAAGAAAATCTAAGAGAGATATCAGACAGCTTAAGTGCTCAAATATCCGAGTCATGGGTATTCTAGAAGGGGAGGGAAAAGGAGATTGCATTGAAAACATATTCAACAAAATAGTGGCAGAAAACTTCCCAGGTATAGGAAAAGACACAGATCTTCAGATTCAGGAAGCTCAAAGAGCCTCAAAAGACCTTCTCCAAGACATGTTATAGTCAAATTGGCAAGACTCAAAGACAAAGAGAGAATCTTAAAAGCTGCAAGAGAGAAGCGTCAAATCACCTATAAGGGAGCCCCAATCAGGCTAACACCGGACTTTTCATACAAACCCTAAAAGCCAGAAAGGAATGGGATGATATATTCAAAATATTAAAAGACAGAGATTCCCAGCCAAGAATACTCTATCCCACAAGGCTATCCTTCCAAAATGAAGGGCAAATAGTATATTTCTCAGCCAAACAAAAACTATGGGAGTTCACTACCACAAACCAACCTCACAAGAAATTCTCAAGGGAGTACTGAGTTTGGTACCTGAAAAATAATTACCACTGCCATAAAAACTCAAGAAAAATCAAAACCCCTTAGTAAAATAAAAATGCCAACAATGAAGAGAAACAAAAAGTTTATCTACAACCCAAGAAACCAACAATTATAGAAGACAAACAGTAAATCAGAAAGAAAGGAATGAAAGACATTTAAGACATCCAAACAAAAATCAATAAAATGCTAGGAGTAAATCAACACTCTTCAATAACAACTCCTAATATAAAAGGATTAAATTCTCCAGTCCAAGGACACAGAGTGGCTGACTGGATTAAAAGGAGGACCCAACTATATGATGCTTTCAAGAGACCCACCTCACCTAATAAGACTCACATAGACTAAGAGTGAAAGGATGGAAAAAGATTTACCATGCAAACAGAAATAAAAAATGAGCTGGAGTAGCTATTCTTATATCTGTTAAAATAGACTTTAAACTAAAAACCATAAAAAGAGATAATGAGGGCCACTACACAGTGATAAAAGGATTCATCCATCAAGAAGACATAACAATCATAAATATATATGCACCCAATGCCAGAGCAGCCAGATTTATAAAGCAAACTCTATTAGACCTAAAGAAGGAAATAGACACTAATACCACATAACAGCAGGGGACCTGAACACACCACTATCAATATTGGAGGGATCATTTAGGCAAAGAATCAGCAGAGAAACACAAGATCTAAACAATACTCTAGACCACTTGGACTTGGCAGATATCTACAGAACATTACATCCAACAACCTCAGAATATTCATTGTTCTGGGGGGGAAGAAGACATAACAACTACAATTCCCTGAAGTTGATACGACCAGCAAACAGAAAGGACATTGTTGGGTGGGAGGGGGCAGAGGGAGGAGGGAGGGGGGTTTCGGTACTGGGCCACAATAATCAACCACATTGTATATCAACAAAATAAAATGAAGAAAAAAAATATTCATTCTTCTCATGAGCACATGGATCATTCTCCAGGACAGATCATATGTTAGGTCACAAATCGAGTCTCAACAAATTAAAAAAATTGGAATTATCCTGTGTATTTTTTTTAGACTACAGTGGATTAAAATTAGAAATCAATAACAAATGAAACTCTGGAAATTATACAAACTCCTGGAAATTAAACAGCATTCTACTTAATGACATATGGGTCCAAGAAGAAATCAAACAGGAAATCAAAAAATATCTTGAAACTAATGAAAACAATGAGACATCATACCAAAACCTGTGGGATACTGCAAAAGCAGTACTAAGGGGGAAATTTATCACATTAAATACTTACTTCAGAAGAATGGAAAGATGCAAAGTGAACAACCTAATATTTCACCTTAAAGAACTAGAAAAACAAGAACAATACAAACCCAAAGTTAGCAGATGGAAAGAAATCATTAAGATCAGAGCAGAACTTAATGAAATTGAAACCCCAAAAATGATACAAAAGATCAATGAATCAAAAGGTTGGTTTTTTGAAAAGATAAGTAAAATTAACAAACCATTAGTATGGCTAACTAAAAAAAGAAGAGAGAAGACCCAAATAACAAAAATTAGAAATGAAAAAGGTGATATTACAACTGATACCTCTGAAATACAAGGAATCATTCGAGACTACTATAAACAAGTATACGCCAACAAATTTGAAAATCTGGAGAAAACGGATAATTTTCTGGACACACACAAACTACCAAAACTGAGCCAAGATAATGTAGAAAATCTCAATAGACCAATAACAATAAAAGAGATTGGAGCTGTTATCAGAAGGTTCCCAACAAAGAAAAGCTCAGGACTAGATAGATTCCCAGCAGAATTCTAACAAACACTCAAAGAGGAATTGACACCAATTCTCTAAAAACTATTCCAAAAGATTGAAACAGAGGCAATTCACCCAAACTCATTCTCTGAAGCAAACATCACCCTGATACCAAAACCAGGTAAAGATAAAACGTAAAAAAAAACAAAACTACATGCCAATATCCTTGATGAATAAAGACATAAAAATCCTCAATAATATACTACCTAACAGAAAACAGCAACACATATGCAAAATTATACATCATGATCAAGTGGGATTCATCCCAGGGATGCAAGGTTGGTTCAACAAATGCAAGTCAATAAATGTGATACACCATATCAGTAAAATCAAAAACAAGGACCATATGATCATCTCTATAGATGCTGAAAAAGCATTTGATAAAATTCAACACTCATTCATGATAAAGACCCTCTACAAGTTAAGTATAGAGGGAAAGTATCTCAACATAATTAAAGCCATATATGATAAAGCAACTGCCAATATCATCCTGAATGGGGAAAAGCTGAAAGCTTTTCCTTTAAGAACAGGAATGAGACAAGGATGCCCACTCTCACCACTCCTATTCAACATAGTGTTGGAAGGAGTAGCCAGAGCAATCAGAGAAGAGAAAGAAATAAAAGGCATCCAGATTGAAAAAGGTAAAGTCAAACTGTCCCTGTTTGCGGAGGACATGATCCTATATATGGAATAGCCTAAAGCCTCTACAAAAAAACTCTTGGAGTTGATAAATGATTTCAGCAAAGTTGCAGGATACAAAATCAACACACAATAATCAGTAGCATTTCTATTCTCCAACAGTGAACACGCAAAAAGAGAAATGAAGAAAGCTTGCCCATTTACAATAGCCACCAAAAAAATAAAATACTTGGGAACAGAGTTAACCAAGGATGTGAAAAATCTCTATAATGAGAACTAGAAACCACTGTTGAGTGAAATTAAAAAAGACACAAGAAGATGGAAAGATATCCCATGCTCTTGGATTAGAAGAATCAACATTGTGAAAACGTCCATACTACCCAAAGTGATATACAAATTCAATGCAATCCCCATCAAAATTCCAATGACATTTTTCTCAGAAATGGAAAGAACGATCCAGACATTTACATGGAATAATAAAAGACCATGCATAGGCAAAGCAACACTGAGCAAAAAAATAAAGGTAGAGGGATAACACTACCTGAATTTAAACTATACTACACAGCTATAATAATCAAAATGGAATGGTACTGGCATAAAAACATAAACACTGATCAATGGAGTAGAATAGAGAATCAAGAAATCAACCCACACACCTATAGCCATCTGATCTTTGACAAACTCACCAAGCCCATACACTGGGGAGGAGACTGGCTCTTCAGCAAATGGTGCTGGGAGAACTGGATATCAATATGCAGGAGAATGAAACTAGACACACACCTTTCACCATACACTAAAGGCAAGTCAAATTGGATTAAAGAATTAAATATACACCCTGAAACAATAAAACTTCTTAAAGAAAACATAGGAGAAACCCTTCAGGAAGTCGAACTGGAAACAGACTTCATGAATACGACCCCAAAAGCACAGGCAACCAAAGGAAAAATAAACAAATGGGATTATATCAAACTAAAGAGCTTCTGCACAGCAAAAGAAACAATTAACAGAGTTAAAAGACAACCAACAGAGTGGGAGAAAATATTTGCAAAATATACATCTGACAAAGGATTATTATCCAGAATATACAAGGAACTCAGACAACTTTACAATAAAAAACAAGCCACCCAATTTAAAAATGGGCAAAAGAGCTAAGTAGGCATTTCGCTAAGGAAGATATACAAATGGCCAACAGACATATGAAAAAAAGCTCAACATCACTCAGCATCCAGGAAATGCAAATCAAAACTACACTGAGATACCATCTCACCCCAGTTAGGATTGCTAAAATCCAAAAGACTCTGAACGATAAATGCTGGCGAGGTTGCGGAGAAGAAGGAACTCTCATACATTGTTGCTGGGACTGCAAAATGGTGCAGCCTGTATGGAAAATGGTATGGAGGTTGCTCAAAAAATTGCAGATAGATCTACCATACGACCCAGCTATCCCACTGCTGGAAATATAACCAGAGGAATGGAAATCATCAAGTTGAAGGTGTACCTGTTCTCCAATGTTCATTGCAGCACTCTTTGCAATAGCCTAGAGTTGGAACCAGCCCAAATGTCCATCATCGGATGAGTGGATACAGAAAATGTGGTACATCTACACAATGGAATACTACTCAGCTATAAAAATGAATGAAATACTGCCGTTTGCAACAACATGGATGGACCTTGAGATAATTATATTAAGTGAAACAAGTCAGGCACAGAAAGAGAAATACCGCATGTTCTCACTTATTGGTGGGAGCTATAAATAAATAAATAAATTAACACACACACACACACACACACACACACACACAAAGGGGGGGGTGAAGAAGACATAAGAACTACAATTTCTTGAAGATGATATGACGAGCAAAAAGAAAGGACATTGTTGGGTGGGAGGGGGGAGAGGGAGGAGGGAGGGAGGTTTCAGTAATGGGCCACAATCATCAACCACATTGTATACCGATAAAATAAAATAAAGAAAAAAATAATAATACCTGTTTTAATATAATTGTTTGCTAATGCCCTTGTAAATACCTTTGTCAGGGCTGGGTATTTATTAATCCATCTCATTATATGGCATATTTTCCTGCTTTTTTTTTTTTTTTTTGCATGTTTGACATTTTTGGTTGGACATTGTGACTTTTATCTTTTTAGGTGCCAGATATTTGTGTATTTTGATCTTTCAGCGTTTTCCTGGGACACTGCTAAATTCCTTGGACACACTTTTAATTTTTGGAGTCAGGCAGGACTGGAGCAGTGCTTGGTTTAGGGCCAATTACCCTCCACTACTGAGGTAAGAGACTACTCTGCCTTAATTTCTTCCCTTGTCACCATTGATGAACTCTTATTACTCTGTTTACATTTATTTTGGATTTTCTTTGCTTGATATTCTTGAGTTGAATGCTTTGTTCATTTCCATTCAATCTCTCTAGTTTTATAAGAAATTCATTTACGGTTATAAAATTGTTCTGGGGTAGTGTTTTTTATAGGAATTACACTCATTGCTATATATTTTCAAAAGGCCTGTAATTGCTGTTCTGATGTCTTCTTTCACCTGAGAGTTATTTAGAAAAGGCTCTTTTTGTTTTGCATTTGCCATGTTAGCAACTGTGCTTTGTACATTTTCTTTCTGGTTTCATTATATTGCAGTTAGAAAACGTGGTCTAGAGAATTGTCCCATCTTGGGACTCCATCCCTAGCCCAGCCGAGTGCATGCCGACCAGAGAGGCACCCTGCCAGAGAAGCCCAAGTCCCACAGAGATCATGTGCCCCGCAGCACCAGCATGTGACCGAGCAGGTAGGCCTCACCACCACTGGACCCCATTCCCAGCCCGGCTGAGTGAGCACCGACCAGAGAGGTGCCCCGCTGGAGAGGCCCAAGATCTGTGGAGAACATGCACCCCATGGCACCAGCATGTGACCGAGCAGGTAGGCCTTGCTGCCACCGGACCCCATCCCCAGCCTGGCCGAATGTGTGCCGACCAGAGAGGAACCCCGCCAGAGAGGCCCGAGATCTGTGGAGACCACATGACCCAAGCTGCCAGTGTGTGACCAGGCAGGTAGGCCTCACCGCTGCTGGACCCGATCCCCAGCCCGGCCGAGTGTGTGCCAAACAGAGAGGTGCCCCACCGGAGAGGCCCAAGATCTGCCGAGACCATGTGCTCAGCAGCACCAGCACATGACCTAGCAAGAAGGCCTCAGCACTGCCAGACCCCATCCCTAGCCTGGCCAAGTGCACGCTGACCAGACACGTGCCTCCCTGGAGAGGCCCAAGACCCAAGGTGACCATGTGCCAGAGGCGCCAGCAGTCGACCGAGCAGACACTGAGGCAGCTGTGCCAAATTGGCAACCCCAGCAGCATCCTAGCCAGACAATAGTGTCGAACCAGTGGACCATAATCCCTTGCCACAAGGACTATACATCAAAGAAAAGATACCAGAAATACGAAAAATCAAGAAAGTACACTACCAAAGGGTAATAACTCTCAAGCTCTAGATCCTATAGAACAAGAAGCCCTTGAAATGTCTGACAAGGAATTTTGAGTGATAATTCTAAGGAAACGGAATGAGATACAAGAAAACTCATAGACAACATGATGAAATGAGGAAAAGTATACAGGACCTGAAAGAAGAAATGTACAAGGAAATCAATGCCCTGAAAAAAAATGTAGCAGAGCTTGTCAAGCTGAAGAATTCATTCAACCAAATAAAAAACACAACAGAGAGTATAACCAGAAGGCTTGCAGAAGTAGAAGAGAGGACTTCTGAACTTGAAGATGGGCGATTTGAGCATCACAGGCAGACAAAATAAAAGAAAAAAGAATTAAAAACATTGAAGAAAATCTAAGAGAGATATCAGACAGCTTAAGTGCTCAAATATCCGAGTCATGGGTATTCTAGAAGGGGAGGGAAAAGGAGATTGCATTGAAAACATATTCAACAAAATAGTGGCAGAAAACTTCCCAGGTATAGGAAAAGACACAGATCTTCAGATTCAGGAAGCTCAAAGAGCCTCAAAAGACCTTCTCCAAGACATGTTATAGTCAAATTGGCAAGACTCAAAGACAAAGAGAGAATCTTAAAAGCTGCAAGAGAGAAGCGTCAAATCACCTATAAGGGAGCCCCAATCAGGCTAACACCGGACTTTTCATACAAACCCTAAAAGCCAGAAAGGAATGGGATGATATATTCAAAATATTAAAAGACAGAGATTCCCAGCCAAGAATACTCTATCCCACAAGGCTATCCTTCCAAAATGAAGGGCAAATAGTATATTTCTCAGCCAAACAAAAACTATGGGAGTTCACTACCACAAACCAACCTCACAAGAAATTCTCAAGGGAGTACTGAGTTTGGTACCTGAAAAATAATTACCACTGCCATAAAAACTCAAGAAAAATCAAAACCCCTTAGTAAAATAAAAATGCCAACAATGAAGAGAAACAAAAAGTTTATCTACAACCCAAGAAACCAACAATTATAGAAGACAAACAGTAAATCAGAAAGAAAGGAACGAAAGACATTTAAGACATCCAAACAAAAATCAATAAAATGCTAGGAGTAAATCAACACTCTTCAATAACAACTCCTAATATAAAAGGATTAAATTCTCCAGTCCAAGGACACAGAGTGGCTGACTGGATTAAAAGGAGGACCCAACTATATGATGCTTTCAAGAGACCCACCTCACCTAATAAGACTCACATAGACTAAGAGTGAAAGGATGGAAAAAGATTTACCATGCAAACAGAAATAAAAAATGAGCTGGAGTAGCTATTCTTATATCTGTTAAAATAGACTTTAAACTAAAAACCATAAAAAGAGATAATGAGGGCCACTACACAGTGATAAAAGGATTCATCCATCAAGAAGACATAACAATCATAAATATATATGCACCCAATGCCAGAGCAGCCAGATTTATAAAGCAAACTCTATTAGACCTAAAGAAGGAAATAGACACTAATACCACATAACAGCAGGGGACCTGAACACACCACTATCAATATTGGAGGGATCATTTAGGCAAAGAATCAGCAGAGAAACACAAGATCTAAACAATACTCTAGACCACTTGGACTTGGCAGATATCTACAGAACATTACATCCAACAACCTCAGAATATTCATTGTTCTGGGGGGGAAGAAGACATAACAACTACAATTCCCTGAAGTTGATACGACCAGCAAACAGAAAGGACATTGTTGGGTGGGAGGGGGCAGAGGGAGGAGGGAGGGGGGTTTCGGTACTGGGCCACAATAATCAACCACATTGTATATCAACAAAATAAAATGAAGAAAAAAAATATTCATTCTTCTCATGAGCACATGGATCATTCTCCAGGACAGATCATATGTTAGGTCACAAATCGAGTCTCAACAAATTAAAAAAATTGGAATTATCCTGTGTATTTTTTTTAGACTACAGTGGATTAAAATTAGAAATCAATAACAAATGAAACTCTGGAAATTATACAAACTCCTGGAAATTAAACAGCATTCTACTTAATGACATATGGGTCCAAGAAGAAATCAAACAGGAAATCAAAAAATATCTTGAAACTAATGAAAACAATGAGACATCATACCAAAACCTGTGGGATACTGCAAAAGCAGTACTAAGGGGGAAATTTATCACATTAAATACTTACTTCAGAAGAATGGAAAGATGCAAAGTGAACAACCTAATATTTCACCTTAAAGAACTAGAAAAACAAGAACAATACAAACCCAAAGTTAGCAGATGGAAAGAAATCATTAAGATCAGAGCAGAACTTAATGAAATTGAAACCCCAAAAATGATACAAAAGATCAATGAATCAAAAGGTTGGTTTTTTGAAAAGATAAGTAAAATTAACAAACCATTAGTATGGCTAACTAAAAAAAGAAGAGAGAAGACCCAAATAACAAAAATTAGAAATGAAAAAGGTGATATTACAACTGATACCTCTGAAATACAAGGAATCATTCGAGACTACTATAAACAAGTATACGCCAACAAATTTGAAAATCTGGAGAAAACGGATAATTTTCTGGACACACACAAACTACCAAAACTGAGCCAAGATAATGTAGAAAATCTCAATAGACCAATAACAATAAAAGAGATTGGAGCTGTTATCAGAAGGTTCCCAACAAAGAAAAGCTCAGGACTAGATAGATTCCCAGCAGAATTCTAACAAACACTCAAAGAGGAATTGACACCAATTCTCTAAAAACTATTCCAAAAGATTGAAACAGAGGCAATTCACCCAAACTCATTCTCTGAAGCAAACATCACCCTGATACCAAAACCAGGTAAAGATAAAACTTAAAAAAAAAACAAAACTACATGCCAATATCCTTGATGAATAAAGACATAAAAATCCTCAATAATATACTACCTAACAGAAAACAGCAACACATATGCAAAATTATACATCATGATCAAGTGGGATTCATCCCAGGGATGCAAGGTTGGTTCAACAAATGCAAGTCAATAAATGTGATACACCATATCAGTAAAATCAAAAACAAGGACCATATATCATCTCTATAGATGCTGAAAAAGCATTTGATAAAATTCAACACTCATTCATGATAAAGACCCTCTACAAGTTAGGTATAGAGGGAAAGTATCTCAACATAATTAAAGCCATATATGATAAAGCAACTGCCAATATCATCCTGAATGGGGAAAAGCTGAAAGCTTTTCCTTTAAGAACAGGAATGAGACAAGGATGCCCACTCTCACCACTCCTATTCAACATAGTGTTGGAAGGAGTAGCCAGAGCAATCAGAGAAGAGAAAGAAATAAAAGGCATCCAGATTGAAAAAGATAAAGTCAAACTGTCCCTGTTTGCGGAGGACATGATCCTATATATGGAATAGCCTAAAGCCTCTACAAAAAAACTCTTGGAGTTGATAAATGATTTCAGCAAAGTTGCAGGATACAAAATCAACACACAATAATCAGTAGCATTTCTATTCTCCAACAGTGAACACGCAAAAAGAGAAATGAAGAAAGCTTGCCCATTTACAATAGCCACCAAAAAAATAAAATACTTGGGAACAGAGTTAACCAAGGATGTGAAAAATCTCTATAATGAGAACTAGAAACCACTGTTGAGTGAAATTAAAAAAGACACAAGAAGATGGAAAGATATCCCATGCTCTTGGATTAGAAGAATCAACATTGTGAAAACGTCCATACTACCCAAAGTGATATACAAATTCAATGCAATCCCCATCAAAATTCCAATGACATTTTTCTCAGAAATGGAAAGAACGATCCAGACATTTACATGGAATAATAAAAGACCATGCATAGGCAAAGCAACACTGAGCAAAAAAATAAAGGTAGAGGGATAACACTACCTGAATTTAAACTATACTACACAGCTATAATAATCAAAATGGAATGGTACTGGCATAAAAACATAAACACTGATCAATGGAGTAGAATAGAGAATCAAGAAATCAACCCACACACCTATAGCCATCTGATCTTTGACAAACTCACCAAGCCCATACACTGGGGAGGAGACTGGCTCTTCAGCAAATGGTGCTGGGAGAACTGGATATCAATATGCAGGAGAATGAAACTAGACACACACCTTTCACCATACACTAAAGGCAAGTCAAATTGGATTAAAGAATTAAATATACACCCTGAAACAATAAAACTTCTTAAAGAAAACATAGGAGAAACCCTTCAGGAAGTCGAACTGGAAACAGACTTCATGAATACAACCCCAAAAGCACAGGCAACCAAAGGAAAAATAAACAAATGGGATTATATCAAACTAAAGAGCTTCTGCACAGCAAAAGAAACAATTAACAGAGTTAAAAGACAACCAACAGAGTGGGAGAAAATATTTGCAAAATATACATCTGACAAAGGATTATTATCCAGAATATACAAGGAACTCAGACAACTTTACAATAAAAACAAGCCACCCAATTTAAAAATGGGCAAAAGAGCTAAGTAGGCATTTCGCTAAGGAAGATATACAAATGGCCAACAGACATATGAAAAAAAGCTCAACATCACTCAGCATCCAGGAAATGCAAATCAAAACCACATTGAGATACCATCTAACCCCAGTTAGGATTGCTAAAATCCAAAAGACTCTGAACGATAAATGCTGGCGAGGTTGCGGAGAAGAAGGAACTCTCATACATTGTTGCTGGGACTGCAAAATGGTGCAGCCTGTATGGAAAATGGTATGGAGGTTGCTCAAAAAATTGCAGATAGATCTACCATACGACCCAGCTATCCCACTGTTGGGAATATACCCAGAGGAATGGAAATCATCAAGTTGAAGGTGTACCTGTTCTCCAATGTTCATTGCAGCACTCTTTGCAATAGCCTAGAGTTGGAACCAGCCCAAATGTCCATCATCGGATGAGTGGATACAGAAAATGTGGTACATCTACACAATGGAATACTACTCAGCTATAAAAATGAATGAAATACTGCCGTTTGCAACAACATGGATGGACCTTGAGATAATTATATTAAGTGAAACAAGTCAGGCACAGAAAGAGAAATACCGCATGTTCTCACTTATTGGTGGGAGCTATAAATAAATAAATAAATTAACACACACACACACACACACACACACACACACACACACACACACACACAAAGGGGGGGTGAAGAAGACATAAGAACTACAATTTCTTGAAGATGATATGACGAGCAAAAAGAAAGGACATTGTTGGGTGGGAGGGGGGAGAGGGAGGAGGGAGGGAGGTTTCAGTAATGGGCCACAATCATCAACCACATTGTATACCGATAAAATAAAATAAAGAAAAAAATAATAATACCTGTTTTAATATAATTGTTTGCTAATGCCCTTGTAAATACCTTTGTCAGGGCTGGGTATTTATTAATCCATCTCATTATATGGCATATTTTCCTGCTTTTTTTTTTTTTTTTTGCATGTTTGACATTTTTGGTTGGACATTGTGACTTTTATCTTTTTAGGTGCCAGATATTTGTGTATTTTGATCTTTCAGCGTTTTCCTGGGACACTGCTAAATTCCTTGGACACACTTTTAATTTTTGGAGTCAGGCAGGACTGGAGCAGTGCTTGGTTTAGGGCCAATTACCCTCCACTACTGAGGTAAGAGACTACTCTGCCTTAATTTCTTCCCTTGTCACCATTGATGAACTCTTATTACTCTGTTTACATTTATTTTGGATTTTCTTTGCTTGATATTCTTGAGTTGAATGCTTTGTTCATTTCCATTCAATCTCTCTAGTTTTATAAGAAATTCATTTACGGTTATAAAATTGTTCTGGGGTAGTGTTTTTATAGGAATTACACTCATTGCTATATATTTTCAAAAGGCCTGTAATTGCTGTTCTGATGTCTTCTTTCACCTGAGAGTTATTTAGAAAAGGCTCTTTTTGTTTTGCATTTGCCATGTTAGCAACTGTGCTTTGTACATTTTCTTTCTGGTTTCATTATATTGCAGTTAGAAAACGTGGTCTAGAGAATTGTCCCATCTTGGGACTCCATCCCTAGCCCAGCCGAGTGCATGCCGACCAGAGAGGCACCCTGCCAGAGAAGCCCAAGTCCCACAGAGATCATGTGCCCCGCAGCACCAGCATGTGACCGAGCAGGTAGGCCTCACCACCACTGGACCCCATTCCCAGCCCGGCTGAGTGAGCACCGACCAGAGAGGTGCCCCGCTGGAGAGGCCCAAGATCTGTGGAGAACATGCACCCCATGGCACCAGCATGTGACCGAGCAGGTAGGCCTTGCTGCCACCGGACCCCATCCCCAGCCTGGCCGAATGTGTGCCGACCAGAGAGGAACCCCGCCAGAGAGGCCCGAGATCTGTGGAGACCACATGACCCAAGCTGCCAGTGTGTGACCAGGCAGGTAGGCCTCACCGCTGCTGGACCCGATCCCCAGCCCGGCCGAGTGTGTGCCAAACAGAGAGGTGCCCCACCGGAGAGGCCCAAGATCTGCCGAGACCATGTGCTCAGCAGCACCAGCACATGACCTAGCAAGAAGGCCTCAGCACTGCCAGACCCCATCCCTAGCCTGGCCAAGTGCACGCTGACCAGACACGTGCCTCCCTGGAGAGGCCCAAGACCCAAGGTGACCATGTGCCAGAGGCGCCAGCAGTCGACCGAGCAGACACTGAGGCAGCTGTGCCAAATTGGCAACCCCAGCAGCATCCTAGCCAGACAATAGTGTCGAACCAGTGGACCATAATCCCTTGCCACAAGGACTATACATCAAAGAAAAGATACCAGAAATACGAAAAATCAAGAAAGTACACTACCAAAGGGTAATAACTCTCAAGCTCTAGATCCTATAGAACAAGAAGCCCTTGAAATGTCTGACAAGGAATTTTGAGTGATAATTCTAAGGAAACGGAATGAGATACAAGAAAACTCATAGACAACATGATGAAATGAGGAAAAGTATACAGGACCTGAAAGAAGAAATGTACAAGGAAATCAATGCCCTGAAAAAAAATGTAGCAGAGCTTGTCAAGCTGAAGAATTCATTCAACCAAATAAAAAACACAACAGAGAGTATAACCAGAAGGCTTGCAGAAGTAGAAGAGAGGACTTCTGAACTTGAAGATGGGCGATTTGAGCATCACAGGCAGACAAAATAAAAGAAAAAAGAATTAAAAACATTGAAGAAAATCTAAGAGAGATATCAGACAGCTTAAGTGCTCAAATATCCGAGTCATGGGTATTCTAGAAGGGGAGGGAAAAGGAGATTGCATTGAAAACATATTCAACAAAATAGTGGCAGAAAACTTCCCAGGTATAGGAAAAGACACAGATCTTCAGATTCAGGAAGCTCAAAGAGCCTCAAAAGACCTTCTCCAAGACATGTTATAGTCAAATTGGCAAGACTCAAAGACAAAGAGAGAATCTTAAAAGCTGCAAGAGAGAAGTGTCAAATCACCTATAAGGGAGCCCCAATCAGGCTAACACCGGACTTTTCATACAAACCCTAAAAGCCAGAAAGGAATGGGATGATATATTCAAAATATTAAAAGACAGAGATTCCCAGCCAAGAATACTCTATCCCACAAGGCTATCCTTCCAAAATGAAGGGCAAATAGTATATTTCTCAGCCAAACAAAAACTATGGGAGTTCACTACCACAAACCAACCTCACAAGAAATTCTCAAGGGAGTACTGAGTTTGGTACCTGAAAAATAATTACCACTGCCATAAAAACTCAAGAAAAATCAAAACCCCTTAGTAAAATAAAAATGCCAACAATGAAGAGAAACAAAAAGTTTATCTACAACCCAAGAAACCAACAATTATAGAAGACAAACAGTAAATCAGAAAGAAAGGAACGAAAGACATTTAAGACATCCAAACAAAAATCAATAAAATGCTAGGAGTAAATCAACACTCTTCAATAACAACTCCTAATATAAAAGGATTAAATTCTCCAGTCCAAGGACACAGAGTGGCTGACTGGATTAAAAGGAGGACCCAACTATATGATGCTTTCAAGAGACCCACCTCACCTAATAAGACTCACATAGACTAAGAGTGAAAGGATGGAAAAAGATTTACCATGCAAACAGAAATAAAAAATGAGCTGGAGTAGCTATTCTTATATCTGTTAAAATAGACTTTAAACTAAAAACCATAAAAAGAGATAATGAGGGCCACTACACAGTGATAAAAGGATTCATCCATCAAGAAGACATAACAATCATAAATATATATGCACCCAATGCCAGAGCAGCCAGATTTATAAAGCAAACTCTATTAGACCTAAAGAAGGAAATAGACACTAATACCACATAACAGCAGGGGACCTGAACACACCACTATCAATATTGGAGGGATCATTTAGGCAAAGAATCAGCAGAGAAACACAAGATCTAAACAATACTCTAGACCACTTGGACTTGGCAGATATCTACAGAACATTACATCCAACAACCTCAGAATATTCATTGTTCTGGGGGGGAAGAAGACATAACAACTACAATTCCCTGAAGTTGATACGACCAGCAAACAGAAAGGACATTGTTGGGTGGGAGGGGGCAGAGGGAGGAGGGAGGGGGGTTTCGGTACTGGGCCACAATAATCAACCACATTGTATATCAACAAAATAAAATGAAGAAAAAAAATATTCATTCTTCTCATGAGCACATGGATCATTCTCCAGGACAGATCATATGTTAGGTCACAAATCGAGTCTCAACAAATTAAAAAAATTGGAATTATCCTGTGTATTTTTTTTAGACTACAGTGGATTAAAATTAGAAATCAATAACAAATGAAACTCTGGAAATTATACAAACTCCTGGAAATTAAACAGCATTCTACTTAATGACATATGGGTCCAAGAAGAAATCAAACAGGAAATCAAAAAATATCTTGAAACTAATGAAAACAATGAGACATCATACCAAAACCTGTGGGATACTGCAAAAGCAGTACTAAGGGGGAAATTTATCACATTAAATACTTACTTCAGAAGAATGGAAAGATGCAAAGTGAACAACCTAATATTTCACCTTAAAGAACTAGAAAAACAAGAACAATACAAACCCAAAGTTAGCAGATGGAAAGAAATCATTAAGATCAGAGCAGAACTTAATGAAATTGAAACCCCAAAAATGATACAAAAGATCAATGAATCAAAAGGTTGGTTTTTTGAAAAGATAAGTAAAATTAACAAACCATTAGTATGGCTAACTAAAAAAAGAAGAGAGAAGACCCAAATAACAAAAATTAGAAATGAAAAAGGTGATATTACAACTGATACCTCTGAAATACAAGGAATCATTCGAGACTACTATAAACAAGTATACGCCAACAAATTTGAAAATCTGGAGAAAACGGATAATTTTCTGGACACACACAAACTACCAAAACTGAGCCAAGATAATGTAGAAAATCTCAATAGACCAATAACAATAAAAGAGATTGGAGCTGTTATCAGAAGGTTCCCAACAAAGAAAAGCTCAGGACTAGATAGATTCCCAGCAGAATTCTAACAAACACTCAAAGAGGAATTGACACCAATTCTCTAAAAACTATTCCAAAAGATTGAAACAGAGGCAATTCACCCAAACTCATTCTCTGAAGCAAACATCACCCTGATACCAAAACCAGGTAAAGATAAAACGTAAAAAAAAACAAAACTACATGCCAATATCCTTGATGAATAAAGACATAAAAATCCTCAATAATATACTACCTAACAGAAAACAGCAACACATATGCAAAATTATACATCATGATCAAGTGGGATTCATCCCAGGGATGCAAGGTTGGTTCAACAAATGCAAGTCAATAAATGTGATACACCATATCAGTAAAATCAAAAACAAGGACCATATGATCATCTCTATAGATGCTGAAAAAGCATTTGATAAAATTCAACACTCATTCATGATAAAGACCCTCTACAAGTTAAGTATAGAGGGAAAGTATCTCAACATAATTAAAGCCATATATGATAAAGCAACTGCCAATATCATCCTGAATGGGGAAAAGCTGAAAGCTTTTCCTTTAAGAACAGGAATGAGACAAGGATGCCCACTCTCACCACTCCTATTCAACATAGTGTTGGAAGGAGTAGCCAGAGCAATCAGAGAAGAGAAAGAAATAAAAGGCATCCAGATTGAAAAAGATAAAGTCAAACTGTCCCTGTGTGCGGAGGACATGATCCTATATATGGAATAGCCTAAAGCCTCTACAAAAAAACTCTTGGAGTTGATAAATGATTTCAGCAAAGTTGCAGGATACAAAATCAACACACAATAATCAGTAGCATTTCTATTCTCCAACAGTCAACACGCAAAAAGAGAAATGAAGAAAGCTTGCCCATTTACAATAGCCACCAAAAAAATAAAATACTTGGGAACAGAGTTAACCAAGGATGTGAAAAATCTCTATAATGAGAACTAGAAACCACTGTTGAGTGAAATTAAAAAAGACACAAGAAGATGGAAAGATATCCCATGCTCTTGGATTAGAAGAATCAACATTGTGAAAACGTCCATACTACCCAAAGTGATATACAAATTCAATGCAATCCCCATCAAAATTCCAATGACATTTTTCTCAGAAATGGAAAGAACGATCCAGACATTTACATGGAATAATAAAAGACCATGCATAGGCAAAGCAACACTGAGCAAAAAAATAAAGGTAGAGGGATAACACTACCTGAATTTAAACTATACTACAAAGCTATAATAATCAAAATGGAATGGTACTGGCATAAAAACATAAACACTGATCAATGGAGTAGAATAGAGAACCAAGAAATCAACCCACACACCTATAGCCATCTGATCTTTGACAAACTCACCAAGCCCATACACTGGGGAGGAGACTGGCTCTTCAGCAAATGGTGCTGGGAGAACTGGATATCAATATGCAGGAGAATGAAACTAGACACACACCTTTCACCATACACTAAAGGCAAGTCAAATTGGATTAAAGAATTAAATATACACCCTGAAACAATAAAACTTCTTAAAGAAAACATAGGAGAAACCCTTCAGGAAGTCGAACTGGAAACAGACTTCATGAATACAACCCCAAAAGCACAGGCAACCAAAGGAAAAATAAACAAATGGGATTATATCAAACTAAAGAGCTTCTGCACAGCAAAAGAAACAATTAACAGAGTTAAAAGACAACCAACAGAGTGGGAGAAAATATTTGCAAAATATACATCTGACAAAGGATTATTATCCAGAATATACAAGGAACTCAGACAACTTTACAATAAAAAACAAGCCACCCAATTTAAAAATGGGCAAAAGAGCTAAGTAGGCATTTCGCTAAGGAAGATATACAAATGGCCAACAGACATATGAAAAAAAGCTCAACATCACTCAGCATCCAGGAAATGCAAATCAAAACTACACTGAGATACCATCTCACCCCAGTTAGGATTGCTAAAATCCAAAAGACTCTGAACGATAAATGCTGGCGAGGTTGTGGAGAAGAAGGAACTCTCATACATTGTTGCTGGGACTGCAAAATGGTGCAGCCTGTATGGAAAATGGTATGGAGGTTGCTCAAAAAATTGCAGATAGATCTACCATATGACCCAGCTATCCCACTGTTGGGAATATAACCAGAGGAATGGAAATCATCAAGTTGAAGGTGTACCTGTTCTCCAATGTTCATTGCAGCACTCTTTGCAATAGCCTAGAGTTGGAACCAGCCCAAATGTCCATCATCGGATGAGTGGATACAGAAAATGTGGTACATCTACACAATGGAATACTACTCAGCTATAAAAATGAATGAAATACTGCCGTTTGCAACAACATGGATGGACCTTGAGATAATTATATTAAGTGAAACAAGTCAGGCACAGAAAGAGAAATACCGCATGTTCTCACTTATTGGTGGGAGCTATAAATAAATAAATAAATTAACACACACACACACACACACACACACACACACACACAAAGGGGGGGGTGAAGAAGACATAAGAACTACAATTTCTTGAAGATGATATGACGAGCAAAAAGAAAGGACATTGTTGGGTGGGAGGGGGGAGAGGGAGGAGGGAGGGAGGTTTCAGTAATGGGCCACAATCATCAACCACATTGTATACCGATAAAATAAAATAAAGAAAAAAATAATAATACCTGTTTTAATATAATTGTTTGCTAATGCCCTTGTAAATACCTTTGTCAGGGCTGGGTATTTATTAATCCATCTCATTATATGGCATATTTTCCTGCTTTTTTTTTTTTTTTTTTGCATGTTTGACATTTTTGGTTGGACATTGTGACTTTTATCTTTTTAGGTGCCAGATATTTGTGTATTTTGATCTTTCAGCGTTTTCCTGGGACACTGCTAAATTCCTTGGACACACTTTTAATTTTTGGAGTCAGGCAGGACTGGAGCAGTGCTTGGTTTAGGGCCAATTACCCTCCACTACTGAGGTAAGAGACTACTCTGCCTTAATTTCTTCCCTTGTCACCATTGATGAACTCTTATTACTCTGTTTACATTTATTTTGGATTTTCTTTGCTTGATATTCTTGAGTTGAATGCTTTGTTCATTTCCATTCAATCTCTCTAGTTTTATAAGAAATTCATTTACGGTTATAAAATTGTTCTGGGGTAGTGTTTTTATAGGAATTACACTCATTGCTATATATTTTCAAAAGGCCTGTAATTGCTGTTCTGATGTCTTCTTTCACCTGAGAGTTATTTAGAAAAGGCTCTTTTTGTTTTGCATTTGCCATGTTAGCAACTGTGCTTTGTATATTTTCTTTCTGGTTTCATTATATTGCAGTTAGAAAACGTGGTATAGAGAATTGTCCCATCTTGGGACTCCATCCCTAGCCCAGCCGAGTGCATGCCGACCAGAGAGGCACCCTGCCAGAGAAGCCCAAGTCCCACAGAGATCATGTGCCCCGCAGCACCAGCATGTGACCGAGCAGGTAGGCCTCACCACCACTGGACCCCATTCCCAGCCCGGCTGAGTGAGCACCGACCAGAGAGGTGCCCCGCTGGAGAGGCCCAAGATCTGTGGAGAACATGCACCCCATGGCACCAGCATGTGACCGAGCAGGTAGGCCTTGCTGCCACCGGACCCCATCCCCAGCCTGGCCGAATGTGTGCCGACCAGAGAGGAACCCCGCCAGAGAGGCCCGAGATCTGTGGAGACCACATGACCCAAGCTGCCAGTGTGTGACCAAGCAGGTAGGCCTCACCGCTGCTGGACCCGATCCCCAGCCCGGCCGAGTGTGTGCCAAACAGAGAGGTGCCCCACCGGAGAGGCCCAAGATCTGCCGAGACCATGTGCTCAGCAGCACCAGCACATGACCTAGCAAGAAGGCCTCAGCACTGCCAGACCCCATCCCTAGCCTGGCCAAGTGCACGCTGACCAGACACGTGCCTCCCTGGAGAGGCCCAAGACCCAAGGTGACCATGTGCCAGAGGCGCCAGCAGTCGACCGAGCAGACACTGAGGCAGCTGTGCCAAATTGGCAACCCCAGCAGCATCCTAGCCAGACAATAGTGTCGAACCAGTGGACCATAATCCCTTGCCACAAGGACTATACATCAAAGAAAAGATACCAGAAATACGAAAAATCAAGAAAGTACACTACCAAAGGGTAATAACTCTCAAGCTCTAGATCCTATAGAACAAGAAGCCCTTGAAATGTCTGACAAGGAATTTTGAGTGATAATTCTAAGGAAACGGAATGAGATACAAGAAAACTCATAGACAACATGATGAAATGAGGAAAAGTATACAGGACCTGAAAGAAGAAATGTACAAGGAAATCAATGCCCTGAAAAAAAATGTAGCAGAGCTTGTCAAGCTGAAGAATTCATTCAACCAAATAAAAAACACAACAGAGAGTATAACCAGAAGGCTTGCAGAAGTAGAAGAGAGGACTTCTGAACTTGAAGATGGGCTATTTGAGCATCACAGGCAGACAAAATAAAAGAAAAAAGAATTAAAAACATTGAAGAAAATCTAAGAGAGATATCAGACAGCTTAAGTGCTCAAATATCCGAGTCATGGGTATTCTAGAAGGGGAGGGAAAAGGAGATTGCATTGAAAACATATTCAACAAAATAGTGGCAGAAAACTTCCCAGGTATAGGAAAAGACACAGATCTTCAGATTCAGGAAGCTCAAAGAGCCTCAAAAGGTCTTCTCCAAGACATGTTATAGTCAAATTGGCAAGACTCAAAGACAAAGAGAGAATCTTAAAAGCTGCAAGAGAGAAGCGTCAAATCACCTATAAGGGAGCCCCAATCAGGCTAACACCGGACTTTTCATACAAACCCTAAAAGCCAGAAAGGAATGGGATGATATATTCAAAATATTAAAAGACAGAGATTCCCAGCCAAGAATACTCTATCCCACAAGGCTATCCTTCCAAAATGAAGGGCAAATAGTATATTTCTCAGACAAACAAAAACTATGGGAGTTCACTACCACAAACCAACCTCACAAGAAATTCTCAAGGGAGTACTGAGTTTGGTACCTGAAAAATAATTACCACTGCCATAAAAACTCAAGAAAAATCAAAACCCCTTAGTAAAATAAAAATGCCAACAATGAAGAGAAACAAAAAGTTTATCTACAACCCAAGAAACCAACAATTATAGAAGACAAACAGTAAATCAGAAAGAAAGGAACGAAAGACATTTAAGACATCCAAACAAAAATCAATAAAATGCTAGGAGTAAATCAACACTCTTCAATAACAACTCCTAATATAAAAGGATTAAATTCTCCAGTCCAAGGACACAGAGTGGCTGACTGGATTAAAAGGAGGACCCAACTATATGATGCTTTCAAGAGACCCACCTCACCTAATAAGACTCACATAGACTAAGAGTGAAAGGATGGAAAAAGATTTACCATGCAAACAGAAATAAAAAATGAGCTGGAGTAGCTATTCTTATATCTGTTAAAATAGACTTTAAACTAAAAACCATAAAAAGAGATAATGAGGGCCACTACACAGTGATAAAAGGATTCATCCATCAAGAAGACATAACAATCATAAATATATATGCACCCAATGCCAGAGCAGCCAGATTTATAAAGCAAACTCTATTAGACCTAAAGAAGGAAATAGACACTAATACCACATAACAGCAGGGGACCTGAACACACCACTATCAATATTGGAGGGATCATTTAGGCAAAGAATCAGCAGAGAAACACAAGATCTAAACAATACTCTAGACCACTTGGACTTGGCAGATATCTACAGAACATTACATCCAACAACCTCAGAATATTCATTGTTCTGGGGGGGAAGAAGACATAACAACTACAATTCCCTGAAGTTGATACGACCAGCAAACAGAAAGGACATTGTTGGGTGGGAGGGGGCAGAGGGAGGAGGGAGGGGGGTTTCGGTACTGGGCCACAATAATCAACCACATTGTATATCAACAAAATAAAATGAAGAAAAAAAATATTCATTCTTCTCATGAGCACATGGATGATTCTCCAGGACAGATCATATGTTAGGTCACAAATCGAGTCTCAACAAATTAAAAAAATTGGAATTATCCTGTGTGTTTTTTTTAGACTACAGTGGATTAAAATTAGAAATCAATAACAAATGAAACTCTGGAAATTATACAAACTCCTGGAAATTAAACAGCATTCTACTTAATGACATATGGGTCCAAGAAGAAATCAAACAGGAAATCAAAAAATATCTTGAAACTAATGAAAACAATGAGACATCATACCAAAACCTGTGGGATACTGCAAAAGCAGTACTAAGGGGGAAATTTATCACATTAAATACTTACTTCAGAAGAATGGAAAGATGCAAAGTGAACAACCTAATATTTCACCTTAAAGAACTAGAAAAACAAGAACAATACAAACCCAAAGTTAGCAGATGGAAAGAAATCATTAAGATCAGAGCAGAACTTAATGAAATTGAAACCCCAAAAATGATACAAAAGATCAATGAATCGAAAGGTTGGTTTTTTGAAAAGATAAGTAAAATTAACAAACCATTAGTATGGCTAACTAAAAAAAGAAGAGAGAAGACCCAAATAACAAAAATTAGAAATGAAAAAGGTGATATTACAACTGATACCTCTGAAATACAAGGAATCATTCGAGACTACTATAAACAAGTATACGCCAACAAATTTGAAAATCTGGAGAAAACGGATAATTTTCTGGACACACACAAACTACCAAAACTGAGCCAAGATAATGTAGAAAATCTCAATAGACCAATAACAATAAAAGAGATTGGAGCTGTTATCAGAAGGTTCCCAACAAAGAAAAGCTCAGGACTAGATAGATTCCCAGCAGAATTCTAACAAACACTCAAAGAGGAATTGACACTAATTCTCTAAAAACTATTCCAAAAGATTGAAACAGAGGCAATTCACCCAAACTCATTCTCTGAAGCAAACATCACCCTGATACCAAAACCAGGTAAAGATAAAACTTAAAAAAAAAACAAAACTACATGCCAATATCCTTGATGAATAAAGACATAAAAATCCTCAATAATATACTACCTAACAGAAAACAGCAACACATATGCAAAATTATACATCATGATCAAGTGGGATTCATCCCAGGGATGCAAGGTTGGTTCAACAAATGCAAGTCAATAAATGTGATACACCATATCAGTAAAATCAAAAACAAGGACCATATGATCATCTCTATAGATGCTGAAAAAGCATTTGATAAAATTCAACACTCATTCA
The DNA here is from genome assembly GCF_027409185.1 of Cynocephalus volans. NCBI lineage: Eukaryota > Metazoa > Chordata > Mammalia > Dermoptera > Cynocephalidae > Cynocephalus > Cynocephalus volans. Next base: position 166,796,274 of record NC_084463.1, read on the forward strand.
TGATAAAGACCCTCTACAAGTTAGGTATAGAGGGAAAGTATCTCAACATAATTAAAGCCATATATGATAAAGCAACTGCCAATATCATCCTGAATGGGGAAAAGCTGAAAGCTTTTCCTTTAAGAACAGGAATGAGACAAGGATGCCCACTCTCACCACTCCTATTCAACATAGTGTTGGAAGGAGTAGCCAGAGCAATCAGAGAAGAGAAAGAAATAAAAGGCATCCAGATTGAAAAAGATAAAGTCAAACTGTCCCTGTGTGCGGAGGACATGATCCTATATATGGAATAGCCTAAAGCCTCTACAAAAAAACTCTTGGAGTTGATAAATGATTTCAGCAAAGTTGCAGGATACAAAATCAACACAAAAAATCAGTAGCATTTCTATTCTCCAACAGTGAACACGCAAAAAGAGAAATGAAGAAAGCTTGCCCATTTACAATAGCCACCAAAAAAATAAAATACTTGGGAACAGAGTTAACCAAGGATGTGAAAAATCTCTATAATGAGAACTAGAAACCACTGTTGAGTGAAATTAAAAAAGACACAAGAAGATGGAAAGATATCCCATGCTCTTGGATTAGAAGAATCAACATTGTGAAAACGTCCATACTACCCAAAGTGATATACAAATTCAATGCAATCCCCATCAAAATTCCAATGACATTTTTCTCAGAAATGGAAAGAACTATCCAGAGATTTATATGGAATAATAAAAGACCATGCATAGCCAAAGCAACACTGAGCAAAAAAATAAAGGTAGAGGGATAACACTACCTGACTTTAAACTATACTACACAGCTATAATAATCAAAATGGAATGGTACTGGCATAAAAACATAAACACTGATCAATGGAGTAGAATGGAGAATCCAGACATCAACCCACACACCTATAGACATCTGATCTTTTTTTTTTTTTTTTTTTTTTTTTTTTTTCCTTTTTCGTGACCGGTACTCAGCCAGTGAGTGCACTGGCCATTCCTATATAGGATCCGAACCTGCGGCGGGAGCGTCGCTGCGCTCCCAGCGCCGCACTCTCCCGAGTGCGCCATGGGCTCGGCCCACCATCTGATCTTTGACAAAGTCACCAAGCCCATACACTGGGGAAGAGACTGCCTCTTCAGCAAATGGTGCTGGGAGAACTGGATATCAATATGCAGGAGCATGAAACTAGACACACACCTTTCACCATACACTAAAGGCAAGTCAAATTGGATTAAAGAATTAAATATACACCCTGAAACAATAAAACTTCTTAAAGAAAACATAGGAGAAACCCTTCAGGAAGTAGGACTGTGCACAGACTTCATGAATACGACCCCCAAAGTATGGGCAACCAAAGGAAAAATAAACAAATGGGATTATATCAAACTAAAGAGCTTCTGCACAGCAAAAGAAACAATTAACAGAGTTAAAAGACAACCAACAGAGTGGGAGAAAATATTTGCAAAATATACATCTGACAAAGGATTAATATCCAGAATATACAAGGAACTGAAACAACTTTCCAATAAAAAAACAAGTAACCCAATTAAAAAATGGGCAAAAGAGCTAAATAAGCACTTCTCAAAGGAAGATATACGAATGGCCAACAGACACATGAAAAAATGCTCAACATCACTCAGCATTCAGGAAATGCAAATCAAAACCACACTGAGATACAATCTCACTCCAGTTAGGATGGCTAAAATCTAAAAGACTTTGAATGACAAATGCTGGTGAGGTTGCAGAGAAAAAGGAACTTTCATACATTGTTGTTGGGACTGCAAAATGGTGCAGCCTGTATGGAAAATGGTATGGAGGTTCCTCAAACAATTGCAGATAGATCTACCTTATGACCCAGCTATCCCACTGCTGGGAATATACACAGAGGAATGGAAATCATCAAGTCGAAGGTATACCTGTTCCCCAATGTTCATTGCAGCACTATTTACAATAGCTAAGAGTTGGAACCGGCCCAAATGTCCATCATCAGATGAGTGGATACAGAAAATATGGTATATCTACACAATGGAATACTCCTCTGCTATAAAAAAGAATGAAATACTGCCATTTGCAAAACATGGATGGACCTAGAGAGAATTATATTAAGTAAAACGAGTCAGGCACAGAGAGAGAAATATCACACGTTCTCACTTATTTGTGGGAGCTAAAAATAAATAAATAAATACACAAATAAATGAGGGGGAGGGAAGAAGACATTACAATTACAATTTCTTGAAGTTGATATGACAAGTGAACAGATATGAGGTTGTTGGGGGGGAGGGGAAGGGAGGATTTGGTAATGGGCACAATAATCAACCACATTTTATATTGACAAAACAAAATTAGAAAAAAAGAGAGAGAGAGAATTGTCCCATGTAGAATGTATTGCGACCTTCTTCACAGTCTAACACCCGGACATCTTTCTGTCTCATGGGAGAATGAGGTGGACTTGACAGAGGTGCAGCCTCTTCTCTCCCAGTGAGCAGGGGTGGCTGCCTCCTACCTGAACTTGACTAGCCCGTTGGGGTCACAGCACAGAAGCTCCCTCTCAGCCTCATGCCCTTGTGGGGACCCAGGATGGAGCATTGATGAGGAAGAAGCAGTGGAACTCAGGGATGGGCTAACAGAGTCTCTCACTCACTGGGCAGCCTCAGGCAAGAGGCTTCCCCTCTCTGGGCCCCAGTTTCCTTATCTGTTGTGTGAGACAATGGGTGTTTTAAAATAGAGGTTTCATTATTATTCAGGTACAGCAAGGCCCACAGAGGAAGAGAAAATTGCCATTGAAAAGATTGTTATTCTTATTGTTCCCAAATGATGGGTGGCATGCCACACTACGGGAGGGGGACACACGGGGAAGCACAGGATGGGGGGGACCAGGTAAGAGCCTTTATTGTGGTTTCCCAGGGAATAAACAGGTGGGTGGGCTTCAGGTTGGCTGGTTTGAATAACTTCTGAGCTCCCTGGTTGTCTGGTACCTGGCCCTGGGATGACTAGGGCAGGTGGAGGGTGGCCCTGTCTATGCGAACCCATTAAGAGGGTACTGCAGAGGGGTGTAGGCTCTGGCCTGGTTGCTCTGCATATGAAAGGTGGGTCCTTTACTATCTCTAGGAATTATCTCACCCCGGGGAGGGAGGTCCCTCCAGGGTCAGCAAGGCCCCAAGATGTGAAAGCATCAGACTCAGAAACTAGAAGATGTGGTGATCACAGGGGGCTCAAGGCTCTCCTGGTCCACATCTGTGCTAGCCACAGGTGATTACTGAGTCCTTGAATGAGGCCAGTCCTGACTGAGGTGTGCCGCAAGTGTAAAAAACACACACCTGATTTTGAAACTTTAGTAGGAAAAGAAAACATGAAATATCTCATAAGTAATTATTTATATTGATTACATGTTGGAATGCTACTATTTTGGATATATCATTAAAATTAATTTCACCTGTTCCTCTTTAGTTGTTATTTTTTAATGTGGCTACAAGACCATTTAAAGTTACCTACAATGTTCACGTTGTATTTCTCCTGGGTGGTGGGCATAGGCAGCCAGGGTCTTCCCACTGGTGTTCTCATCCGAACCTGGTACCCTGGAGATAGGAAGGGCCTGGCACCCACCCCAGAGGGGAGCATGGTGCTGTTCTCTATGGAGCAGCTCTAGGTCTTGTCTTCTCAGTGAATCTGAAGCTTGAGCATCTGGATGTGCTCCATTTCCAGGGCTCCCTCTTCCCCTGCTGCTGGATTCCAGAAGACTCCAGGTCCCGGAGGTCCCAAGTGGCCTGAACACACAGATGTGATGCACACAGCAGGCTCACAGCAGGATTTGGTGCTTGGGGAAGGTGCCAGCCTGGCCTTACCTGGCTCCCAGCCTCCCAGTTGTGACCTCCTCCAGCAAGTGCAATTAGGACAGAGGTCAGAGCCCCTCGCAGGAGCAGAGGTGAGCAGTGGCCTGGGTGCATGATGGATCTTGGATGTGACCAGCACCATTGTGCATACAATAAGCACAAAATAGCTGCTGGCTTTGTCTTCCTCTCCAGCCCCAAACCCCTCCCCCATCCCCTTTAGGGAAGCCTCATGCCTTCTGCAAAACAGAAACCCTTTTGCTGCTGCAAAGGCACAATTCTCCACCCTGGTCGCATAGCTTTGGCATTAGCATAATGCCTCTCCTTGATGGTACCAGCCAGCCCTTGGCATCCTATATAATCTCTCACCCCCACACATGGGGATGTCCTCCATTTTGAGGGCAGCCCTCCACTCTGAGCTCAGCCCAGCAGATTCTTTTCCTTTAATAAAGCTTGATTGGTACCTGGTATCTCAACTCACTTTCTTTCATTATGATGCCAAAAGCTGGGAAGGGTTCTGGCCGACATTGTTGGATGATCCCCACCTGAGTTGATTGGCCCTTGGCCACCCTTCCCAGACCTGCTGAACTGGGTACACTTGGGACCTTCTCCTTTTGCCATTTCAGACCAATGCATCCAACATCGGCCTCAATTCAGGGTGAGTCAGTGGGTCAGTCCTCTCTTGCCTCTGGTTCCCCCAACTCACTCTCTCTCTCATTCTTGAAGCCCAGGCACCTGCTGGGGGAACTCCTCTTGTGCCCCCCCAGCTATTGGAGGATGCTACATTAGCTGGTTGTGGCTTTTCTCTTGAAAAGAAGGTGCATAGCAAAGAGGACACTCTTTGTTGGCACCCTTCTTCTACCAGGACTGCCCCATTCCCTTTCTCACCCTCTAAATGGGATCCTCACAATCCAAACCTCCATGCTCTACACCTCCAGGCTGTCTCCCAGCCAATCTCTTGGCCTCCAGGAAGACAGTAAAACTCAAACGCCTCATTACAATGGATCCTAGTGACCAGAAGATGGCACTCTTGATTTAGATACTCGTCTAGACAACTTTTGTCACTGAAATAGCAAGCCAGAGAGATTCTTTATGTTTAAGCCTTTTCCTCTATCTTTGATCATGTCATTCTCTCTCTGTCAAAACTGTCCTACATCTCAAATTCTCCTAGCTCAAGCCCAACCTCCCCTCCCGGACTCAGATCAATCTTCTGATCCATCAGCTTTCACCCTTTTCCTCTCTTCCCCCTACCTGGTCAAGACCACCCAACCCCTCTCCTTCCCATTCATCAGGTAACAACCCTGCCTCAGCTCTGGCTCCTTTATATCCCCCTCTGTGAAGTGGCTAGGATAGAGGGAATTGTCTGAGTCCATGTACAGGGAGCAGGTCTTGATAACAGCCCAACAACAGGCAGATGAGGTACATGCTCAAAATAACAGATGCCCAGTGGGAATCATTGCAGTCCCTTCCATGGACCCAAATTGGGACTACCAGGCCAGCCATGGGGACTGGGATCTCCGGGATAATATGATCACATACCTACTTCATGGCCTCCAAAAGGCTACTCACAAGTCAGCCAATTATGACAAGCTTAGAGAAATCACACAGAAATCCAATGAAAATCCCAGTGAGTTCCTAACCTGCTTCTCTGAGGCTTTATGTAAATACACACATATAGGTCCAAACTCTCCTGCAGGCATGGCCCTTTTACACTACCTCCTCAATGCAGCTTTCAAGGTTTTTAACATTAGAGAGGACTAGGAGAAAAGAAAGATCATTACAAAAGAGATCAGGCCAAATACCAACTCCTGGTTAATGCCGTACAAGGCTCACAGACTCCTAAGCTGGCTGCCTCTAAGGGCAAGCCACCTGGGAACTGCTTCAAATGTGGTCAACCAGAACACTGGGCATGGGCCCATTCTAAGTCCAGGCCTCCTCTGGGCCCTGTCCTCACTGCAAACAGCCAGGTCACTGGGGGAATTGACTGTTCCACTCACCAGAGAGGGAGTGGCCCAGCCCCCAACCCATAGCCTTTGGCTTCATGGCCATCCCTACTGAAGCTTTTCAGCTTTGCCCAGGAGGAGGACTGACGATGCCCAGGGCCCGAGGCCCCCATGGAGATCACCATGCATGAGCCCCGGGTAACTTGCCTTGTAGCAGGTAAGCTGATCTCTTTTGTCATTGATACAGGGGCCACTTACTCTACCCTTTCTGAATATGCAGGACCAACAACCCCATCCTCTACCACAATAGTAGGGGTCATGGGATCAGAATACAACCCACAGATCACTTAACCCTTTTCCTGCACCCTACATCACACCCAATTCACATACAAATTTTTAATAATGCCTCAGTGCCCAACCCCCTTACTGGGATGGGACATTCTTTTCAAATTCAAAGCTACTCTTACCCTAAACACTTTAACTCCAGCTACAATACTCCTATTACAGGCTGCCTCAGAACTGGGTCCTGAAACCTCTACCCTCCCCTTTCCCCCTGACAAAGTTAATCCTCTAGTAAGTATGGGATACCTCCTCACCCTCCATTGCTACTCATCACCCTCCCATTTTCATGAGGCTGTGGGATCCTTCTTTCCCTAATGTCCCACAAAATCCCATCACTAATAAACACTCCTACTGTGAGGATTCACAAGCCCACACTGTTGCTCTCCTTAATTTCCTGGCTTCTAGGGGATATCAAGTGTCTCCCAGCAAGGCCCAAATTTCTTTCCCTTCAGTCACCTAGTTGGGAGTCTGCCTCACCCCCAACACCAGAGAAATAATGGTGGATCACAAAAGTTGAATTTCTGAACTCCCTGCTCCTACCACAAAGGGTGAACTCCTTTCTCTCTTGGGGCTTGCAGGGAATCTTCACTTGTGGATCCCCAACTTTGGCGTGGAGCAAAGCCACTTTATGGGGCAGCCAAAGGGGGTCCTGCCATTCCCTTAGATCCCACAAAGCTCATTCATTCTCCCTTCCAGCAATTAAAAGTGGCTCTCCTCACAGCCCCAGCTCTTTCTCTCCCAAACTTATCCCATCTGTTTGTCCTATACATCAGTAAAACCCAGGGATTGGTGGCCAGAGTTTTGGGACAAGAGGCAGGAGATATTTTCTCCCTGGCTGCATACCTCTTTAAACAACTAGACACCACAGCTTGAGAATGGGCCCCTGTTTACAGGTCTTGGCGGCAGCCGCTCTTTTAGCACAAGAAAGCTCTAAACTAACTTCTGGACAACAAAGAGTCAAGACCTTCTCAGCCATAAGGCCGTGTCAATTCTCTCCCTTTCCCACCTACAACTTATCCACCTGACTTTCATTGAAAATTCCCAGTTCTCCTTTAAACCTCGCCCTCCCCTAAATCCAGCCACTCTCATCCCAAAACACTCATGACCCTTAGAGCACAATTGCATGGAGGCTTTAGACCTCTTTCTCAATCCCTTTCCACACATCTCCCTGCATCCCATTATGTGGCCCCAACATACATGGCTCATAGATGGGAGTGCCACCTCCACGCCCACCCCCAGAGTGGGTTATGCCATAGTAAATCTAATGTACCTCACCAAGCTGTCCATGGAGCGTCACCTCCCTTGGACCCAACTTCTCCTTTTAACACTCACTCATCTGTGAGCTGCCCCCTGCAAGCCCACAGGCCTCAGCCCCCTCAAACTTGTGTATGGTAGACCCTTCACCCTCACACCTCTCCCTTCCAGCTCATCACCTTTAGGCCAGTATCTCCCTACTCTTCCATTCATTAGGGATCTTCTTAAGGAACAGGCCAACCTCCTATTACCACATCCTTTCCCCAACACCCTCTCAGACTTTAAACTGAGCCAGGGACAGCAAGTGTAGATTAAAACCCAAACACCAAAGCCCCTCTTACCATGCTGGGGAGGGCCTTTTACAGTACTTCTCACCACCCCTATGGCAGTAAAAGTGCTAGGAAAGGCCCCTTGGTAGCACTTATCCTTGGTAAAACTAGCACCTGAGACTTTACCCAAAGAATCTGTTAACAACAAGCCAGAGGGGTCCCTCTGCTCAACCCCCAACCCAACACCTCCTTACACTTCGCCCATTTTAGGACCCACAAAACTGAACATCTCCAGGACCTCCGCTCTTCTCCCAATCCCAGAAGAAGGATGATCTTCCCCCCGGCAATTATCCTCTCACTCTTGCAGGCCGCTCCACGTCCTTCACACGGGAGCTGCTCCAAGACTGGTCCCGACCTGCTATCACAGGTTTGCCATCATGGGACATGATGAGTACATGCCACCCCGTGTCCCTAACCTTTATTATACTACCTAGTCTAGTACTCGCTACAGGACTGGCAGCAGCTGCCGCAACAGAGTGTAACATTACAGGAAGGTTTCTCCTGCACTCCTTTACCTCCTATCAGTAGGATGCTTCTTAGCAATGTCATTGTGGCAATGTGCCCTTTAAATTTTTTTGTCTCCTTAACCCTTTGCATCCTTCCCATGTTTTTCCTCCTATCTCAATGCTCCCCGTTACCTGGAACATGGAGCTTCCAGGTCTGCAGGGACGATGCAGTCCTCAGTGAATCAGACTGGTCCCCGAGTGACTCATCTGTCTCCCACTTCACGAGAAAACTTTTTGTGGTCACCCCTCCTCCCTGTTGATGCAGCCCACAACGTTTCCACAAACGTCTCTTCACTTTCCTCTAATGTCACCTCAGTGGGGACTGTCAGCGTTGTGCGGGGCCTGCCCACACTCTGCCTCACTAACACCAAATGCTGCCACTCACTTACCCCCTCCTCACCCATGCCCTAAAACCGGAATATGTTTCCTTTGTAAAACTACATTACCCTGTTACCTGCCCCCTAATGTGATTTCTTGCATATTCTTTTGGCTCGTCCCTGACATCACCCTCCAGACAGACAGAGGGATGGAGATGGGACTGGGACTAACTTCGGCCCCCCATCTCAGGAAGTGCCCCCTGCTCCCATAGGGCACTAATTGTACCTTTTTAAATTGGGGCGGGGATCCTTCCTGCAACTGGGACTGGCATAGCGGGTCTTGCTACTGCCTCTCAATCCTATCAAAAACTCTCAGAAGAAGTAAGTATAGATACCATGTTCTCCCTCCAGTGACAGGTCACCTCACTCACGATAGTCGCTTTACAGAACCGTTGGGCCCTTGACCTCCTTACAGTTGAGAAGGAAGGCACCTGCCTCTTCTTGGGGGAGGAATGCTGTTATTATGTACATGAGTCCAGGGTGTTCCAAAACAACTTAAATCATTTAAAGGCAAGCGTTGATCACTGATGCAAAGGGTTACAAAAAAAAAACACACCTTGGGGGTGGCCCCAGTCAGTGAACCCTCAGATACCCTGACTTATGCACCTACTAGGACCCCTAACTGGGCTGGGACTCATCCTACTTTTTGGTCCCTGTCTCTTTTGGTGTTTCTCTAATTTCTTGCAGGAATGTATGCAGACTTTCACCAACCAAAAGGTCGCCAAATTGTTCCTGCGAGGAGGACATCAGCCCCTCAGAACCAGCGACCCTTCCCCGGAAGAATACAGCCTCCCCACACGAAAACAATACCCCGCCACCTAATTGTTTTACCTGCCACCATAAATCTTTTACTCTTTCCATATCTTTGCCCATCTCCAGCAGGAAGTAGCTTCAGAAGAATGAGACCTTCACCCCTTTTCCCTTCTCCTTATACTTAAATGGTGGGAATGATGGATCTTGGACATGACCGGCGCCATTGTGCACACAATAAGCACAAAATAGCTGCCGGCCTTGTCTTCCACTCCAGCACCAAACCCCTCTCTCCGTCCCTTTACAAGAAGCCTTGTGACTTCTGCAAAACAGAATTTTGCTGCTGCAAGGGCACAGTTCTCCAGCCTGGTTGCATAGCTTTGGTATTAGCATAATGCCCCTCCCTGATGGTACCAGCCAGCCCTTGGCGCCCTATATAATTTCTCTCACCCCCACACGTGGGGCTGTCCTCCACTCTGAGTGCAGCCCGGCAGACCCTTTTCCTTTAATAAAGCTTGATCCACACCCAGTGTTTCAGTTCACTTTCTTTCAGTGCAGAGAGCAGGTGAGGCGCCTGGGCCCAGCTGGAGAGTGACAGCACCCCTGGGCCTCTGCTGCTGCTCCAGGCAGGCCTGGTCCAGTACTGAGACGAGGTGGACCCCGGGGATCCTGCCGTGTGCAGACACAGCTGATTGCTGGGAGGAAAGGATCTGGAGCAAGTTCTTCCCTTAGGTTGAGGCTGGGGAGGTGGAGGAGGGGTGGGCCGAGCAGCTTGGGCTGGCTGGGACACGGCCCAGGCTCCGTCCACGCTTCTCAGCTTATCTCCACCCCTGTTTCACAGATGAGAAATGGAACATCAGAGGTCAGTCCTGAAGCCATAGCCTTGTAGGGAACAGACCAGAGCATGTGCCCAGCTTTCCAGCATGCCAGGGTGAGTCTGCCTTACACCCCACGGCACCTGCCACCCTAAGACCCACCCTGGCTCCCCAGGCCCCCAACATGTCCCATGGCATCTCCCTGACTGCCCACTCCCCACTTTGCCTGCCAATTGATCTGGACTTTGTGTCACCCCAGGGCACCCCAAGCTCACTGGCTCCTGCACTCCAGTTCCACGAAGTTTGCGGGTGATCTCAAAGTCTACTCTAGCCTTTGTCACCCTGGAGCAGAGGCTGCCCCCTACTGGGCAGTCAGAAGCTCTACTGCCGGACCCCTCGATGGTCAGCTGCAGAGCCAGACCCTGACCTTCAAAGGCTCTTCCCGCCTGCAGTTGACAGCTGCTCCCACACTGATAGCTTCCCTGTCCCGGGGCTGCCTGCTCCTGCCTTCTCTGGGGCCTGGGCTCCCTGACACTCCCCCAGGTCACAGAGCACACTAGAGGCGCTGTCATGCACCAGGCATGTGCCGTGTTCCTCGGATGGAGAGGAGGAGGTCAGGTTTCGGCCAGACAGAGATGACCCATGCAGTCATGACTGGTGTGATGAGTGGTGTGCTGTATGACCACCAGTGGGCTGTGGGGCCAGGTGAGGCTTCTAGGTGACTCGATGGCTAGCTGCATGGGGCGACAGAATGCAAGGAGTTGGGACCGAATCCCAAGGGCCAAGGCGTGGCTTGACAGGGCTGGGAAAGGTCCCGTGCTACGAGGTGGTGCCCAGACCCAGGAGGTGAACCCCGGACTCAGGAGATGGGGCAGAGGTGGGAGCAGCTTCTGGGCACAGGATGGTGACCTGGCTGGAGAAGTGGCTGGCCAGGAACGAAGTGCAGTGGTCCCACTGCTGACCTGGGCAGTGGGTGGGGCCTTCTCTGAGGAGGGGACCCAGGAGGGGCTGTGGGCCTAGAGAAAACGGGGCCAAGTACAGCCAGGGATGAGTGGAGTTTGCGAAGCCAGGGGACAACCAGGGCTTGGTGCATGTGGACACGCCAGTCCTCCAGAGCAGGGGTCAGCAGACTGTGGTCCCAGGGCCACACCAACCTGTTGCCTGCTTTTGTGCTGCCTGAAAGCCAGACACTGTTTTAAAATTTTAAGTGGTTAAAAAATCAAGCCTCACACTCATCTGCTATTATCAAAAAACTATTATAAAAAGAGAAACAGGACATAGCAGGGGCTGGTGAGGATGTGGAGATAAGGGGACCCGCGTGCGCCGTTGGTGGAATGTAAATTGGTGTGGGCACGTGGGAAACAGTCTGGTGGTTCCTCAAAAGGTCACCATATGATAATATGAAAATAATATAACATGAAAACAGAATCACCACATGACGCTGCAATTCCACTTCCAGGTCCAGACCCTAAAGACCTGAGAGAGGGGCCCAGAGGTGTCTGCCACCCAGGTTCATGATGTTCTTCACGGTAGCCAAGGGGTGGAAGCCACCCAATGCCACCGATGGATGGATAAAGAAGGAAAATGTGGCCATTCCACACAGCAGAGTGTCACCCAGCCTCAAACAGGAAGGGAATCCTGACACACACTGCAACACTGATGAAACTTGGGGACATTATGCTGAGTGAAACAAGCCAGTCACAGAAGGACAAATACTGTGTGACTCCAGTCACATGAGGTCCCTAGAGTCGTCAGATTCATAGAGACAGGAAGTAGAATGAGGTGTGCTGGGGGCTGAGGAGGGGCTGAGGAGTCAGTGTGTAACGGGGACAGAGCTTCAGTTTGGGAAGATGAGAAAGTTCTGGGGTGTATGGTGGTGACAGATGCACAACAGTGTGAATGTGCTTAATGCCACAGAACCGTGCACTTAAAGATGGTTAGAATGTTAAGCTTTATGTCATGTATATTTTACCACAATGTAAAAATCGAAAGAATATTTTGGCACACAAACATGCCGTGGAGTTCAAGTTTCATAACCGTGTTTTGCTGGTACACAGCTGGTCACTCATTTCAGTGGTGCCTGGGCCCGGCTTGCTGCACCATGGTGGGGGACCGTGACTGTGGCCACGCTGCCTGCAAGGCCTACAGGCTTTACTCTGGCCCTTTGCAGAAAAAGTTGGTCTGCCCCTGCTCGAGAGCTCGGGGAAGGAAACGCAGCAGTGGGCAGAGTGTGGCGTGGAGAGCAGCCCAGGGAGTGGTGCAGGGTGCGGGCTGCGAGCAGGTGCCTATGCAGAGCCCCACAAGGTGGCACGCTTAGGTTTTAACACTGTCTAAGTGCTCTGTTGAGACATAGTGTATGTACCACACAGTTCGTCCATTTAAAGCATACAATTCAATCGTACTTAATGCACTCAGAATTGTGCAACCATCACCACAGCCCACTTGAGAACATTTTCATCATCTCAAAAGGAAACCCCACACCCTTCAGCCATTACCCTCTCTCCCCCTGTTCTCAGCCTCCAGCCCTTGGCAACCGCTGGTCCACTTCCTGTCTGTGGACACACACTGCACAGAACTGGAATCGTACAATGGGTGCTCTTTGCCTGGCGTCCTTCACTCAGCATCGTGTTTTCGAGGTTCACCCCCATTGTAGCGTCTAGCAGAGCATTGCCTCTTTTTATGGCGGAATAACATTCCACCAAAAGGCTGGACCATGTTTGTTTATCCAGCGTCTGCTGATGGACCTTTGCATGTTTTGAACAACGCTGCCAGAAACATTAGTGTGGGCACCATGCTGATTAAGGCTGTGGTTCTCAGGATGGAGTGAGGGTCCACCGGTCCCAGAAAGTATAACCCGACAGCATGGAGACCCACAAGCCCAGGAGAGAGAGAGCTTCCTGAACAAGGGAGGTGCCGCGACGTCAAATGCTGTTAGAAGCCAGAAGACAAAGGCTGTGGGATGAGTGGGACCAGGGGGCCGTCTCTGGGAGAGGCACCGGGTCCTTAGGGAACTGTTGTTTTTAAGCTGGGGCGCAGGTGGACTGGGTTTCCACAGCGGTGGGAGGACCAGGCTGGGGAGAGGGTGAAGGTGTGGAGAGGTGCTGCTGGGTAGTGGTGGGGTGCTGGCCTGGCCACCGCACAGCAGACACGGGCTTGGGAGGGGCTATACCAGGTGGAAAATGCAGAAAGAAGCAGATGCTCAGGCCGCAGAGAAGAGTGTGAGTTTTGGACAGGAAGTTTCAGGGTCTAGGTCTTAGGGGACTTGTAGGCTAGGCCCTCCTGCTCCTGAAGCCCAGCCAGATGAACGCCAGGGGAGGGCCAGCCCGGCCGCTGACCCCCCCCAACGCTGACCCCCCAGGCGAAGGCGGCCACCACCCAACCAGCAAAGCAACCACCCAGCAACCCACTGAATCCTAAGAAATTTCACTGTCTAAGCCACTAAACCCCCTGGTGGTCTGTTACGTACCAATGGATAGCTGAGGGTCTCCTGGCCCAGGAGGCCCAGTGGAAGTCCAAGCAAGGATTTTCAGGGCCAGTTTGCAGAGGTCTGGATTTTTTCCCTGGCCCCTTGCCTGGCAGTCTTGACATGGGCAAAAGAGGATGGACAGGTGGATCCATCTCTGGCTGGGGCTTGCCAAGTGACCATCAGGGAAGGTTGGAGGGGGGGGTCTCTGACCAGGGAGAGAGAGCCAAGGTGAGCCAGGGAACCTGGATTCAGACTCAGGGCCCCAATATCTACCTGGATTGCTCCACTGGGCAGAAGTGTGACTGTGGACCCACCGTGAGTCCACTTTCTCCTAAGTCTAATGGGGACCCACACCTGCCAGCTCCCAGGCAATGGCTACTCTCCAGCGCACTTCCCAAAGCAGAAAGGGCAGGGAGAAGCCTGGTCCAGGAAAAGCATGCAGGGTAATGGGGGTCAGTGGGCACCCACGACGCCAGCAGCAAACACTCGCTATCTGCCAGGCAGGCTCTCTGCAGGAGGCGCCCTGAGACCCCCCGCCCCCCGCCGTGCCCCTCCCCTCCGCTAGCCAGACCGGGAAGGCAGCTCCAGGCAGCTGGTGCTCCCGACCACTCCATTGCTGGCCTTCGGGAAGAACCGGCCTGGCTACGGTTCCTCCCCACCCCCCGAGGGCACAGGCGTTCAGGACAGTGGGACAAAATCTGAGCTCTTCCATTAACTGTGCATTTGCACATTTCCGCAGTCCCTGTCCCTTCAGACTCCTCGATTTCCCCCTATTGGTCAGGAAGAAACTCTCTCTCCCCTGGGTGGGTCACCAGGCCCGCACTGGCGCAAGGCTGTTGCCTCCGGAGACCCCTCCTCGGCCGGCCCAATCTCAGCCCTCAGGGGAGGGGTAGGAGAGGGGCGTTGGCTGAGGCTGAGAGGGCTGTCACCAAGGAAAAACAGCCCGGCGCACGGAAAGGGCTGGGAGGACTGTGAGTCGAGGAGGCACCGGTGGGAGGAACCGGAGGGCAGGACGGAGCGGCGCTGAGGACGGAGGGACACTGCGAACAGAGAGAGCCGTGCAGGGGGGCGCGGTGGGCTCGACCGCCGCCCGGGGCTGGAGCTGTCGAGTGCAAGCCTCCAGGTCCCCGGATTCAAGGCGCCGTGCAGAGCCCCCAGGACCGGGGCGCATGGAAACCACCTGCAGAGGGTGTGCGCGGAGGGACGGGGGAGAGGGGAGGGTGGGGAAGGCGCCCCCGGAACCGAACCCGAACCTCACCTCTGTCTGGACCACTCTTCAAGCCCCGCCCTGCCCGAAGGGCTGCGCAGCCCACCCCCATTCAACGCAGACGAACGGACAGGTGGGGCCCGGCCGGGACACAGGTGTGCGTGGGGGGATCGCGCCCATCCCAATTGCTGGGGGAGGAGCAGGGCCTGGCCGACCCGGTGCAAAGCTTTGTTAGCGACGCTCCCCGGGAGCCACGCGCCAGGCGTACGCGCTTCCTCCCTGGGGCCGGGCGTGGGGCACGGCGGGGCCGAGCCCGTCGCCATTGGCCAGACGGACGGCCCACGATTGGCTGAGACCCCGGCCCCCGCCTCCTCGGTCCCCCCCGGGGGGGGGGCGGGGGAGCGCAGGTGCGGGCGGCGCGGCGCGTGCTGCCCCCGGGGGTCTTGCGCGCCTCCCGGACTGGGACAGCAGTGCTGTCGCCGCGGCCACTGTCCCCCCCAGCGCGCGAGGCGCGTGCCGAGGACTGGCGTCTCTTGGAACTTAAAGGCTGCGCGCGGGGGTGGTGTGGGGGCACGCGAAGGTTGCACCCGGGACCTGCTGACAGCACCTGGAGGTGGGGGGAGGGGTGCACCGGAGATCTGCGCACTGCACTTAGGAGGACGCACGGGGCACCTGTCGGGAGCTGGGGGGCGCACCGGGGGCCTGCGGATTGCGCCCGGGGGCACCGCGTGGGGGTGTGTTGTGCGCACGGTTTGGGCTTTGCGGCATGTGTGCGCGAGGGGGAGGGCGAAGCGTGGCGGGAGGGCGAGGCGAAGGAAGGAGGGCGTGAGAAAGGAGGCGGCGGCGGTGCGGAGGAGGGTTATCTATACATTTAAAAACCAGCCGCCTGCAGCGCGCCGGGGCAGACACGGGGAGCGTCAGGCCGCACGCGCGGGACACGAGCGCCCCACACTCCCCGGCGCGCACGGCCCGCCATCTCTCGGCCTCCTGGGACTCGCGCCCCGGGGTGTCGCTCGGCGGTGTAGTGCAGGAGGCCCCTTTGGAAGCGCCACCTCCTGTCCCCCACGCCGTCAGTTCCTTTGCCTGCACCTTCCTGCGGCGCGCCGGGACTCCGAGCAGGCGCTGGGCGGGTGGCTATGGGCGCGATGGACGGCGCTCTGCCCCGGCCCGCGCCCCCCGCGCCTGGCGACTGCGCCGTCGGGCGCACGCCCGCGTCCCCGGAGCTGCTGCGCTGCAGCCGGCGCCGGCGGCCGGGCGGCGCGGAAGCCGGGGGCGGCGCGGCGGCCGTAGCGCGGCGCAACGAGCGCGAGCGCAACCGCGTGAAGCTGGTGAACTTGGGCTTCCAGGCGCTGCGGCAGCACGTGCCGCACGGAGGCGCCAGCAAGAAGCTGAGCAAGGTGGAAACGCTGCGCTCGGCCGTGGAGTACATCCGCGCGCTGCAGAGCCTGCTGGCTGAGCACGACGCGGTGCGCGCCGCGCTGGCCGGGGGGCTGTTGGCGCCCGCCGCGCGGCCCTCCGCGCCCCGCGGGCCGCCTCGGACGCGCCCGGCCGCCGCCTCGTCCTCCTGCGCCTCGTCGTCCCCGGGCCGTGGGGGCAGCTCGGAGCCCGGCTCCCCGCGCTCCGCCTACTCGTCGGACGACAGCGGCGGCGAGGGCGCGCTGAGCCCCGCCGAGCGCGAGCTGCTCGAATTCTCCAGCTGGTTAGGGGGCTGCTGAGCACCGTCGCCCCACGAGGTAACAGCCAGGCGGCGGCGGGGCGCAGGGGGCGGCGGGGCGTGCAGGCCAGGCGCGTCGCGACCCCCGGGAGCCACGGAGGCCGGCCCCAGGCCTCGCCGAGGGCTTCGATTTCGCTCTCTCCTCCTTTCTCCACTTTCTCGAGCCCGTGCAAGACCGGCGTGGTGCGCCCGGGATTGCAAAACTTCCTCTCCCGCTCCGCCGCCCGCGGGGGAGGGGCGCGGCCGCCGGGGCCGGAGGCTGGCGCACCCCGGGCGGAGCCGGGTGCTGGAGGCGGCGACTTTGCATTGCAAACCGCGCGCCGGGCCGGGCGGTAGAAATGAGTCGGCGGGCGCGGGGAGC
Organism: Cynocephalus volans; assembly: GCF_027409185.1. Taxonomy (NCBI): domain Eukaryota; kingdom Metazoa; phylum Chordata; class Mammalia; order Dermoptera; family Cynocephalidae; genus Cynocephalus; species Cynocephalus volans. Next base: position 166,813,153 of record NC_084463.1, read on the forward strand.
CCTGACTCACCCGGCTGGCAGCGCGCGCCCCGCCCCGGGCCTCAGGCCGAGTCGAGGCACCCACGGATTCAGACTCGGGAGCCTGCGAAGCCAGCGAAACTGCCCACGTCGCCTGCGGGACGGGGGGGAGGGGCCCGGCGGGGCTGGCGCCCGCGGTAACGTGCCTGCCCTTCCCCGCAGCCGCAGCCCGGGACGCCGGGACGCCGAGCGCGCGTCGTCGGGAGCCAGCCAGGGGGCCCGCCTGCGCCGCGTCCCCTCCGAGCCTCGTCCCGTCCAGCCCGACCGAGTGCCATCGTGGAAACGGTCCCGGCCTGGCGTCCCTGGGGCTGGCAGGTTTTCTCCTGCGATGGGACTGGGTACCCGAGGTTTCGAGACTTTTCTGGAGGGAGAGAATTTTACAAGGACGTGGAGAAACTATTTTTTACACATTAACTTGAGCTGCCGGAGGGGCAACGCTGGCAATGCGAAGACTTATTTTTGTGCAGAAAATCCTTAGACCTGGAGCACATTGGAGATGGCCTGTAACCCCCTCCCCCTCTACTACCGGGAATTTTCCAACCTGGACACGGTCTGGACAGGAGCATCCCCTGAGGTGGGGGCTGGGGCAGTGTCTCTCAGCTGGGGAGAGATCTGGGGGGCGGGGGGGGGCACCTATTTTAGGGAAGGTGAATTTTATAAATAAATCAATTCTATTTATCAGTGGCGTTTGGTAGTGCCCTCTGTGTGGTCCTGTCCCTCATTTCCCAGGTGAGGGTCAGGCATGGGTAGGAAGTCACAGCCAGACTCTCCCGTGGTCACTTTTCCCCGGACCCTGTGGCGTCCTCTGTAGGGTGGGTTGAGAAGCGTGAGAACCAGAGTACGGCCAGGCCCCACTGACAGATACCGAAGCAATTCAAGGGCACCTTGTGACGTTAGTTCCCCACCCCCGGGAGGTGGCAGTGGGCTGGTGGGTGGTCCAGACAGGGCTACTTTGAGGCTGGGAAACTGAAGGCCGGATGCCGCTGACTGGCAGTAGGTGGAGGGGGCAGGTGCCCGGTATTTGGCCGGGCAGAGGCGGTCTGGCCAGTGAGTGCCAGCCCACTCCCCATCTCAGGGCTAAGGGTGTGGGCTTGGGCCCAGGCTGCTGGGTTCAGATCTGGACTGGCAATTACTAGCTGGGTGACCCTGCACAGGGGGCTTACCCAGCAAATGGTGCTGACCCCAGGCCCACCTTCCAGGGTTGGCGGGAGGGTTGAGAGGACCCTGCTGGTGAGTTTGTAGCCCCTCAGCCTGCATGTAATTTGCCCCCTGCCCACCACAGGTTTCTCTGCCTGTGAGAGCCACCCTTGAAAGGAATGAGGCAGGCCAGGAAGCTTTCTGAGGAATCCCCACGCCACCCCACCCCTGCAGGGCCCCCCCAGCCCAGAGAGACAGCTCCCAGATACTACACAGCTCCACCTTTGACCCTGTGCCTCGGCAGCTTTGAAGTCCCTGTGCTCAAAGCTCCCTTTTATTGCAGGGGTGGGGGAGGGGCTGTCGGGGATCCCCCAGGTTGTTTTAGGGTGCTGGAGGCACCCCTTCCTTCAGGAGGGAATGACTGGGCCAAAGCCATCGGAGCCTTGGGAGGTGGGAGCGGCTGATGTTGTCGCAGAGCAGGTGTCTCCTGCATAACCATGGTGACAGGATACTCGGGCTCTTGGGGTGCACCTTTTCAGAAAGCAGGGCCTGCAGGACGCCCCCCACCTCTACCTGAGGAGCAGGAGTCCTCAGAGGTCCTGCGCAGCCAGCCATAGCCTCAGCCTGGGGCAGGACATCAGGGACTAGGGTCAAAGCCAAGTCTGGAGCTGGGTCAAGGGTTTGTTGGTCAGCAGACCAGCTGCAGCATGGGGCTATCCGAGAGACTGAAGGGACCATGTTGTCATGGCCACCCATGAGGGCCACCCCACTCCCTCCTCCCAGCAGCCCACAGCCGGATCAGGGGCATCACCTCGACCTCAGGACAGCAGGTGGTGAGGGCTGGTGGGGGTGGGGGCAGGAAGGCCTGGAAGAAGGTGGCAGAGGGAGGGACCATCCTCCCATGCACAGGAGCTGCGGCCAGCAGGCCGTTGGCGAAACTCTGCCAAGTATGAGAAGTACCCCTCTTTGTTTTCCCATATCTTATTACGGAAAATTTCAAACACACATAAAAGCTCAGAAATCTCTATCGAGCACCTTCTCTGCACCAGGAGCTTGGGATGCAACCGTGTGCTGAGCAGAAACCCTGTCCTCAGGGCACTGTGTCCTACCGGGGATGCAGGATCTGACAAGCGGCGTCCTTGAGGAGTCAGTTGTACAGTCTGGCCAATGGGGGGGGGGCGGCGCACTGGATGCCGGGAGAGCCAGCGAGGGAAGCCTCTAATAAGCCCCCAGCACCAGTTTCAGCAATGGTTCATACTGGCCACTCGGCCTGCAACCCCCGACTTGGCCACCATAGGGCCTGGAAGCAAATCCCAGAGTCTGTAAGGTTTCACTCTCAGGTTCTCTGGGTGTGCCTCTAGTGGAAACCCCACTACCATCATCGACACCCCCAAATGAACAACAGGTGTTTCCTGTCATCACATACCCAGCCAATGGCACAGTCCCCTGACTGTCTCAATGTGTGCAGTCCTGATGGAATCGCGATCCAGCCCAGGTCCACACATCAAATTTGCTTACTGGGTCTCTTAAGCACCTTGTAAGCAATTTTCCCCCCGTTTCTTTGTTGAAAAAAACGGGGTTTGTTTTGTAGAGCTCCCGTGTTCTGGATATTGCTGATGACACCGTTGTGGGTGTGATTTATCAAGTGTCTCTCCCTGTGTTTCCTGTAGAATTTGGAGGAAGGGTCAGAAGCGGACCTGCAATTGGGTTTGGGTTTGGCAGTGCCATATCCCTATGGCTGCTCCTGCCAGGAGACACTAGGGATGGATGGGAGGTGACCACGTAACTCACTGTCCAAACAGGGATGTTTTTGAGAGTGGAAGGGACTGCTGTTCAACAGCCAGGACAATAGGTAAGTTACCTGGGCACGCTAGCCCACCTGCTCTCCCTAGTTATAAAGCCCCCTCATCCCAGCTGTCACTTACAAGTGCCAGTCACTAAAGACGAAGTGCTTGAGTCATAAAGCTTGAAAATGGTGGGAACTGGGATTCAAACCCTGGACGGTCTCATCCTAGCTCCTTGCACTATTTACTTCCAGGACGGGTGTTCAGCCTGGAGGCTCTTCCGAGGAGGACACCCTTGGCAATTTGGCATTCTGGATCTGTGAGCCTGGACTGAGCTCCCTGGCGCAGGTGCCCAGACTGTCTGAGACTCTGCTGTGGGGGCAGCAGGGCTCTGCTATGAGCCCATGGTCCCGGCTTTGGCCCAGCCTGGAGGTTAGAAGCCTACCCTAAGCTGAGGGTGATTGTGACATGACATTAAAGGTGCTGAAGTGTAAAGCTTTTTTTCCTTTCTTCCACGGTCAATCTCTTGACTTAGGGTGTTTTATACTCACTATTAAATGCTGCTCTAATAATTAAAGAAAAATTAATTTAAATTGTTAGCATGGGTTTTGCCATCCAGTCTTTATATTGAGAAATGCCTGTTTTAAATGCAAATATAGGAGCATTTACCTAATATGCAGAATCTCTGAAATGACAGTTTGTATTTGTGACTCGCACACGTGTATCTTACTGTTAGCAGAACATGGGAACGCTGCACAGAGGAGCTCAGGGGTTTTTATCCCACTCCTTGATGCACACACATTCTCCTAACCCTCTCTGCTCCGGCTCATGGACAGGTAAGGAGGAAGGGAGGGGCCGGGGGTGACCCATCTCTCCCTTGCTCTGCGTCACAATTTTCAGCACACATGGCTGGCGGACACAGGGAGGTTGCCTGAGTAAGAGGGGCCAGACAGCCTCTTCAGTCCTTCATGTTTGCTAGAAGGCCATTGTCTTTGTCCTGCTTCTGAAGCAGGTTTTGGTTTCAGTGGGAAGAGTGGCCACTGGGGTGTCAGTACCTGGCCTGCATGGCTGCAGGCGTAACTGCTGAGCTTGAACTGGCATGGAGTCCCATGGAACTGCCACATGTCGTGGACCCCGGCACTTTTTTTGTGGGCATCCTGAACTTGCTACAGGAATGGGCAACCAGGAAGAGTGGACATGCACATGGCGCCTGTGCTTACCGCATGCTCCAGTGCCCTCCGACCTGCACCCACAGAGCACATGTTCAAAAGCATGAGACGCTCCATAAGGCACAGAACACATGCGCTCCGATGGCTGCTCATTCCCCAGCCCCTTTGTGGGGTCTCGTCCCAACTTCCAGGCCCTGCGAGGCTCAGTGACCTTCCTGAGGCCCACAGGAGCCCAGAGGGGAGCCTAAAGCCCCCTCACACTGACACCTCCCTTGGGCCCACGGGAGGGGGCACCGTTATTGCTGCTTTCTGCTGAGAAGGTTGCATGGGAGGGTCTTGTCAGCCAGGCACTGAGAGGGGAGCGGGATGTCTGCTCCTGACCAGCTCAGGCTCTGCACCCTCTGCAGGCATTTCCTTGGCAGGCCTGGAGGAGAGGAGTGGGGAGAGAGGGGTCGGAGGGCTGGCTGCCCGCAGGTGCGGCTCCTGCCCCATGGGCTCCTGACCCTCTGCCCCTCCACCCACCCCCTCCCCAGCTGCTGGCAGTGATTAATGGGGTGCATCAATCAGCCAGAGGCCTTGACTACCACAGGAAACTCCCCAGCACCCCTCGGGCTTTGCCCTCAGCGGTGGGTGGGTGGGACCCCAGCCCCCCCTTGCGTACTGAAGTAGGCCATTGTGGCCAGGGCTTTGAGGTGCCAGCTTTGCAGGTGTCCCACTGGGGAGGAGGCCCAGCCCAGAGGCGGGAGGGGCCCCTGCAGGGGTCACCTGTCTGCTGCCCCAGAGCATCCCTGCCCAAGGTCACAGGTCAGCTCAGGGAGATGTGCTGCACACCGGGCACAGGTTGAGCCACGCCCACTAGGCCCCAGGCCCACTGCCCTGCGAGAAGGTCAGGGTGGCAGTGTGGGTGCCTCCATAGATGACAGGATCAGGAAAGCAGGCCCTAGAGTTAATTATTGCCCGGAGGTTAGGCTTGCAGCAAAGCAGGTGAGGACCCAGGGGTCCTGCCAGCGGGAGAGGCAGCATGAGTCGCTCAGCTGCCCTCACAGAGGACCCAGACAGGGCTTACACTAAAGCTTACCCCTCACCCTCCGAGGCCATGAGCCCGAGGCAGACACTGTGGGGTGGTTCCTGCCGAGGCCTCTCTCCTTGGCTTGCAGATGGCGTCTTCTCTGTGTCCTCACGTGGTCGTCCCTGTGTGTGTCTGTGTCCTGATCTCCTCTTCTTACAAGGACACCAGTCAGATTGGATTAGGGCCACCCTACTGACCTCATTCCATCCCCAGATACAGTCATGTGCTGAGGTACGGGGGGTTAGGACTTCAGCATATGAACTTGAGGGGACACAATTCAACCTGCAACAGGCAGAATCAAGGGTCTTTCTAGAAATTCCAGGCCCAGGGGGCCACTTCTGTCTCCTGCCCTCTCCACTGTTACAGCCTCATCCTCTTGGGTTAAGCATTGCCCTCTCTGGGCCCCTCTTGGAGAGGGCCACCAGCTCAGCCAGAGGCCCCACACCACTTGGGACAGTGGACAGGGCTGAGGACAGAAAGGCCTGCGTCCCCTTGTGGACTTGGACCAGACATCTCTCCTGTAATTGGGATGCCCTGGGATGCCGGGAGCGAGGACCAGAGGACTTCTTGGGCAAACATTCCTAGAGCCTGCCCAGGTTCCAGCCACACGTTGGGGGGTGCCCAGGGGCACGGGACAGACTCTACTGGAGAGGCCCTCCCCAGAGGCTGCATGGCTGGGAGGGTCCCTGTGCACCTGCCTACCTGTGATATCATGTGACGGGACCTCCAGGGCCTGATAGACTGAGGAGGGACAGCGGGCCCCTTGGAGTGTGTTAGAGCCTGTGTAAGGGGGACTTGCCTCAGAGTCTGTGTGCAGACCCACTTTTTTGTCCTTGCTTGTCCCACCTAAGTCTGTGTGGGGTCTGGGTCACGGCCCAGTGTCCTTGTCCTGGGTGAGGAGTAGCGCATCCCCCTGTCCAAGGCATGTCCCAGACCAGCCGGTGGCAGCCGGCCCAGCCCAGGTTGTGCTGTCCTGATAATTCTTCAGGAGGTGCTGGCAGCCACCCGGGCTTCTGAGTCCTCTGCCCCCACCCCCTCCACCTGGCATTTGCCTATGAGTCCTGGGGCTCTGTCCAGGCTGGCCCGGCCCCCTATGGCTGGCCACTGCCCGCATTGATAAGCATGCAAATCTCTAAACGAAATCCAATTAATACCCAAATGAGGGCCTGGGAGCAACCTGGGCTGGGCCAGGGAGGTGGGGCTGGGCTTTATCGGGCCTCAAGTATTTGTCTCTCATTTGAATGCCTTTTGTGGACTGGCGGGGGTGTGGTTGCAGGGGACTGAGAAGGGGCCCTAGCTCCCCTCAGACAATGGCCGTCGTGGCACGCCATGGCGGGGGGTTCTGAGCCGTTCTGTGCTTGTCTTTCACACATCCCAGGTCCCGCCTGACTCCCCTTGCAAGTAAGGCCTTCTGGGCCCTTCCCCGTGCCCCCCAGACCCAACAGGCTGGTGGCTGTGTTGCCCACGCCCTCCCGCAGGGCTGACGGAGCAGGAGGCTGTGGCCCACTTGTCAGACGAATGAGGCTTGAGACGGGCTGGGCTTGTGTGAGGACGGGGCCATCGAGGGCCGGGCCGGGTGGGTCCTCAGGAGCTTCTGTCCCAGGCCAGAGCTGGGTCCTCCAGGAGGGCGTGCAGCTTTTTCAGGAGTGGGTGGTGTGCATGTGGCCGAGCGTGGATGACTGAGCGTGCACATACGTGTGTATGCACATACGTGTGCGTGTGCTCATGTGGTGTGTGCACCTGCTCCCTCTGCAGCTCCTGGAGCCCTGCTCCATGGGGCACAGGTATGGGGCCCCTTGACATCCCCTGGAGGTAGCGGCCTCCCATCCCCGGAAGGCACCCATCCAGTTTGCTGTCCTCTGTGCGGACAGCTCCCCTGCATACCCCTGGCCATGGTCCCATCGTGGCACATCTGGCACTAGCTGTGTGCTTCAGTCCCTATCTGCAGAGTGGAGAGCTGCCCCCACCTAACTTGCAGCCCTGACCGCCCCTGCTGGGGGTGCCGGCTTTGGGCTGCTTCCTATGTCCTCTCATTTCGTCCTGGCATGTTGTGCCCATTGTATGGCTGGAAACTGAGTCCAGGATGTCTGATGAGCTCCCAATGCCACAGGCTGGTTGGGGGCAGAGCAGGAATCCCAGGCTGGACTGTCTACATCCAGAGCTCTTCCCAGGGGGACACATATGGGCAGCCCTCTTAGCAGGGAGTGAGACTGGCCCGAGTGGCGTGCCCTTTCCTAACGCCAGCCACCCCAGCCAGTCATGCCCTTGTCCCTGATTGCCCCTCAGCCCTGACAGGGCTTCTCTGGTTGGCCTGTAGCCAGACAGACTGAACCTTTAAGGCTAAGCCAGGAAAATCCTGCAGTGGCTGGGGGTGGGACCACAGGCCTCCTGCAGATTGGCGGGCAGGCTGGCATCAGCTGAGCTGCCAGGGCTGCCTGCTAGGTTTCCTGATGTCCACTTCTCCACCTGAGGGGAAGATGAGTCCTGCTCCACACCATCCCAGCCCCTGTCTACCAGGGCCTTTGTGCCAACACAAGTTCACATTGATCTCGCTGTAGCCCCCTCCTCCCAGGCACCCGTCCTCCTCCAGGAAGCCCTCCTGGGACGTCCCTCCCACCAGATCTTAGGCAGCACCCTCAGGGGAAGAAAGTGTTTCAAAGGAGAGAAGGGGTGTGGGGTCCGGGGCCTTAGGGCTCGAGTCTACCACCTTGGTCTTTTGAGGGCGGCATGATTCTGCTGCCAGAGCCAGGCTGCCCCTCAGGGGCTCGGGTCAGGGCCCAGGCCCCACAGCTGGCAGCCCGGGAATGGGAGGGACAGGGCCCTCCAGGCCTGTGCAGAGATGGGCAGGTGGGAGGCTCGAGGCCCAGGGCCGGGCTGGGTGTTGGGGCCTGAGGGTGGGGCAGGTCCTATGAGAGAGTGTTATGGATGCGGCAGGGCCCAGAGGAATGCGGAGGGACAGGTCTCAGAACTGCATCGAGTGACCTGACCCCTGGAACATCTCCCATCCCACAGCCTAGGGCAGGGGTGACCACAGCCTTCCTGCCTCCCTGAAACACAGCCGGCATTTCCTGACTGTCACTGTGGCCAAAAAGAAGAGGTGGGGTTTTGAGAGGTGATTAGGGGTTGTGCAGCCCGGAGGTGGGGGTCAGGCCTGAGGAGCAAAGCTCTGAGCTCAGCTTTGGGAGCCTGGGCCCAGGACACCCTCCCCACCCGGTTCCTAGGATCTCCATCAAGCCGCTGCCCGGGTGAGCACATCCCCCTGCAGGGGTGTGCCCTGGTCAGCTTGCCCTGCTGGGGGATACAGGGGCCAGGTGGGGCTGCTCCGGAAGCTTTTGGAACACCCTGTGCCCAGCCTGGGTCTCCTCTCCTCCCGGGCCTTCCAGAGCATCCTGGAGGAACCCTGGGTCTGGGGGAGCCTGGAGGAACAGCTCTGTCATCTTTTAATTGGGGGGTATAAATACCTCAAATGCAGGAATGTGGAGAGCATGCTGATAAATTTTGCACATGAGTAACTTGTGTAACGTCCGCCCAAAAAAGCGTGCAGAATGCTGCCGGCACCGCCCCAGCCCGCCCCTCTCTCTCCCACCCCACCCGTCCTGACCCCTGCCACTGTAGATCGAGTTTTTTCCAAAGGTCACATAAACATAGCCGCACAGCATGGACCCTCTGTATTCGGCTTCTGTGGGTCATCACGTTCCTCTTTGCTGTGGTCAGTACAATCGGCCACAGGGACCACAGCAGGATCTACCTGTCATGCTCCTGTTAAGAGGTCTGGGTAGCTCCAGGGTTTGGTGGCCATGGACGATGCTGTGGGCCCCTTGTGTCTGTGTCTTGGTGGACTTGAGCTCTCTGTGTCTTGTGTTTGTGCCCAGGAGGGGAAAGGCTGGGTCTGGCCATCATCTGCATTTGCATCAAGGGTGGCCATGGAGGGCCAGTGCACAGAGTGATGGGGACACTGCCCTTGCCCACCAGGAGCTGGGGCCTGCCCTGGCTGCTGTGCACCTTGGCACTGATGCTGGCCATGCAGCCCGTTCTCACTGCAGGCATCCTGGTCTCTGCTGTGCAGACAAGACCTGGGTGTTCAGGGAGGTCTGTTACTGCTCACCTTGCTGCACTTTCCTTCTGGAATGAGGCAGAGTCATTACAGTTAATAGATGCTCCACTTTTAAAAGAAAAAGAAAAAGAGGCCAGATCATTCACCTGAGGCCAGTTGCTTGGGATGCCCGGTGGCTGTGGGGACATGAGGCCAGTGGGATTCCTCCCTCCCATGTGGCACTGGGCCTGGGCCTGGCCCGGGCAGGGATAGGGGGAAGTGAGGACCCTCCCCTGACTGGCACAGTTGCCCTCCCCCCCGTCCCCCTCAGTCCTCAGCCCCTAGCTGTGAGAAGGCTGAAGGGAGGTGGATGGATGCGGGTCTCCCGGAATGGGGACTGGGTGCCCTGTGGGGTGGAGAACTTCAGGAGGGCCTGGGCTGCCAGCCACTGCAGCCCCGATGTGGGTGAGCTCTGGGGTACTCTGGAGAAGGTGGGTAGAGGGCTGGGGCAGAGCTGGAGGGAGGCACCCGGAGGCTCAGGCTCAGCTGGGTAGAGGGGCGCCACAGGACAGGGCCCAGCACAAGCTCAGACCAGGCATGGCAGGGGGATGGGCTCGGCCAGGGCCCGGCCCAGCCCGCAGGCAGCCAGGCAGCGCTGGTGCAGGTCGAACCTGTTCTGGGCAGGGCTGGCGCCCACTGCCGCCGCCAGGGGTGGATTCCAGCTTTCTGTTTCTGCTCCACTTCATCTGAACACTCCAAACCACAGCCTCCACCCAGCCTTGGCCCTCCCCGCCCTCGGCCCCAGGGCAGCCAAGCCCTCCCGCCCCCTGCACACATGCACGCACATGCCCACAGACACACTGAGTCACACATGGACACACGCAGACTCACACACATACACAGAGACACACTGAGACACAGACACAGACTCACACAGAGAGACAGACACAGAGACACACTGAGACACATAGACATAGACTCACACACATACACTGAGACGCAAAGACACACAGATCCACAGCGACCCACGGAGACATAGAGGCACGCACAGACACAGACACACGCATACACAGAGACGCACTGAGACACACACAGACACAGACACGCACACAAACATGCAGACACAGGCAGACAGATACGTGTAGGAGAGTTCTTCAAAAAGTTCATGGAAAAGTAGAATTAAAAGGTAATAAAATTTTTTCCAGGAACTTTTTGGAGACCCCTGGTGCTCATGGACACACACAGACAGACATACGCTCACTCACGCACACCTAGAGCAGGTTTTTGTCTGTGGCCTCGGGCAGTGCTGAGCAGGCCCAGGCAGCCCCAGGCTGGGCAAGGAGATCTGGCTGTGGGGCCCTCAGCCATCTCTGCCTCCCCCTGTGACTTTCCTGGTCCCTTTTGCCCCCACAAGCCTGTGCAGAGCCCCCACACCTTGCCCCAGAGGCCCCACCCAGCACACGGAGGGCTGCACTCTGCTCCCCCGCCTGCCGTGCCTCCTCCCAGCCCAGAGCGCCCGGGGCTGCACCGCTCTGCTGCACGGTGCTGACACTAGCCTTTGCCATGGGTGAGTGGGGACATCTCGCTGTGGCTTTAGTTTGCATGTCCCTACCTAGGGATGAGCATCTTTTCATGGGCTTATTTGCCATTGCACGCATCTCTTCTGTGCAGGAGTGTCTTTTCAACCCTTTGTCGTTGTCTAAAAATTGGGCTATTTGTTTTCTCATTGTTGAGTTGTGAGAGTTCTTCGTATGTCCTGGGTACTAGTTCTGTGTCTGGCACATAATTTGCAAGTATTTCCTCCCAGCCTTTGGTTTGTCTTTGCAATGTCTCAGCATTACCTTTTACAAAAGAAAAGTTTTACATTTAAAAAAAGTCCATGTATCAATTTTTTTCTTTTGTGGGTTGTGCTTGGGTGTCATAGCTAAAAGTGCTCTGACCAACCTAGTGGTTCTTAACTCAGGGCCATTTTACCCCCAGGGGGGCCATGTCTGGAGACATATTTGGTTGTGGCTAAACGTCCCACTGTGCACAGAACAGCCCCCACCGCAAAGAGTTATCTGGTCTCAGCAACTGCTGAGGTTGGAGACCCTGGCTATCCAAGGCCACAAAGACTTAAATATATAAGGTGTGAGATATGCATGTTGGGTTCATTGTTTGCATGTGAATGTCCAGTGATCCAGTACTGTTGTTGAAAAGACTGTCCTTTCTCCATGGAATTGCCTTTGCTTCTTTGCCAAGACTCAGTTGACTCTATTTATATGGGTCTCTATTCTGTCCCATGCATCTATGGGTCTGTTCTTTTGCCAATATAACCCTGTCTTGAATAGTGAAGATTGACAGTAAAATCAGGTAGTAAATGGTAAATGTACAGTAACATACAGTGAAAACATGTAGTAATGGACAGTAACATACACTGAAACCAGGTAGTAAATGGTAAACATACAGTAACATACAACGAAACCAGGTTGTAATGTACAGTAACATACATGGAAACCAAGCAGTAACATACAATGAAACAAGGTATAAATGGTAAATGTACAATAATATACAGTGAAATCAGGTGGTAACATACAGTAACATACAGGGAAACCAGATGTAACGTACAGTAACATACAATGAAAGCAGGTAGTAACATACAGGAACATACAGTGAGACCAGGTAGTAAATGGTAAATGTATAGTAACATACAGTGAAAGCAGGTAGTAACATACAGTAACAGACAGTGAAACAGGTAGAACTATACAGTGAAATCATGTAGTAAATGGTAAATGTACAGTAATATACAGTGACACCAGGTGGTAACATACAATATCATACAGATAAACACAGTAGCAACATACAGAAACATACAGTGACACCATGTACTAACATACAGAAACATACAGTAAAACCAGATAGTAACATACAGTGAAACCAGGGAGCAACATACAGAAACATACAGCGAAATCAGGTATTGATGTACCAAAACACACAGTGAAACCAGGTAGTGACATAGACTAACATATAGTTAATAGATCTGCAACATAACCAGCACCACTTCAGACAAGCCCAAGTACAAAATGGTGCTGCCCACCTCCTCCCCTCCCCTTCTCCCTTCCCTTTACAAGAAGCCTCCTGACTTAAACAGAAACTGCTTTTGCTTCCGCAAGGATGCAGTTCTCCATCCAGATCCACATTAGCACAATGCCCCTCCTTGATGGTATCAGCCAGCCCTTGGTGCACTATATAAGCTCAACCACTCCCTACACCTGGTGCTGTCCCCTTTTCAGGGCAGCCCTGGGCTGCCTGCTAACTTGACCATGGCCCAGCAGGTTTTCTTCCTTTAATAAAGCTTGAACAGTACCCGGCATCTCAGCTCACTTTCTTTCATTATGGTGCCAAAAGCCGGGAAGGGTTTTGGCCGATATTGTGGACGATCCCCTCTCTCTTGGGGTGATTGGCTCTCGGCCACCCTTCCCAGACCTGCCAAAACCAAATGCCTCCAGGACTCTCTACTTTTGCCATTTCAGACCAATGCATCCAACACCGGCCTCAATTCAGGGTGAACCAGTGGGTCTGTCCTGCCCACTTCTACAGGTTCCCCCAACTACTCTCTCTACGACTTAGGTCTCTATGAAGCCCAGGTGCCTGACCGAGGGAGCCCTTTTTGTGCCCACCAGCTATTGGAGGATGCTTCATTAGCTGGTCGGTGGGCTTTTTTCTCTTGAAAAGAAGGTGGGCAATAGAGAGGATGCTCTTTGTTGGCACGCTTCTACCAGGACTGACTGCCCTTTCTCACCCTCTAAATGGGATCCTCACGATCCAAACCTCCACACTCTACACCCTTGGGCTGTCTCCTGGCCAATTTCTCGGCCTCCAGTGAGACATTAAAACTCAAATGCCTGATTACAATGGATCCCAGTGGTCACAAGATGGCACTCGATTTAGACACTCACTGAAATGGCAAAAGCTGTAGAGATTCCTTGTTCAGGCCTTCTCCTATCTCTGAACACGTTCTTCTCTCTGTCAAAACTGTCCTATGTCTCAGATGCTCCTAGCTCGTGCTCAACCTCCCCTTCCAGACTTGGATCAATCTCCTGCTCTGTCAGCCCTCCACATTTCTCTCTCTTCCCCACACCTGGCCTCCAGACGCTCGTCCTCAGCCCAGCTCCTCCCCTTCTCGCCTTCATCAGGTAACAACCCCACCTCAGCTCCAGCTTTTTATAACCCTTCTTTGAGGTGGCTGGGATGGAAGGAATTGTCCAAGTCCATGTACAGGGAGCAGGTCTGGATGGCAGCTCAGGTACATGCTCAAAATAATAGGCGGCCCATGGGAACCATTGCTGTTCCTTGCACAGACCCAAATTGGAACTACCAGGCTGACCATGGGGATCGGGATCTCCAGGATAATATGATCACACACCTACTTCTGGCCTCCAAAAGGCTACTCACAAGTCAATCAATTATGACGAGCTTAGATAAATCACACAGAGATCCACTGAAAATCCCAGCGAGTGCCTAACCCGCCTCTCTGAGGCTTTACATGAATACACACATATAGACCTAAACTCTGCTGCAGGTACAACCCTCTTGCACTCTCATTTCATTACCCAATCAGCCCCTGATATTCAAAAAACTATAAAAGAGATCAGGCCAAATACCAGCGCCTGGCTAATGCCATCCAAGGATCACATACTCCAAAGCTGGCTGCCTCTAGGGGCAAGCCACCCAGGAACTGCTTCAAATGCAGTCAACTGGGCCACTCAGCATGGGCCTGTCATAACCTGTCCTCACTGCAAATGGCCAGGACACTGGGGGATTGACTGTGCCTCTTGCCAGAGAGGGAGTGGCCCAGTCCCCAACCTACAGCCTTTGGCTTCATGGCCATCCCTACCGGAGCTTCTAGGCTTTGCCCAGGAGGAGGACTGATGATGCCCAGGGCCTGAGGCTCCCACGGAGATCACCATGTGTGAGCCCAGCGTAACTCACCTTGTAGCAGGTAAGCCAATCTCTTTTGTCACTGATACAGGGGCCATTTACTTTACCCTTCCTGAATATGCAGAACCAACAACCCTGTCCTCTATCACAATAGTAGGGGTCACAGGATCAGAATACCACCCACGGATCACTCAAGCCCTTTCTTGCACCCTACATCACACCCAATTCACACACAAATTCTTAATAATGCCTCAATGCCCAGCCCCCCTTACTGAGATGGGACATCCTTTTCAAATTCAAAGTTACTCTTGCCCTAAACACTTTGACTCCAGCTATAATACTCCTGTTACAGGCTGCCCCAGACCTGGCCCCTGCGGCTTCCACCTTCCCCTCCCCTGGACAAGGTTAATCCCTAGTATAGGACGTTTCTTCTCCTTCCATTGCTACGTACTGTTCCTCTATCCTTGTTAAATTGCTGAACCCCTCTTTGTTCCCTGATGTCCCACAATACCCCATCACTAACAAACACCTAATAGGCTTAAAACCCATCGTACACAAACTCTTTTCTTCTCATCTCTTATGGCCTACCCACTTGCCTTTCAATACACCCATCCTTCTGGTTATAAAGCCTAAAGGCTCGTGCCATTTAGTACAGGACTGATCCTGACACGCGCAGTTCCCAGCAACTGACTGGGACAGCACTACCTCAGGGATTTCGGGATAGCCCCCACTTTCCAGCCATGCCTTAGCTTGAGACTTATCTGAACTTCCCCCAACCTCTAGCACTTTAATACAATATGTGGATGACCTCCTCCTTTGTAGACCCTCCTATGAGGATTCACAGGCCCACACCGTTGCTCTCCTTAATTTCCTGGCCTCCAGGGGATATCGAGTGTCCCTCAACAAGGCCCAAATTTCTTCTCCTTCAGTTCAAGAGTCTAATTTCTGAACTTCCTACTCCTACCACAAAGGGTGAAATTCTTTCTTTCTTGGGGCTTGCAGGGAATCTTTGCCTATGGATTCCTAACTTTGGCGTGCTAGCAAAATTGCTTTATGGGGCAGCCAAAGGGGGTCCTGCCATTCCCTTAGATCCCACAAAGCTCATTCATTCTCCGTTCCAGCAATTAAAAGCTGCTGTCCTCGCAGCCCCAGCTGTATCTCTCTCAAACCTATCTCATTCTTTTATCCTATACATCACCAAAACCCAAAGATTGGCAGTCGGGGTTTTGGGACAAAAGGCAGGAAATATTTTCTCCCCAGTTGCAAACCTCTCTAAACAACTAGACACCACAGCGTGAGAATGGGCCCCTGTTTTACAGGCCTTGGTGACAGCCATCCTTTTAGCACAAGAAAGCTCTAAACTAACTTTTAAACAACAAACAGTCAAGACCTTCTCAGCCATAAGGCCAGGTCAATTCTCTCCCCTTCCTGCCTACAACTTATCCACCTCACTCTCATTGAAAACTCCCAGTTCTCCTTTAAACCTTGCCCTTCCATTAAATTGATCCACTCTCATCCCAAAACACTCATGACCCTTAGAACACAATTGCATGGAGGCTTTAGACCTCTTTCTCAATCCCTTTCCACACATCTCCCCGCATCCCATTACATGATTCATAGATGGGAGCGCCACCTCCACACCTGCCCCCCCAGGGGGGCTATGCCACAGTAAATCTAACACAAGCTATTGAGGCTGCACAACTCCCAAAGGAGGCTGGGGTTATACACTTCAGAGGACACCAAACCTCCAACGACCCCATAGCCCAGGGAAACAAACTGGCGGATCTAACCACAGAACAGGCTGCTCAGTCACCAGGCCCCCACTCTTCCTCTCCTGCTCAGGTCCTTCTCATGGCCCCTAAGCCCTTATCCCAATACACACCCCAAGAAATACAACACCTACAAGAGTTGGGGGCACAGAGAAAGGACAATTGGTATACTCTCTCAGTTTGCTATGTCCTTCCTACCACACAAGCTGAGCAAATCCTTTTAGATTTCCATCATTCAGTTCATATAGGCTATGAACCCCTACTAAGCCTTCTTCAGCCCTTATATTACTACCCCACAAAAGGGTACACTATCTTCTAACCTTAGTAGATACCTTTTCAGGTTGGATTGAGGCTTTTTCCTGCACTTCAGAGGATGCTACAGCAGTAATGCGTGCTCTCACCTCAGAAATCATCCCTCATTTTGGCCTCCCCACCAGTCACTCACTCGCCTATGGCTGCCCCCCGCAAGCCCACAGGCCTCAGCCCCTCGAACTTATATATGGTCAGCCCTTCACTCTCACACCTCTCCCTTCCAGCTCATCGCCTTTAGGCCAGTATCTCCCTACTCTTCCATTCATTAGGGATCTTCTTAGGGAACAGGCCAACCTTCTATTACTTCATCCTTTCCCCAACACCCTCTCAGACTTCAAACTGAGCCTTGGACAGCAAGTGTATATTAAAACCCAAACACCAAAGCCACTCTTGCCATGCTGGGGAGGGCCTTATATAGTACTTCTCAAAACCCCCACGGCAATAAAAGTACTAGGAAAGGCCCCTCGGTATCACTAGCCCTTGGTAAAACTAGCACCTCAGACTTTACCCAAAGAATCTGTTAACACCAAGCCAGAGGGGTCCCCTCTGCTCAACCCCCAACCCAACATCTCCTCACACTTTGTCCATTTTAGGACCCACAAAACTGAACATCTCCAGGACCTCCGCTCTTCCCCCAATCCCAGAAGAAGGATGATCTTTCCCCCAGTGATTATCCTCTCACTCTTGCAGGCCCGCTCCATGTCCCTCACACAGGAGCTGCTCCAAGACTGGTCCTGAACTGCTATCATGGGTTTGCCATCATGGGACATGATGAGTACATGCCACCCCGTGTCCCTAACCTTTATTATACTGTCTGTTCCAGTACTTGCTACAGGATTGGCAGCAGCTGCCCTGAAAGATTGGAACATTACAGGAAGGTTTGTCCTGGCATTCCTTTACCTTCTATCAGTAGGAAGCTTCTTAGCAAGGTCATTGTGACAATGTGCCCTGTAAATTCTTTTGGCTCCCTAACCCTTTGCATCCTTTCCATGTTTTTCCTCCTATCTCAATGCTCCCCCTCACCTGGAACATGGAGGTTCCAGGTCTGTAGGGACGATGCAGTCCTCAGTGAATCAGACTGGTCCCCACGTGACTCATCTGTCTCCCACTTCGCGGGAAACTTTTTGTGGTCACCACCCTCCCTGTCGATGCAGCCCACAACGTTTCCACAAACATCTTTTCACTTTCCTCTAATGTCACCTCAGTGGGGACTGTCAGCATTGTGCGGGGCCTGCCCACACTCTGCCTCACTAACACCAAACGCTGCCACTCACTTACCCCCTCCTCATCCATGCCCTAAAACCGGAATATGTTTCCTTTGTAAAACTACATTACCCTGTTGCCTGCCCCCAACTCGATTTCTTGCATATTCATTTGGCTCATCCCTGACATCACCCTCCAGACAGACAGAGGGATGGAGATGGGACTGGGGCTAACTTCAGAACCCCCTCTCAGGAAGTGCCCCCAGCTCCTGTAGGGCGCTAATTGTACCTTTTTAAATTGGGGCACGGATCCTTCCTGCAACTGGGACTGGCATAGCAGGCCCTGTTACTGCCTCTCAATTCTACCAAAAAACTCTCAGAAGAACTAAGTATAGATACCATGTCCTCTCTCCAGTGACAGGTCACCTCACTCATGACAGTCACTTTACAGAACTGTTGGGCCCTTTATTTTACTTTCTTATAGCCAAGAAGGAAGGCACCTGCCTCTTCTTGGGGGAGGAATGCTGTTATTATGTACATGAGTCCAGGGTGATCCAAAAACAACTTAAACCATTTCACTGAACCCTTGGGTACCCTGACTTAGGCCCCTACTAGGACCCCTAACTGTGCCTCATCCTACTTTTTGGCCCTTGTCTCTTTTGGTGTTTCTCTAATTTCTTGCAGGAATGTATGCAGGCTTTCACCAACCAAGAGGTCGCTGAATTGTCCCTGCCAGGAGGATATCAGCCCCTCAGAATCAGCGACCCTTCCCCAGAGGAATACAGCCTCCCCACATGAAACCAGTACCCCGCCACTAAATCTTTTACTTTTTCCACATCTTCACCCATCTCCAGCAGGAAGTAGCTTCAGAAGAATGAGACCTCCACCCTTTCCCCTTTTTCCTATACTTAAAAGGCAGGAATAATAGATCTGCAACATAACCAGTGCCACTTTAGACAAGCCCAAGTACAAAATGGTGCTGCTTACCTCCTCCCCTCCCCTCCCCCCTTCCCTTTAGGAGAAGCCTCCTGACCTAAACAGAAACCCCTTTTGTTTCCACAAGGACGCAGTTCTCCACCCCAATCCACATTAGCATAATGCCCCTCCTTGATGGTATCAGCCAGCACTTGGTGCACTATATAAGCTCAACCACCCCACACCTGGAGCCGTCCCCTTTTCAGGGCAGCTCTGGGCCCTGTGCCACTCTGAACACAGCCCAGCAGATTTTCTTTCTTTAATAAAGCTAGAATGGTACCTGGCATCTCAGTTCACTTTCTTTCAGAAATGAGGTAGTAATGTACAGAAATGTTCAGAGCAACCAGATGGAAATGTACAGAAACATACAGTGAAACCAGGTAGAAACGTACAGTGACATACAGGGAAACTAGTTTGTAATGTACAGAAACATTCTGTGAAACTAGGTAGCAATGTACATTAACATACTGCGAAACTAGGTGTTAATGTACACTAACATACAGTGAAACCAGGTACTAAATTCTCAATGTACAGTAACATATAGTGAAATCAGGTAGTAAATGGTAAATGTACAGTAACATACCAAGAAACCACTAAGTAACATGCAGTAATATATAGAGAAACCAGGTAGAAATGCACAGGAACATACAGAGAAACCAGGTAGAGATGCACAGAAACATGCAGGGAAACTGGGTACAGACGCACAGAAACATACAGGGAAACAGGTAGTAAATAGTAAATGTACGGTAACATAGAGTGAAACCAGGGAGTAAATGGTGAATGTACCCTAACATACACAGAAACCACGAAGTAACATGCAGTAACATACAGTGATAATAGGCAGTAGCATACAGTGAAACCAGGTAGTAGATGGTAAATGTACAGTAACATACACTGAAACCAGGTGGTAACATACAATAATATACAGTGAAACCAGGTAGTAATGTAAGGAAAAATACAGGAAAACCAGGTAGCAATGTACAGTAACATACAGTGAAACTAGGTGTTAATGCACAGTAAAATACAGTGAAACCAGGTAGAACCACACTGTAACATACATGAGAATCAGGTAGTAATGTACTGTAACACAGAGTGAAAGCAGGTAGAAAATGGTAAATGTACAGTAACATACAGTGAAACCAGGTAGTAATGTACTGAAACAAACAGGGAAACCAGGTAGAGATGCACAGAAACATACAGGGAAACCAGGTAGAACCACACTGTAACATACATGAGAACCAGGTAGTAATGTACTGTAACACAGAGTGAAAGCAGGTAGAAAATGGTAAACGTACAGCAACATACAGTGAAACCAGGTAGTAATGTACTGAAACAAACAGGGAAACCAGGTAGAGATGCACAGAAACATACAGGGAAACCAGGTAGAACCACACTGTAACATACAGGGAAACCAGGTAGTAATGTACTGTAACACAGAGTGAAAGCAGGTAGAAAACGGTAAACGTACAGCAACATAGTGAAATCAGGTAATCAAATTGTAAAGGTCTGTAGAAACCAAGTAGTAAATGGTCAATGTGTGGGAACATACAGTGAAACCAGGAAGTAAATGGTAAATGTACAGTTATATACAGAGAAACGAGGTGGTAACATACCATAACATATAACAAAATGAGGTAGTAACGTACAATAACAAATGAGGAAACAAGGTAGTGACGCACAGAAACATACAGGGAAACCAGGTGTTGATGCGCAGTAACATACAGGGAAACTAGGCGGGGACGCACAGTAACATTGTTTTAGTCCGTTTGTGTTGCTGTAACAGAAATACCTGTGATGGGTGATTTATAAAGAAGAGAGGTTTATTTGGCTTATGATTCTGGGACAGCTGCATCTGGCCCGAGCCTCAGGCCCTTTCTACTCATGGTGGAAAAGTGGCAGGCAGCTGGCGGGTACAAGCAGATCACATGGCGAGAGGAAGCAAGAGAGAGGAAGCAAGAGAGAGAGAAGGTGCCAGGGTCTTTTTAAGCAACGAGCTCTCGTGGGAACTAATCCAGCGAGAACTCACTCACTACCCCTCCTCCCCCAGGCAGAGTATTCATCCATTCATGAGGGATCTGCCCCCATGACTCAATCAGTTTCCAGCACTGCCACATTGGAGATCAAATTTCCACATGAGTTTTGGAGGAGACAACACATCCAAACTCCATCATTCCATCCCTGGACCCCCGAAACTCACGTTCCTCTCATATACAAAATACAATCATTCTATCCCAATAGTCCCAAAAGTCTTAGCTTGCTCCAGCCCCAACTTAAAAGTCCAAAGTCTAAAGTCTAATCTGAGACCAAAAGCAAAAGTCCTTCCAGTTGTGAACCTGAAAAAAAAAACCAAATTTATCTATTGCCAAGATACAATGGTGGAACAGACATTGGGTACACGTTCCCATTCCAAAAGGGAGGAATAGGCCAGAAGAAAGGAAAAACAGGCCCCAAACAAGTCTGAAACCCAGCAGGGCAGACATTATGTCTTAAAGCTCCAAAATAATGTTCTTTGACTCCAAGTCCTGCATCCTGGGCACAGATGGGCATCTGGGCCCCCAAAGCATCAGGCAGCCTCATTCCCACAACTCTGCCAGATGCAGCCCAGTGGGCTGCACTGGTGCCTGCAACTTTTCCAGGCTAGTGTTCCACTCTGGTACCTCCATAAGTCTGGAGTCTCCATGGTGGTCCAGCTGCCTTGACTCTACTAGACATTTCCCTGGTGGGGGCTCCCCGTGGGGGCTCCAACCCCACTTTCCCACTTGGCATTGCTCTAGTAGATGGCCTCAGCAGTGGCTCCGCCCCTGTGGCAGGTCTCTCTGCCTGGGCCCCCAGGCTTTTCCGTACATCTTTTGGCATCTGGGTGGAGGCTGTCATGCCTCCACTGTTCTCACATACTGCTGGCCTGCAGACTTAACACAACGTGGACACCACCGAGGTTTCAGACCTCTACTCTTCAGGGCTGCTGCACAAACCACCTTGGGCTGCTCCAGCTCGAGCAGCTGGGATGCAGGGAGCAAGAGCCTGAGGGCAGCTGCACCTCAGGTCTGTCCTCCAGGATAACTCAGTCCTTCTAGGCCTCAGGGCCTATGTTGGGTGGGGCACCCTTCCAGACTTCTGAAATGCCTGCAGGGCTTTCCTCTCATTTTCTCTGCTATTAGCATCTGACTGCCTCACCGCCAAGATAATATCTTTAGCAACCAGATTATCTTCTTCACCCTTGCATTACTCTCCAGCTCCCCGTTTCTTTACAGCATGGCCAGGCTGCAAGTTTTCCAAATCTGTATGCTCTGCTTCCCTTTTAAATTCTGGCTTTATGTCATGCCTTTGCTGCCATAACTCAGAGTAGGCTTTTAGAAGCCATGCAGCGTCCTTAATGCTTTGCTGCTTAGAAATTTCTTTGGCCCAATGCTCTGGTTCACAACTCTTAAGTCCTACCTTCCACAAAGTCCAAGGGCATGGACACAATGCAGCCAAATTCCTTGCTATGGTGTAGCAAGGGTGATCTTTTGTCCAATTCCCAATAAGTTCCTCATTCCTATCTGAGACCTCATCATCCACATGGCCTTTACTGTCCACATTTCTATCAGCATTCTGCTCGCCACCACATAAGTCTCTAAGACATTCCAAACTTTCCCTCATCTTTTTCTCTTCTTCTAAGTCTTCCAAACTCCTCCAACCTTTGCCCATTACCCAGTTCCAAAGGTGCATCGACATTTTCAAGTATCTGTACAGCAACACCCCACTCCTCGGTACCAATTTTCTGTTTTAGTCCATTTTGTGTTGCAATAACAGAAATACCTGAGACTGGGTGATTTGTAAAGAAGAGAGGTTTATTTGGCTTATGGTTCTGGGACAGCTGTATCTGGCACGGGCCTCAGGCTGTTTCTACTCATGATAGAAAGTGGCAGGCAGCCGGTGGGTACAAGCAGATCACATGGCGACAGAAAGCAAGAGAGACAGAGGAGGTGCCAGGGTCTTTTTAAGCAATCAGGTCGTGTGGGAACTAATAGAGTGAGATCTCACTCATTAATCCTCCCTCCCCCTGGGAGAGTATTAATCCTTCATGAGGAATCTGCCTCCATGACTCAATCAGTTTCCAACACTGCCACATTAGAGGTCAAATTTCCACATGAGTTTTGGAGGGGACAACATATCCAAACTCCATCAAACATACATGTTGTGAAGCATAGTAACATACAGGGAAACCAGGTGGTGATGCACAGAAACTTACAGGGAAACCAGGTGGTGGTGTACAGTAAGATACAGTGAAAATAGGTGTTCATGTACGGTAACATAGAGTGAAACAACATGGTAAAATTCAATAACATACAGAGAAACCAGGTAGTAACGTACATGAACATACAGGGAAACCAGGTAGAGACGCACAGAAACACACAGGGAAACCAGGTAGAGACGCACAGAAACACACAGGGAAACCAGGTAGAGACGCACAGAAACACACAGGGAAACCAGGTAGAGACGCACAGAAACACACAGGGAAACCAGGTAGAGACGCACAGAAACACACAGGGAAACCAAGTAGAGACGCACAGAAACACACAGGGAAACCAGGTAGAGACGCACAGAAACACACAGGGAAACCAGGTAGAGACACACAGAAACATACAGGGAAACCAGGTAGAGACGCACAGAAACACACAGGGAAACCAAGTAGAGACGCACAGAAACACACAGGGAAACCAGGTAGAGACGCACAGAAACACACAGGGAAACCAGGTAGAGACGCACAGAAACACACAGGGAGACCAGGTAGAGACGCACAGAAACATACAGGGAAACCAGGTAGAGACGCACAGAAACATACAGGGAAACCAGGTAGAGACGCACAGAAACACACAGGGAAACCAGGTAGAGACGCACAGAAACACACAGGGAAACCAGGTAGAGACGCACAGAAACACACAGGGAAACCAGGTAGAGACGCACAGAAACACACAGGGAAACCAGGTAGAGACGCACAGAAACATACAGAGAAACCAGGTAGAGACACACAGAAACACACAGGGAAACCAGGTAGAGATGGACAGAAACACACAGGGAAACCAGGTAGAGACACACAGAAACACACAGGGAAACCAGGTAGAGACGCACAGAAACACACAGGGAAACCAGGTAGAGACACACAGAAACACACAGGGAAACCAGGTAGAGACGCACAGAAACACACAGGGAAACCAGGTAGAGACGCACACAAACACACAGGGAAACCAGGTAGAGACGCACAGAAACACACAGGGAAACCAGGTAGAGACGCACAGAAACATACAGAGAAACCAGGTAGAGACGCACAGAAACACACAGGGAAACCAGGTAGAGATGCACAGAAACACACAGGGAAACCAGGTAGAGACACACAGAAACACACAGGGAAACCAGGTAGAGACGCACAGAAACACACAGGGAAACCAGGTAGAGACGCACAGAAACATACAGGGAAACCAGGTAGAGACACAGAAACACACAGGGAAACCAGGTAGAGACGGACAGAATCACACAGGGAAACCAGGTAGAGACACACAGAAACACACAGGGAAACCAGGTAGAGACGCACAGAAACACACAGGGAAACCAGGTAGAGATGGACAGAAACACACAGGGAAACCAGGTAGAGACGCACAGAAACACACAGGGAAACCAGGTAGAGACGCACAGAAACACACAGGGAAACCAGGTAGAGACGCACAGAAACACACAGGGAAACCAGGTAGAGACGCACAGAAACACACAGGGAAACCAGGTAGAGACGCACAGAAACACACAGGGAAACCAGGTAGAGACGCACAGAAACACACAGGGAAACCAGGTAGAGACGCACAGAAACACACAGGGAAACCAGGTAGAGACGCACAGAAACACACAGGGAAACCAGGTAGAGACACAGAAACACACAGGGAAACCAGGTAGAGACGCACAGAAACACACAGGGAAACCAGGTAGAGACGCACAGAAACACACAGGGAAACCAGGTAGAGACACACAGAAACACACAGGGAAACCAGGTAGAGACGCACAGAAACACACAGGGAAACCAGGTAGAGACGCACAGAAACACACAGGGAAACCAGGTAGAGACGCACAGAAACATACAGAGAAACCAGGTAGAGACACACAGAAACACACAGGGAAACCAGGTAGAGACGCACAGAAACACACAGGGAAACCAGGTAGAGATGGACAGAAACACACAGGGAAACCAGGTAGAGACGCACAGAAACACACAGGGAAACCAGGTAGAGACGCACAGAAACACACAGGGAAACCAGGTAGAGACGCACAGAAACACACAGGGAAACCAGGTAGAGACGCACAGAAACACACAGGGAAACCAGGTAGAGACGCACAGAAACACACAGGGAAACCAGGTAGAGACGCACAGAAACACACAGGGAAACCAGGTAGAGACGCACAGAAACACACAGGGAAACCAGGTAGAGACGCACAGAAACATACAGGGAAACCAGGTAGAGACGCACAGAAACATACAGGGAAACCAGGTAGAGACTCACAGAAACACACAGGGAAACCAGGTAGAGACGCACAGAAACACACAGGGAAACCAGGTAGAGACGCACAGAAACACACAGGGAAACCAGGTAGAGACACACAGAAACATACAGGGAAACCAGGTAGAGACGCACAGAAACACACAGGGAAACCAGGTAGAGACGCACAGAAACACACAGGGAAACCAGGTAGAGACGCACAGAAACACACAGGGAAACCAGGTAGAGACGCACAGAAACACACAGGGAAACCAGGTAGAGACGCACAGAAACACACAGGGAAACCAGGTAGAGACGCACAGAAACACACAGGGAAACCAGGTAGAGACGCACAGAAACACACAGGGAAACCAGGTAGAGACGCACAGAAACACACAGGGAAACCAGGTAGAGATGCACAGAATCACACAGGGAAACCAGGTAGAGACGCACAGAAACACACAGGGAAACCAGGTAGAGACGCACAGAAACACACAGGGAAACCAGGTAGAGACACACAGAAACACACAGGGAAACCAGGTAGAGACACACAGAGAAACACACAGGGAAACCAGGTAGAGACGCACAGAAACACACAGGGAAACCAGGTAGAGACGCACAGAAACACACAGGGAAACCAGGTAGAGACGCACAGAAACACACAGAGAAACCAGGTAGAGACGCACAGAAACATACAGAGAAACCAGGTAGAGATGGACAGAAACACACAGGGAAACCAGGTAGAGACGCACAGAAACACACAGGGAAACCAGGTAGAGACGCACAGAAACACACAGGGAAACCAGGTAGAGACGCACAGAAACACACAGGGAAACCAGGTAGAGATGGACAGAAACACACAGGGAAACCAGGTAGAGACGCACAGAAACACACAGGGAAACCAGGTAGAGACGCACAGAAACACACAGGGAAACCAGGTAGAGACACAGAAACACACAGGGAAACCAGGTAGAGACACACAGAAACACACAGGGAAACCAGGTAGAGACGCACAGAAACACACAGGGAAACCAGGTAGAGACGCACAGAAACATACAGAGAAACCAGGTGGAGACGCACAGAAACACACAGGGAAACCAGGTAGAGACGCACAGAAACACACAGGGAAACCAGGTAGAGACGCACAGAAACACACAGGGAAACCAGGTAGAGACGCACAGAAACACACAGGGAAACCAGGTAGAGACGCACAGAAACATACAGGGAAACCAGGTAGAGATGGACAGAAACACACAGGGAAACCAGGTAGAGACGCACAGAAACACACAGGGAAACCAGGTAGAGACGCACAGAAACACACAGGGAAACCAGGTAGAGACACAGAAACACACAGGGAAACCAGGTAGAGACACACAGAAACACACAGGGAAACCAGGTAGAGACACAGAAACACACAGGGAAACCAGGTAGAGACGCACAGAAACACACAGGGAAACCAGGTAGAGACGCACAGAAACATACAGGGAAACCAGGTAGAGACGCACAGAAACATACAGGGAAACCAGGTAGAGACGCACAGAAACACACAGGGAAACCAGGTAGAGACGCACAGAAACACACAGGGAAACCAGGTAGAGACACACAGAAACACACAGGGAAACCAGGTAGAGACGCACAGAAACACACAGGGAAACCAGGTAGAGACGCACAGAAACACACAGGGAAACCAGGTAGAGACACACAGAAACACACAGGGAAACCAGGTAGAGACACACAGAGAAACACACAGGGAAACCAGGTAGAGACGCACAGAAACACACAGGGAAACCAGGTAGAGACGCACAGAAACACACAGGGAAACCAGGTAGAGACACAGAAACACACAGGGAAACCAGGTAGAGACGCACAGAAACACACAGGGAAACCAGGTAGAGACGCACAGAAACACACAGGGAAACCAGGTAGAGACACAGAAACACACAGGGAAACCAGGTAGAGACGCACAGAAACACACAGGGAAACCAGGTAGAGACGCACAGAAACACACAGGGAAACCAGGTAGAGACACAGAAACACACAGGGAAACCAGGTAGAGACACACAGAAACACACAGGGAAACCAGGTAGAGACACACAGAAACACACAGGGAAACCAGGTAGAGACGCACAGAAACACACAGGGAAACCAGGTAGAGACGCACAGAAACACACAGGGAAACCAGGTAGAGACACACAGAAACACACAGGGAAACCAGGTAGAGACGCACAGAAACACACAGGGAAACCAGGTAGAGACGCACAGAAACATACAGAGAAACCAGGTAGAGACGCACAGAAACATACAGAGAAACCAGGTAGAGACACACAGAAACACACAGGGAAACCAGGTAGAGACGCACAGAAACACACAGGGAAACCAGGTAGAGACGCACAGAAACATACAGGGAAACCAGGTAGAGACGCACAGAAACACACAGGGAAACCAGGTAGAGACGCACAGAAACACACAGGGAAACCAGGTAGAGACACACAGAAACACACAGGGAAACCAGGTAGAGACGCACAGAAACACACAGGGAGACCAGGTAGAGACGCACAGAAACACACAGGGAAACCAGGTAGAGACGCACAGAAACACACAGGGAAACCAGGTAGAGACACACAGAAACACACAGGGAAACCAGGTAGAGACACACAGAGAAACACACAGGGAAACCAGGTAGAGACGCACAGAAACACACAGGGAAACCAGGTAGAGATGCACAGAATCACACAGGGAAACCAGGTAGAGACGCACAGAAACACACAGGGAAACCAGGTAGAGACACACAGAAACACACAGGGAAACCAGGTAGAGACGCACAGAAACACACAGGGAAACCAGGTAGAGACACAGAAACACACAGGGAAACCAGGTAGAGACGCACAGAAACACACAGGGAAACCAGGTAGAGACGCACAGAAACACACAGGGAAACCAGGTAGAGATGCACAGAATCACACAGGGAAACCAGGTAGAGACGCACAGAAACATACAGGGAAACCAGGTAGAGACACACAGAAACACACAGGGAAACCAGGTAGAGACGCACAGAAACACACAGGGAAACCAGGTAGAGACGCACAGAAACACACAGGGAAACCAGGTAGAGACACAGAAACACACAGGGAAACCAGGTAGAGACGCACAGAAACACACAGGGAAACCAGGTAGAGACGCACAGAAACACACAGGGAAACCAGGTAGAGACGCACAGAAACACACAGGGAAACCAGGTAGAGACACAGAAACACACAGGGAAACCAGGTAGAGACGCACAGAAACACACAGGGAAACCAGGTAGAGACGCACAGAAACACACAGGGAAACCAGGTAGAGACGCACAGAAACACACAGGGAAACCAGGTAGAGACGCACAGAAACACACAGGGAAACCAGGTAGAGACGCACAGAAACACACAGGGAAACCAGGTAGAGACGCACAGAAACACACAGGGAAACCAGGTAGAGACGCACAGAAACATACAGGGAAACCAGGTAGAGACACACAGAAACACACAGGGAAACCAGGTAGAGACGCACAGAAACACACAGGGAAACCAGGTAGAGACGCACAGAAACACACAGGGAAACCAGGTAGAGACGCACAGAAACACACAGGGAAACCAGGTAGAGACGCACAGAAACACACAGGGAAACCAGGTAGAGACGCACAGAAACACACAGGGAAACCAGGTAGAGACGCACAGAAACATACAGAGAAACCAGGTAGAGACACACAGAAACACACAGGGAAACCAGGTAGAGATGGACAGAAACACACAGGGAAACCAGGTAGAGACGCACAGAAACACACAGGGAAACCAGGTAGAGACGCACAGAAACACACAGGGAAACCAGGTAGAGACGCACAGAAACACACAGGGAAACCAGGTAGAGACACACAGAAACACACAGAGAAACCAGGTAGAGACGCACAGAAACACACAGGGAAACCAGGTAGAGACGCACAGAAACACACAGGGAAACCAGGTAGAGACGCACAGAAACACACAGGGAAACCAGGTAGAGACGCACAGAAACACACAGGGAAACCAGGTAGAGACGCACAGAAACACACAGGGAAACCAGGTAGAGACGCACAGAAACACACAGGGAAACCAGGTAGAGACACAGAAACACACAGGGAAACCAGGTAGAGACGCACAGAAACACACAGGGAAACCAGGTAGAGACACACAGAAACACACAGGGAAACCAGGTAGAGACGCACAGAAACACACAGGGAAACCAGGTAGAGACACAGAAACACACAGAGAAACCAGGTAGAGACGCACAGAAACACACAGAGAAACCAGGTAGAGACGCACAGAAACACACAGGGAAACCAGGTAGAGACGCACAGAAACACACAGGGAAACCAGGTAGAGACACAGAAACACACAGGGAAACCAGGTAGAGACGCACAGAAACACACAGGGAAACCAGGTAGAGACGCACAGAAACACACAGGGAAACCAGGTAGAGACGCACAGAAACACACAGGGAAACCAGGTAGAGACGCACAGAAACACACAGGGAAACCAGGTAGAGACACAGAAACACACAGGGAAACCAGGTAGAGACGCACAGAAACACACAGGGAAACCAGGTAGAGACACACAGAAACACACAGGGAAACCAGGTAGAGACGCACAGAAACACACAGGGAAACCAGGTAGAGACGCACAGAAACATACAGAGAAACCAGGTAGAGACGCACAGAAACATACAGAGAAACCAGGTAGAGACGCACAGAAACACACAGGGAAACCAGGTAGAGACGCACAGAAACACACAGGGAAACCAGGTAGAGACGCACAGAAACATACAGGGAAACCAGGTAGAGACGCACAGAAACACACAGGGAAACCAGGTAGAGACGCACAGAAACACACAGGGAAACCAGGTAGAGACGCACAGAAACACACAGGGAAACCAGGTAGAGACACACAGAAACACACAGGGAAACCAGGTAGAGACGCACAGAAACACACAGGGAGACCAGGTAGAGACGCACAGAAACACACAGGGAAACCAGGTAGAGACGCACAGAAACACACAGGGAAACCAGGTAGAGACACACAGAAACACACAGGGAAACCAGGTAGAGACACACAGAGAAACACACAGGGAAACCAGGTAGAGACGCACAGAAACACACAGGGAAACCAGGTAGAGATGCACAGAATCACACAGGGAAACCAGGTAGAGACGCACAGAAACACACAGGGAAACCAGGTAGAGACGCACAGAAACATACAGAGAAACCAGGTAGAGACACACAGAAACACACAGGGAAACCAGGTAGAGACGCACAGAGACACACAGGGAAACCAGGTAGAGACGCACAGAAACACACAGGGAAACCAGGTAGAGACGCACAGAAACACACAGGGAAACCAGGTAGAGACACAGAAACACACAGGGAAACCAGGTAGAGACACACAGAAACACACAGGGAAACCAGGTAGAGACGCACAGAAACACACAGGGAAACCAGGTAGAGACGCACAGAAACACACAGGGAAACCAGGTAGAGACGCACAGAAACACACAGGGAAACCAGGTAGAGACGCACAGAAACACACAGGGAAACCAGGTAGAGACGCACAGAAACACACAGGGAAACCAGGTAGAGACACAGAAACACACAGGGAAACCAGGTAGAGACACACAGAAACACACAGGGAAACCAGGTAGAGACGCACAGAAACACACAGGGAAACCAGGTAGAGACGCACAGAAACACACAGGGAAACCAGGTAGAGACGCACAGAAACACACAGGGAAACCAGGTAGAGACACAGAAACACACAGGGAAACCAGGTAGAGACGCACAGAAACACACAGGGAAACCAGGTAGAGACGCACAGAAACATACAGGGAAACCAGGTAGAGACACAGAGAAACACACAGGGAAACCAGGTAGAGACGCACAGAAACACACAGGGAAACCAGGTAGAGACGCACAGAAACACACAGGGAAACCAGGTAGAGACGCACAGAAACACACAGGGAAACCAGGTAGAGACACAGAAACACACAGGGAAACCAGGTAGAGACACACAGAAACACACAGGGAAACCAGGTAGAGACGCACAGAAACACACAGGGAAACCAGGTAGAGACACAGAGAAACACACAGGGAAACCAGGTAGAGACACACAGAGAAACACACAAGGAAACCAGGTAGAGACGCACAGAAACACACAGGGAAACCAGGTAGAGACGCACAGAAACACACAGGGAAACCAGGTAGAGACGCACAGAAACACACAGGGAAACCAGGTAGAGACACAGAAACACACAGGGAAACCAGGTAGAGACGCACAGAAACACACAGGGAAACCAGGTAGAGACGCACAGAAACACACAGGGAAACCAGGTAGAGACGCACAGAAACACACAGGGAAACCAGGTAGAGACGCACAGAAACACACAGGGAAACCAGGTAGAGACACAGAAACACACAGGGAAACCAGGTAGAGACGCACAGAAACACACAGGGAAACCAGGTAGAGACGCACAGAAACACACAGGGAAACCAGGTAGAGACGCACAGAAACACACAGGGAAACCAGGTAGAGACACAGAGAAACACACAGGGAAACCAGGTAGAGACACACAGAGAAACACACAGGGAAACCAGGTAGAGACGCACAGAAACACACAGGGAAACCAGGTAGAGACGCACAGAAACACACAGGGAAACCAGGTAGAGACGCACAGAAACACACAGGGAAACCAGGTAGAGACACAGAAACACACAGGGAAACCAGGTAGAGACGCACAGAAACACACAGGGAAACCAGGTAGAGACGCACAGAAACACACAGGGAAACCAGGTAGAGACACACAGAAACACACAGGGAAACCAGGTAGAGACGCACAGAAACACACAGGGAAACCAGGTAGAGACGCACAGAAACATACAGGGAAACCAGGTAGAGACGCACAGAAACACACAGGGAAACCAGGTAGAGACACACAGAAACACACAGGGAAACCAGGTAGAGACGCACAGAAACACACAGGGAAACCAGGTAGAGACACACAGAAACACACAGGGAAACCAGGTAGAGACACACAGAAACACACAGGGAAACCAAGTAGAGACGCACAGAAACATACAGGGAAACCAAGTAGAGACGCACAGAAACACACAGGGAAACCAGGTAGAGACGCACAGAAACACACAGGGAAACCAGGTAGAGACGCACAGAAACACACAGGGAAACCAGGTAGAGACACAGAAACACACAGGGAAACCAGGTAGAGACGCACAGAAACACACAGGGAAACCAGGTAGAGACGCACAGAAACACACAGGGAAACCAGGTAGAGACACAGAAACACACAGGGAAACCAGGTAGAGACGCACAGAAACACACAGGGAAACCAGGTAGAGACGCACAGAAACACACAGGGAAACCAGGTAGAGACGCACAGAAACACACAGGGAAACCAGGTAGAGACGCACAGAAACACACAGGGAAACCAGGTAGAGACGGACAGAAACACACAGGGAAACCAGGTAGAGACGCACAGAAACACACAGGGAAACCAGGTAGAGACGCACAGAAACACACAGGGAAACCAGGTAGAGACGCACAGAAACACACAGGGAAACCAGGTAGAGACGCACAGAAACACACAGGGAAACCAGGTAGAGACGCACAGAAACACACAGGGAAACCAGGTAGAGACGCACAGAAACACACAGGGAAACCAGGTAGAGACGCACAGAAACATACAGGGAAACCAGGTAGAGACACACAGAAACACACAGGGAAACCAGGTAGAGACACACAGAAACACACAGGGAAACCAGGTAGAGACACACAGAAACATACAGGGAAACCAGGTAGAGACACACAGAAACACACAGGGAAACCAGGTAGAGACGCACAGAAACACACAGGGAAACCAGGTAGAGACGCACAGAAACACACAGGGAAACCAGGTAGAGACGGACAGAAACACACAGGGAAACCAGGTAGAGACGCACAGAAACACACAGGGAAACCAGGTAGAGACGCACAGAAACATACAGGGAAACCAGGTAGAGACGGACAGAAACACACAGGGAAACCAGGTAGAGACGGACAGAAACACACAGGGAAACCAGGTAGAGACGCACAGAAACACACAGGGAAACCAGGTAGAGACGGACAGAAACACACAGGGAAACCAGGTAGAGACGCACAGAAACACACAGGGAAACCAGGTAGAGACGGACAGAAACACACAGGGAAACCAGGTAGAGACGGACAGAAACACACAGGGAAACCAGGTAGAGATGGACAGAAACATACAGGAAAACCAGGTAAATACATATAGAAACATACAGGGAAACTAGGTGTTAATGTAGAGTCACCTACAGTGAAGCCAGGTGGTAAATGGTAAATGTACAATAACACACTGAAACCAGGAGGTAAGCATAGAGTGAAACCAGGTAGTAAATGGTAAATGAACAGTAACATACAGTGAAACCAGGAGTTCACATACAGAAACATTCAGTGAAACCAGGCAGTAACGTACACAGTGAAACTAGGTGTTAATGTATCATTACCTACAGTGAAACCAGGTAGTAAATGGTAAACGTATGGTAACATACACTGAAACCAGGTAGAAAATGGTAAACATAGGGTAGGATACAATGAACCAGGTAGTAGCATACAGTGAAACCAGGTAGTAAATGTTAAATGTACCGTAGCATACAGTGAAACCGAGTGATAAGATACAATATCATACAGTGAAACCAGGCAGTAACATACCAAAACATACAGTGAAACCAGGTAGTAATGTACAGTAACATACAGTGAAACCAGGTAGTAAGTGATAAATGTATGGTAACAAACAGAGAAGCCATGTAGTAACATGCCATAATATACAGTGAAACCAGGTATAGGTGGTAAATGTACAGTAATGTACGGTGAAACCAGGTGATAACATACAGTGTGAAACGAGGTAGTAATGTACAGAAACATAAAGGAAACTATGTAGCAATGTACAGAAACATGCAGTGAAACAAGGTAGTAACATACGATAACATACAGTGAAACCAAGTTGTGTGCATCCTCCTCCTTTGTTCTTTTGCTAAATGATTTTGACTATTCTAGTTTCTTTACATTCCCTTATGAAACTTTGAGCCAGCTTGTCAACATCAACAAAAAAATTCTTCTGTGGAAATGTTTGGAATGTGTGAATACGAAGATCAATTTGGGGAGAACTGACATTGCAATGGTATTGAATCATCCAGTCCATGAACATAGTATATCTTTCCCTTTATTTAAGTCTTCTTTTATTCTTTCATCAGTGTTTTGTGGTTTTGGGCATACAGCATCTACACATTTTTTTGGTTAAATTTATACCCAAGTTTTTCATTTTGGGGGGGCTATTGTTAAGTGGAGCCATTTTTTTAAATGTAGAATTCTAATTGATGCTAGTACACAGGAATATTTATTTTTTGTATATTGACTTTATACTGAGATCTTGCTAAACTCCTATTAGTTCTAAGAGTTTTCTGCAGTCTTTTGGGGGGATTTTTCTACATAACATTCCTGTTACTGTGACTAGAGGTAGTTTTATTTCTTCCTTTTAAATTTGTATGCTGTTTGTTTCTTTTTCTTGTCTTATTATACTGGCTAGGACTTCCTGTAAATACGGAATAGAAGCAGTGAAGGAGGATATCTGTGCCTTCTTCCCAGTCTTAGGAGGAAAGCATTCAGTCTTTCACGATTTAGACTTTTTTTCTTTCAGATTCTTTTTGATTAGGTTAAGCTCTCAATTCTAATTTGCTGAGAGTTAAAAATTTTTAAATCATGAATGAATGTTGAATTTGTTTTTTTTTTTTTTTTTTAATCAGTTTTTGCTTCATGCATTTAAACCTCTTTTGTTAGGTGCCTGCACATTGAGGATTTTTTTTCTCTTTTTGGAAAATGGGCCCCTTTATCATTATCTTAGGTCCTTCTTGCCCCTTTTGAGGGTCCTTGTTCTGAAGTCTACTTTGTTTGAGATGAGTCGAGCTGCTCCAGTTTTATTTTGACAAGTGTTTCTATGGTACGTTTTTCCATCCTTTTACTTTAAACCTATTTGTCTTTGTATTTAAAGTGGATTTCTTATACATAGCGTATAGTTGGGTCTCACTTTGTGTAATCAGTCTGACCATCTCTTTTCACTGGTGTGTTGAGATTGTTTAAACTCAACATGATTACTTATTTGTATGTTTGGATTTACATTTACTGTCTTGTTAGCTCCTTTGTTTGCTTCTCCTGTGTTTCCCTTCACTTTTCTGCATTCTTTTGGATTAACTGAATATTTTTATGGTTCCAATTTATCTCCACTATTGGCTTGTCATTTATATCTCTTAAAAAAAAATGACAGGTAAGGGGATCTTAACCCTCTACTTGGTGTTGTCAGTACCACGCTCTCCCAAGTGAGCAACTGGCCATCCCTATATGGGATCTGAACCTGTGGCCTTGGTGTTATCAGCACCACACTCTCCCAAGTGAGCCATGGACTGGTCCTCATTTATATCTCTTTTAAAAAAAATAATAGCTGTTCTAGGTTCTATGATATACATCTTTAATTAATAGGGCTCTGCCAAATCATATTACTTTGTTTTATGTATCACGTAAGGAATTTACAACTATGTATTCTCAACTCCTGCCTCCCACTATTTGTGCTACTGTGGTAGATGATATTTCACGTTATCCTATAAACATGTAATATAGTACCGCTACTTTTTCTTTAGACAGTCAGTTATCTTTAAGAGCCAATGAAAACAAGAAATGAATTTTATTTTTACCTTCATTTGTTCCATCTCCAGCACTCTTTGTTTCTTTGTGTAGATCCAAGTTTCTATCTGGTAGAATCTTCCTTTTGTCTGAAGAACTTTCTTTAACATCTCTTACAGGGGAGGTCTTCCAGCGATGAATTCTTCCATTTTCATTTGTCTGAGAAAGACTGTACTTCTCTCCCCGCCCCCCCCCCCCTTATTTGGATAGGTATTTGCATTGGATATAGACTTCTTGGTTGACAGTTTTGTTTCGCTTCTTCAGTTCTGACTTACCCAGTCCCTGATGAGGAGTTTGGAGTCTGCTGTTATTTTTATTGTTTTCCTCTGTATGGAATATACCTGTATTCTCTGGCAGCTTTCAAGATTTTCGCTTTGTTTTGGTTTTCCAGCAGTTTGAATATGATCTCCCTTGCGTTCTTTTTTAATGGTAGTCGTCCTGCTTGGTCTTCTCAGAGCCTTTTGGATGTGTGGCTTGTTGTCTGTCAATCATTTGATCAAATTCTCCATTATTTCTTCATATATTCCTTCAGCCCTGTTCTTTCTATTGTCTCTTCTTGAGATTACAATTACGCGCATTAGACCATTTAGTATTGCCCAACAGCTCTTGTATGCTCTGATGTGTTTTTGTTTCCTCTTTCTTCCTTTTACATGATTTTTTCCTCTTTGCATTTCAGTTGATATCATTTCTACTGGCCTGTCTTCACATTCACTGACTCTCTCCTCGGCTGTGTCTAGTCTATCGGGAAGCCCATTGAAGGCCTCTTCCCATCTCTGCTGCGGTGCTTTTCATTTCAGCACATCCATTTTGATTTTTCTTCTAGATTCCATCTCTTTGCTGAAGTTGCTTGTCTGATCTTGCATTCGTCCTCCTTTTCCATTAGGGTCTCTAACATATGTATCACAGTTACTTAGAATGTCCTGCCTGACAGCTCCCACATCTGTTACATCTCTGTCTGGTTGTTTTGATTGCTTTGTCTTAACAACGTGTGTTTTTTTCTATAGGCCTCACAAATTTTGTGGGAATCCAGACCTCTCATGGAGGATAGTAGAGATCGAGGTAGACAGTTGTGCCTGGAAATGGCAGCCTCTTCTTTGTGCCATTCTCTTAGTGCAGGGTTTGGGGTCAGACCAGTTGGGAGTTGAGCCGGGTCTGGGTTTGTTATTGCCATAGTTACCCTCAGACCATCACAGATGTCAGTCTCTTCCAGCATTACTTGGAGGTTTCTGGGAAGATCGTTTTCCCAGGGTCCAACGCACTTCCAGCTCTAAGTGTTGCCTGTGTGCTGAGCCTCAGAGAGAGCACCTCTCTGCACACCTGTCACTCTCCAGCAGGATTCCAATGTTCCGTGGTGCTTGCCAGCAGATGGTGGGGCAGGCTGCTCTCTGTCTTTCTGATTAACCCTAAGTCCTTGGGTCTGGTGGGTATAGCCTTTTTAGGGCTCCTGCTATGCCCGCGGCTGTCATTCTGAGCCCAGTATGTAGCTTTCCCCTCTCATCAGGTATAGGGTTTTTACAACTCCCCCAGCTTCAGGGGTTTTCACCAGCGCCCTGATTTTGACAGAATCTCTGTCTTTACCTCAGCAGTTCAAGGCTTTTGCTCCACAGGGTGGAAGAATCTGGAAAAGTTTCGTGCCTCTCATGCAGTGACTGAGTCCCCTGCTCCAGGCTTCGCCACAAGGTCTGCATTCTTAGGTATCTTGCCAATCCTTTGTGAATGTCCAGTGAGACCTATGGAGACCGGTGAGGGGGCGGGAATTTCCCTTCCTTCCGCCGCCCCCAGAGTTCCTGTATTCTCTCGTTACCCCATTCTCAACCTGTTCCATGTATCAAACATTTCTGCAGAATTCTTCCTCCTGGTGTCCAGCCTCACCCATCTCAGGTAGGCAAGCACTGTCTCTCCTGGCAGCTGCCTGTCTTTTGCAGGGTCTCAGGCTAGTTGGTTGCCCTGTGACCTCAGTTCTGCAACAGTTTCAAGGGATGTTGCTTAGTCCCTTCTTTTTTATTTTATTTATTTATTTATTTATTTAATTTATTTATTTATTATTTTATTTTGTCAAAATATAATGTGGCTGACGATTGTGGCCCATTACCAAAACCTCCCTCCCAACAATGTCCTTTCTGTTTGCTTGTCATATCAACTTCAAGGAATTGCAATTGTTGTGTCTTCCCCTACCCCCACCCCAGTTTTTTTTTTTTTTGTGTGTGTGTGTGTGTGTGTGAATTTATTTATTTTTAGCTCCCACCAATAAGTGACAACATGTGATATTTCTCTTTTGGTGCCTGACTTATTTCACGTAATATAATTCTCTCTAGGTCCATCCATGTCATTGCAAAGGGCAGTATTTTATTCTTTTTTATAGCTGAGTAGTATTCCATTGTGCAGATATACCACATTTTCCGTATCTACTCATCTGATGATGGACATTTGGGCTGGTTCCAGCTCTTGGCTATTGTAAATAGTGCTGTGATGAACATTGGGGAACAGGTATACCTTCGACTCGATGATTTCCATTCTTCTGGGTATATTCCCAGCAGTGGGATAGCTGGGTCATAAGGCGGATCTATCTGCAATTGTTTGAGGAACCTCCATACAATTTTCCACAGAGGCTGCACCATTTTGCAGTCCCACCAACAATGTATGAGAGTTCTTTTTCCTCCACAAACTCGCCAGCATTTATCGTTCAGAGTCTTTTGGATTTTAGCCATCCTAACTGTGGTGAGATGTAATCTCAGTGTGGTTTTGATTTGCATTTCCCGAATGCTCAGTGATGTTGAGCATTTTTTCATATGTCTGTTGGCCATTTGTATATCTTCCTTAGAGAAATGCCTATTTAGCTCCCGTGCCCATTTTTTAATTGGGTTACTTGTTTTTATGCTGTAAAGTTGTTTCAGTTCCTTGTATATTCTGCATATTAATCCTTTGTCAGATGTATATTTTGCAAATATTTTCTCCCACTCTGTTGTCTTTTAACTCTGTTGATTGTTTCTTTTGCTGTGCAGAAGCTTTTTAGTTTGGTGTAATCCCATTTATTTATTTTTCCTTTGGTTGCCCATGCTTTTGGGGTCATATTCATGAAGTCTGTGTCCAGTCCTACTTCCTGAGGTGTTTCTCCTATGTTTTCTATAAGAAGTTTTATTGTTCCAGGGTGTATATTTAATTCTATAATCCATTTCAAGTTGACTTTAGTGTATGGGGAAAGGGATGGGTCTAGTTTCATTCTCCTGCATATTGATACGCAGTTCTCCCAGCACCATTTGCTGAAGAGGCAGTGTCTTCTCCAGTGTATAGGCTTGGTGCCTTTGTGGAAGATCAGATGGCTATGGGTGTGTGGGTTGATTTCTGGATTCTCTGTTCTATTCCATTGATCACTGAGTTTGTTTTTATGCCAGTACCATATTGTTTTGGTTATTATAGCTTTGTAGTATAGTTTAAAGTCAGGTAGTGTTATGCCTCCAGCTTTATTGTTTTTGTTCAGCGTTGCTTTGGCTATCCGTGATCTTTTGTTATTCCATATAAATGTCTGGATAGTTCTTTCCATTTCTGAGAAAAATGTCATTGGAATTTTGATGGGGATTGCATTGAATTTGTATATCACTTTGGGTAGTATGGACATTTTCACTATGTTGATTCTTCTGATCCAAGAGCATGGGATATCTGTCCATCTTCTTATATCCTCTCTAATTTCTCTCAGCAGTGCTTTGCAGTTCTCATTATAGAGATTTTTCACATCCTTGGTTAACTCTGTTCCCAAGTACTTTATTTTTTTTGGTGGCTATTGTAAATGGGCAAGCTTTCTTCATTTCTCTTTTTGCGTGTTCACAGTTGGAGAATAGAAATGCTACTGATTTTTGTGTGTTGATTTTGTATCCTGCAACTTTGCTGAAATCATTTATCAACTCCAAGAGTTTTTTGTAGAGGCTTTAGGCTGTTGGATACATAGGATCATGTCCTCTGCAAACAGGGACAGTTTGACTTCATCTTTTTCAATCTGGATGCCTTTTATTTCTTTCTCTTCTCTGATTGCTCTGGCTACTCCTTCCAACACTGTGTTGAATAGGAGTGGTGAGAGTGGGCATCCTTGTCTCATTCCTGTTCTTAAAGGAAAAGTTTTCAGCTTTTCCCCATTCAGGATGATATTGGCAGTGGGTTTATCATATATGGCTTTAAATATATTGAGATACTTTCCGTCTATACCTAACTTGTAGAGAGTCTTTATCATGAATGAGTGTTGAATTTTATCAAATGCTTTTTCAGCATCTATAGAAATGATCATATGGTCCTTGTTTTTGATTTTACTGATATGGTGTATCACATTTATTGACTTGCATTTGTTGAACCAACCTTGCATCCCTGGGATGAATCCCACTTGATCATGGTGTATAATTTTGCATATGTGTTGCTGTATTCTGTTAGCTAGTATATTATTGAGGATTTTTATGTCTATATTCATCAAGGATATCGGCCTGTAGTTTTCTTTTTTAGTTGTATCTTTACCTGGTTTTGGTATCAGGATGATGTTTGCTTCATAGATTGAGTTTGGGAGATTTGCGTCTGTTTCAATCTTTTGGAATAGTTTTTAAATAATTGGTGTCTATTTCTCTTTGAATGTTTGGTAAAATTCTGCTTTGAATCCATCTGGTCCTGGGCTTTTCTTTGTTGGGAGCCTTCTGATAACAGCTTCAATCTCCTTTATTGTCATTGGTCTGTTCAGATTTTCTACGTCTTCATGGCTCAGTTTTGGGAGCTTGTGTGTGTCCAGAAATTTATTCATTTCCTCCAGATTTTCAAATTTGTTGGCATATAATTGTTTATAGTAGTCTCGAATGATTCCTTGTATTTCAGAGGTATCAGTTGTAATATCACCTTTTTCATTTCTAATTTTTGTTATTTAGGTCTTCTCTCTTCTTTTTTTTTTTTTTGATAGCCATGCTAATGGTTTGTCAATTTTATTTATCTTTTCAAAAAACCAACTTTTTGATTCATTGATATTTTGTATTGTTTTTTGGGATTCAATTTCATTTAGTTCTGTTCTGATCTCAATGATTTCTTTCCATCTGCTAACCTTAGGTTTGGATTTTTCTTGTTTTTCTAAATCTTTAAGGTGAAGTGTAAGGTTGTTCACTTGCCATCTTTCCATTCTTCTGAAGTGAGCATTTAATGTAATAAATTTCCCCCTTAGTACTGCTTTTGCAGTATCCCACAGGTTTTGGTATGATGTATCATTATTTTCAGTAGTTTCAATAAATTTTTTGATTTCCTGCTTGATTTCTTCTTGGAGCCATATGTCATTTAGTAGAATGCTGTTTAATTTCCATGTATTTGTATAGTTTCCAGAGTTTCGTTTTTTATTCATTTCTAATTTTAATCCATTGTGGTCTGAGAAAATACATGAGATAATTCCAATTTTTTTGAATTTTTTGAGACTTAATTTGTGACCTAATATGTGATCTGTCCTGGAGAATGATCCATTTGCTGCTGAGAAGAATGAATATTCTGAGGTTGTTGGATGGAATGTTCTGTAGATATCTGCCAAGTCCAAGTATTGTTTAGATCTTGTGTTTCTCTGCTGATTCTCTGCCTTGATGATCTGTCCAATATTGACAGTGGGGTGTTCAGTTCCCGTGCTATTATGGTATTAGTGTCTATTTCCTTCTTTAGGTCTAATAGAGTTTGTTTTATAAATCTGGCTGTGCCAACATTGGGTGCATATATATTTATGATTGTTATGTCTTCTTGATGGATCAATCCTTTTATCATTATATAGTGTCTCTCATTGGCTCTTTTTATGGTTTTTAGTTTAAAGTCTTTTTATCAGATATAAAAATAGCTACTCAGGCTCGTTTTTCTTTTCTGTTTGCATGGTAAATCTTTTTCCATCCTTTCAGTCTTAGTCTATGTGAGACTTTATAGGTGAGGTGGGTCTCTTGAAGGCAGCATATATTTGGGTCCTCCTTTTTAATCCAGTCAGCCAGTCTGTGTCTTTTGATTGGGGAATTTAAGCCTTTTACATTAAGAGTTGTTATTGAAAAGTATTGATTTATTCCTAGCATTTTATTGATTATTGTTTGGTTGTCTTAAGTATCTTTTGTCCCTTGCTTTCTGATTTACTGTTTGTTTTCTGTATTTGTTGGTCCCTTGGGTTGTAGATAGCCTTTTTCTTTGTTTTCTCTTCATGAATGCCATTTTTATTACACTAGTGTGTTTTGATTTTTCTTGGGTTTTTATGGAAGTGGTAGTTATTTTTCAGGAACCAAACCCAATACTCCATTGAGAATTTCTTTTAAGGGTTGTCCTGTGGTGGTGAACTCCTGCAGTTTTTGTTTGTCTGAGAAATATACTATTTGCCCTTCCTTTAGGAAGGATAGTCTTGCCAAGTAGAGTATTCTTGGCTGGCAATCTCTGTCTTTTAGTATTTTGAATATATCATCCCATTCCTTTCTGGCTTTTAGGGTTTGTGATGAAAAGTCTGATGTTAGTCTGATTGGGGCTCCTTTATAGATGATTTGATGCTTCTCTCTTGCAGCTTTTAAGATTCTCTCTTTGTCTTTGAGTTTTGCCAATTTGACTATAACATGTCTTGGAGAAGACCTTTTTGGGTTGAATACATTTAGGGATCTTTGAGCTTCCTGGATCTGAAGATCTGTGATTTTTCGTATACCTGGGAAGTTTTCTACCACTATTTTGTTGAGTGTGTTTTCAATGCAATCTCCTTTTTCCTCCCCTTCTGGAATACCCATGACTTGGATATTTGAGTGCTTAAGGTTGTCTGATATCTCTCACATTTTCT
Organism: Cynocephalus volans; assembly: GCF_027409185.1. NCBI lineage: Eukaryota > Metazoa > Chordata > Mammalia > Dermoptera > Cynocephalidae > Cynocephalus > Cynocephalus volans. Next base: position 166,855,636 of record NC_084463.1, read on the forward strand.
TCAATGCCTTTGATTCTTCTTTCTTTTCTTTTTCTTTCCTTCTTTCTTTTTCTTTTCTTTTTTTTTTTGTCTGCCTGTGTTATTTCAAACATCCCATCTTCAAGTTCAGAGGTTCTCTCTTCAACTTCCGAAAGCCTGCTGGTTAAACTCTCCATTGTGTTTTTTATTTCGCTGAATGCATTCTTCAGTTCGGCAAGCTCTGCTACATTCTTTTTCAGGGCATTGATTTCTTTGTACATTTCTTCTTTCAGGTCCTGTGTACTTTTCTTCATCTCATCATGTTGCCTAGCTGAGTTTTCTTGTATCTCATTCAGTTTCCTTAGAATTATCGCTCGAAATTCCTTGTCAGACATTTCAAAGGCTTCTTGTTCTATAGGATCTACAGCTTGAGAGTTATTACCCTTTGGTGGTGTACTTTCTTGATTTTTCATATTTCTGGTATCTTTTCTTTGATATTTATTCATTGTGGCAGGGGGTTTCACAGTCCACAGGTCTGACACTACTGTCTGACTAAGATGTTGCTGTGGTTGCCAATTTGGTATGGCTACCTCAGTGACTGCTCAGTTGGCCACTAGTGCCTTGCATGTGTAGTTGCCTCAGGTCTTGGGTCTCTCTGGGGAGCCACCTCTCTGGTCAGCTTGGACTCAGCCAGGCTGCTGGGTCATGGGGTGGTACCATAGGGTGTATGGCCTCTGCCAAACTTCCACCTCCCCTGCTGGACGTCTCCCTGTTCCGCATGCACTCAGCCAGGCTGCTGGGATGCGTGGAGGCACCGCAGAGCATGTGGTCTCTGTGGAGCTTCCCCTTCCCCTGCTGGACATCTCCCTGCTCTGTGCACACTGGGCCAGGCTTTGGATGGACCCTGGTGTTGGTGGCAAAGCCTATCTGCTGCTGGATCATGTGGCAGTGGCCCCCCCCCAGGGTGTGTGTGACCTACAGTTTTAAACAGTACACATCTGTCGCTGAGCCACTCCAATAGCATCCTAGGGAGTGATTTTCTCTCTTTGGAAGTGCCCTTCTCAGTCTGCCAGAAACATTTCTTTAATGGGTCCTCTGACCCTTTTCATATGCTCACACAACACACCAAGACAGCACACCCCTTGGTCCCTTCTTTTTGCTGCTGCTGTTTACGGGTGGGAGTTGTGCTCTTTCCAGCTTTCCACGTCCCTAGTGGCAGCTGGATGTCTCCTCTTAAGTTTACTTTCCGAAGAGCTCCATGAGCATCTTCACATGTGGTTCCTGCCCCGTCATCCTGAGTGGGCACATGACGTCCCTGGATCTTCGTTCAGTGGGACAGGTGAGGACCCAGGGGCTGCGGAGCTCTCCAGCCCCTCTGTTAGGGTGTGGTCGAGCCGCGTCTAGGACTGTCTCTCAACTTGGATGTGCTGTATCTGCTTCAGACACAGGCGAAAGGGGCTGGGGTGGGGTCTGGAGCTCCCATGGCCTCTCTGAGGCTCCCTGGCCTGGGCCACTCCTGGGGTCATCTCTTATGCCTGTCCCTGTGAGACTCTGATGGCACTTGGGGGCCACGGGACTCGAGGCCCATGCCTGGAATTGGACACAGACTGGGAGGTTGACTTTGACCTTTGAGGCCTTTATGACAGCCTGCGAGTCACAGTCGGGCCAGTGTGGACGGTGGGAGTCAGTCAGGCTTCTGATTCTCCTGAGAGCCCCATCTTCCTGGCGGGGCTCGCGGTCTGTCCATGGGTGAAGGAATATGACTTGGAGCCTGGCCTTTCTCTAGCAGGCCTCTCTCCACTTTTAGAAGCATCGTTATGGGATAGGGCAGGGTTATGGGGAGCAGCCCTGGGAGGAGAAAGGGGAACAGTGTTGCAGCAAGTCATGGGCTGCTGAGCTTTCGTGGAGCTCTGGGACCATTTTGCCCACCCCCTTCTCTACGGACGCTCAGGCAGGGGCACCCATGAGGGATGTGCAGGCAGCTTCCTGCCCCTCACCAGCCCCCACCCCTCCTGCACAGTACCATCTATAAGCCCACAGAGCTCTGCAAGCCCAGACTGCTAGTCTGTCCAGCTGGTCTGGGCTCTGTTGGGGACATGTCCCAGTCTCCTTTGTCAGGTTGGTGGGAGCATGGTGTCAGCACATCACACCTGGGTCCCTGTCAACAGAACTGACCCACTCACCCTCACGAAGCTTAACTGCAAGAATCCCAGGCCAGATGCCCTAGAAACAGCCTAGAATGGGATCCTTGTGCAGACACCAACAGAGAAACAGGGATGTGGAGCTTCTGCCCAGTCCCATGGGAGCTGTGGAACAGGTGCTGCACCACAGGATGGGAAGCAGAGCGCTGGCCTGTGTTCCCCATGTCGTCACAGGCCAGGGGTCCCCTGGCACACTCACCTCCAGTATGAGGGGCTCCTCTTTACTCAAGAACAGCTCTTCAGAAGGCTGTTGGTTTTCAACACTCTCAACAGCTGGAGGCAGGCATCCAGTCCAGATCAAAGGAACAGGGTAGGACACCAGCAGCAACCACTGCAGACAGCCCTTATGCCACACGGATCTGCTCGCTTATTGGGTTTGCTCCATACAACATAGCTTCTCTGGGATCTGCTTGTTCCAGTGTCCAGGGGAGTTGTCACTAACAGGCTGAGTGGCATGAATGGCAGTCACTGTGGCTGCCATCACCATTGGTCCTGAGGCCACATCTGACACTTTCATGTCCTCCTCCACCACCCTTTCTGGATGGTTCATCCTCTTGAATAGCCCCTGGGTACCATGGCCTTATCAGGCCCAGGCTCTGGTGCCCACTCTATTGCAAGAAAATCTGTGTATGAGACTACCAAGAGGTGCCCTCAGGGGACCCCTGAGAACCAGGCACATTCCCTCCTGCCCCCTGAAGAACAGAGCCAGCTAGCCCTGCCGGCACGGTGGCTTCTTTCTGTGCCTGCTAGACTGTTGGCACAAGGAGCCCCAGCCGACCAGGTGGGAGCTGTGTGTTCCATAGTGTCCTCTGGTGGAAGCATCCCCCCACCCCCACCCCTGGGAACCAGGACCTTGAGACCAACAGAGCCTAAAACTGCTGGAAATAGAAAGACAAATTTGGTACACGTCTCTCTCCACACAGTGTGGATGGCCAGGTTCAGTACTCGAAGATCTGCCCACAGGAAGGTCTTCCCCCCGTGACTGTCTTCTAGTCCACACTGTCCCACCACCTCTCTAGCCTCATGATGAATCAAGTTTAGGCCTTTCTCCTCTGTCAGGGGGTTGGTGGAGACCTCTGCAGGAGGCCAGAGGTGTGAGCGGGATATGCGTGGGAAGATGGGGTTGGAATCCATGTTTACATAGCCCTCTTGTGCCCTCTGCTTGTGCCCATTCCAGGCGTATCTTTCCCATGGTATGTGGACAGCTGCTGGGCTTGCTGGGCCTTATGACTCAGTGGGCAGGACAGAACCATGCTCCTGGCGGGCACCTCTGATCGCTGGGTCACTTGACATCCATGGCCAGGTGCTCTGTCTCTAGCAGGTGCAGGGGCATGGCAGGTGCCTCTGTTGAATGGTGTACTTCTCTGCATGTGTTGGGCTGTGGGGTTTTCAGGGCTTTGTATGTGTGGTGTCTTTCTCCATGGTAGGAACCTCTGGTACAGTGGGATTTGCCAGATTTTATGGCAATAAGTTTATGATGTGGCAGGTCCCTAAATCTTTGTAGAATCTATCTCCCATCTTGTAGAGTTCATGTGCCTTACCTGGGGCATCCGGAGTACCTGCCCCTTCTTGCTCATCGTGTCCAGGTAGCATGATGTCATTGATATGGTGAACAATGTCCAGAGGTCCTTGTCCCTTGGGACTACACTGTGACAGAGAGCAGGAGAATGAGTGTGTCCCTGGGTGAGACTGTGCATGTGCACTGCTGCCCATCCCATGAGTGCAAGCTGCTTCTCAGACCCCCACAAAGGAGCACTGGAGAGAATCCACTCACAGACCAGCACCCACGTTCCACACACCAGAGGCGGTGAGGATCTGATCTACTGAAGATCCTGCTTCGAGCCTAGCAGCTCAGCTGCCGCTACAACTCCGTTAGGTTTGGGGTCATCTACAGTCGTTTATCATGATCTAGCCAGTGTGTGGAGAAGCAGAGATGAGACCAGTGCAGGTGGGTATAGATCACCATCTGGCTTTCCCCAGGTCTGGTGGAGGTGCAACACCTGCACATGTTCAAGGCGTGGAGTCTGAGGTCTGACATACGTGTACGATGGTGAAACCATCATCACAACCAAGAGTGAGCATATTCACCCCACCCAAGTCTCCTGTGCCCCTTGGCAAACCCTTCCTCCCACCCTTCTCCCCTCAACCCCAGGGGACCACTGACCTGCTTTCTGATGATATTGATTCATTTTCTATTTCTAGAGTTTCATGTAAATGGACTCCTGTGGCATGTATTCTTTTGTCTGGCTTCCTTGACACATACTTATTTTGAGATCCAGTGGTGGTGTTGCAGGTATCAGTAGTTCACTGCTTTTATTGATGAATTGTGTAAATGGGTATATTTGTGCATCTGTCCACTTGTTGAAGATCACTTGGGTTGTTTCTGGGTTGGGCTATGAGCCAGGGCTGTCCACATTTGTGTATGAGACTTTGCTTGGACATGTGCTTTCATGTCTCTTAAGTAAATACCTAGAGTGGAATGGCTGGATTATATGTCAGGTGTATGTCTGACTTAAGAAATGTCCAAACTATTTTTCAAAGTAATGTCACATTTTACATTTGCACATGTGGTGCGTGAGAGTACCAGTTCCTCATACCCTTGCCAAAAGTTAGTACGATCAGTTTTTTTAAAAAAGATAACTATTCTAATAGGTGCATAGTGGTATCTCTTTATGATTTTCCTTTGCATTTTCCTAATGATTAATAACACTGAGCATTTTTCATGACCTTACGTATTATCTGTATATCTTTTTTGCTCAACTGTATGGAAGATATCCACATATCTTTTTTGCCCATTTTTTTTACTGGCTTATTTGTTTTCTTATTACTGATTTTTGAGAGGTTTTTGTATATTCTGGATATAAGTTCTTTAGCAGAATATGATTTGCAAGTACTTCCTCTCAGTTGATGGTTCATATTTTTATTCTCCTAACACTGCCTTTCAAAAGGGTGAAAGTTTTTAATTTTGATGAAGTTCTATTTATTCATTTTTCCTTTTATGAAGTGTTCTTTTGCCATCATATCTCCTTGGTGCCTAACCCAAGGCCATAAAGATTTTTCTACCATATTTTCTTCTAGATGTTTTATTATTTAGGTTTTATATTAAGTCTCTAATTCATTCTGGGTTAATTTTTGAGTATGGTTTGAGGCACGGGTGAATATTTTTATTTGTTTGTTTTCGCATGTGGCTATCCAATTGTCCCAGTGTCATTTGCTGAAAAGACACACTTTCTCCACTGAATTGTACCTGTGTCAGAAACCGCTGTTCTCACATGTATAGGCCTATTTCTTGACCCTCTGATCTGTTCTATTGATTTATTTTCCCATCCTTATGCCAATAGCACACTGTCTTGATTACTGCAGTTTTCTAATAAGGCTTGAAATCAGTTAGTGTTAGTCCCTCAAGTTTGCTTTTCTATTTCAAAGATGTTTTGGCAATTATAGGTCCTTTGAATTTCCATAGAAATTTTAAAATCAGCTTGTCAATTTCTGCAAAAAGCTTGCTGGGGTGCTGAGATTCCACTTGATCTATAGATAAATTCGAGATTCCAGTTGGTCTATGAATAAATTTGTCAGAAAGTGACATCTTAATACTTTTGAGTTTTTCAATCAATGACATGATATATTTCTCCATGTATTTAGGTTTTAATGTTTTTATTTCCCTCAGGAATTTTTTATAGTTTTCAGTACACCAGGTTTGCATATTTTTTTTTATATTTATCCCTCAGTACTTCACATTTTTTGACCCTATTTGCAAAGATATTTATAAAAATTTCAATTTCTGATTGCCTTCTGAATGGTTTATGCAAGTTCTATTGGATTTTCTACATAGACAATCATTTTATCTATGAATAAAGACAGTTTTGTTTCTTCCATTCCAACCTGGGCATATTTATTTCTTTTTCTTGTCTTATTGCACTGGTGACAGAAAACATTCTCATCTTGCTTGTCATCTTGGGAAGAAACCCTTCAGTCTTTAACCATTAAATATAATTTTAGCTGTTTTTCATAGATACTCATTATTAGGCTGAAAAAGATCCCTTCTATTCTTAATTACTGCGAGTTTTTATCAGGAATGGATCTTAGCAATTGTTTGATTATTTTCCAGCATTGTGATGGTTAATTTTATGCATCAGATTGGATAGGCTCCAGTGCCCAGGCATTTATTCAAACATTCTGGATGTTTCAGTGAAGGTATTTTTTGGATGAGATTAACTTTTAAATCAGTGAACTCTTAGTAGAGCAGATTATCTTTCTCAATGTGGATAGTCCTCATCTCATCAGCTAAAGAGGGCCTTAAGAGAATGAAGACTGACCTCCCCAAGCAAGAAGAAATTCTGCCAGCAGACTGCCTTTGGTCCTGGACCGCAGCTCACATGCATGAGTCTTCAGTCTGCCACCTACCCTGCAGATTTTTAACCTACACTTTAAAAATCACTAGTCAATTCCTTAAAATTTCTTTCTTCTCTCACTCTCTCTCTCTCTCTCCACACACACACACACACACACACACACACACACACACACACACACACACCCTGTTGGTTCTATTCCTTTAAAGAACCATGACCCATAAAAGTACATATAGAGATAATAATATGCTTTTTCATTTTTAGTCTTTTAGTGTAGAAATTTACATTGATTTTTGAATGTTAAGCCAACCTTGCATTCCTGAACCCCACTTGGTCATGATGTATTATTTTTCTAATATATTTTTATGCTTGGTTTGCTAAAATTCTGTTTAGAATTCTTGCATCTATTTTCATGACAGATTTTGGTTTTACTTTTTTCTCTTTATCTTTGTCTAGTTTTAGTATCAGGGTAATGTTAGTGTCATTGAAATAGCTGGGAAGTATTTAGAATTCTTGCATCTATTTTCATGACCGATTTTGGTTTTACTTTTTTCTTCTTATCTTTGTCTAGTTTTAGTATCAGGGTAATGTTGGTGTCATTGAAATAGCTGGGAAGTATTTCCTCCTCTTCAGTACTCAGGAAGACTTCGTGTCAGATTGATATCATTCTTCTTTAAGTGTTTGGTAGAATTCAGCAGTGGAGCCGTTAAGTTTTCTTTGTGAATAGGATTTTTACTACCAAATGAATGCACACGCACACATGCGCACACGTGTATATATTCAGATCATCCACTGTTTCTTGCATGAGCTTTGGCAGTTTGTGTATTTCAATAAATTTGTCCATTTCATCTAAGCTGTCAGATTTATTGGCATGAAGTTGTTCATAATAGTCTCTTATTATCCTTTGGATATCTGTAGAATATGTAACAATGCCACCTCTCTTCTTTCCTGATTTGGTAATTTTTGTACTCTTTTTCTTTTTCCTGATTAATGTAGGTAGAAGTTTATCAATTTGATTGATTTTTTTCAAAGAATCATTTTTTTATCGAAATTTCCTCCATTTCTTCCTTTTTTTCCCCTTTCATTGATTTACTCCTGATTTTTATCTTGATCTTTCTGCGTACTCTGGATTTGATTCAAATTACAGTTTAACTTCATTGTAATCAGAGAACATACTTTGTATGGCTTGAGTCTTTTTGAAATTGTTGTGACTTGTTTCATGGCCCATACCACGGTCTGTCCTGGTAAGTCCTCCCTGCATGCTTGGAAAGAATGTGTGTTCTGCTGTGATTGGGTGGAGTGTTCTATTAGTGTCAACTAAATTGAATTAGCTGATTTTTTGTTCAAATCTCATCTTCTTTCCAATTTTTTGTGTACTCTTTCTATCCATTATTGAAAGAGGGATACCGAATCTCCTACTGTATTGTGGATTTATTTCTCTATGTAACTTGATCACTTTTCTGCTTCGTTTCTTGCAAAGCTCTGTTATTAGATGTGTAAACATTTAGACTGCTATATCCTCCTGATGGACTGAACCCTTCATCGAGATGATCTTCTTTGTCCTCGTAGCAGACATTGCTCTTAAGTCTGCTTCTCTGATATTAACATAGCCACTCCAGCTCTCTTTTGATCATGTTAGTTTTGCTCATAGTTTTTATTCTTTTCTTTTAATCTATTTGTGTCTTTGTCTTTAAAGTGGTTTTCTTTGTAGGCAGCATATAGCTTGGTGTTGCTTTTTTTATACAGCCCAACTATTTCTGCATGTTAATTAGTGTTTAGATTATTTATATTCAATGTGATTGTTGATATGTGATGGAGTTTGGATGTGTTGTCCCCTCCAAAACTCATATGGAAATTTGATCCCCAATGTGGCAGTGTTGGAAACTGATTGAGTCATGGGGGCGGATCCCTCACGAATGGATTAATGTTCTCCCTGGGGGAGGGGGGATTAATGAGTGAGTTCTTCCTCTATTAGTTCCTGCAAGAGCTTGCTGTTTATAGGACCCTGCCACCTCCTCTCTCTCTCTCTCTCTCTCTCGGTTTCTCTCACCATGTGATCTGCTTGTACCAACCAGCTGCCTGCCACTTTCCGCCATGAGTAGAAGTAGCCTGAGGCCCATGCCAGATGCAGCTGTCCCAGAATCATAAGCCAAATAAACTTTTCTTCTTTATAAATTACCCAGTCTCAGGTAGTTCTGTTATAGCAACACAAAATGGACTAAAACAATATGCTTGAATTTAAATCCCTCCTCTTGCAGGTTGTTTTATATTTGTTTCATCTGTTCTTCCTTTGGGTTGAATATTTTTCATGACAGTATTTTATTTCCTTTGTTGGCTTATTATCTATAGCCATTTGCTTCGTTATTTTAGTGGTTGCTGTAGAATTTAGAGTATACTTTTTTAAGGAGAGTCTCAATTATGATTCTGAATTCTGACTCCAGATAAAAGTCTGGTTTTACTCCCATCACCCACAGCATCCCTTTTTTCTCTGCCCCTCATAGACATAGATCTGCAACTTGGCCCCTTTTCTGTAGTGACACTTTCCATCTGCCCCAAAGTGGAGACAACTCTCTCAGGTCATCTAAGAAGCAGCAGATGTGTCTGAAGATCTAAGCAGAGAAGAGTTTTACATGACCACATTGCTCAGTCCCTCTCTCCCTTAGTTTCTGGGTTCCCTTCTTTCTCTGGATCCTTCTGAAACTCAACTTCTCTTACTTTATTGTTATGAAAAAAGTTTACTTCTGGAATCTGTACTCCTGAGCATCCTTTCGCATGATCTAAAACATTATAATGTGTTTCGCTAAATAGGGGATCAACTCCATGTTTTTCACTTTAGAGGCCAGAACCCTGGACAGTGGCTTTCAAACTTCTGCATTCACTTTTTCTCTGTCATTTCCTTCTCTCTGTGATACTAAAAAATATTCTGTATAATGAAAGAGAATAAAATCTATTCTGCATAGTTTGAACATTAAAATAAAAAAAGAATTTCTACCATACGTTTTTACATTATTAGTTTTTTTCAAATGATATTTGACCACATCACATATAGCATAAAAACCACACAGTAGTATATTTCCATTTCTCCCTTCTTCACCTTTATACAAATGTTGTCTTACATTTTATTTTACATGCTATAAACCCCACACTATATTGTTATGAATTTTGTTCAGTCAATTTTTTAAAATAACATTTTATTTTAGAATAGTTTTGGATTTTCAGAAAACTTGTAAAGTTAGTGCAGAGTATACTCCACATCTGGTTTCCTCCACTGTTAACATCTTATGTTACTTTGGTACATTTTTTACAACTACAACAATCCTTTACAGATATTTAAATAATAAGGGGGAAAGTACATATTTATTTATGTAGTTACCATTTCTGTGCTCTTTGTTACTTTGAGTAGACCCATACATTTATCTGGTATCACTTTCCTTCTGCCTGAAGAATTTCCTTTAACATTTCTTGTAGTGCAGATCTGCTGATCATTAATTCTTGCAGCTTTTATATGTCTGACAAAGTCTATTTCACCTTCATTTTGGAAAGATATTTTCACTGGGTGTGGAATTCTAGGTTGACAGCTTTTGGCTCTCCTTGCTCTAAAGATGTTGCTCCACTGTCTTATCCTGCACATCATTTCTGATAAGAAATTTACCATTACTCTTATCTTTGCTCCTCTGTATGTAACATGTCTTTTTCCCCTCTGGCTGGTGTTAAGATTTCTATTTAATACTGATTTTGAGAAATTTGATTATAATCTGTTTTAGTGTAGTTTTCTTAGTGATTCCTCTGCTGAGGTTTGTTAAAATTCTTAGATCTGTGGGTTTATAGGTTTCCTCATTTGGAAAATTTGGGGCAATTATGACTGTTTTAGTAAACTTTTAGACCCATTTAAAAATTTTTTTAATTTTATGTTTTAATTGACATGTAATAATTGTAGATATTTATGGGGTAGGATATTTTGATACATGTATACACTGTGTGATGATCAAATCAGACTAGTTAGCATATTCCTCACTACAAACATTTATCATTTCTTTGTGGTGAGAACATATGAACACCTCTCTTCTAGCCATTTGAAGATATAGAATAAATGAGAACACTTTTAGATTTATGGGATTATTATAAAGACAGTAAAGAGAATTCCCATATAATCCACACCCAGTTTCTCTTATCATCAACATTTTACATTGGTATGGGACATTTATGATTGCTAATGAGCCAAAATTGATACATTATTATTAACTAAAGTCCCTACTTTTTTCAGATTTCTCAGTTTTCCCCTAATATTCCAGGATCTCAACCAGAATACATTGCATTTAATAGTCATGTTTCCTTAGGCTCCTCTAGGTGGTCACAGTTTTTCAGACTTTGCTTTCTTCTGATGACCTTGAAAGTTTTGAGAGATATTGGTCAAGTGCTTTGTAGAATTTTCCTGAATTGGGATTTGTATTTCTGATGATTAGACTGGGGTTATGAGTTCTGGGGTTAGGACCACAGAGGTAAAGTGCCCTTCTCATCACATCCTGTCAAGGCTTCATATTATCAGCATGACTTACTACTGTTGATGTTGATCTTGGTCACCTGGCTGAGGTGTGTTTGTCAAGTTTCTGCACACAGTTACTCTTTTCTTCCCCTTCAATATAGCACTCTTTGGAAGAAAGTCACTCTGTGCAGCCCACAGTTAAGGAGTGGGGAGTTATGCTTTGCCATGCTAAGGGTGGAGTAGATACATAAATTATTTGAAATTCTTTTGCATGGGAGATTTGTCTATTCTTTCCATTTATTTATTTATTTATTTACTATTTATTTATTTATTTATTTATTTATTATTTTTAATCATTTATTTGTACCCGATTGGACTCATAGATATTTATTTTGGGTTATAATCCACTACTGTTTCATTTATTTTGGTGCTCAAATTGTTCCAGCTTTGGCCATTGGGAATCTGTTTAGTTGGCTCCTGGGTACCTTTGACATACCCCATCATTGTGGGTTTGGGCTTTGGGTTTTTTTTTTTTTTAGCACTTTTTTGGCACTTCAAGATACCCTAAGGTCATCTTTTTTTTTGTAAACCCTTTCTCTATAAAAGTCAAAACGAGTTAAAAAAAATAGAATTGTAAATTCCATTCACAATAGCAATAAAAACCATAAGATACCTGGAAATAAAGAAGAAAGATACAGGTTCTTTAAGAAAGGAGTTAAAAAATCTTATTGTGGAATATTTTAAAAAATGAAACAAATGAAAAATATATTATGTTCTTCAATGAAATCCTTAATATCCCCCAAATTTAAATTTTTCCAAATTGATTTATAAATGGATGATAATTCCAATTAAAATCATTAGGTGGTTTTAAAAATCGAGTAAAATAATCTTAAAATTTATACAGAGGAATACATTTCCATGAATAGCCAAGAAATAGAATGATTTGAATTAACAGATAATAAAACATGTAAGAAAAAATTAAAATAAAAAAATTATGAGACAGTATATTATTGCCTCATGGCATTGATGGAACAAATCTAGGGTCATCTTAAATCATTTCGTCCTAGCCCTAGAGTCAACCATTTCTTCAGGATTCCTTTGATTGGAGAATGGTATTTGAAGTCAAGATCTGGCACTACATGTGCTCATTGCTACAAGGAGTTTTTGCATCTAGGCCCTCTCAGCTGACAGAGATAGGAAATATATGTGTGTATATTAACCTGCGCATATACATATATCTATAAATATTTGTATATGTGACCATGTTGATATTGAGCTAACTATGGATTTATACTGATGTCTGTAGCTCTGTTTACTGCATGGATCATTCTAGTCTCTCCTTGTTTATCTGTAACCTTCTACTTCAACAGTAAGAATCCTGGCTCTCACCATTCAGCACCAATTTACTTAACTGTTCAATTCTGGAATACATATTTAATGATATCAGAATTGTTAACCCACATGCCAGTGGGCGTAGCAACTTTATCAGCTAGTGTATGGTGATTATGTACAGTCCTTTTTGCATTTAGTCTTACAGACTCCGTGTATTTCCAGAGTTACTTAGGCCAGCATTCTATTCTCAATCTCCTTCAGAGAGATTGTTTCATATAATTTTAATGCAGTTAAATTATTTTATCACAATATGCATTCCATGTTGGAGTCTCCTGACCTGGTAAATTATTTATTAAAAATTTGCATGCATTAAGGTGTACTCTTTGTGTTGTAAAGCTTTATGGATTTTAACAAATGCTTAATGTCTTGTACCCACCCCTTCAGTATCTTTAAGAATAGTTACACTACCCTAAAAAACTCCTGTGTTTCACCTACCCGCTCTCCTCTACCAACCTCCTGGCAGCTACTGATCTGTTTACATCTCTCAAGTTTGCCTTTTCCAGAATGTTGTATAATTGGAATCATACAGAATGTAGTTTATTTAAAATTCACTTCTTTCACTTAGGAATGTGCATTTAAGATTTCTTCTTTGATCCTTTAGCAAAGATCGGTTGAGTATTTTTGTGTGTAACTATTTTTGGGCTCTCTGTTCCGTTCCACTGACTTATGTGTCTGTTATTTCACCAGTGCCATAAGGGTACGGTACCATGCTGTCTTGATGACTATAGTTTTATAATAAGTTTTGAAATCAGGTGGTGTGAGTCTCCCAACTTCATTCTTCAGTATTGTGCTGGCAATTCTAGGTCCTTTGCTATTCCATATACACTTTAGAATCATTTTGTTGATATCTACAAAATAGTTTGTTGAGATTTTGATTGCGATTGCATTCAATCTGTCTATCAAGTTGGGAAAAATTGACATCTTAATATTGAGTTTTCCAACCCATAAGCACAGAATATCTCTCCAGATATTTAATGCTTCCTTATATATTTAAATCAGTGTTTTGTAGTGTTTTGCATATAGGTCTGTATTAGGGTTCTCCAGAGAAACAGAACAATGTGATATATATCTATAGATAGGTAGATAGATAAGAGGGGATTTATTACGGGGATTGGCTTACACAATTATGGAGGCTGAGAAGTCCCGTGACAGGCCGTCTGCATGCTGGAGAACCAGGGAAGCTGGCTGTGTGGCCCAGGCCAAGTCCTAAGGCCTCAGAACCAGGGGAGCCAATGGTGTCACTCTCAGTCCGAGGTGAAGTCCTGAGAACCCAGGTGGCCACTGGTGCAAGTCCCAGAGTCCAAAGGCCAGAAAACCTGGAACTCTGATGTCCAAGGGCAGGAGAATATGGGTGTCCCAGCTCCAGAAGAGACAAAGAGCAAATTTTCCTTTCCTCTGATTTTTTGTTCTATCTGGACCCTCAGCTGATCGAATGGTGCCCACCCACATTGGTGAGGGCAGATCGTCCTTACTCAGTCACTGATTTGGATGCCAGTCTCTTCCAGAAACACCCTCCCAGACACACCGAGAAGTAATGCTTTACCAGCTATCTGGGTGTTTCTTAATCCAGTCAGGTTGACACCTAAAATTAACCATCACAAGTCTACCTCTTGTTAACTTGGCAACCACACACAACTCCTTAACCCATATTTAATCTCCAAATAAAGAGAACAACAAGGTCACAGTTCTGCCTAACATGATGCTACTATCCATGATGTACAATCCAGGACAAACTGACCCCTTGCCCAGAAGAGGAGGAGATGCTCTTGAGTACTGTTTGCCCATCTTCTGATGCCTGCAACTTAAGCACTGCAGGTAAAACGTACAACACTCAAACACTGATGGAAAGTCAATTCATCTCACATTACATGGTGAAAGACAGAAGGAAAGAAAAAGACATACACAAACAAACATGTGCTTAACAAAACAGGAAGGAAACACATATGGCAATTACAGTCCTCTTTTCTGTAAGTGGTCACGTGGTCGCAGCTGGTATTGATAGCCACCTTCTTCTACTGCCCGTTCTGTGTTCCCTTTTCCCTCAACAAGCACCTGGCAGATCATGGTACCCAGTGGAGTGATCCAAACCTTCATTCCTAAAGGGTCTGGGCTGTCAGTAGCCCTGCCTGGATTGGGTTGTTGTGTTTTCTCAATGACCACAATCAAAGGCTGTGATAGTACTAAGAGATGCCCTAAGGGATCTCCTGTTTTCCAGATATGATCTTCCTTACCTCCACTGTGAAATCATAGTCCAACTTCCTCTTAGTAGTCTGGGTCAATCACCCCAGCCAACTCTGTAACTCCCTGTAACTCAAAATGGCCAGGTGGCAGCCTTAACGTCCAGTTCAATGGGATCATTTTTGTGTCTCCTGATGGAAATATTCCTCCCGTTGGAACCCAAACCTCTAGACCAGCAGAACATAAGATCACAGGGACAGGAAGCAAACATTTTGCTAGTGGGTCCCTAGGGGTAATGGTGGTGGTGCCACTTCTGTTTCCACCCCTTGATTCCTGGACCCGTGAATCCTGGCTCTGGGAGAAACAGTACCATATACTAGACACTGATTTATAGCATACACAGCCTTTGGGAGAACATTGCCCCAGCCCTACAGGATACTGTCAGCTAGCTGGTGCTGTAACTGTGACTTCAAAAGGCCATTCCACCTTTATATCAGACCGGCTGCTTCAGGATGAGGGGGAACATGGTAAGACCAGTGAATCCCATGAGCACGAGCCCACTGCTGCACTTCTTTGGCTGTGACACGAGTTCGTTGGTCAGAAGCAATGCTGTGCAGATACCATGATGGTGAATGAGGCATTCCGTGAGTCCACGGATGGTAGTTTTGGCAGAGGCATTTCCTGCTGGGAAGGCAAATCCATATCAAGAGTAAGTGTCTGTTCCAGAAAGGACAAAATGCTGCACCTTCCATGATGGAAGCGGTCCGATGTAATCAACCTGCCACCAGGTGACTGGCTGGTCACCCTGGGGAATAGTGCCATATCGGGGGCTCAGTGTTGGCCTCTGATGCTGGCAGATTGGGCACTCAGCATTGCCATAACCAGATCGGCCTTGGTGAGCAGATATCCATGTTGCTGAGCCTATGTGTAACCTCTGTCCCTGCCACCATGGCCACTTTGCTTATGAGCCACCTGGGTGATGACAGGGGTGGCTGGAGAAAGTGGCTGACTGGCATCCACAGAATGGGTCATCCTGTCCACCTGATTATTAAAGTCCTCCTCTGCTGAGGTCACATTTTGATGGGCATTCACCTGAGAAACAAATTTCTGCACAGCCTTTGCCCACTCTGAGAGGTCCATCCACATACCTCTTCCCCAAATTTCCTTCTCACCTATTTTCCATCATGTACCTTCCAAGTCCCTGACCATCCAGCCAAACTATTGGCTACAGCCCATGAATCAGTATATAATCGCACACCTACCATTTCTCCTTCCAAGCAAAGTGCACAGCCAGGCTCACTGCCCAAAGTTCTGTCCATTGAGAAGACTTGCCCTCGCCACTGTCCTTCAGGGACATCCCAGAAAAGGGGTGCAGTGCCGCAGCTGTCCGCATTCGGGTGGTGCCGGCATATCATGCAGAACCATCTGCAAACCAGGCTCTAGGCTTGTCTTCTTCTGTCAACTGATCATAGGGAGCTCCCCATGAGGCCACAGGTGCAGGCTGGGGAAGAGAAGGCAGTGCAGCAGAAGTAGGAACCATGGGCATCTGGGCCACTTTATGTAACTTCCTTGTGCCTTCAGGACCTGCTCGGGCCCAATCACGTATATACCATTTCCATTTGATGATGGAGTGCTGCTGTGCACGCCCAACCTTATGACTTGCTGGGTCAGATAACACCCAGTTCAGGATGGGCAGCTCAGGTTGCATGATGACTTGGTAACCCATAGTCAACCATTCAGTTTCTACTAAGGCCTGGTAACAGCCCAAGAGTGGTCTCTCAAAAGGAGACAAGTTATTTGCAGATGATGGCAGGGCCTTGCTCCAAAATGCTAAGGGTCTGTGCTGTGATTCACTTTTAGGGGCCTGCCAAAGGCTCCATACCACATCCCTATCTGCCACTGACACCTCAAGGACCACTGGGTCTGATGGATCACATGGCCCAAGGGGCAGAGCAGCTTGCACAGCAGCCTTGACCTGTTGCAGAGCCTTCTCCTGCTCTGGGCCCCACTCAAAACTAGCAGCTTGTTGTATCATTCGGTAGATGGGCCAGAGTAACACACCCAAATGAGGAATGTGTTTCCTCTAAATCCAAATAGGCCCACTAGATGCCGTGTCTCTCTCTTGGTTGTAGGAGGTTCCAGATGCAACAGCATAACCTTCACTTTAGGAGGGAGATCTCGACATGCCCCACACCTCTGGACCCCGAGAATCTCACTGAAACAAAAGGCCCCTGAATTTATTTCCCACTCTCTGACAAGCAAAAATCTCACCAGTAAGCCCAGAGTAGTTTCTACTTCATGCTCACTAGGTCCAATCAATATAATGTCATCCATGTAACATGCCAGTGTGATATCCTGTGGAAGGGAAAGGTGATAGAGATCCCTGAGTGCTAGATTGTGACATAGGGCTGGAGAACTGATGTGCCCCTGAGGTAGGACAGTGAAGGTGTATTGCTGGCCTTGCCGGCTGAAAGCAACTGCTTCTGGTGGGCTTTATGGACGAGGATGGAGAAAAGGCATTTGACAGATCAATAGCTAGCTGCATACCAGGTACCCAGAGATGTGTTAATTTGTTCAAGCAGTGAAACCACATCTGGTACAGCGGCTGCAGTTGGAGTCACCACTTGGTTAAGCTTACGACAATCCACTGTCATTCTCCAGGATCCATCTGTCTTCTGCACAGAGGAGAGTTGAGCGGGGTGTGGCGGGAATCGCCACCCTGCCTCTTTCAAGTCCGTGGTGGTAGCACTGGTCTCTGCCATTCCACCAGGGATGCAGTATTGATTTTGATTTTCTGTTTTCCTAGGTAGAGCCAGCTCTCATGGCTTCCAGCTGGCCTTTCTCACCATAATTGTCCTTCCTCCACAGGTCAGGGAACCAATATGGTGATTCTGCCAGCTGCTGAGTACGTCTATGCCAATTGTGCATCTGGAACAGGGGAAATGACCGCAGGATGAATTCAAGGACTGACTGGGCCCATTGAGAGATGGACCTAAGCTAAAGCTCCATGGGTCATCTGATCCCCACAAGCTCTTATTCTAACTGGAGGGTCACTGTGACATTTTGGGTCTCCTGGAATCAATGTCAGCTCAGAGCCAGAGTCAAGTAGTCCATGAAAGTTCTGATAATTTCCTTTTTCCCAATGCAAATCTATTTCTCAAAGTATTCATGAATGACATGTCTTCAGTGTGGGTAAGTAGGTTTTTCCCTGATAAAAGGTCCCTTTTGAGTAAGGCTGGGAGAAAGATGAACAATATAAAATGTTGGCAGTCTTGGGGTCCTTTCTGGAGGGGACTGGGCCTCCCCTTCATTCAAGGGGATCTGTGAACTGGCTCAAGTCTGGGAATTGATTGAGGCCATGATTTTCTGTTTTTATGATTCAACTTAGACTTTTGGTTCATTGACCTAGAAGTTTTCTGAAACTTCTTACAGATCTGAACTTATACAGATCATTATGCTTTGCATAATGTCCTCCAGGTTCATATGTGTTTTTGCAAGTGGCAGGATTTTCTTTTTTCTTAAGGCTGAATAATATTCTGTTGCATATCTATGCCACATTTTTCTTATTCATTCATCTATTGATGGACAGTCAAGTTATTTACATATCCTGGCTACTTTGAATAATACTCCAATGAACATGGGGGTGCAGATATCTATTAAAGATAGTGATTTTATTTCCTTCAGATATGTACGCAGAAATGAGATTGCTGGATCGTATATGGTAGTTTAATTTTTAATTTTTTTAGTAATCTCCATGCTGTTTTCCAGGATGGCTGTACTAATTTACATTCCCAACAAAAATGTATAAGGGCTTCCTTTTCTCCACACCCTTGCCAATACTTTTTATCTTTTCATTCTTTGAGAATAGCTGCTTTAACAGGTGTAAGACGATATCTCATTGTGGGTTTTATTTGCATTTCCCTGATGATTAAGTGTATTAGTCACAGCTCTCCAGAGAGACGGAATCAATAGGATATATTATAATTATATGAGAGGGATTTATTAGGGGAATTAGCTCATGTGGCTATGAAGAAAAGTCCCATGATAGGCCGTCTGTAAACTAGATGCCGGTAGCGTGGCTCAGTCCTAGTCCAAAGGCCTCGGGACCGGGGAAGCTGATAGTGTCCTTGGTGTACACCCTCATGGACACACCTGAAAAGATTGCTTTACCAGGTTTCTCAGCATTCCTTCATCTAACCAAGTTGACATCTAGAATTAACCTTCACATTTAGTGACATTGAGCACCTTTTCATACACCTGTTGGCCATTTGTATGTCTTCTTTGGAAAAAAGGTCTATTCGATTCTTTGCTCCTTTTTAATTAGATGATGTGATGGTGATCATGGTGATGATGCTTTGATATTAGGTTGTATGAGTTTCTTATATATTTGGACATTAACCCCTCATCAGATACATGGTTTGCAAATATTCCCTCTCATTCTGTGGATTGCCTTTTAATTTTGCTGATTGTTTCTTTTTTTTTTAATGATCAGAATAGTTTTATTTATAATAGCGAAAATGAAAATAACATAAGATGTCTACAATAGCAGGGTCATTAGAACTTATACTATAATCATAAGACAGAATTACATCTTGGAACAAAATAATATTAAATTTTATTTTAATTTGTCGATATACATTGTGGTTTATTATTGTGGCCCATTACCGAAACCTCCCTCCCCCCTCCCTCTCCACCCTCCTTCCCAACAATGTCCTTTCTGTTCGCTTGTTGTATCAACTTCAAGGAATTGTAATTGTTGTGTCTTCTCCCCCTCCCCCTTTTTTTAATGTGTGTGAATTTATTTATTTATTTATTAGCTCCCACCAATAAGTGAGAACATGTGGTATTTCTCTTTCTGTGCCTGACTTGTTTCACTTAATATAATTCTCTCAAGGTCCATCCAGGTTGTTGCAAATGGCAGTATTTCATTCTTTTTTATAGCTGAGTAGTATTCCATTGTGTAGATGTACCACATTTTCCGTATCCACTCATCTGATGATGGACATTTGGGCCGGTTCCAACTCTTGGCTATTGAGTGCTGCAATGAACATTGGGGAACAGGTATACCTTCGACTTGATGATTTCCATTCCTCTGGGTATATTCCCAGTAGTGGGATAGCTGGGTCATATGGCAGATCTATCTGCAATTGTTTGAGGGACCACGATACCATTTTCCATAGAGGCTGCACCATTTTTCAGTCCCAACAACAATGCATGAGAGTTCCTCTTCCACCGCAACCTGGCCAACATTTATCATTCAGAGTCTTTTGGATTTTAGCCATCCTAACTGGGGTGACATGGTATCTCAGTATGACACCGATCCGCATTTCCCAAATGCTGAGTGATGTTGAGCATTTTTTCATATGTCTGTTGGCCATTCGTACATCTTCCTTAGAGAAATGACCATTTAGCTCCTTTGCCCATTTTTTAATTGGGTTACTTGTCTTTTTCTTCTAAAGTTGTTTGAGTTCCTTGTATATTCTGGATATTAATCCTTTGTCAGATGTATATTTTGCAAATATTTTCTCCCACTCTGCTGGTTGTCTTTTAAATCTGTTAATTGTTTCTTTGGCTCTGCAGAAGCTTTTTAGTTTGATATAATCCCATTTGTTTGTTTTTCCTTTGGTTGCCCGTGCTTTTGGAGTTGTATTCATGAAGTCTGTGTCCAGTCCTACTTCATGAAGTGTTTCTCCTATGTTTTCTTTAAGAAGTTTTGTTTCAGGGTGTATATTTAATTCTTTAATCCATTTTGAGTTGACTTTAGTGTATGGTGAAAGGGATGGGTCTAGTTTCATTTTCCTGCAAATTGATATCCAGTTCTCCCAGCACCATTTGCTGAAGAGGCAGTGTCTTCCCCAGTGTATATGCTTCGTGCCTTTGTCAAAGATCAGATGGCTGTAGGTGTGTGGGTTGGTTTCTGAATTCTGTATTCTATTCCATTGATCAGTGTGTCTGTTTTTATGCCAGTACCATGCTGTTTGGGTTATTATAGTTTTGTAGTATAGTTTAAAGTCAGGTAGTGCTATGCCTCCAGCTTTTTTTTTTTTTTTTTGCTCAGCGTTGCTTTGGCTATGCATGGTCTTTTGTTATTCCATATAAATGTCTAGATGGTTCTTTCCATTTCTGAGAAAAATGTCATTGGAATTTTGATGGGGATTGCATTGAATTTATATATCACTTTGGGTAGTATGGACATTTTCACTATGTTGATTCTTCCAATCCAAGAGCATGGGATAGCTGTCCATCTTCTTGTATCCTCTCTAATTTCTCTCAGCAGTGGTTTGTAGTTCTCATTATAGAGATTTTTCACATCCTTGATTAACTCAATTCCTAAGTATTTTATATTTGGGGGGCTATTGTAAATGGGCAAGTATTCTTGATTTCCCTTTCTGCATGTTCACTATTGGAGAATAGAAATGCTACTGATTTTTGTGTGTTGATTTTGTATCCTGCTACTTTGCTGAAATCATTTATCAACTCCAAGAGTTTTTTTGTAGAGGCTTTAGGCTGTTCGATATATAGGTTCGTGTCATCTGCAAACAGGGACAGTTTGACTTCATCTTTTCCAATCTGGATGCCCTTTATTTCCATCTCTTCTCTGATTGCTCTGGCTAGTACTTCCAACACTATGTTGAATAGGAGTGGTGAGAGTCGGCATCCTTGTCTAGTTCCTGTTCTTAAAAGAAAAGCTTTCAGCTTTTCCCCATTCAGGATGATACTAGCAGTAGATTTAACATATATGGCTTTAATTATGTTGAGATACTTTCCATCTAACCCTAACTTGTAGAGGGTCTTTGTCATGAATGAATATTGAATTTTATCAAATGCTTTTCAGCATCCATAGAGATGACCATATGGTTCTTGTGTTTGATTATTAATAGGGTGTATCACATTTATTGATTTGCATATGTTGAGCCAACCTTGCATCCCTGGATGAATCCCACTTGATCGTAGCGAATAATTTTATGTATATGTTGCTGTATTCTGTTTGCTAGTATTTTATTGAGGATTTTTGCATCTATATTCATCAAGGATATCGGCCTGTACTTTTCTTTTTAGTTGTATCTTTACCTGGTTTTGGTATCAGGATGATGTTTGCTTCATAGAATGAGTTTGGGAGATTTGTGTCTGTTTCAATCTTTTGGAATAGTTTGTAAAGAATTGGCGTCAATTCCTCTTTGAATGTTTGGTAAAATTCTGCTGTGAATCCATCTGGTCCTGGGCTTTTCTTTGTTGGGAGCCTTCTGATAACAGCTTCAATCTCCTTTATTGTTATAGGACTGTTCAGATTTTCTTTGTCTTCATGGCTCAGTTTTGGGACCTTGTGTGCGTCCAGAAATTTATCCTTTTTCTCCAGATTTTCAAATTTGTTGGCGTATAGTTGTTTATAGTAGTCTTGAATGATTCCTTGTATTTCTGAGGTATCAGTTGTAATATCACCTTTTTCATTTTTAATTTTTGTTATTTGAATATTCTCTCTTCTTTTTTTTTGTTAGCCATGCTAATGGTTTGTTAATTTTACTTATCTTTTCAAAAAACTAACTTTTTAATTCATTGATCTTTTGTATTGTTTTTTGGGTTTCAATTTCATTAAGTTCTGCTCTGATCTTAATGATTTCTTTCCATCTGCTAACCTTAGGTTTGGATTGTTCTTGTTTTACTAGTTCTTTAAGATGAAGTGTTAGGTTGTTCACTTGCCATCTTTCTATTCTTCTGAAGTGAGCATTTAATGCAATAAATTTCCCCCTTAGTATTGCTTTTGCAGTATTCCACAGGTTTTGGTATGATGTATCATTATTTTCATTAGTTTCAACAAATTTTTTGATTTCCTGCTTGATTTCTTGGACCCATATGTCATTAAGTAGAATGCTATTTAATTTCCATGTGTTTGTATAGTTTCCAGAATATCGTTTGTTATTGATTTCTAATTTTAATCCATTGTGGTCTGAGAAAATACATGGGATAATTCCAATTTTATGGATTTGTTGAGAGTCGATTTGTGACCTTACATATGATCTGTCCTGGAGAATAATTCATGTGCTGATGAGAAGAATGAATATTCTGAGGTTGTTGGATGGAATGTTCTGTAGATATCTTCCAAGTCCAATTGGTCTAGAGTATTGTTTAGATCTTGTGTTTCTCTGCTGATTCTTTGCCTAGGTGATCTGTCCAATATTGATAGTGGTGTGTTCAGTTACCCTGCTATTATGGTATTAGTGTCTATTTCCTTCTTTACATCTAATAGTTTGTTTTATAAATCTGGCTGCTCCAGCATTGGGTGCATATATATTTATGACTGTTATGTCTTCTTGATGGATCAATCCTTTTATCATTATATAGTGTCTTTCATTGGCTCTTTTTATGGTTTTTAGTTTAAAGTCTATTTTATCAGATATAAGAATAGCTACTCCAGCTCAATTTTCATTTCTGTTTGCATGGTAAAACTTTTTCAATCCTTTCCCTCTTAGTCTATGTGAGTCTTTATAGGTGAGGTGGTTCTCCTGAAGGCAGCATATAGTTGAGTCCTCCTTTTTAATACAGTCAGCCAGTCTGTGACTTTTGACTGGAGAATTTAATCCTTTTACATTAAGAGTTGTTATTGAAAAGTGTTGATTTATTCCTAGCATTTTCTTGATTATTATTTGGTTGTCTTAAGTGTCTTTTGTTCCTTTTTTTCTGATTTACTGTTTGTTTTTTGTATTTGTTGGTTCCTTGGGTTGTAGATAGCCTTTTTGTTTGTTTGTTTTCTCTTCATGAATGCCATTTTTATTATACTAGTGGGTTTTGATTTTTCTTGGGTTTTTATGGCAGTGGTAGGTATTTTTCAGGAACCAAACCCAGTACTCCCTTGAGAATTTCTTGTACGGGTGGTCGTGTGGTGGTGAACTCCCACAGTTCTTGTTTGTCTGAGGAATATACTATTTGCCCTTCCTTTCAGAAGGATAGCCTTGCCAGGTAGAGTATTCTTGGCTGGCAATCTCTGTCTTTTAGTATTTTGAATACATCATCCCATTCCTTTCTGGCTTTTAGGGTTTGTGATGAAAAGTCTGATGTTAGCCTGATTGGGGCTCCCTTATAGGTGATTTGGTGCTTCTCTCTTGCAGCTGTCTTTGGGTTTTGCCCATTTGACTATAACATATCTTGGAGAAGACCTTTTTGGTTTGAATACGTTTAGGGATCTTTGAGCTTCCTGGATCTGAAGATCTGTGATTTTTCCTATACCTGGGAAGTTTTCTGCCACTATTTTGTTGAATGTGTTTTCAATGCAATCTCCTTTTTCTTCCCCTTCTGGAATACCCATGACTTGGATATTTGAGTGCTTAAGGTTGTCTGATATCTCTCAGATTTTCTTCAATGCCTTTGATTCTTCTTTCTTTTCTTTTCTTTCTTTCTTTCTTTCTTTTTTTTTTTTTTTTGTTTTTTTAATCTGCCTGTGTTATTTCAAACAGCCCATCTTCAAGTTCAGAGGTTCTCTCTTCAACTTCCACAAGCCTGCTGGTTAAACTCTCCATTGTGTTTTTTATTTTGCTAAACGCATTCTTCAGTTCAGCAAGCTCTGCTACATTTTTTTTTCAGGGCATTGATTTCCCTGTACATTTCTTCTTTCAGATACTGTATACTTTTCCTCATTTCGTCATGTTGTCTAGCTAAGTTTTCTTGTATCTCATTCAGTTTCCTTAGAATTATCACTCGAAATTCCTTGTCAGACACTTCAAGGGCTCCATGTTCTATAGGATCTAGAGCTTGAGAGTTATTACCCTTTGGTGGTGTAGTTTCTTGATTTTTTGTATTTCTGGTATCTTTTCTTTGATGTTTATTCATTGTGGCAGGGAGTTTCACAGTCCACAGGTTTTACACTATTGTCTGGCTAAGATGTTGCTGTGGTTGCCAATTTGGTATGGCTACCTCAGTGACTGCTCAGCTGGCCACTAGTGCCTTGCGTGTGTGGTTGCCTCGGGTCTTGGGCCTCTCCGGGGAACCACCTCTCTGGTCAGCTTGGACTCAGCCAGGCTGCTGGGTCTTGGGGTGGTACTACAGGGTGTGTGGTCTCTGCCTAGCTTCCCCCCCCTGCTGGATGTCTCCCTGACCTGCACACACTGGGCTGGGATGCTGGGATGCGTGGAGGCACCATAGAGTGTGTGGTCTCTGCAGAGCTTCCCCTTCCCCTGATGGACATCTCCCTGCGCCCTGGGAAGGGCTGGGAATGGAGCCAGGTGGCAGAGGTGAAGCCTACCTGCTGCTGGATCATGTGGTAATGGCCCCCGCCAGGGTGTATGGTCTCTACAGATCTTCTGCCTCCCCCGCTGGACATCTCCCCACTCCATGTGCACTGGGCCGGGCTGCTGGATCACGCAGCAGCGGTGTGGTCCCTGCAGAGCTCCCACCTCCCCTTCTGAATGTCACCCTGCTCCATGAGCACTGGGCCAGGCTGCTGGATTGCACAACAGCAGCCCCACAGTGCATGTGGTCTCCACAGAGCTTCTGCCTTTCCCGCTGGATGTCTCCTCATTCCTTACGCACTTGATGTTATGTTTTTATAGTTGTAAATCAACGAGATGAAGATTTGCGGGAGAGAGTGATGCTGGGGACCGTCTATTCTGCCATCTTGACCGGAAGTCTGAAAAGCAAGGAAATTCTGACACATCAGGATGACTTCTGTATGCCAAATGAAAGCTCAGATACTTCTTATATGAAACTTCCTGGAGAGGAGGGTCCTCGTTATCTTGCCCTTCACTGCATCCCAATACATTCGACACTGCCTCGGCAATCAGTTCTGAGATTTCATTAGTTATTAATGGAATGGATTGCAGGCCACTGCGTGGTAAGTCGTAGGCCAGCAATAGCAAGAGAACACTTGCTGATTGTTTCTTTTGCTGTTCAGAAAGTTTTTAGTTTGATGTCATCCCACTCACTTATTTTTCCTTTTGTTTCCTGTGCTTTTGATGTCATATACAAAAAAAATCCTTGCCAAGACCAATATCAGGAGATTTTCCTCCAGGCTTTCATCTAGGAGCTTTATGGTTTCAGTGTTATGTATATATATATTTTTTTAAATTTTATTTTGTCGATATACATTGTGGTTGATTATTGTTGCCCCTTACCAAAACCTCCCTCCCTCCTCCCTCTCCTCCCTCCCCCCCAAAAATGTCCTTTCTGTTTGCTCATCATATCAACTTCAAGTAATTGTGGTTGTTATATCTTCTTCCCCCCCCCCCGGTTTTTTTTTGTGTGTGTGTGTGTGTGTGAATTTATATATTAATTTTTAGCTCCCACCAATAAGTGAGAACATGTGGTATTTCTCTTTCTGTGCCTGACTCGTTTCACTTAATATAATTCTCTCAAAGTCCATCCATGTTGTTTCAGTGTTATATTTAAATCTTTAATCTATCTTAAGCTGATTTTTGTGTATGGTGTAAGATTTCAGTTTTTGCATGTGGATATCCAGTTTCCTCAGCACCATTTATTAGAGAGACTATCCTTTTCCCATCGTGTATTCTTGGCACCTTTGTTGAATATTACTTGGGTGGGTTTATTTCTGAGCTTTCTGGTCTGTTCCATTGGTCTATATGTCTGTTTTTATGCTAGTACCATACTATTTTGTTTACTATACCTTTGTAATATAATTTGAAATCAGGAAGTGTGATGCATCCAGCTTTGTTCTTCTTGCTCAAGATTGCTTTGGCTATTCGGGGTCTTTTGTGGTTTCATACAAATTTTAGGATTGTTTTCTCCATTTCTGTGCAAAATGCCATGGGAATTTTGATAAGGATTTTATTGAATCTGTAGATCACTTTGGGTAGCATGGTCATTTTGACAGTTTTAACTCCTCTGATCCATGAACACAGGATGTGTTTATTTGCATCTTCTTTCATTTCTTTCATCAATATTTTATAGTTTCCAGTGTACAGATTCTTCATCTCGTTGATTAAATTTTTTCCAAAATATTTTATTCTTTTTGGTGCTATTGCAAATGGGATTGTTTTCTTAATTAATAACTCATTATTAATGTATAGAAATGCAACTGATTTTTGTATGTTGATTTTGTATCCTGCAACTTTACTGAAATCATTTATTAATTCCAACAGGTTTTTTTAGTAGTCTTTAGGGTCATATATATATATATATATATGATCCTGTCATCTGCAAACAGAGACAGTTTTATTTTTTCCTTTCTGATTTAGATGGCTTTTGTTTCTTTTTCTTGCCTAATTGCTTTGGCTATTACTTCCAGTACTATGTTGAATAGAAGTGGCAAAAGTGGGCATCCTTTTCCTATGACTCATCTTAGAAGAAAAGCTTTTAGCTTTTCACCATAGAGCATGATGTTAAATGTGAGCTGTCTAAAATGGCCTTTTAAGGTACATTCCTTCTATACCAAATTTGTTGAGAGTTCTAATCATAAAAGAAGTTAAATTTTGTCAAATAATTGTTGTATCTATTGATATCATCATATCATTTTTATCTTTCATTCTGCTACTCTGGTGTATTACACTTACTGATTTGTGTATGTTGAAACATTCTTGTATCCAAGGGATAAATCCCACTTGATCTTGGTGCATGGTCCTTTTAATGTGCTGTTGAAATTGGTTTCTGAGTATTCTGTCAAGGATTTTGGCAGCTACTCAAATGTTCATTGGAGATATTGGCCTGTCGTTTTCCTTTCTTGTAATATCCTTGTCTGGCTTTGGTATCAGGGTAATGCTTGCCTCATAAAATGAGGTAGGAAATATTCCAAAAATTCAATTTTTTGAAAGAGTTTGAGAAGGATTGGTATTAGCTCTTTTTAAAATGCTTGGTAGAATTCACCAGTTAAGCCATGAGATTCTGGGTTTTTCTTTGATAGATTTTTGAATACTGACTCCATCCTTTTACTCATTATTGGTTGGTTTGTTCAAATTTTCTATTTCTTCATGATTCAGTCTTGGTAAGTTGTATGCTTCTATGAATTTATCCTTGTCTTCTAGGTTATCCAGCTTGCTGACATGTAATTGTTTATTGTAGTTATGCACCTAGTGGGTCTCTCCTGGCATTGAGCTGTGCTGCCTTGGGGGAGAGGTGACATGGATAAAGTAAAACTGTTCTTACCCTCTTCAGTGCATCTATTCTCAGATATTTTTGCTCTAACAATGTGCTGGAAACTTCTCTGCTGGACTCCCAGGCTTCCACAAAGGCACTTGAGTCCGTGGGTAGTTGAAGCATTGATGCTTCTGCAGGGGGATGATGGTAGGAAACTCCTGTTCTGCCAACTTGTTGACCTCGCTCTTCTTAACCCAGCTGGCAGGCACAAGATACTTTTAATCCAATAATTAAAATTTGGGCACAAAAACTGGATGCACCCACGGTGGCTGCTGCCTCTGTTCACATACTTGGAGAGCTAATAATGCTTGCCCCCTGCAGAGAAGAAATGGAGGAGGGAGGGGAGAGTATCAGGAGAAGTGGGAGAAAAAGGTGGAGGAGGAAGAGAAAGAAACCAAAGGGAAGAAAACATCCATTGCTTTTTCTGCTTTAGCTGATATGATTATATGAGTATATATCTTTTCTTTTGTCTGTTGGTGTGTGAATTTCATTAATTGGAATAAATCCTGCTAGGTTGTGGTTCATAATTTTCTTTATGTTCACCTTGTTCTGCTAGTTTTTGGATGGTTTTTGCACCTATGTTCATGAGAGATGTTGGTCTGTAGTCTTCTTTTCTTGTAGTGTCTTTATCCTAGTTTTGGTCTTTAGGGTAGTGCTGTCTTCATAGAATGGGATAGAAAGTGTTGCCTCCACTTTGATTTTCTGGAAGGGATTGTAGAGAATTTGGTTATCATTTCTTTCTTCAATTTTTGGTAGAATTCACTGCTGAAACCATTTGGGCCTGGTAATTTCTTTTTGGGAAGGCTATGAATTATGAAATCAATTACTTTAATAGATACAGAGCTATCCAGATTATCTGTTTCTTCTTGTGTGAGTTTTGGTACCTGTTGTCTTTTTAAAAAATTGGTTGAATTCATCTAAATTATAAAATGTGTGGGCATAGAGTTATTTATGGAATTTCTTTATTATGCTTTTAACATCCATGGGATCAGTAGTGATGACACTTTTTCATTTCTGATACTGGTTATTTGTGTCTTTTTTTTCTGGTTAGCCTGGCTACAGGTTTATCAATTTTATTAATATTTTCAAAGAACCAGATTTGGTTATATTTTTTCTTTGTTTTCCTGTTTTCAATTTATTTGATTTCTAATTTTTATTAAGTTTTTTCTTTTGCTTGTTTTAGGCCTAAGGTGGAAGCTTAGAGTATTGATTGTCAGTCTTTCTAATAATATGCATTTAATGCTGTAAGTTGCTCTCCTATACATTGCTTTTGCTAGATCCCACAAATTTCACCATTCAGTGTCTCTACCAGTCTATAGCTCCTGCTTCTTCTGCTCCATGTGAACCAACTTTGACCATGCCAAAAAATGTTGTATTTACATATTCATTTAGTTAAAACACTTTTAAAATTTCTCTCAATTATTTGACCCATGCATTATTTAGAAATGGTTGTTTAATTTTGTTTTTCCAACTATCTTTCTGTTATTGATTTCTAGTCTAATTCCATTGCAGTCTGAGAACACCTTGTATGATTTCTGTTCTTTTATATTTGTTAAAGTATGTCTTGTGCCAGAATGTGGTCTATGTTGGTAAATGTTCCACATGAGCTTGAGATGAATGTTTATTCTACTGTTGTTGGATGTGGTATTTAAAAATCTCAATTTAGAAATGGTTGTTTAATTTTGTTTTTCCAACTATCTTTCTGTTATTGATTTCTAGTCTAATTCCATTGCAGTCTGAGAACACCTTGTATGATTTCTGTTCTTTTATATTTGTTAAAGTATGTCTTGTGCCAGAATGTGGTCTATGTTGGTAAATGTTCCATATGAGCTTGAGATGAATGTTTACTCTACTGTTGTTGGATGCGGTATTTAAAAATCTCAATTAGATCAAGTTGAGTGACAGTGCTGTTCAGGTCAACTTTATTTTTATTCATTTTCTGCCTCTTGATCTACTAATTACTGACAGTGAGGTCTCCAACTATAATAATACATTTGTCTATTTCTCTTTGCAGGTCTATCCATTTTCGTCTCATGTCTTTTGATGCTCTGTTGTTACGTACATACACATTAAAGATTATTATGTCTTCTTGGGGATTTGGCCCTTTTATCACTACATAATGCCTGTCTTTATTGATGATAATTTTACTTGTTATAAAGTCTTCTTTGTCTGAAATTAATACAGTTTTCTTTTGATCAATGTTAGCATGGTATATCTTTCTGCATTTCTTTACTTTTAACCTATCTGAGTCATTATATTTAAAGTGAGTTTCTTATAGAAAAACATATAAGTGAGTCTTGCTTTTTTATCCACTCGGACAATGTAACTTTTTTCTATTCTTTGTCAGAGGCTCCTTTTCTCCACCTTTTCTGACTTTAATGAAGCATTTTATGTGGTTCTGTTTTCTCTCCTCTCTTAGCATACCAATTATGCTTCTTTAAACAATTGTTTTAGTGCATGCCCTAGTGTTTACAATATACATTTTTAGTTTAAGTCCATCTTTAAATGACACTCTTCCTCTTGATGGGCAACACAGATATCTTTTAACAGATTATTTCCAATTCCTCCTCCTATCCCTGTGACACTGCTGTCATGTATTTCACTTACCGATATGCTATATTCATACATTCTTACTCTTATTATTTTAAACAAATAGTTATCTTTAGATCAATTTAGAATAAGACAATGAAAAGATTTTATTTTTTACCTTCATTTATTCTTTCTCTGAAGCTCCTCTTTTCTTTATGCAGATTCAAGTTTCTCCCTTAAAATTTGCCTCTGTCTGAAGAAAATATTTTAACATTTCTTTCTTTGGCAGCTGGCTGGTACAGGGATCGAACCTTGAACCTTGGTGTTATCAGCACCACGCTCTAACCAGCTGAGCTAACCAGCCAATCTGTTTTAACATTTCTTGCCTAGAAAGTCTGCTGATGATAAATTCCCTCGATTTTTGGTTGTTTGTGAAAGTATTTTCCTTTTACTTTAGAAGGATAATTTCACTGGATATAGAATTCTAGCTTGGTGGGATTTTTTTCCCCAACCCCTTAATTATTTCACTTTACTGTTTTCTTGCTTGCATGGTTTCTGAAAAGAAGTCATTGTAATTCTTATCCATATTCCTCTCTAAGTTATCTGGCTTTTTCCCTCTGTGTCTTTCAAGATTTTCTTGTTGTCTTAGGTTTTCTCAGATTTAATATGATACACATAGATGTAGTTTTTGTTAATTTTTTTGAAAAATTCTGCTTGGTGTTCTCTGAGCTTCCTGGATCTGTGGTTTGGTAATGGCCATTAATTTCACCAGGTTTTAAGAAATTATTACTGCAAATATTTCTTCTGCCCCATTTCTTCTTTCTTCTTTCTGGTATTCAAACTGCAAGTATGTTACATTTTTGAAATTTGTCCCACAGTTCTTAGATGTTCTGTTCTGTTGGAGTTTTCTTTTGTTTGGTTGGTTTTTTTTTTCTTTCCATTTTTTATTCTTTACTTTTCATTTTGGGAAGTGCCCCTGATCTGTCTTCAAGCTCATTGATTCTTTCTTTAGCCATGTCCATTCTATTGATGAGCCCATCAAAGACTTTCTTCACTTCTGCTAGAGAGTTTTTGATTTCTAGCATTTCCTGTTCATTCCTTCTTAGAGTTTCCATATCTCTGGTTATGTTACCCATCTTTTCTTACCTGCCTATTTTTTCCATTAGAGCCCTTCACATGTTAATCATAGTTATCTTAAATTCCCTATCTAGTAATCCAACATCTGTGTCATATCTGAGTCTGTTCTGATGCTTGCTTTGTCTCTTCAAACTGTGTTTTTTCTTGCCTTTTTGTGTGCCTTGTAGTTTTGGTTGAAAGCTGGACAGGTCGTATCTAGTAATGGAAACTGAGGTAAATGGGCCTCAAGCATGAGGGTTTGTTATTTGATGAGGGGTTGGGCATTGTTTAATGTTTGCTCTCACTGTAGATGTCAGTGACTTCGGTTCCTCTTGTGTCCTTGTCCCTGTCTCCCCTGCTGCCTCTGGGCTTCTTAAGTCCTCCTCCTCAGAGAGAGCCTGCAGCTTGAGGCTCTCCCAGCTGTGGCCCACTGTCACTGCACAGGAGCCCGGTTGGTGTGGTAGTAAGATGTGTGAGGAGAGAGTTCTGTAATCTTCCAAAGAAACCTCAGTCTTTCAGTGGGCCTGTGCCTCTGGCCGTGACCTTCACAAGTATTTCCCGGCGCTATAGCTCGAAGGGGTTGGAGTTGGGGAAATGCCCTTCTCCGAGGCTGGGTGATGCTCTGGAAAAGTCTTTCCCCTAGAGAGTGGGCCTTGGTGAAGGAGAAGGTTCTGGGCTTGTTCCTCAATGATTACTCTCCCCCTCCCCCACCAGAGCCACAGGGATGTTTCTCAGACCCGATGTGGTTCCTGGAGGTAAAGCCCATGAAAATGTGGGCCCCTCAGACGGCTCCCCCAGGATTCTCTCACTCTCAAGGTAGCAGCCTCCAGCAAGAGGTCAAAATCGCCATTCAGCGTCTCTACCAGTCTATGGCTCCCACGGCTTCTGCTCCAGGTGAGCCAACCTTGGCCACGCCTCTCCGGACTCACCTGTCTCCCCTGATTTCAAGGGAATGATTTACCCTACAACATGTGAAAGCTGAAAATGGAAATTTGTTCTTTTTTCTCAGGTATTTTTTTCTGTCCCCCCATTCTCTCCTTTGGGCACTCTAATCACGTGCACCTGAGCCCACTGGACATTGTCCCACGGTTCACTGGTGCTGCTTTCATTTTTTAAAATTCTTTTTCTGTTTCATTTGGAACATTTTCTATGGGTATGTCTTCAGTCATCACATCCGGTGTATTTTTTATCTCAGACACTGTCATGTTTATATCTGGAAGTTCAATTTGATTCGTTCTTATAGTTTCATGTCTCTCTTTAGCTCTTTGTACATATGGAATGCAGTGACAATAACTGTTCTAATGTCCTTTCCTGCTAATTCTAACATCTGTGTGTGCTCTGGATCAATTCTGATTGGGTGATTTTTCTTCTCGTTATGGGTTGTATTTTCCAACTTCCTTGCAGGCTCGTAACTCTTCACTGGATGCAGTAGAATTTTACCTTGTTGGATGCTCAATAGTTTTGCATTGCTATGAACACTGCTGAGCTTTGTTCTGGGCTGCAACAAAGACACTTCGAGAAGTTTGCTCCTTTTGGATCTTGCCAGGCCTGGGACATTGCTCCATCCAGGGCTAATTATTCCCCATGACTGGGGCAAAACCTCTTTATTGGGTCTCTACCCAGCATCCTGTGAATCATGAGGTTTTCTAGTCTGTCTGCTGGGAACTTGTCTTCTCCCAGCTCTGTGTGGGTACCGGGTCCTGCAGCCCTGACCCTTTCAGGTGGTTCTTTCCCAGGCTTAGATCATTCCCCCCAGGCATGTGCTGGTCATACCTGCTCAGTATGTGAGGGGACCCTCTGCGCGTCTCTGGGGCTCCCTGTCTGTGCAGCTCTCACTTCTCTTCCCTGCAAACTCTAGCTGCATTCATCTCCCCAGACCCTAAACTCCACCTCCTCAATTCAGAGGTCTGCAGGCCTCTGCCTCAGTTTCCCTCCTTGTGCTGGGGCCCAAAGGCTCTCTCAGGGCAGTAAGTCAGACAATTGTGGGGCTCCCCTTCTCTCGGGATCACTGTCCTCCTTTGCCCAATGTCCAGTGTCTTGAAAACCAGTGTTTCGTGTATTTTGTTCAATCCTTTATTATTTCAGGTGAGAGGGGAAATCTAGTGCCTGTTACTCCATCTTTGCCAAAAGTGGACAAGAGGCCCTGGGGTGTGTCATTGGTTTTTACTTGCTCTCTTGGCTTTGGGGCAGGTGTAGTTTCAGGGGATTTCACTGTCCTTTCCCGTGACAGGAGGTCTTACTGTGCTGGTCAGGGAACCCATGGGGGGTCTGCCAACTGCTGATGGGTCCATCTGATTGTTCGCACAGGGATGGTGAGATGCAGCCCCCACTGCAGGGCAGACCTGGGCAGGCGTGTCGTTTCTCACCTACCTCCCAGATGCTTCTCCAGTGGGCGCCCTTGATGGCACATGGGTCCCCTAGTATAAGTGTTACGCAGACTCCGTAGGCAACATCCTGCAAAGATCAGGGTGTCCCCCAGTCCCCAGCTGTGATACTCTGATCAGCGGCTGCAGGTCCCTTGCAGCAAAGACGAGGCTGCACCGCTGTATGCAGTTGGTGCCCTTTCTCAGGTCCTGCCTCAATGGACCCAGCTTCTCTTTCCGAATCTCTGGGTCTGGGTCTGGGTCTGAGAACTGGTTCAGGCTGGACATGGTCAAGTGTCACAGCTGCCTTCAAGAGGACAACCTCAGCCTCAGCTGACCCGATCCCACTCTCTTGTTTATCGAGTGACTATCTGGCTGGCCGCCCGCCTGTCCCCTGGGGCACATTGCTCCTTTGGCCCTGGGGGTTGTCCCTGGTGTCGCTTCCAGTTTGCTGCCTATAAGAGTCAGTGTGGGTCGTATAACAAAGTACCGTGGGTGGGCGCTTAGACAGCAGATGCTGCTCTCTCTCACCATGGAGGCTGGAAGTCCAAGACCCGGTGTCGCAGGAGTGGTTCCTTCTGAGGTCTCTCTCCTTGGTGCGTGGACGGCGTCTTCTCCCTGTGTCCTCACACAGTCGGCCCTCTGTGCGTGTCTGTGTCCTGATCTCTTGTTATAAGGGCACCAGTCCTATGGGATCAGGGCCCACCCTAGTGACCTCATTTTACCTTAGTGACTTCTTTAAAGGCCCATCTCCAGATATAGTCACATGCTGAGGTCCTAGGGGTTAGGGCTTCAGCATACACATTGGGGGGACACAGTCCAGCCCACCATGCTGCCCGTTACAGTGATCACGCCTGCCCCGCGTCAGACAGACATGTGCTGCCCCTGTCCTGTGCAAGTCCAGGCTTCCCCTCCCTGTTGCTGCCAGGGAGCCCTGTCCCGTAACAGCAGTGCCGTCGGGCACCAGCCCTGTCCTACAGGGACCCTCACCTCCTCCCTCGCCATCATCTCGGGAAACGGAGCTTCCAGGGGCAGGGCCTCCCCGGGCAGCATGGCTGATGGCTTCCTCGGCCTGCATTCAGCCTCCTCTGGGATGCCACCGCTTTGGGCCTTTTCCTTCCTCTGTGGTCGCCGGCAGCTCTGACCTCTGCACCCACTCCCAGGAGCCATGGCAGCAGCCAGCTGTCCCCTGGGGCCCTTGCCGAGGGGTCAGATCCTGTGTCCCAGGAGAGTGGCCTCACAAAATAAACTCTCCCATCCCCAGTTTTACACTCTGCTCCTTTGACTGGCACCTTCGAACCCTCTCCGAGGCACAGGGGTACCTGCTGGCCAGCCCTCACTACCCCTAGCAGGGCCAGCCCTTCCCAGGTGGGTTGTGCTGGGTCTGGGGGCCAGGGGGAGGTAGGTCACCCTCAAGGAGGGCAGGCATGGCCTCCGGAGCCTGTGTCACTTCACTCTGGAGCCTGCCTCTGCCTGGCCATTGAGCAAGGCGTGACCACTCTTCCCAAAGAGGAGGCACCTTGCAGAGCCAATAGGGGGTTGGCCCAATGTTGGAACCCTGCAGCCTCCCTGGGCTTAGGAGGTGGGGTGCTGGGCTCAGGACCCCTGGCCCCGGGCAGCGGGGAGCAGGCGCGGCATGTCTCTACAGCCACGGCCTCCTTGTCCCAGCAGGCAGGACTGCAGACACACTCGCTGCCTGAGGCGGTGTCTGTCTGAACCTGCCGGCCTGAGTGGCCGTGGCTGAGGACGTGTGCCTGGCATCTGTGGGGTTGTTCCTGCCAGCACGCGGCTGGGCGGGAGCAGCCAGGTGTTGCTGGGTCCCCGTGGGCATGGCTGTAGAGTGTGGGTGCGTGTGGCTGTGAGAAGGCTGGGCACATGTCTTTGCGTGCCTGTGCGTGCCCCCTTGTGTCTATGTGTCCATGTGTGCCCGTGTGTGTCCATGTATGGCTATGTGTGCCTGTGTGTGTCTGTGTCTTTGTGTGTGTGTGTGTGCCCGTGTGTCCCTGTGTGTCTTGTGTGCCTGTGTGTGCCTGGTGTCCACCAGGTGAATGGGCGCAGGAGCCGTGCTGGTCTCAGCCTCCCTGGGGTCACTGTGGGTGTGGGGGGTGACACACACACGTCTGTGCCTATGTGCCTGCTCGTCAGAGGGTGGGGGCAATTGGCAAGAGAGAAAAGAGAAGGGACAGGCAGCTGCAAATCCCCTCCAGTCGCAGGAGCCCCTGCAGCCCCCACTGGCCAGCCCACCCCTCCCCGGCTTGGGGCTGTGCTTCTGCGTGGGGCATGCAGGGTTAGTGCCCCACACACCTCACAGCCCCAGCACGTCGGGTAGGCACCCATGCCCAGCTCTTCCAGGAGGCGTCCAGAAAGCCACTTAGTCCAGCCGCATCCACTCAGTGAACAGGCATTTACCGAGCACCTACTGTGTGCACTGGGACACAGCAGTGGATCAGGGACGAGGGGGGCCCACATGGAGCCCCGGGTCCAGGCAGGGGACAGAGAAAGAGAGCGAGTGGAGAGCCCACCAGGCTCCTGTGCGGCGGCATCTCGGTGGATTCTGTGCTGCGCCCTCTGCAGACAGTGGGCACTGTGCTGTCTCCAGCCCAGGCTCCCCCGAGCTCTGGTCACACACCCACGGCTACCTGGCGGGTCCACTTGACGCCTCAGCACTCAGCACTAACCGGCTCTCAGCACTTGCGCGTCTGGGACTTGGTGTGGCCTCCTGCCACGCCCAGACCATGGCTCTGCCGTTTCCCACTGCACGTCGCTCCGTCTTTTACTTTTCCATGGATTTAGCGCTGCGAGCACACCGCGTGTGGACTGACTCGGCCGTCCTCGGCTTCCTCCTCACCTGGATGGAGGCTCCGCCGTGGCTGGGACTTGGTTTTGTTCCTGGCTGTCCCCAGGAGGTAGCTCTGGAACTCTGGATAAGAAGCAGGGGGTAGTGGCCTGATGGGGACAGCTGGGGAGGGCTTCCCTGTGGGAGCGGCGCTCGAGTGGCGATCTGAGGCCAGTCGGTTAACTCGGCAGGGTTGTGGCAGGTGCAGACGCCCTGTGGCTGGTCCAAGCGAGGAGTCTTCACTCTTGCGGGTGACATTTCGGGTGAAAGAAGGAGGTTGGTGGGAGTGTGGGAGCAGCCTGTAGGCTCGAGGGGCAGGACTTCAAGGCGTGGGGGGACATGCAGGCATGCTGCTGAGGGACAGAAGCCAGCCTGAAAAGGCCGCGTTCTGTACAAGTCCAAGTGCACGGAGGAGGCAGTAACAGAGGCGGGGGCTGCCGGGGCTGGGGGGAGGGAGGAACAGATGGGGTGCAGGGGACCTGGGGAAGTGAGACTCTCCTGGTGACACTGTGCTGGTGGGTACAGGACACGATGCACTTGTCAAAACCCACAGGAAGAACAGCACCAAGAGCAGGCCCTCGTGTAAGCCGTGGCCTTCCGTGACAGTGTGTCAGTGCATTTAAGGCAACTGCTGTACAAGGTCAACGTGTATCATTTTTGTCATTAAAATAAGTAAAAATGTTTTAAAAGGCATCAGTGTGTATAATTGAAATGTGATTTACACACACACACACACACACACACACACGGGAATATTGTTCAGCCATAAAAAGGAAGGAAATCCCGACACACTCTGTGCCACGGGTAAACCTTGGGGATGTCATGCTGAGTGAAACAAGCCAGTCACAGAAGGACAAACTCTGTGACTCCACTGACATGGGGTCCCGAGAGCCGTCAGATTCATAGAGGCGAGAAGTAGGATGGGGGTGCAGGGGCTGGGGGAGGGGATGGGGGTTGTTTCGAGGTTGAGGTGAAGTTCACGTCACATAAAATCAACTGTTTTAAGTGGAAAATTCAGTGAGATTTGTGCATTTGCATTTACTGTGCAACCACCACCTCAACCTGGTTCCAGAACATTTTCATCACCCGGGTGGGAGACCCGTAGCCATCAGCAGCCACCCGGCTACTTCTGGTCACTGCGGGCTCCTCTGTTCCGGATGTTTCCCATAACCGGAGTCGTGCATGTGGCATTTGTGTCTGGCTTCTTTCCCCGAGCGCAGTGTTTCGAGGCTCCTGCGTGCTGCGGCACGTGTCTGTGGCCGAGTGGCTCCCGGCTGCGGTGAATGTGTGGCCATGTGCTCGGCTGACGCACCTGAGCCTGCCTGCGCTTGCGTGGCCTCGTGGGTCACCTGGTCCTACTGTGCGCAGCGCTCCGTGCCAGCGGCCCATCTTCATTCTCACTAGCTGTGTGAGGGCTGTGGGTGCGTGTTCACCACGTGTGCACGCCGGTCCCAGTGGGCAGCTGGGTCAAGCATCTGGGCATCTCCCGCAGCCCTGGGCCCCTTGTGGGCTCACGTGCCCACTGGGGCATAGGGAGGGGCCGGTGTCTCTCTGGTGGTTTCATCAGCATCCCCTGGGCTGATCTCCCAGCTCTAGGGTCCTCGGAGGGGAAGCTGGGTGCTCTGCCTGCCCGTGGGGCCCTGGTGCTGGATGGCAGTGCGCTGGCGGGACAGGGTGGGGTGGGTGTGCCCAGGCCCTGCAGGTAGCTCCCCACCCTGGGCTCAGGCTGGGGCCGTCCTTCGCCCCTCGGTTTAACCATTAACAGGCCGGGCCCTGGTGCTGCTGGAGACAATGGTGTATTTGTTCTGTGTGGCCCGTGGAGGCCTGCGAGGGGCCCTGGCACAGTCATCAAAGCTCCGTGATTAAATCTATTAAGGACGGGATTTGAGCAAACACAGAGACAGGTGCAGAGCCAGCTGCCGGGTTGGGGGGCTGTGCCAGGCAGCCAGAAACCTCCCTGGGCTGCCCTCTGCCCAGGGCCCAGGAGGGTCCTGCCACCCCGCCCCATCCACCCCAAGGCCTGCCTGGACCCCAGCTGGACAGGCCTTTTGAGGGATGTCAGGAGGAGAATATTATCCATGGCTCCTCTTCACGTACCCCTCCAAACATGTCATTTTTAAAGTGAGGAGCCCTTTGGCAAAAGAGGGATCGTCACCGTCAGTATCTGTACATGGGGCCTCCGTTCTCGAGCGGGTGTCCTTTCACCCTGGCATACTTCCTGGCCCTGCCCCTCACCCGGCCAGGCCCTCATGCAGCCTTATCCCCGCACCTTGGGTTACCACCGAGTCCTCGGGCCTGCACCATTGCCCTTGCACAGAGGTCAGGGCAGCGGAGGTCTTGGTCCAAGCCTAGCCATGGCAGGAGTGCTGTGTCCAGGCCTGGAACCTTTGGCCAGCAGTGCAGAAATGAACGTCTGTGGGTGGGGCCACCCTGGGACTTTGGCCTTGTTGTGCAAAGAGCACCAAGACCCTTGGCTTCCCCATCTACTGTCCAGATGTACTTGAATTCCCCCACCCTCTGGGCAGACAGCTGGGTTCTGACCTGTGTGGAGCTGCATAGGACGGGGCGCCTGCCAGCTCACATGTCTTCGTGTGACAGCTACATGTGGGCCCCCAACAAGGTGCAGCCACCATCTTCCAGGACCACCACAGGGACATGCAGAGATGGGGCTGCCCAGCTGAGCTCTGGTGGGAGAGGGAGGGCTCAGAGCTGTGAGATAAAGCAGAAGCCACAAGCCTTTTGTGACCCAAGCGTGGAAGTGATGTCACAGCTTCTACCCACGTGCAGCATGGGAATCACACAAGCAGCGGACCAGAGGTGGGGGAAGGGGGTTGTAGACTATTGAATTATGTCCCCCTAAAACTCCCTGAAGCTTGAATTGTGTCCCTCCAAGTTTTATGTATTAGAAACTTGGCCCCCACTGTGACTGTTAAGAGAGTGGGAAATCCTATTATGGTCATTGAAAGGTGGAGCCTTGAAGAGGTGATTGGATTGTAGGACTGTGCAGTAGTGAATGGACTAGAAATGGTGGTCAGGGGGTGTGGTTCTGAGGGCTTTAAGAGAAGAGGAGATCTCTCTCTCTGCTCTCTCTGCTCCGCATTTCACACCCTGCGTCACTGTCACCACCACCAAGACCCTCACTAGATGTATTCCCTGCACTGCGGAGTTCTGAGACTCTGAAACTATAAGCAATAAATTTAGTTTTCTTTATACAATACCCAGTTCTGTGTATTCTGTCATAAGCAACAGAAACAGACTAAAACAGGGAATTGGTACCGGAGAAGTGGGGTGTTGCTTATAACAGATACTTGAAAATGTGGAAGTGGGTTTGGAACTGTGTGATGGGCAAAGGTTGGAGGAGTTTGGAGAAGATAAAGAGACGAGGGAAAGTTTGGAACGTCTTAGACAAAGAGACAAGGCAAAGTTTGGAATGTCTTAGAGACTGGTTACGTGGTAGTCACCAGATGCTGATAAAAATATGGACTGAAAAGTCTATTTTAAGGAGGTCTCAGACATAAATAAGAGGGAGTTTTGGGAAACTTGGCAAAGATCAAAGTTGCTGTGAACTGGCAAGGAACTTGGCTGCATTGCATCCATGCCCCAGGACTCTGTGGTTGGAACTTCGGAGTTGTGAACCAGAGTATTTGGTGGAAGAAATTTGTAAGCAGCAAAGCTTTCAGGAAGCTGCATGGCTACTTGTAACAGCCTACGCTGAGTTATGGCAGCAAAGGCATGACACAAAGCCAGAATTTAAAAGGACAGCAGAGTATAAAGATTTGGAAAATTTGCAGCCTGGCCATGTGGGAGAGAAGCAGAGAGCATTTTCAGAAGGAAAATTCAATGATGCTAAGAAGATTAACACAAAAGAAAGGGATTATCAAGAGAAGGAAAAAGGCCCTGAAGGCATTGCCGATGCCTTTGGGGCCAACCCTTCCATTTCAGGCCCAAAGACCTAGGGAGACAGAATGTTCTCAGGGAACAGACCTGAGGTGCATTCCATGGACTCACTGCCCAGGGCCACCTCAGGATGCTGCTTCCCACACCCCTGCTGCTCCAGCTGTGGCTAAATTGTCCCCAGGTGTGGCTGGACATGCACCTTTGGAAAATACGAGCCGGAAGCCTTGGTGGGATCCACGTGGTGTTGGGTCTGCAGGCTCACAGAATGCCAGAGCTGGGAAGGCTTGGGAGCCTCCACCCCAATGTCAAAGGATGTATGGAAAAGCCTGGGGACCCAGGGAGAGATCTGTCACAGGGGCGGAGTCACCACAGACAGTCTTTGCCAGAGCAATGCTAAGTGGAAATGCAGGGTTGGAGTTGCAGCAGAGAAAACCCAATAACACCATGCCTAGTGGAGCCATGGCAGCAAGACCCCATGGAGACCC
This sequence comes from Cynocephalus volans, assembly GCF_027409185.1. Lineage (NCBI taxonomy): Eukaryota > Metazoa > Chordata > Mammalia > Dermoptera > Cynocephalidae > Cynocephalus > Cynocephalus volans. Next base: position 166,896,503 of record NC_084463.1, read on the forward strand.
CAGACCTATGAGCTACCAGAGTGGAACACCAGCCTGGGAGAGCTAAAGTGTGTCCTGACACCAGGAAAGCCACAGGAGCAGAGCTGCCCAAGGACTTGGGGACCCGACCCCTACACCAGCGTGCAGAGAACATTGAACACGGAATCAAGGTCCCTGATTTGCCAGTTCTGAGATTAATGCCTGCCCTGCTGGGTTTCGGACTTGTTTGGTACCTGTTACCCCTTTCTTTTGGCCTATTTCTCCCTTTTTGAATGGGAATATGTACCCTGTGCTTGTCCCACCATTGTATGTTGGAAGTAGACAACTTGTTTTGACTTCACAGATGGGACTTTGAACTTTGGACCCTTGAGTTGAAACAAGTTAAGACTTTGGAGATGAAATGAAGGTATTTGCATGTGAAAAGGATATGAGTTGGGGTGGAATGTAGTGGATTGAATTATGTCTCCCCCAAACTCACTGGAACTTGCCTTGTGTCCCCCAAGTTTTATGTATTAGAAACTTAGCCCCCACTGTGACTGTTAAGAGGGTGGGAAATCCTATTACGGTAACTGAAAGGTGGGGCCTTGAAGAGGTGATTGGATTGTAGGACTGTGCAGTAGTGAATGGATTAACAATGCTGGTCGGGGTGTGGCTCTGAGGCTTTAAGGGAAGAGGGGAGTCTGTCTGTCTCTCTCTCTGCTCTCTCTGCTCCGCATTTTACACCCTGCGTCACTGTGGCCAGCACCAAGACCCTCACCAGATGTGTTCCCTGCACTGTGGACTTCCCAGCCTCCAAAACTGAAACAATAAGCTTCGTTTTCTCTATACAGTAGCCTGTTCTGTGTATTTTGTTATAAGTGGTAGAAACGAACTAATAAAAGGGTCCTCAGAGGTTTGACCCCAGCAAGCAGGAGAAGGCCGGAGAGTGTCCGTAGTGGAGTCCTGGGTGGGTGCGGACAGACCTGCTCAGGCTTCCGTCACTCCTGCCGGGGCCACCGTCAAGGGGTGCAGAAGGGCAGCAGCAGGAGGAGAGGCCGAGCAGAGCTGGGCAGGCGTGTTGAAAGCCTGAAGGTCGCCTCAGCCGGGGGAGCCGCTCCAGCCCCCCGTGAGGACCTGGCGCTCTTGCCTGCGGGGAGTCAGTGTGAGGGGTCAGGCCTGGGCCTCCCCTCACACCTGCCTGGAAAACTTGTCCCTCTGCTTCCTGGAAACCTCCTGCAGGAAACCTGGACCTTCCCCTGTCACTGGTCTTAGAGATGGGACAAGCGTGGGGGTGCAGGGTGGGCACAGGACTGTCCCTGCCATGCTGGGGACACTGAGTGGATGTCACAGCCTTGGACTTTCCCAGCAGGGTAGCCTCAGGAGGAGGAGCATCTGGTCCCTGGGGCTGGGCAGCACGAGGCTGGCACCCACCCGCCGCGGAGGGCAGAGCTGGCTAGAGGAGCAAGTGTGGACGGGAGTGGAGGAGGGAGAGTGCAGGAGGCAGGTCCAGGCCTGCGGGGTGCACGGAAGCGGAGCATGGGGGAGAGGAGGGCCTAGGGGCACAGGCTGGGGTGCGGTGACCCGGGCCTACCCCTGCCTCATGCCTGCCCACGGGGCCATGATCATGCAGCCCAGCCATGGGCCGAGGGGCTGCATGCCTGGTGGGCAGAGGGGACTCCCCAGCCCCTGCCCCCCTCCTCATGTCCTGAGCAGGGCCCGGCCCTGCTCCTCTTTCTGCTCTGACAGGCCGAGTCACGCTGTCCCCCGCCTCCACCCAGCCCCCAGCTGGCAGCCGCTCCAGCACGCGCAGGCCTGGCTGCCTCGCCCTGCGTCCCACGGCCCCTCTCTAGCTCCAGTTTGGTGCCAGGGTCTGTCCCACCACTTGCTGGGGTCTGGGTCCTCAGGGTCCACCGCCATCTCAGTTTGGGGACCCCCCACCGCAAGTCCTCAAAGCACTCCTGAATTGTCTCCCTCGGCCTGCCCAGGCCTGTCTCTGTGTCCCTGTCACCTGTTGGGTGTTTTCCAGGCTCCTCTGGCCCTGGCCTGCCCTGGGTGGCCCCCTCCTTTGGCCCCCACCTTGGGCTGTCTGCCGGCCTGTCCATCCGCCCACTGTCTCCCTGTTCCCCAGCCCCTGCTACCCCCTGCCGGGGAGAGAAAGGGCCAGGCGTGGGCCAGCTGCTGGCCTCCAGGTGGACAGGCTGGGACAGCAGCCCCAGGATGGGTTATTTCTGGAGTGTGGGGCCAACTTCCTCTCAGAACTGCTCACAGGCAGGGGGCAGTGACCCCATTTTCTGTGCTTGGCAAGGAGCACTCAGACCTCGCTGCCCCACACACAGAAGGGATGGCACCACGGGAAGCCAGGCTGGTGATGCGATGCCCGCCAGGCTGAGGGGCCCCTGCACCCACCCACAGCAGCCAGCGAGACCCTTCTCTCTGATTTACCAAATGCTCCTGCATTTTAGGAACAGTTCCCAGGCCTTACTGGTTTTCCAGGCCAGGGCTAACCCGGGCCTGCCAATGCCGGAGCTCAAGGGACAGTCCTGGTCGTGTGAAGTGCCCTCCCCAGGCCTGACCACAGATGGCAAGTGGGAGGTGCCCGAGACGCATTTTAAGCCTCCTCCAGCACTTCTGAGAGGCACCAACCAGGGGTCCCGGAGCCCAGGCACAGTCCTGACATTTCTTTTGCATCCGTGTAGGCTGAGGGTCACGGCTGAGAGCAGGGAGTGGTCTTCACATCTTCACGGCTCTCCCCTCCCTGGTCCGGCGCCCCCCTCGGCCCTGCTCCTCCACCCCTGCCCCTGCTGGCCTGCCAGCCGTGCTCCCTGCTGCTCCTCGCACACGCGGACGCGTGCCCAGCCTCAGGGCCTTTGCACAGTTGCTTCCTCTGCAGGGAGAAGCGCTCGACATGCACCCCCACGGCTGCCCAGAGAGGCCTGAGGACAGCGTCCCCCGTGCAGATCTCTGTGCTCCTGCTGCCCCGCCGAACTTTTGTCCAGAGCCAGACTCAACGTCTTTGTATGAGATGCGTTTATTCCCCGTCGTCAGACTCCGTCCACCAGAAGGTAGCTGGCGAGGTCAGGCTCTGCTCACTGCTGTGTCCTGCGCAGAGCGCTCAGCTCCCACTAGACGCAGGGAGTGAGCCCCTCTGATGGAGGCCAGGAGGCCAAGCAGGTCACCTGTGGGCTCAACGGGGCATCTTCTACAAGGCTTCTGGGAAAGGCCAAGTCTTTGCAGCTGAGGACGTCCTTCAGCGACAGCCAAGTGATCAGATCGTGACCTCATGCCATCCTGTGGCGGGTTGTGTTTTCCGAAGGTGACACAGGGTCTTCTGCACGATGGTGGTGACACACACAGCCCGTATGACAGGGGAAGACCCTGGAGAGGGGCACAGAGACTGCAGACCTGAGTCACAGCCCCTGCCGGCCACTCACCAGCTACATGACCAGCCTCCGTCTCCTTGTATGAAACAAGCATGGGGACAGTCCCCTCCTGAGTCCGACTGTGAGATGTGCCCGGGACGGGGTGGGCGTTGGTCCACGCTGTACCGATCTAAGAATGCTGCTCATTGACTATGATTTTGTCATCACTGTGGGTGGAAAGAAGTGGAGATTAAGAGCTCTGTGTCCTGCTTCCTGAGCGTGAGGTAGACTGAGTGACCGGTTCGCATCTGCCACTGCTGTGCACACATGCAGAGGAAAGTGCCAGCAGAACAGTCTGGTTGCCGTCCCCACAGCAGAGTCCACGCCCTCCAAGTCCCGTCTGCCCAGCATCGCTGCAGAGGATATGCCCCAGAAATTCCTCCTCCAGCCAAGGACAGGGTTCCCCAGAGAGGGGCCCCCACTCTCGGCCCTGGGGCTTTCTGCCTGCTCTGTGGGTGTCCAGACTCAAGCAGCATGGGCAGCACACGGTTTCCAGATGACACCAGACTCACCGTCCTTCCCAAGTGGTCCCTCCAGACTTGGGGCTGAACCATGGAGGGGCTGCCACAGGAGGGCAGCCAGTTCACAAGTGGGCAGCTGCAGCCACCACCTCATGACCCTGGCCAATGGTGGTGCTAAGGTGAAACCTGGTTTCAGGCAATAAATGTGGAAGAGTGTCTTAGATCAATTGGTGAGCTGTGCCCAGAGCAAGCCCCTTCTCCCAGGGACCCCCCCAACAGGACGCCCAGGCTGGCCCCTCGGCCTCAGGACACAGCCCCTGGGGTGGAACCTTGACCCGCTGCTCCGGGGTCTCTGTGCGCTTCCAGCGAAGCCTGGCCAGCTTCCACCTCAGGCCCCACCGGGTGAGCAGGGCTGCTGCATAGGGTCGCTGAGACCCTTCCCACTCTCTCTCCACCACACTGGTCCCAAGGACCTGGTATCTCGGCAGCCTGTCTGCGTCCTGACTGAGCTCCTTTCTCTGTGGGCACAAAGAACCCAGCCATGAATCCCTGGGGCCCGCGTGGGGTCACTCAGTGTGTCTGTGTGTGTGTAGACCAAGAGTCAACCGGGTCCAAGTGCCAGCCGTGGGGACTGGGAGGAGGCTGTGGGGAGGCTGAGGTGGGAGCAGGAGGCTGAGCGGCCGGGCGGCTGGCAGGGTGTGGGCTGTGTAGTGAATCACTGTCCCCTGAGGACAGCCTAGGTCGGTCAGCACCGCCCCAGATGCCGATTAGCGGTGCTTCATCCTCTCCTCTGGAAACCAGGCTGCCAGAAGGAACCCTGCCCCGAGCTGCGGCGTCCGGGAGCTGCGGCATGCAGCAAGCGGCAGGGAAACCTCCGCGTTCACACCTGCCTGGGGAGACCCTGCATCTGGATCCCTGCCCATCAGGCCCAACTGCCCTGCCTGGAGTGCTCTAGAATTGCCGGAGCTTCAGAGTCCGCCCCCTCCTAGAACCCCATCACATATCCCAGGAATGGAGCCCGGGGAGGCTCAGGACCTGCTGGGGCCCTAGGGGAGGAATTCAAGCAGGAGATCCCTGCTCGCAGCGCAGTGAGGCAGCAGGACAGAGCCGGTTTCAAGCACTCCAGGCCCCTCTCCATGTGACCCTGTGGACGTCGCTGCCCTCTGACCCCCCCCCCCCAAGGGCTGTGAAGAGGAGTTCAGACCCTGCCCTGGTGCCAGGTCCATTGCAGGCCCACGACCAAGGCATTTGCACCCACTCCGGGGACCCTTGCTGCCTCCAGGGTAGCAGGAGGGGCACCTTGGCCGCAGGAGGGGAGTCCCCAGGCCCCCCACCTGCAGGCCAGTGGCAGCTGGGCCAGGCCACTGACCAAGTGCAGGTCCCTTGGGGTGGGGGTGGGGAAGCTAGTCATTTCCAAGCCCAGCCTCCTCCTCTCCTGACCATGCATGCCAGGGGGTGCTACAGGTTCCCCCAGAAGCCCCTCTATCCCAGTCAAAACGGGTGGTCACGGGGGGAGCGTGTCGTGGGCCAGTCCCCAGGAGGTCTCCCCTTCCCTCTGTCCTTTGTTTCAGGTGGCACTGTTGGGAGCAGGGCGATCTCAAGGGTGGAACCTCAGGGGTGGGGGTTCTCAAGTCCCTGTGGGGGGCCTCTGCTGGACCTGTGGGTGGCACTGGGCCCGCCCAGCCGCTCCCTCTGGAGATGGAGTCCTGTGCTTGTTCTGACCGACCGCCACTCTCGGGTGGGGCCTTTTGATATCACCGGCGGCCGGACGGGCGGGCAGGCGAGGTTCAGAGGCTTCCCCTGGTCCTTTGAAGCCGGGCACAGCCCTGTGGCCCACCCATAGCAGGCAAGAGCTAGATTGAGCCACACCTGCCCCACGAGCCCAGCCCCAGGACCAGAGGCCTGCTCACCTCGGGGGTCTCTGAGGGCCAGCTCCATGCCTGTGGCCAGATGTCCTCCTCACCTGTGAAGTGGCCAGGGCCCGTGGGTGTGCGGAAGGCCTCACTCAAGTCGGGGCATGTGAGGGGCCCGGCACCATGGCCTCACCAGATCCGATCCATACCCTGTTCTCTACTGAGGAAACCGAGGCACGGGGATGTGAGGTGGTGGGGCCTCTGCCTAGTGGAGCCGTCCAGGCCAAGGGTGGTGGGTTGGAAGGAGAAGACAGGAGGTCCCTGAGGACCTGTCTCTGCTGGGGATGACCCTGGCAGAAGAGCAGCCAGCAGGCCGGGGTTCCGGCTCCTTCAGGCTCCCGCCCATAGCGGGTGCAGGACGGGGCGGGACCAGGCCTCATCTGAGCTGCCGCCACCCTGTCTGCAGCCACGGGAGACACGGAGCCCAGCCATAAACCCGTTTGTTCCCGCACACGGAAAGGGAATAAAAAATAAGCTGATAAAACTCAGCCAGAATCAAAGCTGACTTTATCTCTTCATTTTGCTATAAAATCGCGGAATCAAAAAGGCAGGCGGCCTCTTTATGGCTCAGGATTACAGAGATTTCCGAGCAGAGATTTTGTGTGCCCCCAGCCGTGAAGCCCCGGGTGCCTGGAGGAGGCCTTCCTGAGGCTGCTCCTCCTGACTTGGGCTCGGATTCCCTCGGGACCTCTGGTGGCCACCAGGAGGGCATGAACAGCCCTGCTCAAGGGCCACCCGAGGCCCTGTGAAGCTGATTACAGGCCCTGGCCACCTCCCTAGTGACGGCCCCTCCTAGTGTGGGGTCTCCTGGCCTGGAATCTGTGCCCTCTGGTCTCTACAGGAGACCACCCCTCCAATTCTTGGGACTTTTAACCTCCTCTGGAAGGGACCCACGCAGACTCCAAGGCTCAGAGCCAAGTGTGGGGGCCACAGGGCTGGCCAGGTGCCAGATCCTCCCAGGGGCTCCTCCCATGCCTGGCCCAGCCCCTGGGGGGGCACCAGTCAGTGGTGGACAGGATGGGACCCTGCCACATGGTCACTTTCGCAGGCCTGGGATCAGAGACACTTGTGCACAGTTCCTCAGGCGTGCACACGTGCCCACTGACACATGGACGTGTTGCATGTACACACGTGTGCTGTGAACATGCGTAGACCTCCCCACACAGTCCCGTGTGTGAACATGTGCTCCAGCTCCCTGCGACGGGAGCACCTCCACTCCCAGGGAGCCCTGAGCCCGAACTCGGGGCGGCCCCCACGTTTCCTGTGCACGCTTCACCTCTTTATAACCAATGCCCGAGCTCTCTACTCTCCCCAAGGTTCTGGCGGCCCTTCCTTCCCACCAGGACTGATGGGCTGTGACACCCAGGACTGCAAACCTCCCCTGGGCGTGGGCAGGGGATGGGTGGCAAGGAGGTAAACTTTGTGGTGGGGTTTCAAATGAGCCTCCAGCCCCCACCCCAGGATGTCCTGAGCCCCAGAAGCTGGACACCAGGGCCCTCATCCCTGCACCCCTGCCAGTGCCTGTGCCCAAGGAAGGAGCCTCTCTCTTGGCAGCTCTTGCAGGCATGGGCTCGGCTGGGGTGGAGCCTGCTCGCAGCTCTGCCAGCTGCTGTGCCCAGGGCTGCCCTTTCCAACCTTCTCTGAGCCCAGCATGTGCTGCGTGTGGAGGGAGGGTTGTTTGGTAGTTGTAGGTCCTGGGCAGGTGGGTGGGGTGGCGGGACCTGGCCTCAGCCTCTCCCCTGCCCAGGCATCACATTTTTGGGCCCTGCTCCCTGCTCAGGGCAGACCAGGCGCTAGAGGAAGATGTGGCCCAGAACTCATGGCAGGAGGTGGGTCTTAGCTGTCCCCATGGGGAAGGGGGCAGAGGGAACTCCTCCTTTTCAGAGGGACTTCCTGGAGAGGATGACCTTTAAGCTGGGCCTAGAAGACCAGAGGGACAGGGACAAGAAGACAGCTCCCAGCATCCCCCGACGGGATCCTGAGGCTGCACTTCAGGGGTACGTTGTACAGATGTGGGCGTTTGTCCATCCGTCTAATTCACCACTAAATCCTCACTTGCTGCATGGAGCTCAGAGGAGCATGTAGGAGGTCACCAGTGAGTGGGGGCAGCCGCCACCGTGGGTGTTAAGACCAGATAAGCCAGGGCTTTCGGGGGTTACGTTAACTACCTGCCAAGTCTGACATCGGTAGGGATTTGGGTTTCAGAGCGTTGGAGTCTCGTCTGGTCTGTTGCAAGAGGGCTGACCCCGGCATATCTCAGAGCAGGCAGGAGGCTGGAGTCGGGCCTTTAAACTAAGAATGTGGGTGTAGAAGGCCCGTCTGCTCAGTTCCCATCCACCTCTTCACCTACCCACCCATCCATTCGATCTCACGACTTCTACTGAGCAAACGGGCATGAGTGAAATCACAACCTACTTCTTATGGTGAACTTGGGGGGTCCAGAGTCCACATGTTTCCAGAAGCCCCTCGGAGGGGTGGTTCAGAGGAGGCTGAAGCACTTGGACTGTTTAAGTCATTCAGTTGCTTTAAAAATACCCATTCTTCACCTGCATTGAGGATTAATTTTTGGTTGTTGGTCAACTCTGAGTCCACGTGGTTTTGCACCGGTGTGGTCCAGCCACACCTGCGGGTGCTGCTTCTGCGGAGCGAGTGCCAGAGGAGGGAAACGGGGCCAGCGGGTGACGGGGCACAGGGGCTAGGGTGGGGCAGGGGAGGAAGGGGTGTTTTAGTAGGCTGCAGGGGCAGGATGCAGGGGACAGCCCTGCACACTCCGGCAATGCTCCTGCGGTAGGCATGTGCCCGCTAGGCGGAGCAGCATGAGAGCGCACCCAGCCAGCCGCGCATCGGAGGAGCTCCACAAAGAGCCTCATGCACCTTGAAGGACGTAGATGGGGCCTTGATCCCATAAGATCACTGTCCTTATAAGAGGAGACACCAGGAGCTCTGTGTCCTCACGAGCACAGGGGAAAGGCCACATGAAGAGGCAACGAGAAGGCGCCATCTGCAAGCCCAGAAGAGCATCCTCGGCAGAAGCCAACCCCTCCAGACCTTGACCTTGGGCCCCCTGCCCACCCAGCCCCGCACCCTCCAGCTGGCCCTCACCTTCTGCTCTGTTAATGCTGCTCAGCACTGGGGACATTTTCTCCAGGCAGGGGATGGGCTGGCAGGGCAGGACTGGGTGAGGGGCTGGGTGGGTACTTGGCCTGCCTTAGGGATGGGACACTTGGACCCCTCAGAGAAGCCCCCATCCCACTGGCTCAGGAGGGGGACCCTGCTGGGCATGATTAAGCAAATGGGGGTCAGTGGGGACTCAGGAACAACCTCAGGGACCTGGCGTCACACCCCTATGGCTGGCCAGCCCAGGAGGTGGTCAGAGGTGTCCATAGTCGATGCCCAACTGGACAATCCATGGTGTGCTGACCACACGCCTGTGACTCATGCCACCCCCCCCTGCACTTGGAGCAGGGTGGAATACGGTTAGTAAAGGCATAGCAGCAAGTTGTGCACTGTCCCCCATCTGTCACAGGCTGGACTGTGGTGTCAGGGTCCTGGGAGAGTCTTTCTGGGCTGGGCTGTGATCCTTCCTTCTTCCAGGATGTGAACGTGCACGACCACGTGGGAGGCCACCAAGGCTGTGTATGTGAGCACGTGTGTGCTTGTAACCATATGTGTATGAATAGCCAGGGCATTGTCCTGAGGATTTTCCATGTGGCTAGCGTGTGTGTGTACATGTGGGCATGTATGGATGCGTGTGTGCACATGTATGTGTATATGTGTGCATGCATGTGTGCATTGTGTGTGTACATTGATGTGTACAGGTGTGTCTGGGGGCCCCGTGTCCTCAGGCCTGGTCCCCGTCAGCCCCATTGCACCACAGCCCAGCCCCAGCCTCTAAGGTGGGTCTAAGGAAGAGCTTTGGAGACCCCACAGGCCCCTGTGGGGATACTGGCAGGGGCCTCCAGGGGATGTGAGTGACCCCTTCCCTGCAGGGCAGTGTCAGCACCTCTGGGGACCATTGCCTGGGTCCTGGCTGGTCCAGCTCCCATGTCTTCCTCCCCCAGCCCCACCCCAGCCAGTGGCAGTTCAGCACTGTGCCCTCTGTGACCCTGGGGTCCTGTGGGCCAGCCTGGGCCCCCTGAGAACAGCCTGATGGAGACCCCCTCCCCTGTGTCCACTCCAGCTTCACCTCCCAGCACCCACGGGGTCCTTGCCCCTCCCTGACCCTTCCCCATCGCTCCCCTCTGACCTGGGGAACCAGCCCTGCCTCCCTCAGCCCAGCTCCCCGAAATAGCATGAGGGCTCCACCACGTGGCCACGTGGCCACACTGCAGGGCAGGCCACAGGGCAGGTTGTCCTGCGTGCAGGCGTCCTCCCGCTCTGTGTCCTCCTCCCTGACTGTGTGTGTGCCTGTGACAGAGGGACCGAGGCAGACAGAGAGATAGAGAGCAGGATGGGGGAGGCCGCACGCCTGTATTTCCGCTGCCCTTGGACCCCCTGCCCCTCACTCCTACAGATGGACAGTCTCGCGGCCGACGTGGTCCTGAACGTGGCTGAGGATATGGGCCCAGAACCTGGGTCTTCCCGCCCCATCCTGTCCCTTGGCCCCGGCTTCCAGGGGTGTATTAGTCCGTTTCTGCTGCTTATAACAAAATTCGCAGACCTGGGTGATTTATAAAGAAAAACGAAATTTATTCCTTATGGTTTCTGAGGCTGGGAAGTCCACAGTCCATCTGGTGATGGCAACAGTGACCCAGGGGTCTCACATTGCAAGATGGTGGAAGCAGAGAACAGAGAGAGAAAGACAGACTCTCCTCTTCTCTTCTTTTAAAGCCCTCAGAACCGCGCCCCTGACCACTGTTATTAACCCATTGACTACTGCAGGGTCCTACAATCCAATCACCTCTTCAAGACTCCACCTTTCGATAACCATAATGGGATTTCCCACCCTCTCAATAGTCACAGTGGGGGCCAAGTTTCTAATACATCAAACTTGGCGGACACAATTCAAGCTTCAGTGAGTTTTAGGGGGACATAATTCAACCCACTACATTCCACCCTTGGCCCCCCAAAACTCGTGTCCTTTTCACACACAAATACATTTCTTTTATCCCCAAAGTCTTAACTTGTTTAACTCCAAAGTCCGAAGCTCAAAGGCCCATCTGTGAAATCAATACAAGTTATCTACTTCCAGGATACAATGGTGGGACAAGCGTAGGGTACACATTCCCATTCCAAAAGGGAGACATAGGCCAAAAGAAAGGGGTAACGGGTCCCAAACAAGTCTGAAGCCCAGCAGGGCAGGCATTAAATCTCAAAGCTGGCGAATCATGGACCATGTTCAACGTCCTCTGCACGCTGGTGTGGGGGTCAGGTCCCACAGCCCTCAGGCAGCTCTGCTCCTATGGCTTTCCTGGTCTCAGGTGATGCTTCAGCTCTCCCAGGCTGGCACTGCACGCTGGTAGCTCCACAGGTCTGGGGTCTCCATCCTGGTCCCGCTCTCACGGCTCCACTAGGCATGGCGCTGCTGCTATTTCTCTGCTGCAACTCTGACCCCACATTTCTTCTCGGCATTGCTCTAGCAAAGGCTGTCTCTGGTGACTCCACCCCTGTGACAGATCTCTCCCTGGGTCCCCAGGCTTTTCCATACATGCTTTGAAATCAGGGTGGAGGCTCCCAAGCCTTCCCAGCTCTGGCATTCTGCGAGCCTGCAGACCTAACACCACATGGATGCTGCTGAGGCTTCTGGCTTGTATTTTCCAAAGCTGCAGGTCCAGCTATACCTGGAGCCAATTTAGCCACAGCTGGAAAAGCCAGAGCAGCTGCGGTGCTGGTGCTGGAAGCAGCTTCCCAAGGTGGCCCTGGGCAGTGAGCCCATGGAGTGTGCTTCAGGCCTGTTTCCCAAGACCATTCTGTCTCCCTAGGCCTTTGGGCCTGAAATGGAAGGGTTGGCCCCAGAGACCTCTGCAATCCTTCAGGGCCTTTTCCCCTTCTCTTGATAATCCTGTTCTTTTGTGTTAGTCTTTTTAGCATCACTGAATTTTTCTTCTGAAAATGCTCTCTGCTTCTCTCCCACATGGCCAGGCTGCAAATTTTCCAAATCTCTACACTCTGCTTCCCTTTTAAGTTCTGGCTTCATCTCGTGCCTTTGCTACCATAACTCAGCACAGGCTGTTACAAGTAGCCATGCAGCTTCCTGAATGCTTTGCTGCTTAGAAATTTCTTCCACCAAATACTCTGGCTCACAATTCTGCAAAGTCCTAGGGCATGGACATAGGCAGCCAAATCCCTTGCCAGTTCACAGCAAGGGTGATCTCTGCCTCAGTTTCTGATAAACTCCTTCTGATTACTGTCTGCAACCTCCTTAGAATAGTCTTTACAGTCCATATTTCTATCAGCGTTCTGCTCGCCACCACGTAACCAGTCTCCAAGACATTCCAAACTTTCCCTCATCTCTTAGTCTCCTTCTGAGTCCTCCAAACTCCTCCAACCTTTGTCCACCACCCAGTTCCAAAGCCACTTCCACGTTTTCAAGTATCTGTTATAAGCAACACCCCACTTCTCTGGTACCAATTTCTTGTTTTAGTCCATTTCTGTTGCTTATAACAAAATACACAGAACTGGGTGATTTATAAAGAAAACAAGATTTACTGCTTACAATTTCTGAGGCTGGGAAGTCCAAAGTCAATCTGGTGGTGGTGACAGTGACCTAGGGATCTCACATCGCAGGGCGGTGGAGGCAGAGACGGCAAGAGAGACAGCAACAGAACCACACCCCTGGCCACCAGTTTTAATCCATTCACTACTGCACGGTCCTACAATCCAATCACCTCTTCAAGGCTCCACCTCTCAGTTACCATAATAGGATTTCCCACCCTCTTAACAGTCACAGTTTTTAATTCATAAGACTTGGAGGACACAATTCAAGTTTCATTTCGAGTTTTGGGGGGACGTAATCCAATCCACTACAAGGGGTGACTGTGGTGGTAGCTGCACACCAGAGCCATCTGGGCCAATGCACAGGACCAGGACGGCCCACCTCTGCCAGACCAGACTCAACCCCTGGCCCCAAGACCCCAGGTCCATCCCAGGCCTGGGCCCAGCCTCCGTCCTACCTGGGCCAGGTGAGCACATGTCCCTGTGGATGTCACCATCTGGATCTGATGCCCGACTCATGGGTGGGATGAGCGCCATCAATCCATTGAGGCAGGACCCCCTGGTCGCCGAGGTGCCTCCGCTCCAAAGTGGCAGAGGCAGCCTGACCCCATGAGGTCCAAAGATCTGAGTCCCACTCACAGCCTGTCAAAGGGGGTGACGGCCACAGAGCCCAGGCAGGTTGTTGTGCCACACCCATATGCGTTGGGGCGGTAGCACCCTGGGAAGCTTCAGGGTGGCCTGCTGCGGACTGAGCAGCCTGACCTGCCCAGGCGCCACAGTGGTTGCTGCACGGCTGACCCGCTGCAGGTGGGTTGGGGGAACTCAGGAGAGAGGGAGGCGGTCCTCAGGTGACAGTGGGGTTGGGGGACCTCCGAGGCCTCCAGAGACATCCCTCACTCCTGCCTGGGTGTATGGGGCTGATGCGGACACCTTTGAAGCTCTGCTGACCCATTTCTAGAAGCCCCTCACCCACTGCTCAACAACATCAGGGGCTTCAGGGACCCTGGAGGGGCTACAAACCCTGCACCAGCCTTGGGGTCTGGAACACTGTGGGCATCCACCCTCAGGTCAACCAATACCAGCCGGCCCCAAGGTCCCCAAGGAGCCCAGGAAGCCCTCCACAGACTGCCCCTGAGGGGTTCGCCCAACCCCAGAAGCCTGCTGGACCCTCCCTGGGCAGCGGGCAGGGGCTTCACAAGCCCCCATCCTCTTTCCGGAACAGGGCTGGCTGAAAGTGGAAAGGTCAAGCGGGGGCGTCAGACCACAGGGAACCTCAGGTGGGCTCTCAGGGCACCTCCTTCCACAGGGCCTGACAGCTGCTTTTGCTTGGGGGGGGGGATCCAGACAGCACACTGGGGTCTTTCCATGGCCTGGAGCCCCGGCCTCTCCAGGAACCGGGTGGGCTGGGGTCCCGCTGGGCGCTGCTCAGCACCCCGCCCTGCTGCCCTCCCCAGCCCCAGCACGCCCCTCCCACACCAGCCCCACTCCTCCATCCTGCTGTGCCCACCTGGACCCCTCCTGCCGCGCTCGTGGGCGCTCATCCCTCACCCGGCCCTGGCAGCGCCCAGCCTCTGGGGGCAGCAATTGAGCTTCCTCCCAGCCCCATTGGAGCCTCTGCCTGTTTCCTGATGGAGCAGCAGTGTCACCTGTCAGAGTGACACAGCCCAGCACCACCACAGCAGGATAGGAGCAGAGCAAGCGAGTCCACAGTGCCCTCAGGCAAAGTCGGGACGTGCATTGGGAGAGAAGCTGCCAGTGCCACCTGCCGCAGAGGCAGGACCGCCTGGGGCCAGAGCGCCCACCAGGCCCTGTGAGGCCACGGAGGCTGCCATTAGCCATCACCCTGCCGATTTCCATTGCAGCCCGCAGGGCCAATATCAGGACACCCCTATACAGGTGGGGACACTGAGGCCTGCGGGGAGTGACCAAAGGGGGCCCTGACCCGGGCTTCCTCTCTCCACATTTCTCTCTCCATGGCCACCAATCAGCGAGGTCTCCCATCTGTGTCCCAGAGCTGCCCACAGGCTGAGAGGCAGAGCCTGTGCTCTGCCTGTCTCTGTGCCACTGGGCAGCGTTGGAGCCTGTGCCGGTGCCAGGAGAGCCCAGGACAGTGCTCTGTCAGTGGGCAGGGGCTGTGGCTGGCCATCCCCCTGGACATGGGGAGGAAGGGCGGGGAGGGGAGCCTGCCCCTCACTGGCCACCAGGCATCCTCCCTGCAGAATCTCAGCTCAGAGACCCTGGGCTCTGCCTTTAGGATCTGCAAGACTACTCCCCTGAAGAAAGCTGCCCCAGTCCTAGGGCACCTGGCAGGGTGCTCCCCAGAGCCTCTGTGCCCTCTGGGAGTGGCTGACTCTCCCTGGGTCGCAGTTCTGCTTTCAGTGGGGAGAGCCCCTGGCTGGAGACGGCACTAGGATGGGCCTGTCAGTGGCAGAGGAGACTGAGTGTCTCCTGGGGACACTAGCCACACGGAGTAGGCTGGGTGGGTCCCCATGTTGTCCCCTGCCCACATACATGCACACAGCTGGCCTAGGGACAACTGCTCTGCTGACCGTGTGACCAGGGTTGTCCCAGGTTCAGCCAACATTCCCCGGGGGCTGGGGGCCTCTTGCTGCTCAGACCACAGTGAATGAGATCGGGTCCCACCTGGCAGGGGTGGCCCACAGAGACACATTTCTGCTGTCCCCTGAGAAAGCACGCCACGCCCAGCCCGGCGCCCCTCCACGGTGTTTCCCAGGGAGGTGTCTGGTAATCAGTACCTCAGCTCACAGAGGCCGTCGTCATACCACCAGCATCCACCAGGTGGCCCCACCCAGCCCCTCAGACCCTGACACCTCCGGGCCCAGACGCCTCCCACCTTGAAAGAGTGAGACCCCGTAGTAGAGTAGAGCGTGGCCCCTCCCTGGGCACAGCCGCCCAGCCGCCGCTTGAACTTGGGGCTCCTCACACAGGGTGGCGTCTGTTCGGGGACCCTGATTGATCTGGGCTCCTGAGAGGCTCATGAGATTGTTTCCTAGGGGACTTCGTACGCTTGGGTGCTTGTCGTAGGAGAATTAGAGGAGACTTACTTTCTTCTTGGCGCATTTCTGTACCTTTTATAAAGCTTTTCTAATGAGCATGGATTACTTTCACAGTCAGAAATATATCTATTTTTTCAATTTTAAAAACTGTCGTTCTTCAATAACCAATACAGAAGCACAAACATCCCCATCCACCTGACTCCAAAAGATTAGCGTGTGCGGTGACAAAGTCAGCAGACAAATGGGGACATGAGGATAGTAGGTTCCTCTTCTGCCGTGACCCCCAGGCCCGGGGCCCCTCCCAGGGATGGCACGGTGGCCAGGTCCTCGCAGGTGCTAGAGGCCACGGTGCAGAGACAGGTGAGGGCCTCCTCCCCTCCCCTTCTCTCCCCCCGTCCCCCTCCTTCTCTCCACCCTCCTTCCCTTCCCAAATCTTGGTGCCCTGCGTGCCACCCCGAGGCCAGGGCGGCAGGGTTGGGGCAGCCACGCAGGGCTCTGGCTGTTCATGTCCCTGCAATTAGTCTGAAAGTGTGCATGCGGGAAGCCAGCAGGCTTTGGCTCTGCTAGGCCCAGTGTCAGTTGTGGACAGATAAAAGGCGTGACAGTGGTCTCCTCTGAGTATTGACACGCAGCCGTCTCCCTAGACACTGGGCGGGGTCTGCAATTAGACACCGTGAGCAGTTTTCAGCCCACCTGCCCGCCGGCTCCGGGAGGCCACCCTCCCCTGCCCTCCTCCAGTGGCACCGCAGGCCCGGGCTGTCCCTTTCCTCTTCAGAGACAGATTGCACGCGGCGCCACCGTGGAAAAGGTTTCTAACATGCCGGGCGTGAAGGCAGAAGGCAAGGCTGTGTCTGCGCTGCGGTGACAGGCTGCAGAAGGCCCTGGGGAGGCGCTCCGGGCACCGGGCGCACTAGCGTCTCTCGAAGAGAGCTTCTCCAGTTCTGCTCACTTTGCTACATAACGGCAGATAACACGCCTTAATAAAAACATCGGGAAATGGTCCTGAGGCTTTAATGGAGAAGGAATGAGTAGAAACTGAGCTGGAGCATCTGGAGCAACCGGCGCTTTCTGCCTTGACCACCTGAGCCCGCGCCCTGCCGGGCTTGGGAGCGCCGATCCTATCGGCACATGGGAGGCTGGGCAGTGCCTCCGCCCTGGCGGGCATCCTTCCTTCTCTGACGCCAGCCGTCTGTGCGCCCCGAGACGGAGTCCTCTGCAAGGAGGGCAGGAAGGGGCGCTGCCACCTTCTCCCTTAGAAGCTGGCCCAGGGCTGTGTAACCGGGGACTTCTGGACAAGTGGCCAGTCCCCAGGAGAGGGCCCCCGGCCCGTCACCAACTCCACTGCCCATGAGGAAGGGCCCTGGTGGAGCCACTCAGTAGTGGGTGGGGTCAGCCTCGCACCCCGAGGTCTGTGGCGCCTGCTTGCTGCGGACCCTGCAGACCTAGATGCGGCATTTCCTAGGGTCAGAGGAGGTAAGGGCCCCCCAGGGGGAGCTGAGCTGCCCCAGGCCCCATGGCCGCAGTGAAGGAGGGAGGGCCCTGAGGACACTGTGGGCCCAGCAGCTGCCAGCCCGTCGGGCGGGCCTCTCGTCCAGTGTCCCCCGGGCTCCTTGCTTTGCCCCAGTGTGGCCGAGGGACAGCCTGACCCTGACTCAGCCCTCCCTCCTCCCCACAGCCCTCTGGGCACGCTGACCCTGAGTGAAAACTCCGAACTGGCAAAGGAAAACAGAACGCAAGGCGAGTTCATGCTGAGGCCTCTTTCAAACGTTCTTTTCTCTATTTTTATTTTAATTTTCCAGTTAGTTTGTGGCCAAATACACATAACATGAAGTTTACCATCTCAACCATCTTCAAGCCCACGGTTCAGGGGGCATTCAGCGCATTCACGCTGCTGTGCGGCCGGCACCACTGTCCACCCCAGAACGTTCTCATCTTCCCAAACCGAAGCCCTGTCCCCATCGTCACCAGCTCCCCAGCCCCTCCCCCAGCTCCCGGGAGCCCCATTCACTTCCTGTCTCTATGGATTTGACAGCCCTAAGGACCTCATATGAGAGGAGTCACACAGTGTTTGTCCTTTTGTGACTGGCTTATTTCACCGAGCACAGCGTCCTCCAGGTCCACCCGTGTTGTCGCGTGTGTCGGGATGTCCTTCCTTTGTGAGGCTGAGTCACGTTCCATCGCGTGGACGGACCGCACTGTGTTCATCCCTCTGTTAGCTGGTAGACACTCAGGTTGTGTCTACTGTGTGCTGTGGTGAGGAACAGTTCCACGCACGCACACATGAGCTTCTGCGCAGATGGAGGCTGCCACCTCTTCCAGGTACACGCTTAGGAGGGGAATTGCTGAGTCTTACGGTAACTCTAGGTTCAGCTTGTTTTTATTTATTTATTTATTTATTTTTTATTAATATTGTTATTTTTTTCCATTCTAGGATGTTGCGGAGCAGTTGGGAGGGAGGGGGAGAGGGGAAGGGAAGGAAATACGATGGAAGAAGGAGGAATTAGGAGGGGTGGGATTGAGGCCTGTGGCACCCCCCACATTCCCACAGGGGAGACCAGGGGGCTTCCAGTGGTGGTTTGGTCATTGCTGGGCTGGGTGCAGATGTCAGGGGGGTGTGACAAAAGTCCTTGCCCCCCACCACCCTAGCTTGGGAATCCAGGGCCCTTTTTGCTGCAGCTTGGTGGTCGTCGCTGGGCTGGGTGCACATGTCAGGTGGGCGTGGCTGAGGCCCTTGTCCCCCCACTGCCCCACTTGGGAGAGCCCGGGGTGCTTCCTGCAGTGTAGCTTCAGCCTTTTGAAGAAACACTGCAGTTTTCCAAAGTGGCCACACCTCCCACTCCCACATGAGGTTACAGCTGCTCTGCACCCCAGCATTTGCTATCATCTCTTCTTTTGACAGTGGCCACCCTAATGGGTGTGAGGTGGTATCTCACTGTGGTTTTGATTTGCATTTCTCTAATGGTTGGGATGTTGAACA
This sequence comes from Cynocephalus volans, assembly GCF_027409185.1. Taxonomy (NCBI): domain Eukaryota; kingdom Metazoa; phylum Chordata; class Mammalia; order Dermoptera; family Cynocephalidae; genus Cynocephalus; species Cynocephalus volans. The sequence continues at coordinate 166,914,902 of NC_084463.1, forward strand.
TCATTCACGTGCTTTTGGCCATTTCTGTATCTTTGGAGAAAGGCCGATTCAAGTCCTTCACCCATTTTTGAGTTGGGCTGCTTTGGTGTTGTTGAGTTTTGGGAGATCTCTCTGTGCTCTGGGTACTGATCCCTCCTTGTGGTATTTGCTCCCATTCTGTGGTTGCCATTTTACTCTGTTAATACTATCTTTTGATACACAAAGTTTTAAAATTTTCATGAAGACCAATTTTTCTGCTTTTTCTTTGGTTGCCTGTGCTTTTGGTGTCATATCTAAGAAGTCACTGCCAAATCTAATGTTGTGGAACTTTTCCCTATGTTTTCTTCTAGGAGTTTTACCGTTAGGTCTTTGGTCCGTTTTGAGTTGGTTTTCGTATATGGTGTGAGGTAAGGGTCTGGCTTTCCCAGCACCGTGTGCTGAAGAGAGTGTCCTTTCCCCATCGAAAGGTCTTGGACCCTTGTCAAAAATCATCTGACCGTATATGTGAGGGTGTATTTCTAGGCTCTCTGTTCTCTTTATTTTTGAATAGGATAGCCACACATGTTGATAGAGTTTGGATGTGTTGTCCCCACAAAAACTCATGCAGAAATTTGATCCTGAATGTGGCAACTCATGTGGAAACTGATTGAGTCATGGGGGCAGATTGCTCATGAACGGATTAATGCTGTCCTTAGGTGGGGGGAGTAATGAGTGAGTTCTCTCTCTATTAGTTCTTGCAAGAGCAGGTTGTTTACAGGACCCTGGCACCTCCCTCTCTCTCTCTTGCTTCCTCTTGCCATGTGATCTGCTTGTACTTGCTGGCTGCCTGCCACTTTCTGCCATGAGTAGAAGCAGCCTGAGGCCCATGCCAGATGCAGCTGTCCCCAAATCGTAAGCCAAATAAACCTCTGTTCTTTATAAATTACCCAGTCTCATGTATTTCTGTTATAGCAACACAAACGGACTAATACACACATTTTAACAAAATCCAGAACAAGGTTCACAGTAGATGGGCTGCTTCCCTCCCCCCGAGACAACAATATGCCAGCTTCTTGCCTCCTCTCCTGAGTCTCTGTGGATGGAGCACATGAGTGTACGTATGTACTGGGTGCATGTGGTGTGTTTCATGTGTGTACAGGTTGCATGGTTGCTGGTATGTACATGTGCATATGGGATGTGTGTGGTGCGTGCATGTGTGTGCATGCATGTGCATGTTGCACATGTGCACGTGTGTATGGGATATGTAACATGTGTATATGAATGTTGTGTGTGAGGTGTGCACATGTGTTTCATGTGTGTGTGTTGCATGTGTGTATGGGGTGTGTGCATGGTGCATGTGTGTATATGTATGTTGCACAGTGCACGTGTGTATATGCGTGCGTGTTGCATGCATGTGTATATGTGCACACATTGCATGTGTGTGCACAAGTGTTGTGTGTGCATGTTTGTACATATGTGGGGGTTGTATGTGGTATGTGTTTGTGCACACTTAGACATCCATCTTTTTGGTAGTTTGTCACAGAAAGCAGTTCCCTGCTGCGGTCTGGCCCAGGCTCTCCATCCTGGAAGGGGCTCCCAATCCCCCATCCCTAGATCTCATGCCTTTCTCTGCATTTGCACACAGCTGCCTGTGTAAGCAGCCCCCTCCAGGGAAATCTGGGTGGCTATAGTCGTCGGCCTTTTCAGCCAACGTTGCCGTGACTTCATCTGGAGGACAAGTTCTGGTGTAACTGCTGGCTCGGAGAGTATACATGTGTATACTTTGGATCAATACTGCCAAAGTGCTGGCTGTCGAGGTGGCACCCGCTGATGCTGTGACAGTGGTTCCTGTCTGAGGAGGCCTTTCACTGGGGCCATTTATACAAGGAGCTCTCCTGGTGCATCTGAAGCTGGTTGAAGTTAATATTCAAACATACCAAGGTCCTACAATGTCTGAAAATGTTACTTATGGGGTTAAGGGAGGCCCCTCCTGTGGGCTCTGAGAATGGAGGGGGGTGTGGGCAGAAGGAAGTGGGTGGGGGAGGGCAGTGCTGAAAAGGCCGGCTCAGGCCAGCAGTGGGAGCCATTGAAGACGTCTGAGTGAGAGAGTGACCAAGGAAACGTGCGTCTGGTGAGATCACTGAAGTGCCAGTGTTGGAGATGTTGGCCAGGAAGAGAGAGAGTGGGGTGTGAGAGGCCCAGCACAAGGCCTCTGGACACATTTTGGGGGTCCTTGCCCATGGAGGGGGTCTTGTGGAGCTGCAGCATGGCTGCACATACCATGGTGTGTGTTTGTAACCCCAAATGCCAGTAGGGTCGTGGAGAAGGAGAGAGACCCTGGGCCCGAGGGGCCAGTGGGGTGGCACTGAAGGAAGGTGGTGACTGAGGTCAGAGGAGGTGGTGCAGAAGAAGGGAGTGAGCCCCAAACCGCAGGGATCTCCACCTGGGCACAAGGTCACGATCTGGACACAGGGAAGTGGTCCTTCCAGAGGAAGTCGTTTGGAGACGCTGCGGCCCCTGCCCCTTGCAAACCCTGAGATCCGATACTGGACGCCCCTCGCAACCCCTTTGCCTGCACCCCCCCGCCCCCATGTCCCCGCCCAGGCTCCAGCCTAATCTCCCCTGGCTTCCTTGGGAAATTGCAAAGGTGGATTGAATTTCTGCAGCTACTTCTCTGGAACCGACGCCGAGCACAGGCTCTGATATTGTCAGGGAAGCAGTAATTACATCGGCCTTGAGTCCAGGGACACGCCCAGGCCCCTGGCTCCCATCCCCTCCCGAAGAGCCCTCAGACAATTTGAGCTCTGACAGTCCCTATCCCAACCCTAATGGGAGTTACGCCGGTGTGGAAGCAGCAGGCACAAGGCGGCCTGGACAGAGTCAGGCGGCTCAAGTCACCAGACAGACACGTCAGCTACCCCATCACCATGGAAAGCAAGGCCCTCGCCCGCTCTGTCCTCAGGAGCCCGCCTGGTGTATCTCAACACTTGTGGCTCTGACGGTGCCTCTCTGCCTTTTGTAACCCTTGACCCTTTTAATAAACATCAAAATCTCAGCATCCGCCCTGGACATTAAGCCCCCCATGCTGTCCCCACCACCCTGGGACTCATGGATGGGCACACCGCAGTCCGGGAGGTTCTGCCCAGCTTCCCGTGTGCAGCTGCAGAAGGGAAACCACGGCTGCTGTTTGTCGTCATTGAGATGCAAAGCTGCACCGCCACGCGGGATGTGTTTTTGAGGACAGCCCCGCCAGCACGCCGGGGGTGGCCCTTCCCCTCTCGGGGGGCGGTGCTCTGTTTGGGATGGGGTCCGGGACAACGTCCAGACTGCAAAAGCCATGAAGGAAAGGGGGGACACTCCCGGCTCCCCCGAGTCACATCAAAGCCGAGCGCTTCCCAATGACAGAACTCTCTGCAAACACAGCAAAGGGAGGGCCAGGAACCGGGAGAAGATTTTCTTGCAAAAAAGAATTCGTGTTCAGAACCTATGAAGAACTCCTAGGTCTCGGTATGGAAGACACAAACACCAGACAGAAAATGGGGTGAGGGCAGAGGGTGCAGGACACAGAGCCCCAGGGGCCCCAGACACACAGGTTCTGTGTCAGTCGGATTCCATGTCACACCTGCCATGTTGGCAAAAACATGGGGAAAGTGTGATAATATCAAGTGTCGGTGAAGACCTGGGAAGCGACTCTTGGGTTATGTTGGCAGAGCGTGGCGGGGCACTGGGGAAGGCACGGGAAGGTCCTGGCAAACACTGCTGCAGGCCCCGAGGCCGGGACACTCCTCCCTGGCGGGGTCGCCTCCAGCACCAGAGCTGGGGGGCCAGGAGCACGGGGGACTTTTTCATTCCTGTGTGTGTGTGTTCGTGTGTGTGCACGTGTGTGAGTACGTGTTCAAAGGAGAACCTGTTGCTCATATAATTAAAATTAAAAACCATAATGTAGACATGAAGGAATCAGACCCCTCGTGCAGTGTCGGTGAGAATGTAAAACAGTGCGGCCACCTTGGAAAACAGAATGATGTTTCCTCCGAATATTAAAAATAGAATCACCACATGACCCAGCAATTCCACACCTGGATATATCCCCAAAAGGATTGAGAGCAGGGTCTTGAAGAGGTGTTAGCCCACCCGGGTTCACAGCAGCTGAGAAGTGGGCGCCACCCGGGTGTCCACGGACGGACGGATGGATGAGGAAAACGTTGTCAATCCACACAGTGGAATATTATGCAGCCCCGAAGAAGAGGGACCTTCTGACACGTGCTGCACCGTGGATGACATTGAGGACATTGTGCTGAGCGAAACAAGCCACTCACAAAAGGACAAGTACTGTGTGACTCCACTCACATGAGGTCCCCAGAGTCGTCAGATCCACAGAGACAGAAGTAGAGCGGTGGGTGCTGGGGCTGGGGAGGCGCTGGGGAGCTGGTGTGAAACGGGGACAGAGCTTCAGTTTGGGAAGATGAGGACGTTCTGGGATGGACGGTGGTGACGGCCGCACGACAGTGTGAATGTGCTGAATGCCACAGAGTGGTGCACTTAAAATGGTTAAGATGGTGAATTTTGTTACTTTCATTTCACCATGGTAAACACAATGGTTATTGTTAATAACCCCAAAAATGCAAAGAGCAGTCAGGATGGAGGTGGGTGGCGAGGGGCGGAGGTGGTTGGTGGGGGCTGAGGCACCCCTGCCCGGGAGGGGTGGGCAGTGAGGGGCACGGAGAAGGGAGAACGGGCTGGAGCGGGGGGAGCTCCAGGTCACCGGACGGCCCAGCACACCCGGTGTGGCATGGGCAGGCGCTGAGGGGACCCCACCACCCCATCTGACCGTCTCTGAGCCTAATGGCCCTGAACTGCCTGCCCTCTTTGTTCATTCATTTAGGACTCGGAGGGCCCACCTTGCCAGGTGGGATGAAAGGGCCATGTCCTCACCCCACCTCATCCTCTTACCAGGTCCTTGATTCCACCACAGGACAGAATTCAAGGGCAGAGTCACAGCAGACAGTGAGAACAGGTTTAATTTAACAGATAAGAACTGCAGGTTCCACAGAGAGGGTGCGGCATGCTGCGGAGACTGAGCGGGGCCCACACCAAGTCTAACACAAAAGCAAGTTCAGTACAGACACCGAGTCCAACACAAAGGCAAGAAACACACACTGAAAGCTCAGTACAGAGCGCAGCTGGCTCCAGGGAGTGCACAGCCGCTGCTCAAAGTAAGTTCAACACAAAGAGAGAGAAACACGCGCGGCAGGGCGGAGTGTAGCCGGGTCCAGGGCAGCGAGCAGCAGCCTTGCCTTCTGCTGGGATTGGCTTCTACAGTTTCTCTATCTAATGAACACTCAGTTAAGGGGAGGCTCCCAGTTACAGAACATTTAGTCTTACACGTGCTCAGTCGGTCTCTTCCTGGAGCAGGTTCATCGGTCAGACCTGGTCACATGCACCAGACATATTCTAGAATGTTCTGTGCTCTCTACTGAGCATGCCCAGCCACTGGACTTGCATAACCCAGCCCCTGTGGTCTCATTTTCCCCAAGTTGGTGCTGAAAATAGGTCTAACTGGCAACAGTAACTTTCCTCCAGAGGAGAGCCCAGAGGAGGGGGCCTGAGACCTCAGGGAGTAGCTGGAAACCCAGAGGCCTGTCCTGAAACCCCAGCCCAGGGACACTGAGCTCCTCCTGTATTGAGCAGAGAGTCACAGCTGCAGTGAGCACAATGCTGTGGGGCAGGCCTGCAGAAGGTGCATGCACTTGTGTGGGGACCCAGGTGGGCTCCGGGAAGCATGAGGCTGGGAGGGTCCAAACATGACACCAGCTCTCCTGTGTTCAGGCCTTTGCACGGGCTGTGCCCTCCACCAGGAGACCTTCTCTGGTCCTTGCTTTGAGGTTGGCTCTGCAGAGGGCCCCCCAGCCCCATGCCCTTCACTCTGCCTGGCGCGTTCTTGTCTCCTTGCAGGATCGCCAGCTGCACAAGGAGGGGCTTCCATGCCTGAGATGCCACCTGGCCCAGGCTGACCTTCACGCCATATGCACAAAGAGGGCTGAGGGAGGCAGGGAAGTAGCTGGAAGCTCCTGTGGCCACAGCAGAGTCCAGGAGTCCCCCAGCCCCCCGGGACATGCTGCCCATACATGCACACTCCCTCTGCCTGCTCTGTCTCCCAGGCACCCCTTGCTCCCCAGTTGGACTGGACTGGATGAGGGTCCCCCATGGCCTCTGTGACAGTTCTTCGCCCCAGGGGCCCACCTGGCTTCTCCTGGCTACTGGGGGTTGGCGTGGCCTTTGCTTGGTTCCCAGTGGCTCAGAACACCTCCCTGTCCTCGGTTTCCCTCAGGCCGCCGGCCAGGAGAGCAGGCTGCCTGGTTCCTGGCTACTTTTTCTCCTCCAGGGAAGCAAAGGCTCAGAGGGACCTCTGCAGGCTCCCCAGGCCCAGAAATCTGGGGAACTTTCAGGGGTTTGGAATCCTCTCCCAGAACCTTGGGTCGAGGCAGAAGTCCAGACTGCATCCCTCTCTCTCCCCTGTCCCCCCACCACCAGCTGTGCTGACCACAAGCCACTCCCTGCCTGGAGAGTGGTGGTTTCTGCTGACCTCCAAGGCCATGCTGGGGTGGGGGCAGGGAGGACATGGGCTTCCCCCTCAAGTTCAGGACTCTGCCTGGGGTCTGCTCTGGGCAGTCCCCCCAGGAGGGGCTCGGTGCTGGAAGGGTCTCACTTGCGCTGGTTGTAAGGATCCGTCCATGGGTCCGTCCCCTTCCCCCAGACTATGAGAGCCCCAAAGGCTGGGACCCTGTGTTACCCAAAGGGTACCCCTAGGAAATGCTTCTTGGGTGAATGGATTAATGAATTCATCCATTCACCTGTGGGCTGGGTGGGGGGGTTGGAGCCGAAACCTCGTGGGATCAGCTCCCAGTGTGGAAACTGAGGCCCCATCATGGTCCCAAGGAAAACCTGTGCTCAGTTCACCGTCTGGCCCAGGTGGGAGCCAGAGCCTGCAGCTGGAGGGAATGACTGAGCTGGGCACAAGTTTATTAAAAACAAGCTTCAGATCAAAGCAAGCCAGCCCGGGTGTCAGCCCCAAAGTAATCTCAGGGCAAACAAGCCCTGTCTAAATATCACGGCAAGCCGGGTCAGCCTCACCGCAGCCGGGAAATGTCAACCGGAGGCGGGGGCTCCGAGGAGCCCCCGGGTGAGCGGAAGGTGCCTGAAGTGACTGTGCCTGCGTGTTCCTCCTGCCCCTGCCCCAAACCGGGGCTGGGCCAGCCGGGGCACCTGGGAGCCACTTGGAGGGGGACGACGCTGGCGGGGTCCTTGTCTCAGCCCCACTGGTTCTGTAGGAAGGATCCCAGCTGCGGGGGAGCAGGCAGAGCTCGGCCAAAGAAGGACGGACACACGACCGGGTCCAGGCCAGGCACCGAGGCGTGGGGGCAGGGGGCAGCCCAGGGAAGACCCCAGCCAGGCTGAGGCGGCACCGTTTAGGGGAACCAGCAAGGCCCCCTCCTCACCCGCTGTGTGACTGTCCACAGTGGTTTTCTCTACGAGCCTCGGTTTCCCACTGGCTGTCCCACGTGGGTCGCCCTTCCCGGTGCCTTCGTTTCTGCACCCGTAGTTTTCACGCCAGTGTGGCCTCCTGCTCTGGCCTTCCAGAGCCCAAGGAGGTGAAGTTTCAAACGAGCATGGATGGGGGATAAAGATGATTACAGGCCACACTGACACGCGTGGTGTCCCCTGAAGAACGATGACACTACAGCGGGGACCTCGTATTCCACCAGGGGAAGGGGGTCACCACTGAGTCGTCTCTGAGACAGAAACAGGACGTGTGGGCTGCTCGCCCACTGTCCCCTCCCCCTAGGAGGAAACGTGGCCAGGAGGTGAGCTCCCTGGGTGGGGCTTCTGCAGGAGGCCGGTGCAGGAGGAAAAGCAGGATTTGGGGACAAAACACAGAGAGGGGGTGCCTCGGTCCTGGGAAGCTCCTGAATTCGAGCCCAGCTGCCCCCAGAGCAGGGCCGCAGGAGGCTGCATGGATGACTGGCCGAGGGCATGGGGCTGCAGAGGGCCGGGGGTGGGTGACAGCAGACCTAGAGGAGCCCACAGTGGCCGCCCAGATGGGCCCTAGGGTGGTGCACGGGTCATCACGTCTCTGGTCCATTTCCCTAACTCCAACACGGCATGCCGGCCTCTCTCCCGTGTCCCCTCCTGGCTGCCTCCGAGGCCTCCCCTCGGGCTGGCACATCAAAGCTGTGCCTCCTCCCTCTGACAGCTCCTGGGATCGGTGGCACTGAGGACACCTCCTGCCCCTTGCTGAGCCTGCGTGCCTGCTACAAATGCTCCAGTGCCTCTCGCTGTCCTCCCATGCCTTCCCACGGGGTCCATCCCCCTGGGAAGACCTGCTGCCTATCCAAGTCCCCAAGAGGTTTCACGGTGTGTTCCAGCCACGCTGAGCCCAGCTAGATTGTCCCCTCCCGTGTCTTGGCCACTGTGTCACTGCTAATGCAGCCCAGGGCCAGATGGTCCCACAGCAAGCAGGGCTGGAGGGCCTTGAGAGCAGGGCTACCTTTGGGGGAGGGGCCTCTGTGCCACCCCTGTGATGGGAAGGGAGTCGGGGGCAGACAGGACGAGGGACAAGTAGCCCCTCACCACTGTGTGCCCTGGTGTGAACCTGTTCCAGTTCAGAATGGCAGAAACACATTCCCTCCCTGCCACAGGCAGGTGACTGGGACCCAAGCCCGTGGCACTGTGCTGCTGGGGGGCCGGGGCAGGCAGTGGTCCTGCAATTAGATGTGATTGCTGTCAAAACACAGCTGCCGCCTCTGTGAATGACTAATGAGAACTGAATGTCTCTCTCACTGCTTTTCATCCGGCTAATTTGTCAGAGACTGTCACGAGCCCATGGGAGGGGGTGGCGGGTAGGGGCCAGCGGTCTGATTGAGTCACCAAGACCACCGGGCAGAACCCAGGGCTGGCCAGCATCCTTGGCCATGACACTGTGTAAGGGTCTGGAGGGACACAGGAGCCAGGGGTCACCCCATTCACCACGTGTCCATGGCTGGCCAGGCCCTCTGAGCCCCTGCTGTATACACATATGTGTCATGCATGTGGATGCATGGTGCATGCACACTCTCATATGAATGCCTTACCAGCAGGCACACGTGTGTACACACAGACACGTTCCCATGCCCAGGCCCTGACAGGGCTTGGTGGGTGGGGAGCGCGGAGGCCCAGGCGGGCATCAGCAGAATGGATGGGGGTGGAAGAGGGCACGTGTGGGAGGAGAGACAGGCCAGAGCCTGCGGCTGCGAGGTCTGACTTCCAAACGCCCAATTACCCCCAGGCGCCTCCGATCGACTGCAGGGCGGCCGGCCCCGGGCCCGTCTCGTCGATACTCTCCGCCCGCCTGCTCCATGTGATGGCCTCATTAGGGCTGATGGCTCTGGCATTTGGGTCTGATGAGGACGGGCACCCTCCTTCTGCGTTGTCAGGGCATCTTGGGGGGAAGGGGGTGCCTCCTCAGACTGAGAGAGAAGGCCCTGCAGCCCCAGGCTGGGTGGCCAGCAGGAGGGGAGGGACGCAGGCCTCACTGTCCCTGCTGCGGTCAAGGTGGGCAGTGTGTGCACACACGTATGTGTGCATGTGTGTGCATGTGTGTGAATGTATGTGTGTGCGTTGTGCTTGCGAATGCGTGTGCATGTGTGCACTTGTGAATATGTGTGCATGCGTGTGTGTGTGTGGTGCTTGTGAATGTGTGTGTGAATGTGTATTGTGGTTGAGAATGTGTGTGCATGTGTGCACTTTTGGATACGTGTGCGTATGTGTGTGTGTGAGCATGTGAATGCGTGTGTGTGCTGTGCTTGTGCGTGCATGTGCATGTGCACTCGTGAATGCATTGTGTGTGTGTGAGTGCGTGTGTGTGCATGTGCTTGTGCGTGCATGTGCGTGTGCACTCGTGAATGCATTGTGTGTGTGTGAGTGCGTGTGTGTGCTGTGCTCGTGCGTGCATGTGCGTGTGCACTCGTGAATGCATTGTGTGTGTGTGAGTGCGTGTGTGTGCTGTGCTCGTGCGTGCATGTGCGTGTGCACTCGTGAATGCATTGTGTGTGTGTGAGTGCGTGTGTGTGCATGTGCTTGTGCGTGCATGTGCGTGTGCACTCGTGAATGCATTGTGTGTGTGTGAGTGCGTGTGTGTGCTGTGCTTGTGTGTGCATGTGCGTGTGCACTCGTGAATGCATTGTGTGTGTGTGAGTGCGTGTGTGTGCTGTGCTTGTGCGTGCATGTGCGTGTGCACTCGTGAATGCATTGTGTGTGTGTGTGAGTGCGTGTGTGTGCTGTGCTTGTGAATGCATTGTGTGTGTGTGAGTGCGTGTGTGTGCATGTGCTGTACAGACGTGTGCATTTGCCCAGTGCTTACAAGAAAATGCAAATGATACTGACTGATGAAGAGCTTCATCTGCTCAAACCAATTGGAGGCGACCTTTGACCCTGGATTGCTGGGGAACATGTCCCCTCAGACCGTTTGCTTGTGATTCCCCACAGTGGCTCCGCAGAGCTGCTGCGGCCCTACCGGGGGTGTTGGGGTCAGTGTGTGGCCGTGGGTGGACTGGCTGCCAGGACGAGCGGGAAGGGGAGGGTGAGGGTCCCCTGAGCCCTGAGCCCACCATAGTCAGGCCGAGGCTAGGGCCCTGCAGGGCCAGAGGACAAGAACTTTTGGGAGCTGTGGGACATGCCCATCTAGGCCAGGGGACCCAAAGCAGTGGCCCCCTCCACTTCCAGTCCCTTGGGACTCATTGTGGGTCCCCCAGTGGGCCTGGGGTTGGGAAGTCCCTGAAGTTGGCGAGGCTGGGTGCCCGGGGGAGCAGTCCCCAGGCCTCATAGCGTCTGCTGTGGGCAGAGCAGCCTTGAGGCCGGGGTTGCGTCCAGTGCTGGCGTGGGAGCGGGCAGTGGTGCCACGGAGCGGGTGCACCGTCATTATGGGTTATTAAGCCCAGAACTGGGAGCAGCAGCTGAGAGAGAAAAGGCTCCATTTGATCAAGGCGGCTCAGCACCTCCTAATCTCCGGGGGCAGGCGTCTGTAATTACTGCGGTGACTAGGAGGGGATGGGGCTCGGCAGGGGGGCCAGAGGGCTCTGCGCAGGGAGGCGGGGGCTGGCCGAGAGCAGGTGAGGGGACTGCAGGGGCTGCTCAGACCCCCACAGGTCCCCCCACTGCCCCGGTCACGTGCCTGGTCCCTGGTCATCTGGCCTTTGCACCTGACAGCTCCTCCTAACTCACCCCCCAAAGCCCACTCCCACAGGTTTGGCCCACAACCCTGAGTCGGGCATGGCTGGCTGGCCCTGGAGGGGCAGGCACATGGAGAAGGCCAGCTGGGGTGGATGGCAGGTGGACGGACAGTGGATGGACAGACAGACAGACCAAGAGACAGGAGGATGCCTTCCTGGCCTCAGCACCTGGCCCAGAGCCCTGCTTGGAGGGATCCTGGCCCAGGGAAGTGTCTGGAAAGCCCATTTCCCCACACACCTCCATGCGGGCGCAACTGGCCCAGGCAGGAACATGAATTAAAAAACAATATTTGTAGTGAAAGACATTTGCTGAAAGGTTAAGTCCACAGCCAGCGGTGGGGGCCGGCTGCGGTCCTGCCCAGGCCACCTGAGCAAACCAGCGGGGCGTGGCGTGGCGTGGCGGGGCGGGGCCTGCCTCACTAAGGGACCCGGCAGCCCCCTGCAGCAGCAAATGTGGCCCTCTGGGGGCTGCGGGGTGTGGGTGGGGGACGGCCTGGATGCTGGGGGCCTATAGGCCTCCGAGTCAGAGACTAAGGTGGAGTCAGGCCTGGCCCTGCACTGGGGCTTGGGTGCAAGCCCTCCCACACCCCTCGGACCCACTCTGGGTCAGGCTCTGGAGGAGGAGGCCACTGGGACACCTGCTCTTGAGGGGTGCAGAGTCCAGGAGATGAGATAGGCCAGGCGGGCGCTGGGGATAGCAGGGGCCACACCGGCGTGGTTCCTGCCCCGAGGGAGTTACAGAGGAGCAGCCAAAGGGGGCAGCGGAGGGGAGATTGATACCATGGCCAGAAAGAGTGGGCCGTGCGGAGTCCGTGGTGGCTAGCTGGGTTTTGTGGGACGCATGGGAGCTCACCAGGAGGAGGCGGTGAGGGACGGCTCTCCAGACCACAGAGCCCCACACCCTTCTGCAGCAGGAAGTGGGAATGGTGGGGGATGCAGAGATCAGAAGGGATGGCTGGAGGGTCTTTCCTGTGTGCTGACTGAGCGAGCCCTTGGGCTGCTTCCAGAGGGCAGTGGGAGCCACCGAGGGTTGTGGAGCAAGGGAGTGACGTGGTTGGGGCACTCTGGGGAAGGTCTCCGGGGTCATTGTTGGAGGGAGAATCGGGGATAGGAGAGGCCCGTAGCTGTCATGAACAGAGTGAGTGGGTCCTGGGGTCTGAGAGATGCCCAGGAGGTGTGGCCAGTATGTCTCTCTGGGCTGTTGGACACCAGAAAGCCTGACTCGTGGGGGTTCCTCTCTGGCAGGAGCAGTGGGGACAGGCGGCCCAGGGTTATCTGGTACTGTCAGGGTAGGGTCCTTCTCTCTCACCACTCTGCCATGTCCAGGGCAGGCTGTGGCCTTAGACTGCCCCTGCTGACCCCACGACGCCCAGAGGGCCCGGGGGTGCCCCTCCTAGAGTCTCCTTTTGTGAGAGAGGACACCTTTCCCAGAAGAGCCTGGAAGCCGCCCTGTGGAGCCCACATACCTTTGTCCGAAACCAGGGAGGCAGGCAGACTCACACCTGCCCTGGAGGAGGGTCCCTCTGTCCTCTCCCCAGTCTCCTCGGTGGGGGGGGGGGGGTCAGGTCCTGGAATGAAACACTGGCCCCTGGCTGGGCTGGGATTGTCCTTGAGGGAGTCCTTGGGGGCCACGGGAAGAGCTGGGTCACCCCAAGAGTGCCTCGTTCAGGGGCCAGCTGAGGGGGGGAGTAGGGCATGCATGACCCTCAGTGCCAAGAGACAGGCATGCTCCCCAAAGGAGAAGAGGCCAGAGGACCTTTGGGGGAGCCTGGGGAGCTGGTGGTAGGCTGTGGAAGGGAAGATGGGGGCCTTGTGGTAGCAAGGGGTTCTCTCCTGAGAGACCTCCCTCTGCCCGGGCCTTCTGCCTCCTCCACACTGGCAGACAAGCCCATTTGGAACATTCAGGTCCCACTGGACATGCCTGGGGATCTGGCACCAGGGCCACTGTGTGTCGGGGATGGGGCGGCAGACAGAGAACACTCAGATGGGACGTGGGACTCTGTGGGGAAGGGTGGTGAAGGATCTTCTGGAAAAGCAAACAAATTGCCCCCACGTTGAGGCTGGAGGCTGAATTTCCCCTCTTGCGGGTTTCTGGGACCGTCTGCCACAAGGTCCAGTGTTCGTTTACTGCATGGGGTGCCCAGAACAGCCCCTCCCTGTGAGCCCTCCTTGGGGGTGTGGGCTAAAGGGACCCCAGCTGTCCCCAGCCCCCTGCAGAGAGAGCCAGTGCCTGGCCCTGCCATGCGCTGGGGCAGAGGATGATTCAGAGGCAGGGCCGGGCGGACCCCGCCTGGGTGCCTGCGACAGTGGCTGCAATTAGATTTAATGGGACGGAGCCCTTTCTCCTCGTCTCCCTCAATCCTCGCCACCCCCGCCTCCCTCAGGCGCAGCAGGCAGGGAGAGGATGCAAAAGAGGTGGGAGGTGGGGGACCCAGAGGGGCTTTGACGTCAGCTCAGCCTATAAGAGGCTGCCGGGCCAAGGGCTGTGCAGATGGAGCCCCGGACCCCGCGCACCATCATGCCCACCCCCAACGCTGCCATGCCGCAGGCCAAGGGCTTCCGCAGGGCTGTCTCCGAGCTGGACGCCAAGCAGGCCGAGGCCATCATGGTAAGAGGGCACACTGGCACCGCTGCCCAGGGCGGGCCTGAGCTGCCTCTGACCTCCTCAGGTGGGCTCCTGGGACCCGGGGTTGGCGTGGGGTCCTGGGCCTGGCGGGCGTTGAAGTCCCTGTGTGGGTCCTGCAGGACTCTGAGTGTGTGTGAGACGGTGCCCGTCCCCGTACACGTGCCCCTCCTGGCCAGCCCCTCTCTCGGGCTTTGTGCGGATCGCTGTGTGTCCTGTTCCACTGTGAACCTAATCCCCCGGTGGGGGGGTCTTGGAGGGAAGCCCTCATGAGCAGCAATGTCCGTGGTCGCGGGGGGGCTTCTCACGGGCCCCATCACCCTCCCCCTGCACCCCTCGTCCACTGTCTGTGTTCCCTGTGGCCCCCGCACCTGGGAGCCCAAGGAGAAGGGGACTGTGCTGGGCAGGGACTGAGCCAGCTCCTGTGCTTGACTAGATAACTGGGGGTTTCTCACCCCACAAGGGGGGTCTTCAGTTCATCCTCAGGGCCCCAACACATTTAAAATGGACTTTTGTTTCCAGACCTTATGAAAACATGGCATAAGTTGCAGAAATGTAATTCCCTGGCACTTCTCGGGGATGACTGTGGGGTAAAGCAGGCCCACCCCCACCAGGTTCCACTAACCCTGTCCCTAACCCTGAGCCAGGTCCCACCTGGCCTCACAGGCTCTGCCCTGTCCACACACCCCACGCTTGAGGTTGAGAGAGGCTCCGGGAGGGGTCTCTGCTGCCCCACTCCACGCTCTAGAACCTTCTCGGAAGTTTGACTCCAAGTGACGAGACCCAGACATCCGCCATGTACCTCTTCCGGCCAAGCCTGGGAGGGGCCAGACCCATTGACCCTGGGGCCAAGGTCTCTGGGTGAGACAGACAGCCCAGAGCTCAGATGATGGCAGAGGGAGGACATGGCCCCAGGACAAGAGATCTGATGGGGAGGGATCCCGAGGTGAGAGGACCGTGTGACATGGATGCTGAGCTGAGAGCCTGCCTGTTCCAGATGCAGAGCGTGAGGAAGGGCCCCGCACGCGGCAGGACCTCAGCCCTGTGCCTGGCCGAGGAGGGGCTGGAGGGTCATTCTCTGGGGCGAGAGGGGGCGTGTTCTCTGGCCTCCCGGGGCTTCCGGCTGCTGTCCATGTGGGGGCTGGGGCAGGAGAGGCAGGTCCTGAGTCACCCTCCTCCTGTCACTAATCCAGTTAGGGCCATGAGCAGGGACAGGTGACACAGCCTCTCTGTGCACCCTCCTGCCCCCACCCCCACTGCCACAGCTTCCGGCACCTCCCCCCCGCCATCAGGCTGGTCACACAGTGGCATCCATCTGAGTTAGCTGCTGTCCCACCAGGCACACAGTAGGTGCTCAATAATGTGACCTGGGCCAGGGCTGGCACTCTCACCTCTGCATGGGGGTCAAGCGGTGGGGGTCAAGGGGGCTCGGCAATGGAGGAGGCATGGTGGCTCCTGTCCCTGCAGTCCCCGCGGTTCGTCGGGCGGCGGCAGAGCCTCATCGAGGATGCCCGCAAGGAGCGGGAGGCAGCGGTGGCCGCGGCGGCCGCGGCAGCCTCTGCAGAGCCCGGGGACCCCCTGGAGGCGGTGGCGTTCGAGGAGAGGGACGGGAAGGCCGTGGTGAACCTGCTCTTCTCCCTGCGGGGCACCAGGCCCTCCTCGCTGTCTCGTGCCGTGAAGGTGTTTGAGGTGAGGGCCCGCCGGGGACTCTGTGTCTGTGGGGCCTGGGCTCGAGTCCCCGTGGCCCCTCCCGCACCTCCGTGTTCTCTGGAACTCCTGAGCCCAAGCCCCAATGCCCCACCTGCACCGTCCACCCACCTGGCTCTCCCCACGCCAGCCACCTCACAGGCCAGCTGGGCAGCCTGGGAAGTGGGGGACAGTGGCTAACATGACAGCTGATTGCATTAGCTGCTCTGGCCTCACTGTGCCGGGTGGGCGGGTGACCTGGATCTGGAAGTAACTCCCAAATGACATTAGAGCCAGCCTCCTAGAGCCGGCTGCATGGCCCAAGGGCCCGTTGCCACAGTGGCCCTTGTTGCTGGGTGACGGGAGATGGCAGTGGGGCAGGCACTGCCTCCAGCCCCCTGTGTGCTCAGCAGTCACTCTGCCTGGCCTGAGCCTCTTGTCCTTACACGGTGGGATCCAGGGCCCACCCACCAGCCCTGGGTACAGCTGGAGGGACCCGGATGAGGTCGCCAGGGATGGCAGGACCTTCTGACCAGTGGCCGGGGGGTTGGGCTGTCTGGGTGCAGCCTCGGGACACACAGGGCTGCCTGGAGCACAGGTCAAGGGCAGAGCATGGCCAGGCGAGCTGACCCGATGTGTCCCCCTCCCCGCCCTTCCTCTCCTCTGTTGTCCCTGCTTTTGCTCCCTAAGACATTTGAAGCCCAAATCCACCACCTGGAGACGCGGCCCGCCCAGAGGCCGCGGGCGGGGGTCCCCTCCCTGGAGTACTTCGTGCGCTGTGAGGTGCCCCGCGGGGACCTGGCCGCCCTGCTCAGCTCTGTGCGCCGCGTGTCTGAGGACGTGCGCAGTGCAGGGGAGGACAAGGGTAGGCCACATTTCTGTCCTTGAGAGCAACCGAGTGACCTTGAGGTGTTGGGGTGCAGAGGTTACCGCAGGGGAATCCCCAGAGTGACGCCAAGGTGTTGGCCTTGGTGGGAGCCCCTCCTGCTGGATCCGCCCCTCTTCTGGTTCCTCTCCACATCTGTGGAGCACCTCCCCTGATGCCATAGCCCCAGCCACCTGTGCCCCCCAGAAACTCTCTGGGGAGGCTGCTCCCCGGTGAGGGACGGCGCCCCGTGGCCCCATGCTCACTCTGGCCCCTCTTTCTTCCATCCTCTGTGAAGTCCCCTGGTTCCCAAGAAAAGTGTCAGAGCTGGACAAGTGTCACCACCTGGTCACTAAGTTTGACCCTGACCTGGATTTGGACCACCCGGTGAGCCAATATCTCCCCTTCACCCAGCTCCCTGCCCCTGACTATGTCCCCCATACCCATGGCCAGTGGAGTGGCCACGGGACCAGGGCTGAGTCTGGGCAGGGGAGGGGTGGGACAGCCTCCTGACTGGCACGTGTCCTCTCTGCCATCAGGGCTTCTCAGACCAGGTGTACCGCCAGCGCAGGAAGCAGATTGCCGAAATAGCCTTCCACTACAAGCAGTAAGGGGCCGAGACTCTGTCCTGCAGCCTTGCACTAGACCTGGGGGGGATACAAGGGAGGAGCCCTGTGTCACCAGCATCACCACCTGCACTGTTCCCCTCACCGCTGACTTGGGGTCCAGCCTCTCCTGCCTGGTGGCTCTGCTCCGGGGCTTTGCTTATGTTGACTCAGATGTCCCTATACAACGCTCGGAGGTGGGCATTGGCATTGTCCCCAAGTCATAACTGAGGAAACTGAGGCACGGAGAGGTTAGGCAACCTGCTGAGGCTACACATCTGTCACATGGCATGCTGGGCCGCCAGGCAGTCAGCCAAGCACACCCTCCTGTCCACTCCCCATCCCAAGGGCCTCGCTTCACGTGGCTGGCATGGACCAGCACCCAGCGGGGCTCCCTCCCCACCTCCCTCCTGCCCTTCAGGCTCCCCACGGGGGCCGTGACTAACCAATGATCCCCTCTGCAGCGGTGACCCGATTCCCCGTGTGGAGTACACCACTGAGGAGATTGCCACCTGGTGAGACTCTGGCGACAGCCAGCTGGGCAGGGGTCAGGCAAGGGCCACGGAGATGACTTCCAGAATCCCCGTGTGCGAGGGCCTCCTCTGGGGACATTGGGGCAGCAGGAGAGACTAAGGCCAGGTGGAGGAGGGACTTCCCAAGGGAAGAAGAGGCTGCTCGCTCTGTGGGATTGCTCAGGGATGGCCTCACAGCCCCCTGCCTCCTGGAATTCCCTAAAGCCACGAGCAAGCCCCTCCCAGTGGCTGGGGTCTTCGGGGTCAGCGAGAGACCTGTGGTGTAAGGGGTGAGGGTGGATGGGAGCTTTCAGGGGAGCAGAGCAAAGCGCCCACAGGAGGGGCTGCTGGGAGGTCTACAGTGGGTGGGCTGTTGGGCGGGCCCTGGGGCAACCTGTGACCCTGAGACCCTGGGCCTGTAGGAAGGAGGTCTACACCACGCTGAAGGGCCTCTATGCCACCCACGCCTGCCGGGAGCACCTGGAGGCTTTTGGGCTGCTGGAGCGCTTCAGCGGCTACCGGGAGGACAATATCCCCCAGCTGGAGGACGTCTCCCGCTTCCTGAAGGGTGCAGCGGCTGGAGGGGAGGGACCCAGAGCAGGAGGGGGCTGGGGAGGGTCAACTGCGGGGCTCCCACCTGGGCTCGAGCACTAACCTGCCCCGGCTGTCCCCTTCCTGCCGCCTGTCCTGCGGCTCCTGGCCCTGACTGCTGCGGCCCCTTGCAGAGCGGACAGGCTTCCAGCTGCGGCCCGTGGCCGGCCTGCTGTCTGCCCGGGACTTCCTGGCCAGCCTGGCCTTCCGCGTGTTCCAGTGCACCCAGTACATCCGCCATGCGTCCTCGCCCATGCACTCGCCCGAGCCGTGAGTGAGCCTTCTGCATGCTGCCCATCTACCAACGAGGACACAGGCGTGGAGAGGCCCCCCAGCCCTGCCTCCCTTCTCTCCCTGCCCCTGCAGGGACTGCTGCCACGAGCTGCTGGGGCACGTGCCCATGCTGGCTGACCGCACCTTCGCCCAGTTCTCCCAGGTGCGTCCGGGGGCCTCAGGCCAGGAGCTGGGGTCACTGCCGGGCTGCCCCGCAGACTTCAAGGTGGCACCATCCTGTAGCAGAGGGGGTGGGCAGGCCCTGTTGGGTGTGCTCTGACCCATTTGGAACAGGGCACTCCTAAAAATGACAGTGGGGATCCTTTCTCGAGTCACTGGAGAGTTCCCATGGCCTGTGCTGCCACCTGCTGGCTCTCCCAGGAACAGCGGGTCTTGGGCCCTCAGTTGCCGGGCAGGGTCTCAGCGCATGGGGCGGTGTTGGGGAGACCCCTGGGGGGGGCCGCTCACACCTTCAGCCGCCTCCTCCCTCCACAGGACATCGGTCTTGCATCTCTGGGGGCCTCAGACGAGGAAATTGAGAAGCTGTCCACAGTGGGTTTTTTCCCTCTGCAGGGTTCTGGGGGGTGGGGCTCAGGACCCCCGGCCGAGGCCTGTGCTTCTGTCCAGGGAATGTGACCCTCACCCTGACCAGCCCTGCAGCCTGGTCCGGCTCTGCTTGCGTGGGTGGTGCCTGGCTGTGGTCCACGGGGGCTGCGGGCTGGGGGCAACTCCTCTGGCTGAGGCTGCCGGCTGTCCTGACAGCTGTACTGGTTCACGGTGGAGTTTGGGCTGTGCAAGCAGGACGGGGAGGTGAAGGCATATGGCGCCGGGCTCCTGTCCTCCTACGGGGAGCTCCTGGTGAGACCCTCTCCACCGCGTAGTCCCCAGCAGAGGGGGTGGGGGACATGGTGTAGGGGGGAGCTGGGCTCCCAGAGGGGAGGGACACCTTGGCCTGGGCCTCTTCTGCCCAGTCCCCAACTCAGACTCCTGGGGGGAGGGAGGGGTCCATCCCCACCCGCCCTCTGGTCGGGCCACAGCGCTCCTGTCCCTTGGGACACCCGTGCCCCTCCAGCACTCTCTGTCAGAGGAGCCCGAGATCCGGGCCTTTGACCCCGAGGCTGCGGCCCTGCAGCCCTACCAAGACCAGACCTACCAGTCCGTCTACTTCGTGTCCGAGAGCTTCAGTGATGCCAAGGACAAGCTCAGGTGTGCTGGGGCTCCAGGCGCAGATCCCCCACCATGTCCCCAAACTGGGCACGAACTGACCCTCTGTCACAACAGCCCCTCCCAACCTCCCTGAGAAGGACCCCAGAAAAGACCTGTGGGGCTGGGGCTGCCAGGTGGCCGGGCCTCCAGGCGAGGCGGAGCCTGAGCTGCTGAGGAGGCCCCGTGGGCCCAGCGTCCTGCCCTCTGTGTGGCCAGGGTCACGGGTGGAGGGAGGCTGAGGTGGAAAGGAGGGGACAGGGTGGCTGGGAGTGGGGTGCGGCACAGTGACCAGAGGTGTCCAGGAGAGGGGGCAGAGGCCGACAGGCTCACCTCATAAAGGGTCGTTTCCCCTCCAGGCGCCCGTGGTGCACTGGGGAGACTGAGGCCAGCAAGGAGAGGAGGGCTGGATCCCACACACAAGCTTAGGGACACTGCAGGCACATGGTCAGAGGAGGCTTCCTGGGCGAGGCAGCCTGGCCAGGGTGCAGGGACAGACGGGGTGCCCGGCAGAGGCTGGCTTGGAACAGGTGCCTGGCCTGTCTCTCCTGCCACCCCCTCCCCTTGCCCGGCCCTGGAGGAGGCCTCGGTCTCCCACCTGCATCGGAGCCCAGGTGGTCTAGAAAAGCCTGGGAGCTCTGAGCCTGAGCGACGGTGGAGACCTGGCCTTGGGCTGCTCAGCTGCACCGTCTCCTCCATGCCCCCCTCTGCAGAAGCTACGCCGCGCACATCCAGCGCCCCTTCTCTGTGAAGTTCGACCCGTACACGCTGGCTATCGACGTGCTGGACGGTCCCCACGCCATCCGGCGCTCCCTGGAGGGCGTACAGGACGAGTTGCACACCCTGACCCATGCTCTGAGTGCTATTGGCTAGGTGCAAAGTCGCCACCCCATGGGCTCAGTGCACCTGCCCTGGGGTCTCCCAGTCCCTTCCCCAACCCCCCTGGCTCCTGCCCTGTCCCAGAGCTGAGGCCCACGTGAAGGGTGGGGGCACAGGGCACCCCTCAGCCTGCTGGTGACGGCTCCATCCTGCACCCTCCCTGCCACCCAGGCTCCCGCTGACCCCCACCCGCGCTGCTTCCCAGCCCCACCAGCTGGCGCATGTGTGAGGTGTGTGTCTTGCTGCTGCTGCTCGGGCTCCCGGGTTGTGGGTCAATCGCTGCGCTGCCCATCCAGCTGCCCAGGCTCTCTGCTGCCCTGTTTGCCACCCCAATAAAAGAAAGCATGGTCTCCGAGAGCTGTCCCGCCTCTGTGTCTGTGCCTCACAGCAGGCCCTGGGCCCCACACACCCCCGCCCAGGCCCAGCTCCACCTGCCAGGCCGTTTCCCTGATCACCCGAGAGGCAGCTGCAGGGGGTCGAGGGGGCCCGGGCTCTGCTGACCCGTCTCCATGGGGGGCTGGAGGGTGGGAGGAGGGACTCCCTCAGGCCCAGGCAAGGATCAGCTGAGCTGACTGGGGGGTGGTCTTCGAGGCAGGGCTGCAGGCCTGACCCTCTCGACACACCCAGGGGTCCCAGCCTGTGAGACAGCAGGCAGAGGGATGGGAGGCCACAACGCAGCCGCTTTGATCCCCTCACGACACCTCACCCTGAGCAGGACCTGGGAGCCGAGACGTGTGCTGAGGGGAAGCTCAGCCAAGCTCGTTCCCAGTCGAATTCTCAGGGCCTCAGTCTCCCCAGCAAGGCGAGTGGGGGCTGTGAGATGCACCCAGTTCACACTGCCCTCAGGCCAGAGCCCCCAGCACCCTGTGGCCTAGTCAGCCCGGGGCACCCCTCTCCTATGGTGCCCCTGGGCCTACGTCCCCCCTCCAGCTTCCCCCGCCATGCCTGGCAGGATCCTAGTTCTTAGGACGACAACTCAGGCAAACTCCTACCCATCTCTCAAGACCCTCCTGGGCAAAGCCTTCCTTCGCCAGCCCTCCCTGGTTGTCTGTCCTTCCAGCATCTGTGCCTCAAGCACCTTGTCTGTGTCCAGCCCGCCCGTGCCCTTCAGCCTGGGAGGCCATGGCGGGGGCCGTTTCTGAAGGGCTGTGGGCCCTACTGAGGCCCTGGGGAAGGGCCGACATCCTGCCTTGTCCTCCTCTGGAGCTGCCCGCCCCGGGCTCTGTCCCCTCACCAGAGTCCTCTACCACCCAGCCCCCTCCAGCCCTCCTCCCTGGACACCGTCGTCCTCCAGGAGACACATACGTCCTCCAAGCTGCAGTGTGGCTGGGGTGGAAGGGGTGGCAGGGAGCTCCCACAGACGGCCGGCCCTGCCCGCTGCAGACCTCTGCACAAGGTGGCAGGGCTCCAGCAGTCCCATGGCTTGTCTGCCTGGGCAGAGGGTCTCAGCTGGTGGGCTGCGGAGGAGGCGTGGGAGCTGAGGCAGAGGAGGCAGGGACAGGAGGCACAGGGGCACGGGACGCCCTGGCCTCTCCCACCCCCTCGGTCTCAGGCAAGAGCTGGGGGGCTGGGAAGGGTCGTGCCACTGGGATTTCCTGGTTCTGAACCTGGCACTGCGAGGGGGTAGGCCAGCAGGCGGAGAGTGCTCAGGGTTGAGCCAGTGGGGTCAACTGGGCCTCCAGGTGCCTGTCCTGGGGACTGGGAGGGCAGGGGTGTGCGCCACGAGGACTCAGCCCAGACCACCCCCAAGGGGGTGATGGGCTCATGGGCCTGGCTTCAAGGAGGAGATGGGCGGGGGTCCCAGGAAGAGGGGCGGGGGCCAAGAAGGTGCCCGGGTGGGACCCGGGGGCGGGGGCTGGTGGTCTGCTGCCCTTTTATTGAAAATGAGAAACAGCCTGTGGGGGACGTAGCTGCTGGGCCTTGGGTTTTGCCGTCTTTCTGACAGCAGGGGAGCAGGGGGGTCTCCGCTGGGGCTGCTGCCTTGGGGTACGGTGGGGAGTGGGCCATGAGCGGGAAGGGGACCCTTCCCTCACTCCCCTGACGCAGCCTCCAGCGGTCTTGGGCTAATGTCAGCTCTCCCGGAGATGCCTGTCCCCAGCTGTGAGCAGGCACAGCTCGTTAAGGCTCTAATGACCGCTTGCCCCAGAGAGGTGCTGACGACCAAGGAGACGTTTCGCAGACCCAGCACTGGGGAAATGATCCAGAAATTGCAGCCTCAGCCCCTTGGCCATCTGCTGGCACCCCCTGGAGGCCCTAATGGGCCGGTGGCAGGGATTAGGGACCAGGGGAGATGGGCCCAGGGCCTTTAAAGCCAGCGGGGACTTGGCAGCCCCCAGCACTGCAGGACCAGCTGCATTCCGAGGAAGTCAGCAGGCAGGTCTGTGCTGGTGGCCTCTGGGGCAGCCTGGGCCCGGGGCTGCCTGGCTGGGGGGATCCAGGGCGGTTGGACCCCAGGCCCAGGCTCTGCAAGGGGAGAATATGGGCACCTTTCTTGGAGCATTCGGGGATGAGCATGGGGGACCCAGGGCAGGGTGCCTGTCCTCTTGGCTGGCCTCATCCTGCCTGTCCCCCAGGTCTGCGTCCCTCCACCTCTGCCATGGCCCTGTGGGCACGCTTTCTGCCTCTGCTGGCCCTGCTGGCCCTCTGGGGGCCTGAGCCGGCCCCGGCCTTCGTAAACCAGCACCTGTGTGGCTCCCACCTGGTGGAGGCGCTGTACCTGGTGTGCGGGGAGCGCGGCTTCTTCTACACGCCCAAGGCCCGCCGGGAGGTGGAGGACCCTCAGGGTGAGCCCCGCCACCACCCCCTCACCCCGGCACCCCACCCAGGTGTGGGCAGCGATGGGCAGGAAGCTACCACCCCCCAGGAAGTCAGGAGGACCTTTTTAAGAAGGGTCACCTCTGAAAGTAACCGGGTCCCTGTGGTGCAGCCAGAGACCTGGGAGTAAGGACCGTGTCAGGTCCAGGAGGCCAAGTCCCCAGGACATCTCCAAGGGTGGGCATGTCCCTCCCCTCCCACCGCCAGCCCATTTCTCTACCCTCAGAGGATGGCAGCAGCTGCAGGGGACCTTAAAGTAAATCAAGTCTTGACCTGCGGGTCCTGGAGCTGGGGGTCCTGGGGTGCCCCATCCTGGCCACCTGCCTCCCTGCGGTCCCCTGCCCCATCTGTTCCAAGGAGGACACACGAATGGGTCACTGGGGGCAGGGGTGGGCGAGGGCCCAGCAGCAGCAGGGAGTCAGAGAGGGGGGCAGCCCCAGGACTGGCACCTGTGGCACTGCTCAGGCTCCTGCCTTGGCACTGCCCTCAGGCCAGGGAGGCAGCAGGAGAGGGGGCTTCAGGGCCCTGTGCATCCCCACGTGCAGCTTGACCCTCATGGACGGCCCTCCCTCCCCTGCCTCCACTCGCTGAGGCCACCCGGGGCACGGGCGGTGGCACTCCACCCCCTGATGGTGTGGTCCTGTGTCTCTCTCTGTCTGTGCTGCTGCGGGCCCGGCAGTGGGGCAGTTGGAGGCGCTGGCGCAGAAGCGCGGCATCGTGGAGCAGTGCTGCACCAGCATCTGCTCGCTCTACCAGCTGGAGAACTACTGCAACTAGCGCCGTGCGGGCCGCACCCGCCACCGAATAAAGCCCTCACACCAGCCCTGCCGTGTCGTCTGTGTGTCCTGGGCTCCGGCCGGCGCTCTCTGCGAGCCCTCCCAGCTTTCCCCCCCCTCACCGGGGCCCCCAGGGGGCGAGTCCCCGTTGGCCGCCAGCTGACCCCCGCAGAAGGGTTGTGGCGTCTCTGGGAGGCTGGGGGTGGCAGGAGCTAGGAGCCAGTCGGCAGTTGCCCTGGGCTCTTGGGGTCCCCAGGACTTTTCGAGGAGAGGGAATGAGAGTGTTCCAGTGGTTTCTCCCCACCTAGCCCTCCCAGGCTCCATTTTGGGAGCCATTTCTGATGGAGTCCCCGTGGAGGGACGAGGCCGTGGGGAGGGGGCTCCTGCGGGGGTGGGGAACGGAGGAGGGGTGCGAGGCTGCCGAGGCCACCCCCCACAGTGCCGCCTGCCGTCCCCCGCTTTAGATGGGCCAGTCCAGACCCAGCCAGACACGCTGAGGACCCACTCCTGCCCCGGAGGAAGAGAGACAGGCCAGATGGCCGCCCCCCCTCCCCCCGAGTTGAAGGACCACTGTAGGTGCGGGGAGGGGACTTGGAACCCTTCTCCTCGGGTGCCCCGGGACCAGGGCCAGGGTCTCCCCACCGCCCCTGAGCCATCTCCCACCTGTTAGGATGGGCCACTCAGCCAGATTCTTTAAATCACAGACCTGGAGGTCATCCCCAGAAGTGCCTGCAGGTTCTGATGACAATGTCATACTGAGTCTAAGTCTTTGGAGGTCCTGACATGAAGCCTCCTCTCCAGCAACTGCTGAGCATGGGTGGCTCTGTTGGGCACTCGGCCTAGGTGGCCGCCTGAAGGGCAGATGACAGCCTGGGGGCTGCCTGGGCTGGCTGTGTCCTGGGAGGTCAGCAGGTGACCCTAGATACCTCAAGGCCTGGCCAGCCTGCCTGCCACCCAGGCCAAACCAATGTGAGACTTTCCTGAAAGCTCCGCCCAGCCAGGACTCAGGATGCTGGCCTGGGGCTGGCACCTGGGTCTGGCACCTGGGTCTGGTGGCTGCAGACCACTTACAGGCTGGCCTCAGATCCAAGCAGACCCTCCAGCTGCGGGCCCGGCCACGGGAGCAGCCTCCTCCCTGCAGGCCTGAGCTTCCCTCCCAGGCCGCCCCCTCCCTGTGACCGTATCGGCACCCCCCAGAAGATATGTCACCCGCAAGTCCCCAGCAAGCCCCGCCCCCGGAGTGGGGGCCAGGGCCGGGCAGGAGGGTGGACGGCCGGACACTGGACCCGGAAGAGGAGGGAGGAGACGTGGGGCTGAGCAGCAGTCGTCCGTGGGAACGCCCCGCCGGCCCCATTCACACGGGCAGAGCAGGGCGCCCTGCTGGAGCTGAGGTACGTGAGCCTGCCCGCCAGCTGGGCCGGCCGGGCTCAGGCTGCCCCCAAGGCAGCTCCTGGCCCACCTGTTGCCCTGGTCGGCCCTGATGGCCAACAAGGCCCTGAGGGTGATGGGCAGATGCCTCCTGGAGGTGCCGGCGTGCTCCATGGAGGGTGGGAGTTGGAGGTGGAGGGGAGTGGGGGCCCTTTATGGCCCAGGGGCTCGTGGGGTCATCCCAATCTCGGGGGCCTAGAAGTGCGACCAGTGCTGGGGGTACTGGGAGTCTCAGGGGTGTCGTTCAAGGGGCCCCATCTTCTGAGGTGTCCCTCCTGGGACCCTCTGGAGAGGGGAAGGCTACACACCAAGGGACTCAACCGTGGTCAGCCGCACCCTCGGCCCACCCTGCCCACCCTCTCCCTTGCTGAGGCCCACCCCAGCCCTGAGACCAGCACCCTGCTCCCGGGCCTCTTCCACCAGCCCCTCAGCACCCCATCACTGTGGCCTTGAAAGGGTGGGGCGCGTGACAAGCGTCTGCCCAAGGTGACCCGGGGCTCAGGCAGCAGAGGCAGATTGGACAGTCTCCTGACAGCCACCACCCTGCTCTGACACCCACATGCCCCTGCTGGGGATTATGGGCGCTCCAGGAGCCCCAGGTCACACCATGTAAGCCAGGCCCACGGACCTTGCACTGCGGTCAGCGCCCGGGCTCCGCCCCTTCTGGGAATCTGAAAAGCAGCCCTCCAATGTCCCAAGACCCTGTTGTCCTTGGAACCTGGGCTCCACCTACCCATGGGGCTGGCAGTGGTGGTCGGCTGCATCCAGCCCTGCTAGTCACCCTGGTGTTGGGAGCTGGGGGTCCATCTGAGTGTTCCACAGCTGCCAGGTGGTGGCAGCAGAGGTGCCGCTGTTCCCCAAGGCCCCCAAACCCACCCTCACAGCCTCTGCCTGATGTCTGGAGGGCCAGGGCCTCCTAGGGGCGTCACTGAAGGCAGCCCACACTGTCCTGCCCACTGGACCCTCTCTGTTTAGGAGTCCCACCTTTGCACGTGCCGTGTGGGGAGGGACACTGTCCCTGTGGTGCAGGTGCATGGCACGTGCCTCACCCACCCAGGCCTTTCTGCCCAAGCAGCTGCCTCCAGGACAGCTCCCTGGACTGCGTCCGCTCCTGGCACAGACATCCTGGCACCCCGACCTGGTCTTTGGGGCAGTATTTGCCTTTCCTGTCAGCAGCAAATATTTACTGTCCTCACTGTTCTCTGGGCCTGGGAAGACCCTGAGGGGCATGAGAGGTGGGCACAGGGATGCCAAGGTGGATCCCCTGCTCTCAAGGACCTGGTGCTCTGCGGGGTCAGGTCCAGGGAGAGGGGGTGAGCCCAGGACCAAGCGGTTCTTAAAGCTGAATGGCCCTGGGCAGAGTTTGGACCGGCTGATGGCCGCTGTCTGTCTCCAGCCAGGCTGCAAGAAGGGCAGACCCCTGCGGAGTCTGGCCCATGACCCAGATGGGGTCGGCCCCTAGTGCAGGTGGCCTTTTTGGGAGTGGGCACCTGACAAAGCCGGCAATGTGGCCGGGGTGCCCGTTCACACGCGCGACCAGCAGAGGGCACCAAAGCCTCACTTTTGAAGCGCTGGCGGTCTGCGGCCTGCTGCAGAGCGACCGGGGGACTGGCCGCCCTGGACGCTGGAGCGGGAGGTTTAGGAAGGAGGGAAGGTGTCTGGTGATAGTGGGTGTGCAGGTCCAGCCTCAGCCCCTGGGTCCAACCCCCTGCCAGCTTCACCAGCCCAGGCTTCCCAGGGGCTGGGACCCAAGGCAGCAGCTGGACAGATGTCCCAGGTCTCTGACATGCTGAGAAAGTCTCCAGTTAGAGTCTGACCCCCACTCCTGTCCCCTAGAATCACAGAGGCTAATGGCGAGCTGTGTCACAGTCAGTCTGCTGGCCCCTTACTCTGCTCAAAGCCACCTCGGCCACTGGAGCCAGAAGGCTGAGCTTCTGCCCCCATGTGAGGTGGGGTCATTGGGGATGGGGGACCCTGGAGCCCAAGCTGGGTCAGGGCTGGTTTTTTCCCATGTCCACCCTTTGCCCAGTGCCAAGAGCACAGGGTGGCCAATTTCAGAAAGAATGTCTAGGGTAGGGGTGGACAGGGGTCTGGGAACACAGTGGACAGGCGGGACACTGCGGCGTCCATCCCCACCCCCTCCCAATATTGTTTCTGGCCACAGCCGGGGGAACAGCAAGGCAGATTCCTTCGAAAGTGGAGCCACCAGAGGTGGCCTCCCATTGTCCCTGCATGGCCGGTCACGCTGTGCTGGCGCCAGCACCCCCATGCCGGCCCTCCTACCCACCACTGTGTCCTCAGCTCACTCCTTGCTCCTGTGGCCACGTGCCCCCAGCCCACCTCGGCTCAGAATCCCACTTCCTGCCTGTCCTCGACCCCACAGGCCCTGGGGCAGTCTCCCAGTCTCCAAGTCTCCCACAGTGTCCCTGAGGCTGTCCCTGGGAGCTGGGCTTGAGGCCATACTCAAAGGTCACCCCACAACTGCCACTCCCCAAGGCACAGTGAGAGACGGGGTGTTGTGGGTACCTGTGAGCTCAGACTAAGCCAGAGTTGGGGTCCCTCCCGCCAAGGATGAAAGTAGGTCATGTCTCCCCCCCCCCCCCCGAGATGCTCAGAATATCTAATCCCAGGTGGCCGACCCCTGGGCCAAGGTCGCAGGCCGCAGGGGGCTGAGTACCCAGCTCCCCTCTGGGGACCGATGGCCTTTCCCAGCCGTGCCCAACCCTGTGCTTTCCCAGGGATGAAGGTCAGGTCGAAGCTGCCCAGCCTGGGCCCAAGACCCTCGAGCTTCCGGGAGCCCCACCCGCGGCAGCCCCCGCAGACCGGGCTGCTGAGCCATCAGAACCTCGTGGTCCCCACATTCCGCCCGCCTCCCTCTGACCCCTGCCCGGCCCATCTGTGTTTGTGGAAAACAGGCCGGGGCCCCGGCAGCCCTGCCGGCCTGCGGCTGCTCACGCTGAGCCTCAAAGCTCAGCCCTCTGCGTTTCAAGGTCCACCCGCTTCAGACCTTGGTCCCGTTCCAGCCCAGCCTTCCCAGGACCACCCTCCCGCCCCCTGCCCACCGACAAGGTCCACTGCTGTCTGGGATGCTGAGGGACCCTGGGAAACCCACCTACCCTCTCTGGGCCTCGGGGTCCTTGGCATGAGTCAGCCACACACAGGTGGCTCGGCAGGCAGCAAGGCTGGGGCTGGGAGGAGGTGGTCCTGGGGGCCTGGGGTGGGCCGAGGCACCTGAACCCATGACGGTGTTACTGGGCACCTGGCCCTTTATGGTGCCCTCCCTAGGCCCAACCTCCAAGGTCCAAGGAAAGCTTCAAGGGGCAAGGGTGGGGAGGGGAGGGAAGGCGGCTTCCTCCTGTGCCCACTGTGGTCCTTCGATGGCAGTGAGCCCCCTACCTAGGCCCAGCTGTGGGAAAGGAGGAGGTGGAGGCCGGGCTCAGGGCGGGAGGAAGAGCTCGCTGAGAAACAGGCGGAGGGAGGGAGGCCGTGGCACCCCAGCCCAGCTCCAGCTGCGCCCTTAGAGCTCAGAGCAGAGGAGGCAGAAACAGGCAGGTGGGGAGGCTTCCTGGAGGAGGGGTCACATGTCCCCACAGGCACTGTGACCTTGAGAAAGCGGCCCCCCCCTGGCTGCCGCCGCAGGGGTGCAAATGCCACCGTGGGATCGCGGCCACAGCCATGCTCACACAGAATGGGCACTCGGGCCCTTCCCCATGGCTGGGCCTGGGCTGACCCTGGCAGAAAATGAGGGGTGGCTGTGGTCTGCAGGTCTACATGGTGCCGTGTCCTGTGGGCACTGAGAGGTGACTGGCCCTTGCCTCCCCACACGTCCTCGGCATCCCGGGGCCAGCGGAGTGACCACTTGGGCCAGTGCAGGCTGAAGAGTGACGCTGGCAGGCAGGCAGGCTGGTGCCCAGGTCCTGGCTTCTCCGCTCATGGCTGTGTGGCCTTGGGATGGTTATTTACCATCTCTGGGCCTGAGTTTCTCATTTGTCAGAAGGGAATGAGGGACCTGCCTGCCTTGGCTGCTGAGAGGGTGGCATGAGCTGGAGGAGCCCCTTGCGGGCCTGGACCCGGTCTTCAGCTCCGTCCTCTGCAGGACAAGCGTGCTGCATGTCCAGTCTCGCCTCCTCCCCACACAACCAGAGCAGGGGCAGTGAGGGGCACGGCCGCACAGCGGGGGTCGGTCGGCGCTCCCGGGAGCCTGCTTCTTCAGCTCTGTGCTTGTGCCCTAGGCACCCTCCTGCCCACCCGTGCTGGCTCCCGTCCTGCCTGGCCTGCCCACAACGTCTCAAGCCCACAGCCTACCTAAGGCAGCAGGAACGCCAGAGGCACAGGGTCCTCTGCCACAGGGGCCACACGATCCGAGTCTCGGGTGCCAGCCTGTCTGGGGTGGGGGAAGGTGTGAGGGTGGAGCGTGGACTGCAGGCCCCCGCCCAGACTCTGTCCTCTTGCTTCGACATCTCTGCAAGTTGCTTTCTCTCTCCGGGCCTCAGTCTCATGGGGACAGCCCCGTGGGCCAGCCAGAGGAAGCGGATGCTACTCCTTGGGACCCAGCCCGTGTGTGTGTGGGAGGGACCTTGCCAGGGGGCACCAGCTCTCCAGGACAGGAGCCCGGGGTAGGGGAACACAGGCCTCCATACATCTCGTGGGGCCCAAAAATGAGAACAAGGCTGGCGAGGCTCTGGCAGTGGCCTGCGGCGCCACGCCGTGATCTGAGCTCGGCTCCCACGGGCCTGCGGGCCCTTGTGGGGAGGAGCTCCCGCAGCTGTTTGAACACCCAGCCCACCCTTCAAGGGTGCCAGGGAAGAAGACACCCCCAGCCCCTCATGAAGTCTGCAGCCCTAGAGCCTTCCCACAGGCCACCCCCTGCCCCGGCTGGTGTCCCCCTCTGGAAACTCCAGAGTCCTCGCAGGTGGCAAGCTTCACCTGAGCGGTGGAGCAGGCTTTACAGACAGGCTTCCCAGGCTGGCCCGGGCCTGCGGTGCAGCCACTGACCCTCCAGGTTGCTCTTATATGTGGTCCCAGAAAAGGATGTTCCAGTGTCAACGGCTGGGGGAGCCAGGGACAGATATACATTTACATCGAGGAGAGTGTGAAATGGAACCTTTATTAGCGTTTACCCTGTGCCAGGTGCTCTTCCACAGCTTCCTGCACCCACATGTCGAATCCAGGAGGTCAGATGGAAAACAGAGGCTCGGGGGGACTGGCTTGCTCAGGAAGGTAGGCAGAGCCGGACGTGGGCTGGCAGCCTCCAGATCCTCCCTGCCCATTCCTCTACCCTGTCTGAAAGCACCGCCGTGTGAGCTGCACAAAATAGGCCCCTCGGCCCCACCAGGACGGGCTTCCCAGGCCCTCGTGCTGTGGCCTTAGAGCATTTGAGGGGGTGGCCTCGCCCTGCCAGGCTGTCCCGGCAGAGGCGGCCCGGCCATCTGGTATCTGATGGTGCTGGGCTCTGGGGACAAACTAGTGCATTTAAGATGGGGGTTGTGGGTTATTTCCTCCTCTTCTCTCAATCCCAAGCTTTGGTAAAGGACCCTGTAGTTATTGATTTACAGGAAAGCAAAAGGTGCTTTCTGTTGCTGTGGCTGCAACTTTTTCAAGCGGCCACAAGGTGTCAGGCTCGGGCCAGATTTGGAAATTCCTATTCTGCAGGTGGAGCTGGGCGGGCTGAGAACAGGAACTGAGAAAAAGCTTCCACTTACCTGTGCTCCCGTCTCAGGGACCCTGCCTCCAAATGGGGGTCCCAGCATTCTGCCCCAGAACCTCTTAGAAATAGATCCACTTTTATTTTCATGCAAATATACAATGGTACTTCTAAAAGTTCGTGGAAAAATAGAATGAAAAGGTAATATGAATTTTTCCATGAACTTCCTCAAGTACCCTCGTAATACAGTTCCCTCTCTTAGCACAAGCGCGTGCTTCATGAAGGCTTTGCTGATTTAACCTGTGACTCTACGTACCCGCCATGACAAGAACTGCTGGGGGTAGGGACACAGCCAAAGGGAGGAATTCTCTAAGACCCCCCCCCCCCCCCGTAAGGCCAGGACAAAGGCAGATAAGAGCCTCAGACCCAAGAGTAAGAGTGCAAAGTCCACTTGCACCCCAGCACTGCCAAGGGTTCTCTCCCCCGGAGGGCGAAGGAGCCTGGTTGTGCCCTCCAGCACCTTCTCCCTGCTGGGTTGCCCCACGTTGCAGAGCCCACGACCTGTGGGTTGTGCTGCTGTAATTCTAGAAATGACCACCAGGTGTCAGCATGAGGCCGCTTAAGCAGCCAAGTGGAGAAAACCTGGTGCCAGAAGTTTCTGGGGATATACCAATTCTTTCTTGCATGAATGAGGATCCGACCAGGTCCCCAGGATGGGTTGACCCTCTCCCGGGCCTAAGAGACAGCAGAGTAAGGAGGTTTTTGCTGTGTTGTGTCCCTAACCCCTGTCCCCAATTTCTGCACCTTTTGTGGTCCCTCCCATCCATGTCCCCTATAGGCCATGTGTCCCTCCCCATGGAAAACCCATAGAATGTAGTGCTGAGGGTCACAGCCCTCACATCCCAAGTCACTCACCCCCAATGCCTCTAGCCTTTCTTCAGTGGCACCATGGCTGAGCTGCTCCCTGTGGGCCCACCCCACCCTGGTGTCTTTCCCCTGTTCCTCTTCTCCTGCTTAAACACCTTGGGTTCCAAGATTCCGGTGGAACAAAATAGCCCTGGAACTGGAGTGAACTCCTCCTGGTCCAGGCCAGAGAGGGGAATCCAGTCTAGGGCAGAGTTTGAATCAAGACACCGTTTTGGAGGATGGGGGTCTTCACGTTTCCAGGCGTTGGATCTGCAGGATGCGGGCTGCTTCCCTTTTAGCCCTTTAGCTGTCTGTCTCCTCAGTCTGGGGGCACCCCCTTTGGAGGACCTCTCATGGAACCACCTTGTCTGGCTTGGGGTCAGCCCTTCACCCTCCCTAGCCCAATCTGCATTTTGGTAGGTTATAGCCAAGTGTTCCCTTGGCAGTAGTGCCTTGCAACATCTGGGCATCTCGCTGCAGACACAAGCGGACAGCACGTGCTATGGAGCCTCTAAGCCACAGAGCCCTGAAGCAGAGATAGGGCCTGCATAAGCAAGTGACTGCTTCATCCCACAAATTGTGGGCTATTTCATGCCAGCTCCCATCTATGGGCCCCAGACCTGACTTAGGACTATTAACATCCCTGCATCTCTCTCCACCCAAAAGCCTAGTGAGAAGTCCCACCTGCCCTCCTCCTGTGGTGCAGTCTCACTCTGGGGCAGCTGTATCCTGTTTGGGACACCCCTCACCAGATTTGAGTTTCCCTCAAGGCTGACCCTCTTCCCCACTGAAAGTCCCATTCTCCCCACTTGATGCCCTACCCCTCCAGCTAAGAAAGGGAGTGAGGTTGAGGGCTTGAAAGACCAAGGGAGAGGGAAGATTTAAATTCCAACACAAGCTGTTAACCTGAATAAGATAAACACACAGAGAGTGGGTGCCTGGGTGCAGGCATCCAGAGAGGGTGAGGGCTGCTGGCTCCTGGAAGGTGCACATGTATTTGCTTCTTCGTGAGTCTTTGCTCTGCCACCTGCTCCCCCCATAGGCTCAGGGAAGAGGTTTCAAAGCCAAGTCATTGTTAAGTTTATTTTTATTCTTTGGTTTTGTTTTTTCCCCCCATTTTCCAGATGAGTTCTAATCAGGTTGTACTTCTATCTGAGCCCCCCCACCCCAGCTTTGAGTCCATGCATTATTTTGTTTATTTTTTATTTCTCATATTTTGCTCTTATTAATACTGTAGTGAACAACTTTGTGCATAGCATCTTTACTTACTTTTGGATTATTCCATAGGGATGTAATTTTTTAAAAAAATTTTACTTCTCCATATACATTGTAGTTGATTTTCATGCCCCTTACCCGTTCCTCTCTGCCCCCTCCCTGAGTCTGTGCTTTAATTGGTGTATCAGCTGGGCTCAAGAGGCTGTGGGCCCAGCCACTCATCCTCTCCAGGAACGCCTGTGAGTTCCCATTGCCTGCTTCCTGCCACTTGCAGCAGTATCCTTAGTGTCTAGCATCACACATATGAGGGCACTTCAAAAAGTTTTTGGAAAAAATGAGATTAAAAGATAATATGAATTTTTCCATGAACTTTTTGAAAACCCCCCCCCCCATAGAGTGTAGGGGGTCAGATCAGATATGACTAGTGAAGGAAAAAAACTCCCAGCTGAGTCTCCTGCCCATGGAATGTGGAAGAACATGACCGAATCATGCCACAGCTGCACTGGGGACATCTAAAAAAACAAATTTTCTGCTCATTCTTGAACCCTGCTTATTTCCTTTTAGTCCCCACCCCCATTTTACCGGTGCCACGCCCACCGACATTCCAGGGTATCAAGTAACTGCCAAGTGTCACTCTAGTGAAGTCCCACCCACTCCCCACCTCCTCCACACAGCCCCCACCTCCATAGCTGGCAGGGCTTGCTTCCGGCTTATGCCCACACCCACACACGTCTTTTTGCCAGGTCAGGGGCGGGCCAAACCTCCACCCCCTAATGTACCGTGCCCTGGTGTAGGAGAGTGTCACAGCCAGCCACCCTAGTGGCCTCACCACTACTGACTTGGTGCAAAGCTTCCCAAATTTGGAGACGCTCGGGGAAAGGCGTGGAGGGGACGAGGAGGTGAGGGACAAAGCCTAACTTCAGTTGGCATTTGAGCAGGTGCCGAGCTCAGTGGTGGAGAGGCTATTCTGCTTCTAGGGGCCCCATTATCATGCACAGTCTAAAAGTGCCCTTCATCGTCTCTCCAGCCTCAGCCTCGTCCCCCTCCACCTCCACGCCGATCCGGCCAGAGGGTCTGGGCACCACAGCCAGAGCACCCCCTGCTTTGGCGTCGACTGCTAATATTGGCCCAGCCAGCGGATCATCGTCCGGGCAGGTTCGACAGAGAGCCTTGGGAACCAGAGACTCCCCGGTCCTCTTGATCCACCGTCCAGGAGCTGCGGGGACTACACAGCGTGTCAAGTACAGGTAACTGGGCTTCTCTCTGAGTGTGTGAGAAAAGCTGCATTTGGGGGATTCAGGCATGGGTAGGCTGGGGGCTCAGGACAGCTGCCAGGATCCTGGCTTCTGAGGGAGAGGGAAATCTTTGCTGCCGGAGGGTCCAGGCAAGCTTCCCAAGAGTAGCCTCCACTTTGGAGGGGACAGGAAGGACAGCTGGGGAGCGGATTCTTCTATAGGGCTGCACAAAGCCTCAGAGGCTTTTGCAAGGAAAATAGGTTTTCCATTACTAATCTGCTAGACAAAATGGGTGGGGCGGGGGCAGAGGCTGGAGGGTAGAGCTGCTCTTCCCAGCAGGCATGAACAGCTGTTTTTGCAAATGCAAAAGGGTTTTTTGTACGTGTGAGAACTTTCCCCTTGCTGCACCCCCTCCCTCATCCCCAAAACAAACAGGAGACTGTGCAGAGGGGACAGGTGCCCGAGATTCTAGAGCAGGGGGGATTTTTTCTTTCTTTCTTTTTTTTTTTTTTATACCATTTTGAGTGTAAAGCTTCCCTCTGTCCCCGCTGCCTACATCTCCACCACCAAGAAACTGGGAAGGAGAGTGAAAGGGCCTTGAAAAGACAAAGCCCCTCAATATTCCACAGCAGCGTTTTTAAGAAGCAAAGCTTCTCTCTCTCCGACGTGTGCCTGGTTCCCTCCAGCACCCTCCCAGCCTCCCGTGCAGACAGACGTGAGCTCTGGGGCAGGCAGCTTTCCTGGGGGCTTGTCCATTTGCATGTGAAGTTTTTCTCTCCTGTGATCCCACTCCTCAGTCTACCCAGTGTGGTGTTTGTGGGGAGGGGGCTCCTTTCCCTGGAGAAGCCCCACCACCCACTCCCTCGCTGCCTTCTCTATGCCAGGCTGTGCCCTTTGTTTTTTGCCCCCACCCCAGGTGGGAGTGCTGGTGAGTAGAGGGAGAGAATTTCCTATTTTGTGCTGTGACGACTCAAGGAACGCTGGCTGTGTGCAGCCCCCCCCCCCAGCCCCCACCAGTGCCCAGGCAGAATCCACCCCAGCCAGGAAAAGGGCAGCCCTGCAGCAGAAGGGCCTCCTGCCTCTCCATGGGCAGGCTCTCAGGCTTGGTGCTGGGGAGCCCAGTTCCAGGTGAACTTCCCCCATTTTCTCCCCCTTGTACTTTGAAAAAGGGAGAGCTTGGCAGCTGGAGCGGCAGGGAGGGAGATGGGGCCCTGATCCTGACAAGGTGACTGCAGGCCTCCCCACTGAGCAGCCAGGGGAGGGTGAGGGGATGGGGCTCTTGCTTGTTGGGGGGGCATTTGTTTTTAAAAGACAACACCTCAGGAACACCTTTTTGCTTCTCCCCAGGGGCCGAAGAGTCACTGCTGAGCTCGTGAGAGAGGAGGTGGCTTCCAGCCCCCAGCCCCGGGGTCCTCCAGCTCAGCCCCCTGCTCAGCCTGTGCCGCAGCCTGAGCCCCAGCAGTCCAGAGCGGCCCGAGAACCCAGCCCCGAAGTGAGCTGCTGTGGCCTGTGCCCCAGGCGATCCCCACGCGTACAGAACTGAGGGCAGCAGCCAGCCCAGCCCAGCCCAGCACCAGCCCCAGAGAGGTGAGTGTCTCTGGCATCCGGACCCGGTGGAGTTGCCTGCTGGTGCAGCTCTCCATGTGTCCGGCTCTGTGCAGGGGTCTCGGAGCCCTCACGAAGATCTGGAGCCCCCAAGCACAGATTTGGATCTCCCCCCTTTTACAGAAGGGCTGGGGAGATATTCAGAGTCACACAGCTGGTCTCTGGAGTTTAGGGGGTCAGCTCCAGGTGCCTCTCTCTTGAGGTGGGGGGGGTTCCGGTGCGGCAGCTAAAGATCCCTGCAGTCTCTGCAGCATCCAAGGTCCTCGGAGGGGAGCTCCTGGGAGAGGCAAAAGGACAAGAGGCAGGGGGCAGAGGAAGATTGCAGGCGGTCCGGGGGGGACAGTGGGGACAACATGAGGACAGAATTTGAGGAGAGGGAAGAGGGAAAAACTCCTCGTTGGGGAGCAATCGGAGATGGAGAAGAGCTGGGCTCAGCTAGGGGATGTGAGGCCCAGCCTCTCCCTGCCCCGGCTGCCAGGCTGTGGGGCCTCGCACCAGTGGCTTCCCCTCTCTGTGTCTGTCCCCGTTTGTCAAAGCGGGCAACAGTCTCAGCCCTCCCGGCTGTCCAGAGTCGTGGAAAGCAAATGAGATAATGACCAGAGAGATTTCTGAGCATGAGGGGCCTCACAAGTGCCGGTGTCACTACTCCATTGTGTTTGGAGGCCGGAGGAGGAGGCTTCCTGTGCATGCATGGGGGTGGGGGGTGGTTAGAAAGGCCCCTGGCTGGCCGGAGCCGCCTCTGACTCTGCTGGAGCAGCTTGGAAGTGGTGGCGGCATTGGGTCACTGGTCAGGTACTGGGGTGTGGGGAACAGGCTGTGGGGGTTGGGGAGCACGGGAGGTGGGGGGCGCGTGGGTCTGTGTCCTTGTGCCTGACCCACGAGTGACAGGTCTCCCTCCAGGACCTGCAGGGAGGGACCCAGCAGGTGACCCCCTTCCAGGCCTGTCTGCCCATCCCAGAGAGAAGCCAAGAACTTTCTTTTACAAGTGTCTTTAGCTCAGACACTCATAAGATAGTAGCATGCTGGTGCAGCCTTGTCCTTCCGGAGCACACCAGCCTGGCCATTCCCCGGTGTCCCCCACCCTGACCCATACGTACTTCTGGCTTTTGCTTTATTGTCCGTTTGTGCTGTTGGGTGTTGGCGGTTCCGGTTCAGGGCGTCTGTCCCTGGCTTCCCAGGCTGGCCGGGCTGAGGCTGGTTGGGCACGTCCCTCCTAGAGCTGAGAGGAGTGCACAGTTGTGCCTCAGGCGGGCACCCTGTGGGGGGTGAGAGAGGGGCACTCAGGGGACCCTCAGAGAACAAGCTGGGTTTGTAAAACACTGGGCTTGGTCCCAGGGAGGGGGGAGCAGCCAGCTCAGAGCCAGGGCTGGGGAGGAGTGTGAAAGGCCCCCTGCAGGCGAGAGGGAATGAGGGGAGCCGGGCGGTGCAGGAGGACGGGGGCTGCAGGCCGGGCACGGGCCAGGCTGGGGGTGAGTCCAGGTCTTTGAGAGGACTCTAATTCTCTTGGGAATTTGGGTTTGCTAGTCCGGAGAGGAGACCAGCACTGCCGCGGTGCTAGGGCGGTGCTGGGGCAGGGCTGGGGGGAGGGCGCTGCTCGGGGCTAAAGTTCCCACCAGCCAAGCTCTGGGCAGGAGAAGACCCCAGCCCCATGACATCCTGGGACACTGGTCGAACCCTTCTTACCTTGGGAGACCAGAAATAGGGAGTAAAGAGAGGGCCTATGAGGGAGAACCTGCCCGCTGGTCCTGGCTGGGGGCGCGGCCGGCGCTTTATGAGCCCCAGGGTGACCCGGATCTGCCCCAGCTCCAGCCTGCCCCCTTAGCCACACTTTTGACTAAATAAGGCGAGGGCTCAGCAGGCAGCCCTGTGTGTGCGTGCGGGGAACGTGTGTGCCCCCGCCCGCCCTGGTAGGGCCCCTGTGATGGCTGGGCTGTGGGCATCCCAAGGTGACCTCAGCCTTCTTCCTACCTTGCAAACTCCAGGCCTGCCTCTCCAAGCACGGGCGGTGGCTCCTCCAGGGCAGGCACCTCTGCGGGGCAGAAAGCAGGAAAGGGGCCCCCAAACGGGCCACTGGTGTAGTTGTCCCCCAGGTATCCCCAGCGAGGGGGAAAGCCCACGACTCGGAAGCGGGGCTCTCACCCCAGCACCCTGCCCATCCCCGGCCTGGGAAGCAGGCCTGGACAAAAGGTGGAGAACCCAGAGCTGGGCCGAGGGCAGCCCTTGGGACTGTGTGTCCACAGCAGAGACCCTCGGCGAGAATTTCACAACTCCTCGGGTCTCCAAGAGACCTGGGGCCACAGACAGGCACTTTTTAAATGCTCCTCACCCCCAAATGTACAAGTCACCCTGAAGTGGGCAACAGCATGAACACACCAAAGCGTCTCCGCCGGAGGCTCCCTCCCTCCTCCAGGCTAACCCGACAGGCCCGACCGCCAGGGACGCGGGAGACTGCAGAGGCTGGCGGAAAGGGAAGGGGGGCAGCGATGGGTGGGGGGAGACAGGCCAGATGTTCTTGGAATGGGACACGGGGTGATTGATGCGGACTGGAATTTGAAAGGGGAACATTCCCCACGTGCCTTATGCTCTGGGTGGAAAATGGGCTGTTTTTCATTGGGGGCGGAGAGGGGGGGTCTCTCCCTGTCTTGCCAAGCTAGTGTGAAGGAGATGCTTCCACCCTGCCCGGGTCCCCACACCTGTCCAGTGGCATTAACCCCTGCCTCTCCAGAGTGCCAGCCTTGGCGCTGCACCCCCTCCAGCCTGGGTCTCTCTGTGGGGTGACAGTGGGAACAAGCACGCCGCCCACGTACTCGCCCCGGGGTCCCCACCACTCCGCCGCCCCCCCCCCCCGGCAGCGCCCCCTCTCCGGAAGACCCCCACCCCTCAGGTCCCTCTGGGGCCGCTGTCCCCCACCCCCAGCACTGCCCGGCGCTGAGGGTGACCTTGCCTGTGCCGGCAGCGCTGCGCGCGCCTGCGTGCGTGCTCAGTGTTTGCCTTTAAGGAACTGGACTTTCCCCAGCCCGGGTGGGGAGGCTTTTCGTAAAGATTCTCTCGGAGAAAAGGAAAGGAGACCCGCGGCACCCCAGCCACCGCGCAGTCCGGACCCCCTTTCTCTCCTCCCGCCCCCCGTTTCTCGCCTTTTCTCCCGTTTCCTCTCCTCTCTCGCATTACCGAAACGAAGTTGGTTTCACCTTTCTTTGGGGGCTGGCGAAGGCCCGAACGGCGCTCGCGGGGCGCCCGGGCGGCCGGGGGGGATGGCCACCAGGGGTGCTCCGGGTCCCCAAGCCAAGCCGGGGACGAGCCTGCCCCCGGCGGCGGCCCGGACGCGGCTTCGCCTAGGCTCGCAGCGCGGAAGCGCGTGGGGCGCGGCGGCGGCGGCCGAGCGGGGAGCCGAGAGCCCCGGGAAGCAGCGCCCGGGAAGCCGCGCCCGGCCCGGCGCGGGCTCCGCCGCACGCGCGCTCTGCTCGGCGGGAGGCGACAGGACGCGCCGCGCGGCCCTGCCCGGGGCGCGCACACCGGGCGCCCGCGCTACCTGCCCGCGCCGCCGCGCCCTGGCCCCAGGGAGGGCGCGGGCGCTGCGCGCTAGGTCCCCGCGGCGCGCGCCTTCCCGCCCGGCCTCTCCAACGCGGCCCTCGATCCCCGGGGCCACCCGTCCGAACACCTCACCGGCCTCCCCCAAACGCGGGCGTCGCTGTTTCTGCGATCCCCGAGTTTAAGCATTGCTCCCCTGCTCCCCCAGACACGTTCGGCGGGTCTACAGGTCGCACATGTGCTTGGACATGAATTTCGGGGGACTTCAAAACTCCTCAAGCCCCTGCTGGCTTCCCCCGATTTTCACTACGTGACCCGGGTTCCCAAATTTGTTTTTTTCCCCGGGCTCTTAACAGTTTTAGGTGCACCCGCCACCCTCCGGGTCCTACCGACTTACAGACAACCCCAACCCGGGTTTCCTGAAATTTAAACCATGAGCCCCCGGTCCTGCGGTCGTGCCGACCAGTTTCTCTGGCTCCCCAGAATGTGCGGAGTTTTTCTGGCATTGACGCATTGTTCTCAAAACGAGTCAGCTTTTTCCCTGTGTCCCCATAATTGTAGATGTTAACGCCAGGGTCTCCTACGCTTACTGTCCCTGTTCTGACTCCCCCATTCGCCTGGGTCGCCACAGTTGGGGACACCCTCCACGGAGTTCCACAGATCTGTTGGCATCGATCAGGGTTTCTTAAATTTTACTCCTCGTGGAATGCCAGCTCTCCACAACACACGGAGCAGCCTTCCTGGAACTCTCAAAGTCTGTACGTGGTTTTCTATGCTTTTCCCAAATTTAGGCATTACACCCAAAGCACACAGAGCCCTTTTTCTGAATCGTAAGCAATCTGCATTCTGATTTCCTGAGTCCCGTAAAATTGAGAGAATGAGTTCTCCAATTATCCCCAAAACTCATTGAGCAATTGTGTGTGTGTGTGTGTGTGTGTGGGCCACA
Source organism: Cynocephalus volans (assembly GCF_027409185.1). Lineage (NCBI taxonomy): Eukaryota > Metazoa > Chordata > Mammalia > Dermoptera > Cynocephalidae > Cynocephalus > Cynocephalus volans. The sequence continues at coordinate 166,955,458 of NC_084463.1, forward strand.
AATTTCCGGGGGCTCTTCAAGCTTCCTGGCCACTAATCAGACTTAAAATTTAGACACTGTTACCCAGCCCCTCCAGCACTCTGAGCAATTACCCAAGGTGTGCTCAAGTGTGACTGAGAATTTTCTAGGCTCTCCCCAAATCACACATGATTTCCCAGGTCCCTTTGGGTCACACCACACACAAAACGAACCCTTGGCAGAACCTATTTCTCATTATACCGGGCTTCATTGAGTGCCCCCAATCCTCAGACATTCTGAGCATTTTCTCTGCATCACAACATTCTGAATACTACGATTCCCTGGGCCCCACTAGCTTACTGACAAGAATCCAAGTTTTCTAAAATTCAGACACCTATCCCAAATCCGAATTCCAGGACCACACTGGACCTTTTTCCTGATCCTTCATATTCGGACACGCGAGGCTCCCTCAAATATCAGGCAATGCCCTACAAGCCCCGCAAACACATGCAGTACTACACTTGGGTCAAAGAAAGGCACCGATTTCTTGGGCCCCAAAGCAACCCATGCACCCACAGAGTCACCCCAAATCTGAGCAATGTTTTCTGCAAACACACTGCACACTGCCTGTAGATCACAAAATTTGGACATTGGTTCTCCAAGCCCTGTGACCAAGAAACTCCTAATCTCTTTTCCCTAAAACTTAGCTATTGACCCTCACATCCTCCAAGGACTCCGAGCAACTTCCCTGGGTCCTGACATTAAAAAATTATTTTCCTAGGGCCCCCAAATTGAGGTACTGCCTTCCCGCCTTCCAAAACAAATTGAAAAATTTTTTTCCCTCCACAAAACAAATTTTTTTTTTTTTTTGGAACATGGACTTATGAGTCTCCTGACTTTAAGACCCCACGTCCTGAATACCCCTAAATTTACGTAACATTCCATGAACCCCCAAAGCACACTGAAAAATATTCCTGTGTCCTAGAAATCCCAGGCATTCAAGGCCGCTGTCTTACAAGTTTCCTAGCTCCTATCCAGGCTCCCTGAAATTTAGATATCAATCAGCATTGGGGAGTTTCTTTGGATCCCTAAAACTTGGACTGTGTTTTCTGGGGGTTCCCCAAATGCAGACATTGTCCAGGAAAACATACAGGATTTTTTTTTTTTCCTTGCTCACCAAAACTAAACTAACTGAAGTCAATTTAAAAATTAAAATATAAAGGGACATTAATCTTCTGCATTTCCCAAACGTACTGATCACTCTCCAGGTTCCCCCAAATTTAGTTTAGTCTACATTAAGAATTTTCCCGGAAGCCACAGTAAATATGAAGTTTGCTTTTCCCGGGTGCTTTAAGTGTCCAGGCCACTAACTTGCATTCTTAAAATGTGGAAATTTGCCCCTACGTCTCCTGAACAAGGAAAATTTGTCCGGGTCCTTGGAGTGTCCGTTGTTTTCTTCATCCCCCAATTTTAGGCAATGTCCCTCTTAGGTCCCCACGAATTTCCTGCTGAGAATTTTCTTTGATTTAATTTAAAAAGCTTATCCCCCCCACACAAATCGGTGTGGGATTTCGCGGGTCCCCTAACCTTGCTGACCAAGACGCTGGATTCGCCCCCCGCCTCCAACCACCACCATTGTAGACCCGGATTCCAAAGTCCCCAATGGCATGGAACGGTTACCCTCACCCCCAAATCTCAACGCTTCTTCGGGAGTCTCAAGTCCAGGGATTAATCGCAGTCCCCACATGAGCGGCCTCTCCCCTGAGCGCCCCTGCTTCGCGATACTCATTCTCTAGGCCCACAAACCAGACAGCTCTGACTGGCGTCCCCGAGATCTGGGTCTTGTTTCCCGCCCGCCGGCCGCCCAGGGCAGCTCCCCCACCGCCGAGCGCAGCGGGCACGGGTTTGGGGGCCTCTCCGCGCGTCTCCTACGAAGCCCCCGGAGCAACTCGGATTTTGGAAATTGCTCCCTGCGTTCTCAGACACACTTGGGCCGGCCGCGCGTCCCCAGGACGTGAGCCGTGCTTCTCCCGCGTCCAGGAAAACGACTGGGCATCGCCCCCAGTTTCCCCCAAATTTGGGCATTGTCCCTGGGTCTTCCAACGGACTGGGCGTTGCCCCCGGACACCGCGGACCGCTCCCGGGGTCTCGCTCACCTTCACCAGCGTACATCGCCCGCGGCTTTGGCTCCTCGTGCGCCCGCGGACGCAGCCCGCAGCCTCCAGCCTCGCGGTGAGCTCCCCGCCGCGCCGGTCCTGCCGCCTCCGCGGCCCCAGCCCGGCTCCCGGCACACGCCCGCCGCTGTCCCGCCCGGGCGGGCGTCTGCCCCGGGCTGCCGCCGGGAGGCCGGCGCGCTCGCCCGGGCTGGGCGCCCCGAAACCGGCAGCGCTCTCGTTGCTCTTTGCCACGATCACAACTGGGGAAAGCGGCTTGGCCGCCCCGAAGCGGGTCGGGCAGGGCGCTGGGCCGCAGGGACGCCGAGGAGAGGCTCTTCCCGCCCGGGCGGCGCGGCGCCTGCAGCCCGCCGGGCCGAGCACTCGGGGAGGCGCGCGCCGAGAGCGGGCGCGGTGATTGATGGCGGAGCGAGGGGCCGGCGGGGCGCGGGTTTCCGCCAGTGGCGGCCCCTTCCCCTCGGCGAGGCGCGGGCGGGCCGGGCTGCGGGGCTTGTGCGCGGCTTGTGCGCGGCTCGGGCTTGGCAAGAGTCACGACGCCTTCTCGCCCCATCCATCCGACCTCTCCAGGAGATGGGTCACCCAGACCCCCGGACTACCGCGGTGGCCCCCGGGGCTGAGCACGTGTCAGCACAGGTCCAGCGCACGGAGGACGGCGCGGCCCTTGTCCGGATACTTTGGGTGGGCCCCGAGGCGAGCTGCACAGACGCAGCCCGGTGAGCGCGGCCACGCAGGTAGGACTCGGGCTGTGTCTCCCGCCCCGCTGCCTCGGTGCCGGCGGGCGCGGCCGTGGCAGGCTCCGCGCGCCCGGCCTAGCTCTGGCCCGGCCCCGCCGGCCTTTCCCGCGTCCCGCACCTGGCCGCCCCGCGGCTGCTCCGGGGCTCCCGCGCGGCACCGGGGGGCGCTCGGGATCCGGCTGCGGCGCGAGGCGCCGCGCGGCCCGCTCCACCCGCCCGGGCAGGTGGTGGCTGCGCGCCCCGCCCGAGGCCAGGGGATCCCCCTTCCGTCGCGGCTCTCGAAGGGGACCCCCGGACCCCGCACCGAGCCACCTGCGCCCCCCGCCGTGGAGTCCCCCGTGGAAGCCCGCTAGGGCCGGGGGACACCGCGCGCCCCCCGGAAACCCGAGGTGGGGCCCCGAGGTCCTCAAAACGGGGTCTCGGCACGTCCCGCGCGCTCCCCGCCCCCCGCCCGCTCTCGCCCCCGCGCGCCCCTCGCCCCCCCCGCCCGCCCGCGTGTCCCCCCCGCTCGCGCCTCGGGGGCGGGCCCGGGCCGGGGGCGGGGCGAGGCCCGGCGGGCGCCCATTGGCGCGGGCGCGCGGCCAGCGGGGCCCGGGCGGGCGCCGAGCCGCGGGGCGGCGCGGCTATAAGAGCCGGGCGTGGGCGCCCGCACTTCGCCTGCTCTCCGGCGGAGCTGCGTGAGGCCAGGCCGGCCCCCGGCCCCCCTTCCGGCCGCCCCCCGCCGCCCGGCCCACGCCCGCCCGCGCTCGGCCCGCCAGCGCCTCCACCCGGGCTGGCGGCCCCGCGCAGACGCCGCCCGCCGCCTCGCTGCTGACCCCCGACCCGGGCGCCGTCGGCGGGGCCGCGCTCCGTCGGGCCTGCGGACTCCCCGCCGCCTCCTCCTCCATCTACCTCAACGCCCGTCCCCGCTTCGCCCGAGGAGGCGGTCCCCCCCGCAGGCAGTCCGGCCCGCAGGCCGCCGGCGTCGTCACCCCCCGCGCTCCCCCCCGGCCCTCCCCTGCGCGCAGCCTCGGCCGCTCTCTGCCTCCTCGCCGCGCCCCCGAGCGGCCCCGAGCGGCGCCGCCGCCTGCTTCCCCCCGAGGCCCGGGCTCGCGACGGCCGAGGGCTCCGTCGGCCCACACCGAGCTGGGCGCCCGCGGCGCGGGGACGCCTCCACTCCGCCCCCACTCAGGCCCTGCCCCGGCCCCCCGACGTGGCCGCCTTCCCCGGCTTCTCTGCGCTCCCCGGCCCCTCTCTGCGCCTGGCCCCGGCCCCCCTTTCTCCCGCCGCCTGCCCTGCGCTCCCTCCCGGCCCCCCCGGCTCCTGGCCTCCGACTCCCGCCCCCCTCACGCCCGCCCTCCCTCCCGCGCCCACGTCGCGCCGCGAGTGGGCTCATCGTAGCTTCTGTTTCTCTGGCGCTGTCCTCGCCCGCTGCGACCTGCCCGCCTCTCGCTGTCCCCTCTCCGTCTCGCCCGCTCTTCGGCCCCCCCCGTTTCACGTTCACTCTGTCTCTCCGACTGTCTCTGTCCCCTCCTGTCCTTGATACAACAGCCGACCTCATTTCCCGACACCCTTTCCCCCCCGAAAAGTACAACATCTGGCCCGCCCCAGCCCGAAGACAGCCCGCCCCCCCTAAGCGATCGGACGAGTCCTCCCACCCCCCACAAAAGCCATCCCCCCGCTCTGCCCCGTCGCACATTCGGCCCCCGCGACCCGGCCAGAGCGGCGCTGGCAGAGGAGTGCCCGGCAGGAGGGCCAACGCCCGCTGTTCGGTTTGCGATACGCAGCAGGGAGGCGGGCGCAGCGACGCCGGCTTCCAGGTAAGCGGCGCGCGGCCGGCCGGGCAGGGCGGGGGCCTCGGGGCGGCGACCGTGCCCTGGAACCGCGGGGAGGGGGCGTCGGGAAGCGCCCGGGGACGTGCGAGCCGTCCGCGGAGGCGACTTCCTGGTCGGTTGGTGGGTGCGGGGGCGCGTGGCTGACAATGCGTGACTTGCGCCGTGCGGGTCCTGTCCCCCCACCCCCCCCGCGCCCCGGGCGCAGAGTCGCAGAAGCCCACCCTGGTATGTTGACTCGGTGCCAGCAAGACCGAGAGGAAAACTGGGTGGGCGGGGCCAGGATGGAGCGAGGGGGCTGAGTTGGCAAGAGTCCTGCCAGGCGCCACACTTGCACCATCTCCCCCCTGCACCCTTTCTCTGTCCCCCACGTTTCCAAGTAGGAGTCTGGGAAGAGGGGGCCTGTGTGAGGCTCGGAAAGGCAGGAGTGTGCCGCCCAGAGAGGGGCGACTGCCCCCCGCCCAGTGGGCAGCGTGGAAGTTTCCATACGAGGAGGTGGGAAGGAGCCCACCCCACCCGCACTCTCTGCTCCCATTGCCCTGTGCAGACTTGGGCTGGGGGGTGCAGGATGAGCCCCCCCCCACACACACCCCCGCCGTGGCACTTCGCTAAGGGATGGTCCAGGGCTAGCGCCTGGGGCTGCAGGACAGAAGGGACTGGCTGGGAGGACGGAGGGGGCGGGAGCACAGGGGGCGGGGGGAGTGGTCAGCGGGCAGAGGGGTGGGGGCTGGGGTGGAGCCAGGGCTGGGAGGAGCCCGCTCACACATAAAAGCCGAGGCACTGACCAGCCTGCAAACTGGACATTAGCTTCTCCTGGGAGAGACCTCCAGCCTCCTCTTCCTCCTCCTCCTCCAGCCCCAGCGAGCTTCCTGTCGAGCTGCAGGTAACCAGGGCTGTCGAGCGAGGACCCTCACTGCCATCCCGCTCCAGCCTGCCAGCCTGCCGAGGGGCACCGGCCCACGCCTCGGGCCTGGGCCCCTGCAGCCCTGCCTGCCGCCTCTCCCACACCCCTCCAGCCCGCTCTCTGGGCCTCTGCCCTGCCCTGCCCGCCCACCTGGTTCTTGGCTTCCTCACCTGCCCCTTCCTCTTCTGCCCCTTCCCTTCTGCCACCCTCCTCGTCCAGCAGCCGGCTCCTCCTCCCGAGCCCCTCACCTGCCTGCACCTCTGCGTGCCTCTCGTTCGGTCTCCTGCTTCCCGCTGGTGCCTGGCTCGACCTCCAGCCACGGAGTGGTCGGGTTTGCGGGAGGCACCGCAAGGGCAGCCGGTGGAGCCGACCCCCGGCTGAGTCGCTAGCTAGCTGCGTGGTTGTTAGAATTTGGAAGGGGGTGGCAGGGGGGGGGGGCGGTGAGGAGCAGGTTGGGGGGCAGCGAGGAGGTGATCAAGGTGGCTTTAGATCCTGCTGTGGAACTGGCCCCTGCTCTAGAGAGCTTAAGCAAGATTGTGTTTCTTTCTTATTCCCCGCTCCGTCTCTCACATGATTTATTGCATCAAAAAATCCCCTGGGCCTGTGGAGGGAAGGCTGGGGCTGCCAGCCTGGAGGGCCCCACCTTCTGCAGGGGCAGGGGCAGCTTGCTGTGTCCAGTCCAAGCCTCCCACCCCTAAGGGAGTTGGGTAACCCTTGCCCCAGCCAGCCCTGCTGCCACACAGCCTGTGGAGGGGCGTGTCCTGAGATGTGTCTCCCTTTCCACGTTGAGCCTGGGGGACCTGGAGTCCAGCCTCCAGGTGGCCTGACCTGCTGTCTTCAGCTCCCGTGGGTGGAGTTTGTTGTCCCCAAAGGGGAGATGGTCTGGTGGTCACAGAGGGACTTGGAGGTCCCTGGCCCCGGGTAGTATGTTGTGAGGCCTGGAAAGAAGGCTTTTGGCTTTTGCGTGTGTTTGTGGTGCCCAGGGCAGACCGGAGTTGAGCACTGGGTGGCTCAGGAGAGCAGGGCCCCTAGGAGTACGCGTGGCGTGGTTGTGCTAACCACTGGACCCCTTGACCTGAGCTCTGCTCAGCACAGACTGGAAGGGTGGAAAAGCCCTGGGAAAGGGGAAAGGGGTGGGGCTGGCTGCTGCTGGGGGAGGGGATGGTCCTCCTGGACCCCCCTGCTCGGCTGGGGTGGGGTGGGGAGGAAGAGGGCTGGTCCTCTTGGATTCACTTGCTCTATGGTGGGGTGGAGCTACCTACCATCTTGGCTGGAGCTTGGAGGCCTGAGATGTGGTGACGTGGGCCCTGGGGCTGGCCCCGCCCTCGTGATGTCATAGGACGGAGGCCAGGTCTGGTGTCCAGCACTGGCCCCTGCTGCTGCGGGCGTGGCTGAGCTCTTGCAGTAAAGACGAGGGGGACAGGCACCCCCATGTGAAATCACCAGCACGTCCTGCCCACCGCAGCTACCAAGCACTGGCTGTGTCCTCCCAAACTTGCCTTCATGCTTGGGGGACCCGGGCCCTCGCCTCAGCAGGGACGGCACGTGTGTCACTTTTGTGATTAAGACAGTAACGTGAAAAGGCCGCGCTCTGGGAGCCGGGGCGCCTCACTCACATCACCCTCCTGCCCGCAGACCCTGATAGGCCTCCCGATGGGGAAGTCGACGCTGGTGCTCCTCGCCTTCTTGGCCTTTGCCTCGTGCTGCATTGCTGCTTACCGCCCCAGTGAGACCCTGTGCGGCGGGGAGCTGGTGGACACCCTCCAGTTTGTCTGTGGGGACCGCGGCTTTTACTTCAGTAAGTAGCTCAGAGGAGCGGGGCGAGGGGAGGGATACACAGCAGTTGCTCAGCCAGTGTTGGACGCTTCATCAGGCCTGGGTCTGACCTCCCTGTGTGACAGGGAGGGCCCTCCAGCGTGAAGGGCCCGCCTGTGCTCTGGACTTTCCCCTTCCAGGTGCATTAACTGAGCACCTGCAGGGTTCCTGGGCGGGGCCCACACCACCCGAGTCTCCTGCAATGGGACTCTCATGGAGGGTGGGCTGGGGATGCCCCCAGGCTTCACGGGAACTCACAGGGGTCCCCCTTGGGGTCAGAGCTCCAGGTAGGAGGACTTGAGGACCCTCTGCCCAGATACCACGCCCTTGGGCAGGGCTGTGGACTCTGGGAAAGACACCTGCCTGTTTCCTGCACCTTTGGGCATTTTGACAAGGGGTATGTGTTCATGGGTGATCAGATTTTAAATTCAATGAAGTGGATTTAAAATCAATAAAAACAAAAGCAAACGTGGTTGGCTGGTGGCAGGGCTGAGTGTGCACACTCCACCATGGGGGGTGCAGGGGGAGGGCGGCGGGGCTGGGGCGCCCACCTGCTGACTGTGAGAGTGCTTCGATGGCTCTCCCTGCTTGTCTCTTGATTTCCCAGCCTCAGGGGTTGGTGGGCGGGCTCACTGCTTGCCGTCCTTTAGACTCACCCTCCCAGAAGAGGGGGCTGGGTGGACACCTGGGTAGAAGCTGGGGGCATGACAGAGGGCGTTGCAGCGGGGACTGCCCTCGCTGCCGTGGCCGCCTGTCTTCCCCAGCTGGCACTCTCACGGGCACCTCTTCTGCGGCCTCTTCTTGCCCACGCTGGGGCTCACGGTGCTTCTCTCTGAAAAGTGCTCCTGCTGCTGGTCGCTCTGTCACCCCCGCCCCCGGCCTCTCCTGTGCCTCTCCCTTGCCTGCCTGCCTGCTGCCTCTTTTGGGGGTAGGCTCTGCAGGGCCAGGTGCCAGCCGGTCCCCACGTAGGTTCTCCTAAGAGAGGGGCGAGTCCCACTTCTGAGACCCTATGACGGGTCTCCCTCCTTTCCCCACCCACCGATGGCACCTGCCCCCTGGCACCCCAGGGTGAAGTCCCCAGCGACTTTCTCCTGCAGCTGATCCCTGCCGTGGGGGAGAGGGGGAAGACGGGATGACAGAAGGGAGCGGCTCCATGGCTTCCTCACTCCTCTCCTCCCGTCTTCTCCTCTCCTGCCCTGTCCTGCCCGACTCAGCGCTCTCGGGGTGTGGGGGCCCCTCCCGGCTCCTAGGTCATGCCAGGTCAGGGTTCCAGGCTCAGGGAACATGCTTGTGTCTACCAGCGGTCCCTCCTGCGGGTCCAGGCCCCTTGCTGGGCAGCCCCCCGAGCTGGACTCACACCCCACACGTTTTCCCAGCCACCTGCAGTGTGGACCTCTGGTCCCGGAGGTGTCTGGCCAGCCGTGGGGCCGAGAGGCTGTGCCCATGTGCAGTGTGAGCAAGGAGGCAGCAGAGGCCAGGGGCCGGTCCAGAGCATGCCCCACACCTCTCTCCTTTCGGGACACCTCTGCCTGCTGTCTCTCGCTTCTCCCCCTGTCTTCGCAGGGTGACCAAGTGTCCATCCAGGGCCTGCCCTGTGGGCGGCGGTGGACTTCTCCAGCCCTCCTTGGGGGGCTGGGCACTGAAGTCAGCTCTCTCTGTCCTGTGGGTATTCCAGGCAGGCCTGCGAGCCGCGTGAGCCGCCGCAGCCGTGGCATCGTTGAGGAGTGCTGCTTCCGCAGCTGCGACCTGGCCCTCCTGGAGACCTACTGCGCCACCCCCGCCAAGTCCGAGAGGGACGTGTCGACCCCTCCGACCGTGCTTCCGGTAAGGTCCGCCTCTCTCTGGAGACAGATTGTTCCCTTCAGCAGCTGGGACCTCTTAGCCAGGGGTCAGGGACGAGCCAGCTTCTTAACTTCAAGTGTAACTGGGGAGCAGGTCACATCTTTGGTCCTTGTGCCACCTCCCCATGGACGTCAGCTTGAGTTATTGACCCGTTACACTTTCGCTGGTGCGGTTGCAGGTGTGGGAGAGTCTCCCCGTCAGGTCGCCGTGAGGCCCACGCGGGAGGGCGGCAGCTCGGGTGGAGGAGCCCGTGGCCCGGGCACCTGCTGACTGGCCCCTCCCCTCTCAGGACAACTTCCCCAGATACCCCGTGGGCAAGTTCTTCCACTATGACACCTGGAAGCAGTCCACCCAACGCCTGCGCAGGGGCCTGCCTGCCCTCCTGCGCGCCCGCCGGGGTCGCGTGCTCGCCAAGGAGCTCGAGGCGTTCAGAGAGGCCAAGCGTCACCGTCCCCTGATCGCCCTGCCCACCCTAGACCCCGCCCACGGGGGCGCCTCTCCGGAGATGTCCAGCAATTAGAAGTGAGCCAAATTGTCGTGATTCTGCACCATGGTACCATCACTCTGTGACTCCTCTTGACCAGGGTTTTTCCATCGGGTCCCATCCTAAAATCTCTCTGTGCCATCTCCCCCGGCGGGCTTCTCCCAACCCTAGCCCCCATGCCCCGCCTCCCCAGATCAGGCTCTTCTCTCTTCGGCCCCGTCCACCGGGCTGAGGGAATACAGCAACATCTTCAAAAATATACAGAACCGATTGGCTTTAAACATCCTCCACACAACACTCCCCCCCCCAAATTATCCCCAAATTACCCCCACTCATCAAAAAATTGAAGACATGAAACCCTAAAACACACACACACACCAGCTCCCTTGAAACTAATTGGCTTTTTAAAGAAACAGCAGAAACACTAATTAGCTTAAAAAAAAAAAAAAAAAAAAAACCCAAAAACCAAAAAAATCAATTGGCTGAAAAAATACTAAAAACGAATTGGCTTAGGAACAATTGGCAAAATAAAGGAATTTGGCAGCCCCCCCCCCCTTCCTTCTCTTCCACTCGGGACCTTGAGTCAAATTGGCTTGGACTTGAGTCCCTGAAGCATCCAAGAGAAAGGAAGGGGACTCACAGGTGGTCACGTGAGTGCCCCATGCCATCTCCCTTCTCACGAGAACCTTTTGACTGGGCACTTCCTCTGTGAATCGGCTGTCCCAACAACACCAGGGACCCAGACTCATTCCTTGCTCAATTTTCCATCACTAGAGATCATCACGAGGCTAGTTGGAGGGACCCAATAAGACCAAAGGAGGGGAAAATGGACCGTGAAAACCAAAATTCGGCAAATAAAACTTAATTGGCGTTAACCTCCAAATTCCACCAAATCTTACATCCCAATCCTCACCCTAAAGAGCACACACACCCACATGCATCCCTGCAGCCACACGGACACACACCTGCAGGCGCAACATACCCTCACACACTCATGCACCCACCTGCACACACACCTTCACACACATATGCACACACATGCACCCACCACACACACCTTCACACACACACGTACACACATGCACCCACCACACACACACACACACTTCACACACATGCACCCACCACACACACACACTTCACACACACATGCACCCACCACACACACCTTCACACACACATACACCCACCACACACACCTTCACACACACATACACCCACCACACACACCTTCACACACACATACACCCACCACACACACCTTCACACACACATGCACCCACCTGCATACACAACACACCCACCTGCATACACAACACACCCTCACACACACACCTACATATACACACCCTTACACAGGCACACACACATATGCCACACACCCGCACACAGCTGCACACACGTACATCTGCACACACGTATGCATCTGCTCACACACACATCCTCGCACACTCACATGAACCCCCACACAATTGGATGAAACCACAAATAACTAAGCAACTAAAATATCCGACCCCACATTATGCAGATCAGGCTGAGACCCACCCCAAATTCTCTGAGCTGTTTTCATGGTCTGAGCTCCCCTCTGGTCCCCACCTCCGCTGCCTGTGGCCCTGTTTTCGCCCTGCCTTCCCCTCCCTGCCCTCCTCACCTCTGAGAGGACAGGGCTCGGATGGCCAAGGCCTGGGTGTGCAGCTGACCACCTTTGGGGCCGGAGCTGTGGGGTGTGACATCTTCCTGGGATGCGCCTGTAGGGTGGGAAGGGTGTAGTCCCAGGCTAGGCTGAGGTTCCATCTTTCCACGATGAGGGAGGTGTCTCCTTCTCGGCGCCTGTCCCCACGGCTCCCTGCAGTGTGAGCCATGATGCTCCCCAGATCCCACCACCCGTACACCTTACGTATCGAGCATCCTAGCCGGAGCAAGGAACGAGTTTGGCCAGATTGGAGTCGGTGGCAGCCCAGCAGACATGTCCCCGAGTAGCCTGATGGGGAGTGTGGGAAGTCTGGCGGTTGGAGGGGCGGGTGGGGGGCAGTGGGGGCTGGGTGGGGGGAAGCCTGGGTAGGAAATGGTCCAGAGAGATTTTGGATGGAAGTCAGGAGGAGTGACAGTAGCGTGTAGAATCACAGAGAGAATCAGGAACCCAAATTTTACGTCAATTGATCTATTTCCCCTCTTTGTTTCTTGGGGCATTTTTCCTTTTTTTTTTTTTCTTTTTTTTTTTGATCCCTCCTTAGCTTTTCATGCGCTCATAAACCAAATTAACCCCACCCCCTGTAACAGGGGGGCAGCGACCAAAGCAGAAGAGCACACAAAACTGGCCACTTACACCGCCACGTCCTGCCCCCCGCCATTTATCGCCCTTGATTTGATTTTTGTTTTTAGTCTGTCCCTGTCGCTTGGGTTGAGTTGAGAGTGGAGCCTCCCTGGGGCACTGGCCACTGTGCCCCCACGGAGAAGTCAGCGGGGAATTGAGAAGGCCGCTGCCCGGCCTGGCTTCCTGGGACTGTGGCTGGTCCCTGGAGGTCCTGAGGGGCGGAGGAGGGGGCGGGGCGGTGTCTCCCCAGGTGTCAGGAGGGTGCTCGGAGGCCACCAGGATGGAAGGGGAAGGGACTGTGGATGTGTAGACAGAGGGGCTCCATCAGGCTGGAGCAGGTGGTCGCCTTCCGCACACTTGGGGAGCCTTCCCCGTCTCCCTCGGTGACATCTTGCCCGCTCTTCAGCACCCTACCTTGTTCCCAGGAGATCTGGAGCTCCGCAGGGTCTCCTGGGAGCCAGGTGGGGTGAGGTCGGGCAGCAGGGGAGGTCAGCAGGGTTGAGCCCTGCAGAGCAGGAGAGCTGTCGAGGTCTGTCCATCGACCGGGGTCACTTGGGCCCTGAACCCGGCGGGTCTGGCAGTGCCATAGCAGCCACCATTGCAGTGCCTAGGACTGTGCAGGGACCCGGGCGGCTGGGAGGTTTACCTCACCCCCACTTTTGCCCCCAGCGCAGCCCCCCTGCACGGCAGTCTGACTAGCAGTCTAGAGGCCCGAGGCTTCTGGGTCCCAGTGACGGGGCTGGCATGACCCTGGGGGCGGTCCATGTCAGCCCACCCACAGCACAGAGGGTCCCTCAGCAAGCGCCTGGAGAATGGGCCATTCGGAACATTGGACAGGAACCCAAAGAAGAAAATTGCTGTAATTGGAGAACCCAAACAATTGGCCCGAGATCCAAAAGACTTTGAGGCACCCCAAATTGCTTGCCCATTCGGCCGGACGCCCAGCCCACCCAGTGTTAACTTTCTGCCTCTCTGGGATGGGTGCTCTGGGGGCGCTTGGTGACCACCCTCTGTGTCCCCACTTTTGCAGCTCTCCCCTGGGTCACCAACCATCTTGACCCGGGCTACCTGTCTGACCTCCCGAGCCCTAGCTGTGGCCCTCCATCTGTCTCTTCCCCGTGTTTCCCCTACTGTCTTCAGCGGGACCCCCTCTTGGGTCCCTCCCTTTGCCATCTCCTGAAGACCCCCCCCACGCGCTAAACACCAAATGTCACCTATGCCTGCTGTCTCAGTCCATCTTGCAGCGGCCCGTGTTTGCCTCAACTTGACTCCTTTAACATGCTCATATTTCTGGCAAAATCCAATGCTTGGGTTTTGTCTTTAACCTGTAACGCTCGCAATCCCAATAAAGCATTTAAAATTATTTTCTGAGTCCTCCTGTCTTTTACTTGGGCCCTGGATTGAGAGAGGGAGGGAGGGAGGGGTCCGCATGCCTGGGAGGGGGCAGGGCACGTGGCAGGTGGGGTGGGCAGGTAGGGAGGACCTCAGAGGCGTGGACAGCACCCATCAACACACGTCATGGAATGAGAAAGGCCCAGAGCTGGAGGGGCGCGGTGGTGACAGCCGCACACGGGGAGCCAGGGGTCTGGGACAACGTGAGGCACGAAGTTCTCGAGGATGGGGTGCTGTGGGGTAGGCGGGGCCCCGTGGGGGGCTTTTCCAAAGAAAGAGCAAAGTGCTATCACTGCTGACCCGGGGGAACATCCCCCCAACGTTGGGGGGCCAGGGACCAGGTGGCTTCTGAAAGGTTCTGGAAATCACAGCTGTTGTTAGAGGTGGGGGCACAGGTACTGGAGTTCCTGGCACACACAGACGGCTTCACCCCAACATCACCAGTATCCCCACCCGCTGCCAGGCACTGTGGATGCAGAGATGAGCAGGCCCTGCACCCACCTGCCCAACAGCGCTGGCCTCTGACCTTCAGGGACCCCAAGCTGGCGAGGAGGGTGAGGTGGGCGTCTGCTGTACCAGGAGGCCTGCCTGGCCCCTTCCCCCCATGCTCCACTCCAAGCCCCTCCACAAGCCCACAGCTTCGTCTGCCGCTGCCCACCCCTTCATGGGAGAGGGGCTGGCAGCGCGAACAGGCAGGGTGCCGTGCACAGAACTCGGGGGCTGCGTCTGGGGTCCACACAGCGTTGGGAGGCTGGGCACACAGCAGGACGGAGGTGGCCCTACTCTCAGGGCCCGTCTGGGTTGGGAGCTTGCTCCCTGGCACCGGGCTCTGCTTGTTCCACATCTTCTCGTTCACTGGCTCTCTCCGTCTCCACGCTTGAGACCAAGTTAGAGTTTCTTTCCCACCAGCCCCCACATCAGACGTCCCTGGAGGCCCCCTGCAGAGCTGGGTGCAGTGTCTCTCCCTTCCTCCCCAGGGCTGGTGCAGGGGCCTGGCCTCCCACCCCGGTGTCCTGGGCCTCTTCTTCTTGACTTTGCTGGCCTCAGGTAACTCCGACACTGGTATTGTCTGCCCCCATGCCCTCTCCAGTGGCCCTGCCCCTGCCCAGGCTCCCCTTGCAGCCCGTCACCCACTGCAGTCTGGATCCACCTCCACCCTTGCTGGCACCCAGCTTTCACAAGACCCCTGTGACCTCCCCTGACCTCCCTGCAGCCCTGGGCACAGCCGGCTTCTCCCCTCTGTTCTCCAGGGTTAGCTCCCACCTCTCACCACCCACCTCAGGGCTGCCCCTACCCCATTTGCTCTTCTTGGCCTAGCCTCGTTTGAGGTGTTCTGGGACTGTCTCAGGCTCTCTTTTCTGCCTTCTCCCTGCTCTGCAGATTCTCACTTCATCCCAGTGAAGCTCCCACCCTTCACCATCCAACTATCTCTCCACCCCTTCACCCATCCACCCATCTATTCATATACCCACCCCTCCATCCATGCAGCCATCCATGCATCCATACCCACGGACCCATGTGCAGGACACCCCAGATTGAGAGATAGGCTCAGTGTTGTGCAGACAAGGAACAGAGAAAGGGGACAAGGGTGATGAGGTGCTCTTTGAGGCAGGGCAGTCCTCATGGAGAAGGGGACCTTGGCACAGAGACCTGAAGGAGGTGAGGGGGAGCATGAGGCGTACGGGAGGGGAAGAGTGTTCCTGGAAAGGGCTGTGGAAGGCCAGTGGAGTTTGAGCAGCAGCAGGGAGCCGGAGTGGGGTGAGGGCTGCAGGAGGGCCTGCGTAGATGTCAGAGCCACAGTGAGCGCCCAACAGCACGGGCGACACAGGCTGTTGCCACTCCTCGAACAAATGCTCATGGATTCCTCTGCAGTGGGTTGGATGGTGGCCCTCCAAGAGATCTGTCCACATCCTGACCCTGTGACCTGCCTATGGACCTTGTTTAGAAAAAGGGCCTTTGCAGATGTAACTAAGTGAAAGATCTCCTGACGAGATCGTCTCAGATTTAGGGTGGGCCTAAATCAAATGACATGTGTCCTTAGAAGAGAGGAGAAGGGGAAAGGAGAGGCAAGGAACAGGCCAAGTGACAAAAGAGACAGAGGCTGGAGTGACACAGCCACACACCAAGGAATGCCTGAAGCCACCAGCAGCTGGAAGAGGCAGGAGGGACCCTCTAGCACCTTTGGAGGGGTTACGGCCCTTCAGACAGCTTGATGTCAGACTTGTGGCCTCCAGGCCTGTGGGAAAAGGTATTCTTGTTGTTTTAGACCCCCAGTTTGTGGTCATTTAGGACACTGATTACATGAGGGTGCACCTGTGCCATTCCAGTCTGTGTTCCAGTTGCTAAGGACGCTTCAGGAAGCGAGTGTCACTGGGAAACCTCCGATCCACAGTCCCCACCCCCACTCCTGCTTGGCTAGGCCCAGCACCTCCTGCCTGTCCCCTGCTCCATTCCTAACGTCCACACAGCACCCAGGTAGGCTTCCAAAACATCAGAGCAGGCCCCACCTGTGCTTGGAACCTGGCAGTCGCTCTCTATTTCCCTGGAGATAAACCAACATCCTCAGGGTGACCCATGGGGTGCCCTCATCTGCCCACCCACTGTGCTCCACTGCCGCAGCTGAATGGCATCTGGCCCAGCCACAATAGCCCTGGGTCCAGGTGCCTCAGGGCCTTAGCATGGGCTGTGCTGACTGGGCCACTTCTGCAGATATTCAGCAGGGTCATTTCTGCTTAACAGCACCCTCATGAAGCCTGCCAGAGCACTCTCTGTACAATGGCAACCTGCATTGACACGTCTCACCATTGCCCGATGAGTAAAGAGCTTCAAAATGCCACCTGCTGGTGCCAGTTCAGCTGCCCGAAGATGTTCTGCAGACCCCTGGGCCCAGTGTGCTCACAGCCACCTCCACCCGCTCCGGGGCCCTCTGCCCTCCTTCCCACCCCACGTTGAATTGGTGGACTCCACCAGCCCCTGGCCCCTGCTGCTGTCCAGCCTTCAGTTGAGCCCCCACGGCCATTCTCTGCCTAGAACCCTCCGTGGCTCCCATGGGCCATTGGGTAAATTCCAGAACTCCAGCTCTTGGGCTCTTCAGCCCCTGGCCCCTCCCCAGTTCTCCTAGTTGTATCTCGATCCTCCCCCCCACCCCCTTGCTGCTTTCCTCCCCCCACTCCCTGGCCCTCTGGCATCTGCCCTCACCCCGGTGGCTCTCAGTCTCCTCTCCTGTGTAGACGGTAGTCTGCATTTAGCTCCTGCCCCATCCCCCAGAGTGCTGGTCACCTTGGGTGCCAGTCGTTCCCTGTCAAGTCCTCTCTGAGCTCACTGGAGCTTTCTGCAGCCCCCAGGGCCCAGCGGCCAGAGAGGAGGTCCTTGAAGTACTCGAGGGACCTCATCACACCCGCCCTGGGCCAGCTGCTGCCCAGCGCTCTCTGCTGCCCCTCACCTGCAAGGGTGAGCCCAGCCTCCCCGGCCTCTGGCCCAGAATGCCCACCTGGCCTTGGCCCCTGGGCCTCATCGTCAGGGACCCTCATCCACCTGTGCAGGCCCTGGCTCCCAGGGCCCTGCTCCTCCCAGCTGCCCAGGCCTGGCGCCCCGCTGGTGCCTGTGCACAGGTGCGGCCAGGCGGCAGGCAGCCTGGCCTGGGGTGGGAGCCATAGACCGGCAGCCCCCTCAAGCCTGGCCTCTACCTGCTGTGCTGGCCCCTGGCGTGCCCAGCCCCCTCTGGCCTCAGGCCTCATTAGGCAGCCTCCAGCCTCTTCCCCGCTCCCAGCCCAGCCAGCCCAGGCCTCAGCCGGCCAGGAACCAAAGAGAAAATGCCTGTTTATGCCAGTTATGCCGAAAGCAAAACAGTTTGTGGTTTGTGACCCAAATTTTTTGCCTTTTTTTTCAGAACATAACAAAGCCCAAGACAACTCCCTCCCCACCCCCAGCCCTCCCCCCAGGCAGACAGAAATGATCTGTTTACCCTGGCTGCGGCACATTCTCGGCCGGCCAGCCCGGCCCTCTCCCCCAGCGCTGTGCCCTCGGTCCCAGGCAGCCTCGGTGGAAGGCGCTGCCGGGCCAGGCCCAGGTGGGGGGTGGGAAGGAGGAGACAACAGGCGTGGGGCGAGGGGCTCGCTTCCTCTGGGGTGCTGGTGACTGGGATGTGTGTTGGGGGCTGGGAATGTTGGGGGGCATGTCCATCTAGGAGTTGGAGAGGGAGCTCGATACCCAATACCCCCCACTTGCTCCCCTCCAAGGAAGCCCCTCCCCAGGTCTGCCCCTCAGCCCACAGCTCCCACTCCCACTTGACGCAGGCAGGTGCCTAGTGACAGGGTGACAGGAGCTGCTGCCACCTGCCTCCCCCTCCACTGCTGCCCATTCTCCCCCTCCTCTCTCCACTTCCGCCCAAAGCTCCAGGTGCCCTGGCAAGGCTCGGCCGTGGGGCACATGAAGGTGGGCACACTTTCTGCCCTTGGGAGAGGGCGGCCCCTCACGGTGGTGTCAGCAGTGTGGTGGGTGCAGAGCAGGATGGTCCAGACTGTACCAGGGAGACCCAGGCCCGCTGCAGAGCTGGCTGCAGGGGCTACAGGCACACTGTGAAGCCTAGTGATGGGGGCAGGAAGAACCCCGGGTGCCCTGGCCAGAAGGAGGCATTGGGCCCTTCACCATCTTTAGACTGTTTCCCTGTGGCCGGCTGTCCAAGGAGACCGAAACACAGACAAACCTGTGCCTTCCCTCTGGCACCTCGGGGTGTCTGGCCTTCTTTGCCCCTGTCCCCACTGCCCCTGCCACCTTCTTCTGGCCCCCACGATCTTCACTGTTCCTTCAGTCATGCGCTCGTCTGCGCCAGCTCTGGGTACTGGGGAGCCAGGGCTTCAGGAGGAATTCCTGGCCAGGGGCCTCCAGTGCCATGGGAGGACAGACCCACAAATTCACTAGTGGGGGTGAGGCTAAGGCACCCTGGAGACCAGGACCGAGAAAGACTGCCCAGACAGGGGCTGCTTCCTGTCGCGGCGTCTGGAGGGCACAGGAGTGTTAGGTGGACGGGAGTGGCTGGAAGGGCGTTCTAGGCAGAGGGAACAGCAGGAGCACTGTCGGGTGGACGCCCTCACTGTCCACAAGCAAAGCACAGGCACACGGAGAGGGCCGCGGAGGAGCACAAGGCCCCGGTGCTGGCCCAGGAAGCTGAACTTGACCTCGAAAGAGCTCTGGACAGCAGGGAAGGGTTTTCAAGGGGCGAGTGAGCCTCTCGGATGTGAGTTGTAGAAAGATGGTGTCAGCGTGGGACACGTTGGAGCCCGGGTTGGTTTGCGGTGTGCTGGCGGGTGGAGTGGGAGGGCGGCGCTGGGCAGGGAGCAGGGGCGACGCTCCAGCTGCAGGAGCTGAGTGTGGCCCAGCATCACCACACGCATGCACCACACCATGGAGGGGGCTGGGAGACCCCCCTTCCCCAAGCCCTGGGCTCCCCAGTTAGGGGTTGGGTGTAGAGGCAGGGAGCTGGTCCTGCCTCAGGCCCTGGAGGCAATCTGGTCTGCCCGCTGCCAGGCTGGCACACTCCCCGCGCCTGGCCAGGAGCATCATTTTGGGGAGGTCTGGCCGCGTACCTCTGCTTCCCCCTCCCCTGCCCTGTCATCCCTGGCCTCCCCTCGATCAGGAACAGATGTGCCTCTGAGCAGGAATTCTAGCTATTTGGTTAGCCAGCCACTCGCGGGAGTTTCTGATAAGGCAAATTGGTTTTCTGCAGAGTGGGTGGAGGGGGAAGAGAAAGGACGGGCAATGCCCACCCCCCCATCTTCCTGTGCCTCTCCCCAGCCTGGTCCCTGGCCCCAGCTGGGCAGTGCCTGGAGCAGAAAGGCTTTCAGGGCTTCTCCTGCTGCCTTCGGGTGCTGGGGTGGCAGAGGGCCAGCTGATCCCCAGCACGTGGGGTGGGCTGAGGCTACAGAAGCTTCCCCTACCCCCAGACCTGGGGACAGAGCTTTGGTGGGAGGGAAAGAAACCTAGACTGCTTCCCTTTCCAGCTCCCGGCCCTCGGGGGCTGCATGTCCGGTTGGTCCAGCTCAGCAGTCCTTCCTTCCTTCGTCACTTACTCAGCAAATGTTTGTACCAGGCCCAATAGGATGCTCTAGAGCTACACATGCACAAGGTTCCATTCCTGCCCTCAAGATGACCATAGTAAACTAGGAGACGACACATTAGCAGAGACGTAGCAGACAGTGGGGCCGAGAAGTGCCTGGCCCAGTGCCTTGCCAGGTCCTTCTCTGGTCCTCTTCCCTTGGTTCCTGCCAGCCCCAGATGCCCTCCCTGAGCAACATTCGAGCACTCATCACTGCGCAGGTAGGCCCAATGTTGGTCCAGCCCTGCTTGGAGCTTGGGGGTGGCACATCCCGGAATTATTCATTCAGATCTGCTGGCTCCCCGGAGCCAGAACAGTCTCTAATTTTGTTCTAATCTGTCTATAGTTTTAGCCTTCTGGGACCATTCTGAGTCTTGGTTGGGTCTTCCAGCACTTACCTTATATCTCCCAACCTTGGATGCCCTGATACAGAGAACAGTATCTAGTACAGAGTAGGGACTCAATGTGGGCTCCATGAATGGATGGGTGGATGGATAGATGGATGGATGGGTGGGCAAATAGGTCACTGTATCTGTATATAAATGTGTGGATTGGTACAAGTTAACTGCAGGTCAAAAAACACCTGGGTTCTCATCGGAGATAGTCTTAGCAGGGAATGAGAAAAGAGAGCAAAGGGACTGCAATGTATTGATACCTGTCCTCACAGAAATTCCATGTGCTGATTCAGGTTGTAATATATCCTGTTTTTAGAGTCTGGCACATCATAAAGGTTGAAAGATATTTGTTGATTAAATGGAATTTAAAGGTCTTGTTTAAGCAAACATATATCTGGAGGTTGTCCCAAGAGGACCTAGAAAATCTAAACATGTCAATAACCAGATTGCCAACTGAAAGTTATAGACTCTTACCCCAGAAAAAGGCTCAGGGCCCAGAGGGTTTTATGAGCACGTTTTTTAAACACTCAAGATCATTCTTACTATACACATGTTTTAAGCATAGGAAATGGACAAAGTTCCTATTCGTTTTCTGTGTTACTATAAACCTGATACCAAAACCTAATCACGATCACACACAAAAAAGAAAAACTACAGCCCAAGGTCACATGTAAAGATAAGTGTAAAAATTGTCAATAAAAGAATTAGTGAGTTAAATCCAACAATGTATTGAATTACAGTAATAATACACCATGACCAAATAAATTTTGTTTCCAGGAATGCAAGGATGACTCAACATGAAGAAATCCTTTAATATCATCATGTTTATAAGCCAAAGGAAGAAAAACCGTATGATAATATTGAAAAGTGCTAAAAACATATTTAACAAAATCTAAAATGCACTCTCAGTAATAAAACATGTTTAACAGGCTAGGACTAAAAAGAAACCTCCTTAACACAAGAGAAGATAGGCACTCAGTCTCATGCTACCCCATCACCCACTGACATGACTCTTTGAGACCAGCACCAACCTTCTCATAGCCAAATGCAATGGCACTTTCTTCTTTATCAAGCTTGACCTCTCAGCAGCGTTTTCTGCTGCTGACCCCACCGCCACTCCCACCCTGAAACTTCTCTTGGTGCCACTTCTAGTATGGATTGGTAAAATTCTAACAAACTGGCACTCCTGCAGATACCTATAAACCCTGAACAACTAACAAAAATAAACCCAAGGGCTCCAGAAAGTTAGCAAAAGCAGGTAGATTTTGAAGAGGCAGTCAGAGCATGGTGTGGGTATCTACACATCTCGGTAGAAATCCTGCATGTTTCTGGCAAGAGGAACCAAGGAGAGAGCCTGGGGCAATCTAAGCCACTGGAAAGTGAGATAAGAATCCCAAAAAGGGCCAGAGAAGGGGAAATCCCAAATTGTATGTATCAACTCTGCCCAGGTTTCTGGCATGGGGCAACTGAAAGCAATCTGAACTAAGATCTGAGTCCCCTCTCACCTCGGTGAGACAGTTTGCAGCTGGAGCCTAATCAAATTAATTGTCTGCTAAAGCAAAAATATCAATGTTTTCCAAATAAATATGAGGGTACTTCAAAAAGTTTGTGGAAAGATTTGTATTATCTTTTAATTCTATTTTTCCACAAACTTTTTGAAGTTCCCTCGTGCAACATATTCCAAAGTCTTCACAGCATCACATTCACAAAATCCAGGATACCATCCCAAATTGCATGTGTAATTACATATGTGAGGGTCAGGAAAATGTGTTTTCTTCTCAAGGGAAAAGACAATCAACTGAGGCCAACCCTCATGTTGGAATTGTCAGACAAGGACTTTAAAACAATGATTGCTACTATGCTCGTGAAGATGAAGGAAAATATTCCTACACTTGCAATGAATGAAAAAATAGAAAATTTCAACAAAGTCAAAAATATTAAAAATATCTAAATGGATGTTTAAGACTGAAAAATACAATCTCTGAAATAAAAAAAAAGTACTTGTTGGGATTAGTATTAGAATGGGAATGACAGAAAAAAGTGTTTATGTACTTGAAGCTCGATCAATAGAGGTCATCCAATGTGATGAACAGAGAGAGAAAAGACTTTAAAAACATGAGCAGAGACTCAGGGACATGTGGACAGTGTTAAATGGCTCAATATATGGGTAATTGGAGTCCCAGAAGGTGAGGAGGAAGGGCGTGGGGCAGAAAAAAGATTGAAGAAATGACTATGAACTTACCAAACTGGCTAAAAAATACAAACTTACAGATTCAAGAAGTTCATCAAAACCTAAATAGGACTGATTTGAAGAAAATCATACCTGGGCTCATCAAAGTCAAGTTGATGAAAATGAAAACTAAACAAGAAAATCTTGAAAGAAGAAAATGACACATTACATAACAGGAAATAATAAATTGAAAAACCACAGACTTCTTATCAGAAACCATGGAGGCCAGAAGACAATGGAACATTTTTCAGCACCCAGAATGTGCTTTCCCCTAGGCAGCTGTGACCACATGGCTCGGTTTTCCTGTCCCATCCTTTTGGTTTCTTTTTTGGTCTCCCTTCCATTAGGTGTCAGTGTGCCTTGTCCTGACCTGGGCATCTTTCATCCTCTCCTTTCTCCGACTTTTCCCCTTGGGTGAAAGTCTCCACTCCCACAGCTTCAGTGATCACCTATGTCCTAAAGACCCCCAAATGTGGATCCCTTGTTCTGCCCTCCTGGGGTTGGGAGCACAGATCCAGCACCTGCTCAGTTTACCCGCTAGTACCTGAACCCTTCCCATGCAAAGCACACTCTTCCTCCAGGATGCTGCCTCTCAAGGGATGATCTTTCCAGCCACTCAGTTGCCTCACGCAGAATTCTGAGTGTCAGCAATTCTCCCCCCACATCTGAGCAGCCTGTCCTCTGGCCAGTCTCACTACTTGTAATCCAGTTGTCACCCCAGAAGTTTCCACAGATTGGGGGCCACCCTGTGTCACCTGCTATCCATTTCTTCTAATACTTCCTCAAAGGTAGAACTTATTTCCTCCATTTTTCTGATGGTCAACTGAGAAGGACAGAGACGTGTCAATGGTCATTTAATTGCTCTTTAGGGCCCTAGGTCAGACCCTGTGCTGAGCAATGGCCACACAGCAGAAGACAGATGGTCAAGCTGCCTGCCTGACAAACTCACTGTCTAGAGGGAGGCACTGATGACTGGCCAGGAGTTTAATGAGCTGATCACATAATTATGGGCTGTGGAGAATAATGGGGCGCATGAGTCTGCCAATTTCAATGCCCTCCAGTCTTCCCATGGCTGGGGTGTGGTGCCCAAGTTCTCTTGCCTCCCAAGGCCAAGGCTAGATATGTTCATGGACCTGCCTCTCACAGGCCATCCCCAGTCTCCACGCACAGTCCCCTCCCTGCTCCGTGAATAGGTGCAGGCTCCTGGGGTGCAGCCTCATCCTCCTCCTGCCCGCCCTAGCTGGGCAACCTTGGGCAGGTGCTCCTAGAGGCAACTCGTGGGATTGGCAAGTTTCTCACAGCTGACCGAGACCAATGGAGAGCTGTTCAGAGGCTGAGGAGCTTCCAGCCAGCTCTGCACCCTGCCACAGGCCTCTCTACTGCCCAGGACAGACCCCAGGGCTTGTGTAGTGGCCGTCTGCTCCACTTCTGATTTTGTGTGATGTTCACACCGTGAATGTGGAGGTGACAAGGGCCTGTTGCCTGATTGCCCCAGGACCATTCAGGCTCCTTGTGCAAAGAGTGACTTATCAACACATTTTCCGTGTAAGCTCATGTTTCTCCACGTAAGCTCAGGTCACTCAAGGTACCTGCCAGATGCTGCTCTTCATCCAGCCCATTTCTCAACGCTGGTGCCCTTCCTTGCATTCCTTCCCTTCCCCGATCCAGTGCCTCCTAGATTTGGGGCCCAGGAAACACTGCCTGGAGCTTGGAAGAGCTGGCAGAGAGGGAGGGAGACTTGGAGGCGAGAAGCCAGTGCCATGTCCAGGAAACTTGTCTACATCACAGGATGAGCAGGTCACCACCACTGGGCCTGCTGCTTGGGGCAGAGGACGGAGGAAGTGGTGCTGGGATGACGGCAGGGCCCATCCCTTCCCAGGCTGAGACCTGGCGTGGCTGCTCTTCTCTTGGCTAGACAAAGCCCTCCTGCCATGCAAGCCAGGTCCCGTGAGCTCAGGGCATCTCGGAGATCCCCTCCAGGTCAGCAGGGAAGGTCAGGCCCTGTTGGCTAGCACTGCCCTGGGACATGAGCTGCTTCTACGCACAGCAGACACCAGCACCAGCTCTGGCTGGCATGGGCCTGCCCTGGAGCTTGCGGCCTCTCCCGGTCCAGGGCTCCCCTGTGGAAAGCACAGGAACAAGAGTAGAAGCCCGAGGGGGTTCAAGCCCCTTAATCCTGGTAATTTTCACTCACTGTGTGTTCCATGGAAACTCCTTACGGTGGCACTGGGATTTGAAGTCTAATTCCCTGTGACATTCTAGGAAGTTTGTTACTGAGTGCTGTGCATGGGATAAACTTGGGGCCGGGCCCATCGCGGTGAGAGCCATACACACCCGCACACTCTGCTTGTGATTAGCAGCGAGGCCAGGGCTTCACCAGAGGTCAAAAGAATTCCCAGAACCAAAGCAATCCCATCGCTGCCAGGTCTGAGGTTAGGGTCTAAAGGGGTAGCAACAGGCTCGTGGGATAGACTGCAGGGGACACTCCTAGCCTGGACGAGGAAGAGACAACTGCCAAGTAGGAGACTGTGCCCTGGGGGTGCGGGGTGCATTTCCCCCAAAAGCTCACACTGTTTGGGGAAAGCCCAGAACCATACGGGATGGTGAGGGATGGGGCCACAGACTCCAGAAAGCAGGTTTCTCTAGGCTGGGCTGGTCAGGGAGGGCTCCCTGGAGGAGGAGCAGGAGGGAGAGGTGGTGGGGAGTGAGGGTGCTGAGAAGAGGGCAGGTCTACAAGGGGGGGCTGACACCCCCCCACAGCCTCCTGTCAAGGTACGGTGAGGCTGGGTTTAGGGGCAGGAGGTGAGGGGAGCGGAGTTCTACCAGCACATGGGGTTTTCCTTGCAGTGGCCACAGGGCTGGCATGTTGGCCAGCTGCCAGCTGCCCTTAAGAATGTCCTTGATGAAGTGCTCAACTTTATTCATTCCATTAAGTCTTGACCCTGGAGTGTGTCTTTTTAATGTTCTATGGGAGGAGCCAGAGGTATGCACGAAACACCCTGCTGTACCCAGAAGTACGCCCATGTACCCGGGAAAGACCCTGCGTGGTGGCTTGTGTTTAAGCCCAGCTGGCTCAGGGCACCATTTTTATTGAACAGGTGACCGACTGGTTGTTTTCTCAGAATAGGATGTTTCAAGCAAAAATCAGAATTTGTGGAAACTTTCACCTGCTGCTTGAGCTGGGCAGTTTTCTAGCTCTTAAAGACCATGTGAGGAGCTAGTGCTGAAAGTAACGAATGTGAGTTTTCCCGAAGATGACAGAAGGTGTCAACTTTCAGAAAATCTGTATAATCAGCAGATTGCTGATTTCCAAATGACCAATATGTGTTACAAAAGCACGCACAGAAAAACATCTTTTGAAAGTGCTAGATGGACCAGGGGAGTCCCCCCAATAAACCTTTTATTTTGGAATAATTTGGATTTATAGACCAGTTGAAAAGATCATATAGAGAGTTCCCGAAGCCCCTCACCCAGTGTCCCCATAGTCAACAACTTACGTCTCTGTGGCAGGTCTGACAAGTGAATAATTGATGTGGCCCATGACCATTACACCTGCCCAGCCTTCCTGTGAACTTGACCTATGCGTCTGTCCTCTCTCTGTTCCAGCATCCGTCCAGGGTGTGTTTAGTCATCGCGTCTCTATAGTTTTCCTAAACTGCTGGATTTTATTGTAACAGGGTCTGAAAAGTTCATTGGTAGGATTTCAGAGCCCACGTTGCAGCTAACCTTTAACAAACTGCCACTTGTTGAGTTTTGGTGTAGTATCAAAAAGAAAATCCACAGTGTATGAAAAAGCTCGAAAAATACTCTTCTCCAACCATGTACGTTCCCATCTGTGTTTATATACATTCTTCCTATATGTCAAGCAAACGGCACATCTGCTGTCTTCCAGTGAGCCACAGAGATTTGCAGAATGTAAAACAACACTGTCCTTCTCACGAAAGGTGCTGTGTTTTAAAAAGTCTAGTTACTTTCCTGAAAGATATTTTATGTTTGTACCTAGCCAGTGTCTCATTGTTATGACTTTTAAATTAATTCATTTAACCTATTTCTTAAATTTCTAAAAATTTAAATATTAAAAAAGTTTTAAATGTCATCGTTACAACTGCTAATGTATTAAAAATCAATAAGTATAACGCTACATCAAAAAAAAAAAAAAAGATCTTTTTGGGATACTAAATAATTTTTAGGAATATAAAGGGGTTCCTAGGCCAGAATGTTTGAGAATGGTCACAGCCGGGGCCCAGGAGCCACCAGCTCTGCTTGCAATTAGCAAAGAGGCGAAGTGTGTTTGAGTGTTTCAAATCCCGGCATGTTGCCTAGATTTTATGTGCCTCAGTTTCCCCCTGTGTAAAACTGAAACCACAGAAGCACAGGACTCCCAAAGGATGAGCCACGTAAGCAGGCTGGCTTGAGTCTGTGCTCCACAAAAGTCCCTGGGCAAGTCGGAAACTGGTCTAAGTTTACAGGAAAATTGAGCAGAAAGTACAGAGGTTTCCTGTATATCCCTCTTCTCGCGCCCGCACCCAACTTCTGCCATTATTAGCATCTTGCATTAGTGTGGTATGTTTGTTGCAATTGAGCCAATACTGATACATACTATCAACAAAAGTCCGTAGTTTGCATTAGCGTTTGCTCTTGGTGTTGCATGTCCTATGGGTTTGGACAAACGTATAATGAAGTGTACCCGCCTTTGCAGTATCCTACAGAACAGTCTCACTGCCCTAAAAATCCCCTGGGCAACCGCTGATCCTCTTACTGTCTCCACAGTTTTCGTTTTCCAGAATGTCATAGAGTTGAAATCCTACTGTTTGTAGTCTTGAGACTGGCTTCTTTTGCTTAGCAATGTACATTTAAGGTTCTTCCGCGTCTTTTTGTGATCAATGACTAACGTCTTTTGAGCACTAACATTCCTTTGTATGGATGTACACAGATGTCTGTCCACTCACCTGCTGAAAAACTTGTGCTTCCGTGTTTTGCAATTATGAATAAAGCTGCCATAAGTACCCATGAGCTGGTTTTTGTGGGGACATAGGTTTTCTCTCTAATCTAATTTTATTTCAAATGACTGACAAGTTGTCTCGAGATAATTTTGAAGGTATTTCCTCTGTGTTCCTTTGTTTGAAGGGCTTCTTAGGTCCTATGCTGCTGTGCTAAATGTGTGACGTTTGTTTTCTCTGTAGTTTTCATATTCTTTGTATAGATAGTTGGGGCCACTTCCTGTCTCCATCTTTGGGTCTACGTGGTTTTAATGACTTACTCTAGAGCATGTTCTAAGATCTTCTTAGCTAGGCTAAACCCTCTGCTGTTTAAACCCCTTCTACTGTAGAACATTCCTTTTAAATTTGCCCCTCTTCCTTAACCCTGGTCTTACAGACACTTTCCTCTCTGAACCTGGATCAGACAGATCCCCTGCCCTCACCCAGTGTCACGAGAGTGGAGTCAGTGTCCCCAGCTCACTCCAAGCCCGAGATTCTGAGCAGGGAGTCTGGCCCGCGCTGCAGACACCTGTCTTTTTAACCAGCATACAGCAGCCTCTGTTGGTTTTGGCTTTTGCATTGAAGTATAGCAGACACTTCTGAGTTCCTGCTGCATGCCCAGCGTTGAGCAAGGTGTACCTGATGACTCCAGCACCCACTTGCATATCAAGCCCGCTAACGGGGACCCCAGCCCACATCTTCCGTGGGGCTGTGAGAGGGACACAAGGTGTGGGGGAGTCACAAGGTGGTCAGTGCAGAGCCCATTCTGCCTGGGGTTCTCTGTGTGAGCCTTTCTTTGCATGCTCCCATTGACAGGGAGCTCACTACTGTCCAAGGCTGGCAGTTGCTGCCAGCCCCTGGCCCTGGCTCTCCTCCTGGGACCCCGTCTTCCTATCAGGTGATTGGGGGCTCCCTGGGGTACCATCCTACTGGGCTGGGCCAAGCTTGCACGCTCCCGACTGTTCATGTTTCTGCTTGGGGTTCCCCTCTGAGCTTCCTCCCCTCCCTTGCCCCACTCCCAGCTTTTAATCTCAGCATTGCTCCAAGAGAGGACAAGTCAGCCCTGACCCCTAGGACCAGACACCCCCAAGAACCCCAGTGCTGGGGGAGGATGCCAGTCCACCTCTTCCAGGCCCAGACTTGAATCCAAGAGCAGAGCAGCAGGCAGGTAGCGGGGCTGTTGGGGGGCAGGTCGCACTTTCACAGACCCTTGCCAGTTCTGCAGGACCCAGCAGCCCCGCTTGGCTGCAGCAGCATTCTGGAGGGCCTGTCCTGCCAGCCAAGCCTTGCCATCCACCCCTTGCCTGTCCCCTCTTCTGCCCACATGAGAAGCCAGGCTAAAGTGCTCCTGGACAGGTCTTGGCCACTCACACAGAGCCACTGGCCCCACAGCAGTGGGGTAGGCTATGTGCCGAAAAGCTCATCCTCTTCGGACACACCCAGGCTTCCCTGGCCACATCCCAAGCCCAGGGGTCCCTGAAGGGTCTGGCCTGGCCATTTCCTTGAGGGCTAGGACAGTCCTCCCCAGCTGAATGCCTGGCTCCAGTTCCACCTCCTAGGCATCCCATGTGCCGGAGACCCCAGCCCTCCCCTCATGTTTAGGGAGAACCAGCTGCTTCCTGTTTGTGTCCATAACTCAGTTCTTCTCCTGCACGGAGGCGGAGGGTCAAGGCGCCCAGTGAGACGGTGGCTCCCGTCTGCGTAGGGCCTGCTGTTCTGAGTAGAAAGTTAATCACTTTGTTTTCTTGGTTTAGGTTTTGCTTTTTAATAAAAAAATGACCCTGCTCGGCTCCAGCCCCGGGCCCTGTGACGTTCCTTGCATAACACACGTCACTTTCAAACGCTCTGCCGTGGTGGCTGTGCCGGGCCAGGAGCTCCCGGGGTGGGCGGTGGGCCTCGAGGACTAGGCCCTGCTGCTCAGAAAGGGGAGGGCTGGCCGGAGGGGCCAATGCCTCCTCCCCCTGCCTGGTCAGCAGTGCTCCAGCCAGGCCCTGACCCTCTCCCGGCTGCAGATCAGTGCTGGGGAGAGTGGATCTGTGATGACATGTGAGGCCTGGGAAAGAGGGACCTCAGCAAGGGGTGGCAGGCCTGGGTGGCTACCACAAATCAGCTCCCTCACCCCCTTCCTCCCTTTTGTCCCCTCCCCTTCCTTCCTGTCCCTCTACCAGGAGCCTGAGCCCAGGAAAGTTGGGGGACAGACTCCTGGCACCTAGTCTCCCTGTCATTCTTCTCCCAGAAACCTCAGCAGCTGGGCTGGGGTCCTGGGGTCCTCACTGGGGTTTTCTTCCTGGCCCAGGTAGAAAACCATGGCATACCCCCAGGGTCTTGAGATGCTCTCCTGCACCCTCCACCAGCTGTCAGGGCCACACAGCAGGACCCTTCTTCACAACACCCAAAGCTCCCCTTGGCCCTCCCCTCCCTGTGTTCGGCGAATCTGCAAATTTGTGGGGCCGGCCCCAGGAGGAGCAAGTGGAGACCTCTCCTCCATGATTGCGTTGTAGAGCTTCAGGGTCCAGGGGCATCCCAGAAACACAGCTTCACTAACAGAGCTCCGGGCACATCCTGCTTCCAGCATTTGGGGTGTGGCATCACCCGGAGTTGGGAGGGACATAAGCCTGACTCCAGGAACAGAGGCAGTGGGTGAGAAGGGTCAGCAGTGGACAGAGGGATGTGTGGGGGGGGGTTAGATGCTGGGGGGAGGGGCGGGCTTGCACAGGGGAGTGAGGGGAGGGAGATGCATGGAGATGGGGGCTGTGGGGGCAGGACGATTGGAGAGTAAAGGGGACTGAGAACCTCCTGGGGGACTGAGGAAGGAGGGGGCCAAGGCTTCAGCTGGGTAATATTGCCAGGTGTCAGGAAAGGGGCAGCAAGGGGATGGCCAGTCTGGGGCTACGTGGCCCACTGCATCCCTCATTCTGTGCTATTCTGTCGAGGAAAGAAGAGCACATCGGCCTGGCAGGTCATGGTGGCCAGCCTCCAAGACGGCCCGTGATCCTGGCCCCCAGGCACTCCCACCCTGTGCAGTAGGACTGGTTTGTGTGGCCAGCACTGGAACCATGGTGGGTGGCTTCTGAAGCTGTAGGTGTCATCACAGTGTCTTCCTATATCTCTTTGCACTCCCTCTGGGGAAGCGGCCATCATGGTATGAGGACACTCAAGCAACCCTGTGCACAGGTCCATGTGGGAGGGACTGAGGCCTCCTGCCCACAGCCGCACCCACCTGCCAGGCACTGGTGAGCCACCTTGGGAGGGGGAGCTCCTGTCCAGTCCAGCCTTTGGACAGCTGTGGCCTGGACCCCCTGAGAGACCCTGAGTCAAAACCACCCAGTGAAGTTGCTCCTGGATTCCTGGTCCACAGAAACAGAGGGAAGAAACGTCTATCTCTTTAAGTCTCTATTGTTTTAAGTTTGGGGATAATTTCTCATGTAGCAATAGATAATTAACACAGTTACCTGTCAGATGTGAATGTCATAACTGTACCAGAGGGGAAAAGGCTGCAGAAGAAACAGGGAGTTTGAAGAGAGCGGAGCTGGATGATGTGACGGGGAGTGTCAGCCACAACAGCCCTGTCCTTGTGGTCTGGCCTGGCTCTGAGTCCCAGCAGCTGTGTGTGGGCACAAGTCCTCCTCTCTGCGCCTGTCTTCTCTGCCTCCCTTCTGGATCAGCATATGTGGTGATGGTGGCATGTGATAGAGGGAAATAGCCAGCAACCACACAGGGAAGGCCACTTTGAGTCACATGAGAGACAGCAGTCAAGGGTGACAGCAGAGGGGACATGGCCTGTGGCCTGGGTCCATGGGGGTCACCAGGGCAGCCTGCAGATGGTTCGGGGTGGCCAAACTCCTTAGAGGAGGCACCAAGGAACAAAGTAGAGTGCTGCTCAAAAGAGCTGGCATTCTGGCAGCCAGCACTCCCACAGTCCTGCTGGGCACCTCTGTGTCAGCCTCTTCAACCCTGTCACCCAGTAGTTGTCCTCAGGCCAGGTTGGGTGGTCTGGGCAGACAGCTGCCCATCTGGGTCTTTCCACTTGCGTGCACTCCTTGCTGGCATCCATCCACCCATCCATGAATCCATCTATACACCATCCATCAATCCACCCATGCATCCATCCACCCATCAGTCCATCCACCATCCACCCATCCATCCATGCATCCACCTATCCACTTGTCCATCATGCATCCATCCACCATCCATCCATCCATCTGCCATACACCCATTCATTCGTCCACCCATCCATCTAGCCACAATCCAACCACCACCCATCAATCCATTCACCCATCCACCCATTCATCCATCCCTCCATCTTCCATCATCCATCATCCATCCATCCACCATCCATTTATCCATCTACCATCCATCCATCTGCCATACACTCACCTATCCATCCAATCACCATCCACCTATCCATGCATCCACCCATCTACCATCCATCCATTCATCATCTGTCCATCTACCCATCCATCCATCCACCATCCATCAGTCCATTCACCCATACACCCATTCATCCATCCATCATCCACTGATCCATCCATCCATCATCCGTACATGCATTCATCCATCATCTGTCCATCCACTATCCATTCATCCACCACCCACCCACCCATCCTTCCAATCACCATCCACCTATCTATACATCCATCCATATACCATCCATCCACTCATCATCTGTCCATCTACCCATCCACACATCCACCCATTCATCCACCACCCATCCATCATCTACCCATCCATCCATCCACTATTCACCCATCCACCCATCCACCCATTCATTCATGCATCCACCCATCCATCCATTCACCCATCTATCCATCCATCCACCCTTCTAGATATCTTTCTATTCCCTACCAAATATTCAGGTGGACATCTGTGGGGGAGAGTGTTCAATGTTAGGAGCAGCAGGTGCACAGCCCTGCATGGCAGCATTTGGCATCTCTGGGAGTGGTGAGGAGGGAGTGTGAGCAGGCAGGGGTGGTTTGGGGGCACATCAGAGAGGCTGAGGGGAGCTGGCCTAGGAATGCTTCTGGGAGCTCTGAAAAGGATGCGGCTTTGTCTCTGAGTGAGATGGAAGTTCATGGAGGGTCTCTGACTTAGGTATTGAAGGATCCCATGGCTGCTGGGTGAACAGACTGAAAGAGACCAGCGCTGAAGCCAGGAGAAGTGGGGGTACCTGCCAGGGCCCTGTAAGCAGGTGTTGGTGATTTTGAGACCCTGAATGGGTGCTGTGGGTGGAGCTGAGAGCGAGGCTTCCAGGGTGGCTCGCAGGTCTGTCCTGGGCACCTGAAGGATGGATAAGAGGATGAGGCAGAAGGAAGGTGCATGTGGAGTTTGGGGTGAGCGGTCACATCCATGGTGGCCTGGGATATCTGTGAAAGTGGATCGTGGATAGACAGCGCCTGCCCGGGTTGTGCTGCTGGGAAGACCCTGGCCCGAGAAGCAGTCAGGTCCTGTCTGTGGGCCCTGCCCCTTCCTGGGCAGTCATACTCCTTCCTTGGGCCAGCCTCTTGGGGGTCACAGGGAGCCTTGTGAGCTGCCGCTGGTGGACTGACTGCTGGCTGCCACACCAGTGAGGCTTGGACCCAGGCCCCGGAGCAGAGGCAGATGGGGTGTCAGAGCAGGAGGGGACAGGGGGCTCAGGAAGAGGCATCCAAGCAGGTGGCACCTGGGCTTGGCCTGTGAAGGGGAGTCCCAGGGTGTGCTCCGGCCTAAAGGATGACCAGTGGCTGTGTTTTCTGCATTAAGGAGCATGTGGGAAGGCAAAGAGCACATGCTTGGCTTTTCCACTCAAGCCCAGAATGATCCAGCCATCCATTTTCATTCCAGTATCTGGAAAACAGCTGATTCCAGAAACTCAGTACTTCCCCGGGCCTAGAGCTCTGTGGAGGAGGGCACCCCACAGGGCTGGGGTGGGGACTCAGGCCTGGGGCTGCCTTTGTCTCTGAACTCCTGGGCCTGTCCCTAGGAGGGGGCAAGGCTGCAGCTGAGCTTGGAGAGAAGAGCCCACCAAGTGACCGGCCAGGTTTCCATAGCACCAGTGGCCGGGACACCAGGCTCTGGAAACTTGGTAGGCTAATCCGGGCACTAATCCTAGCAACAGGCTGGGCCTGTGGCTGTGCAATAGCCCCAGGGGATGCTGAGCAGTCCCCCAAGACCCTTCTGCATGGGGCCTGGCCACGTCCATGCCCGGCTGTCTCTGGGTCCTGGCATTGGCCCTGGGAGCCAGGTTGGACTTTGGCCCCTTCCTGGGTCACCCTCAGGGCTGCCTGGGGTTCCCACGGCTGCCCTCACCTGGAGGTTGTCAGGATCACAGGAGATTAGCAGGTGAGGAAGGCCGAGTGCGTGCAGTAGGGCTTCCCGCAGGGAGCGGGCAGAAACCCAGTGGCCCTTGGGACAGGTTCAGGGGCCTTGGCATGCTCACTCGGGGCCCTAAGCCTGGGCAGGGCAACAGCAGAGGGTCTGCCTGGCCACGGGGGCCCTAAGGAGGGACATAGCCCTCGAGGCCTTCACCAAGTAGGCCTGATGTGGGTGTGTGTGCTTGGGTGTGTATGTGAACATGTGTGCTGGTGTATGTGTGCATGCCTCTGTGTGCATGTGTGCATATGTGTGTATGTGTGTGCATGTGTGTATGTGCATGCATATGAATGTGTGTGCCAGTGTATGCCCGGGTGCATGCCTGGATGTGAGTGTTTGTGTGTGTGCTTGTACCTGTGCATGCATGTTTGTGTACATACACATGTGTAGACATGTGTGCACGTGTACATACACATCTGTGCATGCATTTGTTGTGTGTGCACACATGCATGTGTGTGCATGTGCACGTGTGTGCTTTGTGCGTGCACATGTTTTGCATTGGGCTCATGTACATGCATGTGTGCATGTGTCTGTGTGCATGTTCATGTGTGCATGCACATGCGTTTGTGTGCATGCACGTGCACATATGTGTGCATTTGTGTGCATGCACATGTTCATGCATTGTGTTGTGTTTGTGTGCATGCATGTGGGCACGTGTGTTGCACATGTGAATATCTGTGCGTGTGTGTGCACGTGTGCACACATATGGGCACTCTGGGGGGAGGGGTGCATTTCCATCTCTCTGATTTGTGGCAGGCTCTGGGGCCCCATGCATTTCTGCTTTTTATCCGTGCAGCCATGGTAGGCTTTGTTCATTCTGCAATGGTCAGGAACCCTGGAAGTGCCACTCTGTGTGCCTAATGGGGACCTAGGGGTCTGCTGCGTTGGCCCCAGCAAGGTTCTTCTGGGTGACAGCAGTGGGTTGAGAGGATGCCTGAGGCTCAGCATGGGGGAAGCCTCCACTACGACCCCTACCCACTCCGGGCCCACTCTGGGCTCAAGTCCTTGGGCTCCTCATTGCCCTTCCCTGGACCCTGCTGAGCAAGCCCACTGGCTGGCAAACACCTGTTCCCCACCCCACTGGTGGTTCAGCCTCAGCCCTGTGGGCATGAAGCTGCTGGGTCCTGGAACCACTGGGGCAGGGCTCACTCCCCTAAAGGCAGCTGTGGCCCGGTTGTGTGCACGAGCTAGCATCGAGCCAAATGCGCATGACTTCCTGCTCTCCCACCATTTAGTGCTGGACAGTGGGAGAGTCACTTATCTGAAACAGAGCCTCAGTTTTCCTGTCTGTAACATGGGAATACTGATATTCCAGGAGATGCTTGTGGAACATGCCACTGGCACCTGGCCACAGAGGAGATCTGAGGAAGGGACAGCCACTGTCAATGTCACACCAGACTGTCCCGTGAGACTGGTGAGGGGCAGGCGGGAGGCAGGGTGGGGCAAGGGGCACAGGATGGGCCTTGTTCATGGCTTATTCACTCAGGGGTTCACCCCAATGCCCAGCCCTGGGTCCACCCTGCACTGCAGCACCCTTGCCCTAAGGGGGACCTGTTTCCATGTGGGACAAGCTCTGAGGGTCCTGGAAGGCGGCAGAGGCAGGGGGAGTTGCTGGGACATGTCCAGGTCTCCAGGAAGCCCTCTGGGAGGGTGGCATTAGGGCCATAGGGTCGTGCTTCTCCCCTCGGCATGAGCAAGTGAGGTTCTCTGGCTCTTGGCCCGTCCTGTTGTCTCAGGAAGCAGGTACTGTCGGGGACAAAAAGCAGAGGTTGGAGTCCTGACCCGAGCTGAGTCCAGCTGCGAATGGCTGGATGAAAGCAGGTAGGAGCAAGGGCAGACCCCGGCAGCACTGTCCCAGCTGTCCCACTTGCCTCTCTCCTGTGGTCATCGTCAGCCAACTCCAGCCACAGGGGCCTGGGGAGTGAAGAGGCGGGGCCCTGGCTCAGGACTCAAGGGTTCCCAATTCGGTTATTTGACCCTGGGAGCCTGGTTCTTGCTGTTCTGGACAAGGAGCTGACTCAGTTTCCCCTCCCCACCCTGGCATCTGGGTGCGGCTGGTCTGAGCTTACTTGACCCAGCCAGTCTCCTCTTCTGCCAGACTGGCTATGGTGGAGCTGGGGAAGGCAGGGGAAGGGAAGGGAGGGGACAGGCGATGACCCCTGGGGGAGGATGAGGCAGAGAGAAGGGGGTGCAGGCCTGCCAGTTAGGGACTTGATGAAGGAGCCACATCCTCGCCCACGGGGGAGGAGGGGATGGCGGGCATCCTCTCGCCCACCCTCTGCACCCCTGGAGGGGAGCCTGGAGCAGGCAGGCCAGGCCAGGAGCCCGGGCTAGGGAGAGGGCAGCTTCCTGTGTGGGCAGTGCAGGTCCTGGTCTCCTCTGCCCTCCTGCTCCCGCCCCAGCTCCCTGCATCCAACTCTGGGGGCCCCAGCACCCGCCAGTCACGGAGGGAGCTTGGGTGGAGCAGGGCGGAGTGCGCGAGGGTCTCGCCAAGGCCCCATTGTTTAGAAAAGAAGGAACTGACTTCAGCTCCGGGAGCAGGGCCTCCCAGCCCACCCGGACTTCCTGCTCCCTGGGGCTGCCAGGGCGGACTTTGTCCACCTTATTTGGGGATTAAGGAGCCATGCTGCTGTGTGGCCCAGAGCCACGGACTTACAAGGTGGAGGGCACCCACGGCTGCCTCCAGGCCTCAGAGTCTCAACCTTTAGCCAGAAAATGCGCCTTTCCGACGTCCACTCGGCCTTCCTGTCCACTGTCCACCAACCCTTCCATGGGTGCACCTACCCCTCCTCCACCCACCTAACCGTTTCTGTGTCTACCTGGTACCTACACATCCACACCCAGATGCCCATCGCTCCCTCCCTCCACCCATGCTCCATCCATACGTGTGTCCGTTCATGAACCCATCCATCCGTCCGCTCACCCCAGCCCTCAGTCGTGTCCTCCACACACCTGCCTGTGTGCATTCGTCCTCCACTCACCCCTGCTCGGCAGCCCCACAGCCATCTCCACCCGTCTGTCTGTCTCAGAACTTACTCTTCTGCCCACCCTTCTACTGACACATCCATCCTCTGTCCAGACTTCTTTCCTGCCATCCAGCCAACCTTCCTTCCTCCTTCCATTTCCTTACCTCTCGTCCATCCTCCTACCCACCTGCTACCCATGCCATCCACCTGCCCTTCCATACTTTAATTAAACTAAATACTCACTCTGGTCCATCTATCTATCCACACATTCACCCACCCACTCACCCCAACCAAACATTAACTCATCCTTCTATCTACCTAACCATCTATCCATCCAGTCTTACTTTTTGTCTGTTCATCTACCCATTCACCACATATCTGTAAATGCACCATCATCTAACTGTATCTATCCATCCAGCAGACAACCTGCCCATATACACCTCTAGTCTACCTTTCAAAATCCATTAGTGTGTTTCTCTACCTATACACTACTCACCTAACCAACTACTAATCCACCCATCCATCCATCCATCCATCCATCCATCCACCCACCCACCCATCCACCCACCCACCCACCCATCCACCCACCCACCCATCCATCCACCCATCCATCCATCCATCCATCCACCCACCCATCCATCCACCCATCCATCCACCCACCCACCCATCCATCCATCCATCCATCCATCCATCCATCCATCCATCCACCCATCCATCCATCCACCCACCCACCCACCCATCCACCCACCCACCCATCCATCCACCCATCCACCCATCCATCCATCCACCCACCCATCCATCCACCCACCCATCCATCCACCCATCCACCCACCCATCCACCCATCCACCCATCCACCCATCCACCCACCATCCACCCATCCACCCATCCATCCACCCACCCATCCATCCACCCATCCATCCACCCATCCACCCACCCATCCACCCATCCATCCACCCACCCATCCATCCATCCATTCACCCATCCATCCATCCACCCATCCTCCCACCCATCTACCCATCCACCCATCCACCAATCCACCCACCCATCCACCCATCCATCCATCCACCCACCCATCCATCCATCCATCCACTTATCCACTTATTTATGTCCCACCTTTCCACCACAGGTCTGCAGCATCCTAGCTTGATAATTGGAGGTCCATTGCTAAGAAAACTTGAATAAATTCCTTGGCCAAAAACCAAAATGCTGCCTCATTTTGTCCCCTGCATCTGTGGCTTGTAGATTTTGAGCCATCATGAGTCACAACTGAGACCAGGGCCAGGACATGGGACTGCCTCTGCAGGACCTTTCCTTTTCCACAATGGAGAGGACATACAGGGGGCACCAAGGGGGCTGGGGTCCCAGTGGCTGCCGGTCTGGGGAATGGTCTCTCCTGGATCTGCATGGCCTGGGAAAAGCTCCTTACTCCTGTGGTCTTGGCCTTTTCCTCTGTAAAATGGGTTACCAAGATTGTTGTGAGAGTCGATGAAGAAAAGGAGTCTTTCCACCCTCTTGGAGCGCTGCTCCTCTGTCCGACTCTATTCTAAAAATGCATGAGGTTGAAACTAAACCCTCAAGCCCCAAACAGCATCTGTAAAATGGCCCAAGTGGAGTTCAGCACGAGGAGGCAGGAAGGGCATTCCAGACAGAGGGAACCCAGGCAAGAAAGAGGCACTGACATTTTCAGGACCCAGTAGGGAGTTTGGTGTGGCTGTCACTGGAATGGCTGCAAGGTGGCCAGAGCAGAAGTGGTGGTATTGAGGGGAGCCCAAGTTCTCCCAGGCCAGGCCACAGGATTAGGTGAGGCCAGGAGTCTCGGGCTGTGCGTGGGCCAAGGCGGGGTTCCTGGAGGAGGGGGTGCGAGTGGGCCAGCTGGTCAGAAGACGTTGTCTCTGCAGGGTGGGGAGTGGGAGGGAGTGGGCTGCAAGGGAGGAGGTCCCATAGGGAATGTGGGGAGTCCAAGAGCCCAGCTCCAAGCACCATACAGCCCCACGGGGATGTTCTGGGTCTGGAAGGCACCAGCTCTGAGCCTGAGGGGTGGGCACATCCCATTGCTCCACCCTGCGTCTGGCCTGATCCCCTCTCATGGCCCCAGCCCTCCTCGACCTCCCGGTCATCCCACCCCTCCTGCCCCAGCCACTTGTCACATCTGCAGAGCCAGCTCCCTCCAGGCTCTCCCTGTTTCCAGCTCTGTCCTCCATCCCATCCCAGGGGCACCCTAGAAGCATCTTGTCACTGGTCCCCGATTTCTGTCCTCCCAGCCTTCCACTCAGCGGCTGTGGGGCATTCAGAAGGACCCCTGTGAAATAAGCCCCTGACTCTTGGCCCAAGGCCAACTTCCCCCCAAAACCTGGCCTCAGGCAGCTCAGGGAGGGCACGTGAGACCAGGCAGCTGGTCAGGACCTTGCACTTGGGTAGGGGGTACAGGGCCAGGCCAGCCCAGGAGAACCAGCAGGGGTGCAGAGTGGGACCTGGCTGTGCCATGGTGGCTCTGGCTCCCTGGGCTCAGCGGGCTCCGAGATGGGCCTGGGCATCTCCCTCCCCGCACTGGGCGGGCTTCCTGTCTGGCCCCGGGAAATGACCCCCCTTCATTCCCTGAGATGGTTGACGTCAGCATCTGAGATAACAGGCGGCTGCCCCAGCACCTGCCCTGGCACGTCCCCGTGTAGTCAGGGTGGTCTGGGATGCAGGGGCCACCTCGGCTTGGGGAAAGGCTGCCCCTGGAACAGGCTTTGGGTTGAGCTGAGGAAAACTTGCCTGCAGGCCCTGGGAGAGGAGTGGGCTCTGTGTCAGGACTGAGCTGTCCTCAGTCAGGGGCACGCAGGACCTGGAGCCAGCCGAGCATGCAGTAGGTGCCCAATAAGTGTGTGGATGAATAAATGGAGCCTGATGAACTTAGGCTGAAAAGCAAGACCACTGGGAGGCAGGGAAGGACACGGGAGGAATCTGGGGCCTCTCTGAGGAGGGCAGGCTGTGCCACCCAGGACTCCCAGAGCACCAGGGGTACACAGAGTGGGAGGGGTGGGCTCCACATGGCCCCCAGCCAGCACCCCACTCTCCTGCACCTCCACCCTGGCCAGCCACTCCCGGGCCAGACTCAGGTCTTCTAGGCCTGGCCAACGCAGGGGACTCTCTGATGACCAGGACACTCCTGACTTGGCCCAGTGACTGCACACAGGCGGGGAGCCACCCTTCTCCATAGCCCACCCCATTCCCCTCCGCTGGCTGGGGAAGCACTGAGGCCAGCAGCCGATGGTACCGTCCCCGGGCAAGATGGGTGTGTGGCTCCCAGCCTTGCTATTCTCCACGGGTGCCACAGTCAGGGCCGTGGCTGGCAGGTGAGTGGGCAGAAGACGATGCCCAGCCCAGCAACCTGGCACCAAGGGCGCCTTGGCACCTAGGAGCCACTGCTCATCAGAGGGAGCCTGTGCCAGCTGGCGGGCCACGTGGTGATGTTTAATTACACCTCACCACGGAAGCAGCCGGCACAGAAGCCGCTCCCAGAGGGCCACAGGCCCCACCCTGGCAGGGGCCAGGAGTTCCTGAGGATCCCGATGCCGCCAGGTGGGAGGGGGAGAGAGCGAGGGTCCCAGGCAGCTGGAGCTGGGCACGGTGGCTGGTCAGGGCAAGGTTCAGCTCTCAGGGGGGTGGGCTGGGCTCCTCCTAGCCACTTCCTAGAGTCCAGCGGGAAGGAAGAGCCAAGCTGGCCTGGCGTGCTGAACGCCACACGCAGCAGGGATGGGCGATGGCACGTGGCAGAGGCAATAGCAAATAGCCTGCCTGGGGCTGCAGGGGCCTGGGAGTGGGCAGTAGCCACCAGGCGGGATGGGGAACGGGGAAGGGCACCGGCTGAGACTGCAGCTGGAGTTCTGGGTTCAGGTTAGGCTTGGCCAGGGCCTCGTGCCACACGGTGACCCAACCTCCCCCCCGCCCCAGATGCTGCCCAGCAGGAGGCTCCGATGCTCCCGTCTTCAGAGATAAGGGCATTCAGCTCCCGCCGGCAGCAGCTCAATCCAGAGGGGGAGACTGAGAAGTGGACAAGGCCCTGCACGAGTGGTCCGGCAGGGTGGACAGCCGCCTGGAGAGGGACCCACTGGCTCACGCAGCCCTGCTGGTGTGAACACTCATGTCACAATGGTGCGGGGGTAGGAGCCAGGACAGTTGCCAAGTGCCAGATGGGCCAGGGTAGACATGGGCACTGTGAGGCCTGGGCAGGATCCTTCTGAAGCTCGGCTCTGGGCCTGGCAGCCCTGCTCCCCCGACTGCCAGTGTCTGGTGGGGAGGGCTCCCGGACCACTTGTCTCCTGCCTCACCCCTGGCTAGAGGGTCTTGTAGCTGCCCTCCCCTGTACCCCCAAACATGTACCCCCCTGTGAGGCAGAGGGTCTCCTAATCCCTGCCTGGTGGTCAGCCTGCCTGTGTGAATTTGAGTTGCTTCCAGCACAGAGGGTCCTTCCTGCCCCTCACAGACCTGGGAGGAGCACAGGTGGGAAGCCCCACCGTTCTCCTAGTGCTGGCTCTGCCGGGGGTGCAGGAGGTGGGACGGGCAGGGCCTGGCAGGCCGGGTCATGCTGCGAGGAAGAGGTGGTGGGAGGGGCGCCGCCCTCCAGGGCTGGGGGAGGTCTCCTGTTGGGTCTCCCACCCCTAGCTTGGTCCTCCTTCTGGGGAAATGGAGACCTGGGTGCATGTCTGTGGGAAGTTGGCACCTTGATCTATTCCAGGCTCCTGAGACCCTCGCCCGTGGCTTGGGTCCCACCACCATCCGTGGGCTTCACAGGGCTGGACCAGATGCCTGCCTTCCCCGCTGGCTTAGTGCCTTTGGTGCACGGTTCTTCCCTCCACACCTGGCTGTGGTGACTGCGGTGGGCAGGTGGGAAGGCCAGTGGGGCAGTCTCCCTGTCCCCGCAGCCAGCAGAGCCTTTTCTGTCCCTGTCTGGCTGTGAACATAGCTGGGACCCCTCCCTTGAGCCCTGTCACCCTGCACACCACCCAGGGGCCCGTGGCTGATGAGGCTGGACCCCGCAGCTTTGTGAACTTGCAGAGTGGGAAGGGTCCCAGGCACGCTCCCTGGAGGCCCTGGGCACAATGAGCGGGCCTCACGCCTCCCAGGCACTCATGGAGGGTCTGTGTGACCTGGGGCTCTCGGCTCAGGAGCAGAGGCCTGCCAGCCAGTCATGACACAGGTAGTGTAGGCTGAGCCAGGGACCCTGAGACAGAGCCCTCGACTTCGGGGAGCTTGGGGGTTGGGCACAGTGGTGCCTGGGTAGGTGGGAGGAGGGCTTCAGTGAGGATCTTCCAGCCCAGTTGTGATCACAGGTTGTCTGGAAGCCCTAGGAGGTGGGAGAAGGTTGGGGCAGGAGGAGCAGGACCAGCCCAGTTCCTCGGAAAGATCTGCTGTCCGAGTTGAGGGGGTGGTCTTGGTGAGTGGCAGAGGGACTGCTGTACCAGGGTCGAGGGGTTGGACAGGCAAGGCCAGAACTGGCTGGGGGCTTTGTGTCTCCATTTGCGAGGACTGGGTGAGTCAATTGTCCCTATGTGCCTCAGTTTCTCCATTTGCACAATGGGCATCTTCCCATTTGTCCTTTGCAGAGCTGCTGTGAACGTGTGGAAC
The DNA here is from genome assembly GCF_027409185.1 of Cynocephalus volans. Classification (NCBI taxonomy): domain Eukaryota; kingdom Metazoa; phylum Chordata; class Mammalia; order Dermoptera; family Cynocephalidae; genus Cynocephalus; species Cynocephalus volans. The sequence continues at coordinate 166,997,509 of NC_084463.1, forward strand.
GTGAATCCCTGTAGGCACCAACACTGGCTGCTGAGAAGGCCACCGGGGGCTAGGGTGGAATTGGTCACCAGGGACTGGCATTTCTGAAGTCTGGAACAGCAAACACACAGGCGTGAGGGGTGAGCAGGGCACACGGAGGGGCCAATGTGTCAGGCTGGTGGGTGTCGGGATGGCAGGGGAGAGGAGAGGAGGGCTGAGGGCCTCCCCGAGTCCCTCAGCAGCCCTTGTCCCATTTCACAGACCAGAAGTTGAGGCCACAGTCCTCTTTGCCACGAAGCAGCCTCTGCAGGCAGTAGGGAGACAAGATTGCCCTCAGCATGTCCCCCTTCTTCTGCCCTGACCTTCCTGCTCAGGTCCTCTCCTCCGGACCCTCCCTCCTGCCCCCATAGTCACCTGAATCCCAGCCCCTGGTCCAGAGCCCACGTGGAGCATAGTTCAGCTGGCCTCCTTCTGCCCTGGCCCAGACCAGCCCGGCGAGTGTGGCTCATGCTTTGATGTCTAGGGAGGCTGGGGAGCAGGACACCCCACCCCCTGGTCCCCGCCCGTGCATCTCAGGCAGCAGGCCCATCAGCACGGCAGCCAGCACCGGGTCTCCATCCTCTGGGCTCTGTACAGACCCGTTCCTGAGGCTGTGGGGCAGCAGCCCCCTTGGCAGGACACTAACGTCATGGTGGCTGCCCCAATCAGGCCGGGTGGGGCAGAGGCCTGGGTGGGGAGGAGTGGGACGAGGCCTGCCCCTGGCCCCCGCCCACCTGACCCCGAGCTCACAGTGTGTGCACGCGGCACCCTGAGCCCTCCCCGGCTTCCCCCAAAGTGGGAGCCCGGGGCCGGGCCTGCTCTCCATCTGTCCTGAGGGTGTGTGTGTGTTCCTATTCTTCGTCACTGAAGCCCGTGCGTAGTGAATTCATTTCCTGATGTAGTAAACATTTCGAAAGGCCAAGAGCCTGTCCTTCCTGCCTCTGTGCCAGAAAAGTTCCCCAAGCCCAGCTCGCCTTCCGCCGAGCACAGCAGCTCATCTTCCCGGAGGTGAGAACGCAGGGGCTCCGTGACCCTCACGTCAGCCCCCAAGTCTCTGCAGTCCCCCGGTGCCCATGGGTGCCCTGGGGCGTGGAGCTGTCGGGACTTGTTCTCTGGCCTGCAGTGCAGTGATGTGATGGGTTTGGGGAGTAGGAAGTCCTGGCTTCAAATCCCAGCTGGGTTTCTTAAAGCTGTGTCCTGGGCCAAGGAACTCCATCCCTTTGGGGGAGGCTCCCAAAGTGATTCAGGGAAGGGTGGGGAAGGCTTCTCAGGAGGAGCCGGGGCTGCCTTGGGGGTGCTGTTGGGGTGCAGCCAGGTGGCTCTAAAGGCAGGCCTTGTGGCTTGTCCTTGAGGTCGTCCTTGCATCTCCACTGACCATTCCAGGGCCTCTTGAGTCCCAGCAGCCTCTGGGAAGGGGTCCTCATGTTCTGAAGGTCAAGGCTTGGTCAAGGGCGGAATTGCCACAGCTGAGGGTATCCACCTTGCACTGGAGCAGCCCCAGGGTCCCCAGATCCACGGTCCTCTGCAGGACCCACATTACGTGGCTATGTGCACTGACTTGCAGAGCCTGCCACCCTGCCCCCACTGGATTGTCATCCACCCTGGGCAGGAGGACTTCGGGAAGTGTGGGGGGAGATGAAGGGGAAACTGAGGCAGAGAGAGGCCCAAGAACAGCTGGGAGGGATAGTATGGGGGCCTGGACCCAGCAGCCTGCCCCCAACCTGAGCCCCTTCACCTGCGTTGCAGCCAGGACTGGGAAAGGGTTACCCCAGGCAGTGTGTGTGTGTGTGTGTGTGCATGCTTATGTGCATGTGTACACAACTGTGTGTGTGTGCACACATGCGTATATGTGCATGTGTGCATATGTGTGCATATGCTCTGAACATGTGCGCATGTGCATGTGAGTGTGCACACGTATTGTGTATGTGTGCACGCATGTATGTGCATGTGCGTGTCTGTGTGAGCACGCGCCGTGGCCACGGCGTGGTTTCTGTGCCCTTGCCTGGCTCTGTCCGCACGGCTGTCTATTTTCTTATACATGTTTGGCATTTTTTGCTGCTGAGTTGGGGGGCCGTGGTTTGGGGGGAGGCTGAGCAATGGGGGAGGGGCTGTTTATGCCAGTCCACCCAGGCTACACATTCTTGTGGTTGTCTCTTTAACTTGGTAAAAATTTGGGAAATTTCTAAATAAAACAAAACAAAGGAAAAACATTTTTAAAAGGATTTCAAAATCGGTGCTGCTGCTCCCCGTAACCGGAGCCTGGGGCCTGGGGAGGGAGGGTTTTCTAACAACCCACACCTTCGAAAAGACTTGCGCTTTGGAGCGCTGGGCTCCCGTCAGGAGAAGTGGACAGGCCGTGTGGCCCCGAGACCCCAGCCTTCTCTGGGGCAGGAGTCAAAGTGTCAGGATCTGGGGGACAGTCTTGATGCTTTGGGTTGCAGTTTCCAGGCAAGGAGTGCTGGACCCCTCTGTCTCTGAGTCCAGTGGGGGCAGCAAAGGTGGCCAGGGCGGGGGCCTGCAGGGAGTTTGGAATGGGCTATTGGTCAGGACGCTGAGGAAAGACTGGGGTCCCTGGTACATGCCTCGGTGACCTGGGCAGACCGGCCCCATGGGAGACCTGTCCCACCATGTGGTCCTCTCATCCTCAGGCACCAAGGCCTGAGTGCATGGAGGGTCCCTGTACTGCCTGGGCCCCAGAGAGGAACTGGGTGCAGGGCCCTGGGAAGCTGCTCCCCTCTGGGCCTCAGTTTCCCACCCCAAACAATGTGCAGTGGGATTCCGGCTCCTTTCTGGTTTGTCTTTAGGCTCCACCTCCACTCAACTCTGGGGACTCACTGCTCGGTGATGTGCTCTGGTCTGGTCTCTGGGGTCCCAGGATGAGCTGACCAGGCAGGGTTAGGGACCATGTCCCTTTGGGGACATCTGTCTACTCCGGGGACTCCAGGGAGCAGGTGGGCCTCAAGTGCCCTGGCTGTGTGGACAGCACGGGCTGGCCTGGGCTTATGCAGCACCTATCCCTGCCTGCCTCCTGCGTCTGGCCTTGCCCTGGCCACCTCCACAGTCCCAAGTCAGTCTGACCATTCCCAGAGACTTGGGGAAACCCCCAAGGTGTTTTGGAGGCCTTCTGGCAACACCCTCTGCTTTGTTTAACGAGAAGAGTTTTCAGCCTGTGATGCTGCAGCTTTCTCACAGGGTCCCTGAGCCCTGCTTGGTATGGAGCTAGTAGCTGCTGCAGCCTCCCCAGTGTGGCTAGCCTTGACCTCCTGTGACCCCGCGCTCAGGGCCATGACTGCCCAGCATCCAGGCTGGCCTGGCGCACCTCTGTCTGGCACCTCATGCCTGGTAGCTTGGGGACCAGGGTTCAAGGGGCCACCGGATGCTTGCCATCATCACAGGAGGCTCCCCGGGCTGCATGTGTGGTGAACTGTCTGGGCTAGGAGCCACAAAGATGCCATGGGCCCACGGCCAGCGAGTCGAGCTGCACCGACTATTCCCTACCTCCAGAGCCCTGCTAAGTCTGGCTCCTCATCTGGGGGCTTCTCCCTGTCCTGAGCCATACTGTGCATATCCCAGCCTTTGCCCTTTGCCATACAATGCCCTCTCCTCACCCCTGCATGCCTCCCTCCAACCCCCTCCCATCCCTCATGTTGAGTCATGGACCAGCCCACGGGGCTCAGTCTGCAGGGAGCTCCTCTTGGGGGTGCATGGTGAGCATGCTGGTTGCTTGGTGGTGGCCAGGCAGCCTCGGCCCCACAGGCCCAGTGGGTCACTGCTCTGCTCCACAGCCCTCTGGGGCTCCCCAGCTCCTTTGCTTCCAGTCCAGGGCCCCTGACCTGGTCCTCTGGGTCCCACCATCTGGCCTGCTCCCCTGCCCCCCTCCTCTGACATCCACACACCCCAACCCCTGCTGTCCCATGGCTCCCCATTGCTTCGGCCCACCTCACTTGCCAGGCCCCTGCTCCTGTTCTTCTTGCGGCACTTCTATACCCAGCTCAAATGTCAGATCCTCCGCACACCTTCCAGACCTTCCCAGGGATGCGTTGGCTCCCTCTGCTGCAGTGCTGGCCATCTCGGGGACTTGCGTCAGCAGCTACCCCATTAAGCCCCTCCCAGGCAGCACCTCATTAACCCCCTGGAGATGGGGCTGTCATTGGCACATGTAAGGGGCCAGGCGGAACCTGCTGAAATCACACTCCCTCACCACCCACTTGGGAGAGAGCCAGCCTGGAAGCTGAGGGAGTCTAAAACCACAAGCAGTGGCTGACACTGGAGGCTGGCAGCCGCCACCTGGCGGGGCCCCAAGCTGCTGCTCTGCCGAGCGAGGGTCTGCTCCCAGCATGCTGCCACCTCGTTCCCCTCCAGCCTCCCTGGGGACCCAGCTGGAAGCTTCACCTGCCTGGCTCCCCTCGGGAAGCTTTGCAGGCCCTTCTTGGCCATCTCTGGGGACGAGTCAGTCACCACCCACACCTGGCAGCCCCACCTCCAGCCAGATCCTGCTTGTCCAGGAGCCTCCCAGGACTCACCAGAACTTTCCCCCATTCATCCTTCATTTGTGACTCTGCTTATCAATGGCCATGAGCTCTGGCTTGCTTAGTGCCAGGGCAGCTGCCCAGCGGATGCCTGGGGAAGACAGGCTGGACCTGCCCTCTAGGAACTCCCCATGTACCTGGTGAGGGCTTGGCTCGTGCTCAGCAGGGAGCTAGAAGGCAGGGCCCACAGGCAGGAGCTTGAGGTGTAAAGGAGACAGAATATGATGGGGTGGGGTGTGGAGGGCAGAGGGATGAGCCAGGCCCCGCTGGGGAGCCCCCGGGCAGGGGCCAGGGCTGCTGGAGGGAGACGGTGCATGCCTAGGGCAGCCCAGCCTGCCCACCTCCTCCTTGGAGCTCCCCCCGGAAGCCTCAGACTCCACCACCAGGCTGATCTTCCAGAGCCCCACATGGCTTGGCATGGGTCACGCTCCAGAATTTTGTTCCTCCTGCTCCCAGCTGGGAACAACTTACCCCCCTCTGCCAAACCAGCTCGGCTGACTGCACGCTGGTGCTCAAAGACGTCCTGAATACTCCAGCATGAGGCTGAGTGCCTCAGTTTCCCCACCTAAACCATGAGCATCTTAGGGTTGCTGGGAGGGTTAAAAGTCTATGTGTAGATGCTTGGCACATAGTGGGGCCCAATAATCATCAGCAACAATTATTCATATTACCAAAGGGACCACAGAGCCAGGGAAGCCCCTCCTCCGTCTATGCCTCAGTTTCCAATCTGACAGTGGGAGGCGTTTGCACTGTTCTCTGGCCCTTCTCTGAGAGTGATCCCATCTGCAATGGATGTGGGGTCCCATGGAAGGCTCTGCCTGTCTTTCCTGAGCTGCCAGGCCCCCAGGTGCACACCCGCCCACGCTGGCTCCTGTCCCTTACTGTTCCATGCTCTACGGCTCTTTCCTGAGCACCTATGACGTGCAGGGCCCTGAGCTGGCTGCTGGGTGCAGCAGAGGCAGGGACAAAGATCCCAGCCGTCAGGAAACCCACATTCCCATGGGGCAGACAGACATGAACAATGAGCAAAGAGTGTGGAGTGTCAGAGGTGACAGCAGACACAGACCGGAGCAATGCAGCCACAAGCCAAGGAGTGCCAGCAGCCCCCAGAAGCTGGAAGAGGCAGGAAGGACTCTCCCCTGGGGCCTTGGGGGGAGTCCAGGCTGCAACACCTTGTTCAAAATTCTGGCCTCCAGAACCCAAAGAGAATCCGTTTTTCTTGCTCCCAGCTTCCTGGTTTGTGGCCTTTTGCTATGGCAGCCAGGGGACATGATCACAGAGGACACCTTCTGTGTGAGACAGGTGGCTTTGCAGGGCTGGGTGTACAGGGGGTTCCAGCCCCGACCTGGGCTATACCAGGGGCTCTGGCCACTATCATTAAATGGATGTGAAGGGCGGGCAAAGCTGACCCCCCCCCGGAGGGCTCCCACCAGACTGCACAGAGCCCAAAGCAGGCCGGGGTCCCCTTATTCCATTTCTACCTGCACATGAGGCCCATGAGCCGGGTGTGTGAGCCTGTGGCCCGCTCCAGGCTGTCATGGTTCACCTTTCCCAAGTGCCTCTGGGGGCCGTGCTGTGGGCTCTGCTGGGCCCAAGACTCCCCAGCAGAAGGTCCAACAAGTCACAGGCTGCCAGGGACAGGGAAGATGGCCTGTGAGCTTTGGGGGGGACTGGAGGATGGGAGGGGGACTTCCTGGCATGGAAAGACCAGAAACAAGGTGGCCAGGTGGGCGAGGATTCCGGAGGATTCTGGCTGTTCCTAGCAGGCCTGCTGGCCCGTCCATATCCAGTGGCAGCAGGGGATAGACCAGGCTGTGTGTGGGGGGGTCTTGATGAGGTCCTTGCAGGGCAGCGGCCACTCTGAGCCTAGCCCAAGACTCCCCTGTGTCATCAAAGTCACTGTGGCCCCTGTCCTCCCCTCTAGCCCCGGACAGACAGACCCTGATGTGCACGTGTACCCATACTCTGGGGGCTGGAGGTGCATCTGTGTGCACATGTGTGTGGCTATAGTGGATGGGTGGGGGTGAGTTTTCATCAGCCCAGGTGTTGGCGACCACACAGCCAGACTGGCAGGCCTGCAGAGGTGGCCGGGGGACAGCAGAGCAGGGACTCCAGAGAGGAGGCGGGGGAGGAGAGCGGGTGACTTTACAAAGCTGGAAGGGAGTTTTGCAGCCACACACCTTTTGGAAATGATGTGCAAAGCCCAGTTAATCTGGTGAGCAGGTTGTGTGGCTCCTGGGCAAGCTGAGTGGGGCTAGTGGGTCAGGCTGCCCAGGCAATGAGCAGGACTAGGAGGGTCCGCTGCACAGCCCCACATGCCCAGCATTCCTCATGGCTTTTATGAGGACTGGACCCCCCTTTAAACAGGGAGCAGGGGGCTGAGGTCCCAAGTATCCTTAGAACAGGGTCCCCTGGCCTGGCTGAGCCCTTTGAGGCTGCTTGGGAAGCTGGCAGAGGCCTGCAAGGCCCGCGTCTGCCAGGGGCAGAGGGCAGCATGGCCGGTGCTGAGTGTGGCCGTTTCCCATTTATAGCCTAACAGTCCCTCACTTTCCTCCCTAACTGAATTATTTTTGGTTTGCCTGGTGGCCTGGGGACCTTCACACTGACTTTATGAGCCAGATGGGGCTCCGTCTCCAGGTGGCCCCAGGCAGCAGCATCTGGGGGAGCTGGGGGCGGGGCGTGGTAGGCGGGGGAAGCGGGTCTGGCTGGTCGGGCTGCGGGGGGATCGGGGAGGTGGCTGCCAGGCTGCCAGGACCCCAGCCAGCGCTGCCCTCGCAGACTGCACATCCTGAGTCCCAGGTGCACGCACCTGCCCCTCATCCAAGTGGACATCTGTCCTGGGACCCTGGAGTCAAAATGCCTGCTTGGATTTGAGTCCCAAATCTGGGGGGCCTGGCTTGCCAGCTGGGAAAATGGGGTCACACAGCACCGGTCCAGAGGGTGCCCAGAGAGTTTGGCAAATGATCACGCTGGTGCAGAGGGGAGCCAGGGAGTGGTGTCAGCGGGCTCTGTCTTCCCTCGCTTATGCCTGTGTCATTTGCCCAGTGCATGGACCCTGCTGTGGCCACTCTGCTGGCCAGCGCTGCAGGAGTGCTCTTCCCTTTTAGCCAGTTGCCCTCCCCCTGTCTTCTCCCTGGACTCCCAGCCTGGGATGTGACCGGCCGACCTCCAGGTAGGTGTCTGGTGGCAGTTCCGGGTGTGCGGGGCAGCTGGAGCTGAGGCTGGGGCCAGGGGAGCCCAGTGCATGGTCTCTGTAGTACCTGGCCATGGTGGTCCCAGCCCTCCCCTGCGCTGGGACAGCCTGTCTTCTATCTGGGAGGAGAGGCTGCTCCAGAGGCTGCGGCCCAGATGCCCACTGCCGACTGGGGCAGAGCTGCTTATCCTAGTGGGGGAGGGCTCTGAGGACCCTGCCCCTGAGAGGCCCGCTCCAAGAAGGCAACTGTGTCCCCAAGCAACAGGCTGCAGTTGGTGCAAACCAAACTCCCATGCCTTACCCTTCAGCCCCTACTGCAGCCCAAGGGAGGCTCCTGGCCAGCGCGAAATCATAGCTCTTTGCTCAGGGTCCCCTGATCTCCCGGCCACAGTCCCTGCCACATCCCAGCCAACTTCCTGCGTCTTCCATCTCTGGTCTCCAAGCCTTTTCCAGAACAGGCCCCACCACCCTGCCTGGAGTCCTCGTGCTGAGAGTCCCCCCCAACTCAGCCAGGCCATGCCTTCCATGCCCCTGGGCCCCTCCACTGAAGCTGGTGCTCCTGGTTCCCCCAAACCAGACCCGACGCAACCCGCCCTGCCCTCCCCCCCACAGTAGAGCAGGGAAGAGCTGGGCAGGTGCACGTGCAGGCTGTCCCTCTGCTCCGCACCTGCACTGTGTCCTGTGGCCGCTGTCACCTCACCACAGGCCAGGCAGCTCAGAACCAACAACTCCTCCCGCACAGTTCTGGAGGTCCAACATCAGTATCTCAGGACCAAAATCAAGGCGTTGGGGGACCACACTCTCTCCGGAGGCTCTGGGGGGGGGGGTCGTTCCTTGCATCTTTCCGCTTCTGGGGGCTTCAGGCATTCCTGGGCTTGTGACCAGATCACTCCAGCCCCTGCCTCTGTGGTCACAGGGCCTCTTCCCCTCTGTGGTCAGATCTCCCTCTGCCCCCCTTTTATAAGGACACTGATGCTGGCATTTAGGGCCCACCCTTATCAGCCAGGGTCACCTCCCCGCTCAGAGCCCTTCCCTGACGTGTATCCGCATGGCCCTTCTTCCTCACAAGGATGAGGACTGGGCACCCCTGGGGCCGTATTCAACCTGCCTGCTGCCCGTCGCCGGCCCCTCTCCAGCAGAGCTCCCAACCCAGCTCCTCCTGCCTCCTGCCTCCGCTCCTGTCTCCTCTGAATCCACGTCAGTGACATTTTCTCACCCTCCCCTGAAGTGGTTCTCGTGGAGGTCTCTGCTGACCTCCCAGTGGCCAACACAGTGGTCCCTTCTTGTCCTCAGCTTCCCAGACCCCCCAGCAGCACCTGACACAGGTGTCGCTCTGTGACTACACCACGTGGTCCCCTGGGCCTCCTGGATCTGCCCGTCCCCACCCCAGATGCCCCCTGCTCACCCCCCAGCTCGGCTCTGTGCCTTTCCTAGTTTTTTTTCTGCCCTGTCCTATTTTCAGGCCTGGCCTCCTCCCGTCTCCAAGTGGTCCCTCCATGGTGGGTGGGCGGCCACATGTCCCTTCCAGCCCAGCCCTCCCTGGCCTCCGGCTGGACTGCCGGGCTTCCCGGTTGCCTTCTGAGGCCTCTCAGGGATCCAGAAGCCTCTCAGACCCCAACCCCTGCAAGCCAGCTCCAGGTGCCCACCCTCCACGGTCTCCCCCGGCAATGACACCAGCTGCTCCTAGTTGCTCAGGCCCAAATCCTGGGAGCCATTTTTTTTTAAAATCAGACATTTGAATTTTTAAAATTAATTTTATTGCATTTTACTTTATTACAGCTAGTTTGAGGGACTAGAGGAAAAATTTACAAACTGCTGCGAAGTGGATATTTGGCAATATGATAGTGTATGTATTTGATCTGCATAGATCAGGGGCTGGCAAACGTTTTCTGTAAAAGGTCTGAGGTCAATGTTTTAGGCTTTGTGGTCCCGTAGTCTCCAGGTCTTAATCCTGCCACTGGAAGCGGCTAGCGGCCATACGTAAAGAATGAAGGAGGCTGCGTCCCGTAAAACTTTCTTTACAGACACGGATGACGGTCCGAATGCTGACGGCTGGTCTGGGGTTGACAATCCAAGCAGGTGAATCAAATATTTAGGACAAAATCGAACATAAAGGAGGCATGTGGCTCAGGCCGTTCTGCTGGTACACACTCCACTTTTAGGCAAAACACAAGGGAGTTTCTACGACACGAAAGGATTTTCCTACAGCTAGACAGGACAACAGCTCTCCTGCTTCCTTAAACAGTGACGACCTCTCCTAACTGCACCACATTGAAAATCCTGAGCTCCACATAATGATCCAAAATCCTCACATAATAACTTAAAATTAGGTTAAGAAAAAATGGATTTAGTTTTTTTTTAATTGTGGAAAAACACACATGACATAGAATTTACCGTCTTAACCACCACCCTTAAGAGCACGGTGCTGTGTCATTCAGCACATTCACACTGCTGTGCGGCTGTCACCACTGTCCACCCCAGCACTCCCTCATCTTCCCAGACTGAAGCTCTGTCCCCACCCCGTCCCCCTGCCCCAGCACCCCCCATTCTACTTCCTGTCTCAACGGATCCGATGACTCTAGAGACCTCATGTAAGTGGAATCACACAGTGTTTGTCCTTCGGTGACTGGTGATTTCACATAGCGTAGTGTCCCCAAGCTTCATCCGTGCTGTAGCGTGTGGCAGAATTTCCTTCCTGTTTAAGGCTGAGTCATGCCATGTTGTGCACACAGACCACATTTTGTCCACCCATTCATCTGTGCACGGACATTTCGGGTTGTATCCACCTGTGTGCTATGGTGAGTGACACTTGTGAACGGTCACGTACGGGTTTCTGTGTAGACAGAGGTGTTCGTTCTTTTAGCCAGGAGTAGAATTGTTGGGTCAAGTGGTACCTCGAGGTTTATATTTCCAAGGAGCCGCAGGACTGCCCTCCACAGCGGCGCACCATTTTACGAGCCTGCCGGCAGCATAGGAGGGTGGGGACAGCTATGCCCTTGTGGGCGCACTTGTGTCGCTCAGACCGTCTACCTTCTCTGGGGGACATGCGCTGTCTTTTCAGACGCCTGCGAGGCTGCCCCACCTCTTCTCTCAGATGCGGCCCTCTCTGGGGGCCTGTCCTGACCACCTTTAGGCATCACCCTGCCCACTGCCCACCCTGCCATCCCGCCATGGGGCTGCTGCTCACCTGCCATCGCTAGCCCCAGCATTCACTGTCATCGCAGAGTGGAAGGGAGTTTGCCATCCCGTGGCTCAGAGTCAGGCTGCACCTGCAGACACAATGCGAGTGTGTCGGACGAGCAAAGGCAGCCAGGGTCTGTCCACTGAGCCTCTGGCCTGGGAACTGTCCCATAAGGAACTCCGAATGCTGGTTTAGGGACATGCCTAGGCTCCCAGCTGTGGGCTCCTGGCAGCTGGCACAGTGACCAAGCTGTACCCTGCTCAGGGCAGTGGCCTGTGGCTGGGCTTGGGCAAGGGGAGGCCTGGCCTGGGCCACAGATTTGCCCCTCGTTGCAGTCCCTGGGGACTCAAGGTCTCTGCCTAGCCCCCGCCAGTCCCTCAAATCCTGGCTTCTTTGTAGCAGGAGAAGGGTGGGGCTCCTGTTCTTAAGCCACAGGAACTCAAGGTGCATCTGGACCCTGGACCAGCAGGGTGTAGGGGCTGGCCAGGTCCCTCCTCAGCCCCTGAAAGTAGCTTCTGCCCCACAGCCCTCAGATCTCACCCGCAGAGGGCCACAGAGAACTCCCCACAGCCACCTTTGCCACATTCCCTCCCTGCCCACTCTCTGGTGTGGGGTGCCCCTTTCCCCACTCTCATAATGCAGCGCATGTCTTGCCTCCTGCCTCTTAAGGAACACTCTGAGCCTCCCACACCCCTATCCAAACACCCGCTAAGCTCCCCAGCTGCAGCCGACAGCTCTGGGCCAGTGCCCCCAAGCCAGACGGTGTCTCTCCCGCCTCCAGGTCCCTGGTCTCAGGAGGGTCCAGCATCCACCCAGCTCTGCTCGCCGAGACAGGGGCTGGTTCTTCTCCACTGCCCTCCAGACGGACGGTCCCCAAGCCCAGTCATCCTGCAGCGGCAGCAGCACCCTCACCCTCCCACCCACCCTGGGTCTGACCATCTCTGCGTCCCTGGCCTCCCCACCTCACCTGCCATCCACGGTCCGCTCTGGGGCATCCTGTCACTGTCCCAAGCCCCTCACGAGCTTCGAGTCCCAGGATGAAATCCATGCACACTTCCCCGCCTGTCTTGGACCAGAGTCACAGAGGGCCAGCAATGCTGCACGCGGTGTCCACCGTCTGTCTCGGGTGAGGCCCCTCTTCATGACCCTTCAGACCCTCCTACCTCTCAGCTCCCTTCTGTCTCCACTCGCGTAGCCCCTTCCAGGCTTCCCCACGCCCGTGTGTCTAGCGTCCCAACTCCTCAGCCTCTCCCACGAGCCCTGAGATGTGGCCGGCCCATTCCCCCAGCTTCATCCCTGCAATTCTAAAGTCTCCAAGGAGTCATAGTGGCAGAGTGAAAGGGATTTCAGGGAGGGATCCCCTCCTGCCCAGGTCCTGGCCAGCATGGAGCAGCAGAGCTCCTAGGGTGGTGGCCCAGTGGGACCTTGAATGACTATCTGGGGATGAGGGACTCAGGGGGATGGAGGGACAGGTCCCCAGGACAGGGATGCATCGGCACCACCCTCTCTATGTCGGGCTGGGGGAACTCACGTAGGATCCTCTTGGTCGCCCACGGGGACCCTCTGCCGCCCTTCCCGGGTGAAGGGAAGCCAGGCGCGTTCAACCTGCACCGCGAGCTCCCGCTGCTCCTCCCTGCCCTGGAGGGCGGGCGCCTCGGCAGGGATCGCCTCTGGCTACTCTCTGCTCTGTTCTACCACGTGGAGAGAAGATACTGTGGAAAGAACAAAGGTTTTGGTTAGTCTGGTTAGTCTGAATGGCTCTCTGAGTGACCTGGCCATGCTTAATAACGTTAAAACACAGCTGGCCCCAGCCCGGCAGCCCACCCCGGCCGTCCAGTCTCCCAGAGGAAAGGAGAGCACCGTGGGTCAGGCTGTGGCGCAGGCCCCGAGGGTGCCACAGTGAACTGGGTGGTGGGACGCACTGGCCGCCGCTGCTGCTAAGGGTGACTCGGTGCACCATGCCCGCCTCTTCTGGCACCTTGGGGGCGTGTGGCCGGGTGGGAGACTTGCTCTCCAGGGGGACAATCAGATGACCCACCTCCAAGGCTGTCACAGTGGCGAACACATGAGGACGTGCCTGAGATTGTGATGATCGTGGCTGCACTAGGTGGCGTCGCCCATGAGAGACGCCCACGACGGGTTCCAGGGAGAAAGAGCAGGTTGCAGAAGATGGTGGCCTTGAGGATCCCACGTTCTGTTTAAAGGAAGAACAGGAAAGAAACAAGCATTTGCTGTGAGCTGCCGCGGAATGAACACGGAGCTCTTACCCTGGGCTACGGGGAGGAGGCAGTGACTTTCTCTTGGAATTTCTGTTGCTCGGATTGTAACGAAAAGTAAAACTTGCTATAATCTTCCTACTTTTTAAGTCCGTTGGACTGGCTTCTACATCACGCAGTGGCAGCGTGGGGTCAGTGGGGTGAGAGGGGACAGGGAGTTTCTTTTTCAGGTCTGCATTCGCCTGGGTTTGAAAGTCTCCGTTGAAAACTCGGGAGGAAATCCCAACACTCAAATGTCTTCCTGGGGTCTGAGAAATGCAGGTTCAGGCGGGGACAGCTGTGGGAGTCCAGAGGCACCAGCCCACAGGGAGACGTGCGGTGCGTCGGAGCAGGGGAGGGGGCCTGGAGGTCCTGACCGCATGGGGAAGAAAACGGTCTCGATCCCCCTGAATCCGTGTCGAGCCAGGCCTGAGCCTCAGGTGGGCTTGGAAGGCATTTCCCCTGTGGGCACCTGGCTAGATGTTGCCTGAAAAGGCAACGCTTTTGGGGGCCGAGGGTGGAGTGGGGTTGAGCAAGGACACGGAGCAGCTCCTCGGTGTGCGACTGGGTCTCAGAGCCATTGCGTGCCCAGCCTGTCAAGGCTGACAGTGTCTGTTCTGGTCCCGGCACTCCCCGAGGGCACCCCCAGGTTCTCCTGGCTGTCTCTGCTTGGCCCCAGCTGTGGGGACCAAAGGTCTGCGCCTTCCTTTTCAGCACAGTCCCCAGTGGAGAAGCTACAGCTCTTGCCTCCTTCATGGGGGCCTAAATCCTGCAGACCTCCTGCCTCACCTTTACCTGGCTACCCCTGGGTGGCTGGTGTGCCTGCCCCTCAGGCCCCGTCCCTGCCCCAGATGTCAGCTGCAGAAAGGCCTGCAGAAACCGGGGGTCTGACCCCACCCTGCCGTCCCCCTCCACCTTGCACCTCAGGGAACAGCCAGGGTCCCTGGGTTGACCCTCAAGCAGAGCTCCCAGCCTCCATCCTTGCCCCCACCCTTGGTGGCCCCTGGCCTCAGGCCCTGGAGTTATCTGCTTGGACATCAGCTTGGCCTTGTTGGAGGGTCTGGGGGCCTGAGGGGAGGACCTGGCTACTCTGCACTGCCAGGTCATCACATCCTGGGCTCTTGCCAGGACAGGTGGCTGCCCCTGAAGAACACAGAGGACACCAAGCTGCAGAACGAACGGCCAGGGCTGACACTGTGGCCATTCTGAGGTTTGCAGGACCAGCTTCTCCTTCTGGTCCCACTAGAGGCTGTGCCTACCCAGCACTCCCCACCTGGCCCTGGGGCTTCAGATGGGAGCCTGCTTGGCTCACTGGTACAGCACAAGGCAGATGGGCACACCAGACGCAAACCAGAGCCAGATGTGAGGTGTGGGTGTGGGGGGCCTGAGAGGCTGCCTGGTCACTCCGCATCCCCCCTTGGGGGCTGGCTGACAGCCACAATCAACGCAGCACCTCCCAAAGAAAGCACACACACACACAGACACACACAGGCGCATCCCAGAACCGGTTTAGGACAATATTTGTTCTGAACCCAAACCCCATGGTTTCACCCCCTGCTGGCATACATCAGGCAGGTGGGACAGTCACAGAGAGACCTATCCCTTCCCCACTGTGCATGCACAGAGACCTCACCCTGGACCCTCAAAATGTGATGCTGTAGGGGATGGGACCCTGTATGCAGAGCCCCCAGAATGTGAGACAGGAGCCGTCCGTCCAGGGCCCAGGACATGACTCCAAGAGCTGTGGGGTTGACTGATACAAAAAGAGGCTGCATTTATGCTCCCTTCTGGAAGGTTCCATCCCCAGTTCAGAGCTTGTCATCCTACCATGAGAACACCCACTGGGGAGGCCAATGTGGGGCCCGGGGTCCTCCTGCACTTGCTGGGGTCTGGCTGGAAGGCAATTCCTGCCTCGGTGGGCTTCCTGCTTTCTTCCTGCTCCAAGCTCCACCAGCCCAGCTACTGCTGCGTCTAATCTCAGAGGCCTCATGAAACCCAAGGCAAAGAAAGAGTCTAGATCTTTCCGGGTCAGAGAGCCCTGGGGGAGCTCTGGTGAGGCCAGCTGCCTCAGGCGTCAATGACCCTACAGCTCCTGCACCCCGCACTGAGCCCTGTTCCCCCCACCTTGTGCCGGCTGCTCCCAGGCCCAGGTCCTCAAAAGGAACTGGCTCCGCCCAGTGGGCACCATGCTCACCCTGGGCTCTGTGAGGCTTCCTGGTCATCTTTCAGAAACAGCTGTTTCAGGTGGGCAAGCCCAGGCTGGTGGTGGCACATTCAGACGCAGCTCAGCCCTTCTGGACCACTGAGTAAGGGGCAAGGCCCCAAGCCTCTGGGTGGGCCAGGACAGCTCAGAAGGAAGCCGAGGGTGCCGGGTAGAGCTGTTGCCAGCCATTCTCCAGAGCTGCAAAAACTGGCAGCGGTGGGGTGGCTAGTGGGGGGTCCCAGAGCCCAGGTGAGGTCCCAGCACTCAGGAGGCACTGGAGCCCGGGAGTGGCAGGGGCAGTGGGATATGAGACGATCTGCGTCACCACAGGGAAAACACGGGGTGGGGACCCAGACCGGGAAGGCATGCAAAGACTCACTCGCTCATTTACTCGCTCACTCACTCGCTTGCTCACTCACTCACTCACTCACTCACTCGCTCGCTCACTCGCTCACTCATTCACTCATTCACTAGCTTGCTCGCTCACTCACTCATCCACTCACTCACTCACTCATTTACTCACTCACTCATTCACTCACTCGCTCACTCACTCACTCACTCACTCACTCACTCATTCACTCACTCGCTCATTCACTCACTCGCTCACTCACTCATCCACTCACTCACTCACTCATTTACTCACTCATTCACTCACTCGCTCACTCACTCACTCACTCGCTCACTCACTCATTCACTCACTCGCTCATTCACTCACTCGCTCACTCACTCATCCACTCACTCACTCACTCACTCATTCACTCACTCACTCACTCACTCACTCATTCACTCACTCGCTCACTCACTCACTCACTCACTCATTCACTCACTCGCTCACTCACTCACTCACTCATCCACTCACTCACTCACTCACTCATTCACTCACTCACTCGCTCACTCACTCACTCACTCATTCACTCACTTGCTCACTCACTCACTCATCCACTCACTCACTCACTCACTCACTCATTCACTCACTCGCTCACTTGCTCGCTCACTCACTCACTCATCCACTCACTCACTCATCCACTCACTCACTCACTCACTCGCTCACTCACTCACTCACTTGCTCACTCACTCACTCACTCATCCACTCACTCACTCATTCACTCACTCGCTCACTTGCTCGCTCACTCACTCACTCATCCACTCACTCACTCATTCACTCACTCGCTCACTTGCTCACTCACTCACTCACTCATCCACTCACTCACTCATCCACTCACTCACTCATCCACTCACTCACTCACTCACTCGCTCATCCACTCACTCGCTCACTCACTCACTCATTCACTCACTCATTCACTCACTCGCTCACTCTCTTCAGCATATGCCAGACATTGTTCTAGATGCTGAGATAGAGCCATGACCAAAACAAGTTCTAAAACAAGTCCCTCAAGGAGCTCGAGTTCCAGCAGAAGAACCCTAGGATCCTGGCCATGATCATGGCGTCTGTATTGTGCTGGGTGAGGCTTTGGGGATGGAGCTGGCCAGCTCTCCCATCCTATAATGGCAGCTTCTGCCCCCCACAGTCCCTGAGGAGCAGAGCAAGATGGCCCTCATAGGAGGGCCTCCACTTATCGAGGGCCCGCCCATGGGCATGTGGCCAGCTGCTGGATCTCCTTGATCTCCGTTGACCCTCTCCAGGGCCACAGGCTGTGGGTGACAACAGTTCCGGACAAGGCCTGAGGCTTGGTACCTGGTGCCCACACAGAGCTGCCCCCAGCTAGCCCTCCACTCCTCCCCTGCCAGCTGCTCTGGCCATGTAGCTCAGTCTCATGTGTGAGGGACATGCACCCCAGCCCTGGGCCCCCAGCCCTTCAGCTCTGTCCTGTCTGGGAGTAGGGAAGAAACAGTGACCTCTGGGGACTCCAGCGGCAGGCTCCAGCCTCCCCTGGACAGGCCTGAACAGGAAGGAGAGACAGGTCTATGGCTCAGGATGAACTGGGGTGGATCAAAGTGACAGATAAGACCACACTGAGCAGGATCTGGGAGCATTTAGGACCTGAAGGAAGAGAGGGCGGTGGCTTCAGAGAGCTCCACCATCAGGTCTGGCCTCCTGCTGATCACCCCAGACTCCGGCCAGGCGCCAGCCACACCAGGCCACTCCCAGGCATACTGAACATGTCCAGGCCATGCAGGGGTCTCATCAGTTGTCAGCAGGGGTGGAGGTCTAGGGCCTGACGTTCAACACAGCAGCAAAATTAAATTTCCCAAGCTCTTAGGAAGCTCCTTCCCCCTCAGCCTAAGTTTCCTCATTTGTAAATGGGAACAGTACTGCCACCTGCACCCCTGCTGAGGCCCCAGCAGGAGCTTTGAAGGACAGAGCAAGGCTGAACATGGTGGGTATAGGAGAGTGAGTGAATGACTGAGAGTGTGTGAGTGTGATTGTGTGTGAGTGGTATGAATGTGTGTGTGTGAGTTTGAGTGTGTGTGTATGTGTGTGTGTTTACATGTGTGTGTTTGGGTGAAGGTGTGAGTTTGCATGTGTTGGTGGGAGTGTGTGGGCATGTGTTTATGTGGGTATGTTTGTGTGTGTGTGAGGGAGTGACTGTGTGTTTGTGTGAGTGTGTGTGTGGGTCTGTGTTTGCATGAAGGTGTGGGTGTGTGCTTGTGTGCATGTGTTGGTGGGAGGGTGCGTGTGTTTGTGTGGAGGTAGTATGTTTGAATGAGGGTGTGAGTGGGTGTTTGCGTGTTTGTGTGGGTGCGTTTGAGTGATAGTGTGAGTGTTTGTGGAGTGTGTGTGTGAGTCTGTGTTTGCATGAAGCTGTGGGGGTGTGTGTGCATGTGCTAGTGGGAGGGTATGGGTGTGTGTTTATGTGAGTGTGTGTGTACCTGTGTTGGTGGGAGGGTGTGGGTGTGTGTTTATGTGAGTGTGTGTGTACCTGTGTTGGTGGGAGGGTGTGGGTGTGTGTTTATGTGAGTGTGTGTGTACCTGTGTTGGTGGGAGGGTGTGGGTGTGTGTTTATGTGACTGTGTGTATTGGTGGAAGTGTGTGGCCATGTGTTTATGTGAGTGTGTGTATGTGTGTTGGTGGGAGTTTGTGGGCGTGTGTTTATGTGATTCTGTGTGCATGTGTTGGTGGGAGGGTGTGGGTGTGTGTTTGTGTGAGTGTGTGTGCATGTGTTGGTGGGAGGGTGTGGGTGTGTGCTTGTGTGTGTGAGTGTGGGAGTGAGTGTGTTTGTGTGAGTGTGTCTTTGTGTGAAGGTGCAGGTGTGTGTTTGCATGTGTTGGTGGGAGAGTGTGTGTGTTTGTGTGGAGGCAGTATGTTTGAATGAGGATGTGGGTGGCTGTTTGTGTGTTTGTGTGAGTGCACTTGAGTGACAGTGTGAGTGTGTTTGTGTGAGTGTGTGTGTGAGAGTCTGTGTCTGCATGAAGGTGTGGGTGTGTGTTTGTGTGCATGTGCTGGTGGGAGGGTATGGGTGTGTGTGTGTGTTTATGTATGTGCATGTGTGTGTTGGTGGGAGGGTGTGGGTTTGTGTTTGTGTGAGTGTGTATGTATTTGTGTGTGTGTGTGTGTGTGCTTGTGTTGTGAGGGTGTGGGTATGTGTTCGTGTGAATGTGTGCTTGTGTTGGTGGGAGTGTGTGTGCATGTGTTGGAGGGAGGGTGTGGGTGTTTGTGTGAGTGTGTGTGCATTTGTGTGTGTTTGTGTGAGTGTGTGTGTTGGTGGAGGGTGTGGGTGTGTTTGTGTGTGTGTATTTGTGTGTGTTTGTGTGTGTGTGCATATGTTTGTGTGTGTGTGTGTTTGTGTGTGTGTGTTCATTTGGTGGTGGGAGGGTGTGGGTGTTTGTGTGAGTGTGTGTGCATTTGTCTGTGTTTGTGTGAGTGTGTGTGTGTTAGTGGAGAGTGTGGGTGTTTGTGTGAGTGTGTGTGCATTTATGTGTGTTTGTGTGAGTGTGTGTGTGTGTTGGTGGAGAGTGTGGGTGTTTGTGTGTGTGTATTTGTGTGTTTGTGTGTGTGTGCATGTGTTTGTGTGTGAGTGTGTTTGTGTGAGTGTGGGTGTGTGCATTTGTGTGTGTTTGTGTGGGTGTGTGTTTGTGTGTGTGGGTGTGTGTTGGTGGAGAGTGTGGGTGTGTGTTTGTGTGTGTGTTTGTGTGTGCATGTGCTGGTGGGAGGGTGTGGGTGTGTGTTTGTGTGAGTGTGTGTGTGTTTTGGTGGAGTGTGTGGATGTGTGTTTGTGTGTGTGTGTTCATTTGGTGGTGGGAGTGTGTGGGTGTGTGTTTGTGTGAGTGTGTGTTGGTGGAGGGTGTGGGTGTTTGTGTGAGTGTGTGTGCATTTGTGTGTGTTTGTGTGAGTGTGTGTGTGTTGGTGGAGAGTGTGGGTGTTTGTGTGTGTATTTGTGTGTGTTTGTGTGTGTGTGCATGTGTTTGTGTGTGAGTGTGTTTGTGTGAGTGTGGGTGTGTGCATTTGTGTGTGTTTGTGTGTGGGGGGGGTGTGTGTTGGTGGAGAGTGTGGGTGTGTGTTTGTGTGTGACTATGCTGAAGGTGGTGAAGCACAGGCTCATCCAGCCTCAGTGCCCCTCTCCCCATCAGTACCATTAGCAATCTTCTGCCATTGACACTCATGCCCTCTGGGCAGTGTTGACATGGTTCCTTCCCCCACTTCACGCTCTCCTGGTGGCATCTACCTCTCCGGCCTTCCCTCCTTGGGTCCAGGCCCCTCCTGCACTACAGACTCACCTGTGCATTGGCTTGATGTGGCCTGGAGTGAGCTCACTGTCTGCAAACACTGCAGCACTGGTCTCCTTCCAGTTCCCACCTGCTATATGACAGGGGATGACCAGGTGCTGGGGGTACCCCTTTCAGGAAGGTGTAGCAGGCTGGTGGGTGGCATGTGCTTGACTGTCACTCTGGGCCCACCAAACAAGTCACAAAGTAAAACCTGAAAGGACTGAACTGCTTCCAAGTGACTGAACTGCATCCCAGAACAAAGTTCAAAAATGATGTATAAGAATACAAAATATTTGACACCCAAAAAGGAAACATTCACAATGTCTGGCAACCAATCAAGGACCACTAAGCACACAAACAAGTGGGAAAATATGACCCATAACGAGGAAAATCAATCAATCAAAACTGACAAAGACCTCAGTTAGAATTATCAGAAAAAGACATTAAAACAGCTTTATAACTGTGCTCCATATCTGTGGAAGCTGGAGACGGGACAAATACATAAAAAGACTCAAATAAGACTTCTAGAGATGAAAACTACAATGTCTGAGATGAAAAAATACACTGATGGGATTAATAGCAGAAGCAAATATTTGCAAACTTGAAGGTGTAGAAATAAAAACTATGCAAAATGAAATGCATAGAGACAAAAAGAACTTTTTCAGTGAAAAAGCATCTGTGAGCTGCGGTTCAATTTCAAGTGGCCCAATATTTGTAGGTAATTGGCAGTATGTGCGTATGTTTGGGGGAGGATGAAAAAATAAGAATGTTTAAAGAAATAATGGCCGAACACTGTCCAAACTTAATAAAACTGTAAACCTATAGATCCAAGAAACTCAGTGAATCTACAGGGCAGGAAACATGAATAAAACCACACCAAGGCACGTCATAATCAAATTGCTCAGACTGGTGATAAAGTAAAAATCTTAAGAGCAACCAGAGGAAAAAAAGACACGTTACGTACAGAGGAACCAAGATACGTATGAGAACAGATTTCCCACCAGTCACAACGTAAGAAAGAAGACAGTAAAGCAACATCCTTAAATTACTTAAAGAAAAACCCCATCAGCATCACAAGGCTGTACGTATAGAAAATACCTTTCACACATGAAATCTAAATAAAGACATTTTCAGACATACAAAAGCTGAAGATTCATCACCAGCAGAGCTATGCTATGAGAAATGTCAAAGGAATTCACTCAGGCTGGAGGGAAATGATACCAGATGCAAATCTGTATCAACACAAAGGAATAGAGATTTGGAAGTGATAACTATATGGGTAAACACATCAGATTTTTTTCTTACCATTCGTATCTCTTTAAAAGATAATAGACTTTTTAAACAAAAAATAATAACAGTGTATTGTGATGTATATAACATAGGACACAGGAAAACTGAACTGTGATATGTCTAATACAGGACACAGACCACCTGATGACTGAAAGAAGAAAGAGGCAGGTACAGGTGGTCCCTTGCTCACCACGGTTTGACTTGGGATGTTTTGACTTTACAATGGGTTTACTGCGGCATTAAATGCATTTTTGACTTAATGATGGGTTTATCAGGATGTAACCCAATCATAAGTTGGGGGGCATCTGTATACTATGTATTGTAAGGCTCTTTACTAAAACGAAGTGGTAAAACATCACTTGGTTGTAGAGAGTGATAAGTTTAAAATGTATATGACAATCCCTAACGTGATGGCTAAAGTAATCAAAAAGGCACAGCTAATAAGCCAAGAAAAGAGATAAAAAAAAAATCATAAAAAATATTCAATAAGTTCAAAAGAAGTCAGAAAAAGAGGGAAAAGGACAAAGAATGTGACAAACAGAAAACAAGCAGCAAGATGGTAGAAGGCTCAAACCTAGCAATATCAGCAATCACACAAAA
Organism: Cynocephalus volans; assembly: GCF_027409185.1. Taxonomy (NCBI): domain Eukaryota; kingdom Metazoa; phylum Chordata; class Mammalia; order Dermoptera; family Cynocephalidae; genus Cynocephalus; species Cynocephalus volans. The sequence goes on from NC_084463.1 coordinate 167,019,446, forward strand.
TAGAAATGGTCTGAACACCCTAATTAAAGGCAAGGATTGTCAAATTGGGTTGAAAAGCAAGACCCAAATATACATATATATATCACCTACCAGGGGAAAAAAATCACTTTAAATATAAAAACACAAATAGGTTAAATGAAAAAATATATACCATGCTGACACTAGTCAAGAGAAAATCACAGTGGCTATTTTAACATCAGATAAAATAGGTTTCAAAGCAAAAATATTATAAGGGATAAAGAGGGCTATGTTGAAATGATAAAGAGGTGAATTCATCAAGAGAACATGATGACCCTAAAGATTTAAGTACCTAATAATATAGTTTCCTAATATGTGACAGAACTGCGAGAAAAACCAAGCAAAACCACAACTACCATCAGTTTTCTATATCCCTCTCTCAATAATTATTAGAATAAGTAGGCAAAAAATAAGGAACAGTGGAACAGACTTAAGCAGCACTATTAAGAAACCTGACCAAGTTGACTTTTATAGACCATCTCACCCAACAATTGCAGATGACACAGTGTCCCCAAGTGCATGTGAGACATTTACCAAGACAGACCATATCCTGGGCTATAAGAAAAAGTCTTAATAAACCGAGAAGGATTCAAGTCACACAAAACATATTCCCTGACCATAATGAAATCAAATTAGAAATCAGTAACAGAAAGTTCTGTGGAAAAATTTTCAAATATAAGAAACTAAATAACAGACTTCTAAATAGCCCATGGATCAGAGAAGCAATCCAAACAGATATCAGAAAGTATTTTGAACTAACTAAAAACGAAAACAAAACATATACAGATTTGTGGGATACTGCTCACGTGGTCATTAGAGGGAAATGTAGAGCACTAAATGCATATATTGTAAAAAATAAAATAATACGAAGGCCTCAAATCGATGACCTCAACTTTCACCATAAGAAACTAGGGAAAGAAGAGCAAATTAAAGCCAAGTAAGCATAAAAAAGAAACAGTAAAGATTAAAGCAGAAATCAATGAAATGGAAAACAGAAAAACAGAGAAAATCAAGGAAAGGAAAAGTCGAGTTCTTGTGAGATCAATAAAATTGATGCAACACTAACTAGAATGATCGGGAGGAAGGAAGGGAGAGAGAGACACTCTAAATACCAAAAACAAGAAAGGTGACATACTGCAGATCCTACAGATATTAAAAAGATAGTAAGGGACTACGCTGATCAACTTTATGCCAATAAATTTGACACCTTAGATGAAATGAATGGATATTTGCAACAAACAATCAGAAATTAAAATTAAAAGCTAATATCTACAATGGCATCAAACGTGAAAAACCTGGACATAAATCTGACGAAAGATGTAAAAGATCTATTTACTGAAAATTGCAAAATAGTCCAGAGAAGAATTAAGGAAGAGTTAAACGAATGGAGAGATATATCTTTTTCCTGGGGCAGAAGATTCAGTGATGTTAAGAGGTCAATTCTCCTCAAATTGATCTATAGATTCAACGCAGTCACAGTCCAAACCGCAGAAGTCTTCATTGTAGAAACTGGCAAGCTGATTCGAAGATTCGTGTGGAAATACCAGGGCCCCCCCAAAAGCCAAACGATTCCAAAAAAGAAGAAAAAAGTTAGAGCTAAAACTACCAGATATTAAGAATTATTACAGTGTGGCACTGGCAAAAAAATAAATGGAGCAGGGTGTGGGACAGGGTTGTGAGTCTAAACATAAACCTACAGATACCTGCACAGCTTATTTCTGACCAAGGTACAGAGGCGATGGGAAGGATAGACTTTCCAGCAAATGGTGCAGCAACAACTGGACGTCATGCACAACAATCAGCCTCAAGCCATACCTCACACCGTATATGAAAAGCCTCAGAGTTGACCACAGACCAAATGTAAAACCTCCAACTATAAAACTTCTATGTGGAAATCACTTTCACCTTGGGTTTGGCAAAGATTTCTTAGGCATGACAAAATTGCCAGAATTATGATTCATGAAAGAGCTAATGGATAACTTGGGCTTTATCAAAATTAAAAACTTTTGCTCTAGTTGGAATTGATAAATGATTTCAGCACAGTAGCAGGATACAAAATCAACACACAAAAATCAGTAGCATTTCTTTTCTCCAATAGTGAACATGCAGAAGGAGAAATCAAGAAAGCCTGCCCATTTACAATAGCCACCAAAAAAATAAAATACTTAGGAATTGAGTTAACCAAGGAGGTGAAAAATCTCTATAATGAGAACTACAAACCACTGCTGAGAGAAATTAGAGAGGATACAAGAAGATGGAAAGATATCCCATGCTCTTGGATTGGAAGAATCAACATAGTGAAAATGTCCATACTACCCAAAGTGATATACAAATTCAATGCAATCCCCATCAAAATTCCAAGGACATTTTTCTCAGAAATGGAAAAAACTATTCAGACATTTATATGGAACAATAAAAGACCACGAATAGCCAAAGCAATGCTCAGCCAAAAAAATAAAGCTGGAGGCATAACACTACCTGACTTTAAGCTATACTACAAAGCTATAATAACCAAAACAGTATGGTACTGGCATAAAAACAGACACACTGACCAATGGAATAGAATAGAGAATCCAGAAATCAACCCTCACACTTACTGCCATCTGATCTTTGACAAAGGCACCAAGCCTATTCACTGGGGAAGGGACTGCCTCTTCAGCAAGTGGTGCTGGGATAACTGGATATCGTTATGCAGGAGAATGAAACTAGATCCATACCTCTCACCGTATACTAAAATCAACTCAAAATGGATTAAGGATTTAAATATACACCCTGAGACAATAAAACTTCTTAAAGAAAACATAGGGGAAACACTTCAGGAAATAGGACTGGGCACAGACTTCATGAATACGACCCCAAAAGCACGGGCAACCAAAGGAAAAATAAACAAATGGGATTATATCAAACTAAAAAGCTTCTGCACAGCAAAAGAAACAATTAAAAGAGTTAAAAGACAACCAACAGAGTGGGAGAAAATATTTGCAAAATATACATCTGACAAAGGATTAATATCCAGAATATATAAGGAACTCAAACAACTTTACAAGAAGAAAACAAGCAACCCAATTAAAAAATGGGCAAAAGAGCTAAGTAGGCATTTCTCTAAGGAAGATATCCAAATGGCCAACAGACATATGAAAAAATGCTCAACATCACTCAGCATCCGGGAAATGCAAATCAAAACCACATTGAGATACCATCTAACCCCAGTTAGGATGGCTAAAATCCAAAAGACTATGAACGATAAATGCTGGCGAGGCTGCGGAGAAAAAGGAACTCTCATACATTGTTGGTGGGACTGCAAAATGGTGCAGCCTCTATGGAAAATGGTATGGAGGTTCCTTAAACAATTGCAAATAGATCTACCATACGACCCAGCCATCCCACTGTTGGGAATATACCCAGAGGAATGGAAATCATCAAGTCGAAGGTATACCTGTTCCCCAATGTTCATCGCAGCACTCTTTACAATAGCCAAGAGTTGGAACCAGCCCAAATGCCCATCATCAGATGAGTGGATACGGAAAATGTGGTACATCTACACAATGGAATACTACTCAGCTATAAAAACGAATGAAATACTGCCATTTGCAACAACATGGATGGACCTCGAGAGAATTATATTAAGTGAAACAAGTCAGGCACAGAAAGAGAAATACCACATGTTCTCACTTATTGGTGGGAGCTAAAAATTAATATATAAATTCACACACACACATACACACATACACACACAAACCGGGGGGGGGGGGAAGAAGATATAACAACCACAATTATTTGAAGTTGATACAACAAACAAACAGAAAGGACATGGTTGGGGGGGAGGGGGGGAGGGAGAAGGGAGGGAGGTTTTGGTGATGGGGAGCATTAATCAGCTACAATGTATATCGACAAAATAAAATTTAAAAAAAAATAAAAAAATAAAAAAATAAAATAAATAAAATAAAAAAAAAAAAAAAAAAACTTTTGCTCTAGAAAAGACAAGCCACAGATAGAGAAAATCTTTGCAAATCATAAACTTTATAAAGGAAGTCAAGAGCTCTCAGAACTTAGCAATGAGAAAACAAACAATTCAACTAAAAAACAATAAAGACTTGAACAGACACTTTACCAAAGAAGATAGACAGACGACAAATCAGTACAAGAAAAGATGGTCAACACAATTAGTCACCAGGGAAATAAGCTAAAATTTTAAAAGACCCACCGCACCTAGTGTTGGTGGGGATGGGGGACACTGGAATTCTCATCCACTGCTGGTACAGCACACAGCACAATCACTCTGGAAAACAATTTGGAAGTTTCTTAGAGAGTTAAACACACATGTGCCGTATGACTCTCTCTCTCTCTCTCTCAGGTATTTACCCAAGAGAAGAAAATAGGTCCATACAAAGACTTGGACGTGGATATTTATAGAACCTTTATTTGCAACAACCCCCAAACTAGAAACAATCCAAACGCCCATGAATTGGACAGATAAAAAGAAACTGCGGTCCGTCCATCCTACAGAATATGACTCAGCAAGAAAAAGGAATTCGTTATTGATACCACACAACAACATGAATCATTTGCTGAGTGCAAGAAGCCGGAGAAAAAAGAATACTCGCTGTAGGATTCCGTTTAGAAGACTCTAGATAATGCGGCAGGAAGCGGGTTGGTGGTTGTTCGTGGGGCTTTGGGGTAGGGCGGGATGAGAGGCAGGAGTTGCAAAGGGGCGAGGGAAACTGCTGGCAGTGATTGTGGTGATGGTTCCACGTGGCAAATGTGCACACAAGTCCGGCATATGTCAAAGAGTCGGACTGTACATTTTAAAGATGTGCAGTTTATTGCATGTGAATTATACCCCAGTAAAGCTTTAAAAGAAAAAAAAAAAAGAGAGAGACCCAGAATGAATGGGAAAGAGGCTGAAAGGGATGGCCCGAATAAAAAGCCATGACCCCGAGCTGCGTCTGGACTCCAGCTTGGTTTCTGACCCAGAGCCTGTTGCTTGAAGAGGCAGCCAGGTCCCCAGAGAGAAGAGCCTGCAGAAGCGCTGCGAACCCTCACTGTGACGATGCCCCCAAGGAGCCACGGCTGTTCACTCACATGACTGCACACTAGGGAAGGGGTCCCTGCTGACGGCAGGACTGCTGGACACAGCTCTGAGTTGACATTGACATCCAAAGACCCAAAGAGTTACCCCAGGTCTTCTTTTGCAGAGGAGACCTATGGGGTAAGGAAGTGAATGGGGTTCCGGTCAAAGTCCAGCTTATAGTGGGACCACTGGGGTCATGGACCCACCCTGTGGTCATTTTTACTGTCCTCGAACATATAATTGGGATTGAGACACTTGACAGAGTAGTCCCAACAACTGGGTTCTTGGCCTCTGGGGTAACAACTGTCATAGGTCAAGTGGAAGCCACTGAAATCACCATCGGTCAAGATAACAGATCAGAAGCAACGTTCCATCCTGGCGGGGATGACAGAGATTCGTGCCACCAATCAAGATCTTTGATGTGACAGTTCATTTCCCATGTCAGTTTACTGCACTGTGGGGTGCCCAGAATAAACACTATTTCTGGGCGTGTCTGTGAGGATGCTTCAGGGTGGGATTAGCATTTGGGTCAGTGACTAGGTAAAGTAGACTGCCCTCCCCAGTGCGGTGGGCCTCCTCCAACCCGTGGAGGGACCGAATAGATCAAAGAAGGCAGAGGAAGGAGAAATCTGCCCCTTCTTCCTTTGTCACTGCCTCAACCGGGACATCTCATCCCATCTTCTCCTGCCCTTGGACTGGGATTTACATCATCAGCTCCTCTGGTTCTCAGACCTTCGGACCTGGACTGAATTACGCCACCGGTTTTCCTGGTTCTCCAGCTTGCAGACGGCAGATTGTGGGAGTTCTCAGCCCCCTAATCATCTGAGCCAATTGCTCGTAGTAAATTTGTAACTCTCTAAGTCGTTAGAGAGATGTAGATGTATAGATAGACATTTCCTATGGGTTCTGTTTCTCTGGAGAACCCTGACTAGTATATATGGTGATCTACCAGGTCTCTCTTTAACTCACCGGTGTGGTCCTTGTGGAAACTGGATGGATCCTGGAGAATGGCCGTGATTGCTGCAGGCTTAATCCAGTGATGTTCCCGGTCACAGCTGTTGTGCCAGATGTGGTGTCTTTGCCAAAGCCTCAGGTGCACAAAACGTGCCTATTGATCGGGTGGGTGTGTTCCGATCCAGGCTGATCAGAGGAGAGGGTCAGCAGCACATTCCCACAGAACGAACTGCAAGACGCACGCACAGTTTTGCCCACAGCTTCTGGGGCATCTCCCACTCTCTGTTAAAAGACAGAAGAAGCAAAAGGCAACCTGCGGAATGAGAGAAGATGCTTGTGAACCGTGCACCTGACGAGGAGCTAACGTCTGGAAGGTGTAAAGAATGCTGCAGCAATGGCAACTCAGTTCCACCCAGTTAAAAAACGGGCAAAGGACCTGAAGAGACATTTCTCCAGAAAGGTATACAAATGGCCAATAAGCAACGAAGAGATGCTTAACTTCACTAATCATTAGGGAAATGCAAATCAAAACCACAATGAGCCACCACCTCACACCCATTTGGATGGCTGCCACCAGAAAGACAGAACAACAAGCTGAGGCTATGGAGGGAAGTAAGACACTGCAGCTACCATGGAAAACAGCACGGCGGCTCCTCAAAATATTAAACATAGAATGACCACATGATCCAACAATTCCACTTCTGGGTAAATCCCCAAAAAGCAGGAATCAGAGAGATGTGTGGTCACCCAGTTTCACAGCAGCATCATTCACAGCACCCAAGAGGTGGAAGCCACCCGGTGTCCACTGACAGATGACTAGATAAGAAAATGTGGTCCACCCGCACAATGGATTAGCGCTCAGCCATTAGAGGGAAGGAAATTCTGACACATGCCACAGCACGGATGAACCTGTGCCAAGTGAGAAGCCAGTCACCAAAGGACAAAAACTGTATGATTCCACTTATATGACATCAAATTCACAGAGACAGGAAGTGGGATGCTGGGTGCTGGGGCTGGTGAGGGGCTGGGGAGCTGGTGTTTAATGGGGACAGAGCTTCAGTTTGGGAAGATGAAAGTTCTGGGATGGGTGGCGGTGGCAGCTGCACGACAGTGTGAATGTGCTGAATGCCACTGAGCTGTGCACTTGAAGATGGTCAAGATGGTAAACTTTATGTTATATCTATTTTGCCACAATTTTAAAAAGAGTTAGAAGAGTTGTGGACATCCAGGCATCTGCAGAACATCACATTGGACCCACCGATCGTCAGTTGAACATGGAGGACTTCACGCTGGCCACACGGGATGAGTGGGGGGCACCCAGCATGCTGGAGCCCTTGTTAAGACCCGTGCCCAAGAGGATGTGAGACGAACCCCCAAGGACTCAGGGTCTGATGCTCGAGGAGAGTTTGTAAGGGTCCAGTGATCACGGGCACGTTAGGACATCTAAATAAGAGAAATGTGTGAATCTTACTTCCCCTATGACAAAGAGGGAGGCAAGAAGCCTGGTTGGCCCAGGAATATCACCCTCACTGTATCCGGGTGACAGGGAAGCTTGCAGCTATGCAGGGGCTCTGGAGCAGAGGAGGGTGGCCGGAGAGCCAGAGGGGCAGGAGGGGTCTGTGAGGGCACAGAAGGGCACCAGCTCGGAGGCAATCATCAGCGGGTGTCAGAGACCTTTATGGGGCACTGTGTCCCCAGCAGGAAAAATGCAAACAGTCCCAAGAGTGGGGGTGGGGGTGAGAGCAGGAGAGGCCCCACCTGCCAGTACTCCCTGGCACTCCCTATGGGGACTTTGTGTTCTCTGTCCCCTCCGTGCTGGGTACAGTGGCATGGGAGCCCTGCAGCCTGAAGGAGGCCCCCTGGTGAGAGTGTGGTAAAGGAATGTTCTGGGGCCCAGACCGTGCAGGTGAGAGGTGAGGGGGCTTGGGATGGGCGGGGGCACAGGGAGGGGGTGAACGTCACTCTTAGTCCCGAGTCAAGCACCAGTGCCCCACACGCCCCTTGTCAGAGCCTTGCAGGGGCTGCTCCAGGAGCACATAGACACGAATGTGGATCTGCAGCATGAGGGTGGTGGGGCTGGCACAGAGGTGCCACTCGAGGCCCCCTGCCTGGCTGCAGGAGTGGGGGCAGCAGATGCCCACAGTGGCTGGAGTCTTTAGAATTTGCCTCAACTTTCACCAAGGCCAGGGTGGTCCCAACTGGGCACTGAACTGGGGGGTGGGGTATGAGGGTCAAGCCTCTTCCACCAAAGGGAAACCCTTTGTATTAGTTCGTTTTGTGTTGCTATAACAGAAATACCCGAGACTGGGTAATTTATAAGGAAAAGAGGTTTACGTGGCTTATGATTCTGGGACAGCTGCATCTGGCACAGGCCTCAGGCTGCTTCTACTCATGGCGGAGAGTGGCAGGCAGCCGGTGGGTACAAGCAGATCACATTGTGAGAGGAAGCAAGAGAGAGAGAGAAGGTGCCATGGTCTTTTAAACAACCAGCTCTCCTGGGAACTAATAGAGCAAGAACTCACTCATTAATCTCCCCCAGGGAGAGCATTAATCCATTCATGAGGGATCTGCCCCCATGACTCAATCAGTTTCCAGCACTGCCACACTGGAGATCAAATTTCCACATGAGTTTTGGAGGGGACAACACATCCAAACTCCATCAACCTCCAATGCACAGTCCTTGCTCTCATGGCCCGCAGCCTGGCAGGCCTATAGCAGGTGGCATCGAGGTCTCAGCGCCTCTGCCCAGGCCTGCTCCCATCCCTTCTTGCCCTCGGTGTTACTCCCCAGGTACTCTGTGCTTGCCTGACCCCTTCTCAGACAGTCCAACTGGCCACAGCCACATGGTGGCTTTTTAAAGCCCCCTCCCCACTGAGAAAGGATAAGAGCTCCTAATGAAGCTAGAGTCTTCGTTCACTCACCAAATGTTGGCTGAATAAAAAGGAGGTGGGGAGAGAGCCGTGCGGGTATCTGGGAAAGACAGTCCCAGGCAGCGGGAGCAGCAAGCACATGGCCCTGTGGTGCGACTGTGCTTGGCACATTCAAGGAACAGCCGAGAGAAGAGGGGGCCTGGAGCAGACCAAACAAGGTACAACCAGAGAGCGGGCCAGGGGCCAGGGGGACATCAGGCCAGACTTATGGGCCTCTGTTGCCTCTGCAGCACTTGACCACTGCAGAGCTTTGAGCAGAGGAGGACAGGTCTGTCTTAGGTTCTCACAGATCCCCCACCCCACACTGCTCTGTGGAGAGTGGATTGGAGGGGGTCGGGCAGCAAACAGGAGGAGCATTGAGGATGTCTGTGTTGTGATCCAGGGAGCCAGGACAGTGGCCTCGACTGGGCTGAGGAGCTTGGAGGTCTGAGGGTGGTCCAATTCTGGGTGTTCCAACAAATGTAATGTGCCACCACACAGAGAAAGATGGGAGCCAAGCACGGCACCAAGGTGTCTGTCCTGAGTATCCGGAAGGATGGCAAGCCATGAACCAGATGGAAGATAGGAGGGGGCAGGGGCGGGGACGAAGCCAGCATTGGCCCGGCTCAAATGGGGACACCTACGAGACAAAGACGAGTGGGGACCTCGAGATTGCACGTGGCCATCTGGGTCTGAGACAGGCTGGAGACGAGAGTCAGAGGGGAGCTGGTTTCCATGCCCGTGAGCAGAAGGGTCACTGAGTGTGCACGTGTGGGGTGGGAAGGGACCAAGGTCCGGCCCCTGCAGCATGGAGAAGAGAGAACGTTCAGACACAAGCCAAGGAGGTGCAGAAGAAAAGGTCCAGATGGCAGGATAAATGCAGAGGGTCCCATTTCCAGGGGCAAAGCACAGAAAGGGGGAGACAGTGATCAGTGGCACCACATGTGGGGGACCATTCAGTTAAGAGGGGGCCTGAGCCATGGCCTTGGGTGTAGCAACCTGGGGGTCACTGCTGAGCTCGATGTCACGGTTTCTTGGCGTGAAAAGACAGGCCTGGTTGGGGCATGTTCAGGGGAGGGTGAGCAGAGGACAAGTAAGGGGGGGTCACGGCATTTGGGGTTGTCCACTTCTTTGCTAGTTTTCACATGGGAGAAACCCCACCCAGTTGGTGTGCCAGAAGGATCCCCAATGGGAAAATATGGCAGTGCCCTGTGCTGGAACATGAGCCTGCTCTCCCATGGGCAGGGGGACTTTGAGGAAAAACAAGGAGTTAATGGGCAGCATTGAGTGAAAGGCAGAGGACCACACAATGGGCACTGAGGTCGGTGGGAAGCGGATGCACAGGGTAGCGTGCAACAGGAAAACTGGGAGGCAAGAAAATTAGCAAGACAAGGAGGTGAAGAGGAGATGTTGAAAATCAGAGAAAAGGAGAAAGACGGAGCCTTAAGGAGCACCGGGTGTAAGTGAAGACAAGGGAGGACAGAATATGAAGCATGGAGTGTGGAATGAGGAGGGGGAGTGGTGTGCGGGACGTCAGGCATGCAGAGCGGAGGGCGGGGAACACGTGAGAGAACAGGATGTGGAGAGGGGAGATGGACAACGGGGTGCAAGGGATGAGGCATGGAAGATGAGGTACAGCACACGGAGAACACGCATGGAGAACGGAGAAGAGAGAATGAGGCGTGGGGTGTGCAGAACGAGCAATGGGGTGTGCAGGACGAGAGAAGACGGTGGGGATGGGGTCGGAGTGTCAGGAATGAAGCGGGGTGTGTGGTGCCTACGCTGTGCAGGGCAGAGAGGCAAGCATGAAGCAGGGGAATAAAGTGCAAAACGGAGCCCGGTGTAGGAGACACGCAGCGTGGAGAGCTGAGGGTGCAAAGCAGAGCCCGGTGCAGGAGACACGCAGCGTGGAGAGCTGAGGGTGCAAAGCAGAGCCCGGTGCAGGAGACACGCAGCGTGGAGAGCTGAGGGTGCAAAGCAGAGCCCGGTGCAGGAGACACGCAGCATGGAGAGCGGAGGGTGCAAAATGGAGCCCCGTGTAGGAGACACGCAGCGTGGAGAGCTGAGGGTGCAAAGCAGAGCCCGGTGCAGGAGACACACAGCGTGGAGAGCTGAGGGTGCAAAGCAGAGCCCGGTGCAGGAGACACGCAGCGTGGAGAGCTGAGGGTGCAAAGCAGAGCCCGGTGCAGGAGACACGCAGCATGGAGAGCGGAGGGTGCAAAATGGAGCCCCGTGTAGGAGACACGCAGCGTGGAGAGCTGAGGGTGCAAAGCAGAGCCCGGTGCAGGAGACACGCAGCGTGGAGAGCTGAGGGTGCAAAGCAGAGCCCGGTGCAGGAGACACGCAGCGTGGAGAGCTGAGGGTGCAAAGCGGAGCCCTGTGTAGGAGACATGCAGCGTGGAGAGCGGAGGGTGCAAAGCGGAGCCCGGTGCAGGAGACACGCAGCATGGAGAGCGGAGGGTGCAAAATGGAGCCCCGTGTAGGAGACACGCAGCGTGGAGAGCGGAGGGTGCAAAATGGAGCCTGGTGTGGGAGACACGCAGCGTGGAGAGTGGAGGGTGCAAAGCGGAGCCCGGTGCAGGAGACACGCAGCGTGGAGAGCGGAGGGTGCAAAACGGAGCCTGGTGTAGGAGACACGCAGCGTGGAGAGTGGAGGGTGCAAAGCGGAGCCCGGTGCAGGAGACACGTAGTGTGGAGAGCGGAGGGTGCAAAGCGGAGCCCGGTGCAGGAGACACGCAGCGTGGAGAGCGGAGGGTGCAAAACTGAGCCTGGTGTAGGAGACACGCAGCGTGGAGAGCAGAGGGTGCAAAACTGAGCCTGGTGCAGGAGACATGCAGCGTGGAGAGCGGAGGGTGAAGCGTGGAGAAAGCGGCCTGGGTAAGGATCAGAGAACGCAAAATGGAGGATGGAGGATGGAGTGTGGTCCATGGAGTACGGAGAATAGCCCATGGCATATGGAGATTGGAGAGTGGATAGTGGAGAGTCAAGTGTAGAACACAGAGCATGGCACATGGACACTGGAGAATGGGACATGGAGAACGGAGAATGGAGGATGGCGGTGCCTGTCATCATCCTGAAAGACGCAATCTTCAATGCCCTAATCCCCAAATATCAAAATCCCTTAATTCTAAATCCCTAACATCTTAAAATCCTGAAAATCACAATCCCAAAAGATTAAAATCCCAAACATTGAAATCCTGGAAGCCAAATTCGGGGAGGGGCGGAGTGCGTCTACAGTTGCAGGCAGGATGGGAGCATTGCACAGAAGATGGGAAACCTAACAGGGGACACTCGCGTCACTGTGTGGAATCCCAGGAGAGTTTCAACAGCAGCAGCACCACGTAGAGAAGGAAGCGAATGTACCCCGGGGACAGCCAGGCCCTGAGAGAAGAAGAGCAGCTACTGATCGATGGAGGTGTCAGAATGTGCGGGTGATGGTGGAAGTCGCCCGCTCTTGCGGCCCACCTCTGTGCAGTTGCTCCCACCTGTCCCTGTGACACACTTTGTCATATATCGAGTATTCTTTTTAACATTTTTTTAAAAAGTTTTTTCCCCACTATTCTAAACCATCATCATTATTTTCTTACAACTCGCTGTGCTGTGTGTTTAGTCTCTGCATCGTCTCGAGTACTGGAGGTACACACTGTGTAAAGGCTTTCAGAGTCTTCATGTGTTTTATGCAGTTTTTGCACGTTAGACTCTGTGAAAGTGCATTGTCACGAGGCCAACTTCACGTGCAAGCTCTTGTGCATATGTACAAACGTTGAAACTTCCTCAATAAACAAAGAAATGCCCTTTCTGTCCATCTGCATTTGTGAAAGGTAGAACCTGTGGTGGTCTCGGCTCTTAGGGCAGCTGCACATTGGTGTGACGCATCGCGGCTTCTCAGGTTGTCATCATGGTGTTTCAGACGATGGCAGTTACGGAGCTGGGCGCACAGTTACCAGCCACAGCGGCGTGTGTTTATACGTCTTGCTTTTGCCTGTTTCTTTATGAATACGGTTCATCTGCTCACAGCCGTCATACCTGTGTTACTGTCCTTAACATACCTGACTGTTTCTGCTAGCAAAAATATGTATGTTGTCACCACTGACTTTATTGTGTTAAGTGGCCTAGGAAGAGTTCTGTCGTGTTTTTACATTTGTCAGATAAATCCCTTTTAAAATGTAAATACACACATAAAACTTAGGGGAACGACTGGAAAGCATGGCCGTGCGGGTCTGCCTCACCTCCTGAGGGCCTGTGACCTCAAGTGGCCTGGACACGGTGGGCCCTGGACGTCTGTGGAGGATCCTAAGATGGCGGTGGCTGCGGCGGTTGGCGCGGAGGAGCTGAGGTGGAAAAGGCAGCCACTGGGCCTTAGGCAGCCGGGAAACTTGTGGACCTTCCTCTTGCCGTCTCTTAAGGGAGGACCGCTGCTGGTGGCCGGTCGTGGGGGCTGACCACCACTTTGCCCTTGGCAGGAGAGGCTGCCTCGTTTACAGGCAACAGCTTTGAAGTATGGAGCAGGAAAAGAACTGTTTCTTAGCTGCAAAAGCGAGTCTCTAAACAGGGAACACAGCGCCAGGGCTGCTGTTGATGCAGCCAGGATCCTGGAGGCCGGGGCCGTGCTGAAGGTGGCCAGCTGCCCTATTCAGGATTCGAGGTTTCAGGCCAGCATAAAAGAAGATTCCTGGGAGTGCCCGAGCCGCGCCGCGGGACCGACTGAGCAGCCTGAGGCGGCGACGGATGAGAACGGGGATGTTGACAAAGCAGAGGCAGAGAAGGAGCTGCCCGACCCGGAACAGCCCTGTGAGTGACCCCCGGCCTGGTCCTGCTCAGGGGGCGGACGCCCGCCTGGCTTCTGCCTGCCCCACCAGGCCACTCACCACCCCCGGGGCTGCCTCCATTTTCTCAGGTGGTGGCAGCTCTAGCCCAGCTCAGCCAAGCCTGTCCTCCTCGCCCGGCTCGGCTCCTCACTGAGCCTTCCCACTTGCTTGCCCCGGCGCAGGGCTTCCCAGGGCCTGCGGGCCGGCCTCCCCTCCCATTCCCTCCGTGGTTCTCTGGTGGGGCTGGTGGCGTGGGGCGTCCCCGGCCAGCGTCGGGAGGGCAACGAAGTATGGGCTGGGCTGACTCTCAATCCACCGCACCCTGGGCTCCAGCCCCCGGTAAACTTCCTGTTACTGGGAGGCAGATACCATCTCTGCGGCCACCAGTTCGGAAAAACGCCTAACCGATTTCTGGTTAGGATTAGTGTGGTTGGAGAGTTCCCAAGTCCACTTGAACCTGCCGGAGAGCTGTCTGCAGGTGGGCACCAGACTCGGTCCGTGCTGGGGGGATACAAAGGTGAACCATGTGCTGCGGGCTCCTCCCCCGAGGAGCTCACGCTCTGGTGTGGGAGATAAGACAAGATACACAAATAACCGCAATACCAGGAGGAAGGTGATAAGTCCTGAGAAAGATCTACACAGTGCTACAAAGGCACCCAGAGCGACCGGTCATCTGCACCTAGCAGAAACCTGGTAGACTTCCTGGGCGAGGCGGTGCCGAGCAGGGTCTTGAAGGCCCAGCTGACAGATGAGGATTGCAGAAGACACGTCCCAGCCCAGCCCAGTGCGCACAGAGCGGGGAGTCATCCGGCTAGGGAGGCGGAGATTCGACAGAAACCACACACCCTGTGGGGTCGCCACTGCACGATCCAACAGCCCGGGCCAGAGCGCACGGGACAGGGAGAAGTCCTGCACGGGAAGTGAAAGCTAAGCAGAGATCACACACCCTACGGTACTGCCCTGTGATCCAGCAGCCCAGCAGAGTCCAAGCTGACCAGAGAGGTGGCTCCCCGGAGAGGCCCAAGACCCGAGGCAACCACACACACAAGGCACTAGAGGCCAACTGAGCAGTCACAGAGGTACCCATACCAAATTGGCAACCACAGCAACATCTTAGTTAGTCAAGAGTCTCAAACCGGTGGACTGTGAAACCCCCTGCCACAATGAATAAACACCAAAAAAAAGATACCAGAAATACAAAAAATCAAGAAAGTACACCACCAAAGGTTAATAAATCTCAAACTCTAGGTCCTATAGAACAAGAAGCCCTTGAAATGACTGACAAGGAATTTCGAGTGATAATTCTAAGGAAACTGAATGAGATACAAGAAAACTCAGCTACACATCATGATGAAATGAGGAAAAGTATACAGGACCTGAAAGAGGAAATGTACAAGGAAATCAATGTCCTGAAAAAAAATGTAGCAGAACTTGCTGAACTGAAGAAGTTATTCAGCGAAATAAAAAACACAACGGAGAGTTTAACCAGCAGGCTTGTCGAAGTTGAAGAGAGAACCTCTGAACTTGAAGATGGGCTGTTTGAAATAACACAAGCAGACAAAAAGAAAGAAAAAAGAATCAAGGACATTGAAGAAAATCTGAGAGAGCTATCAGACAACCTCAAGCGCTCAAATATCCAAGTCATGGGTATTCCAGAAGGGGAGGAAAATGGAGATTCCATTGAAAACATATTCAACAAAATAGTGGCAGAAAACTTCCCAGGTATAGGAAAAATCACAGATCTTCAGATCCAGGAAGCTCAACAATCTCCAAACATATTCAACCCAAAAAGGCCTTCTCCAAGACATGTCATAGTCTAATTGGCAAAACTCAGAGACAAAGAGAGAATCTTAAAAGCTGCAAGAGAGAAGCGTCAAATCACCTATAAGGGAGTCCCAATCAGGCTAACATCAGACTTTTCATCACAAACCCTAAAAGCTAGAAAGGAATGGGATGATATTTTCAAAATACTAAAAGACAAAGATTGCCAGCCAAGAATACTCTACCCTGCAAGGCTATCCTTCCGAAATGAAGGGCAAATAGTATATTTCTCAGACAAACAAAAACTGCGGGAGTTCACTACCACACGACCACCCTTACAAGAAATCCTCAAGGGAGTACTGGGTTTGGTTCCTGAAAAATAACTACCACTGCCATAAAAACCCAAGAAAAATCAATACCCACTAGTACAATAAAAATGGCATTCATGAAGAGAAAACAAGCTGACAAAAACACTATCTACAACCTAAGGAACCCACAAACACAGAAACCAAACAGTAAATCAGAAAGCAAGGAACAAAAGACACCTAAGACAACCAAACAACCAATAAAATGCTAGGAATAAATCAACACCTTTCAATAACAACTCTTAATGTAAAAGGCTTAAATTCCCCAATTAAAAGACACAGACTGGCTGACTGGATCAAAAAGCAGGACCCAACTATATGCTGCCTACAAGAGACCCACCTCACCCATAAAGATTCACACAGACTAAGAGTGAAAGGATGGAAAAAGATTTACCATGCAAACAGAAAAGAAAAACGAGCTGGAGTAGCTATTCTTATATCTGACAAAATAGACTTTAAACTAAAAACCATAAAAAGAGACAATGAGGGACACTACTTAATGATAAAAGGACTGATCCATCAAGAAGACATAACAATCATAAATATGTACGCACCCAATGTTGGAGCAGCCAGATTTATAAAACAAACTCTATTAGACCTAAAGAAGGAAATAGACACTAATACCATAATAGCAGGGGACCTGAACACCCCACTGTCAATATTAGACAGATCATCTAGGCAAAGAATCAGTAGAGAAACACAAGATCTAAACAAGACTCTAGACCAATTGGAATTGGCAGATATCTACAGAACATTCCACCCAACAACCACAGAATATTCATTCTTCTCATCAGCAAATGGATCATTCTCCAGGATAGATCACATATTAGGTCACAAATCAAGTCTCAATAAATTCAAAAAAATTGGAATTATCCCATGTATTTTCTCAGACCACAATGGATTAAAACTAGAAATTAATAACAAACGAAACTCTGGAAACTATACAAACACATGGAAATTAAACAGCATTCTACTAAATGACATATGGGTCCAAGAAGAAATCAAGCAGGAAATCAAAAAATTTATTGAAACTAATGAAAATAATGATACATCATACCAAAACCTGTGGGATACTGCAAAAGCAGTATTAAGGGGGAAATTTAATGCATTAAATGCTCACCTCAGAAGAATGGAAAGATGGCAAGTGAACAACCTAACACTTCACCTTAAAGAACTAGAAAAACAAGAACAATCCAAACCTAAACTTAGCAGACAGAAAGAAATCATTAAGATCAGAGCAGAACTGAATGAAATTGAAAACCAAAAAACAATTCAAAAGATCAATGAATCAATAAGTTGGTTTTTGAAAAGATAAATAAAATTGACAAACCATTAGCATGGCTAACAAAAAAAAAGAAGAGAGAAGACTCAAATAACAAAAATCAGAAATGAAAAAGGTGATATTTCAACTGATTCATCTGAAATACAAGGAATCATTCGAGACTACTATAAACAACTATACGCCAACAAATTTGAAAATTTGGAGGAAATGGATAAATTTCTTGACACACACAAGCTCCCAACACTGAATCATGAAGACGTAGAAAATTTGAACAGACCAATAACAATAAAGGAGATTGAAGCTGTTATCAGAAAGCTCCCAACAAAGAAAAGCCCAGGACCAGATGGATTCACAGCAGAATTTTACCAAACATTCAAAGAGGAATTGACACCGATTCTTTACAAACTATTCCAAAAGATTGAAACAGACGCAAATCTCCCAAACTCATTCTATGAAGCAAACATCATCCTGATACCAAAACCAGGTAAAGATATAAGCAAAAAAGAAAACTACAGGCCAATATCCTTGACGAATATAGATGCAAAAATCCTCACTAAAATACTAGCAAACAGAATACAGCAACACATACGTAAAATTATTCACCACAATCAAGTGGGATTCATCCCAGGGATGCAAGGTTGGTTCAACATACACAAATCAATAAATGTGATACACTATATTAATAAAGTCAAACACAAGGACCATATGAATAAATGTGATACACTATATTAATAAAGTCAAACACAAGGACCATATGATCATCTCTATAGATGCTGAAAAAGCATTTGATAAAGTTCAGCACTCATTCTTGACAAAGACCCTCTATAAGTTAGGTATAGAGGGAAAGTATCTCAACATAATTAAAGCCATATATGACAAACCCACTGCCAATATCATCCTGAATGGGGAAAAGCTGAAAGCTTTTCCTTTAAGAACAGGAACTAGACAAGGATGCCCACTCTCACCACTCCTATTCAACATAGTGTTGGAAGTACTAGCCAGAGCAATCAGAGAAGAGAAGGAAATAAAGGGCATCCAGATTGGAAAAGATGAAGTCAAACTGTCCTTGTTTACAGATGACATGATCCTATATATCGAACAGCCTAAAACCTCTACAAAAAAACGCTTGGAATTGATAAATGATTTCAGCACAGTATCAGGATACAAAATCAGCACACAAAAATCAGTAGCATTTCTTTTCTCCAACAGTGAACATGCAGAACGAGAAATCAAGAAAGCCTGCCCATTTACAATAGCCACCAAAAAAATAAAATACTTAGGAATTGAGTTAACCAAGGATGTGAAAAATCTCTATAATGAGAACTACAAACCACTGCTGAGAGAAATTAGAGAGGATACAAGAAGATGGACAGATATCCCATGCTCTTGGATTGGAAGAATCTACATAGTGAAAATGTCCATACTACCCAAAGTGATATACAAATTCAATGCAATCCCCATCAAAATTCCAAAGACATTTTTCTCAGAAATGGAAAGAACTATCCAGACATTTATATGGAATAATAAAAGACCACGCATAGCCAAAGCAATGCTGAGCAAAAAAAATTCAGCTGGAGGCATAACACTACCTGACTTTAAACTATACTACAAAGCTATAATAACCAAAACAGTATGGTACTGGCATAAAAACAGACACACTGATCAATGGAATAGAATAGAGAATCCAGAAATCCACCCACACACTTACTGCCATCTGATCTTTGACAAAGGCACCAAGCCTATTCACTGGGGAAGGGACTGCCTCTTCAGCAAATGGTGCTGGGATAACTGGATATCCATATGCAGGAGAATGAAACTAGACCCATACTTCTCACCATATACTAAAATCAACTCAAAATGGATTAAGGATTTAAATATACACCCTGAAACAATAAAACTTCTTAAAGAAAACATAGGAGAAACACTTCAGGAAATAGGACTGGACACAGACTTCATGAATATGACCCCAAAAGCACGGGCAACCAAAGGAAAAATAAACAAATGGGATTATATCAAACTAAAAAGTTCTGCACAGCAAAAGAAACAATTAACAGAGTTAAAAGACAACCAACAGAGTGGGAGAAAATATTTGCAAAATATACATCTGACAAAGGATTAATATCCAGAATATATAAGGAACTCAAACAACTTTACAAGAAAAAATCAAGCAACCCAATTAAAAAATGGGCAAAAGAGCTAAGTAGGCATTTCTCTAAGGAAGATATACAAATGGCCAACAGATATATGAAAAAATGCTCAACATCACTCAGCATCCAGGAAATGCAAATCAAAACCACACTGAGATACCATCTAACCCCAGTTAGGAAGGCTAAAATCCAAAAGACTCAACGATAAATGCTGACGAGGTTGCGGAGAAAAAGGAACTCTCATACATTGTTGGTGGGACTGCAAAATGGTGCAGCCTCTATGGAAAATGGTATGGAGGTTCCTCAAACAATTGCAGATAGATCCGCCTTATGACCCAGCTATCCCACTGCTGGGAATATACCCAGAGGAATGGAAATCATCAAGTCGAAGGTATACCTGTTCCCCAATGTTCATCGCAGCACTCTTTACAATAACCAAGAGTAGGAACCAGCTCAAATGTCCATCATCGGATGAGTGGATACAGAAAATGTGGTATATCTACACAATGGAATACTACTCAGCTATAAAAACGAATGAAATACTGCCATTTGCAACAACTTGGATGGACCTTGAGAGAATTATATTAAGTGAAACAAGTCAGGCACAGAAAGAGAAATACCACATGTTCTCACTTATTGGTGGGAGATAAAAATTAATATATAAATTCACACACACACACACACACAGACACACACACACAAAAAAAAAACGGGTTGCGGGGGGAAGAAGATATAACAACCACAATTACTTGAAGTTGATACGACAAGCAAACCGAGGGGACATTGGTGGGGGGGAGGGGAGGAGGGAGGAGACAGGGAGGTTTTGGTGATGGGGAGCAATAATCAACCACAATGTATATTGACAAAATAAAATTTTAAAAAAATAATAAAATAAAAAAATTTTAAAAAATGTAAATACACGTCTTTTAAATAATTATTTTAAATTATTTTTTCCAGGATTATATTTTGGGGATATTTATCTTTGAGGACTGTGATTTTCCAGATTTTAGACTTGAGGAATTTTGATCATTTGGGATTATGCCCTTCGGGCTCGTGTCTTTTGGGATTACGGCCTAGACCCAGATAACAGTGCATGGAGAGTGCAGAATGAGACTGGAGTGTGGAGAATGAAGCGTGTGCACAGTAGAGAGTGAAGCACGGAGCAGCAGAAATAAAGTGACAAACGGAGGCTGGCGTAGAAGACACGCAGCGTGGAGGGCAGAGCGTGAAGTGCGCGCGAGGGGAACGAGAAACAAACGGGGAACAGAGGACAGGGTACGAGGGCAGTGTGAGTGTGCAGGGTGGGGACAAGCATGGAGACGGGAGTGCAGAGAGCAAGTGAGGGTGGCATGCATGGAGGACGGAGCAGAGAAAGGGCCAGAGTGGGGGGACAGGGAGGAGGCACGCAGGGCACAGTGCGGGAGCACAGAGCGTGGAGATGATCTGTGGGGGACAGAGCGGGAATGGCCCGGTGCGCAGCCTGTAGCACGAAGGCTGGCGAGCGCAGAGCCAGCGCGGAGGGGGCGTGCCAGGCGCTGCGGGCCCTGCCTCTGGATGCACAAACACCTTCGCACACACCGGCGAGCGCCCGCTAAGTCTAGATGCTCTTTCAGGCTCTTCAGACAACTTCTTTAGCACCTGCTATGCACAGACACTGTTCGAGCTCCTTACCTCCTCCCCAGGTGTGCCGGGCTCGTGCGAGCATGTCGTGATAGCATTCCCGGTCCTGGAGAACCAGGCCAGGCCCACGTCATGCTGTGCCAGTCACTTTCCCTAGGTGCCAGGCTCCATGCTGGGTGCCTCCCTGGTATTTCTGAGCATGTCTGGGGCCGGACGCTTTTGAGGCTCTTCACCTTCATAACTGAGCACCTACGGCATGTCACTGCATCTGTGGGTGACAAGCAAAGGCAGGCCTCGGTTTCCCCATTTGTACATGGAGAGCAACATGCCACCTCTCAGGGGGGGCTGCCCAGAGAAGAGAAGCCTTTTCTAGGATGTCCCTGGGAATCCCTGAGGCCCAGGCACACAACTCGCAACCCATGGGCCTCATTCTGACAGCCTGTGCTGAGTCACGGATGCGTTAGGCTGCTTCTGGGCCCTCCTTCCCCACTGCAGAAGCCCCCAGGCAAGCCTGGGGACACCACACCACCCTGGAGTGTCCTCCCGAGTAGGCCTTCCAGCCAACCCCACAGTCCCTGTCTGTATCTGATGATGGCTTCTCCAGGGGTCCTTCAGGACAACACTGGAGCCTTGAGGGGCAGGTGGTGCCACATCCTGTCCTCTCTGCTTTGGACTCAGAAACATCTTTACGGCCACATCCCTCCACATGGGCCTCTCCTCCTACCTGGGCCTCTCCCCCAATCTCTCTCAGGCTTCTCCCGTGACCTGGGCCTCTCCTCTACCCAGGCCTCCCCATATCCGGCTCCCAGAGAGCCTCTGGGCAGTTTCACAAGCCAAATCCTGTAGCAGGAGGATGAGGATTTGCAGATTAAGAAGACTCAGAAATGGCCCAGTTAGCAAACAAACGGAGGACCCTCACCAGCCCCTCCTAAAACCCGCCCCAAACACACACAGACCTGCAAGTTTCCACCTGGCTCTGAGCTGGGGTGCACCTCCCCACCCTGGCCCACAGACGCACACACACCCAGCCCCAGCCCCAGCCCCGGGCCCCGGGCCCAAGGAGCTAAGCTAGCAAAGAAATCTGGAGGCCCTGCCGCCCGGCTGGAGCTGGGAAGGAGAGCTGGGCTGATTGACAGGGCAGGTGGCAGCCCCCCGGGCCTCCTCCCCCACTGCCCCAGCAAGGGGCTGAAGTGCCCCTGGAGCTGCCAGAGGCTGTGTTGGTGCCAAGGACGCCTGTCAGTGTCACCCCCAGGCAAAGGCAAAGGCCACAGGGAGGGCACTGGCACAATCTGGGAAGCAAAGGTTAGCGAAAAGTAAATTTGATAAGGTAGCTTTGATCCCTTTTCCACGAAAAGGCCCCCCTCCTGGCCCACAGGCCTCAGGGCCAGCATCGAAGTCCGCCAAGCCTGCTCACCACGCCCATCGGGTCCTCCTCCCGTCCCCCGCCTGCCCCAGGCCCTGAGCCTTGGCGTCTTTCCCTTTTCCCAGCTCTACCCTGGCTTCTCTGCAGTCCACCCCCACCCCGAGCCCCCAGCACCACCTGGCAGACCGCTCCTCAGGAAACAGGCACAGAGACAAAGACCTGGGGCCCTGCTAACTCCTTGGCCTCTCTGAACTGTGGTGGGAGTAGACCGGAGTCACCTAGAGGTTGGGGAGCCCAAAGGGCCCTCACATGTTGGGGGGCAGACCCCTCTCTCTGTGCCCTCCATGCCGCCACTCCCACCACAGCAATGCTGTCTTGGAGGCTTCTCAGGTCCATGCAGGGATGAGGTCATAGGACAGCACCTCCTGGCTGGCCAGGAGCTGAGAGCAAGAGGGGGAAGCTGAGGCCCCAGAAGGGAAAGGCATGAGGGGAACATGGAGCAGTCTTTGGCCCTGGGGACAGGACCTGGAGCTGCTTGAGGCCCTGGCTAGTGACATAGAGACCTGAGTGTGGGTCCTGGCCTGGCGATGGCCAGTGGGCATCCTGCAGGCCTCAGTTTCTCTCTGCTGTGCCTGCCCCACAGGGTGCTGGTGCACAAGGCAGCAGAGGACGGGAAAGCCAGTGTGAGGGTCAACGCTGGTGGAGGCAACTGAGACCTGGGGTGTGGGTGGGGTGGGCCAAGTCCTCGGGCTGACCCTGTCTGGCCCAGGTCTTTAGAATTCCTCTAACGGGCCTCCCTGTCTCCAGTCTCGCTCCTGCCCTTTCTATGACACCTTCCATGGCTCCCTAGTACCTGGAGGAGAAGAACCCATTCCTCATTCTACTCAAATGTGGAGGGGCTTTCTGCTCAACTCTTCCCCCAGCACATTTGGGACTTTAGCAGCGGAGTCCACCTCCCACCCCCACCCCAGGCCCTCATCAGAGTTTCTTTCTGCCCAGAATCCCTGCATCCAGGCTGGAAGGAAAAAGGGGATTGCTGTCCCGAGCTTTCCCACCCTACGCAGGCCTGCCCTCCCCCCACCCGGGCAGGGTGTGTTCGGCAGCCTCCTGGGAAGGCTCCTTTAGGAATGTTGCCTCTGGGCCCGGAGCCCAAGGAGTGCTGGGAGGAAGGGACATTTTCTTAGGGTCTTGGGAAGTATCCTGTGGAAGATGCACAAAGGCCAGCTGTGTCCGACAAGCCCAGGAGCGGTGGGGGAGCTGGCCTCCACCCAGACAGGACAGTGACTCTGGGAGATGGCCAGATCTGGGGAGAGTACCTCAGGACAGACCCCTCCTTGGTAGAGCTGGGGAAGGCGGGAAGCGTCCCAGGAGCAACCCTCCACCTTCCCGTCTAGCTCTGGCTGAGCTGCCCTTGCTCAGCAACCTTCCATGGCTCCCCAGTACCTGGAGGAGAAGGGTCCACTGTGTCTCTGTTCCTTGCACCCATCAGCTGCAGACCCAAGGGATAGTCTCCCCCAGCCACTCCTGTCCCCCCTCAGGTCTCTCTCTAGCTACTCCCAGACAATGCCCTGTCACCTCCTCTGAAGAGTCCCTCCCAACCCCCACGAGGCTGGCTGTGGCAATGGCACCCCCTCCACTGAAGCAGACCCCCCCCGCCCCGATCCATCCTAGAATCCCCTTGCCCAAGACCCTGGACTGCCACCTGCTTGTCTCTGACCCATTGGTCCGCTCCTCAATCCTGCCATCATGTGTCTTCCCACCCCACTCCCCACCCAGGCCCTCCCCTCTGCCACTGTCCCCACTCAGCCTCCCACCCCCACCTCCCCGGGGCTTCTGGGCAGTGGCCACACCCTCCCAGGCCTTTCCCAGAGCTGCTCGCTCCCCTTTGCTGCCTGGGGCCTATGGCCTCTTGAGCGTCAGCTGCAGTCCCCTTCTTCCCGCCTGCCAATTCCAGCTGGGCACCCCCAGAGCTCCCCCTCCTAAATGTACATGCTGGCTGGAGCTTCTTACCTGGGGGGGTCCCAGTCCCCAGTCTAGTCTAGGGTGGGCCCAGCTCCTTTCCTCCTGAGGCCTGGTCCCGAGGACGGGGAGGGAGAGAAGCCTCGGGAGGAGAGGGGTGCAAGTTAGAGGCAAGAGGGGCTGCGGAGTGGAGGGTCACTCATCGGGAAACCACTCCGGAGTCGGGGAGTAGCGGGGATTGCTGCTGGCTTGCGGGTGCGGGCAGGGCTGCTTAGCTCTGGGGGAGTCTGGGGAGCTCAGCTTGGAAGGCTCCAGCCACAAGTGGACTTTCTCCGGAATGGGAGGAAATTTTGTTGTCTCCTGCGCCCCCGTGAGGTCAGTGGGCTGTATGACACCCATTCAGCCACTGAGGTGGGGCTTGTGGGGGTGCAGGTGGGAAACGACCCCAGCCCCCTCCCCGCCAGCCCCAAAGTCGGGCTCTTCACTCTGGACATTCCCACCCAGGTTCTCCGATGGCCTGAGAAGAAGGCAGATCTTCCCAGATCTGGCTCGGCCTCCCAGGGCCACAGCCAGAGGGGCTGCTGACTTCCCTCCCCTAACTCCTTTCCCTTCCGTCTGACATAAGGACCTTCACCCCAACAGATGTGGACCCCTCGATCCTGGGCCCAGCCAGCCCTGTTGCTCAGTGAAGACAGGCCTCCGGCTGTCCCAGGAGGGCACCCCTTCCTGACCCAAAGGGAGCCCCGTGTCTGGCCTCATGCTGAGCCTGCAGCCTGGCCAGGACGACTCTAACTCCCACCAAAGCAGGGCCCAGCAGCCTTGCCAGTCTTTCCCTTGAATCTCACAGTTGCTAAAGGTTTGGGGACACAGGGTGCCACCCCTGGCCAAATTGGAGACAGAGCCTGGGATCCCTGTCACTCAGTGCCTGAGCCCCTAAAACCAGGACCACCGGACAGTCTCCCAGAAGACTGGGCCCTCCCTGGTCCCCACTGGCTGCAGCAGCCCCTGACACAGCTGCAGAGCTGTCACAGACAAGAGGACACCAGGAAGAGGAGTTCTGCCGGGCCACCCCTTGCCCCTCAGCCTGGCCCGGCCAGAGATCCCCTAGCTCTCTTGGCCTTGAGGCAGGGACACTGGCGTAGGGTAGCTCAGCTTGCTAGATCCCACTCTGCTGGCTGCCAGGGCTGTGCCCCACAGGCCAGTTCTTTGATCTGGGGAGGACACACCACCCGGGCTCCCATAAGCTCACTCAAGGGGTGCCCTGAGGGCTGAAGGTGTCCTGAGAAGCCCAGGCTAGAGCTGAGCCTCACGGGACAGTGCGGTGGGGACAGGACAAAGGGTTTGGAGAAAGGACCAGGCTGGGTGGGCACAGTGGCCCCTGGTCTGGTTGGGGTGCTGGTTGTAGACACCCACCCCTCACCTAGGCACCCGCTATGGGCGACAGACACCTTCCAGGTCCCTGAGGGTGGCGGGAGCCCTGCGGAGCTTCCCCACATCCCAGGAGGAGTTGCCCAAGCCCCTTCTTCTCTCGGGGGTCTCCAGTCATCGTCAGAAGAGGAGGGGGTTAAATCGTCCTCACTGAGGCCCCTCCTAGGCAAGATGAGGATAGGTTCAAGTCCTGGCAAGCCCCCAGGCCAGGCTGACAGGGCCTGTGACTCTGGGGGACAGAGCATGCAGACTGCTTTGAGGAGGGGGTGGGGAACAGCCTGGAGTCCCCCAGCTTGTCCCCTGGGGCCCACCCTGAGAAGCTGGGGTTGGAGGCCACATTCCCCTCCAAAAAGAGTGGCTCTCTGTCCCTCCGCCACCCCTCCCCTCCCCCAGCCTGAGCTCCGGATGGGCTCCCGTGGAACAATGTCCTGTGTGCTCAGATCCGATGGGGCCAGAGTTGGGGCAGAGGAAGGGGCGTGCGGCGAGCCCAGCTGGGACAGCAAACAGGCCTCTGGGGTCTCTCCTTTCCCTCGCCTGCCCGCTGCGGGGGCTGGCCGGGGCCAGAGCCGGGGGGGACTTCCTCCGTTTATCTCTGCGGCCGGCGGACAGCCCGAGCCTGGAATCTGGGGTTAGGCTGAGGTTTGCCTGTCCTGCTGTGAGCAGCTTGTAGCAGGACTGAGGGCCCAGGCTGAGCGGGGGCGGGAGGGGGCACCGAGGGAATGCAGGGCGGGGGGCTGGGACAGAGAGGACGCTGGGAATGCCTCTGAGCTGGCTGGGGACCCTGTTGTTTCACTGAGGCCTGAGTGGGTCTGGGGGACCACAGCAGGAGTGGTGGCCGTCTCTCTGAGCAGCAGGGGCCAAGGACTATAGAAAGTGAGCAAAGGCTGGGGCCAGGCAGTGTAGACACAGCCCAGCTCGCCACGGACGGTGGGCGAGGGGCGCAGGAGCTGAGCTGCAGCCTGACGAGACATAGGCAGAAGCACAGGCTCTGGCGAGGACAGGCGGGGCTGTGCCAGCAGCACAAGGCTGGAGCCAGAGGGGCTTCCAGAGGTTCCAGCAGGAAGGGAGGGAGGCCTGGGGAGCTGGAGGCCTTACTCCACTCTCGGTGCTGGACGGCAACCAGAGGCCAGCTCAGCTCCAGGACTGCCACGAGGCTCAGGGCCCCAAACACAGGCGAAGGCCCTACCCGCCGCCCCGTGGACGAGGAGCCTTCCGGGGCCAGGGGAAACTCTGGTTCTGCTGAGCCGGGTGGCAGTGTCCCTACTGGGCTTCCTGGTCGTTCCACGACACAACTGGCCTCTGTCCCCTATGGCTGTCCCCACGGCAGTGCTGACGGGGCAGAGTCGTCAGGGGCCTCCACGCAGGCTTCTGGGGGCCAGGTGGTGGTCCAGCCCCCCGCAGCCCACCCTGTCCAGGCCAGAGGGTGGAGACCCCCTCCATGCTGCCTGTCCACCGCAGCTCTGTGGAGGCTGTGTGAGCTGGGCCACCCTCCCCCAGCCCTCAGGAGACCCCTGCCCATGCTCAGCAGACCAGACCCCCCACCCACAAAATGAGAGGGGCTGCAGATCTGCACAGCGAGGGTCACAGGTCAGCACCCCAGCCTTGGACAGGGAAGAGTTGCTGGCTCAGGTGACCCAGCTTCCTGGAGGAGGTGGCATTTGAGGGGGCTTTGACAGCTGGGTAGGAATGAAGAGGACCTGATCAGAGCTGGGCCGCAAGGACCAGCACCTGGGCCGATGTTTGCCCAGGACGCCACCTGGGCCGATGTTTGCCCTGGGGAGCTGGGCACCTGCAGACGACCTTCCTGACACTGGAACCCCGTGAGTCGGAGTGCCCCCTCTCACACACAGCACTCTTAGTCCAGCCGAGTCTCTCAGGCCCCATAGGCCTGGTCCTGGAGCAAGGGCCAGCCTCAAGCCTGGTAGGCCTCAGTTTCCCCATGGGCCAGTGGTAGTGGTTGTGGGGGAAATCTTGCCCCTCTGACCTCAGAGGCTTGGAAATGCTTCAGAAAAACAGTGCTGCCCAAAGCCCGGCCTCTCTCCCAGCCTCAGGTGTGTGGCACCTCCTGGAAAATGGCCTTTTG
This sequence comes from Cynocephalus volans, assembly GCF_027409185.1. NCBI lineage: Eukaryota > Metazoa > Chordata > Mammalia > Dermoptera > Cynocephalidae > Cynocephalus > Cynocephalus volans. Next base: position 167,047,214 of record NC_084463.1, read on the forward strand.
CATGAACTGGACACCCCAGAGGCCACCCTGCCCTGCCTGATGTTGGCAGCCATCTTTTCCTTCCACACCTTCTGGGTCCTTCTCACACTCCTCGTCTGATGCGGCCCCCATGGGCGGAGGGGTCCCCCGACGGGTGGATTCTGTCCTCTGGTCCTGGTAACCGTAGCAGAGAGGAGAGAAGGGCATGGCTGTGGCAGGTCTCTCCAGCTCAGGCTGTCCTCCGCAGCTGGGGAAGACGGCAGCTGCGCCCTGGTGGACCAGGCACACTCCTCCTGCGTCCCCCCTGGGGCCACGGGGACATCCGTCCAGCAGCCTACCTCTGAGTTGGGGGAACCAGGCCTCTGAAGGCAGAGGCCGTGTAGCCCCTTGAGGCCTGGGATTGGGCTTCTACCTTCTGGGCGTGGGGGACCCGGGACTGTCTACAGGGCAGCTTCCCCATCTCTGAGGCCTTCCCAGAGGCCTGTCACACTGAATGCTCACAGCTATTCCCAGGTGTGGGTGTTGGCTGCATCTTGCATGTCTAGCCAGCCTTGGGGGCAGGGCTGTCACCTCTTCAGACTCCTGCCCTTGCAGCACAGCCCCTTGGAAGGATGTCCCGGCTCCTGTCCAGGCACCGGGCATTGCCCAGGGGGTCATTTCCAAATCACCCCATGGTGGCTCACCACGAGCAAGCTACCCCTCGGGTTCCTCAGAGGTCTCCTCGGGTCTCCACAGGAAACAGAAGCATCGAGGAAAGGGAAGATCTCTCCAGATGTGGGGTCGAATGCCTACCCCCAAGAAAGCAGCCACTGGTGTGGCCTGGACCAGCAATGCCCTGGGAGTGGCCTGCTGTGATGCGGGGATGAGGGTGGCCAGGCTCAAGGTTGGGGACCAGTGAGAAGCGAAAGCATGCCACAGAGGCTAAAGTGTACCACAGAGTGGGACGCACGTGGAAGACGGGACACACACGTCCTGGTGGGGGGTGGCCGATGCTCACAGGAGGCGGAGGGGGAGGGTAAACCCACTGCCCCTTCCCGTTGGGACCAGCCCAGCCCGTGAGGAGGGTGCAGGCCTGCCCAGAGGCAGGGGCTGGTCCAGGTGATCTCCTGGCCAAGGCTGCTTGGGTGGGGCCACAGCAGGAAGCTGGCGAGGCCGGGGCGAGGGAGGGGGGCTCTGGCAGCCAGCAGGAGGAAGAGCCCCCACAGGGTGTCCTTACATACCCCTTGTCCCACAGAGGTACCAGGCCAAGGGGCAGGATCAGACTGCTGGTGGGTGACTGTGGAAGAGGCGTGCAGGGGTGCCTCTAGGCCTTCTGGGGCCCCCAAAGCGTCCAGCCAGACCTGCTGCCGGCTCCCCTGAGGCCTGGCACGGGCCGCCCAGCCCTGGCAGCAGACTCTGAGAGCTCGGGGTGCCATGGTTGGAGCCAGGCTGGGTCAGGGCGACCCTGTGCAGACAGACTCATGGCTTCCGCAGGCCCCACAGGCCCTGCAGGCCGGCCTGTGACTCTGGAGGGTGGACACGTGTATGTGGGGATTGTGGGTTTTTTCCTCTTCCCCTAACCCCGGGCTGGGCTGCTCCAGCCATGCAGGCCCACTCAGTCTGGGCGGGTCCGGTGGGAGACTCTGGGGGGGAGAAGGGGCTACCGCAGAGGTGGAGTTTGAGGGTGCCCCCTTCAGACACTGTGCGGGGAAGCATCATCCCCAGAGCCCAGATTTGGAGCCCAGGATACTGTTTCTGAGGCTAGTGGCCGCTGCATGTGGCACGAACCTAAAGGCCTCGCTGCCTCCCCAAACCCAGCCTGTTCAATCCGTCTGCACTGGGAGAGGTCCCTAGCCCACCCCTCCCAGGCCTGCTCTTCCTGCAATTAGAGCCACTGGCCCTGTGAGCTCCGAGAGTCTCCACGGCCGGCCCAGGCCGCTTCCTTCCAGCCCTGTAGCGCCAAAGGGTCCCAGGGAGACAGACACAGGCGGCCAGCCTACCCAAACCCCGGCAGTCACCTGAGAGTGATGCGCCTCCTGCCTCTCTGGTCTGCAAGGGAGGAGGGACCCAAGGCAGGGGATGGTAGACCCTGAACCTGGGTAGACCAGCAAGCCGGGATGGAAGGGGGCTTCCAAACTGGCCTCTGCCACCATCAGTCCACATGCCATGGTTCCAGCCCCAAGCGCTCACAGGCCTCAAGGCCCAGCCCTCCTGGCGTGGTCCTTTTTGGGATGGGCCACTATGGACTGATGGCTTTGGCAGTGGGAACCAGGAACTGGAGGCCTTCGGTTTCTGTCGGGCGGCAGAGACCTGCATGGGACATAACCCAGGACCAGGGGGATCAGGAGGGCTTCCGGGAGGAGGTGGGAGAAGGGGGACACCTACACCCCAAAATGTGCTGGGGGAAGCCTAGCCTGTGCTTCAGAGCGGTGTGAAGGGATTTTCAAGCACGGTGGGGTGGGCCGGGCTGGCCAAGTGGCAGGGACGTGCTGGCGTAGACTCGGAAGAAGGGGCCAGCGAGGTTGTGGGGGCCGAACGGCCCATCCTCCAAACCTCCCTGCTGTGGGTTCCCTTGGGATGGGACTGCGTGTGTGGGCAGGGGGCAGAGGGCACCCGGGGACTGACATGTGCCTGGTGGGGCGTGTCTGGGGATCAGCGGCCGGCTCTGATCTCAACCCCCCTCCTGTCCTCTGGGCTTTGAGGACTGAGGCTGGGAAACAGGATGTGTCCCAGGCACGACACAGCGGGGTCCCCAGCTGGATGAGCCCGGGCCACCTGCTTGTACCTCACATCACAGGCACCCAAGAGCTCTTGCTCTCTGTGAAAACCAAGCGGGCAAAGTTCAGCTTTTGAATCGGACTTCAAGACAGGGTTCTGAGCTAGCTGCACCCTCCAGGATCAGACCCCCTGGCTGGGGCCCAGTGTCCCCACATTGCTGGTGTTTGTTCCCAACAGCTGAGCTTCCCACCCGGGATGCAGGACTTCCTGGATGTCCTTTGTGCCCTAATGCCAGCCCTGCACATACCAGCCCACCATAAGCAACACCCCTAAATCACTACCCTGCCCGTCCACAAAGCAGCCCTGTTGGAAGGGCCCCCGATTGGGCCTCCAGGTCAACAAGACTGAATACAGAGGACTGAAGAGACCCTGGCAGGGCTGCTCGGCTCCCAGGGAAGCCATTTATCACTTCGAGGCCCAGCCCCCTGCCCGCTGTGCCACCGTGGCCAGCAGGTCCCGCAGCCCCCGCCCACCCAGCAGCCCCTTGGCTGGGCACCCTCACCATCCACTGCCAGCACTTGCTGCTGGCCTGGACTTCTTGGACCCGGAACGATCTCTGGTGCTTCTGCCCTAACCAAAGCCCCCCAAACCCACCCCATGTTGCCCCCAGCTGCTCACTGAGCGCCAAAGATGGAGGTCAAAGGCAAGGGAATCCCATTTTGAGAAATCCTAGTGGATGAACTCCCCACGCACACAGCAGACTAGGCAGGCAGGAGGTACATCATTTCACAGAAGGGTCCCCCGAGGCCTCCTGGTGCATTTCAAATGAGGTTTTATTGACACAGCTTTTCAGGAGCGAGCCTCGGGCAGACACAGGCCCAGTGTGCCCCTGTTGGGGCCACCGTTGCTGACACAGTAGGCTTTTTCAGCAGCCGCCAGGAGAGATGCTCCGGCCCGGGCACCTTGGCACGGTGGCTGCTTCCTGGCGGGACGTGTCTGGCCACCACACATTCCTGGGCTCCCAGGGCTGAGGGGAGCTCAGGCATCTCCAAGTCCACAGCCTCCAGGTGGGGTGCTGCGGCTGGAACACTCCTCTCCCGCCTGCCCCTACCCAACCTGGGACTCGCTGCTGGGGCAGGCTGGTGGGGGCCGGTGGGAGCCGGTGGGGGCTGGGGCATGCCCCTCCCCTGCTGAAGGCAACTTAGCAGTCCGTGCTTCTCAAAGTGCCAGGCTTTGTCCCCTCCAGGTCTCCCCATGAGCCCGCACCACTGGCATCCTTGCTGGGCTGGGACACCTCCCCACACTGGGCCTGGCATAAGAGGAAGGGCAGGAGGGACCACTGGGGGCTAGGGGAGCCCCTGGAAGGACTGGGAACATTGAGGAGGGTGAAATCCCACACATCCATCTTGCCTTGAAGAGCAGGGTGGGGCCTGGAAGCACCGGCAGCTCCCGATGCCCTGCCTGCCATCGTTGTGCTGGTCCAGGCTGGGGGCGGAGGGACTCCAGACTCAGCCATCACTGGTCTTGGCCCTGACTGCCGAGACCCCTGGACACCCCCTCCTTGCTTTGTTGAGAGACACATGAGGCTGGTCATCCAAAGGCCCTGGCCTACAGGTAGCACTGAACCCCAAACCAGGAGTCTGGCTGCCCGAGAAAGGCATGAGTCCCGTCCACCATGCCAGTGCCACTCAGCTGCACATGCTCTGCAGGGCCTGCCTGGCATCTGCCCAGAGAGGGCACAAGCTCCCTGCGGGCAGAGTCTCCATAGGCCCTGGACCAAGGCTCCCAAGGGCTGGCCGGCATTGCTGCCCGGCAGCCAGTTCTGACCTTTCAGACCCCTTGGATCCAACCTCCCAAGCCCCCTATCCAGGCTGAAGTTCCCCCAAGAATGTCAGATTGCTGGGGTAGCCTGTTGTCCCCCACCACTCCCGGCTGTGCAGTCACATAGAAAGCGCAGGACCCTCAAGCTTCAGCTGTGCTATGCCAGCCCCACAGCTGCCGTCACAGAAGCCAACTGACTTGAGAAGGTCTGCTGGCTTCTTGTCCCCTCCAGGCGTGGTGGGGAGTGGCAGGTGGGCACAGCCAGGTGTGGGGCGTGGGGGCCACGGGCTTTGACAGATCTGGGGCTTGGTAGGAGCTCCATCCCCGAGGTGGCTGTGTGGCTCCATCTCTGTTTCAGGGGTGCTCGCCAGGGCCTGAGTACCTGTCTGCACAGCACCCGGGCACCCGGCTGCCGGGTGGGAATCTGCGCCAGCCCCCAGCACCCTTGGGCAGGGTTGTTTTGGCGTCATCTGCAAACTTTGTGCTCATCTTGCAAAGTTCCCTGGAAGAGAAACAAGCCGCCTGCGAGTGTCTGTGGTGAGCTCTCGGGCATGTTGAGCCTGGGAAGCACTGACCAGGGCGTCTCCCCGGGGGACGCGGCCCTGGGAGCGAGTTCCAGACACTTCCGGAAGCTCCTCCTGGGCAGCGTGGGGAAGTTGGTCGAGTTGGCATGATCCATCTTGTTGCTTTCCCACCCTCCGCCCCTGAGGTAGGGTGGGGAGGGTCTGCGCATTCATTCTGGCAGCTGCCAGCCCTCCCCGGAGCCCGTCCGGCTTTCCTGGGTGCAGAGGGTCCGTCACCGCAGCAGACGTGCTGCGCAGGGCAGAGAAGACGCTGCTTATTGTCATCCTGCCCTTTGGAAGCACAGGGGGTGCTGTGTGTGCACTGCCTTTCCCACATTCGCGACCGCCCCGGGCCAGCCTGGGGAGGGACCCAGGCTCTCTCTAGAACACTCTGTAGCTCAGTCCTGTCCTGCGCCTGCCCTGCTGGCCCACACGTTGGCAAAAGAGCAGGGATCTCTCTCGTCCTCCAAGACCTGGTGAGCACAGCCCCAAAACTAGGCCTTCCTGACAGAGGCACCAGGACCAGGCAGCCGAGGGACAGGAGTGGCTGCCACGGGGCCTGGGGACCCCGCGCAGGGGGGTGCATCTGGGAGGCTGAGGTGCCCCCCACGCCTGGGACAGGGAGAAGGGGCAGGGAAGAATGAAATTCCTAAGCTGCCTTTGCCCACCCCTGCAGCCTGCGTGCACTGGAGGAGGGGCTGGCTCCCCCAGACCCTCCCAGAAGAGAAGGGGTCTGGGGAGGCCATGAAACAGGGGGGCCTTGAAACTGCCCGAGGGCTGAACCCGTGAGCTCATGAGCAGAAAGGAGAGCTGGACGGGCCTGCGCTGACCTCGCGGCTCCCTTCCTCGCTGCCCTTTTTGGGGTCTCGGAGCGCCTGGCTGGCGCCTGTCCGGGCAGGATGTCTACATTCCCTTCCTCTTTGGGAAGAGGACAGGGAAACCAACACCAGGGCCTGAAATAGCCACTGTCCTGGGCCCTGCGTGCCTGTGTGGACGGCTGCTCCATTCAGCCTTCCCAGGGTGGCCACAGGTGGCCCTGCTGTGGACAGGCCCAAAAAAGGCCAGCAGCTTCCCTGAGTGGGCCTGAGTGTCAAGGACAAGGTTGGCAGCCACACCGCTGGTGGGCCCGGGCCAGGCGGACACAGAAGCTGGGGTGGACACCAGTGGAGATGCGAGGGGACAGCTGGGCTGAAGGGACACTGAGGACGCCCTTGGTGAGGGCAGGCATGGGGTGGGGAAGAGGGTGCCAGCGTGGGGAGCGGTGAGGTGCTGCCAAGTCCACACTGACCAGAGGCCCCCCCAGGCCCCCTCTCGCCCTGAGCAATCGGATGGTGCTGGGTGGTCCCTGTGCGAGCCCCTCCCTGGCTGAGAAGGCTGATGTGTTCCCAGAGGGAGGGCCCCCTTCCCAGCTCCTGGGGGTGCCTCCGCCCGGGCCCCCGTGCTGTGTCTGTGCACAGTGTTGTGAGAACCAACTGTCCAAACCCAACAGACCCTTCCCTTCGCAGGCCTGTAACCTGGGGGGCCGGTGATAGGGGACAGCAGCGAGCCTGGCAGAGGACACTGGCTGAGAGGGGAGCAAGCACCCAAGAGCCAGGAGCCCTTCTGTTTTCCCTCCTGTCACCTCGGCACACCTGCCCTTTTAGGGGTCTCGCAGCACCCAGCTGTGCCAGCTGCTCTGGTGCCCACATTCCTGCCTCTTTGGAAAGAGAAGACTGAGCCCTGAGCTGGAAATAGCCATGCCCTGAAGAGGCGCTTGGGGACACCTGGGCGGGCGGGCCGGCTGTCCCCCAGGCTCGGATGCCCAGAATAATCCTTGTGTGGACCCGTCTGGAGACCCTCCCTCCCTCTGGCCCTGCCTGTCTCTGTCCCCTTCTCCCTCTGCCTCAGTTTCCCAGACAGCTGCCTGTGCTGGGTGGGCTGGGGGAGAGACTCCATTGCAAGGGGGCCACTAGCAGCTGCTGCCCCGAACGGAAAGCACGTCGCACGGTGGCGGCCCCAGCGGGCGGCCCTGTGCCATGTCCTGCGCGTGACATTTCTCTCCTGGAGGCCCCGGCCTCGCAGGCTCTCACTTGCTAAAGTTTCTCACTTTCAGCTGCCTCCCGCTTCCCGTGTCTGCTTTCCTGGGCTGAGCAGCCAGAGTCGGCTCTGCGACCTGGCTTCTTCGAAAGAGGCTTCCTGGAACACTTGGCAGGGTCCGCCCTGGGAGCCGCCCGAGCCGCCAGCCTGGGCTCCGAGCGAGTGGCTTCTCCCCACGCCGGCCCCACTCGCACCCCCCACGCCAGTGCCCGCGGCGACAGCGGCTCAAGCGGCCCTGGACCACTGTGGCTGAGAGTGGGCGGGGGGAAGGCCCGAGGCTCAGACCACAGCACCTGCCCGTGTGTCTGGAGACCCCCATCAGGGCAGTCCAGGAACAAACACAGAAAAAGCCTCGTCTCAAAGAAAGTGCAGGACGGCAGGGTGCCTCGCCACCCAAGCCTGTCTCTGCTGCTCCCGGGCCTGCGATCATGGGCAAACCCACCTCCTCCTCTGGCCTCCGTCCCCCCATGTGTCAAGTAAGGGGATGGGACTGGCCCCCAGCTCCAGCAGGCGAGCCTCTTGGCTCCAGAAGCCCCCTCTCCTTTCCTCAGAAGCCCCCGAGTCCGGGGACCTGGCTCCATGCCCACCCACCGGTGACACCACAGGGCCACCTCACCCGGGGCTCTGTTCTCTACCAGCCACACCCAAGGCCGGGCTCAGCCTGCCCTCTCCTCTTCCCACCGGCCCCTCCCGACCATCCCCTGGGGCGGGCACACAGTGGGCATTCTGCAGGGACCCATGCCATGAATAGGCTGACTCCCCACTGTCGCTTGTCCTTGGTGGGCCAGCCCAATGAGGTGGCAGTGGTGGCAGTTGTGGCCACCATTCCCACCTAGCAGGGAGACCTTCTCAGGGCCACCTGCCAGCCAGCCTTCCGGGCCGGGGTGCGGGCTGAGCTGCTGGAGCCCCAGCCCATGCTCCTCATGAGGCCACCCTGTCAGGAGAGGGTGGGCCCCACCTGGCAGGCCCCACCCCTGGCCACTGACCAGTCAGCCAACAAGCCCCTTTCCGGTGTCCTCCCTCTTTAGCATCCACCTGGAGGTGGGGAAGTGGTCCCCAAGAAGTCAGGGATCAGGACGTTGGCATGGGGAGGGAAGAGAACACTGGAGGTGTCCCTGGGGTTTCTCACGGGGTTCCCCACAGTGGTGTGCTGGTGTGTGCCCATCTGGGTGGCGAGAGCTGGCGGGGAGGGCAGGGGCGACAGAGCTCCATAGAGCAAACGAGCTAACCAGCAGCCTTGAGCATGCCGTGTGCCCGGGGAAGCCCGCTAGGGGATGGGGCTGGCATGAGTAGGACCCCACACACGTGCCCCCCAAATGCACTGGTTACACTGGCCTGGCTGTCGGTCGAGAGAAGTCTTTGGTTTCCTTTCTTTTGCAGGGGAAACATGTGCCCTTTACAATGGTTTATGCTATTCAACAGGAGCCTACAGGACGCATGGCACCTCATGCAGCAGGGGGTCCAGGAACAGGGGTCAGGGCATTGGAGCAGGGAGACCTGGGAAAGGAGATGGAGGGGGCAGGTGGAGGAGGACGGAATCCCTGGGTCTGAGAGCCAACCTGCAGGGCCATGGGTCCGAGCTGAGCACCTTGTGGGGAGCCCTCCCCTTCTCCAAGGAGGTCTCTGCCCAGCCAGCCAAAGCTCCTCTCCGGCCCCTCTCTCCAAGGCTGCTGGAAACCTGCCCCCACCCACAGGCTCCTGCGGAAACCCGGGAGGGGACGATGAGCAGCAGGCGGTGCCAGCTCCAGCCCCACAGACTCCCTTTTCCTCGGGGGCAGTTTCTGGGGTACAGCCTTGGCTCACGGCCCCAGAGTGACTTGCAGGGAAAAGGCGGGAGGCCCAGGGTAGGTGCTGGTGGAGGTACGTGGCGCCTGCCTGCTAGTGCTGGCAGCCCAGCCTGGGGTCCCCAGCCTGGTGGGGGGAGTCCTTGTCTGGAAGGCACATAAGGAAAGACGGAGCCTGGAATTTTTCCCTTTGAAAAAAGAGAATTTGTTTTAAAAGGGGAAAGATTGATCTTCTCGCTTTCCCACACTTGGTTTGGGGCCAACGTGGTGGTTTCAGAAGAAATTCCCCTCTCTTCTATTAAATGTAACCGAACACGATCTACATTTGCAAATCACAGGGGGACCTTCAGACAGCAAGGCCCGGGAGTCCGTCCCCACGCCAGGCCAGGAGAGCACAGGCACACCTCTCCCCTCTGGCCAGACGGCCAGGCAGGGGCTGGGGGGTGGGCAGGCCGCAGGCTCCTCTAGGGCCCAAGTGTCAGGAGGTGTCCAAGATGAGGGTGGAGGTGGCAGACTGCAGCCAGGGGCCACCCACCAGCCGGCCCGCCAGGCCAAGGCCCTGAAGTCATCCAGGCAGAGGATGGCACTGGGAAGCCGGGTGGTCGGTGGCCTTGGCGTCCCACGCCACACTTGCCCCTCTAAGGCTCCTCAGCACCTGGAATGCTCGATGGGTTCCTACTGTACCAGGGGAAGCAGAGTGCTGGGGACCCTCACAGAGTACCCTTCCATTCCCTGGCCAGGTCGGGGTGACCCAGCTGTGTCTGGCCTTAGCCCTGGCCCCAGGCTAGCCCCTAGCAGGGGGCTTTGATTCTGAAAGAGCAGCCCATCGTCCTCTACCACTGGGGTCCCTGTGGCATGTGGCACGTGGGGAGAGGGTCACAGGTGGGTGGCCCACCATCTGCCCCTGCCTGCTTGGAGGCTCCCCGGCCCCCAGCCCCAGCTTTCTTCAGAAAGCACACGTGAGCACACGCACACACGCACACAAGCATGAGCACTCACCCACACATGCGTGCACGGGTGCACGGACACACCTGGACGCTCTTTCCAGACGTCCGGCCCTCGCAAGCACAGAGGCAGAGGAATAAATATTTAGAGTCTGCAGCCTCCCTGACTCCTGCTCCACGCGTCTTGGCACACTCCCGAGAGCCGCTCAGACAAATTGGGGAGGTGTGTAGGGGGGCTCAGACCGTGGAGGGGGAGCCTTTCAGCACTCCTATGTGGCTTCTACCTGGAGAAGGGGTGACAGCAGCGGCACACCCTCCCCAGGGCCTAAGGACCTGGGGCGTGGGGCAGTTACGGAAGATGGGACCAGACCAGAACTCGGCTCCCATTCAAGAGCTCACTGGTGCTGGCACCCAGAATCCCCTCTCCTGGCCAGCCCACCCCAGGAAAGAGCGAGGACCTTCACGGACTCCAGGGACCCCCGAGCAGGTCTTGTATGCAGCGGTACAGGGGGACACAGACCCATGTGTACTGGCCATGCTTCGGAGGCCTACAGGAAGCACAGAAGGCAGGGGGAGGTGGGGCACAGGCCAGGGCAGGACCCGTCCCCGCTGGCTGCCTGGCCCATGATGGTGTGCTCAGAGGGCATCCACACCCTTTCTGGGGAAGCAGGCATGGTATGGGCCTGAGGGTGGCCTGAGCAGGCAGGACCCCTGTCCTCTGTGTGCTTGTGTGCTCGGCCGACACTGTCTTTGTCCTTTTGTCCTGGAGACCCTCAGAGGCCCCACTGGGGGCCTCCCTGCCCGCTTCAGGGACTGCCCACCACATGATGAGTCTAGACACGCCGTCTTGCTGCTGGTGGACCAACTGTCACCTGCAGGGCGGCAAATTTGCCAGTGTCGGCACAGAATGCCTGGTAGAGTGTGAATTTCAGAGAAAGAGCACATAATCGTTTAGTACAAGCAGGAGCCCGGTAGTGTCCCAAATATTGCATGGCACATACTCATACCAAAAACAATTCCTTGTTTACCTGCAGTCCAGATGTAACTGGGCATCCCGCTTGCTATCTGGCCACTCTAACCACAGAGCAAAACAGCCCATGTGGACCGCTTTGTTGTACTCCACTTCTGGTCTGCACAGTCCAGTGGAATGGCCTCCAGCTGCCTCCAGCCATTTACGCTGAATGGAAGGAAAATGAGCCAAGTTTGGGGGCACCAGAGCTGCACATGGCTGGCGCTCCAGGTTGGGTGGCAAAGGCCTGCTGGAGGAGGTCCCCTTGCACGGCACTGTTGTAGGTAGGTTCTTCTGCCTGCTCCCTGAGGACAGGCCTGGATTGACCGGTGGGGACTGATCTCTCAGGTCTGGCCTTTTGAACCTGTGCTTGAGGCCTGACCCACAAGCCCACACAATGACTCACAAACAAGCTGGCTGTTTTGAGGAAACAGGGGCAGAAGAACCTCGGCCCTTGGCTTGGCCCTGGGCCTGGTGTGATTTCTCACCCTTGTTTGGAAGGATGTGCTGCAGCCGGGGTCCTGACTCTGTCCTGTAGCCTCTGGAGACCTAGGCTCCCCCACCCTGGCCCTCTTCCCCGGGGTCCCATCCCACAGTGGAGCTAATCACCTAGGACAGCCCAAAGGTCTCTACAAGTCTCCAGGTCACAGGCCTCAAAGCTGAGTCCCAGCATGGCAGGGCCTAGGCATGGGACAGCCCACTCAACTCAGGGGTGGCTGCAGGAAAGGCCTTCTGTCCCAAGGTGAGCTGCTGCCCCTCACTATGGAGCAGGTACTCTGGCATTGTCCACGGAGGAATTAAGAGCAACGGACAGCAGATGGGGGTGGGGGTGCCATCCTGGGGTCTCCCTAGCCACTCCCATCTCAAGGTCCCATCTGTGAAGAGCGCTGGTGTGTGCAGAGGGTACCTACTGTGTGCAAAGCCCAGAGCCAGGGCGGTGGGAGGGGAGGCTGCTGCAACAGCCCAGGTGTGAGGTGCTGAAAGCCGGATGTGGGGCGATGTGGGAAAGGGAGGAGGGGCCGCTGGAGCTGAGCCGGGATGCTGCCAGGGGGTGTCGGCCCTGCCCCTTCCCCCTCCCGAGGCAGTGCCCAGCACCCCCCACCGTGCACACAGACCCGACGCCTCTGTCCCGCCAGAACTCCCACATGCCGTCAACATGTCGGCTACGCTAGGCACAGAGGGGAGGCAAAGACGGGCTGACCCCAGACCCCCAGGACTCCCCCGGAGCCCCCCAGGCCCCATCGACTCAGTCTGCCTTGAAGCCGAGGCTGAAGAACGCACACTGGCTTCAGCTCCGTGGGGCTAGCGGCGTCTGTCTGATTTCTGTGAGCCCACCAGATCCCAGTCCCTTCTGGGATCCCTGAAGCTGGAAGCCGTGTGGGTAGTCAGAGGGCATGAGGCAGGTGGCAGACAGCAGCCTGCACACCATTGCCCCGATGGACATGGTGGCCAAGCAGACAGAGCCCCCAAACGCCCGTGGGTGACTCAAGGGAGCCCCCAGCCCCACCAGCTGCCTGGCCAACTCCATAAGAGCCCTGGGCCTGAGGGTCTGGGATCCTGCCCGTGGAGGTTGAGTGGAGCAGGGAGGTGCTGGAAACACCGTTCCTGCCTTTCCTGGTTTGGACTCGCTCTGTCAGGTGACCAGGTGGGGAGAGGGGCTGGGAGGGGCCCGCTCAGGAAAGGCAGCAGGCAGGGGTGGGCAGGGAGGGGCGAGGGACCCAGGACTGACATCGCCCCTTGAGAGCTGTGACCCATGGGAAGGCAGGAGAGCCACAATATCTCGCTGAGAACGTGTTCTCCACTTCAAGTTCACTTGTGATATCACAGCAGCTTGAAAATCAACCACGATGGGAATATTTACACCACGGTAATTGGCAAACACTACAAATCAAAGCATTTTTTCCTCCTTCAGAGCCCCTGGTAAAGCATCCCACACATCCCTGTGCCGGGGCTGCATTTCAAAACCGTAATTTCCATGTTTACAGAAGGGCTCAGGATCTGGGCCATTCCATGGAAGGTGATGTTCCTGAAAAACAGAAATGGGCAATTTTTCCCAAGAATGTTATTGAGAGGAAAATATTCAATTCCGTATAAACAAGGACAGGAGCTCTGACTCGCCAGGGGCCTTCTGCTCCTGCTCTGATGGATCAGGAGACAGAACGCTCCATAAAAGTCTCACGTGAGGTTTCTGCCCCAGGCGGGTCCCTCCACCTGTCACTCTCACCATTCGAGGCCGGCGCCTGCTGGCTGGGCTGGGTGGGATTAGGTAACAGCACATTCCATCGGGCGCTCTTCGAACAGAAGAATCTTAATAGGAAATTAACCTTAAAAGGCGATCAGTGTCCTCCCAGGCGACCTTCTGCGAGATGGAGCATGTGAGAGAGAGAAGGGAAAACAAGGCTTAATCCCCAAAGCCTTCCTGTGGGGCTTTGCTGAGGAGACGGTCACAGCTCATGACCCCGCCTGAGCCTCCCACCTCTCACGCCGCTGGCCCTGGGGCCTGACACACTCTCCCCTGCCCTGGCTTGGTGGCTTGTGGGGGAGGGCACAGGCCATGACTGCCTGCACCTTTTAGGCCCAGTGAGGAAGGGGACATAGGCTGGGCTTTCCTTGGCTCCTGCAGGCTGGACACCCCTCCCCACTGTAAGCTCTAAGACTCAGTGTGATGCTTGAGTCAGATGGGGAAACTGAGTCCCGGGGCTCAAGGGCATACCATATAGAGGGGATCAGTGAAAGAACCTCAGTCCTGCCTCACACATCCTCAGCAGGGTGGCCACAAGGAGCCACAGGCATCCAGAACCAAGTGCCGTGTGCTCGAAGGGGTCTGCGTAAGGGGGTGAGACGGTGGGAGACGGGCAGCCTTTGCACAGAGGGCTCCTATGCTTTCCTCTCTCTGGGCCCCTCCTGCTCCAGCCCTGCCAGTCCTAGAGAGCGTTGTGCCCACGGTGGGGGTGCACAGTACCTGCCCCTTGTCCCTGGGTGGGCTAGATGCTGCAAGTGTGCGGGGCAGGCTCCCCCTCTCCCTGAGCACGCCTGGCCGAGGGGCACCACTGCAAATGTCATTATTACCAGGAGCCATTTATAGGGTGCACTTTGTACACACACAGGGTTTACAGTCCCTTTTATTAGTCATAAAAAGGGAAGGGAGAAAAGACTCGAGCGTGTGGGAGCTGGAGCCCAGCTGCCTCCCAACTGGAGAGCGCAGGCACTGAGGCAGTGTGGTGTGCTCACCTCTGACACCGTCAACCCAGCTGGGCCCACTTCTGGGGGCCGGGGCAGTGGGTGGCCATTGAGGCAGGGCTGGGCCCCCGTGACTTGTACCTGGGTAGAGGGTGACAAGAGGACCCAGAGAGGCCAATGTGCCTGGACTTTCTGGAGCAGAGGTGGGTGTTAAGGGACTGGAACCCTGGGGCTGGGCTGTATCCCAGAGGGGTCCCCTCTTCTGAGCCCCCTTCCACACACACGGGTGGGTCCAGGCCACCCAGGCCTGCCACCTCTGGGATGCCTGCCCCACCCACATTGCCTGGTCTCTCTTCTGCCTGCCCTGCCTGCACCCCTCCCTGTCCCTGTGTGCATCTGGAAGGGAGGTGCAGCCCAAGCCCAGCCCTGCCCTGCACCCCTCACGTCTCCATGGCCCCATCAACCTGCAACCCAGATGAGAGGAGGGGGCTGGAACTGGCCTTTCAAGCCCCTCTCTCCAACCCTATTAGGATCCTCCAACCTCTTGACTACCCAGTAACCCTTGTTTCTTTGGGCTCAGGGGGCCGTGGGGGGCTGGGGAGCCTCCCGGTGGCCTCAGAAGGTTGGGGGCTATGGGGGACCCAGTAACATCTCCCGGAGGGACAGGCAGGGAGCTTCACCTTGGTGGCTGGCTCAGGCTTGACACCCCAGTGGTGGCTGGTGGCCCCAGGTGGGATCTCAGTGGCCCAAGGAAGCCAGGCCAGATGCTTCTGGAGTCTGTGATCAAGGTGACCCCCAGGAATTGAGGGAGGAAAGAAATGTTTCGAATGTTGCTGGAGAGAAGGGGGCCCTGCCAGCCTGGGGCGTGGTGCCTGCTCTGGCCATGCCCCTGACCCTCTGCTCGGCTCCCCTTCCGGGCCTCCAGCCAGCCCCTCCTCGCCTTTGTCCCTTTGCCTGGTCCAGAAAGGGGGGCGGTGAGAGCCCCCAGCCCTCTGTGGGGTGTGGGCAGGGAGGGGAGGCCACTCTCCTCAGGGACTGTGTTGTGACCAGGGGCCGTGGAGAGGCACTGGGGCCGCCCGGGGATCTCTGAACGCACACAGGGAAGAAGGGCTGGCACAGGGGTTGCCAAGGTGGCAAGCACAGAGGTCACTCAGAGCTCCTTAGGCTGCCCCTAGGCATCCTCACAGGCCAGCATCCCACCTCCCTGCATGTCAAAAGAGTGGAACGGGCAGGGGGACCAAGCCCTCCCAGGCCCAGGGCCCTTCACCCTGTCTGCCCACCAGCCCCCCCTGCCAGCCTCCTGCTGGGCACCAGCCCACAGGCCAGGGGCACACGCTGGCCCAACCTCAGCAGCTTAGTGGCCTGCTATGGCCTCTGCTCAGGACTTCCTGCAGCAGGGGCTGCCTACCCGGCCCCCAACCAGGGCCTCCCCCAGGGTGGAGGCTGCCTCCCCCGCTCAGGCCGGCCCAGGCTGCCTCGCTTCCAGACTGGGGCCTCCCCGGGGCGGGGGGCTCTCTCACAAGGGAGCCTCTGGCGGGGGCGGGAGGGGCCGAGTCTTCAGTGTCTGCCCAGAGGCGCCCGGCGGGCGGCTGCCCCCCAGACCAGAGATTCCTGGAGGCCGAGGCGCTGCCTCCCCCGCACCGCGGAAAGTTGGCCTAATCAATAAGGCCGCATGCTAAATAAATCACTCGAGGGGCTTAGTGCTGTGTTTTTGCAGCGGCTGAAATAATATTAATAACAATGCCCCTCAGAAACCTGGCAGAGGCTGGACTGGCGGGTGGGGACGGGTGGGGGAAGAGGGCCATGCTGGCGTCCCTGGGCCTAGTGGCCCTGCCCCCAGCCTCTGCCCACCCACCAGGGCCCAAGGCTACCCAGGGCCACAGCGTGGCCCTGAATCCCCACTAAGGGCAGCCTGGGGGGTTTGGACCCAGGCCCACCCTGGCAGGGCTAGAACCCACTGAGACGTGGCCCCCATGCCAGGCCAGCACAAATGCTCAGGGAGAATGGGGCAGCCACCTAGAGGACCCCCAGAGATACCCTGGCCAGGGTGGGACAGGAGGAGACGGTGGGGTGACGGGATGGGAGTTGAGAGACTTTAGGAAGGACAGAAGAGAAAGATGGAGACCCCAGAGAGGAAGAGAGAGGGTCAGCAGGAAGGGGCATGGGCAGAGAACAGAGAGCACTTCAGCCATGTGCAGCCTCAGCCCCCACTTCTCTAGGACCCCCACCACGTCCCAGCCCCCAGACTGGCCAGCCCTGGGAGGAGCCAGAGAAATCCTGTAACCTCTGAATCCAGCCCCCATTGGACAGGGTGTGCCGTCCTGTGGGGGAACCCATCCTGCGTGACGCTCTGCTTCTGGGGTTTGTCGAGTGGGCAGGTGGGGTTCCCTGCGAGGCCTAAGGCCAAGATGCATAGAAGCAGAGGCGACAGGTCCTCAGCATTGCATGGGCCGAGACTCTGCCCCCCGAGGGACCAACCCCAGACGGAGCCTAGGGAGGGCCGAGAGGGATCTTCTCCCAGTGTCCAGAGGTGGCAGTGGGAGGGAGTGGTCAGTGGGCCAACCGTGAGGAGGAGGCCAGGCCGTCTGTCCACCATCACAGGGGTTGCTGGCAAGGCCAGTGGGATGACCAAGGGCCGGGAGAAAGCCCTGGCTCAGGACAGTGGCCAAGCAGACCGGGAGCCCCACTGGCATCCCTGCAGGCCCGGCCCAGGGGTGACATGCAGGACAGTCTGCAGACTGGCCCCAGGACAGGCAGGAAACTGTGGCAGAGGAGCAGGGAGTCCCTTCCCTACCTCAGGCCTTCCCCAGCTGAAGGGTTCAGCTGTCCAGAAGGTCCAGAGAGGAGGCTGGATGGGTTGGGGGGAGCTCAGAGAGGGGCAGTTCCCAGCTCAGAGACCCCACTGCTGGGGAGTGGCGCCCCCCACCCCCCACGCCCAGCGCCCAGAGCCTTGGGAGTGCGCGCCGGTTTGGGCGTGGGGTGAAGACATCAAAGACGTTTTGAGTTCAAAGATGTAGTGGCCTGGTTGCCCTCAAGGGGAGAAGGGCCTTCTCAGGGTGTCATCTCTCCGGGCCTCCTGCAGCAGTGCAGGGACAGGGAGCACCGGGGCAGGGCCACCGCCCCCCTCCCTGCTTTTGCAAAAGCAACGGAGCTTGCAAAACACCACCCCACACTGCCACCCAAAGCAGACCCGAGAGTGCCCGCCGCCTGGCGCAGTGGGGAGCCAGAGTGGCTGTTTGCAACCCAGAGCACAGTGTGAGAAATAACATCCTTGTTTTGTGGTGGGAGGAGAAGGGGGTGCCGGGGGGACAAAGCGTGTCCTCGTTCTCTCCTCTCATTTTCCTAAGGCCTCTGAGGGGCACCAAGGGCCCTCACAGCTCCAGCCCCAGTGCCCCTCCCAGGCCGGGCCTAAGGCAGGAAAGGGCTGGAGGAGGGACGCCTGAGGGGCGGTGGTGGCCCGGCTGAAACATAAGCTGGCTTGGGGCCCAACCAACTTAAAACAATAAAGTCAGAGGAAGTCCCCGAGGAAAGAGGCATAGGGCGAGGGGTGGGTGGTCAGGGAAGCAGGACCGAGAGGCCAGGGTGGCCATCAGGGACCCAGCTCTCCTAGAGGGGACAAGGCCACCATGTTCCAGAGGGCACATGGAGATGGGGGCTTCGATGACCAGAGAGCGTGTTGGGTGGAGGTTTTCAGGGCCAGGCAGAGCCGGCCCAGCACAGGGCCCTGAAGGGGGCTCCAAATTGCTCAGAGGGACGTCCCCTTGGGGTGCCGCAGATGGCTCAGGCGCTGGTTGTGTTGGACCCAGCGTTCCACGGCACAATAAGGCCCTTGCGACCTAATAGGCGGGCCCTTCTGCAGAGGGGTTGCTCCCTGTAGGCCCTCACCCCAAAGACTGTCATGCACCTCCTAGGCTGCCCCTGTAGGGCAGGGAGGACAGGACGAGGGGCAGCCACCGCCTCCCCAGCTCCGCACACCAGAGGCCCCAGGAGGTACGAGGAGCTGCGCCTGCAGGGAGCACAGCCACGGCCATGGGCTCGCCCCCTGTGGGGCCCGCTCGTCCTCCCAAGAGGCAGCCACTGCCCTGTGGAAGCCTAGGCTCCCAGTGGCCAGGGGACACCAGCAGCCCAGCGCCCCCCAGAGCCCCACGCGATCTGTTTCAAGTATGCACCCACCCTTGCTGGAGCTGTGGCAAGGGGGCTATCGGGGTGGTCTGTGGTCTGGCGGGGATGGGGTGGCTGGCCCCACGGGGTTGTAGGGGGCAGTGGCAGTTCTTTGAGAAACATAAGGAGCAAGGGAAGCTGGAAGACCACTGGTTCTGCTAGTCCTGGGGGCCTCAGTGGGGTGGGGCTGCGTGAGCGAGTGTCATGACTGTGTCTCGACCCCATTGACTCAGCCTCCTCCACCCCAAGCCCTGTGCTCCAGGCCATGTCCACACCCTTGGGTGCTTGAGTGAAACCAAGGCCAGAGGGGAAGGGGCTCCTCCCAGAGCTGCGTGGAGCTGGTCCCAGCCAGCACGTGGCCTCAGACTCGGGCCAGTCCCCAGATCCGAGGGGGAGCAGAAGGGCTCAGGGCTGGCAGGTGCCCTCCATCCAGGGGATAGGCCAGGTGTTGACATCAGTTCTGGAGGGCTTGTACCACCTGTACAGATAGTGACACAGAATCTGAGGTCAGCTCCAATCCTAGCCCTGGGCTGACATGGCTTGGGCCTCCTGTCCCCACTGCTCACACCTAAATCCTGGCTCTGTCCCCCTACTTGCTACTGGACTGTGGCCTCAGAGGCCTCTCCTGCACACACACCTGACCCTTCCAAGGGCTTCAGCTCTAAAGATGGTGTCCATCCATGCCAGCTAGGGCCAAAGCAGGGCCCAGGTGAGGTGGCCCTGAGGCACCCTGCACCCAAGAGCAGGGGGAGCCCAGAGGCAGGCGTGAGGTGCTGAGCCTGGGAGGCCTGGGGACTGTGCAGTCATCTGAGCACAGAGGGGCCCTGAGAAGCCAAGGGGCACACTGGTCACTCTGGAGGGCAGGTGTGCCCGCAGAGAGGTGAGTCCTGTGAAGAGGGGTGATGTGCCAAGAAAATGGAGCAGGGAGGCCAAGAGGTGGTGGGGAAGCTGGGGCAGAGTGGGGATGTCGCTGTTTTTGTTAGCTCGGGCTGCCGTAACAGAGCGCCACAGACCGGCGGCTCACACAGCAGACATTTACTGTCCCACATTCTGGAGGCTGGAAGTGACATCCAGGGGCCACATGGTGGTTCCTGCCAAGGCCTCTCTCCTTGGCTTGCAGACAGCATCTTCTCCCTGTGTCCTCACATGTCGTCTCTCTGCATGTGACTGTGTCCTCATCTCCTCTTACGAGGACACAGTCATACGGGATTTGGGCCCCTCCTGAAGACTCATTTACCTCGATCACCTCTTCAAAGACCCTATGTTCAAATTCAGTCACATTCTGAGGTACTGGAGGTTAGGACTCCAGCGTGTGAATGTTGGGGACAGAACTCAGCTCCTAACAGTCATCACTTCAAGTGTCACCATAAAAGAGAGGAGAGGGCTACAGCAGGGACGCAGGAAAGAGGGACATGTGCAGATGGCTGGGAACTGGAGAGCTCGGGCATACCAGGAGGAGGGAAGGGAGGCAGATCACGGCTGCAGGGCCCGGGGCAGGGCTGCCGCTGGGCAGCTGGTCACCTGTGCCAGGGCAGGAAAGCCAAGCCCGGGGCCCTGGCGTGCTGGGCCTGAGAACAGGGAGGCGGGGGCTGTGCTGCATCCTCTCCCCGCCTGAGAATGAGGCCCAGGGGCGGGGGGAGCGGCCCTGGGGACTGAGTGGGAGGCCAAGCCCGGAACGTTGGAGATGGAGTCGGGCTGAGCGGCTGGACGCCACAGTGTGGGAAAGGGCCTAGCCAGAGCCGGATGAGAGCGGACCCAGGAGAGGGCCGGGGCGGGGGGCGGGGGGGGGGGGGACTGCACGTGCAGAGACGTGGCCCTTCCACTTGGATCCTGCCGGCCTCGGGGGATCCAGACCCCTGACTCACAGTCACGCCATGGGCCAGGTGGGGACCTGCAGGGGGAGGGACAGGAGCTGAGGGGCTGCCCCCAAGTTTTAGGGGCTCCCCAGCGCCAGCCCTAGGCACCCCCATCTCTGCCTCCCGACGTGGGGCGGCGAGCAGGGGAGTGAGTGAACACAGAGGCTCTCTCGGAACAGCTCATCGGCACAGCCCAGATGGAAAACTCCACCTCTGTGGAGCCCCCGGCATGGAAATGATTTCTTTCTGGAAATATGCAGCCTGAGGGGTGAGATAGAGGACAGGGCTGGGTGTTCCTTGAGACAGAGACTGTTGGCTCCATGCACCACAAGCCCCCTCCCCAGGCCCCCCACTTGAGCACTTTCCTGTACCCCCTCTCTTCCTAGCTGCCCTAACTCAGTAGTTGGAGGGTCTTGGCTGGGGCAACCCAAGGTCCAGGTTGACGGGTCTCCTCCTGAGAGCTTGCTGCACCCCGGACAGATAGGGCCATAAGGACAGTGAGCACACCACATGGTCCTCCCCACAGCTGCCCTGCCTTCCCAGCCCCGTCCATGCCGGGGCTTTTCCACCATATTTAGTCTGAGGATGCCCCCACACCACCGTATGTGCCTGTAGCAGCGAGTGCTGGAAGGCCTCAGATGTGCTCAGACACAGCTCCGCCCCACCCCATGTAAGGACAGAGATGCCAGGTCAGGAGAGAGGAAGCAATTTGTCCTCGAGGCCACACATGCTGAGCAGAGCGGACCTTGCCCCAGCCCCCTGGCACCCCGTGCAGGGTTCTCAGCTCCTGTTTGGAGAGGTGCCCACTGCCCTCCTGCCCCATTATGTTCACAGCTGAGACAGCAGGGCACAGTCACCATCAGGAACCCAGGCTCCTGCTGACTTGTGGCTCTGCACTGCCAAGGCTGCTGGAAATCCTGTCCTTCATGCTGGGGTGGAGGGGACACAGAGAGAGTGGAGGACCATTCTGGACACTTTCATGGGCCACACCCAGAAGTGGCTCAGTCACTTCTGCTCATGCTTCACGGGCTGCACAGCATGCACGGGGGCTGGAGGACATGTCCTCAAAGCCTGGTCCTCGCTGGCCCTCAGTGGCCACCTTTCACCTCCAAACCCTTATCCTCCTCTGTCCCTCCAGTCCTTCCCCCATCCCCACGAGGACAGCTTCCTGGCCTTTGCAGGTGGGGCTGACCTTGCTCAGGGCTCCTAAATGCTCTCGGCCACAGCCGTGGGGCTCCCACAGCACTGCATCCCAGACAGGGCCCGGCTCTGCTGCTGAGGAGTTTCTGTCCTCGGGGAGCTTCGGTCTGGGTGGGAGGGAAGACTCCGCTGGGAACGGTCAGGTGCCACAGGCAGCCCATCCCAGGACCTGGGGGAAGTGGGGGGAGAAGGGGAGCAGGAGGTGACCCCACCACTGGAGGCCACCTTGACGCAGCTCCCGGGCTCCGAGGGCAGTCTGCAGTGGCCACCCCGAATTGGGCCCTGTGCATCATGGACATTCAGCAGAAAGGGACCTCAGCGTAAAGACCAGACAGGCCAGCTGACGTGGAGTGCAGGAAGGGAAACAAAGTCAAACACCCCTTTTCCTGGCCAGCCCCAAAGGGTAAGGAGGAGGGGGAGGCAGCGAGAGGCTCAGCCGGGAGGGGCCTGTGGTCTTTCTTCCAGCCTTTCCCACTCCAAACCCCCCGATGTGCAGCCTCAGCCCTCAGGAATGTCCTGTCCGTGCTGGGAGCTGCCAAGGCATATGGACAGGGCCCAGGAGCGGGGGCCCAGGCAGGTGGCCGGCGGCTCTGACACTTTCCTGGCCGAGGTCTGCGTCCCCCACGGACGTTACTGAGGAGGTTTGGGGGGCTTAAGCATCTGGGCGTGTGGGACAGCTTCCAGGCCTCTGGCCCATCTGCTCAGCTCCCACTTGGAGGGCCTGTGTTGTTGAGATGTCTGAAATATTTGTTTTCTAAAGGATTAACTTCCAGATGATTCTAGAAGGGGCCAGGAACAATCGACGTGGCTGGAGGAAGGAGGCCCTCGTTCCCTCTCACATCCAAACCGGGAAGGCGTCTCTGTGCCTTGAAAATGCTGGGCCATATTCTGTTTCTTTCTTGAAGCATCGGTCCATCTTCGTTCACTTTCATTCATTCAACTAACATTTCTTAAGCTCCTGCTGTGAATGAGCCCCGTGGCCAGGAGTTTAAAATCCCACCTCGTCAATAGCCCTTCCCGGCTGCTCTGCCCCGGCCCTGGTGCTCCTGCGTCCCCTCCTCAAGTGTCTGCTCGGTCATGTGCCCTCCCCGTGTCCCGGGACCTGTCCTCTCCCGCTGTCCTGTTTCCCCATCTCCCGACCCTCTTCCGGTCACCCCCTCAGGGGCAGGGTGTATGTTTGGGGGGAAACGAGCAGGTGGGAGCAGCTTGCAGGACCCTGGTCTGCATCAGGACTATCTCGCGGAGGTCAGTGTCAGGCCGAGCGGGGGGAGCAAGGAGCCATTGAGGAAAGCTGGGGGTCGGGAAGGTTGGGGGACGTGGAGGTCCAGGCAAGAGGAGGAGTCTCCTGCAGGGCCCTGTAAGACCCGTGACAGGAGAATGAGAGAGAAACATCATGAAGGAAAGACAGACAGCCAGAAATCAGGGCCTGGGCGAGGACAGCTTGGAAGCAGGAAGAGGCAACCGTGGGCCGTCCTGACAGACAGCCCCCAAACCCGTGAGGACCCGTGAAAATGAGGTCCTTGAGGGAGCATTCCGGGCTCATGGCAGATGGTGACTGTCCGTGGCCCAGAAGTCATGGTTGAAGCCACAGGCCCTGGATGCCCGGTCTACGCAGGGCCGCTGGAGCAAGAGGGGGCAGAGGGCACAGCCTGCAGGAGGGGTGGGAGGAGGTCAGGGGGGCAGGAATCCAAGGAGCAGTCAGGGGTCACAGAGGCTGGCGAGAGGGTTGTGGGTAAGGACCCAAGAGGCCAGGAGCCGGTTGTGTACTGTGTAGAGGGCCAGGCGGAGACACCATGTCCGGACATCCTGAAAGTGCTGACAGCGACAATCGACCTCATGGAACTTCCAGACCTGGGAAGATGGGCTGACACCCTCAGGTACACTGGGCTCCCTCAAATCCCAGCACCCAGATGCCAGGGGTCACAGATGGGCAGAAGCCACGTGTCAGCTGGCTTGAGGATGAGCCAGAGTCCCCCCTTCTGTAGCCCCATTGGTGCCGTCAGCATGGGTCAGCCCTGGGCCTGCAGCAGCGGGTGGCTTGGTCTTGCCCCTTCACAACTCCGGCGGTGAGCGGGTGAGGGCTCGCCGGCCCACTTGCCATGCTGGGAACTCAGGCTAGACAAACAGTCCACAGCTGGCACCCGGGGACTCCCACCTCCATCTCCCATTGCCCTGCGCCCACGCCAGCACCAGTGCCACCAACAGCTGGGCCCCCAGAGGGCTCACGCATCTCTCCCCTGGGCAGCCAGGCTTCCCTAGGGTCTGGACAATACTTGGAGGGTGGTCGATTTGAGCAGAGCCCAAAGACGGTGCTGGGAATCCTCCCAGGAGCAGAGTTGTTGAGTGGCCAAGTTTGGGGGTCTCCTGTGACTTCACGGATGGCTTCAGGGGATCCACCTCTTCACTGCACTGGGGAGCCTATCCCAGGCTCACGTCTGACTCAAGAGGGAGTCCCTTTCCTCTCCGACCTCGGTCAGCTGGTGTCTCTGGACCCCATCAGCCTCATGGCCGTCCAGCGAGGCCCCACAGGCCACACACAAAGTTCTCCAGAAGTTCTGCGGCACCATCTCTCTCCTGTTTCCGGGGAACATAACATGAGGCCAACCCCCAGTCTCCTGTCCTTGGGACTCCAGGTAATGAGTCTGGTTCCCACCAGTGTGCCTGGGATTCCCAGGCTGATTCCCAGGGGAACTTTCTGGAGCAGAAGAGTGTGGCTGGGAGAAGCGGAGGATAGCACAGGGCCGGCCGGTCCTGCAGTTACCCGTCACGGCATGCCCAGCCACTCCAAGACCAGGCGCCTTCAACAACTGCCTCTTATCTCTCACAACACTGCAGGCCAGGGATCAGGGCCAGGCTGGACTGGGTGGGCTTTTGTCCATGCGTTCAGCCAGGCTCAGTCCCCCGGCCACATTCTGCTGCAGCTCGGCTCTGCCAGAAGGTCCGAGCAGCCTTGACCCGCAAGCCTGGTGCTTCTCTCTCCACACGGTTGGCGTGGGCACCTCACAGTGTGGTCATCTCCCGATAGTGGGACACCACACATGGGGCTGGCTTCTCACAGGAACAAAAGCCTACAGCTCCTTAGAACTTAGCCTTTGAAGTCACAGAGCGATCCCCAGATTCCAGGGGAGGGAAAGCAGACCACTCCTCTTGATGTGAGCAGGGCGAAGCTTCCCCGCAGAAGGCACAGGGCGTGGGGAGGGGCGCTGCAGCATCCCTGCAAACGGGGAACACACTGCGGAGCAACTTCAGGCTGGGATTTGCACCTGCGTCCATGCAAACATCAGGGAAATGGACGTGGGACAGTCACATGTAAAACCGTGCACCCGGCAACAGCAAGCTGGTCTCTCCACGCCATTTCCTCTTGGGATAGAGCATCTTGTTCAGTCTCCACTTTGGGAGATAAATCACACCAGTCAGGATGCCATCAGAGCAGCAGAACACCCGATGGCCAAAGAATGGGGGCTTTGTTTGAAGGGGTCAGACCTCCTGCAGGGCAGGTGGTCAAGAGAGAATATGGGCAGGCAGTGGGAGAGGGGTGAGGGCCACCTAGACGTGAGGAGGACACAGGGGAGCCCGAGAGGACCATCTGAGCCTGTGTCTGTCTCCTGCCACTTTGTACAGGGTTCAATAATGTCCCCACAAAGTAATGTCTACCTGGAATTTGTGAATGTGGCCTCATCTGGACAAAGGGTCTTCACAGATATAATCAAATAAAGATGAAGTCACACTGGAGTAGGCTGTGCCCTAATCCAACAACTGGTATCCTTACGATAACAGGGACGTTTAGACACAGAGACATAGACATTCAGGGTAGACGGCCACGTGAAGACAGAGGCAGAGATCAGAGTGATGCGGCCACAAGCCAAGGAATGCCTGGAGCTAAAAGAAGCTGGAAAGCGTCAGGAAGGACCCTCCCCTAGAACCTTCAGAGGGCGTGCAGCCCTGCCACCACCTTGACTTGGACTTCTAGTCTCCAGAGCTGTGAGAGCGCACATTCCTGCTGTCTCACTCTTGTTTGTTTAACTTGTTATGGCAGCCCCGGGAAATAAGCGCTCACCTCCGACCTGAGGATGTGGGAACACCCAGGATGAGCTGGCACCCTCACCAGGCACTGCATATACAACTGGCCCAGGACCCAGCAGCAGGTTGAGCCGGCAGGTGGGTGACAACATGCCTGGGCTGCAGCAGCACATGGCCAGCACCACCTGCAGAATGCAGGCATGGCCACTGCTTCTCTCCCATCGTCCAGATCTCAGCTGTCTGAGTCTGCAGGGCAGACGCAGCAAATACTACAGACAAGGGATATTTACTGTCCCTCAGTTCTGGAGGCTGGAAGTCCGAAATCCAGGTGTCACAGGGTTGGTCCCTTCTGAGGCCTCTCTCCTTGGTTTGTGGATGACGTCTTCTCCCTGTGTCCTCACGTGGTCATCCCTCTGTGCGTGTCTGTGTCCTGATCTCCTCTTCTTCCAAGGACACCAGCCCTATGGGATCAGGGCCCACCCTACTAACCTCATTTCAGGAGACTCATTTCAGTGACCCTGTGACCGGGTCTCAGCCACCAGTGCGAGCCCGCACGCCGGCCCCAGAGTGGCATGGACAGTTGCAATGGAGGTGCAGCTGCTGCAGCAGAGGGGGCCCTGGGCAGGACCAGAGCTGGCTCCTCTCTCCTGTAAGACTGTGAGGGTTGGTGTCACCGGCCCCTGGTGTCTGGAGCCCACCCTTCTCATTGGTTTGTCGCCTGCAGTTTCCTCCTAGAGTCTGTTGTGGGTTGGAGTGGGTCTCCCAGAAAGTACGTTGAAGTCCTGACCGTGGCACGTATTTGGAAACAAGGTCATTACAGACGCAATTGGTGAGGTCAGGCTGGAGGAGGGTGGGCCCTTAATCCAGTGTCCTTAAGAAGAGAAGAGAGACAGAGGAAAGGGCACCATGTGGAGATGCAGAGGCGCAGGGAGACGTTGGTGGGAAGATGGAGCAGAGCTGTGATTGCCGGCCAGCTCCAAGGCCAGGCAGTGGCTGCAGCAGATTCTGCCTCTAGCCCGCAGAGGAACCAACCCTGGTGACACCCTGATATTGGACTTTTGGCCTCCAGAACTGTAAGAGGATGAATTCTGGTCATTCTAATCCACCTCATTGGTGGTACTGTATTGAGTCACAGCAGCCTAGAGATTTGGTTCACGGCCCAAGTTGTCTATCCCATGTCCCATCCGGGTGTCAGGACCGTGCCCATGTCCCCATCCAAGTGAGAGCACTGCTTCCATGTCCCATCCAGATGACATCAGTGCACCCATGTCCTGTCCAGATGACATCACTGAGCCCATGTACTGTCCAGGTGACAGCACTTAGACCATGTCCCCACTTAGGTGACAGAACTGTGCCCATGTCCCCACCTAGGTGACAGCCCTATACCCTTGTCCCATCCAGATGACATTGCTGTGCCCATGTACTGTCCAGGTGACAGCACTGTGCCCATGTCCCATCTGGGTGACAGCATTGTGCCCATGTCCCCACTTAGGTGATAGAACTGTGCCTATGTCCCCACCTAGGTGACAGCACTGCACCCTTGTCCCATCCAAATGACATCACTGTGCCCATGTACTGTCCAGGTGACAGCACTCTGTCCGTGTTCCCATCTAGGTGACAGCACTGTGCCCATTTCCCATTCAGGTGACATCACTGTGCCCTTATCTTATCCAGATGACATCACTGTGCCCATATCCCATCCAGGTGTCAGGACTGCACCTATGTCCCATCCAGGTGACAGCACTGTGCCCATGGTCCATCCAGGTGACAGCACTGTGTCCATGTCCCATTCAGGTGACAGCACTGCAGCCACATCCCCATCTAGATGACAGCACTGTGCCCATGTTTCATCCAGGTGATGAAACTGTGCCCATGCCCCATCCAGGTGACAGCACTGTGCTCATATTTCTTTGGTCAGAAATCAGTCACATGGCCAAACCTAGCTTCAAGGGAAGCTGGTAGATGCAACAGTATAACATCTAGAAGTTTCTCACGAAGGATTCTACTGGTACGTAAGAAGGGCAGAAGAAATAGTTGGGGATAATAGCAAGGGATGTAAAGGGTGAGGAAAAACTGTCTGCAGGGTCCACCAACGTTTATCCTCGGCCTCACTGTGATGAGGTCCTGCTGTGTGCCACACAGCTCAGTAATGGTGCCTTGCAAATGAAGGACTGGAGATTATGGCTCCATTTGAGGGGGACTCTAGCCCGTGGTGTACATGCCCCTCCTACCTGGAAGGTTCAAGAATGGTCCGCTTGGCCCATGTACACTGGGTTTTTGAGTGTCAGACAAGAAAGTTTGGAATTGCTTAAAAGAAAACTCTCTGCATTCTCTGGTGGGACATGTCCCTGTTCCCAGGAAGCAGGGCAGATGAGAGATGAGCTTGGCGCATAGAGAGGATTGCAGAGGGTGGGGCGTGGCACTGGAGAGGGGCTTGCTGTTAGAGGGTACAAGGCTGGAGACTGGGGCCTTGTCCAGATGGCAGCCAAGGAAGAGGAGGAAAAGGCAGGAGTACAGAGGTTTTTAAGGACGAGCAGAAGGGAGAAGCTGGAGTCAAGGAGGCATTGGGATGGCCCCAAGGTTCGTACCTGGACTCAAATGACCCTGACATTCACACAGCCAGGTGAGCATAGATGACGGCTTGGGGGTCGCAGTCAGACTTAGTGCAAGTTGGGATCAGATGGGCAGCAGATGAGCTGGCGAGGGCATTGCAGAGTCCAGGCGAACACTGCGGGCTGAGCCTTGAGGCTGGCCCTTTCCTGCACGCTAGTGCTGTACACTCGGGTGCGGAGTCCCTGAGGGCTCTCAGTGAGGAAGAAACGTGCTGGGCCTCACACGGTTTCCCTAAGCAGTCAGGGCATGATGCCATGCTGCGCAGAGGATGTCTGGGGCTGAGGAGGCTGGCATAGTCGCTGGGGGAGAAACACCCCACCAAGAACTGGCATCCAGCTGGAAGGCATGTGAACCAGTCAATGGCGTGGTCAAGGAGTACGGTGAAAGCTAAGGGCAGCCAGCCAGTGCCGTCCATGACCTGCCCAGCCTCCCATCCTTGAATTCCCGTAGGTGTAATCCTCATTCATTGTACCCTGACCCCTCCTTTCCTCTCCATACCAGGCCACCTCCTGGTTCTCCCACCCCCCTGGGAGCACTGACTCTTGCTGACTCCTGGAGCCCTGACTATAGGCACCCCAGCTCAGCGCTGAATCTACGAAGTGCTCCTTCCAGGTGGCACATTCCTGACCTGCCTGCAGTCTGTGGACTTGTTTTCTACTGAGCCTAATTGGGGCTCTAGCCACTCTCATGTCGGTGTCACCCCTGTGCTTGAATTGCAGGACATAGACACCATCATTACCATGGCTAGCACAGAACAAACCTGACCCCAGGGGTCCCCAAGCCTGGGCCCATTGTGCGGAGCCTGTGGCAGACCCCTTCCTGGAAAGACCACTTGTGGCTGTCATGCGAAAGAGCACCTCAGCAGCCTCCTCCTGTTCTGTCCTGAAGACATGCAAATGCTCCATTAGGATGCAGATAGCCCCAGGAGTCAGCTGGCTCTCAGGCAAAACATCCAACTCCTTCCCTAGGAATCAGTGAACAGAAGAAATGCCCATCAACTCCAAGAAGAGCTCACTGTATACCAGGAGGACCAAGGTCATGGCACTGTGGCTAATGTGTGCTTGGAGGAGCAATTTGCAATGGGAGAGCCCATGTGCAGCTGGGAGCCCAGCCCCAGGAGTGGCACCATTGGCTCAGCTCTGGTAACACCTAGGACAAGGCAGTGGCCACTTGGAGGCTACAAGGGAGCCCTGTGTCCTGGGATGAACATGACTAGGATGCCAGGGGACTTGAGTCCAGGATACAGAGGGAGATCCCTCCCACAAGACCTCCAGTGGCACAGCAGTTTGCAGAGCTGCCTTGCCTAATGCTTAAGTATTCCTGGAGTCTTCACCTTAAGTCTTGGGTGCTGACCTCAGCGAGCCCATCTCCAAGACAGTGCAGAATTGGTCATGGGTGTGTGGACAGAAGCGGCCGCGAGGCGGCAGCACAGACTCAAACACCACAGTGTAGAGGCTGTCTGGGATGGGGTTCGCCCACGGCAACATCGCGCATCATCCAGGTCCAGCCCATAGAGGTTCACGTGGGTCACCAGGGGATAGGACACATATGGGAGCCACACTGGGTCACCCCATCTAATTCATCCCAGGCACACTGCTAAAGTCGGGGGAGATGAGAGAGGACATTTGGGGGACTATGAGGGGTCCCGTGCCTTGGATGATGGGGATCTTGGCTCCACAGGGAGACCCCTTCCACGGGGCCACCAGCAGGTACAGCAGCATGCACAGCTGCCTTGCCTAGCGCTTGAGTGTTTCTAGAGTCTTTCCCTTAAGTCTCAGGCGCCGACCTCAGCGAGCCCATTTCACTCCCAGATGGTGCAGAATCGGTTGTGGACAGAAGCGGCCGCGAGGCGGCAGTGCAGACTCACACACCACAGTGCAGAGGCTGCCCGGGCTGGGGTTCGCCCGTGGCAACATCCCGCGTCATCGAGGTCCATTGCCGCAGTGGTTCACGTGGGTCACCAGGGGATAGGACATGCATGTGAACCATACCAGGTCACCCCTTCTGATTCACCCCAGGCATACTGTTGAAGGTCAGGGAGATGAGAGAGGACACCTGGGGGACTATGAGGGGGTCCCATGCCTTGGATGATGGGGATCTTGGCTCCACAGGGAGACCCCTTCCACAGGGCCACCAGCAGATACAGCAGCATGCACAGCTGCCTTCCCTAGCACTTGAGTGTTTCTAGAGTCTTTCCCTTAAGTTTTGGGCACCGACCTCAGCGAGCCCATCTCACTCCCAGATGGTGCAGAATCGGTTGTGGACAGAAGCGGCCGCGAGGCGGCAGTGCAGACTCACACACCACAGCTCAGAGGCTGCCCGGGCTGGGGTTCACCCGTGGCAACATCCCGCGTCATCGAGGTCCGTTGCCGCAGTGGTTCACGTGGGTCACCAGGGGATAGGACATGCATGTGAACCATACCGGGTCACCCCTTCTTATTCACCCCAGGCACACTGTTGAAGGTCAGGGAGATGAGAGAGGACACTTGGGGGACTATGAGGGGTCTTGTGCCCTGGATAATAGGGATCTTAGCTCCACAGGGAGACCCCTCCCACGGGGTGTTTCTGGAGTCTTCTTCTTTGGTCTTGGGTGTCAGCCTCAGTGAGTCTGTCTCACTCCCGGACAGCGCTGAATCGGTCGTGGGTGTGGGGACAGAAGCAGCCGTGAGGCGGCAGTGCAGACTCACACATCACAGCGCAGAGGCTGCCCGGGCTGGGGTTCGCCCACAGCAATGTCCCGCGTCATCGGGATCTGTCGCCGCAGTGGTTCACGAGGGTCACCAGGGGGATCAGACACACATATGAGCCACACCAGGCCACTGGGTCAGGCCATATCTACAGCCCCGTGGCCTTTGGTTTCTCTCTGAAGCCTTTAGTGCCATGGCATTGGACTTAAGTCCCATCTACCAGGCACGATGATCACAGCATGTGCTGCCAAAACCTCAGATTTTGCGCATCCATTCAGAGCACCAGTCCCACCAAGAACAGCCCCCAAATGCTGAGCCTTTTACTGAGCTGACATCTGCCTCCCAGGTGAACACCCAGAGCTCCTCCGCCCTAAGCAGCCGGGCATTAACGATTTCATTCAATTCAGGTTTTGAGATGCTAATTTGGGAGTTTGAGATGCTAAAGAGCTAGGCTTGCTGGTTCTTCAGCATGAGATCCTTCTGTCATCTGAGTTCAGCCACCAAGGCTGGTGCAGCAGACACAGCAGTCACCCCAGTGTCAGCGGGATCAGTAAGGTGAGGATCCCAGTGGGGTTAGTGTGCTGTGCGGGGTTCAGTCCCCTGGACCGTGCTGTGGATTCATCGAGGCTGGCCAGGGTGTGCGCATGTGCCCGTGGAGGTGCATTTGCCTATGGGGTGCCTCCTGCCTGCGCACGGCTGGGAGTCAAATTCCATCACTGCACCATTGGATCCTGATGGGAAAGCAGGGACTTTGGAAACGAGGGGTCTTTGTGTCCTAAGGTGGACATGGTGAGTACCCTGCCAGGGATCCAGTGGCTACCCCTCCCACAGGGACATCTGCAGGCACATCAGTATGCGGAGCTGCTTGCCTAGCACTTGAGTGTTTCTGGAGTCTTCTTCTTTGGTCTTGGGTGCCAGCCTCAGTGAGTCTGTCTCACTCCCGGATGGCGCAGAATTGGTCGTGGGTGTGGGGACAGAAGCAGCCGCGAGGCGGCAGTGCAGACTCACACACCACAGCGCAGAGGCTGCCTGGGCTGGGGTTCGCCCGTGGCAACGTCCCGCGGCATCGAGGTCCGTGGCCGCAGTGGTTCACGAGGGTCACCAGGGGGATTGGATACATGTGAGCCACACCAGGCCACTTCATCTGATTCACCCCAGGTACACTGTTCAAGGTCGGGGAGACGATAGGGATACTTGGGGGACTATGAAGGGTCCCCATGTCTTGAATGGTGGGGATCTTGGCCTCACAGAGAGACTCTTCCGACAGGACCACCGGCAGGCACAGCAGCATGTGGAGCTGCCTTTGCCTAGCGCTTGAGTTTCTGGAGTCTTAACCTTAAGTCTTGGGTGCCGGCCTCAGCGAGCCCATTTCACTCCCTGACGGCACTGGATGGGTCGTGGGTGTGGGGACAGAAATGGCCATGAGGCGGCAGCACAGACTCACACACCACAGCTCAGAGGCTGTCCGGGCTGGGGTCCACTTACGGGAAAATATGGGGGTCTGCCTGCTTTCTAACTTGGGGGTCCTCCCGTGACAAAGTCTGGGGGGATTTGCACAGTAAAGCTGGAGTTTGCTTATGACAAAGGCGGGGGGTCAGTGCTCAGCACTGACATGCAGAGCTTCAGGGTAGGGGCCGCGGGAGCAGAGAGTCTGCCCAGAGCACAGGCAGCCCCTCCGCACCCCTGAAATTCTGCCTCGTGCTCGGGTCTCATGATCACAGGTTCCTTCGGCCCTGGGGTTCCTCCAAGGTTCTAATATCCTGGATGTGGTGAGCAAGCCGCCTCTGCAGAGGCTAAGTTGGTCACCCAAGGGGCAGGATGGCCAGGGTGGCCAGAGGAGACTCAGAGGTCTCTGATTTTTATTCCATTCCTGTATCGGTGGTGCCGCAGGGGGACTGGGAGGACTGGCGCAGGGCAGAGAGGCCACCGTAGGCTCGTCACCAGAGTGCACCCGCAAGCTGTGTAGGACAGCAACATGCTGCATGCAGACCTCCAGGACCGTGGCGGTGAGGGGACTTAGGGCGTCCCAACCAGCAATGGGGAGACTGTCTCATGGAAGCCGCCATGGCCAGACCAAGCTCCATCCCGGGGATGAGTCTCGGGTTAAGAGTCAGCCACTTGCCAGTAGCATGGCCCCCTGAGGTCTCTGATGCTTCTGTCAGCCCAACCTGAGCTCTGACCCCCCCACCCACTCTGTGCACAGCACCCCACGTGACTTCTCCCTGTGGACTCCCCGGACCCTAGAGCAAACGTGAGGTCTTAGCCATGGTGGTGGCAGAAAATGGCTCTGTGTCCGGTCCGAGCCCTCAGGACCCCAGCCTTGGTTAACGTTCGCACCCAGCGCTGGAGGAGAGGGAAGCAGCGTGCATGATGTTCTCTGAGGGGAGCCAACAGTTTCATAGGATAGAAGTTCCCAGCCCAAAGGGGGATGTTTGGGGACAGTGCCAGGTTCTGTCTAAGGGGTGTGGGAAGGCTGTCTTCGGAGAATTCCAGGACGGGTGCGGGGTGAGAGGAACGTGCGCTGGAACAGTCCTGGGCGGAGGTGGGTCCTGCGGGGGCCCCAGCATGGTTCCAGCTCTGATTGGCTAGTGGGTCAGGGGCGGGAGTTCTGGGCGGGGCCAGCCCAGTTAGAAAAAGCCCGGGCTAGGGGCCCGAGGAGCAGGGCGAGGGAGGGGGTGGGAGGGGTGGGGGGTGGGGGGTAACGGGGGAAACTGGGGAAGATGGGTGCTGGAGGGAGAGGTTGTGGGGGCCAAGGAACACCTTGGACATCTGGAGTCTGGCAGGAGTGAAGGGCAGAGGGGCTAGCTCAGGCAGGGCTGGTTGGGCCTGGTCAGGGTGACATCGGCGTGGGGTCAGTGGGCCTGAGCTAGGGTTGGAGAGGATGGGGGAGCCAGACATTCATCCCGGTCACTTTTGGTTACAGGACGTGGCGGCTGGTCGGACAAGGGGGAGCTGCTGGGCAGGGTTCAGCCCAGGGCCTGGGCAGTGGAGGTGTAGCTGGCAGCGTGGGCAGGTGAGGACCGCGATCTGCCGCAGGTGAGTACGCTTCCTCTCCCTGGGCCTGGCTTCACTGGCCTCCTGGCAGAAGGAGGTTCAGGGGAGCGAGGGCCGGTGAGGAGAAGCACTGACCTCCTGGCAGAGCGGCAGGACGGAGGAGGACAGTTAGCAAAGGTGACATCTTCTCGGGGGGAGCCGAGACGGGGCAAGGCTGGGGGGCTGTGACCCAACCCAGGTGGAAAGAGCATTTTAAGAGAGCACGAGGCAGGGACAGCCAGCGGGGTTGAGGACTCAGGCTGCAGGGATCCAGCACGTGTGGGACATTCCAGGCCCGGGTTGAACAGGACAAGGCGGGGGACTTAGGACAGATGGGCCCCCAGCCGCCACCACATCCCACCCACCGCAATTCATTTAGTAGCAGGTACAGGAGCGGCTCAGGCAGGGCCTTCTCAGGCCTGTGCCAGAGCCTCGAGGGCCAGGGAGCGGGAAGGAAGGGCAGTGCATGCAGGACGTCACCGGCAGGGAGCGGTGGCCATGGGTGGCGGGCCCCGAGAGATTTCGCAGCAAGGAGGCTGCAGGGGGCCCGCCCTGTGGACGCACCGTTCCCACGAGGCACTGCGGCCCAGGGGCTGGCGCGGAGAGGGCCCACAGTGGACTTGGTGACACTGTATGCCCTTACCGCTCAGCCCCTGGGTCTGGCATGGCAGACAGTACAGCACCAGGGGAGTCAAGGGCACGGGGCGAGACCAGGCTAGGCGAGGCGGGCGGGGCGGAGTGCGTGAGACTCTAGGGAGGGAGAGGTCGCGCAGGCAGGGGCGAGAGGCGGCAGCGGCTGCGAGCATCGGGGCACTGGCCTCCAGAGTCCGTGGCCAAGGCGGGCCTCGCGGGCGGCGACGGAGCAGTGATCGGTGCCTTTGTGCTCGGGCTGGAGACAAGGGTGAGTATCCAGCCAGCTACCCCCAGTCCCCACCTGCCTCCGCTCGCCCAGCCAGCGCCTCCTCCCTTCTCCCCACAGCCAGGTCTCCAGCAGGGGTGGACGCGTGGCCAGCCACCGAAGGCCGGGACGGCGGACGTGCTTGAGGGACATGACATGGTCTGGTGTGACGGCGAGGACAGCTGGGTGCCGTCCAGCCTTCCTGGTGAGTGTGACCCTCCTCCCAGGTCCAGGACACAGCCTTGCCCCACCCACCGTCATCTTGCTTACCCCCTCTGGTCTTCTGTAGAACATTCTAGCTGGCACCGCGGGGGAGTGACCACAAGAAGCAGGTCTCGGTTCCTTTACTTTCCCGAAGGAGTCCCCACACTACTGCTGCTCTCTGGACCCCTTTGACCCCTCAAGATGAAAGGTGAGGGATCTGGTGACATGGACGGGGCGGGGCCGGGGGTGGCAAGGAGCCAGCGGGTCCTCACAGGGCCTCCCTTTCTCCTGACCCACAGAAATGGTGCTTCCCAGCTCATGTCTGGGCCTTCAAACCCGGGGACTTCTTCAAGTCCGTCTAGCTCTGAATCAAGAAGATGCTGCATTCTGGAACCACTACACTGCTCGACTCAGGAACCGGCTCCGGAAGGTGAGCCGGGCACCCCAGCTCTGGAAACTTCGCGCCCCCGCCCCTGCTCCCACCCACCTGTCTGTCTTTGTTTCCACCTGCAGGTGAAGCTGAAGGAACGGAGATCTCCCACCAACACCGTGGAAAGCGTGGCACCCCGCAGCGCCCCCACCCCGCGACACCACCTTCATGGCCACCCCTGCCGCGCGGGCGACCACCACCCGCCTCACCCTCCCACCTCTTTCCTCCTTCATCCTTTCCTGTCTCTTGGTTTCTCATCTTTTCTCTTTCCCTACTTGAGAGATTCAAAGCCTCCAGGACTCTGCTTCCCGCCCCTTCTGAATTCAATTTGCACTAAGTCGTTTGCACTGGTTTGGAGTCCTGGGGACAGCCTTGTGTCCCTCCGTGTGCGTGTGCGTGTGTGCAGCGCCGCGCCGCCTGTCGCCCACCTCTGCCGGGCGCGGGCGCGGCTGTGTGCCTGAGGCCTCGCCCTCCCCTCGCCTAGCCTGGGAGCTCCAGGACAGCGGAGCAACCTGGAACATTCCATGTCCGTCCCATCTTGCTCTGTGCCCCTCCTCACCAGGCTTCACCAGAAGCTCTGGACTCCATAATAAACTCAGTTACAGCAGCTGGTCTCAGGGACTCTGGAATCCAAGCTGTTTGCTGACAGGGCTGCGCCTGGGTTGGGGGCGGGAGGACTTGATGGGGGGTGTTGGCTGGGGGTGCATAGGGGCAGACGTGGCCTAAGAAAGATAGGCAGGGCTAATGGGGGGCTCCAGGGATGGAAGGGCACATGGGTACACAGGGGAGCTGGCATAGAGAAGCCACAGCGGGGAGGGGACCCTCGCACACGGGGAGGGGACCCTCGCACACGGGGAGGCGCACAAGGGTGGTGGGAACAGTCCAGTGAAGACAGGATGGGCTGTGCGACGGGGATCCCTGCACAGAGGGGCGGGGCCTACAGGGGCAAAGCGGGTTCCAGCAATGAGACAAAGACCAAGTGCCACCAGAGTGCCTGAGGGCCTCATCCTGCTGCCCCAGGTCCTGTCTGAGGTCACCTGGGCCCCCAGTCCCCGTGCTGCCCCAGGTTCTGTGTGAGGACACCTGGGCCCCCAGTCCCCGTGCTGCCCAAGGTCCTGTGTGAGGACACCTGGGCCCCCAGTCCCCGTGCTGCCCCAGGTCCTGTGTGAGGACACCTGGGCCCCCAGTCCCCGTGCTGCCCCAGGTCCTGTCTGAGGACACCTGGGCCCCCAATCCCCGTGCTGCCCCAGGTCCTGTGTGAGGACACCTGGGTCCCCAGTCCCATGCTGCCCCTCAACCCCAAAGGCCTGATCTAGGTGATTGGTTTGTAGAATCATTTTATGGAGAACAGGTTTAAAATGGGGGCATTATGGAGCTGGTCAGCGGGTGGGCAGCAGCCTTTGAGGCAGGGCTGGCCATGGCCACACCGGGTGGTCCATGGCACCCTCCAGGACTCCCCCCTCCTGCCCAGGCCTGGGCTGGGCCTCTGCTTGGCTCTCGGCCAGAGCCTGAGTGGACCCCTTCCCGCTGCTGCCTCTCTGCCGTGCTTGGGAGCCGAGGGCCTCCACGGAGAGACAGGGACGTGCACAGGGAGTCAGAGTGGGGCCGTGGCAGGGGTGGGGTGGCGGGATTATCACTAGGCGGGTTATCTAAGGGGGGGAGGGCGGAGGAAAGGAGGGGGGCCACAGTGAAGAGGTGGGGGGCGCAGGGGTCTTGCTGCTGAAGCCCAGGATGCTGCTGAAGGGGTTTGCTCCTGAGGGGCCAGTGCAGCCGCCCATGGCTTCACGGTCAGTGCCCCATCACGAGCAGCGACCAGCAGGGACCCCGAGGCCGGGCTGCACCCTCCACCTCTGAGCCGCCATTCCAGCCTCTGCAGCCACGTCAGGCCGGGGTCCCAGCCCCTCACTCCCTGCTTCCACCCCTCCCCCTCTCCCAGTGTGCAGAGCAGCCAGGAAAGCAGCTCCACCAACTGACAAAGACCAGATAGGAAAGGCCGGCAGGAGACCCACCCTCCCCCACCAGGCCCCGCCTGCCCGTCCTCGGGTCCTTTGTGTCCCAGATCCAGGATGGACTCCCTCCTGCCCCAGAGTCTGGTCTCCCCTCTGACCCTCTCCTGCCCCCTCCCCAGGCGATAGTGGACCCCAAGGTTTGCCAGGGATGGAGGGGTTTCCAGGAACACAGGAGTCGTGGTGCTGAAATGACGGTTGGTCACCCGCTGGGCTCACAGTTGGACGAGGCATTTCTAGAAGGCTTGGGGATGACGCCTCTGCTGGGCGCCATCTCAGGGGAGGATTCTAAGGCCCAGGTCACACTGGGGCTCGGCCGCATCCATCTTCCTGACCCTGCGGCCGGTTTGACTTACCCAAGTGGGCTTTGCCAGCAGGGTGAAGAAACCCATCCATTGCATGTCAAGAGCTAGGTCTATAAACGGCCTTTATTATAAACATCCGACTCTGCTGGAGGTTTACAAAGCCTGGCTCAGAAGATAAAAGCCGGGCTGCCTGAGGTGGTGCTGGGGGCGCTGGCGTGGGCACCACAGGTGACCTGAGGGGCGCAGAGGGCAGTGGGGGCTGGTGGGACCTGGGGATGGGGATAGGGGAGAGATGGACGCCCAGGAACCATATCTGGGGAACACGGGAAATTCTGCCCACTTCAAACCCCAGAGCTGGGGACAAGGCCGGGCCCTGGGAAGGGGCAGGCAGTGCTGGTGCTGCGGCAGACACGATCCTCGTGGCTGCCTAGTCTTGCTCCTGGTCACGCAGAGAGCCGGGCCTGCTGGGACTTGAGCCACACCCAGGCTTCTGAGGGCCACCGGGTGGGGAGCGTGGACGGCACTTTCCCTCTGGGGGTTCCCCCGGGAAAGTGCACGCATCCGGCCTGGAATGTGGTGGAGGCAGGGCTGCTGGGGGAGGGGGCGGCTGGGGGAGCTGCGGGGGGCCCTGGGGGCTGGGGCCTAGAGCGGTGTAGCTAGGAGGGCTCTGGAGACGACGGCGTGTGGGGGCTCTGCAGACAGGTGCTCGGTCAGGCCCAGCCCCCACCAGACAAAGCCCCTGGGCCTGAGCTCCAGGTTGGAATGTGTTTACCTTAGCCCGGGCCGATTTCCTGCTTTTTAGAAAAGGGGCTTAGGGAGGGTTGTTAGACAGGCTCCTGGCGCCCCCGCCACCCAAAGGCACTTTCAAAATGCCCCTGTGCTGAGTTAAGTGTCGAGAGGCAAACAGGGCTTTGAATTTCACTCCCAAACCCCAACATGGGGGTGGGGGGAGGGGCCGGCTGCAAAGGGGCCAGAGAGTCTGGGGAAAGAGGTTTCAAACAACATCACATCGGGTGAGACCCTGGACAGTGCCTGGGCCTCTGGCCACGACCCCCACCCTGTGAGGTGCCCGGCACAAAACCGCGGGGCCTTGGCACCGGGGCCCTCCCCACCCGCGTTTCTGTGGCCGGTTCAGGCTGAGCGCTGCTCACCCGCCCGCCTGAAGAGGGAAGGGGGCTGGCCACGCAGGCATGTCCCCTAACAGTCTTCCTGTCACTGGATGTGTGTGTCTGCAATTGTACGGCTGCTGCCTTGAGGGTCTCGCTTGCTGTGTCTCTATGTGCTGCCCAGTCCACGTGCCTGCCCGGGC
The DNA here is from genome assembly GCF_027409185.1 of Cynocephalus volans. Classification (NCBI taxonomy): domain Eukaryota; kingdom Metazoa; phylum Chordata; class Mammalia; order Dermoptera; family Cynocephalidae; genus Cynocephalus; species Cynocephalus volans. Next base: position 167,085,989 of record NC_084463.1, read on the forward strand.
GTGCGTGTGGTCGTGGTCCTGTGTGAGGGCCAGTGTCCCCTGGAGGGTGGACCCCTGAGCCTGGCTGTGTATGTGCCTTTGTGTGGTTTCATGTCTCGGCATGAGTTTAATGACCCAGGAGCACATTTTCAGGCAGAGATTATGGACAGCTGGGGGTTGGGGGAGGAATCGGGACACTTGTTTTACTGCTGAACGAGGACGAAAAAATTCCAGCACTACAAAGGAAATGAAATCTCTTAAACAGGGCTAGAGTGACGTTTGGGGTCTGACTACAATACACCCTGGGAAGTCACAAAAAAAACAGGTCGGGGGCCCCAAGCAGGGCAGTCTCCTCTCCCCCACCCCAGGCTTCCAGGAAGACAAACGGTTTCCTTCTCTCCAGAGGTGGGGGTGGGACCTGAGGCTCAGCCCAGGGGCAGCGGGCCCAGGCTGGGGACCGGAGGCTCAGCCAGCTGGTCAGCACCACGACCCCAACCACAGGCTGGGGCCCAGAGAATGGGCTCCTGCCAGCCTGTTCGCACCCTGAAGCAGGCCTGGCCTGCTCTTGTTTTCAGGTGTGCGTGTGCATGTACGCATGTGGTATCTGCATATGTGTGTGCATCCGTGTGTGTGTGCACATGCCTGTGTGCATGTGTGTGTACTTGTGTGTCTGTGTGTTGCCTGACAAGCCCCAGAGAGCCAAGGGCCTTCGTAGAGATCTGTGGCCTCCCAAAAGGGGGAATGGAAGGTTCTAGAAGGAACTGCAGTCACCTTGTTCCTCCATAAGGCTGCAGCAGCCCGGGCCTGCCCACCACCTCCTCCCCTCCTCCCCTCTCTTCTTTCTCCTTCCCCTCGCTCCCCAGCCTGCTCCTGGTAACACCGCTGGCCTTTTTCCAGGGCTGAGGGGAACCAGTGGGCCCCTTCCTGGAAGCCCACCTGCAGGCCAGCTTGCTGGGAAGGGGCCTGCTTGGAGGCGGCTCCCACCCGTCCCGCCGCCGTTTCCTGGAAGCAGTCAGTGAGGGTATTCTGTTCCTTGTCAGCACCGTGCTTGCAAATAAAGCAGACACTGTGCTCCTGTCCCCAGGGAGCCCCGCTCCATCACCCAACACCTGGCTGGACACAGGCGGGCAGCCCGGGGCCGCGGGGAGCGGCGCGGGGCTGGGGTGGAGCTGGACCAGTAAACACACATGGCGCCGGGCGCAGGAGGCTCCTTTTCCCTCCTTCCCGTCGCCTCCGCTCACAAGCTCACACTGAGCCCCAGGGCTGCTGGCCCCAGCCGGGGGCGCACAGCAAGCTCCCCAAGGAGGGGGTTGGACTCCCGTGTGGACCCCCAGGGGAGGGCGGCTGGGAAGGCCTAGGGGCAGGCTGGCTCTGGGTCCCGCACTTTGCAGAAACCCATCTGCCTGGGCAGAAGTTTCTAGAGGGGGATCCCAGGGAGCTGGGGCCACATGAAGGAGGGTGCCTCGAGACTGAGGGCAGGCAGGTGGGACAAGAATATTGTCCCCGAACCAGAGGAGAGAGGCCATGTCAAGGGTTTTGCAGGACGGAAGCCATGGTCTGGGGCAGAACCCCGGCGTGGGCAGGAAGGCTGTGGAGACCATGCCCCGGGTGTCTGGAGCAAGGAACGACAGGAAGTGGGACTAAAGGCAGCTCGAAGGCCTGGGCACAGAGGGCACCTGGCTCTGGGGGCACAGAGCTGCTGGGGGGCCAGGCTGCCTGGGCCAACCACGTGTCAGAGGGCATCCAGCAGACATGTGGGCAGCTCTGAGCCTTCGGACAAATGGGCCTGGGAGACGGGGAGCAAGGAGCAGAGAGCGGACCTTGGACGCTCCTGGTAGGGACACCCCCCGATGGGAGGGAGAGACGGCCTAGGTGTGGGGAGCCAGGGTGACCAGGTGGGGCCGCAGAAGACGGAGGAGTGGCTGGTGGGGTTCAGGGTTGTGAGGGAGACAGCAGGCCCTGGACTGGAGGCCAGCTCCTACCCCCCGCTCCCCGTCCCCCTGTCTCTCATGTACTTGTGTGGGAGGCACCAGGGACAGGGCCCCACAGGACGTTGAGAAAGACTCGTTTATTCAGGTGGCATTTGGATGGTGCTGCGTGCGTGGCAGGGCCCACGAACACTGTGAGGCACATGCAGAGCCCCCGACAGGCTCCCCACTGGTTGCCGGTGACATCACCCCTGTGTCAACACCCATGATGTCTGCAGCTTCCTTGCCGGCCAGGGTTTATGGAGCGGGACCCAACCCCGCCTGGGCCCTCACCCCACCCCGGCCCACACACTGGCCCACTGTTCGGGGTCTGGGCTGAGGCCGCGCCGTGGTGAACTGGCGCCGGCTGCTCTCCCGCCCACCCCACGTTCCCGGCACGGCGGCTGCCCCTCTGAGCCTCCCCAGCCAGAGAGCGTGGGGGGCCGCCAGCCTGGCCTCCACCTCCCCCCGCTCTGGAAAGGGTGGGCTCAGAGCCTGAGGCACAGGCCTGTGGCTTTGGGGGTACAGAACTGCACTTCTGGGAGAGATTTTAGGCTGGCTGGGGGTGCTGGAGGGGGCTCTAATGCTCCCCCCAAACACGGGCCTGCCCCCCACAGGCCTTGGAGAAGCCAGCATGGCCTCCCTCCCCAGGCTTGGGCAGACTGGGGCCTGGACTGTACTGTGAGCCATTGGGCAGAGGGAGGACTGAAAAGGGCTACCGTGGTGACCATCCCCACCCGTCCAGCCCTGTGACACCCCTGGAGCAGGGACCTGTGCTTCCTGGCCCTCTGTGTGTGCTGGCGACCCAGGAGAGGGCCCTCCTCAACTGAGGCCACAGAGACCCGGGGTCCCACGGCTGGAGGACTGGTGCTGGGAACAGGCAGAACTTTCCCACGGGGCTGGCACCCGGGGCCGCTCGGGGCCCTTCATCTTCTCTCCAGGCCCCACTCTCCTTTCTGCACACCCTGCTGCCACCCCCACTGAACCGGCCTGTTGGGGGGGATCTGCCTTTAAGTATTTGCCACCCCAAGGTTACTGCCCCTTTCCAGAGGGGATGAGTCGGCCTGGGCAGAGGCTCCTGGGGGTACAGAAACGCCATGAGAAGGCCCTGTGTGCTGAGGGCAGGGGGCAGGGAGCTCAGTGGGGAGCTCCAGGCCCAAGAGGAGGTGGGAGGGAGCAGCGGTGCCTGGGCGAGGCAGGGAGGATCGCTGCAGCTGTGTGCCCCATGTCCGCTCCTGTTCCTGCATCTCCCTTACCCGCCCCCACAGGGTGGTCTGGTCTCCATCGGTCAGCGCTGCAGCCTGGGTCTGCTCCACCCTGCCCTGGGACCCTCCCCTCACCCCAGGCCTGGGGCCTCTGGTCTCCATTGCCCCCCACCTGAGGGTGAACGACCTCACCCCGTGGGGCAGAGGGCATGTGTGCCAAGAATGGCCCCCAAGGGACACGTGGCTGTTTGCAGTTCCCAGGACGCAGCTGAGATAAAAAGGCTGTTTTCCCAGTGGGCTCAGAGCCAGCAGGGGGGCTATAGGGCAGCTCTGGTCAAGGCCAGTCTGTGGGGATTCGCTGTAGCCTTGGGCCCCCGCTCCCAGGCCTCTGCAGGAGGCATGAGGTGGGGCAGCCATGGGGCCAGGCCCCCGCGAGGCTGTCAGCCCCCCACGCTCCCAGGACCCTGCCTGGGTGGGTGGCCCCAGAGGGTCCCAGTGTTAGCTTCCCCCATCTGGGATCCCATCATCCAACAACCTAATGAAGGCTGAATTTCATGCATCCTGTGATGTGGGCAGACACACCCCCTGCCCCCGGGGGGCTGCCAGCCTAAGACAATGGGATCTCGGGGGTTTACGTTCTATACGTGTCACGGATAAATGCCATGGGGAGGGGAGGGGTCACGGAGGCTGCTGAGCCGGCAGACCCAGCTCTGGGCACAGGCAGGACTGGGGAGGGGATCCCAAGGAGATGGAACTTCAGAAGTTGCGCCCTGCCTCCTCGGCCGGCTTTGGGACCTCCTTGAGCAGCAGGAAGGCCTCAGGCCTGGGAATAGACGCCCACCCTGCCCACCCGGTGCTTCCCTGGCATAGTCAGGCAGTCCAGAGAAGCCACCTGGATTTCCCATTTGGAGGAAACTGCCAAGCTGTGTGGACACCACTATCAGCTCAGCCCAGGGCGCCCCTCTGGCTGGGGAAGAGGCTGGTGCGGAGGGCCCCAGACACTCCGCTCCCCTGCCATCAGTCATGGGGCTGTCACCCAAGAACGTGCTACACTGTGCTTTCCCTCGGGGTCACGGCTCCAGACCCCCTGCCGTGGCTCCTGAGGCTGGGGGGGGGGTCTGTGGCACCTTCTCATGCACCCCCTCATGTCCATGAAAATTGTGCCGCACCTGCATCCAGGTGGCCCCCCGTCCTGCTGCCCACACCTCCCTGGGCTCATGAGAGGGGTGTGTGTACACTTCTGTTCTGACCTTTCCCCACAGACCCGGGACGGCCCTGGGAGCCCTGGTTTCCTCCCCATAACCAACTCCATGTATGTTCATTGGGCATCTTGGAAAGGGGTGCCCTGCAAATCTGGCCAGCCATTGCTGAGTGAATGCTCCTTGGGCTTTGCTTCGATGTCTCCACCTCAAGAGAAGGTGACACATGGCTCTTCCACCAACAGTGCGCGGCCCACTGCTTTCGAAATGGCAGCAGAGTCTATAGAAGACCGACCGGGGTCCCACTAACCTTGGTGGGGAGGGGCGGGAGCAAGCGTGCATGGTTGGGGGAGCCCAGGAGCTCTTCTGGGCCTCCTGAGCCACCAGGGGGTGGGGGCTGGATGGCAGCAGGAGGCCATGGTCAGTCCCAAACAACAGGGAAGAGATAGGATGCAGGGAGGAAGGGCCTGCAGGGGTCCTCAAAAAGAGTCACTTGGTTGTGAAGACCAGAAGCTTCCCAGCTGACCCTCAGCCCCAGGCTTTGTTATGGGAGCTGTGGACTCCAGCCACCCATCAGCTGCGGGTGCAGAATGTTCTCGGCTGTGCCGCTCTCCTCAGCTCCAACCACGGCATGCACATGTTTTAACACTGAGCTCAACAACTGTCCAGGGGAGCAGGCAGCCTGACCCTCAGCAACCACTGTTCCACCAGCCAGGTCCTGGGAGCAGTGGTCTGTCCTGGCCTGACTCGTCTGTCCGTCTTGGCATCAGGTCACAGCCTGTTCCCACTCCAGACTGGAGTGCCCAGTGAAGAGCAGACCCAGGCCCTGACCACCTGAGTCTGAAGACCCACCAGGGGTTCCAAGGGGTGCTGTAGCCAGGTGTGCTGGCCGGTGGCCCCAGGGAAGCTAAGGACATGAGCCAGGTGAGGAGGAAGCAAGTCCCAAATTCAGGGTGCTGTGGCCTCCAGCTGCCAGGAAGGGGATGTGCTCTGACTTCTGGGGTTCCACCACCAGAACCGTAGGGCCAGGATAGCTGTCTGGACTCAGGTCTCTAATAAAGCGGACATTAGCATGATGACCACTGTTCTGGGCTCATGGGTCCTAGTCTCTCACAGGCACCTCACAGGAACGGGCCCCCACTCTTCATGACAACCCCATTCTACAGATGAGGAAACCGAGGCACAGAGTGGTCAAGGGCTGTCCCTGAGCCCCTGCAGCAAGTAAGGGGCCGAACCAGGGTGTGAGCACAAGCCACGAGGCTCAGTCCCCCGGTCTGAGCCACCTTCTGACACTGTGTTTATATGTGCTTGAGGTTGCGGTAAAGGAGATGACCAGAGGCCCCCCGCCCTCCACAGGGGGTGCCTACCAGAGAGAAGACAGTCCTAGAGCTTGAAGAATGGGCTATGGGCAGACACACAGAAACAGAGGAGTGGCTTTCTAGAAGGGGAAGGCCTCTTCCGTGGAGGTGGTGGGGTGCAGACCTCACTATCTGGCCCCCACCCACTGCCCACTCCCCAGCCCAGGCAAAGTGGGCAGGACAGAGGGTGCAAAGTCCCAGGACACTGACCGCAGAGCTCAAACAAGGGCAGAGGGCCCGGGCCCCTTGGGCATATGCTAAGTAGGGAAAAGGGCATTGCACCTTGGTGGGGCTAGGGTCTCCTCGTGCCACCTGCACTCCCCAGCACACAGCCTCTCAAGGAGAGAGCGCCACATGCCAAGCCCTGGCCCTTGCCGGGCACTTCTGGGATGAGGCTGGCTGAGCCTCCCATCACCTGGAGGGGCTGAGCTGCTGTCCTTGCTCACAAACACCCCCCCTCCATCGTGTCTCCAGGTCCTCCTTGGCGAGGTGGGGGCCTTGCACCCAGACGCCCAGCCCCTGTGCACCAGTGGGGATGCCCACCTTCCGCACAGCAGGACCCCCTCCTGTACCCTGGGCCAGGGCCCAGCAAGTCCTAACCTCCAGCGGCTCTGGCCAATTTGCAGACCGGCCTGGCTGGTCTTAGGAAATACAGCCCCACAGCCCTCCAGCCCACCACCCCAAGAAGTATCTCGGGGAGCCCTGGGGTCAAGTCACATGGAGAGGAAGGAACTCAAGGCAGATGCCCCTCCTCTCCTGGATGGAAATGGGGTGCTGCTGGCCACCCCTCCCGGGGTCCTGTCGGACTTGGGGGAACAGCTGAGCTTGGGTAGGGGCGAGCAGAGGAGGGTGGGGAGCAAACGGTCGTCCCAACTCCATGCAGTGCCAGGAGTCAACGAAGCTTCCAGAACAGGGCCCCCACTCCCAGTGGAGGCAGTGAGGGCCTGGCTCCTGACCCAGCCACTCTCCTGAGGTGGGGGACCCCAGCCCAGCCATAGGCCCAGGGAGGGTGTGTGCCCTTCCCCCCACCTGGCACTCCCATGGCTGGGGGAGAGAGGTGAGTGCACAGGGCTGGGGAGGGGTCGTCCCACCCCTGCGTCCAGACGCTTTTGAGGGCCACAGTCAAAGCTCCAAGCCCTCAGGCTGGCTGGGGTCCAGACACCCCACTCCTCGCCCACAGGTGCCTTCAGGAGTTACTGGTGCAACCCTGGGGCTGGGACCGTGTGCAGGGGGAAGGATGGCCTCCCACCTCCGTGGGGCTCGCAAGAAAGTGCCTTCCCAGGCCTGGGCTCAGAGGGGGCCTGGGAAGAATGGGGGCTGGTGTTTGTTCCCGGAGCAGAGAGCGCCACGTTGCCTCAGCAGAGGGCTTTAGGGGATGGGAGGACTGATAGCGCAAGGCCGCACCACCCCCCAGGAAGCCTCAGAGCCTGGCGTCCCAGGGCCGAGGCCTTGGACGTGGGGCCCCTGTGCAAATCCTCTGGGAAGCAAGCTTGCAGGGGTGGACAGAGGAGTGTCCGGGCGCCCAGAGCCCAGGTGTGTGGGGGAGGGGCCGCAGCCACACAAAGCCAGGAGCAAGTGGGGCTGGGCTTCCCCCCAGGCACCCCCAGATCCCTCTTGCAGTCTCTCCCTTGGAAGCACGGACCCCTCTGGCTGGGCCCAGAGGGTGTTTCCCCAGTTCTGGGTGGCAAATGGGGGGTGGGAGAGTTGCGGGGTACCCAGATGCCAGAGCTCTCTGGCCAAGGAATACCCTGGCCCAGAGGGCATGGTGTTGCCTGCTTGGAAGGTCAGAGGCCACTCTGCCCGGAAGAGCCCCCAGCTACCTGGAGGGTTGCGGGAGGCCCCAGGACCCCGCCCGCCACTCTCCTGGGGACTCAGGGCCATCAGAGCAGTGCCGGCAGCAGTGTTTATTTTCAAATGACATTTTTTAAGAAAAACAGCCTCCCCCGAATGCTTGACCCTGTGTCTGGAATGTGGGAGGCAAACAGCTGTCCGGTCCACAGACCCTGCACAGCCCCCTCGTTGTGGGTAGGGGCTGGGGGTGTATCCTGGGGGACACCAGCCGGCCGTGGTCAGGGCGCGGGAACCCGGATCTGGGCTCTGTTCCCAGCCTCGCTGTGTCCCCCACAGGGCGCCGACACCCCCGCAGCCCCGGCACTGCCCGGCCGCACACATGCAGGGACAGCTTGTCTTGGCCGGCTGGCCCCAACACATTCACTCCTGTGTGCACACACGCCGCACCCCAGGATGGCTTTAGCGCCTCTGCCCCTGCTGGTCTCCCTGCCGGGCGCGGGCTCCCAGCCACCTTAGCCTGCCCAGCCCTCCTCTGAGCCCCTACCTCCAGGAAGCCCTCCATGGGGACTTGTAGCCCCCAGAGCTTAGCAGGGGCTGCTCCTGGTGGGCAGCTCCCAAGCCCCCATCCCCAGCCCCGCCACATAGAGGGCCCTTGGTGCCTCAGGCCCTGCAAGCAGAGACTGGATCAGTGAGAGGGGCGGGGGGTGGGTAGCGTGATCCGTGGCCCCTGCCCTAGATGATTTCCCGTCCTCTGGTCCTCTGTGTGACCACCCTCACAGCCCAAGGGCTGGTCAGGTGACTCTGATTAGGTTGTTGGAGGCACAGAGGCACCCTGGGGCTGCACCTGACCCCTGGCCCTGACCCAGCCCTGGAACCCAGTTTCTAAATCTTGCCTAGTGCTTTCGCCAGACCCCTTGTCCCCCTCCCCTGGCGCCAGGGTGCCCTTGGGGCTTCCTGGAAGAGGCCCTTGTCTGTTCACTGCCTGCATGCTGGGCTTCAGCTGCGCCAACAACAGGGAGGTGATCCCCCTCAGTCCCTTCCGGGGTCCCACCGGCAGCTCCCCCTGGGCCAGGTATCTACTCTGGACAGGCCTGGGCTGCCCCAGGGCAAGGACCACTGCAGAGAGCGGAGGGGCTGCCTCTCTGCCCCCGACCCCCAAGCTCCCCGCTTCCTGTTTCACAGCCCACAAAGCACTAAAGGCCGCAGGTCCTGGGGACATCAAAGGCCCAGGAAGCTCCTTGAATTGAATTAAGTGTAAATGGGTCAGAGGCCTGTGGCTCGCATTTCCCACAATTACGACCCGCTCTGCTGCTCTGCTGGGATGGGATGTGGACGGGTGGGAGGACCTGGGACAGTGGGTCTGGGAATGACTTCCGCTGCTGCCCCTGCAGAGGGACCCGTGGGAAGGTCAGGGTGGGGAACAGAGAAGCCACTCGAGGGCACCCCACTTTGCCCCCCACAGAGGGTGGGCGAGGACTTAGACCCAGAGCCTCGCTGCACGTGGCCATCTCCCAGAGGCCCTGCTGGCATGGCCAGCCCCGTACCTCTGCTTGTCTGAGTGGGTAAAAAGCAGCTTTCAGCCTGGCATGGTGGGCCACCTGGGTGACAGCAGACAGAGGGACGAAGGCACCGTGAAGGCCCCTGTGGGGAGGACTGTCTGTAGGCATGGAGGAGGCTGTGGGCTGAGGGCAGCTCTGGGGAGCCCCAGGCCACCAGACAGACTGAACGGATGCACCGGGGCTCCTAAGTGGTGGGAAGTAAAGATATGGCCACATTTCCCAGGGACTACTTAGAAGGTTCCAGAAGAGAGTGAGACAAGGGCATGGGGGAACAGAGGCTGAGGGTGGGGTGGGCAGAGAGATGAGGCCAGTGAGGGACCACGGGAGGGGCACCGAGAGGCCAATGACCCCAGCATGCTATGGTCTGTGCGCTCTCTGCATACAGCGTCTCGTCTGCAAAGTTAGCTCAGCAAATGCCAGGAGCCAAGGGTCAGGGAGGTGCTGCTGGTGGGACGCCCCTCCACCTGCCCCCGCCACCTGCCCCCACCAGCCCTCCTCTCCTGGTCAAAATCCAGCTCATCACTTGCTGTTTTGGCCCCAGAAGCCCTGCCCATAGCCCAGTGGGCTCCCCCAGCTGAGGCCCCCTCTTCCCTGGGAGCAGCTACCCTTGCAGGGACGCTTGGGGTCTTCATGGGCCTTTCTGTGCCCTTTGGATCAAAGCCCTCACCATGTGGGCAGCACAAGTTTCTGCTTCTGTGGTGCCGTGGAGTGCCTTGGGCCTGGTGGGCCAGGTGGGAGGTTGACAGCTGTGACCTTATCCACTGGGGGAGTGGGCTGCTGAAGAGACGACCCTGTTTACCCACATCAGCAGAGCCCTGGGGCCTGCTTGGTCCAGGGGAGTGGAGGGAACTTCCCTTGGGAAGGCCCAGAGACCCCAGGACAGAAGTAGAGAAAGGAGAGATGAGGCTAGAAGGGGCCAGACCAGCCTAGCCTGGGAAGTGCACACAGGGGTGGGAGGGAGGGGCGGCGTGGGGGGTAGCAGGGGCACCCCAGCCCCCCACCCCCGGGCCCCTCCAAGCAGCTGCTCAGCTTATCTGGGCTCATCCCCCTCTGTGTCAATACCCACTGCAATCAATCACAGAGACTTCAGGCCTGGGGGGCCAAGGCAAACCTGACAGCCATTCCAAGAGTCAGGGACAGCTGCTATTCTGGAGGGTTCCCAGGGGCCAGGCCCACCAGGCAGCAGTCTCACGGGCACCCTCCCCCAACAGAATCAATCCCTCAGAGGTGGGGGCAAGCAGAGAGGATGGAGCAGGGACAGGACGTGGCCAACGGGTTATGTGAGCAGCCTTTGGCTTCAGGGGCCCCCACCCCACCCAACCCACCTGTGACAGCTTCCTGAACCCCATTCTGTGGTTGGGGACAAGTGGCCTGACAAGGGGACCCCTGCCTCAGGTTGCCATGCAAGGCGTGGGGGCGGCAGAGCTGGAGTCTGGCCCCCATCCCCCAGCTGGGGGTCGAAGTTCTTCCATTAGATAGCGGGAGGAGTGGGGGACAGGCTGACGGATGGGGACAGCTGCCCGCCTGCATGGACAAGGCTCCCTTCTGCTGCTGGAGATCCCGGCTGCCCCATCAGTCACGGCCCAGGGGCCGTGCGATCACCCTACATTTCTCCTAATCCCCAGCCAGGCTCTTCCCAAGCATCTAAGCAGTTGGACACATTTTCTGAATTCTCAGGCCACTGCTGTTTCCTCCTCAAATTCCTGGCCCCCTCCACCCCATCCCCACCATGGGAAAAGGCTCCACGGCAGCCACACACGCTCGATCCTTGGGCGGCGCCGCACCCAGTGCCGGGGGTGGGGAGCAGCTGGCGGTGCCTGGGCAGCTGTGAGGTGTCGGGGTGCCAACGACAAGAGCCCCGATTAGTGGGGCGTCATGGGAAAGCTGTGCAGGAAGGCTACCCAGGGCCCCTCCTGCTGCAGCCTGTTCTGCTCCTCCCTGAAGAGAAGCAGATGACTCCCAGCCAGGGCCACTTGTGTCCTGCTGGCCCACAGGCTCTGCCAAGAATGTCCATCTGCCCATGCTGGAGTTACCTGGCTCCAGGCGTGGGTACCAACTCATCCAGGCTAGATGACTGTTCTTTGGGCCACTGGGAGAGGGCCTACTCAACCCCACAGAGCTTCTGGGCAGCCCAGACACTGCCAGCAAGTTCCACAGAGATGCCCATGGAGGGAGGGGGCTTTGCAGGGCCCTTTGCACCGCTCCCTGCTGGAAGGGGCCACAGGGTGGGCTGGCTGCCAGGTTGTGGTGCTGAGGCAGGACAGAGCCAGTGGGCAGGGCCATGGGCAGCACCTGGCCAGGTGGGCAGCCCCAGCCAGCTGGGCAGGGCCAGCCAGATGGGCACGGGGGAGGCTCTGGTGGCTGCTGTGACTCCTACTCCCCAGGCCCACTGCTGTGTGTCTGGGAGGCCCAGAGGAAAGACGATGTCCAGCTTAGCCAGGAGACTACGGGTGGGAGCTGGTGTGGGCACATGGCGACCAGACCTGTAGAGAGTGGGCAGGGTCACTGCGGATAACAGGGGGCTTCCTTCGCCCAGGAGAGTGGCCAGGGCAGACCAGACTGTGGACCCCAGGCCTCCCGGTCAGCTGGCGCCTCTCGGGTCTCAACTGGCCGGTCATTGTGCAACCAGCACGTTATCTCTGGATGTGGAAATGCTGGAGGCCGGGGGTGGGCTGCAGGGGCTGGAGCCGCCTTCCGGCAGGCACCGGCTTATCTGTCAGGTCTTCAGGCCCACGGCTGTCTTTGCTCTGCCCAGCCCCCTGCCCCAGCCTTGACCCCGGCCCCCCAGGCCCACCAGCCTGCCCTTCTCGTCCAGCTCCCCTGTTGGCCAAATCGGCCCTTCCACTCTGGCCCCTTCCCCCTTGAGGCCCTGACCAGCCCCTATTTGGCATCCACATTTGCTTTCGTCTTCCCTGGCTCCTTTCGTAATAAAAAAAAAAAATCAGAACTGTCTCCCTGCCCGCCGGCATGCAACCCCAGGAAAAGGAGGCCAAAGGGCCTGCCTGAGCTGTGGCCGCGGGGCCTGCCTGGCCCTGACGAGGCCCCCACTGTCCGCCCAGCCTTGCTGTGCTCCCCTCTTCCCCGTTTTGAACTTGCCAATCTCTGAAGGAGCCCTCGTTTCCCTCCGTTGTCCACCGCCCTCTCCAGGCCCTGTCGTCTCGCCTGGGAGTTTTCCTGGAGATGCACAGGCACGTTCACACGGTGCCCACTCTGTCTCTGGGGACCCGGGGCTCGTGAGCCTGGGGGGCATGTGGCTTTTAGACACTGTGTGCCTCACGTCCTACTGCAGGTGGCCACAGCTGGCCTGGGCCAAGGCTCAGCTGCCTCTTCTGCGCAGGGACGCTGGGGGCCACAGGCCCGCACAGCGAGGGTCAGGAGCTGGAGGCCAGAGGGGAGCCTTTGCCGGGGGGAGACGGCGAGCCGGCTCTGCAGGCTGAGCGAGTCTGTGTTCCATTGTGCTAAAACAGAGGGAGCGTAAAGTGTGCCTCTCTAGTCACTGCTCAGAGCACACTCATGGGCACCAGGTCCATGCACACCACTATGTGGCCTGCGCCACTGGTCATCCGTCTTCCCCACAGACGCTCCCTGAACACTCCAGGCGGCTTGTGCACCAGTCCTCGTGGGCAGATGGGACGATGAGGCAGCTCTGGTACACAGAGGAGGAAACCGAGGCACAGACATGTCGCCTGTCTCGCCAAGTTCTCATGGAAGGCACCTGGTAGACGGGTGCTGGTGGGACACAGGGCCGGTGGGGGGGCATGGTGAAGTGACTGGGGGCCCGGGCCTGTGTCCCCAGGCCGGGCAGCAGAGCAGACCCCTCGACCTGACCGGGCCCTGCCCTGCTGCCCACCTGCGAGCCGGAGGGTCCTGCACAGCTCTGACAGCAGAGGGGAGCTCCACCTTCCAGCCTCTGGTTGTCATTAGCTGCTCCCGGCGGGGGGTAGGACAGGCAGGGGAGGCTCTGGCCCCGCAGCCAGCGAGGATCGTGGCGCACAAGGGGCCACCTGGACCTCATTATTCCTAAGTGGTCCAGTCTGGAGTCCGGGAAGAGGGGGAGAGCTGCCTAGTCCAGGGCCTGGGGCGTCCCACTCCCACCCTGAGCCAGCATTTTAGGGGCTTCGGCCACAATGCAGAACTGAACCAGGCCCTCCCTAGAGCCCAGAAGAGGTGTCTGTAGAGGGCTCAGCCCCACAGGAGAATAGGCCAGAGGGCTGGAGGGTTAAGCCAGCCAATGGGAGTCTCAGAAGGGGAGGGAAGTGAGACACTGGTCCTTCATTCCCAAGGGTAACAGTCAAGACCATCCTCGACACCCTGATTCTGGGCGGGGTCAGAGCGTCTTTCCCATCAGCCCTGCCTCAGGCAGAACCCTACTGGCTCACCTCCCAGCACGAGCTCCCAGGAAGCCTCTCACCAGTGATGAGGCCGGGATGTGCTGCCGGAGCTCTGAACCAGCAAACCGGGGCCAGTGTCCCAAGGTACCCAAGACCCCTGCTCTTCTAGCCACACCCCTGAGCTCGGAGAGGTGGGAGCTCCGGGATCGTGGGGACCCCCTGCCGGTACACCCTAGCAACATCCTCAGCTTACAGGAGGGCAATTGAGTCCCAGAGTGGGGAGGATGTGCCCCAGTGGATCTCAGGCGTGTCCCCAGCACGTGTCCAGCCCACCGCACAAAGCTCGTAGCTCCCAAAATCGCACCCAGCAGGGGCCAGCAAGGGGGTCGCGGAGGGCTGGGGTCAAGCCAGGCAAAGTCCCGGGGTTCCGACCCAACTTTGCTGTCACCTAGGGACTGGCTCGGGCGCCCGTGCGCATCCCTGTGCCCATCGATGTGTCCCCGTCCCCTCCTGCCTGGCCACAGGAATGTGCAAGATGGCTGCCGGGGAGAGGCCGGCGGCGGGCGGGGCCGGGCGGGGCCGGGCATCTGTGGGCTGACCCGAGTGAGGGGACGCATCCGGACCTTTGGCGTCATCACCTCCGTGTTCTGACCCACTGAGCAAATATACACTAAATGAGGCACAAATTAGCACAGCCAAGGGAACAGTCGATTCTGTCCTTTCTTCTTAATCCCTTGGCTTAGGGTTTCCCCGGCCTGGACAGCCTGTCCGAGGGGAAGGCTGCCCAAGGGCACACGGGCATCCGTCCGGGGACATTCAGGCAGTGACCAATCCGCGGCTGCCCTGCTATGTGCCCTGCACCGTGGGCCTTTTCCCAGCCGGCCGGTGAGGGAACAGCCACTGTGGGTCCCCGAGTCTTGACGAGATGGTCAAGGATGGACCGGTGATGGAGACCGGCGTGCAGCCATGTCTGTGGGTGAAGGAGGATGCAGGTCAGATGGAGGACATCTTTGCTGTCCCCTCGGCCAAGCCATGAAAAGCAACCCTCTCCCCCAAGCCCCCAGCACCAACCTGGAGACCAGCATGGGCTGGAGCCCAGCATGGCCACCATCGCATCTTGGCCATCCAGCTCGGGACAGGTCAGTTCCAAGACATCCAGGATGGAGCTCTGGGGGTTGAAGAGAGCACCTTCTCCAAGAGCCTCTCGGTCCCGTCCGGGCACCGAGGGCCAGGTGGGGGCCCACCGCGGGCTCCGAGGACTTCATGAGGGGCCGGCTGTGGTCCAGCGCCCGAGCAGGGGGTGAAGCCTACCCTGCGATGTCCACTGGCAGGAGGTGGTTCAAGAGTGCGGCTCTGTGGGCTGCAGGGGACCCGGAGACTCATCTGGAAACAGCCACCCCTGTCCCTAGCCCCCAGCCAGGACCCGGGCACTCTGAGCATCCTGCTGTGGCCTCAGGGAAGAGTGTACCCTTCCCTCATCAGCAAGTGTCCCCAACCCATCTAATCCCAGCCTGCGTCCTTCCATCCTGGTTTCCCAAGAGATGGGGACCAGAGCCAGCCCCCCAGAGGCCCTGAAGTCCAGAGGGATACCCCTCTGAGCAGACGGGCTCATCCAGCCCCCAGGACAAAGGAGTCATGGCTCTGGCTACGCTCTGAAGGCTAATTGGCCTTTAGGATAAGCAGACCCCATCAAGAAAGAGCCCATGCCCCTCTCCCTGGTCCCTGGCCCCCCACCCCAGCAGCTGAGAGCTTTGACTTAAGCAAATAATTAGTCCAGGGAACAGAGAAGCTCAACAAAATCACCCACCAGAGCCTGGTCTTGGTCCTGGCTTGCTCTGCCCTCCCCGCTTGGGTCTTGAGATCAGCAGCCTGCATTTCTCTTGTGCTTACTCCAGGCACCCCAGCCCCAGTGCAGGAGATGGGGTATCACACAGGAAGATGGAAGGCCACAGAGGACAGAGGGAGTCATGGGCTCAGACAGTCAGGGCCAAAGCAGATGGGGTGGGGCCTGGACCCCTCACCCTGAGAGGAGTGTTGGGAGCCTTCCTGGTGAGGCTGCGTGCCCTGGGAGCTCAGTGGGGGTGAGGAAGCAGCCCTGGGTTCTGGGCTGTTCTTCCAGGTCTCTCCTGATGCAGTTGCTCAATGCCATTTGGCTGGGCCAGGCTCCCTCTGGGCCCCATAAAATGACCAAGCACCAGCCCAGGGATGTGGCTGGAAGAGCTGGGGTCTTGGGTAACTTGGGACACTTGCCCCAGTTTGCTGGTTCAGAGTCTCCACAGCATATCCTGGCTTTATCACTGGTGGGAGCAGCAGTCTAGCTTGGACCCAGGCCCCAGATCCCGGCCCTTGACTCAGGGAGGAGCTGCCCGGCCAGTTCTGGAGACGACCCACGCTGTCCACCATCTCCCAGGACCCCTCTCCCTCCCGGCTGCCCATGTCACCCAGAAATGTGCCCAGCCTCCCAGGTGGGGCTGCCACAAGGGGACAGTCTGCCCCAGGAGCCCCATCCCAGGAGTCCCACCCCCAGATGCGGTGTCTGCTGCTGGAGGCGAGTCCTGCCACTCTGGCCCGGGGGCTGAGGTGTGCTGTGTAAAGTGGTCCCCACCGTGGCTCCTTCCGAGCTCGGGAGGAAAGGTGCTCTCCTTCGGCCAGTGGGTGGCCGAGTCTCTCTCAGCCCCTCTCCAGCCTCCGGGACCCTCTCCTCTTGCTCCCGCTGGTCTGTGCCCTGTTCTCCTCTCTTCTTCCAGATCGTTCCTCTTCTAGAGCTGCCCCTTCCATCAGGACACCTGGGCCCCGGCCTCCTCTCCCAGGCCCTCTCTCTTCCATTCTCACCATCTGCCCCCTTCCCCAAAACTCCTCGCTATCCCCTTGTCTTTGCTCTCTCCCAATATCCTTTCCCTTTCTATAAAAGTCTGTTTTGTCCCTACTAAGTCCCTCCATCCTCCCTAAAGAGCCTTCTCTTTTTCCCACCCTCCCGGAAGTTTCCATTTCCCTCCTGGTCCCATCTCATGCATGATAACAGGGCCAGAAGGTAAGATCAGGCTGGAAGAACTCTGGGCAGTGGGGTTCATGGCTGAGGGGGTGGACATACGGGTGGGAGGCCGGGGCCGAGACAGTGTAGGGGGCCTGGGGAGCAAGGTGTCTTGCTGTGGGAAGGGCTGGAGGAAAAGCCATATCCAGGAGCAGCCAGAGCCTGCCCAGAGCCTGGGAAGGTGCTGCCCTTGGAGCCAAGCAGGGCCACTGTGTGGCCTAGACAACTGAGTGGCCTCCACCTCAGTGCCTGAGCTCCCTGCCTCTAGAACGGAGCAGCTGAACCCCAGCCGGTGGCCTGGGCCCAAGGATGCACCATCCTGCCCTGGAGTCCGCCATGTTGCAGTGTTGGGAAAACGTGTGCTGCTGTACTCTTCCTGATGTGACTGTAGGTCCCCACCTGCCCTGTGGACCCCCAGTGGGACTGGACTTCAGGCCTGTAGGTGGCCTGTGGAAATTATTTTATGCAGTAGTGTAGGGGGATTTGGGATCCAAAATCAACCCAACCACCATGCCAAGACTGCCAAGGTCTTACTTGAATGCGAGGTCCCCATCCCGAGAGATCCTGTGGGCCGGTCCTCTGGATCCGGCCCTCTGGGGCCGTGGACACCCACAGGGCTCCAGGCGGGTCAAGGTGCCTCACCCTTGGGCTGGCCCGCCCCTCTCTGGATGACCACAAGAGGACGCAGAGCAAGCCGCCCGGTGCAGGCCGTGCTCTGGTCATTTTGCTGCTTGCTGGGCATTTGGGAGGATTGGGGGGGGAAGAGAGGGGGGAGGCAAGATCCAAGAGAAGGGTGAAGGAGTCTTGAAGGAGGGCAGGGAGGCCAGCGGCAGTGTGGCGCAGGGCGTACGGGGGAAACATGGCCGCACCCTGGCACACGGCGGCCTGGATGGCCTTGGCCTTGGCCAACTCTCCCTCCAGAGGCGTGTGACACACCCGCTGGCCCAGCTCTGCTTGCTGTGTGGAGACTTTTGCAGAAACTGCTGACCTGCTAGGCCACACAGGCCAAACCGGGCTCGGAGGCACAGGAAGAAGTGCGGTGCCTCCACGGGCGGTCCAGCTTCGGGCACTGCCGACCCATCTCCCGTTTCCAGGGCACTCGGGGTCGGGCATGGCCTGGATACTCACAGCCCTCACCCGGGGAGCAGGTTGATGTCTACCCTCATCCGTGCCCATGTGGGTGGCTCAGTTGTCTCCCCACCTACCTCTTCCCAGACCCTGGATGGCACGTCTCCCCCAGGAGCAGAGTAGAAGGAACGTGGGTGGAGCCGGCAGCCCTGCCAGGCCTCAGGGCACCCCACCTGCTACCCCCAGTTCTCCCTGGCAGAGGAAGGCAGGACTTCAAGGGGATGAACTCCCGCCACTCTCATACCTCCCAGGACAACAAGGGTCCCACGGGACAGTCAATGAGCCCACTGGCCATGGGGGTCTGAGGCTGTGGGGAAGTGGGCTCTGGGGAGGCGGGAAAGATGCCCAGATGCAAACCCTGGGACTGTGCCGCGGCTGCCCTCTCTGGCCCTGGCCAGCACCCACTGGGGTTGCAGGTGAAGGTGTGGCTGGGCCGTGGATCCCGAGATGGAAAAGGAGCCAGGAGTTGGGAGGGGAAACGGCTGGCACGGGTGGCTCTGGAGGCTGGTGCAGGGCAGAGGGCAGGACCCATGTGCCTTCTGCTCTGCACATGCGCCTGCTCATCCATGTGCGTCCCACGCGGCTGTGTGTTGGCGGAGCATGGGGCCCCAGGGCTATCACAGGCTGGGATGGGGGCTTGGACCCAAGCCCAGTGATCCCCCAAGGAAAGTGCAACAGAGGGGGAGGGAAGGGACCGAGAGGAGCCTGGGCTGCAGGAACACAGGGGAGCTGAGCAGGGGACATTCAGACCAGGCCCGGGCAGGGCCAGGTTGTGGGGACAGCAGAGAGAGGAGCTTGGGACACATGGGGTGGGGGCTCTGTGGGGCTGGAAGGCAGAGAGGTGCTGTGGTGGGAGGGGTGTGGTGGGGACTTGGGGGGCCAGGGCTGAAGGCCGGCTCCTCAGCTCACAGCAGTGGGAGGTAAGGGGTGGTCGTCCTGTTTGGGAGAGACAGATGGGAGAGGCTGAAGAGGAGGCAGTGCAGTGTCCAGGCGGGGGCCCAGAGAGGATGGGAGGTGGGTATTTAGGAGCAAAGGGACAGGAATCTGTGCTGGGCTGGACATGGGGTGCTGGGGCACCCTGCTGGGGCTGGGAACCTGGGAGCTGAGTGAGCCATGCAGCCCCCAGGCCGCTGCCCTGCCCCCACCCACAGGGCCCCTGCCCGCCCGCCTGCCTGCTCGGGCCTTCTGGTTTCCATCACGGCGAACTGGCTGTGACATAATGAGGCAGGCCGGGGTCAGCGGGGCGACCTCTCGTGGCCCCAGTGTTTGGAAATCCCCAAATCAAAATGACCCAACAGACAGGCTCGAGACTGGATTTTCCAAGCGGGCCCCTTCAATTACCAGAAGACACAGACAGACGGCCTTTTCCATGACCGCCTTCTGCAGACAGCCACGTAGGGCCTGGGTCTCAGGACCACCTTGGCCTGCACCGAGCAGTCCCCCAGCCCGGGCGGCTCACCTCTCCTGGTGTGTGGGGGTGGGGGGCTATGACAGCTGGCTGCACTCGGCGGCTCCAGCAAACGCGGGCAGGGCTGCCTGGAGCCGGTACACACAAGACAAAGAACAAAAATATGATAAGTGCTACACAGACCCCAGCCCCAAGCCAAGAGGCATGGCGCCCCCCCGCCCCCCAGCGGGCCTAGGGAGGCTGGGAGGTTTGGGCAGGCGGAGGGGGCTGGGCCCGGCAGAGACCCCGGCTGGGGGTGGGGTTTGGGGTGGGGGAGGGGGACCTCGAGGAGGGCCGCGTGGCCGGAATCAGTAACTCAGCTTGGGGGAGGGCAGGAGACATTTGTGGCAGGCAGTGTGAGGAGGGGGTTCCTCCGCCCCCAAGTTCAAAGTTTTATGGTGAGCAGACTCAACTTCCTCTCTTGTCCCTCCTCTCCAGGTGTTATTTGAAAAAAATACTTTTCAAACTACATGCTGAAAAGTTCAGCATGAAAATTTAATGTCAGAAACTCTGTAATCTCTTTCCCAGAGATAAGACACAGCCCCTCGAGGGGGGGCGAACCCGATCCCACTAACACAGAAAGCAGACGCCGGCTGGGAGGCTGCGGGACGGGGGTCCCGCAGAGGGGCCTTCCTAGGGAGGTGTCCACACTGCGGCTCACTTGAATTTTCTGGAAACCCTTCCACCCGTCCTTGGGCATGCACTGGGCCTATGGTGTTGGGACCCGACATTTCTGCTGCCCTAGAGGCTCGGGTTTCCCAGGGACGTGTGGCCTCCTGGCCCCTCCCTGAAACCCTAATTTGGGCCTCGTGGGGACTCAGGTTGTGGACAGCTAAGCCGGGCAGAACAGCTCTGCCAGCACCAAGCATGACCTTTCCGTCCAGCGGCCAGCTTCCTCCTGGTCCGCAGCGCCGCCCATGGTGGAGAAGCGTGGACATGATGCACACACTGCCCCACTCCAGGCTCTGGCCCTGGGTCCCCACCAGCCAGGAGCCCCGGAGGCTGAGTCTGGGTGTGGGGGCTGGGGATTTTGAGCCACCCGGGTTGCCCAGGTACCAGCCCTGGGCAAGGTGAGCAAAGGACCTCAGACACTCGGCTCTTGCCTCAGTTTACCCCTGGTGAAGCAGACAAAACTGCACTAGATTGTCCCCAACAGTCCCCACCCCGAAAAAGGCCTCTACCTCAGACATTAGAAAATGCCCCAGCCCCTCCCAGCCCCAAGATCTCTTGCAGGGGCTGGGAGGATAAGGCGTGCTGCCCCGGTGGGGAGGGGGTGCCCCGGGGGTTTGGGTGTGTATGCGTGCGTGCGTGTGTGCCAGACCTCGTGTTCCAGGCCAGCATTCCAGGGGAGGGGGTGGTGGGCAGGCGCCATGTGGAGCGAACCGGCGCTTCTGACCACGTTACACTACTGCCCCCACCAGGCGACCCGAGGTGCAGGGCCGGCGCCCCTGGGGACTGGGGACTGGAGACCCTGCCCAGCACTTTTCTGAGCCTGAGACCCCTGACGTCCTGAGAGGTAGGGGGTTCCTTTTTTTAATGGGAGGAGACAGAGACCTCCTAAAAGGGTCAGGACTGCTTTCCTGTGTGCTAATGGCCCAGAGCGCCCAGAACGTGGGTGTGAGCAAAGCCTAAACTGCTCTCTTCACAAACCCCAAGATCCCAGGGACCCTGAACCCGCCCTGGGGCCTGGGCCACACCTGCCCAAGCCCACCGCAGGTCCCAGTGTGTGCCCCTACATGGTCCTGACCCGGGCCCAGGAGGGGCAGGGCTGGAGTGAGGCCCACCCGTGGGCTTTTTCTCCCAAACTTGGTGGTGTCTCTCCTCGCTGTCCCAGCCTCCTGGGGGGCCATCAGGAGTCAGGGGCCACTCTGTTGTCGGTTGTTTGCCTGCCCCTCCCGGCGCTGCCGTGGCGACGGTGTGGTGGGCCAGAGGTTGTCATACCGCAGGGGTGACTAAGTGCGCCGGGCATGCGCCACGCCGGCCGTTACAGCACGCGGCGGCCTCTCAGGACTCTTGCACCTGGGCCCCAGCCACCCCCCAGGCTCCGTCAAGAATGTTCCATGAGCCCCGAAGACAAGCATGTGACCCAGCATGCCAGCCGATCCCGCCGGGCTGACGCCTGCTCCCAGCATTGCCCCGCCCGGCCATGCTGTCCCTTCTCGGGGTCTCTCCTCATGGCCCTGGGCAGCTCACTCAGGTCCAGGTGACCCCATGCAAGAGGCTCCTGTGTTTCTGTCTAATCCCTGTGACCATTTCCCACTGCCCTCCACACCGGTGTCCAAAGCCATGGGGAGGAAATCACCCCTCGTGAGCCGGCCCCCGTCTTAAGGAAGCTGGGAGCGGCAGCCACAGTCTTTGAACAGCCAACCTGGCCCCTTCCCAGCCCCTTTCCTGGGGGGCTCCTGGGGGCCTTGTAGCTTTCCCACCCTGGGGCTCTGCAGGCCTCTGGGCAGCAGCCCCTGGACAAGCCTGAGGTCAGGAGAGCTCAGCAAGTGCTGTTCAGGTTGGGGTCATTTTGACAGATGTGGACAACTGTGTCCCCTCTTCCAAAGCTATTTCTATCTCAGCAGGAGTCAAGGGGCCGGGACTTGGGCTTCCCGGCATCCAGGCGGGCAACACTTTACTTCCAGATAAAGGGCACTCGGGGCAGCTGTCGGCTCCCCTTACTCCTGCACGGCGGGTGTGTCCTCCCCGAGCCCCAGGGGAGGCTCAGAACACATAGTTTCCCTGTTATGTCCTGGCCGAGGGGCCAAGGCGGATTTAGCTGGGGGGAGGCCCAGGGAGCGGGGCGAGCAAGGGATGTTCTGGGAGGTGAGGACAGGCAGGGACAGGAGCAGCAGCTGGTCCTAATCCCAGCGGGCCTCCTTTGGGGCCGCCAGCTTGGTTTTTATTTTCAGGAGGCACCTTCTAGAGCCTGTATGCTGCCTCATCCTGAGGGCGCAGGGACAAGCACCGCGTGGTCACATGCCACATGGCCCCAGAATCTGGAGGATATCTTAGTGGATCGCCTGTTTCCAGGGCTCTGGGCACAAGGGGCACAGCCCCGGGGGTGCTGACGTTCTGAGCACCTTTGCCCCCAACACACTCGGCCACACCTGCACCCTGGCAGGGAGCGGGGGCATGGGGAACCCTTTCTAGATCCTGGGGCCCCTTGGGCCCCCAGTGCCTAGGCTCGGCCAAGCAAGCACCCTGCCTGCCATCCCTTCCTCCATGAGATGTGCACAAAACACTGGCCCAAAGCCCCTGGAGCTCCCCCACAGTGGCCACCCAGCATAGCTGTCAGGAGAGGAAAATTCATGGTCCCAGAGGCTAAAGGACACCACCCGTGTCCCTGAAGCGGTGCCTCTGGGGGTTGAGGACGGCATGTGAATTAAGAAAGAGGTGGTGGCAGCAGGGTTTCAGCAGTGGCAGCATGAGGTGGATCTCGATGGCCCCGGGGGACGCTGAGACTGCAGAGAGCCACAGCCAGCCTCAGGCAGCAGTCCCGCAGCAGGAGGCGGCTAGAGGGGGGGTGGGCACCCTGCTGTTGAGGGCATTAGGACGCAGGGGTCTGAGATGGGCCCTGACTGGGGTGGGGGCTGCTGTGGGGCTTCCCATGGGCTCCTTCTCAAGGAGCCAAGAATCACTTTAATTGGTGTATCAGTTGGCTGTCTCGGTGACTGGGAGGGTCAGCCGTGCTGACCCCAGGTTGGGCCTGCACAAAGGGAGCCCTATCCTAGGCCAGAGGCTATAGGGCCACCTCTCAGAAGCAGCCCATTCCACTGGGACTGGACTTCCAGGCACCCTTGCCTGGCCACACTCTGCCACACCGTGGCCACGAGAGGGACAGACCGCGATGGGACAGAGGCGGGGCTGGGCAGGGATGCACCAGGCACCAGGGGGAGGGGATCCTGGGAGCAAATTCTCACTGGGGACTCCTCTGCTAGCATGCACCTGATGTCCTACAGCCAGTGTCATCGCCTCCACATTTCGGACAAAGAGATATAAGGCCACAGCTCAGAGCAGAGCCCTCTTGGCCAGGCCCTACCTCACAGCTGTGCCTCCCTTCTGGAAGCTTCCACGGAGCCTGCTGCTGGGCCCCCAACAGCTCACACATGTGGCGCAGAGCTGTGAGGGCTCCCCAGCCTGTGTCGTGGCAGTTGTCTGTCAGCCACCAGGAGCCAGATGGGACAGTGCCAGCCCCCTGGCCCCAGGCAGCCCCGTGCATTCCCTAAAGCCTTCAGACAGGCCCCTCAAGTTGAGATCCCATGGCATGCTATCGATCCTCCAGAAAACACAGGATGACCACTGGCAGCCAGAATGGTGGACACCCTGGCGGCTGCCCCACCACCCTGCCCACCACAGCCCAGGCCCTGCCGGTGGTTTGTGGCCCCAGGATGCGCTCCCGGTGGGGGCGGACTTCCTGATCTCTGCGTGGTGAACGAACAGCAGGCCTGTCCACACCCTGGCCTGGCCTGCTCTGGCCAGCTTTCCTGATGAACATGTGTGTCCATGGCCCTTTGATCTGGGGCTTTAATGACCACCCCTGCCAGGATCCCCTCCCTGGGCCCCGCAGCCTAGGCAGCGGCTGATTACCGAGACCCACAGACCAGCAGCCCTGAGGTGGGTGCTGAGAGGCTCTCACTTTCTCTCAGGGAGCAGGAGGACATTCCCGGTGTTCCAGGTGGAATGGGCCAGGCTGCCCCCACTCACTGCCCATAACCAGGCGAGGATGTCCTGGGGTCACCTGGGCCCTTCCAGGACCAACATTGAGGGGAAGGAGCTGCTGAGCAGTCCCCTGATCTTCTGTCACTTGGGGCCTGATCAGAAAGTCAAGAATGCACACGACGAGGCCCTAACGCAGAGTCTCCAAAGGCCCAGGCCGCTGCCGGCCGCAGTCGGCCGCAGTCTCACAGCTGGCCTAGCCATTCTGGCGGCCGGGATGCACCCTGCTCCCTCCCACGCAGCTTCCTGTACGCTGTCACTGTTATGCTGGGACACCTTCCACCGGCCCCTAAGGGACGCCTGATTCCCCAGGCAGGCAGCCGCTCTGCTGTGTCCTCTGTCTGTGGGGGACATCTTGGCCTGTCACGTCTCCTCCAGCTGTGGCTGTAATGAATGAAGCAGGAAGACTGGAGAGGCAGGACTTTTGTGGGAGGGGGCGGTGACATGGGGTGGGGACCACACATTGTCCCTGCTGATGGGGAGGCCGGGGACCATGGACCAAAGCGGGCGCCCCAGCTGGAGCTTCAGGACCCCAGCTCCTCGGGGGTCACCCTTCCTCCCAGGGAAGCCCTCATTCATGCACGCGTGTGCACACGCACACACACACCCCAGCGGGAAATGAGACCTCTGCAAAGCCGGCCCGTCCCTCCCCCGTCTCCGGCAGCAGGCATGGGGTTTTATGAGTGCTACAAATCAGATATCACACAGTTTGGGGCTGACATGGTTTTTATAAGAATTATTTAAGGCCCTGGCCGCCGGTAAAGTCCCAGGGAGAACCGAGGCAAGACGCACCCAGCTGTTGGGGCTGTCGGAATTCCAAACACTTCGTAAAGTGAAGGTAGAGCAGTGAGCACCTTGTTCTGTTTAGCAGGATGCTGTGCCCTGCCTGGGGCTGCGCAGGGGCTGCCGGAAGGCCTCCCCGGCCGGCGGGTGGCACTCCCGCCAGCTGCGAGCTGCTCTGGGGCCTGCCTGGTGGCCCTGGTTCCGGCAAGGCCGCGGGGGAGTGAGTGTGGGAGTTCACCCCTCTACCACCCACTCTCCCCACCCCAAGTGCCACCGGGGCCATGCTGTGTCATCCCAGGACACTCTCAGAGGCTTCTGTGTTCCATGTCTTTTTGTTTCGCCGGCCAACCCCCTCCTTTGGGGCTCCTCCCTGCTCTGTGCCGGATGTCACCACGGGCCCAGGGAAGCTGCCCTTGCGGGTGAGGACGAAGAGCTCAGCAGTCCGTCAGTCCACCTCGCGCATGCCTTTAAGTTTTCGGTTCTGGAATAGTTGCTACTTCCGCAATTACCTGAATGGCAGTATCTGCTCTCACATCAGACCCGGCACCCCTCCTTTCACGATCAGTGTTAACGCCACAATGCTGTCCGTAACCACAGAGGGCCAAGCACAGAGCCTGTGTGCATAAGGGACGCCTTCCCCATGAACCAGGTGCAGGACAGGGCATGGCACCCAGGAGCTGAGGCTGGCAGGGCTGAAGGGCACTGGGGGAGCAGGGGCAGGGCTCCCCAGCCTGAAGAGGGAGGCTGCCCACGGCTTGGCTTCCAGTCAGAGGCCAAGCTCTGCCCACCGGTGGTCCCACTCCTGGGGGAGCCCAGAGGGCTGTGCAAAGGTGAGCCTTGAGTGCCTGGCCTGCTCATGGTGCAAATACTGAGGGGCAGGCGTGGAGGAGCCTGATGGTGAGTGACCACAGCAAACACCAGCCCCCGCCTCCCCAGGACCTAGCTCCCCAAGGGGGTGACAGTGGGCTCGCCTGTGGTCTCAGCCTGTGCACCCTCGTCCTTGCAGAGGTGTTTGTTGCAGGTGCTGGGGACACATGCGCCCCAGGCAGAGGGCAAGCCCTCCTCTCCTGACTCTCCACGAATCCCATGTGGAGGGCCAGCAAGGGAGCAAGGCAAAGAGGTCCCAGAGGGGAGGACAAACTGCCAGCTCCATCCTGGGGGTGAGGGGCACCTCTGATGCTGCGCACATCTGAAGGCCACATCCCTGGCCTCTTCATAGGGCTTGACAGAGCAGGCAACAACCTAACCATGAGGCGAGCCCCTTGGAGCCCCAGCTCTGAAATGGTGAATCTGGATTGTGTTCCATGAGCCAAGCCCAGGCTGAGGCAGGGAGCACGGGCGTGCAGGGAGAGGCGGGTGGAGTCCTACCCCGCGGTGGGGCCTGGTGCAGGAAGGAAAGCCGGCCTTCCCGTCCCGCATAACGTCAGGGCTTCAGCATCCGGGGAGGCTGGGCCAACCAAAGCCAGATGTGGGAGCAACAGAGAAAGCTGCTTATTTCGACTAGAAAAAGCCCTATTTACAAAGAGATAATGAAGTGATTTGGGGGGATCGGTGCTGCAGATGATCTCAGACGGGGGTGGGGGGTGGTAAACGTGAGTGCTCAGCAGGTCACCTGTGTGCCCCGTGTGTGGGGGGAGCCGGGGCTTCTGCTGGCGGCTCCCAAGGACGTGGCCGGCATGTCCCTACTACGTGTCTTGTGGGCCAGGGCCTTGTGGGGTGCAGCTCCTGAGGGCTGACAAGGCTGGGAGACTCGGGAGAGGTTCCTGGGGACACCTGGTCCCCCCAGATGCGTTTTCTCTTTCACCAAGGAGCAGTGGTGTCCCGGGGGTTGGGGGACAGGAGGAGGGTCAGACATGGGATGGGTGGGGAGGGTCCTTGCAAACCAGAGACCCGAGTGCAGGATGAGGAAGTAGCCCCAAAGCAGGCTGAAGAGGGTGGAAATACATGAAAAGGGAACAACTCTTTGCCCTGAAGTTACTTCCAGCTGGTTGCAGCGATGGGAAGGGCACCATATGCGCAGTGGCTGGGGGTCGGCCAGGCCCCTGCTGCTGTGTACTCGGGAGCAGTGTGCTTGCACCAGGGCCCACGGGGCCAGGCTAATTAATTGGGACTTCTGAGGGCCAAGGGCCCCGAGTGCTGGGGGGACGGTGCAGAGGGACTGAGACAGTACCTGGGGCTACTTTTAGGGACTGAGAAACCCCCTTCCCCAGCAGGGAGGCTAGAGCAGCCTCTCATTAACGTTCCAGGCAAGAGAGAGAGTACTCAGCCCCCCAGGAGGACTGAGAAACATGTCCACACAAAAGGTGGGGGCTCCCCGAGAGTCCGTCGAGGGAGGAAGGGACAAACAGGACGTGGTCTTTCCAAGCAGTGGAATGCTACTCAAGTCTTGAAAAGTCCAGACATTCTGATACACGCCACCACACGGACGGAACTTGGGACGTGAGGCCGAGTGAAAGAACCAGCACAAAATACCACATGGTGTGTGATCCCGTTTCTATGGAGTGTCTGGAACAGGAAATCCACAGAGACGGGGAGACTGGTGGCTGCCAGGGGCTGGGGTAGGAGGGCACGGGAGGGCTAAGGGGTGTGGGGTTGCTGTTGAGGATGTTAAGAATGCTCTACAGTCACTCGGTGATAGACACACAGCTCTGGGGACACACCAGGAGCAACTGAATGATGGAACGTGAGCGACCTCTCAGTAAAGCTGTTAAGAGGAGCGCGT
The DNA here is from genome assembly GCF_027409185.1 of Cynocephalus volans. Lineage (NCBI taxonomy): Eukaryota > Metazoa > Chordata > Mammalia > Dermoptera > Cynocephalidae > Cynocephalus > Cynocephalus volans. Next base: position 167,113,193 of record NC_084463.1, read on the forward strand.
GCAGCCAGCCCTGTCGTGCCTGCACAACGCAGGGGAGCAGCCACAGCATGGCCGTGCAGCGGAGGCCAGGCCAGAGCCAGGTTCACGCCCCACGCCCAGCCCCCAGGCCACAGCTGAGCACAGCTTGCAAACGCAAGTAGGGGCGGCCGCTCCCGTGCCCGTGGTGCTGCCCTCTGCATCTGGGGGCTCACAGGCTGCTCCCACACTCCCTCCCTTCCTCTCTCAGCTGACACGTTAGGATCACACGGAAGTCTGGGGGTGGGCGGGAGCCCTGGGACAGACATCCCTGTCGCTCCTGAGCTACCTTGGGGTGGGGGGCATGATATCTCTGGCTTCCTCTAAGACCAGGAGGACAGGAGGAACTGCTATGTCTCAGGACCTGGGTCCCCTGCCCCAGGGGAAAAGGTCTGCAATGAAGGATATAGAGGCTGGAAGACAGGGAGCCCCAGGATGGGGCCCAGGCTGCAGAGGCCAAGGCGTCTGCCCGCTGGCTCTCTGCAGAGGGGCCTGACACGCACCCAGGGGTTGGGAGGGCAGAATGAGGTTCCCAGAGGGCAGGCCCAGCAAGGGGAAACCAGATGGTGACAGGAGGGGCACTGGCCAGAGGGTTACCTGGAGCTGTGATGGGCCTGCTGCAGCTGTCAGTCACCAGCAGACCCTGCCTCCCCCCACGGGGCAGGCATCACAGAAGATGGGGGCGTGGTGCAGTGGGGTCGGCACCCACTGGCCTCCTCCCCGCTCCCCAGGCCCACCTGGGCCATCTCCTGGGTCAGGGCCTCTCTCCCCTCCCTGCCATGCATGAGAGTGTCCAGGCAAAGGTGGGCATTGTCCTCATCAGCCTCAAGATAGGGATCTTTCAGTCAAGTTCCCTCTGCAGGAATGGAAGGCCATGTGGGCTGGGTGGGGTCGCGCCAAGATATGCAGTGGGCCGAGGCTGCTGGGACCAAAGCCTGCACCACCATCTCCTGACTGCACAAGAGAAAGGGAAACGGAGTCACAGGAAGCTGGCCTGTGAGGCCCCTTGTCTTGGCAGCAGAGACGGACCCGCCAATGTGCTGGTCTTCCTCCCCGAGCCTCAAGACAGGCAGCAGTTTCCAGGAGGGGTGGGGGTCCAGCTAGCTCCTTCTCGTGGCCTTGAGAGTGCCTGACTTCTGAGCATCCCACCCCCGTGTGTCCTGACCTGCAGACCCTCCTCTCCACCTCATCCTGGCTCAGCCCCACCAGCCTTGTGTGCAGGGTTCTCAGGGGAGGCTGGGCCTCCAGGACTGAGGGGCGCCGCCTGCCCACGCCTGCCTGAATGGGGCTGTTCTGTGCTCCTCTGTCACATGAGGCAGGTGTGGACCACAGGGGGAAGGTGGGGAGGGAGAACAGAGAAGGGACCTCTTGAGGTTCTACCCCAGCCAGCCCCTTTCTGGGGTCAGCTGGCTGTCTGCAGGGCAGAGGGCGCAAAGGGGGGCCCACTGAGGACTAGGGGGCAGCATTTCTGGGAGGGCAGGGCAGGGAGATGCCCACCCGTTCCTGCTCCCGTGTCCACCCACACCTACCCATAGCAGGGCCTCTCTGTGCTTTGTGAGAACAGGCCTATGGGGTGCGGTGCATGCCTCTGGCCGAGGGACACCCCAGCATCCCACCCCAAGCCCAGCTCACCGCAGGCAACTCTGCTCTGAACCAGAGACCCCACCCCACTGCACCCCTGCCCTGCTCTGCCCAGGGAGTCGCCCGGGGTGCTCCGGAGACCAAGGGTGCAGCAGCCTGTGCGGCCCCTCGCCCCTCCCCGCAGAAAGCATGAGCCGCGGATGCCCAGGCCTGCAGGGGAATGTCAGGGGCTGTAGGAGGACAGCACAGGCTGGGGCGACGGCTGGGCAGGAAGGAGGGTCCGGAGGCCGGACGGCTGGAGGAAGAGCTGGGGCTGCGTCTGGGGGTGGCCATGGCAGGGCCATGATGAAGAGTGACCTTGGCTGCGCCGCCTGGCGCCCCCGTGGCGGGCGGTTGACAGTCCCTGTGCGTGGGGCCAGCCGGCTCTGGAAGCACAGCGGTGAAGGATGGGGCTGCTCCCCCTGCCATGAGTGAGTTAGGGCCCTCAGGGATCCGGGGCCTCGTGAATTACTTCTCTAAGGAAAACACAGCTGACTACGCTTCTCTAGTTCTACTTCCCGAACTTCCTCATCCCTTAAATCAGCACCAAGCGTGGAGTCTGCTGGGCCCTTACCCCCAGCCCAGGGTGTCCCTCCTGCCTGCAGCCCCAGGCTGGGGGAGGCTGCCCCTGCAGAGAGAGGAGCCAGGCCCAGAACCAAGACGGCAGCCAGGAGGCCACATGGCACCTGCACTTCTGGTGCGGCTGGCTCTCCCGAGCACCCCCATGGTGCTCTCAAACCTGCAAGCCAAGCCTCTCTTCCCAGCACCAAGCCTGAGCGAGCACACACACGGGAGCTCTCTGTGGTCCTGTCAGCCACCTAAAGCCCCACGTGGCTTCTCTCCTTCTACTACATTCATGCGGTGGCCCCGTCCCCAGTCCCCATTCCCACTCACTGCCCAACTGACCATCCAAGCCCCTCTGGTGCGCCCCTCACGGCCCATGCCTGCTCCCTCAGGTCACAGCTGTCCTCTCTATCCCATGGGGGGCCCCTGCCATACAGATGCCTCTGACCCTGCGGGGCTCAGCCTGCACTGGAAGCCCCCATGTTGCCTGTTCACACGGCTGTGTGGTGAGCCGCTAACGCATATGGAAGGACTGCTTTGGCGCGGTGGCCCTTGCAGGGCCCTCTCCATCCTGACACAGATTTGGGGGTCTGTCTGCTCCTTGGCACCCTGAGCAGACCCATTCAAGCACCAAGTGTGTCTTCAGATGGCGGCCATGTGTCTGAGCGGCTGTTGTCCACAAAGGACGGGGCTCGGGCCTCAGCCTTGTGTCCACCTGGACGCGGATATGAAGCCCCTTGGGGAAGAAGGCAGCCCTGCCTGCTGGGCTCCTCTGAACCCAGGCGTGCCAGGCTTCGCCAGCTCCATATCTGTGCTGCCCTGACCCCCTGGCAGGGGGCTTCACACTCAGGTTTCACAGTTGTAACATGGAAGCTTTTAGATGAAACGCGACAGTGGACACAGTGAGGACCATGACATGGGCTCTTCCAGCGACACCACAGAGCCAGTCAGGGCAGGGTGGTGAGGACCACTGCCACGTGGGTCACTCCAAGCCACACCTGACTCCTAGTTTTAATCCCGAACTTCCAGTCACAGCAGCAGGGACACTGCAGGGTCCTCTCATACCTCCTGTTTTCTGGCGGAAGCACTAAAACCAATAAGAAGTTAAGAAAAACAGGGCTGGTAGGTTAGCTCACTGCTTAGTGTGGTGCTGAAAACACCAAGGTCCAGGGTTCAATCCCTGTACCAGCCAGCCAAAAAAAAAAAAAAAAAAAAAAGTTAAGAAAAACAGATTTGAGCCCCCGGTCTTCTGGGGCCTGCTCTTTGAGAACGCATCAGCCACTGCTCCATGACCAGGCCCCAGGGGCGTCAGGAGACCTGGGCCCATGCAGCCCTGGGGTCTCTCTGGACCGCAACCCCCATTCTCAACACAGTGCTCACTGACCACAGGGCCAGGGAGGAGGGGCTAGAAACCCTCTGGGTTTCTTGGGAAGGTGCAAGGTAAAACATGACCGAAACCAAAAGTCACACACACATCCAGTCCAGGGGTGTGGGGCTGCCCCAGCTGCCCCATCCAGCCTCACTGAAGCAATAAGATGGGCCAGCCCACCCAGATAAAGTCCAGGAAGAGACACTGCATGAGCCTGCCCCGCCCCAGAGGATGGGCCTGGGGCTGGGAGCGGCAGCTGCCTAGGAGAGGAGGTTGCACACCCAGGCCCGGGAACAAGGGCCCCAGCCAAGGTTACCAGGACACCATGGGCCCCGGGCATCGCTGACCAGACTCTCCTTTCCCAATGTGTCTTTTCTGCACAGGGCTGCGAAATCCATAAAACTTCAGTTTTGAAGTGATGGCTGACCATGCCTGATCTGAGTCACCGTCCTCCCTGTCTCATTGCCCCGGCCCCAGCTTTGCTCTGATCTCTGGCTCTCCTTCCACTAGGCCTGGACAGGGCTCGCTCCCCGAGGGAGGCAGACCTGGTGGCTCTTCTTCACGCCCAGTCTGGGCCCAGCACATGCCCCCACCCAGCACCGTCTGCCTGTGCTCATGCTAACCCTCCTCCCAGCACTCTGAACTCAAGCTTTAAACGTGGCCTCTCCCAGTGCTTTCCCTTGTGTGTCTCATTCCCTAACTAAAATGGCACTCCTAGCCTGTGTGAGGCTGTCCCTGCTCCCTGCAAACTCACGAGACCAGACCAGCTTCTGGCCTCACCCACTGCCCAGATTCCACGCACGGTGCAGCCATGGCTTCCAGGGAGAGCAAACCCAGGCTGCCCACCGCACCAGGGCCGCAGGGGCTGCCCTGCTGCAGGGGAGGCCACGGCTGCATGTCTGAGGCCCAGTGCCCAAGAACAGAGGAAACAGAGCTTCCGGCTCTTTCCCACACAACAGGACTTTTATTTGGACTGTCAGAGTTGCTCTGTGGCTGCACCACCAGGGGCCTGTGTCCCCACAGGGGGCCTTATCACAGGCTGAACCAGTCAGGGATGCCGCCACGCCGGGGGTCACCATGCTGCCGCTGCTGCTGCTGCTCCTGCTCCAGGAGCATGCTCTGGGCATCGTGGGCAGAGCCGCCTTCAGGGCTCTGCTCCTTCTCGGGAAACAGATCTGGGAACGTGAAGGTCTGTCCATGGGCCTACAGGAGAGGACAAGGCTGCAGCACAGAGCGGCCAGACTCTCTGGGGCTACACCTTCGCACTCCTGCTTGAACTGCTCAAGACCAGTACCCGGCCCGACCCTTGACCCTCGCTGTAGAGGACTGATGCACGGTCAGTGTCTCTGGAGCCGCGTCCCCGCCTGGAAGACAGATGTGCTGGCCGGCCAGACCTCCAGCCTCTATCTAGCAGCAGGAGCCATTACTCTGGGACAATGCCCTTTTGCATGGACATTATCTCTTCACACTGCTGTCTATACCAGTCCCAGGCTCATTAAAAGCATCCCAGCAAAGCACTCATTCATGACCGCGGGGACAGCCTGGTGGAACTGGGGGCAGGAATGAGGCACAGAAAAATATGACACAAATGGCGTCTGGTGCCACACTGAAACTTTCCCACCCAGATACCTAACGGCTTTCACCCACATTAAAGGCTCCCCCTCCTCCTGGCTCAGAGCCTGGCAAATAAAATGCACACAATGTGCAGAGAAACGTACATATGCAGCAGTCTATAAATCAAGACCGGCTTTGCAAATTAACTGGTTTTACGTCTTTCACTGAAAGTTCAGGCTGTGTCAGTATCGGCCAAGTCCCAGCCCAGCCTTCCAAGCACATGGGTCGGGGCATCGTAGGCGCCCCTCTGTCACTGAGCAGGAGGAAATACTGTTCTTTGGGGACCTGAGCAAATACAGGGTGCCATTTTATTTTCTAGGTATTACTGAGCTGCTCGAAAGATAGGTGGGGACAGAGAAGGAGGAAAGAGGGGCTGGCAGCTGCCCCCCATTTCCAGACAGGTAAAGAAGTGTAGAGGGCAGAGTCTGTACCTGGAAGACTTGAACAAGGAATATCAGTAAAGCACACTTGGCTCTTGCAGATCCTTGTTGTTTTGTACAGAAATTTTGATTTGGGCAGGCAGCCAAGTATGATCTGCAGCAGCCCACAGACTCCACCCTGAGAACGGAGGGTTTACACGTTCTGATCGCACGGCGCAGAGCGGCTGGCCAGGAGAGCCTGCGGCTGTGTGTGCTGGTAGCCCGCCCGAGGGGGATTATCTTACACATTTCAAACTTTTCCCCCCTTTTTTAAAATACTGAAGGGCAATAGTTTACATACAGGGCTGATTGTCCAGATTGTGGGATTTATGTTAAATATGTCGAGGTGATTCTGCTAGTTTTCTGAGGCAGGGGAACCCAAAATTACATTTGAAAGTATAAACACAAAGATGGCAATTTGCAATAGCTGGGGAAAAACACGGAGGAAGCTGGTGAGAGAGATTCTTCGTTCCTCACAGGAGACAAAAGCCATCTGTGGGTGCCCAGTATGGCTTCCCTGGGGATTCCCCTTTTCTAGAGAAATTCACCTGGTACCTTAAAAATGAAAATCCTCAATTCTTCCAAACAGGATAGAGAAAAATAGCAAAGAACAGGAAAGGAGGAAAATGTCATAGTGAGGAGTGAAGAGCCGGCCCTGAGCTCAGTGCTCCCCAGGAGCCTTCTGGGCCACTGTCTGTGGCCGCAGCAGCCTGGCCTGGAGGGGACGTGGCCTGCCCGGGCAGGGCTGTGTGATCCCTTCATTCAAACCCCGCTCTGTGTAAATACGAGTCTCCACGAGGAAGCCAGTCAATGCTCTTTTTGTTTTGTGGGTAACTGAGGCGCTCACTACAGCTCCCACCAGGACTGAGGGCCAAAAAGATGTTTACCAGGTTGTCAGCGAAAAAATGTGGGACTCCCACCATGTGGGACCAGCCTTTCCACAGCAGCTAACTCAAACTAAACTCAATAATCTAATGTGTCTTTCTGATTGACCCTCTGTGTGCTTCACGATGGGCTGTTACTAGAGAGGAAGCCACCGGAGAAGGGACCACTGGGAGTCCCTAGGTCCTCAAGGGGGGATGGGGACCCACCGCCCCGGGCAGTTGGCTGCACAAAAATCTGCTATAGTTCAGGAAGGCGGGAAGGAACCCGTTACAAATTTTAATTTTGGAACGGAGGAGCCATGCCCAGCAGGGGCCCTGGGGGCGCCCAGTTGCCCTGCTTATCTCTGGCAGCCTGGACTTCACAGGGAAGAAAGCCGAGCCTCACAGCAGCTGCACACAGATCTAAGCGCGGCCGAGTTCAGTTTTCATGAGGGGGTGGGGCCCGGGGAAAAATGTAAGGGCTCGGATGGCTCAAAAGCCACTTGTAACTATAGCTAACCTCTGAAGTGACTCGGGGCTAATGGCGGCACATAGGATGTCGCCCCGCATGCCACAGCACAGACAGACAGGCCGCTTTAACACCCACACACAGAAGCCTTTATCAGGCCAACGGCTGCGCTCTCCACCTGGATTGGCTGACTTTATGCACAGCAAATATTAAGCCACATAATCACGGGGGCCCCTGCTTAGAACAACGAATGTGACTGTTTTCAGAAGAGCCCCACACTAACCCAGGCTTGAACAAACTGCCTCCTAATTCCCAAAAGAGGCCTGCTGGCCCGCGAGGCCGTCTCCATAACAGCACCACTGCCACCTAGCGGCCAGGGGCCGCAGGGCCCTCCCCAGTGGGGCTGTTTACACTGAAACTGAAGAAATTGGAGGAAGCCCCCCCCTGCCCCCCGCAGGTTTCAAACAGTGGGGGGCCAGTTAATGGGCCCTGCTGAGTGGACCTTCCCTGGAAGATCCCACAGAGGCAATGCCGTCCCAGGCTGGCCGCCAAGGTCAGAGGAGCAGGAGCCCCGCCAGCCTGGCTGCTGGCTCTCTTGGTCTAGAGCACATTTGAGAAGGGAAGACTGAACCCGTGTCAGGGTTCACCTTGGACTGAAAACGAAGAGCCCAAAGAGGCTTTGAAAATGTGGGTCTCACTCCCGACAAGTATGGGCATCAGTACACACAGGCTCAGGTGGTGTGGGGCCCTTCTCCCCCAGAGACCCTGGCTCCTGCCACACACAGAGGGATGGAGAACATGGGGGAACGTGCTGGAGTCCTCAATGCAGTGCAGGGGGATGGGACTGACTCTGAAACTGAGGACTCTTCTGCAGTGGCCTTTGCCCCCAGGGCATTAAACTTTGTCTCCAGGTCTGTCTAAGCATGAACTCTCCAGGGGCAGGTGGGCTTTGATGCTTGACACCAGCCTGGGGCGGGCCCACCTTTGCCCACAGCACATTAAACTCCAAAATCACAACCTCCCCGACCCGCCATGAATGCCTCAAGATGTCTCTGTGCCTGTCTGCTCAAGTGCCCTTGGACAAGGTTGGCCTCACGCTGTGAGCTGAGATCCTGCCCTCTAGGGATCCCCCAGGACACAGCTGGGACGAGCCCTGGGGCTGCTCACTCACCAGCTGCACGTAGGCGACCTTGTAGTCTGGCTTCTTTATTCTTACGTTTCTGTAATCCCGTTTCCTGCTGGAGCCTGTTGGAAGTAAGGAAGTAAGCACAGGGCTGGTTGCTGAGCACGAGGGGTCCAGTGAATCCACAAACCCCTCTCTAGAAAGAGGTGGCAATGTGGCAGAACTGCTAATCTACAAATTATTGCATGCCCAACCCTAGGAGTGGCACTATCCAATTTACCAGTTACAGCTTCAGAGACTACTGCCACTAAAATGAACCTCTTTGCTCTGTTAAAAATTCAACTGTGTCTAAAATAACTCAGGAAGGTGATTTCTCAGAGAAATGAGCCAGCACAGCAGGCTCACGAGGTGGGAGGGGCACAAGCAAGGACTCAGGAAAGGAGTGAGGGAGACAGAGGCACCACAGGAAGCAAATGGGGAGGTGGTCCTGGTGGGCTGGAGGCAGTGCTCAGGGCAAACCATGGGCCAGCCTGCCTGAGTTCCAAACCTGGCTCTGTCACGTAAGCACCAAGTGACCCCGCAAGTCACCCCAAGCCCCTCCGTGCCTCAGTTTTCCTCATGTACCAAGTCAGGAGACCCCACTGAGTGGCTGTAAGGCTGCAGCTCGGCAGGTGGGGGCGTCTGTGCACACGCGGGCAGTGCCCAGCCCTTAGCATGCCCACTCACCGTGCTGCACCCGTGTCCGCACGGCAGCCACGGGCACGTTGTAAATGCGCTCAAGGTAATTCCTGAGGTCCACCCTGGTCATCCTGGGGGTGAAGGAGAAAGAAAAGGAGTCCAAACCAGGCTAAGATAAGAAACACCTGGCCAGACAACCCCCCCAACCCAGGGTGAGAGGTGGCTGGGCCAAGGCATGGGTGAGGGGAGCGCCTTCCTTCACCCACGATGTCTGCCAAGGGGTGAAGGGCCCCAGCACTCTCTCCTCCTTTCAGACACTCCACGATTGGGGTGACAGAGGGACTGAACCACCCCCTACTAGGGCCGTTGCTATATCATCACTTGGTCTATTCGATGGCCCCTCCCCACCAGTCCACGCTCACCAGGGGCCCAGCTCCTGGCACAGCTCCCACAAGGGGAAGTGACGGCCTCTGAGATCCCTTTGGCTGCCAGGGTGCCCAGCCAGCCCTGCGCCTGCCGATCTGTCTGCAGTGTTAGGGTGAGGCCTGCCCTGCAGCTACAGACCTGCTACAAGGACTAACAGTACTTCCTCTGGCACTTCCTAGAAAGGACCATCCAGGATTGGGTGGGTGAAGCCCACATTCCCTTTTCAGCAGAGCCTTAATGTCATTGCAAACTCAGGTCCTAGGCCTCTCCAGCCCTCATCTGTAAAGGCTGGATGGTGCTGACCCTCGGCTTCTGCAGAACAAGCACGGCTGCCCCGACCTACCCGAACCCCATCCTGAGTGGGTGACCTGGGATCTTGAGACTTCAGAGCCAGTCCTAGTTTTGTTTGGGGGGACTAAATATCTCCCTAAAGATGAAGCAGCACAGAGAACTTGGCAGTCTGCAGCATGCAGTGCAAGGACCGGCATTTGGGAAGGGACCCTGGGCAGCTCAGTGAATCGCAGCACACTCCCACTCAGCCTCATGGGACGCCTGTCCTGGGAAGAGGATTGAGGCAAGGATTCAACAAAGATGAGGGCAAGGAAGCAAGCCCAAGTCTCAGGCTCTGGCTTAAGCCTTCCCTGATTGCAGGGTGCAGCCAAGAAGCCTGCCAGGAGCAGCCCCCCGCTCCCCAGTCTCTGCAAACAACAGGCACCCATCAGCGCCTGCTGAGCAGGGCTGCCTGAGGAGCCTGCAGACGGGAAGAAGCCGACCTCGACCTCGTGAGCTGAGTCAGGGAATGTGCCAGGATTCAAGCCCCTGAGGCACCCCCAGCCTGAATTCCTTCTGTGCTTACTCCATGGGGATCCGGAACTGCACTGTGTCCTCGGGCTGTTCAGTGCCCGGCCGCACCAGCTGAATGAAGAAGTTGGTTCGAAATACACGGAGCTGGGGGCCGCCCAGCTGGTACAGAGGGTATCTGTTCAGGAGAGATTCGGGTCCATGTCATACACTCAGGCATGGGGGTCCTGAGAGGCCATCCCCGTAGGCCCCATGTGTCCATGCACTTCACCAAGGGCAGACAAGGAAGTGGGCAGCTACTTGCAGTCATCGCTGGGGACACGGAGATCCCAACAGCCCTTCCTGACCGCATGGGTCTGCCCAGCGTGGTGGCCAATTCCCCAATCCCCAGCATCAACTTGGGGAGTGTGGGCTGTTGACCCACAAGGCTGGCCTTTAGAAAGGACTGATGAAGGACTCCAGAAACAAACAGGCTGGTGGCGAGGCTCAGAGATATGCTTATCCTGTGACTTGGGGCACCAATCCCTGCCAGGAGACAGACCCCAGTTGTGGCAGGCCAGGCACCTCACCTGCTGCTCAGGAGAGGTGGAGGCAGATAGTATTGCTACAGTGTGGGCAGACAAGCCATCTCTATATCCCCCAAAGGGTAGGAAAGTCCTCAGTCCTCGGGAAATGAAGGACACAGGCTAAGTAGGCTCAGGGTAATTAAAAATGGTGTTTTCGGGCCGAACCGGTGGCTCACTCGGGAGCGCTGTGCTGGGAGTGCAGCGGCGCTGGGCGCGCCGAGGCTGCAGGTTCGGATTCTACATAGGGATGGCCGGTGCACTCACTGGCTGAGCGCGGTGTGGGCGACACCAAGCCAAGGGTTCCGATCCCTTTACCGGTCACAAAAAAAAAAAAAAAAAAAAAATGGTGTTTTCAATAAATTGTGATTCAGTTCACTAGCTACAAGTTGACCACATCACCTCCCCCCATGCCAAAACCCCCAGAACTGGGGAGAGCACGGGAGAGGAATGGGAGGCTGCTGCCTGCCACTGTCAACTGGACCCCTGCTCGGGCTGGGCTGGCAGGCCACGTGACAATCATGCAGAACCTCCACCCAAGTCATCTCATGTCCCCCAGACCCGGCACCCCCTGGCTTTCTCTAGGCCTACGGGACCTGGCTCGCTCTAGTTTGGGGGAGGCAGCTGCCTAAGCCCCAGGGCCAGAAGGAATTCGAGGTCTGCAGGTCTCAGGGGGAGCGCAGGGTCTGTGAGAGCCTAGGTGGGAACAGGGGGCTGCCCAGGGGTCTCGCCCGCACCTCTGGTGACCAATCCGAGGCACTGCCCGTGGCCCTTGGAGAGCACCACGGAAGGGGGTGCTCAGAGGCCCGTGCGGGGTGCTCCTGCAGGGCCAGGGCAGGAGCTGGGGCTGCCCCGTCCTGAAGGCGACTGGGCTCATGGCTGCGGGGGTCTGGGGGAGGAGGCTCCTGCAGCACTTCCCAGTGGTGAGGACATCTACCGGGGTGTCCCGTAATCGGACACCACGTCGCCGCTGGGCCTGCGCGGCAGGTCTCCTCTGTGTGCCAAGGGAGCCCGTCTTGGGCGCGGTCCTGGCCTCCCCCGGCGCCCGGCAGGCAAGGAGGGGGGGGGGTCCAGGGGCGTGCAGGGCCTGCCTCGCTTTACCCACGGGTTCAGGACAACCCTTGGCCTCCCAAGGGGCCCCCGAGTGCCCCGGTGACAGGCTGCGGCCCTGCAGGTGCGCGGACAAGCGCGGGCCCAGCCCTGAGCGCGAAGGGTGCGGCGGCCCCCGGTCCCCTCCCCCGGGGTACCCGACCGCGAAGGCCCCGCGCGCGGAGAGCTGCTCCGCCCCGCCCCGGCCGCCCCCTGGGCCGTGTGGGTCGGTCTGCTTGTGACACTGCGAAGGCGCCTCGCCGGCGGGGGCGGGGACCCCTACTCACAGCACGTTCCGCGCCATGGCGGCCGCGGCGCTTCCGGGAACCCGCGCGTCAGAATGAGCAGCGCGTCCGCCCGCAGCCCGCCCGCCGCTGGCACAGCGCCCCCTCGCTTCCGGAGGCCGCGGCGCCCGCACGGCCCCGCACGGCCCCGCACGGCCACGCCTCCGCACGGCCCCGCACGGCCCCGCTCCCGCACGGCCCCGCACTGCCACGCCCCCCGCACAGACCCGCCCCCGCACAGACCCACACGGCCCCGCACGCCCCCGCACGCCTCCGCACGGCCCCGCACTGCCCCGTCCGGCCCCGCACACAGCGCCTGCCGCCCGCCCCGCGCCCCCAGCCTTGCAGGGCTCTGTACCCCGGGCCCACATCCCCCAACTCCCAGCCCGCCCCCGACTCCGCACTCCCGCCACTCAAGCCAGCCCCGCAGCCCAGCACTGTCCAGCACTGCCCAGCACCCCAAGTCCCACAGCCGCCCGCCCCCGCCGCCCGCGCCCCTGCACTCGAGTTCACTGCCCGGCCGTCGCCCGCGCCCCTTCGGCTGCCGGGGGAGGGGCTGTGGAAGCAGCCGGGTGGGCGGCCTGCTGCTCAGGCCTCCCCGCTCCCTGCTTGCTGGCCTCGGGGCCCCAGTCCCTTCAGCCGCCCCCGGCCGACCCGTCCCTCTCTGCTCCCCACTGCTCCTTCAGCATCCTTCAATGCCGGGGCCAGGGGCTGCGGGGCACCCCGAGTTCTGAGGGTCCCCACATCGTGCAGGGTCCCACCTGTCTGTCCTAGACACCAGTCCCTTCCTCCTGTGCTGGCCCTGTCCCTGAGACCCGCAGCGTGTCTACACAGGGCGACAGTGCCAGAAAACTCGGGATGCCCAGCTAAATCTGAAGTTCAGAGAAACAACTGACAATTTTTAGTTTTTCTTATTTGTTAAACATATTCTATTTTTTAGATCAATTTTAGATTTAAAGAAAAACTGCAGAAAGTAGGGAGTTCCCTTAGAGCCCCTTTCTCCCTGACCTCCCCTGTTGTTAACACCTCTCGTTAGTGTGGCCAGTTCCTTACAACTGATCAACCACCGCTGATACATACGATTAAGCCCAGAGTTTACATGAGGGTTCACTCTGCATGCTGTCCTGTACCCACCATTCCAGTGTCACACAGAAATATCACTGCCCAGAACAACCCATGTCCTCTGCCTGCTCCTCTCTACCCCCAACCCCCGGCGATCACTGATGGTTATGCTGGGTGGGTGGGTGGCTGCGGCTTCATGCCCGCCCTGTGCTGGCTAGCCTGGCAATGGCCCTGGGGACGCCGCGTGGCAGAGAGTAGGGGGGCGGTGGGTTCCTGACTCGGCTCTGTGGACACCAGATGGGCAGCCTGGGCAGGCCCCCAGGAGGGCCTCGAGGGTGAGGACAGCAGCCTGCAGGGACGCATGTCCTCCTGGGACAGCTCCAGGAGGTGAGGAAGTGTTTTTTGCCTTTTCTAGAATGTTGCCGAGTTGGAATCATACAGTAGGTGGCCTTTTCAGACTGGCTTCTGTCACTTACCGATACACGTTTAAGCTTCCTCCACGTCTTTCATGGTTCTAGAGCGCCCGCTGTCCAGAGCCCACAGTTCATCCACCCACCTACTGAAGGGCCTCTTTGCCGCTTCCAGGTTTTGGGGATTATGAGTGAAGCTGCCCTCACAGCATCTGTGGCAGGTGTTCATGGGGACGGGTTTTCAGCTCATTTGGGGAAGCATGTAGGAGCACAATTGCAGGCTTGTACGGCAGGGAACTGCCAAGCGTCTTCCAGGGTGGCCACACCATTGCTTGCCACCTGCAGTGAGGACAGTTTCTTCTCGGCCTTTGGCGGGGTCAGGCTCCGGAGTTTAGCCATTCTAGTAGGTGTGTAGGGACATACTTTTAATTTCTTTTCCTTAAATTTTATATGCATTTTCATATGCTAGATCTGACGCAGGAACCCTCTGCAAGAGAGCCTCTGTGAGTCAGGGCTTTCTTCTGAGAGTGGGAGCCCTGAAGGGTTTTAAGGGGAGGGACATTTCAGCTTGGAAAGTGCCTTGGGCTGCAGAGGAGGGACGGGGTACAGGAGGGAGTTCACATGTGCACTCGTTCGTTCATCCTTCCAGTATTTAGTGGGGACCAGCCATGTGCCCAGCATCCTTCCGGGGTCGGAGGCCCAGCAGTGCACAGAGAACCAAACCCACAAGCCCCCTGTGTCTGTGGAGCACAAGTTCCCAAGGGAAACGGACAGTGCCCAAGTAAACAAGTGGGATGTCGTGGATGCCTAGAGACAGGTGCTTCTCAAAGATGAAGAAACGACATGGGGGAGGGTGACTGGAGGAGGGGACAGGATTGCAATTTTATTTTTTTTATTTTTATTTTTTTTAAAAAAGATGACCGGTAAGGGGATCTTAACCCTTGACTTGGTGGTGTCAGCACCACGCTCAGCCAGTGAGCAAACCGGCCATCCCTATATGGGATCCGAACCCGGGGCCTTGGTGTTATCAGCACCGCACCCTCCCGAGTGAGCCACGGGCCGGCCCAGGACTGCAATTTTAAATGGGGTGGTCAGAGACACCTCCCTGAAGACAGCACTTCAAGTGCAGGGACAGCGCGGGCAAAGCCTGCGGCCAAGCAGGCCTGTGTGCTGGCAGGGTGCGAGAAGGCCCACACCTTGCCGGGTGGGGAGTGGCAGCCCCCTCCCCCACCCTCTCATTATGGCATCTGAGTGAGGAAGGGGTCCCTAGAGGGCAAGAGCAGTGAGGAGACTGGGATCAAGAAGGGGCTCCTGGATGGGGGGCTGCTGTCCAGTCCCAGGTCCCCAAGAGCAGGGGGCTGGGCAGCGAGGTGCCCACTGACCTGCTCCGGGTGCCCTGGGGCCCCACTGCTGGAGCAAGGGAGCTGGGTTGGCTGGGAAGGGGAGAAGCAGGAAGATGGAGGGGTCCTGGGGAGAGCCCTCCTCCCCACTTTATTGGTAGCTGTGACTGATTCTGAAGTGCTTTGTAAAAGCAAGCACTGCTACTGTCTTTGCCCTGTCTTAACATAGGTCCCCACATGGCAGGGGTGGTCCCTTCTGGTTTCAAGGTTTTGGTTAAATGTCAAGTGACCCTGGGTGTGGCTGGTGATGTCAGGACAGCCCAGGCTAGGGCCACAGACTAGGAGGGTCCACCCACCCTCCCAAGCACCGTCCTGCCTCTGACTCATAGTGGCTTTGAGTCTCTGGCCAAGCCACTGCCCAGAGCCACGGTCACCTGGCCTGTACATTAGGTCCAGAGTGGCTAGATGTACAGAAGGGGTGTCTGCCGTCCACAGCGAGGGCTGCGGAACTGGCGAGCATGCTTCAGATCTGCCCACCTTTGGGGCCAGCTGCAGGGACTATCCGAGAGCCTTGCCTGTTCCCGCCCTGGGGGCTCCTGGCACCTGTGTCGGGCCTCCCCTTGGCACTTCTGGTTCCTGGAGGCGAGGGCTGGTCATCTCCAGCTAGAGTCTGGCATAGAGGAGGCGCTGGATGACAGACGGGGCTTGCTGATCTACATAACCCATGCAAATCCAGCAGTAAAACACGGCGTCTCGTTTGTTTGTATTTATATTTATTTGGTTAAAAGCGTTTGCACTTTTTTGTACATTTATGGGTCGTTTATATGTCTGATTCTGTCACTTGTCTGTTTATGTCTTTTGCTCATTTTTTCTATGGGCTGATTTGTGTCTTCCCCTAAAGTTCATATGTTGACATCCTAATTCCTAAGCCTTTAAAGTGGTAATGAGGTTAGGACGAGATCCTGAAGGTGGGCCCTAATCCAGTATGACTGATGTCTTTATGAGAAGAGGAGGTCAGGACACAGACATGTACAGGGACGACCACGTGAGGACACAGGGAGAAGGCGGCCGTCGACAAGCCAGGGAGGGAGGCCTCAGCAGGAACCACCCTGCCACATCTTGATCAGAAGGACATCCAGCCTCCGGGACTCTGAGAAAATAAATTCCTGCTGTTTCAACCTCTCGGACTGTGGTACTTTGTTACAGCAGCTCAAGGCAACTAATTAGGGTGTTAATGTTTTCCTTACACATTTCCAAGTGCATTTAATGTATCAGTTATACGTCACATTTGACAAAATATTTTCTCAGTTTGTCATTGTCTTTTAATTTTAAAAAACAGCTTTGTTGAGGTATAATTGACACACAATAAATGCACATATTTAAAGTGTACGATTCAATTAGTCTTGACATATGTAGATACCTGTGAAGCTGTCACCATTAGCAGAAAAATTCCCATCACCCCCAAAAGCAATCCAGTGCCCCTTTGGGATCCCTGCATCCCTCCTTGTCCCCCCCAGTCCCAAGCAACCAGTGGCCTGGTTAGTTTGCATCTTTAGCATGTGATGTAGATGCAATCGTATCGTGTGTGCTCTTTCTTGCCTGGTTCCTTTCACGCTGCGTGACTGTTCCGAGACCACTATTGACGTAGCACGGATACACCACGATCTGTTTATCCATTCATCAGTTGATGGGCATTGAAGCTGTTTCCAGTTTTCGATCATTAAAAATAATGCTGCTGTTTACATTTTTGTCCAAGTCTTCGAAAGGATATACATTTCCTCTTCTCTTGGGGAGGGACCGAAAAGTAAAATAACTACATTTCCTCTTCTCTTGGGTAGGGACCTGAAAGTAAAATAACTACATTTCCTTTTCTCTCAGGGAGGGACCTAACAGTAAAATAATTATATTTCCTTGAGTTAATTTTTGTATATAGTATGAGGTAGGAATCCACGTTTTTGTTTGTTTTGTTTTGTTTTGCGTGTGGATAGCCAATTGTTTCTGCATGATTTATTAGAAAGCTATTATTTCTGCTTTGAATTGCCTTTGCACGTTTGTCAAAGCCCGTCTGCGTATGTGTGGGTTTATTTTCAGACTATTTTTTCCCTTGATCTATGTGAATGGTTTTATACCGATACTACCCTGTTTTGATTACTCTAACCTTATACTAATGCTTAGAATGTTAGCTCTTCAATTTTGTTCTACTTTTTCAGAGTTGTTTTGACTATTCTAGGTCCTCTACTTTTCCATATGAATTTTAGAATTGGCCTGTTAATTTCCACAAATTTAGGAGAATTGACATTGTAACAGTTTGGAGCCTTCCAATCTACAAATACTGTGTATCTGTCCGTTGGTTCGGGTCTTTAATTTCTCCCCGTAATGCTTTATGCTTTTCAGTGTGTAGGCCTTTCACAACTTCTGTCAGATTTCTCGCTAAGTATTGCATACTTTTTACACTATTAGGAAGTAGTATTTTTTAAAATGTCAATATCTGATGGTTCATTGAGATTTTACAGAAATACAAGTGTCTTTGTATATATCCATCTTGTATCCTGCAACCTTGCTAAACTCACTTACTAGTTCTTGCAGCTTGTTATGTGGATTCCATCGAATAAGATGATCACGTTTTCTGTACATAAAATAGTTTTACTTCTTCCTTTCTCATCTAAAAGAATGGCTTTTATTTCTTTTTCGTACCTGATTGCACCAGCAAGAATCTCCAGTATGACGTTGGATGGAAGCATGAGAGAGCACATCCAGGTCTTCTTCCTGTTCGTGGCAAGAAAATTTTCAGTCTCTTACCATTTGTTGTGGGATTTTTACAGATTTCATTTATTAGGTTGATAAAGTTTCCCTCTATTCCTGGTTTCCTCAGAGTATTTTTTGGTTTGTTTGTTTTTAATCAGAAATGGATGTTGAATTTTTTTCAAATGCTTTTTCTGCACCTATTGAGATGATCGTGTTTTTTCTTTTTTAGTTGTTAATATGGTGAAGTACTCTGAGTGATTTTCTTTTCTTTTCTTTTTTTTTTTTTTTAATACAAAAGATGACCGGTAAGGGGATCTTAACCCTTGACTTGGTGGTGTCAGCACCACGCTCTCCCAAGTGAGCGAACCGGCCATCCGTATATAGGGATCCGAACCCGTGGCCTTGGTGTTATCAGCACCGCACTCTCCAGAGTGAGCCACAGGCCGGCCCGAGTGATTTTCAAATGCGATCCTAACGCTGCCTTCCTGGAATACAACACACAGGATGATGACACATTGTCCCTTTTATATAACGTTGGATTCTATTTGCTAAAATTTTATTTTGAATTTTTGCATTTATGTTTATGAAGTATATTGATCTATACTTTTCTTGTAATGTCTTTGGTTTTGGTGTGAGGGTAATTCTGGTCTCATGGAATAAGTTGAAAACGATGCTTTCTTTATTCTTTTGAAGAATTTGTGTATGTTGCTATTATTTCTTTAAATGTTTGTTAGAATCTGCCCGTGAATCCACATGGGCCTGAAGATTTCTTCATGGGAAGGTTTTTAACTACTCTTCTGATTCTTTAATACGTACAGGGTTATTGAGGTTATCTGTGTCTTTTGGAGTGAGCTTTGGTATTTGAGTATTTTACAAAATTTGTTCATTTCATCTAACTTGTCAAATGTATTGGCATGAAGTTGTTTATAGCATTTCCCTGTTATTCTTCAGTATCTGTAGGATATGGAGTGATGTCGTCCCTTGTTCCTCATGTTGGTAATTTCTGTTCTCTCTCTCCCCTAATCAGGTGGGTTAGAAATTTATCAATTGTATCAATGTTCTCAATGAACCAGGTTTTGGTTTTCTTGACTTTTTTCCTATTATTTTCCTGTTTTCCATTTCATGTATTGCCACTTGATTTGTACTACTTACTTTCTTCTGCCTGCTTTGAGTTTAGTCTGCTCTTCTTTTTCTATTTTCCTTCAGGTGAAAGCTGAGGTCACTGATTTGAGAGCTTTCTTATTTTTTAATACAGGCATTCAGGGATATAAACTTCCCCCCAGTGCTGCATTAGCTCCGTTCCGAAAGTCTTCTTATGTTGCATTTTCATTTCATTCTGCTGAGAATGTTTCCCAACTTCCTTTCTGATGTTTCTTGGACTCATGGATTACTTAAAAGTGTGTCATTTCATTTCCAAATACTTGAGGATTTTCCAAGGCTCTTCCTGCTATTGATTTATAATTTAATTCTATTATGGTCAAAGAACATCATTTATATGACTTGAATCCTTCTCTGCTTATTAAGAGCTGCTTGATGGCCCAGAATGTGGTTCCTGTTGCTACATGTTCCGTGTGCACTTGGGAAGAGTGTGCGTGTGACTGGAATGCTCTGCAAATGTCAATTAAGTCGAGTTAGTTCTGCTGTTGTCCAGGTCTCCTGTATCCTGTCTACTTGTCCTGTTAATCGGTGAGAGAGAGCTGTTGAAAGTTCTGACTGTAATTGTGGGTTGGCCTATTTCTCCTTTCAGTTCCATCACTTTCTGCTTCATGTATATTTTGAAACTCTGTCATTTCTTTTAAGCTATGTGTATCTCTATCTTTAAAGTACGTTTCTTCCAGGCAGTGTGTAGTTGGGTCTTGATTTTTTATCTAACCCAACAACTTCTGCCTCTTAATTGGGGTGTTCAGACCATTGCATTCAATGTGCTCAATGGGATGATTGACTTGAGCCCGTCACCTTATTTGCTTCCTGTCTGTCCCATCGGTTCTCTGTCCCTTTTCTCCTTTTCTGCCTTCTTTTGCAGTTAATCAGTTTTATTTATTCCATTTCATCTTCTTTGTTGGATTTTTAGCTATAACTCTTTGTCTTATTCCAGCGATTGCTGTTCGGTTTTTAGCGGACACCTTTGACTTATCACAGTTGCGTGTGACTGATTGATTCCCCCACCCCCACCACCACAGGTCACCTCGTTCTGCTTTTTTTGCCTGTTTGATAATTTCTTATTGGATGCCAGACATTGTCAATTTTACTTTAGTGGGTGCTAGATACCTTTATATTTCTGTAAATGTTCCTGAACTTTGTTCTGGGATGTAGTGAAGTCACCTGCAAACAGTTTGATCATTTCAGGTCTCTCATAATTTGTAAGGCAGGTCTGGAACAGTGCACAGTCCAGGGATCAGTATTCCCCGCTACTGAGGAAGGACAGTTCTGAGTACCAATGCCCGTTGGTTACTAGTTTTTCTCCTCTGGCTGGTGGGGACAGACACCGTTCCTGGCCCTGTGTGACCGCAGGCATTGGTCTCTCTGATCCTTTCAGGCGGTTCCTTCCCAGCCTGGGGTCCTCTCCCCGCAGGCACATGCTGCTCACATCCTGCTGCAGCCTTGAGGGGGACCCTCTGCAGGTCTCCAGGCGTCTCTCTGTGTGGCTCTCTCCTCTTGTCTACTCTGTCCTATAAACTTGAGTTGCCTTGGTCCCCACAGGCCCTCAGCTCTGTCTCACCAACTCAGGGATTCCGTGGGCTCAGCCTCAGTTCCTCCTTCCTGCACTGAGGCCTGGAAACCCTCTCAAGGAAGTGAGCTGAGCAGTGAGAGGGCTCGGCTTGACGTCCGCTGTCTCACGGATCACTGCCGCACACTACCTGGCATCCGGTATCGTGAAGGACACCGTCTCGTGCATTTTTGTATTTTTTTTTTTTTTTTTTGGCTCAGGCAGGAGGATGAATCCAGTCTCTGTTACTCCATCTTGGTCAGAAGTGGAAACCTGCCTTTTAATTTGGATGGACACTTTTCTACATATGGAAACTTGAAAATTTTAGGTTGCAAAATTTACTGAACTTTTCCTTTTCCTCTACGAGGCTTCCATTGTTTTTAGGCTTAGAAAATTTTTCCCCAGCGTGAAAGCAGATAAATATGCATTTAAATGTCTCTCTAGTCTTATTTTTAACAATTTTTTTTTTTTTTACACTGAACTCTTTAATTCTCTGGAATGTATTTTGGTATTTTGTATCTCATGGTCTAGTCTTTTTTTTTTTTTTTTGCTCCAAATGCATATCTGATTTTCTCAACCTTGTTTATTAAACATCTCTTCCTTCTTTCACTGATTGTGATGCCCTCAGATTCTTACGTATACATGGTATCATGCTGA
The DNA here is from genome assembly GCF_027409185.1 of Cynocephalus volans. Taxonomy (NCBI): domain Eukaryota; kingdom Metazoa; phylum Chordata; class Mammalia; order Dermoptera; family Cynocephalidae; genus Cynocephalus; species Cynocephalus volans. The sequence goes on from NC_084463.1 coordinate 167,134,011, forward strand.
TAAATATCGTAGTTAGAATAAATTTTACAACCTGCAAAAGTAGAGGGTGTGGGAGTATGAGTCACGCTCTGATAGTGACTTATGCTCCTTAGTAGCTGTGTGACTTTGGGACTGTGCTTACCCCGCTCTGAGCTTTGGTTTGCTCTTCTAAAACCCAGGAGATGATTGTGCCTTCTTCCCTGGGCTGCTGTGAGCAGGAGGCAAAGGCCAAACATGCTTTGTCCAACTGCTGGTCTGCGGGGAGCTCTCACTAGGAATTAGCTGTATTACCCTCACTTTGGAAATCTGCTCTTGATTTTCAAACTTTTCCTAGCTAATCTTGCCTATTTCTTCTGCTGTATGAATTTCATATTCACCTTGCCAAGTATCTCTCCAACCCTGGCCCACCCCTCACCTCCAAATAAATCTTATTAGAATTTTGGTTGAAAATCTGGTAAACTTATACATTAATTTGGAAAGACCTGATCTGAGTAAGAGTCAAACTTTCTACTCAAAAACATGATGTGCTTTTTTCTTTCTTTTTCTTAAATTTTATTTTTATATTTCTCACTAAAGTTTGTCATTTTTCCCCCTCCCGAACCTGAACATTTCTTAAGAGGATATTTTTATGGTCTTGATTGAAGTTGTTGGCTTTTATTTTGGGGGGGAATAAAAAATTTTCGTTCTGCTTTATCTTCTAACTAGCTGTTGGTGGAAAATAAGAAAACATATTGATTCAAAATATGTATTTTGCATCTGGCTACTTTCCTGAATTCTCTCATTCATTCTGAAAGCTCTTCCGCTGACTCTCTCGGGGCTCCTAAGAATGTGGTATTTTGGTCTTCTTCTTTCCAGAAGTTATATATCTTATTTCCGTTTAACATCTTTTGCATTGTCTGTGATTTCCAGACCAGGGCTGAACAGTAATGGTAAAAGCAGGCATCCTTGTTGGGTTCCTGTTCGGGACTGGAATGCCTTTAGTGTTCCACCGATGACGGTACAGAAAGGAAGCACTTATTTATAGTTTTCTATAGCTTCCTGAGCTTTGTTTTGTTTGCTTTCAGAAACGAGCATTGACTTTTAGCAAATGTCCTTCCCCTATAGTTAACAATCATGAACTGTTTGAGGTATACCAGAAAGTACAAATAAAAATAGAAAGAGTCACATCACCCACCCATCGCTTAGCTTCACAAATAAAACATGGTGAATTCTGCTCCAGTGCTTTGTGCAGCCCCTCGACAGTAGAATCCCTTCCTCCCCTGCTGGAGGGGACCCTTCATCTGAATCATGCCTTCTGCATAGCCAGGCACATATGATTTTTTTTAATGTAAAAATATTTACTATTTTTATGTAAATAGCATCATACTGTATTTTTCCTTTTGCAACTTACTCACCCTGCACCCCAACTTCATGTCTTCTGGACTTTGCCAGTGGTTGCTCATAACTGTAGGTCAGTTGTCTTAATAGTGAAGAATCCACCATGAATATACCACATTTACCTGTCCATTCTCTTCTGGATGAAGGTTTGGAGCTTTTCTAAGTTTTTGCACTTACCAACCATAATCTTTACCCAGCAAAAGAATTGCTGGACTGGGGGATGTGCCTCTTCAAGCCGACCAGGCATGGCCAAGGCCATCCAAGCCATCGTCGTCACAGCGCACCTTCTCTCCAGCAACACCAGAGCCCCGTAGCCGTGGTGCTTTTCACGTTTATACTTCATTTTCCTATCTCTGCTTTGCTCCTTGGCCCCCCTTCCTGTGCCACTGGAAACCAATTTTCAGACATGTGTCTTCTAGGAACGAGGACCTCTTCCTGCATTACCAGTTTCTGTTCTCGCCCCATGGGTACAAGGGTCTCAAAATGTTCTTCATAGCTTGTGTTTTTTGATATAATGTGCAATCAAAGCTTCTTCATTATTTTTAATTGTCATGTTCCATTAGTCTCTTTTAATCTAGAGCAATCCACTTTTCTTTTCTTTTCTTTTTTGACTTTTAGGTAAGTGATAGTTTTGAAAAGCCTAGGCCAGTGGTCTTGAAGATGGTCCTGCAATCTGGGCTTGCTGGACTGTTTCTTCATGCTCAGATTCAGGTTGGATTTTCTGGTGAAAATGTCACTCAGGTGATGTTGTGTTCTCCTCAGTGCAACTCACTAGGAGGCCAAAGACACCGATTTGTCTCGCTCTTGGTGACGCTAAACGTTGATCATGTGGTTAAGGAGGCGTCCATTAGTTTTCTTTATTTTCAAGGTATCTTTTAACTTTTTTTTTTTTTTTCTCTTTTTTGGTGGCTGGCCAGTACAAGGAGCTGAACCCTTGACCTTGGTGTTGCAAGGCTGCTCTCTAACCAAAGGAGCTGACCGGCCAGCCTCCCTTTGACTTTGTAAGTAATAAGTCAGTTGGGGCTTTGAGGCTGAATATTCTGACCCCCACTGACTTCTTACCGGGTGATCTGTGCCTCTGTGGATAACCCTTGCTCAATCAACCTTCACATAGATGGTTGCAAAATGGTGCTTTTAGAATTCCATCGTTCCATCTCCACTTATCAGCTGGCATTCTTCTGCAAAGATAAGCCGTTCCTTTTCCTGATGTTTACATTTTGTTCATCTAATTTGTATGAAATGGCACCTCGTGGTAGCATTAATTTGATTTCCCACCTGGTATCTTTCGTTGTGCATGTACTGACCGTTCAGGGTCTGCCCTCTGTGAGCTGCTAGCTCACCCCCTTGCCCATGTTTCTATTCAATTCCCTGTTTTTTCCTAAGGGCACCCTAAGTTCTTTATAGACATTGAATGCTAATTCTTTACCAGTCATAAGTGTTACAAATGCCTTCTCCTAAGAGATGGCTGGGTTTTTTTTTACTTGGCTTATGGTGTCTTTTGATACAGAGAAGTTCATTTTTTAAAACGTTTACATGTTTCTTGTTGAATTTGCCAATCTCTCATAGCCTGTGGTTTTATGTCCTGATTAAGAAATTTTCTTAACAAAACGGAGCTTTCTAATACTCCTCCATAGTTTTCCTCTAAAAGTTTGATTTTTTTTTTCTTTGTCATATGCAGGTCTTTAAATGACAAGGAGTTGGTTTCTGTGGGTGGCAGGAGACGGGCCAGCACCTTTATTCGTTCTCAGCAGACACGCAACTGTCTCGGCACCGTCCTTCCCAGTTACTCTCAGCGCCACATCTGCCACCACCAGGTCCCCTGTGTGTGGGGAACTTGTCTGTCTCCGTCTTCCGTGTCCATCCGGGAGCCCACCTCACAGCAAGCAGTTCAGAGAGCTGGCTTCCTGTGTGCGGCCAGCTGGAAGGACAAATCCCCTGACCTTGGTCTTCTCTTCAAAATCCTCTTGGCTTTTATGGCCCATTTCCTTCCCTATTAACTCTAAAGTCAGTTCGTCCATTTCCATATGAAGCCCTGTTGGAATGTGTTTGAGTTGCCCTGAATTCATAAGTTAACTTAGAGAGGATTAATATTTTTAAGATATCGCATCTTCCTCTGCCTGGTCAAGCTGTAGTCAGGCTCCTGAATCTTCTCCTTGTAAAATCCAGTCTCAGCGAGCCCTGCTAAGTCAGTGTAACAAGAACCCCCCACCCTCGGTATCTGATCACCTTTGATGTCCGATTGATATCTGATCACCCTCCATATCTAACCAGTTCCTCCTTCTACACCAGCCCCCAGGTAATGTCTGCTCACCCTGGCCTGTGGCAGCGAGAATCCTGTTGGGTTGGTTTGGCCGGAATCCCCCTGACCCCTGACGTTTCCATCCACAGACCCCCCACCCTGCTCCTTGGCTATAAGTCCCCACTTGCCCCTGGGGTGCTCGGAGTTGAGCCCAGTCTCTCTCAATTGCAAGGTCCCGTGGTAGGGGTCCCCGTACCCACAGTGATGAGCCTGCATAAGGCCTTTCTAACCACGCTGTAACAGCTCCCCTGAGTAATTTTTCTCTAGCACTCTCCTGGAGCATACTAACTACCTTCAGTTACTGAGGTTGTCTTTAATGTCTTCTAATTTTTCTTTTTTTTTTTTTTGCTTCCTCAGTGATTGTCTTGCACATCTTCAGTTAGATTTACTCCTATTACGCTTTTGAAAACTTCTATTGGACACGGTGCTTTGAACATTATGTCTGCTAATTTTCTGTTGCTGGGACACGGGGAGGTGTTCACTCTGTGGACCTTGCGCTTGCACGCAGCCACTCTGCACGCTCCTCAGTGCTGACCGTTTACGTTTGTACATTCTCCTGGGTTTCCTAGACAATTTTGTGATGGTCAGTAATGATAATAGTTGCTTGTTTTTTTGGTTGTTTGGTTGGTTGGTTTTACCTACCAGTCGTTTAAAAAAATAAATAAAAAGGAGCAGCAGCTCCACTTTCTTGTCTCGTGGCTCTGGATGGGACCCCCCAACTCGACACAGTGCCCGGCTCTTCATCATCAAGGCATCTTCTCACTTTCACTAATACGGATGACCTGCACCGTAGGTTTTTGGAAAATGCCGTCCTGGGGTTGAGGAGGTTTCCTTTTCAATAGGATGATGCTGAATGATGTTGCGTTTTATTCAAATTCTTTTGAACCTTTATACCCTTTATGGGCCGTGAACATGAATCGCTGCCTCACTGAGTTTTCCAATGCAAAACTATCTTCATGTTAGACAGAAGCCCCTTGGTCATGTTGTAATATTTACAAATTCATAGTGGTTTTTTTGGCGGGAGATATTTAACTACTGGTTCAATGTCTTTAAAATGAATCACCCTGTTGGAGGTTTGCTTCTTGCCTGCCTTCAGTCAATTCCGTACGCAAGTCGTCTTTCTCCTGGGAATCGGCCATTTTATCCAGTTTGCAAATATATTGTCATGAGGTTGTTTACATGGTTCTTTTACTACAGATTTAATCTCTGCAACATCTGTAGTTAGGCTCCTCTTTTCTTCCTAATCCTGTTCACTTGTGTTATTTCCCTTTCCTGCCCAATTATCGTGCCCAGTGTTGGACTGTTTTATTAGTTCTTTCTCAGACCAATTTTTAATTTTGCTGATCTTCTTCTCCCTTAATTGTTTTCTATTTTATTAACTCCTTCTCTGTTCCATATTATTTCCATGCTTCTCTTTTTCTTGATCGTAGTTTTTTGTTCATTTTCTAATTTCTTGAATTAGAGGTATGAGTTATGAAAATTTGGGGTCTGGTCTCCCCGCTTCTCTGGCATAAGCAGGCAGGCCCATATTTCCCTCCGTCAGTGTCCTGTTTTCCAGTCTGACTTGCTCTCTGATCCATGAGCTCTTCAGCGCACGTGTGGGGTTTTGTTGCTGTGTGTGTGTGTGTTGGGGTGTGCACACATGTGTGTGTGTTATTTGGGGGCTCCGCCCTGCTGTCAGGACCTGAGTCCCCACCGTGGTAGACCACAGGGGCTTTCTCATGTGCCCTGCAGTGGCTTGGCCAACAGCCCCACTCAGAGCCTGCCTGGACCCAACCCCCCTTCCATGAATACTCTACTGCACAAGGCCTATGTCTGGATCTAATTTCTGTGACTTACATTTTCCATAATTCTATTTGGTCAGAATTTTCAAATTTATTACACAGTTGTGCCCTGAGGTCTCGTATGATATAGAAGAAGCCCCCTGTGTTTGCCGTAGCTGTGCTCTCACCAGAAATGTGCGTTTCTGCATTCCTTTCCTGGATCTGTCAGGCTCCCAGGAGAACAGCCTCAGGATGAGCCCCCCTGGAGCGTGTGCCGCCCCTGCAACGTGTGCCCCTCTGGAGCATGTGCCCCCCTGGACTGTGTGCCCCCCTGCAGCGTGTGCTCTCTGGAGCATGTGCCCCTCTGGAGCGTGTGCCCCCCTGCAACGTGTGCCCCTCTGGAGCGTGTGCCCCCCTGCAGCATGTGCCCCTCTGGAGCATGTGCCCCTCTGGAGCGTGTGCCTCCCTGGAGCGTGTGCCCCCCTGCAGCGTGTGCCCTCTGGAGCGTGTGTCCCTCTGGAGTGTGTGCCCCCCTGCAGCGTGTGCCCTCTGGAGCGTGTGCCCTCTGGAGCGTGTGCCCCCCTGCAGCATGTGCCCCCCTGCAGCGTGTGCCCTCTGGAGCGTGTGCCCCTCTGGAGTGTGTGCCCCACTGGAGTGTGTGCCCCCCTGCAGCATGTGCCCTCTGGAGCATGTGCCCTCTGGAGCGTGTGCCCCTCTGGAGTGTGTGCCCCCCTGCAGCGTGTGCCCTCTGGAGCGTGTGCCCTCTGGAGCGTGTGTCCCTCTGGAGTGTGTGCCCCCCTGCAGCGTGTGCCCTCTGGAGCATGTGCCCTCTGGAGCTTGTGCCCCTCTGGAGTGTGTGCCCCCCTGCAGCGTGTGCCCTCTGGAGCGTGTGCCCCTCTGGAGTGTGTGCCCCCCTGCAGCGTGTGCCCTCTGGAGCATGTGCCCTCTGGAGCGTGTGCCCTCTGGGGCATGTGTACCCCTGGAGCATGTGCCCCTCTGGAGAGTGTGCCCCTCTGCAGCGTGTGCCCTCTGGAGTATGGCTTGGCTCTGCTTCCACCTAAGTCTCCCATGGCGCCTCCTCCCCAAGCCCTCCTGAGGCAAAGCTCTTGTCCCTAGTTGGTCTCAGAGCCGACCCAGGAAGCTGGGGCTCCTCAGGGTGGGCAAAGACCCTAGATGAAGTGGAGAGCTGAGGGGCATATGGGCTTCCAGGTCAGGAGACAGAGGGAACATGCTGGGGTGAGAGGCCACTGGCAGCATCGTGGAAGGCGTCTGGGCCCAGCATCCACAGCAGGGTCTAGGTGCAGCCGCTGGCAGCGGTAAAATGTACACTGTCCACTAGTGAGCTGGGCCCTGGTGGGCAGGCCCACCTCACTTCCCCAGTGTCCCCGAGGGTCCCCATGCACAAGTGAGCACACGCCTCGCAGAAGGGGGTCCACTAGCTTTATTTATGGATCCCGGAGGATGGGGGCAGGGAGGACAGAGACACTGAGGGTGCTCCGGAGCAGCCCCTCGGCCCGCAGGACCATCCAGGAGCCCCAGAAGGAGTCTTGGCATGGAAGCTGGAACACAGACAGACCCAGCAGCAGGCAAGGGCCAAGGGTCTCTGCCTCGGGGGGCCGCTGCGGCTCCTTTACTTCCAGCGCCCACCGACCTTGCCTTTGGCCGTGGCCCCAGCCTTCTTGCTGCTGCAGACGGGAAGCAAGTTGCTCTTGAGTCTCAGCTGTTAGCCGATCCCCCTCCCAGACCCCCAGCCCTGGCCAGCCAGTGCAGACCCTTGGCCCTGACAGCATTGCACACCTGGCTCCAGCCCAAGCAGCGCTCACTCACCTGTGCCTGGTCTGGCTGGGGCTGGGCGGTCAGTGTGGTTAGGAGGGGGTGGCACAGCGAGTTCAGGGCACCCTTCCCTGTCTTCCCTTCCCCACCTGGGGGGCTACTGCGGACAGCTCCCACCTGGGAAGGCTGTCTCACCAGGTGACTATCACCGTCCCAAATACTTGGCCCCTCTGGAGGGTAGCCTCTGAGGGGCGGTGTCCTCAGGGGCTGGCCATCTGTTTGAGGCCAGCCAGGAGGGGGCTGGGGGCCAGGTTAGGGCCACGGCCGGTGGGAGTACAAGAGCATTTGAGCCCCAGGAGGCCAACCCCTTTCGGGCATGGCAGCCCAGCAGGACCTCTCACTGGTGAAGACTGTGCCCTGCACGCGTTCCAGAGCACCCGTACACGCATGCACGTGCACACGCACATGCACACACACGCCCACCTCTCTGAACCACCCGTTCTCACAGTGGCCTGTACCAGCCCCTGACCTGCACACAGAGACCGGGAGGCCATGGGATCATCTTCACCAGCCCCCCCTCCAGAGCAGCCAGGAAGCCAGGGAGAAGGAGAAAAATCCCAGAAAACACAGAAACTCCAGGGAGCCCCCGGAGCACTGCCCTGCTTGGGGGAGCGTGAGACGGCTCCATGGCCGGGCTCAGTGGCCAGACCCCAGCGTGGCCTGTACCACGGGCACCCACGTACAGGCTGGGGGTGTGTGAGCAGCTGTCAGAATAGACCCCACTGGCCCCGTGGTGATGTGGTTTTAGGACAGAGGGGTGACGATCTTGAGAAACTGGCAATTTTGCCCAGCCTCCCAGAGGCGCTGGTGACAGAGCCCAGGCGCCTTAATTCCCCACCATCCCAGGTCAGTCTTGAGAGTGACATGCTGATGGGGCGTCCAGGTGCTCAGGATGGCTTTGCAGGCCACTCAGGGAGGCCGTTACCAGTGAGCCCCACCTGTCCCCCACCCTCAACTCTGCCAACCTCCTTGGCTGCCCTGCGTGCGGGTCTCTGGGGCTCAGGGCCTGGACATGCTGCCCGAGCAGCCTGGCTGGGTTAGTCTTGTTACTGCTCTGCTGAGGTCCGGCTGCCACTGGCCTTTGTTTAGGGGCTGGCTACGATGACCAGGCCTTGGGCAGGGCAGGCAGCAGCCGACCCCGTGGGCTCCTGTGGGACCCCCAGTGCAGAGCAAAGACGGGCAGGGCTACTCACTGCTTCTGGGCCTGGTCGATGCGGCTCCTGAGGTTGGTGATCTGTAAACAACACAGACGACGTACCGTGATGGGGACCAAGAGGCCGGGCCAGCATGGACTGGGTGAATGCCCTTCTCCACCGCAGGGGTGGGCAGAATGCAGCCTTTTGTGCCACTGCTCCCTTACTGTGTCCTGGCTCCTCTGTAGGGGACATTGTCCCTTGGCCCTCTGGGTTGTCATCTGTGACTCGCTCTGGCTGGCCTGGGCTGCAGCACACAGCAGCTCCGGAGCTGGCCACTTACCTTGCAGCCTGCGGCAGGATGCGGGGCAGGGGGCGTGGAGCGGGGGGTGGTGAAGGCAAAGCCCTCCTTCCCAGACCCCCAGCCCCTCCTGCTGTTTGGCCCAGCTGCTCCCTCCTCCTGACTATGGCCGAGGCGCCCTGGTCCCAGTGAGGCTCCTGGGAGGGCCAGGCCCTTCCTCACCTGCCAACAAGGGCAGCAGGCCAGCCTTGGAAGCCGACGACCAGAGGCAGGAGGGAGCAGGTGGGGGCAGGATGGGGACGAGAAAGGCCCGTGGGCTCCAGGCCCCCTGCCGCCGGCATCCTTGGAGACCCGGGTTTTTGCCATGCGAGAGGTTCGCCGTGCAGCGCACACCGGGAGCCCGGCCCGTGGTGGCTCTGGCTACTTACAACTTGGCCAGCATCTGCACTCTGGCCCGGACATTCATGATCTAAAAGACCAAGATGGTTACACGGGCTGGGTGGGTGGCTGCGGCTTCTGGGCCCGCCCTGTGCTGGCTAACCTGGCAATTGCTCTGGGGACCCCACATGGCAGAGAGTATGGGGATTCTGCTCTGTGGACACCAAGTGAGTGGCCTGGGCAGGCCCCCAGGAGGGCCTTGAGGGTGAGGACAGCAGCCTGCAGGGATGCATGGGAGGCTCTGGGAGGTGGGGAAACTGAGGCACAGATTGACTAGGTGAACTGTCCAGAGTTCCTAGGATGAGCTAGGATTTGCCTGGTTGTCTGTTGGGTCTGGTTGCTTGGCACCCACTGTCTTGGCACCCATGGGAGATACCCTATTTACATGGCCAGGGTGCATACCCCGCGAGCAGGACCTGCCTCCACCCCAGGGACCCTGGAGGGACTGGGGGTGGGCAACACGGCTTTGATGGCGAAGCTCAAGGGGTCTGTGTTGACACCAAGCACGTTAACCACCCAGGACAGGCGCACAGGGCCTGTGTGGGCTTCTGCGGTGAGGAAACAGCTGAGCTTCCATTCCAGCCCTTGATGACCCCACGCCAACTCCACAGGCCAGCATGGGCAGACTGCTGCCAGCTCCAGCCGCGATGGAGGTGTGTCCCCCTTGCTGCCTGCTCTGAGGTGGTAGATGTGTCAGGGGCCGCCGGTGGCCAGAACTTGGGTTTGCAGAGAAGGCTATTAGGGGGCGTGCCCCAGGACCAGAGGCCTAGTGCCCTGGAGATGAGCTCCGTGAAGCTGGGGACTTTCTACAAGGCTTAGGGGATTCAGAAAAGGGACTATGAATCCCTGTGCCACACCGCTCCCTCACGATGGCCCGATGCTGCCTGTGCCACAGCCGACTGCTCGGGGTGTGGCTGTGGCCTGGAGGACGAGCTCCAACAACACCTTCAGCAGAGGCAGAGGGGGTGGCCAGGTCCTGGAGCAGAGGGAGGTCCAGAGGGTGACGGGGACGTGGGAGGGGCCGCCCCCGAGGGACCCACGGGCCAGCTGTGCCTGGACTCACATCGTACTTCTGGCGTTTTAGCTTCTCTCCAAACTCGAACTTGTCCGTCTCCAGTTGGTGCAGGGTCTCCCAGAGCTCCTTGGCCTTGTCCCTGGGAAGTGGGGGACAGTGAAGCCCGGCTGGACAGGTGGGCTTGGGGGCCCCCCGCCACTGCCACCTTCTCCCCGGGCACCAGCCGGGCCCACCTCAGCTTGTCCTCGCTCAGGTGGTCGATGTTGAGGGGCTTGCGCCTCTCAGCCAGAATCTTCTTCTTCATCTCCCGCGCGGTCTGCTTCTTGCCCCTCTTCTGGTCGGCCTGCGGGAGCAGTCGGACAAGGGCCCGGAGTCAGGAGGTGCGCCATGCAGCCAGGCCGGCCGTCCCACGCTGCGCCCGCGCCCGTGCCCACCTTGGCCAGGTAGCTGCTGTAGTTGGCGCCCATGGAGGACAGGGCCTTCTTCTTCTTGAGGTCGTCCTCCGCCCTCCTCTTGGCATCCTCCTCCTCTCTCCTGGCCTTTTCCTCCTGCGGAGACCCCGTCCCAAGACCCTCAGGGCTGGGCCCAGCTGCGCCTTGCGGACCCGACCCGGTGGGGGCTGCCGTTGCGGGGGCTGTACAGGGCGTGCGGGCCTCACCGCGAGCCTGTTCTGGCGCTCCCGCTCCTTCTCGGCGCGGATCCGCTGCTGCTCAGCCCTCTCTGCACGGCGCTTCTCCTGTGGCCAGGGCGTGTGGCAGGTCAGCGGCCTTGCCCGCCCAGCCCCCCGGACAGTGCCCAGCAGCCCCGCCTCCAGCAGAGCCACCACACTCACGATCCTGTCCTTGAGGGCAATCAGCTCCTCTTCCTCCTTCTTCCGGGCTTCGAAGTGGCTGTCGATGAGGGCCTGCAGCTCCATGAGGTCTTTGTTCTGGCGCTTCTTCTGGATGTCCTGTGGGCAGGAACACAGGCCCGGGAGTCCCTCCCCTCCTCTCCACCCTTGGTCCTGCCCGGCCCACCTTGTGGCAAGTGGCACCTTCCTTTGCCTCAGCAGAGAAACCTGACTCCTCTGGCCACGGTGGAAACAGAGGCAAGGGACCTCCCACTCTTGCCACATCCCCAGGGAAGCTGCTCAGGTTGACCTGATCCCCAAGCCACAGGGCAGGGTTGGTGCCCTTCCTGTGGGTGAGCCCAGGCCCTGCCCAGGCCCAGCCATGAGGTCATCGACATCCCTGGGATGAACCAGCTCTGACTTGACACTGTCATCCTTGGAGATGCCCTGCATGAGCTTGGCAGAGAGGAGACTGGTGAGTGACATAAGTTTGTTGGATAAACAGATGGATAGACAGATGGAGGGATGAGAGACAAAAGGATGGATGAAGATATAGATGGATGGGTTGTGGGTGGATGGATGCATGGATGTATGGACAGATAGATAGATTGATGGGTGAATGGTTAAATGGATAGGTGGATGGATGGATGGATGAATGGAGGGTGGATGGATGTGTGGATGGATGTGTGGATGGATGGATGGATGGATGGATGGTGGATGGATGGATGGGTGGATGGATGGATGGGTGGATGGGTGGATGGATGGATGGTGGATGGATGGATGGGTGGATGGATGGATGGGTGGATGGATGGATGGATGGGTGGATGTGTGGATGGATGGATGGATGGTGGATGGATGGGTGGATGGATGGATGGATGGATGGATGGATAGATGGGTGGATGGATGGATAGGTGGATGGATGGTGGATGGATGGATGGGTGGATGGATGGATGGGTGGATGGATGGATGGATGGGTGGATGTGTGGAGGATGTGTGGATGGATGTGTGGATGGATATGTGGATGGATGGATGGATGGATGGATGGATGGATGGATGGATGGATGGGTGGATGGATGGATGGATAGATGGATGGGTGGGTGGATGGATAGTTGGATGGATGGATGGATGGATGGATGGATGGTGGATGGATGGACGGACGGACGGATGGATGGACGGATGGGTGGATGGATGGATGGAGGGTGGATGGATGGGTGGATGGATGGATGGATGGATGGATAGATGGGTGGATGGATGGATAGGTGGATGGGTGGATGGTGGATGGATGGATGGGTGGATGGATGGATGGGTGGACGGGTGGTGGATGGAGGGACGGACAGACGGACGGATGGACGGATGGGTGGATGGATGGATGGATGGATGGATGGTGGATGGATCAGTGGATGGATGGATGGATGGATGGATGGGTGGATGGGTGGATGGTAGATGGATGGATGGGTGGATGGATGGATGGATGGGTGGATGGGTGGATGGTGGATGGATGGATGGGTGGATGGATGGATGGGTGGATGGGTGGATGGGTGGATGGTGGATGGATGGATGGTGGATGGGTGGATGGATGGATGGGTGGATGGGTGGATGGATGGATAGATGGATGGGTGGGTGGATGGATGGATGGATGGATGGATAGGTGGATGAGTGGATGGTGTATGGATGGATGGGTGTATGCATGGATGGGTGGATGGGTGGATGGTGGATGGATGGATGGGTGGATGGATGGATGGGTGGATGGGTGGATGGTGGATGGATGGATGGTGGATAAATGAGTGGATGGGCAGGAGGATGACTGAATGGATGGATGGGTGGGTGGATGAACGGATGGATGGACAGATGGGTGGGTGGTTGAGTTGATGGGTGGATAGATGGGTGGAGGGATGGATGGATAGAAGGATGGATAGGGGAGGAAGGAAGAGAGATGTCTATTCTCAGAGGCATTTCCTCTGATCCGTGAATTGATTGTGGCAGAATTGCCTGGTACCAGGGAGCTGTAGCTCTAGCTAGGGCTGCTGGAGAGAAGACCTTCTGAGGCCTAGCCTGGAACCCAGAGGCTGGAGTATGGGGTGGGGTGGACATGTTGATCTGGGTCCCATCAACTTACATCGAAGTCTACTTTCTCCCCTTCCGGGATCTTAGGAGCAGTGAGTCTGCAGAAGAGAGAGAGGTTAGTGACCAGGGACACTTGGCCCTACCCAGCTCCAGCGTAGCCCTCGTGCCCACGCACTCTCACACCTGGCCAAAGATACATGGCCAAGGGCACCTTTGCCTGAACTTTGTTCCTATCAGTTTTAAAACCCCCATCCTGAGATTTGACCCCTTTGAGATTTCAACCTTTTATTGTCCCCTTGTATTCTGCCAGCTTCTGGACATTGCAACACCATTTCCCCCATCTATCCAGGAAGGGCACCTCATTTTTTCTCCAACAAATGGACAAACGTGGCCAGGTCTGACCGGGAGGGAGGGCGGCCGCCGCAGGCAGCGTTGACTTCTGCAGCCAGAAACGGCCGTCGCAACCCTCCACGTTTCTCCGGCCCCCTTCAATATTTCTTTCTGGAGGCCCAGAGGAAGGAGAAGTGGGGGCTGGGAAGAAAGCACTTTGAAGAGGAAGCGAGGCCCCCCATCCGGCTGGCTACGTGACCCCCCTCCCCCCGCCAATACATTCCAGATGGAGCAGAGAGCTTAAACAACAACATCCATTTTTTAAAAGAAGCCATAGCAGAAAGTGGAGCTGTATATCGATCAAAAACTGGAGTGGGAAAGGATTTAGGATTTTCGAAGCTCTGAAGCACCAGAAGTTTCCTCTAAGGGAACGATGGCCAGATGACTCCACGCAAATGAAAAACTTATGTATGTGAAAAGGGCAAAAATTGAAAGGCAAAAAAAAAAAAAAAAAAAAAAACAAACCTCAGACCAGAAAACGTTTTCAGCAAATGCAGAGAAGACTGCACCCTTATGCAAACTGGGGACTGGGACAACACAGCGAGCAGTGAGCACACATAGGGCCAGCCCTGGAGCAGCGGGGGCGGCGGAGCACGGCCTGAGGGGCACCTCTCGCCCCCAGCAGCTGGATGGAAAAGCCCGCTTCTGTCCTTGGGGAGGGGGCGTGGGCACAGAGCTGGCGGGGCCCTCGTGGAAAGCAGTCTGGCAATGGGTGTCGATGTCTTGAGAACGCTTAGACTCTTTGACCCAGCAATCCCAGTTCTGGGAACGGGGCCTAGGGAAATAACCCCACAGACGGAGGGCGCTTTCCGCCCAGCGTTACTGACGACAGTAAAGCATTGGGGAAGGCCTGCAGGAGGGGGACGGTTAGGAAAATTATGGTTTGTTCAATTGATGGAATATTATGTGGCCATTCAAAATATTTAAGAAGACTATGTAAAAACATGGAAAAATGCTTATGAATAGTGCTAAATTTTAAAAAGGCAGGATTCAAGGTTGTATAGACAGTGCAATGTTTGAGAAACAGCACGGAGTTTAAATCTTTTTTTCCAAGCCCTGTGCATGGGAAAAGGAGTAGGAAGAAATAAGGCTTTTATTTCTACTCTTTTCCACAGTCTGGCTGGCTGGGTGGGAGAATTATAGATGACTGCTTTTTTTTTTTTTTTTCTTCATTTGACTTTTACGTATTTTCCAAATTTTCTTTAATGAGGTGTTTTATTTTATAGTGAAAACACAAACAATTTTTCTAAAACGAGAAAATATCTCGTGATCCGGCATTACTTGATTTAAAATTACTGAAAAATGGAGTGCAAAGGGCGGAGACAGGCGGAGAAGTCCTTCGCAGACGTGGTCGCCTCCCCGGGTGCCTTGTGCGGAGCAAGAAGCCAGCAAGAGGCTCAAGGGGACGGAAGGTAAATCACGTAGGAAGAGCTGTGGTTTGTAAGCATTTATTAAAAGCGAAAACTTAGAAGAGTTTCATTTTTTAAAAAATCTCTGCAACACGGTGAACAAAACGAGGGCAAACCCTCCACAAGAAGAATCGTCGCCCATAGGGCTCAGACTCAGCGGCCCACTCGGTGAACCGCTCAGGTACCATCAAGGAGTCTTTCTGAAGTGGGGTGCTCCCTGCCAAGCCCACCCCACTGTAGAGTCCACTCCCACATCGAGGGCCAGGAGACACCCCCGCCGTGTGGCTGGGCATGGGGAGATGCAGCTGCCCGGCTCCCTGTACCCAGAGCCTTGCTCCCTCCTCCGCTCTCTCCCCACCCTGCTGTCCCCCTTCCTTGGTCAGTAGCCTCCTCCTGCAGGAAGTCCTCCTTTTCTGCACTGGGTGGCCTGGAGCAGAGCCACACCCCACCGGACCCCTGCAGTCTGCTTCCCCTTGTCCTGCACACTTGGGCTCCCGGCCCGCGCCCCATCCCACCCGCGTCCAGCCCTGCCCGGGCCGCACACTCACTTGGGTCTCGGCTTCTCCTCTGGTCACCACAGCACCGGCAGATGGAGAGGGGAAGGGAGAGACCAGGTGAGACTGGGCGGCCTCCTTCTGCTGACAGGCCCCCTGGGGACCACCCAGCTGGGGGCTCCCTGGGCTCGGGCCTGTAGGGCTGCCTGCCTCTCCAGATGAGACCACCACCCAGCCATCTACCCCACTGGGAACAAGACGGTCTTGTCCCCACTCCAGGCCTATGAGAGCCCCTGGTGGGGTGTGAGGACAAGAGCTCGGGGCGTGGGGACTGGGACGAAGGGGAGCAGGAGGAAAGAAGGAAGAAATAGAGGCAAGAAGTACGGCGTCCTCCAAGGCTAGGACAAAAGGGAGGAGAGATGAGGACGGGAAGACATGAGAGTCAGAGAAGGAAGGAGCTCGGGAGAAACCGGGGGCGTGGGCAGAAGCGCCCCTGCCCAGGCTCCTGGTGCTCTGGCCTGGCCCCACTGACCGCCACACCCCCACGCGGTTGGCACCTGCGAGGCCCCGGCAGCCTGAGCCCCGTGGCGGATGCGGCGTGAAGCAGCCAGGCCTGGCCCTCCAAGGCCCCATGCCAGGGAGAAGAGGAGGACGGACAGACAGATGGACAGATGGACAGACAGAGGGAGTGGTGGCGAACCAGCACCACAGGCACCGGCATGTGCAGGGACCGGAGTCGCCTGCGGACAGAGCTGGGGGTGCCGTGGCCGCGGCCAGCGGGACTTACCTTCCTCGTCCTCCTCCTGCCCCTCCTCCACGGCGTCTTCACAGCATAAGGCACAAGCGCACATGCAAGAGAAAAGCCCGCGCAGCTGCAGGGGAGCGTGGGGACTCACGGGCAGGTGCCAACCTGGACCCTCACTTCCCTGGGTGGCCCTAGCTGGGGGCCAGAGAATGGTTGCCTGGGGAGGAGGTAGAAAGAGCTGGTGCCTAGTGGAGACGCCTGCCCAGGAAGGCCTGGTGGTGATGGAAGGGCCATGGGGACCTCACCGGGCAGGGCCTGGGGGCACTTCGGTTGGCAGGGCTGCCCCTGGAATCTGAGACCCTCCCCAGCGTGGGGGCCTTGTTGCTGGGGTGGACACTGGCCTCTTTGCCCTGGGGCAGAGCCTGAGGTCCTGACTCCTGCTCGAAGGTCAGTTTTGTGGGGCTGAAACCCAGCACGTCATGGAACAGTTATATTCACAAGGTCTCCTGGCCCCTCGAGCCTGGAAAGCCTGTGTCAGAGATTTTATTTGTACCTCCTTGCTAGTCTCAGCCCAAGGAGCCCCCACCTGAGTCCCGATTGTTCACCACAGCCCCCAGGATGGGCCTGGGCTGAGGGGAGGGGGCTCCCTGCCTCCCTGGGAGCCCGCCCTTGGACCCTCAAGAGGTTTCTCTTCTGGAGGCTGGCACAGGCCTTTCTGGGACACCTCCCATGGCTCCCTCGGCCATCTCAGGGGCTGCCTTCAGGCAGGTGGCCCTTCTTCCAGGCTGGAGCCTCCAGACCCTACAGTAGGGTGGACCTGGCCTGGCTGCTCCCTGCTCCACACTGTCCCCTCAGCCCCTGCTCTGCGCCCCTCGCCAGTGTGTGCACTTGGCCGGGGTCCAGCTGGAGCTGTTTTCCCCTCCCATCCCCCTCAGCCCGTACATCACTGGTTGCTTAGGAACCCGCTGAGCACAGCAAAGGGGCCCCTCAAGGGCGCCCCTCACTTTTGCAGGGGGGCCTGGGGTCACCCTCTCCTCACACGTTGCGGGGGGAGAGTGCGGGAACCCGAGTGAATGGCAGGGTGCCTCGGAGCCACGGTGCCTGGCAACGGGGCCCCGAGAGAAAATAAATGAGCTGCGCAGGCTGCGTTGGAAGCAGCACCTGGCAGAGCGCCCCTCGGGGGCCCAGGGAGCCAGGCGGCAGGGGCAGGGGCCGAGCGCTGTGGGGAGGCAGCCACGCAGCCCAAGCAGCAAAGCTGCCCTCCCGCCTGCCCCCCTCCTGTCTGTCTCCCCGCTGGCCTCGGGCTGGTTCCACGTGACCTGGTGACCCCGAAGCCCCTCCAGGGTGTCTCCTGGACACTTTGTCCTGCATGGCCTGAAAGTCCATGACGACCCCTTCCTCAGCACATCCCTTCTTGGACAGGAGGACACTTGCCCGAGCCACATGGGGGCTCAGGCCTGGCTAGGAGGACCCCCATGGCCCCATGGGGCATCGGTGGGGGAAGGGGGCTGAGACAAGCTCCCAACTCGGGCCCCTGACGTGGCACTGCAGGGCCCTCACCTCCACCCAGGGGTTCAGCCAGCCATGCTGCCGGGGAGCACAGGCCCACCCTGCAGGCCCCCTTGCCCGGGTGTGTCTGGCTGGGGCCCAGGCGGTGGAGGGGATGCTGGGACCTGACTGGCAGCTCATTTGCATGCAGGGCCCCTGGCTGTCCCGGGTGTCCGCCGTCCCTGCCTTGGGCCTCACCTGACTTTCGGCTTCAGCCCTCTGACCCCCGCCCTCCCCTCAGACCCACCCCTCCTGACTGCCCCTCCTCGGGCTTGATGTCTGGGGCAGGGCAGAGGCCGCCTACCCTGCCTCTCTGCCTCTGCTGTTCTCCACCCACCCCGGCGAATCCAGAGGGTCCCAGTGGACCCCAGCACCATCCTCTCAAGGGCTGCTTGGAGCCCGGCCTCGAGGCAGAGTCTCCACACCCTCCACCACCCTGCTGGTGCCCCCACGCCCCTGAATGCCCTCTGCCAGAGGGGACCAGAAGGAAGCCTGCACCCATCAGCCCGCACGCCCAGTCAGCAGTCCAGGCCTAACCTGTCCCCACTCTGCCCCCAGCCCAGAGGCAAGAATGGGCTTAGCCAACTACAGCAAAACGGGGAGAGAGAGAGAGCAGGGGAGGGGCGGGGCTCGGCCTGTGGACTGAGGGCGCCACGTACCTTCCTGGACTTCCTCTGCAGAAGCAGCACCATGGTGGGGCAGAGAGGGAGAGAGGGAGAGAAAACCAGCCGTGAATGGCAGGGGCCGAGTGTCAATGGTGGGCTGGCGGGGCAGGAGGGCAGGAGCAGCGGGCCGAGCAGCCCGGGCTGTGAGTAGGTTACGCGGCCCCCTGTTGCTTCCTGCCTGGTTCCTGCACACCCACGCGGCTCCACCTGCCCATGTGGCACTGAAGTCATGTCACATACCTGGTTCATGAACTTCACGGGCCAAGGCACAAGAGGCAAGACCGCGGGTCAGAGGTCAAGGGAGAAGGGGTCCAAGGTTAACGGCCGAGGGGCGGGCGCGTGCGGGAGTGAGCAAGGTCTGGTCAGAGTCAGCTGGGTGCTGCACCTCCCTCGACCCGTGTCCCCACATCCTGCCGCACACTGGAGGAGACCCGAGCCCACCCCCAACCTGTCCCACCTCGCAGATGGGGAAACCGAGGCTCGAGGAGTCTGGAGCTTGGGCCCTTGCTTTTGAGTAAGACTCATGACTGCTCTGGGAGAGGCTCGGGATCAGGGTTTGAGCCTTCCTCTGCTCCTCGCCCTCTTCCTGTCTGTCCTTGGGCCCCGGGGGTGAAGGACTGTGCCTCTGATTGGGGCGCCGAAGCCCACACAGAGGGCCACAGCCTGGTCAGAGGTCCCAGGCCTATAGCCCAGGGTGGCAGGGGCACAGAGGCTGTGGGAAGCACACCCAGGACCTCCCCATCTCCTGCTGTCCCAGAGCTGGGTGCCCCCTCCGCTTTCTTTCCAGCTCCCCGGGAGACCCTGGTGCAGATGACAGCTCTGTCCACTGAGCTGAGCATGGGACCCTGCCCCTCCATCCACCCATCTGCTGAAGGGCTGTAATGCGGCTGACTCAGGAACAAGCCTGAGGGGCTGGTGGGGCAGGGCTGGAGCGCAGGGGCTCTGTCTCCCCTCCCCATCACCCTGTGCTGTCCTGAGATCTGGCCTGGGGTCCTGGCCACCATGGGCTCTCAGCTACCCGCTCTGGGGCGGAGGGCCAGACTCGGCTCACAACCGGTCCCGGTGCTCAGATGCCCTCCCGATCCGTGGCCCAGCCCACTCCAGCCGGGACTCTTTGGGGCTGCAGAAGTGCCACCCCTCGGGATCCCGTGCCCTCTCGGGTGAAGCATTGGCAATGGTTAGTGGGTTACGTGGGGGCCTCATGTGGGGACCCCTTGGCTGGCTGGCCCCTCACTGCTTTCCCGGCCCTTCCCCCACCCCTGCGTGGGCTCCAGCCAGGCCCCGGGCCCCACATGGGGACCAGAAGTCCTGTGTCTCGTACCTTCCTCATGGACTTCTGCAGTGGAGGAGTGTCAGGGTGCACAGGGAGGTGGCAAGAGAAAGGAGTGGTTAGGCAGGAGCACACTGCATGTCCTTAGAGGCAGGCTGGGGGTCGTGACCCAGCTGGGGGGGTCACTGTGGGGGTGAAGGGCAGGTGGGGGCAGGAAGGCTGGGAGGATGGGTGTGGGGCCGGGGTCTTGGACCCCACTTACCTTCCTCCTGGGCCTCTTCTGAGGGTGAGAGAAGCCGGCAGCAGGAGACCGGTGGGAGGGAGAGAGAATGGGACAGTCGTTAGAGGGTGTGCTGGGTCGGGAGGTGGGCACTGCTGGATGGAGCGGGGCAGTGGGGGTCGGTCCTGCATCTGTGGCCAGCAGCGCTGTGCCATGTGGGGACTCCCACAAGCCGAGTCAGCCAGCGGCAGCGGCCACATGGCTATAGGTGCCTCTTGAGCCTGCTGCTCTCACGCCCGGAGACCGGCCTCCCGAGCAGTGAGGTATTTGTACGTGATGTCAAGTCTCCACAGGGGCCGAGGTGAAGATGTGTCACGAGGGTCCCCTGCTGCTCGGCTCACGGCTGACCCCCTAGGGAGTGTCCACACGGGACCATCTCTAAGTGCGCCTGGAAGCAAGGCTGGCACTGAGGGTCTTTCAGGAAATGGTCGTGGGGAGAACCTTCGTGGCCTCTGGTTCTGCTGCATGGCTGACCCAAGGGAAAGGGTGGCACCCACGTTTCCCACTCAGAATTGACTCTTTCCACCTTTGTGGCAGAAAAGGAAATGTTCTGCTTACATTGTCAGGGTGGCCAAGTGTTTTCAAAGTACATTCAAAACAGATTTCGCAGGACAGCCCTGCCTCTGAAGGTATGTGGATGCACCCCTGAGCTGAGCGGGTGCAGGGACTTCAGTGCAGTGCCCAGTGCCTGAGAACTGCTGTCCCACACGGTCCCCAGGTGCACCTGCACGCCCGCTCCCCACCCACCCACGCCTGCCCGGGCACCACACGGCACCCATGGACCACACCCGGCCAGAGCCAGGGAGGGGTCTCCGGATTCCACCCAAGGTTACAGTGTGGGGGTGGTACAGAGAGATGCTGAGAGACAGAGAAAGAGACACAGGGAGAGAGAGACTGAGGGAGAGACTGAGAGATATCGAGAGAGACAGGAATGCCCAGAGGCGGGCGAGATGTGCATACCGTGGCGCGGGCATTAATGAGTGACAGCCCCAGTGACCAGATCCCAGCCAGCTCCACACACCATGGATGTGGTAACCATGAAGTGTTAATGAATGATTAATAAGTGTACATTAACCAGTTAAAGAGATGGAGGTTAGTGATGATTTAATTAATGATTAAATGGTCAATCATTCATTAAGTGGTTACGTGATCAATCATTAATGACAATAACAATTAATGATGATCATTCATGATGAATTAATGATGAGGAAGATGAACGGTTAATGAACGAGCTCAAGGAGACCCGGAGAGGGCCCTGGGTGGGAAGGGGGCTGAAGAACCCCCGGCAGGAGGAGAAGAGGTTGAGTTAAGACGAGGGGGTCTGGGTAGGGTGAGGGGCCTCCCGGGCTGCCAGAGTTACCTTCCTCCTCGTACTGCTCTGCATTGGGAGAGAACAGAAGAGAGGGGCCGTGTTAGCCGGGGCCAGCCGAGAAAGCGGGGTGAGGAGCAGCCGCGTGCCCACCCCTGGACCGCCCAGCCGCTTCGCTGGCCAGGGATGGGGACCTGGGGGTCCTTGGGCCCAAAAGAGGCTGCCTGGTGCTGGCAGAGGAAAAGACTCGGGCGATGATGGTGACTTTCAGGGAGGAGCCGGGTGCTCCCGGATGCCCGTGTCCCCTTGCGGGTGTGAGCATGACAGAGGGTGACGGGGGGAGGGACAGGGGGACCAGACCCTGCAGGTTCCTCAGAGCCACACTGCCCACGCAGGTTTGCAGTGGGAGCTTGGCGGGGTGCAGGCAGGGCTGAGCTGTGACCACATCTCAGAGAAAAGACAAGGCCCCGAGATGTCAGGCCATTTGTGGAGGGGTTTGCTCCAAAACCAACCCACAGAAGGCAGCAAGTCTAGTACCTCCGGGCCGGGGGTTCCCAAGGGGGCGTAGACGGTCCCACCAGCAAACCCCCTCCCCAAGGGTGACTTTTCTGTCTAGAGGTAGAAGTAAAAAGAAAATAGCTGAGACACTTACCCTCCACCTGTTCACTGCAGGGGGTGGGGAGGAAAGAGAGAGAGAGAGAGAGAGAGAGAGCGGGTGAGGTGGGCTTTTGCTCAGGTAGGTTTGCAACCAACATTAGCAGGTCCTCCAGCCTCTGCACACCAGCCAAGGGGCCTGGGGTCCCGAGTCTGGGCGGGGGTAGGCAGCTACTTAGACTGGTACTCACACTTCCTCGTCTGACATGGTGGGGTTAGGGTTGTTTCTGCAGAGAGAGAGAGAGAGAGAGAGAGAGAAAGAGAGAGAGAGGTTGGGTGCTGCCTTAGTTTGGAAATGTTGGAATAGGGTAGTGGAGGGCTCTAGAAGCTGAGGGTGTGAGGGGTCAAGGGGTCAGACAATGCTTCAGCTTCAGGCGCGTCCACCTCGTGCACTCGGGGCCTCCCCACTGGGCCCCCTCCCAGCCCCCCTCAGCCCAGACTCTGATCCCCTCCTTCCTGCCTTGGCTCCAGTCTGGAGCTTGGGATCCCAGAGCTGGATGGGAAGTTGGAAGGTCGCGGAGTCCACCTCCACCCAGGGCAGACGTCCTCTATGGAGTGTCCCCCAAGGAAGGTCATCCAGAATGCACAGTGTTTGTCCCGCTTGGGGGGTGGGGGCTGCACAGGACCCTGGGAAAATCTTGCTGATTGGAATTAAAACCTTCCTCTTGGTGGTCTCTGCCCAGCGGGCCTAGGTTGGGGGCTCCCTGGGAGCCCCTAGATGGCCGAGCACAGCTCCTCCAGATGGGTAATCTGGACCTTCTCTGGTCTGTGTGCTCCAGCGTCCCCCATGAGCACCCCTTCCCATGTGAGCCCAAAGCTCCCATCTGTGCTTTGTGGCATCTTTGAGGACTGCACATTCTCTCACAGGGTGCCCCAGAGTCTCCTGCACGTCCCCCACATCCTCAGGACCCCCTTCTGCATTCACAGAGCATGTGGGCTGGTCTGTCTCTCCCTCCTCCACTAGACACTGAGACTGCACCCCGAGCTCATTGGGGCCAGGATCTGGGCTCCTCTCTGTGTCCCCCCAGCTGGTGCTGTGTGAGGCACATGTGTACTGCAGAGACAGAGAGAACACCAGCCCTGTTCCCCACCCGGGCCTGCCTTCCCTGGCCCCATGCAGCTCTCAAATTTGTCAATGTCTGTGGGGAAGCTCCGTGCCCAGGATGGGCTGAGCGCATCCAGGTGGGGCCGGCGCCGGGCCAGCGAGCTTGGGACAGTCCTTCCGTGAGCTGGCCACCGCACGCCCCTGAGGAGGCCGGGGCCTGGGAACACTGCGAGCAGCTGCATTGGATTGTTGGCCGGGGTTTTAGAAAACAAAGTTCATTACAACATATTACAGCTCACTTGAAGACAATGGCTATGGTTCCCCCAGGGAGCTTTGTATAAGAAAAACACACGTTCATCAGCTAAAAATGCATTTACGTGGCATTACTAAGGTGGGAACTGCTTTCCAAACCCTCTGTCAAGAATGTTAATTTTCCCAGAGCAACTTAAGCTCCATGCAAAATTAACCAACAGATATCTGGAAACGCTCTTCCAGGCAACGTGGCCTGCAGCCCTCCACATCCGAGAGGCTCTGCTGGGGCTCTGCTGCCCCCAAGTTTCAGCCTCTCGTCTTTTCTACAGCTGAGCCCGGGTCTCAGAGCTCCTCAGCTCGACCAGCAGCATTGCCCAAAGCACCCCCCTTGCTGGGTGCTGACCCTGCTGGCCCTCCAGCCTCCTCCCAGGGCCACTCCACGTAGGGGGCAAGGGCAGGGGAGGCTGGGGAGCCCGGGCCCCGCCCTGCAGTGCCCACCTGACCGTGGCACGGTCCCGCACCTGTCAGCCCGGAGAGAGGGTGGGTTGTTTATAAGGAGCTGGCGGCAACTGAAGTGCCCAAAAATAGGCACCCAAATCAGCAAGACGCCTCTGCCCAGAAACCCAAGACGGTGGGGGGGGGGGGGGTGTGCTTTGAGAACAGCCCAGTCCCCAGTCCCCCCAAGTCCCCTCCCCTGTGGGCACCCAGGCTGGCCCCATCTCTTTTCTCCTGCCCTCTGGGCCAGAATCCAGATGGGCACCCAGGGAGGGCTACTGTACCCCCACTGTCCAAGCAGAGAAACTGAGGTCCCTGCTCCTGTGCTGAGTGCCTGGAGGCAACGCAGAGCTGCTTTGTGCCCCTCCCCATCTGTGTGGTCTGTGTCACCGTCCCTGTCAGCTGGGGAGGGGTTGGGGGTGGGAGTTGCTTGGGAGCATGGGATGGCATTTCGGCAGCTGCGAAGGAAACCAGTTGTCCACTTGAACGTTCTGTCCTCAGAGAGGCATATGAAAATAGCCTGTGAGGTCAATTTCTTAGGGACACGCGCCATCCTTCCCGCCTTCAAAGGTGGCAAGACCCAAGGGGTGGGGTGGGGTGGGGAGGCAGGAGGCCCTGCCACTCACTGGCGGGGTCCCTGGCCACATCCACCATGGCCCCATTTCCATCTGGCCAGCCTCGCCCTGCCCCTCTCCCCCCAGGAGTGCCGGGAGCCTCCAAAAAGCTGGGGGGGGCGGTTACATGAGGGTCCTGTCCAGGCAACTTCAGGGGCAGCTGAGCCCTGCTCAGATGGGCACACGAGGAAGAGGTAATGATGTCATGGTGAGGAGAGGTGGGGGGCTCTCAGGAGCACCTGATCCTCCAGCCACAGCAAGGTGGGACGCCGCCACTCCAGGCAGAAGGGACAGAGGCCTGGCTGCTCATTCCTCCCTCTGTCCTGACTCCAGCCCAGTCCTGTCCACCCTTTCCTGACTTCTGGGAGCTGGCCCCCGGGGACGCTGGGGTTCTCTCCCCCAGGACTCACTGCTGGGGTGACCACAGATACGCCCCCGCCCCCCCTTGGTCTTCGCCCCTACACAGTGTTGGCGGTGGAGGCGTGGGCCACTTGGGGCCGGGCACCCGTGGCTTCCGGGAGGAGCCGGCTGTGGCTCCTCTCACAGGGGCACCCTTTAGGAGGCAAAGACCGGCCTGGGGCAGGAAACCAGCTCCTGCCTTAGGGCACCCCTCACCCCCGGCTTCCCCAGGACCCCCACCTTCTCCTTCCCGGCCTCTGGTTTGGAACCATCTCTCGGCATCATTCTGATGCTCAGAGGCCATCACAGCACAATGTCAAGATCCAGCCTCTCGGGATCCCGGGGGCCTCCTGGGTTCTCAAGCCACTGAGCATAGGGATGAGATGCATGGCAGCACGCCGTCCCAGGACCCCAGCACCCCAGGACCCCTGAGCGCGCCTCCAGGGCTGGCCCAGCCCAGTGCACGGCAGGCCCCCGCCCACCCCAGGCCTGCTGCTCTGGCCCCTACCGACCTGCGGGTTGAGTCTGAGAAGGGCTGTAGCTCCCTGTGGACAGGACCGGCTGCAGGCACTGCCCGGCCAGCCCCACGCCCTCGTGTTATAGTGACACTTGATCTTTCCCAGCAGCCCATTGGCCAGGGGCTGGGGGATCGTGGTGTGTGGGGAGGGGGGTAGGGATGGTGCCCACACAGCCCCTTACCAAGTATAGGAATGGCCGGAGGAGGAGGCCGGAGCACAGAGGGACGTGCTGGAGGAGACCAGGCCTCCCTCCTCCCCGGGGCCATCAGCTTCTATTTTTACTCCCTGTAGCGGGACATTCTTGACGGGCTAAGGAGGGCAGGACCAAGCCAAGTGCTCTCCTTGGGCCAGGCTGGGGTGGGGGTGCCCAGCCTGCTGCTCCTTCTCTCCAAGAAGTGCCATGGGAGTGGGCACCGCCCAGGAGACAGGTCTACATGGCCGGGGCTCCTTTACCTCTTGCACCAGACCAGGTCCTGGAGACCCGTATGGCGTTGAG
Source organism: Cynocephalus volans (assembly GCF_027409185.1). Classification (NCBI taxonomy): domain Eukaryota; kingdom Metazoa; phylum Chordata; class Mammalia; order Dermoptera; family Cynocephalidae; genus Cynocephalus; species Cynocephalus volans. The sequence continues at coordinate 167,159,625 of NC_084463.1, forward strand.
GACCCTGAGCCCCTGGCCGCCCTTATTTGCCGAACCCCTTTCATGGGGTGGACGCTGCTGGGGCAGGCAGAGTAAATGGGCAAGAGGAAAAACCAAGCCAGCAGTGGCCTCGCATCTGTGGCCTCTCCCCCAGTGGCTGGCACCCTTGAGGCCAGGGACCACACCCCCACCAGCAGCCCAGAGCTCCTCGTCTGGGGTCTGTCTCTCCCCAGGGGCTGTGTGCAGCGTGCGGCTCAGTGCAGGCTTGGCCAGGTGCCGCTGAGTGACCTTTCTTTCCTCAGGACTCCAGCTGGCACCATCCAACCGAAACACAGCAGGCCCAGGCCCCTGCTGACCCCACACTGGCCAGGGAGGGCACAAGCTGGATGTCCCTGCCCCTTGGATTAGGGAAACTGAGGCACCGAGCAGGGGCAGAACAGCCCCACATCTTGACCCCTCTCCCCGCTCCTCCCAGACCCCACAGGCTGAGGATGGCAAAGGGAATCCATGGAACTGTCCAGCACAGGACAGAGGTTGGCACCTATGGAGGACCAGTGCCCAGGACAGGGTGAATCCCAGAGATACAACAAGCCCCCTGCTCTTCAGAGGCTTCAAGTGAGGGACAATGGATGACCTGGAGGAGGCTCTGGGGGCTTTGGTGGGTAGCGCCCCATCCTCACATGGCCAGAGACAGGCAGGAGCATACCTAAGGTCACATAGCAGAGCAGGCATACCCCATGCTGCTGGCCCACAAGACAGAACTCCTCCCCAGCCTACTTCCCCCCAAAGCACCAGACCCTGGGATGCCCCTTGAAGCTGGAGCTGCTTGGGACGTCCCTGCCCTCCTGGTCAGAACCTGTGAATCCCTTGTGCCAGCGAGGGTCCGGTGGGCCTCGTGCAGCCCTGACCCTGGCGAACTCTGACCAGCTTTCTGCCCACTGAGGTCATCTGTACAGCCACTTCTGCCAAGGTGCCTGGGCTGGCTAGGGGACCGCCACATGGGGCTTGCCTCCTCTCCTGTGGTGAGCCAACCTCCTTCTCAGGTGGGCTCCTCTGGCTCTGCGAATAGAGACCCGAGGACACCCTGCCCACGGCTTCAGGTTCCTGCGTAGGGACAGTGGCTTGGGGAGGGTCTGGACCAGTCTACAGGCCTCACTGGGGCTTGGCCTGGGAAGCCCTGTGCCTGCCCAGCCCTTGCCCAGGGTGGAGAACTGTGTCCTCAGGAGCTACTCCTGCAGGCGGCTATGCTACAGACCCTGAAGTGGCACTGCTTGGCCGGCAGGGGAGGGTAGCTGCCCACTCCGCAGGCTTTGGCCTTTGGCAGGTGCTCTCCAGCTGAGGTCAGAGGGACAGGGCAGGTTTATTTTGGGTATCCACAGCCTCCCGCTCAGGGCGCCAGGCCTGAGGCGCAGCAGGACGGCAGTGAGTGGGCACCACAGCTAGCTGCCGAGGGCCTGTGACAGGTAATCCATGCCCTGGTCAGGGTCTTCACTGGGGCACTGGGAGGGGGCTGGGGACCAGGGGTGGAGGCAAAGGACAAGGGGCGGCCCAGCCCGGGGTTGAGGTTGGGGCGGGGGATGGATTTGCACCCCAGGAGGAGTCTGAGGACCAACTATGTGGGGCCTCCCCCCTGGAGCAGTGGGAGGAGGGTTCTGAAGTTGGCAAAAGCTGAACCAGCCAAAGCGGGGGAGGGGGGCTGCGGGGGAGAGGGGCAACCTCCTGAGCCTCTTGGCCCAGCTGCCTGTATGCGTGACCTCCAGGACGATGGGGGGTGGAGAGGGGCCCCTCGGCCTGGGTCCTGGCCCCCAATGTGCATGGTTGGGCTGGCAGAGCCCCCAAGGACCCCGCGTCTCTCCTGATGCCCTGAGGTGACCTGAGTGCCTGAGCTGGCACCAGCCTGGGGGAGTGGGCCCAGCTGTGGGCTCGCGCTGTGCCAGGCACAGGATAGGGGCCGCTGACGCAGCACTCGGGGCTGAGCCGCCCCATACGCCTGGTGCCTCTCCCGGCTTTTCAGGCCAACTGATCTGCTGTGCAGATATTATGGGGCATCTCCTGTGTGGGAGGCTGGCGTAGGTGCCCAGAGTAGGGAGCAGGGGTCAGTGGTCCCCAGGCAGGCAGGAGAGATGGCGAGGGGAAGCATCTGGCCTCCCTGGCCAGGGCCTCTCGGGCAGCAGTTCCTTTAGCCTATTGGCCTCTGCTGTGGGCAGGGCCTGACCTCCCGGTTTTGAGAAGCAGGGGCATAGTGTCCCCATAGCAGTGGGGTCGAGACTGCATTGGAGATGAGAAGGCTGGGGCCGAACCCTGGATCCTGTTCTCGAGGCTGAGCCAAAAGTGCCAAGGACCCCCGAGGTGCTGGGTGGTCAGGGGAGTGTGGTGGGTTCCCACTCTGGCCCCCATGCTGGTGCCCAGGTCATGGGTTGGCTGTGGGCTTCGGGGCTGCTCTCCCGTCCAGACTGGGTGGAAGGAAGGGAGCGCAGGACTCCAGGGTGCGACTCCCGGCAGGCGAGTGTGGGCCTGGGTGCTGTCTCCATGTGGGGCTGGGGGCAGAATGGAAGGGACTGTGCCACCTCCCTGGCTTGGGCACTGCAGCTCTGTGAAGTCTGTCTTCCTGAGCTGTCCATGTTAAGAAGGCAGGCAGACACTGACCACGAAGACTGCAAAAAATGGAGGATCTGGGTAGCCAACTGGATGCAAAATCAAGCCTGGAATGTCAAAGGTCAGGGGAGCCCACTCTTCATGGGCTCCACACCAGGCCCGTGTGTGGGCTCCTGAGAAGAGGGAGAGCTGAGACATCCCCACATACCCCCATTTAAACACTTGTCCATCTACCCACCCACCCACCCACCCATTCTCATGCACATTCTCATATTTATTTTCTATTTTCCTTCCTTCCTCTTTCCCTCCCTTCCATAACCACCCACCCACTCATCCATCCATCCACCCATCCATCCACCCATCCATCCATCCATCCACCCGTCCACCCATTCATCCATCTGTCCACCCGTCCATCCATCCATCCACCCGTCCATCCATCCATCCACCCGTCCACCCGTCCATCCATCCATCCATCCATCCATCCATCCATCCATCCATCCATCCATCCATCCATCCACTCATCCATCCATCCACCCACCCGTCCATCCACCCACCCATCCATCCATCCACCCATCCATGCATCCACCTACCCATTCATCCATCTGACCATCCACTCACCCATCCATCCATCCATCCATCCATCCATCCATCCATCCGTCCATCCATCCACTGACCCACCCATCCTTCTCTCCATAAATCCATCCATCCACCCATCCTTCCATCCACCCACCCATCCATCCATCCACCTATCCATCTGTCCACTCACCCATCCATCTGTCCATCCACCCGCCCATCCATCCATCTACCCATCCATGCATCCACCTACCCGTTCATCCATCTGACCATCCACTCACCCATCCATCCATCCACTCACCCATCCATCCATCCACCCATCCATCTGTCCACTCACCCATCCATCCATCCATCCATCCACCCACCCATCCATCCACTGACCCACCCATTCTTCTCTCCATACATCCACGCATCATTATCCATCATCCGTCCACCTATCCATTCATACATCCACCCACCCATCCACCCACCACTACCCGTCCATTCATCTCTCCATATGTACACCCATCATTCATCCATCTTCTATCCACACATCCATCCATCTGGCCATCCACCAAAGCTTCACTGAGCACCTCCTGGGTGTTGGGATGGGGGATGACCCTGAAGTGAGTCTTGCCCTCAGTGGGTGCACCATTGGGACTTAGCCCTAGAAATGTACATTGCTTCAGGTGTTGTGAGGTTTATATCAAGCCAGTCAATGGTGGAGGCATCACAGATGTTCTGCAAGAGCAAGGCCGGACCCCAAGGCATTGTGTGTGCCCTGACTTAGGCCACTTCACACCTCAGATCTTGGGGTCTAACCCTACAGAAGGCCATGGGACAAGACAGAGGGCCTGGATCAGAGGCCAGAGTGTGCCGTGCAGTGTGTGCTTGTCTGGCCCACTGACACAGCCTTTCTGTCCTGGCCACTCTCACTCCCCACCCCACCCCCAGTAAGCATGGGAGAGCCAGTGCATGGAGCACACCACAAGCTTTATTACACAAAATGGGGTGGGGGCTGCAAGCAATGGGGGGGGGACGCAGAGTCCTGAGCACCCAGCACGGGCGTCAGTGGCTGTCAGCCTGGAGGTCACCCTGCAGGCACCCCTTGGAATCGGTAGGGTGACCAGCCTTCTCTGCGCAGGTTGTGCTCCAATCTCCCGCCTTCCTAGGGGGCTGTTGGCCTCCTAGGATGGGTCCCGTTAACCAATGGTCAGGGTGTTTCTTTCCTCCCACCAGCTGTGAGAGGCAGAGCTGGGGGGTCAGAGAGTGGGAGGGGAGAGAGGATGGGAGGTCCAAGAGCGGGAGGAGGTGGGGTGGCTGTGGGGGATGCTGGGGGGCCAGGCCAGGCCAGGCTGGCTACTGGAAGTGACTTCTTAGCCAGTGCTGGGGTCAGGGAGCTAGCCGGAACCTCCCCAGGGAACATGGAAAGTGCTGTCAGCCTGCGCCTGCGGACCCGGAAGCTGAAACACAGGTGGGGGCGTGGGAGCATTAGGTGGAGTCCAAGGAGAGGCCGTGGCTCTGTCCCCGCTGCTCCCCTCCACACCTTGGGCCTCCCTCTGGGGTCTGCCCTGGCTCTGCCCACACCCCCTCCCCACCATCAGGAGAAGGCTCCCTACTGCAGCCTCCACCTTATAGACCTGCTAGCCAAGGTGAACTCTGGTGCTCTGGGTCCAGGACCCCACTCAGGACCCTATCTCCAGGCGGAGGGAAGGCTGCCCCTCGCCAGCCTGCCTGCTGGCGTGGCAGCCCCCAGGGAAGCCAGCTGCTCAGTGAGAGCCCATGCAGACTCTTCCTGGCCCCTCCCCAGGCAGATCCGCTCTCGCCTTGGCAGAACCAGCTCCCACCAGCAGCAGCCACCAGGCCTCTCTCCTCCCCCAAACCAGAGGGCCTCTGGCTCAGCCCAGATGCCATTTGTCAATGTCCTTGCAAACACGTGGCGCCCAGAAACCAGAGCGGGCGGCTTGGCCAAGACTACCCAGCCGGGAGGTCTGCAGGAATACCCCATTCAGCATAGCTCAGCGGAAACTGCTCCCGCTTCCCACCCTTCCACCTCTGACGGGGCAGCCCCAGCCTTCCCGGGGCTTCTGGCTGCCACCCTCCCCTCTGGCTCACAGTGGACGCGCCTGTGGTTGGGCCGGCGACGGCGTGGCGCCCCTCACGTTTCTGTGGGCAGGCCACCCTTCCTGCCCTTGCCGGCCGGCAGCCAGCCAGGCACATGCCTTCCACTTGGAGCTGCCCTGTGGGTCTCCTGCCCCCCACCCGCGTGGCGCTGTGGCCTGGCCCGGGCTCTGCACACGGGTGGGCCTGCTTTGTGCCGGCCAGCATCAAGGACAGAAACCTGGAGGCAGATCCCAGCCCTCGTCACCTGAGGGACTGTGGGCCTCCATGGGGTCGTTTCTATACCAGGGTGGTGGGGGGCACCCCACAGAGTTGCCAGTGCACAGACTTGGATGCACCTGGCAGGTTCTGGGTGCTCTGGCAGCAGAGCTTCTCACGGTCAGGCCTCCAACCACAGGGCCTCGGGCCCTCCCTGTGCCATGGGAGTCTGCAGGCCCCCACCCACGGGGAGGGCTGCCTGATCACCCTCCCTCCCACTCCAGGGTGCAGCAATGCTCATCTCGGCCTCATTGATACCCCCGGAGGCAGGTGGCCCAAGCCCCCAGGGGCCCCCAGGACCCCCACCGCCTGTGCTGCCCAAGCCAGGGAAGGACAACCTTCGTCTGCAGAAACTTCTGAGGAAGGCAGCCCGGAAGAAGTTGGCCGGGGGCGGGCCCCCCACCCCACTGGCGGCCTTCCGCACCTCCCTGTCCCCTGTGAGTGAAGCCAGCCACGACCAGGAGACCCCGGTCCCCCGCCCCGCTGAGGCCCCCTGCCCCACGGAAGTCCCCCACACGGTGGCCACCCTGCCCCACTGCCCACACACCCCCGTCATCCACCACGTGGCGTCACCCCTGCAGAGGTCCACCTTCTCCTTCAGCCTCACCCAGCACAGGATCCTGGCCTCTCACCACAGGGCCCCAGGGCCCCGGCCTGAAGCCCCCAGCCCAGAACCTGATCGGCTCCACCAGAGTTTTGCCCCTGTCTTGGCCCTGGCTGGAGGGGACACCCACCTCACACAGATGCACATACAACTGGTGCCATCCCCACATGCTGGGACCCCAGAGCCCCCCAAGACGGCACAGGAAGGGGGGCCCAGCAGCCAGGATGGAGACACAGCCCCATGCCCTCCCAGCGCCCAGCCCCTGATCCCCGTGGCTCACATCCGGCCACTGCTCGCTGGGGCCCAGTCTGCCAGTCCCCAGCCTGAGGAGGCCCCTGTGCCAAGGCTCCCACCCGGCTTCCAGGCCTCAGTGCCCAGAGAGGCCAGCACCAGGGTTGTTGTGGCCATAGCACCCACCTACCACTCGTCAGGACACTCTCCTTACATCCCAGCCAATGGGGCCCCCCAAGCTGAACACCTGCAGGAGCCCCCCACAGCTGGCTCCACCACTGAGGCTGCATCCCCTGCCCCACCTTCGGGCTCCCACCCATGCCCTGTCCCCAAAGTGACGCCCAAGCCCCGGCTCAGTGGCTGGACGCGCCTCAAAAAGCAGCTGATGGAAGAAGCTGAGGAGCCCCCGTCCCAGGGGCCGCGGCAGAGCCTGGAGCCTTCGGGGCAGGAGGTGACCACCCTGGCCGGCGCCCGGCCCCCCACCTCCCGGGCCTGCAAGATGTGGGATGCGGTGCTGTACCGCATGTCAGTGGCCGAGTCCCGCAGCCACCGGGTCGGGCCCGGGGACAGGGATTGCTCCCTGGCTGGCCTTGCCCGCCTGCCCCTCCTGTGCCGGCCTCGCTTCAATGCCCGGAAGCTGCAGGAGGCCAGTCGGCCCCCTCCCATGTTCCACTCCACGCAGGAGCTGAGCCCCCCACCCAAGAACTTCAACCGGACAGCAGTTGGTTGGAGGCTGCAGTGAGTGGCCAGAGCAGCCCCCGGGGCTCAGGACCACAGGGCAGACAGAAGAGGGGCCTGAGTCTCTAGCGGGGAGGTCAGAGCCCTTACAAGAGGAAGCCCCAGGGCGATCTGGGCTCGGGGTGTCAGGAGAAGCCTGGGAAGGGAAAACCGGGGTGCCAAGGGGAGTGGTGGTGTGGAGGGGCAGGTCAGGTGGACGGGGCAGGAGGGACAAGCTGCAGAGGTGGAAGAAGACGGGAGCATGTGGGGTTCAACAGTGTGGAGGGGAACAGGGAAGGGGTCTGCATTGGGGTACAGCGTGGGGGCTTCTGGTAAGATGGGACATACACAATCTACAGTGAGGCAGAGGGTGGGCCCTGCTGACCCTCCCGGCAGGGTCGGCCTGGCCTCCTGGCAGGCCAGGCCCTGCAGCCCCTTCTGCTGTCAGGGCCTCAAGGCAGCTCTCGTTCGCTGTGTGCACTGGGAGTGGTCAGGGCAACGCAGCCGCCAGCATGTCAGCCACATCAGCAGTTTCGCTGCCTGCGCCGCCCCATGACAGGCCTAACACATGGCGGAGAGCCAGACCCCGGGCTGGGGTGCAGGGAGGAGGCCCCAGGCCTGGGTGGGAGTTGGCAGACACGGTGCTCAGAGGGAGGCAGGAAGGGGCCGGTGAGGGGGTGGATGAGGGCCCGGCATGGCTGCTCTCACTGCCCACCTCCCCTCCTCCCACCCGGGCTGACAGCCAAGCGGGGCAGGGTTTGAGGGGGGCTTGCGGATGGGAGAGAGGGGGGCAGGGTCTCTCAGCGTCAGGACCCGATTCCAATGCAGGAGAGGAGAGGCACCCTCCATCTTGGGGCTGGGAAAGCGAGGAGGGGTGCTGGCGGCGGAGAGGCCCCCAGCTGTGGTCAGCTAGGCTCTGATGGGACAGTTGGCCTCAGAGATGGGGACACAGAGGTGCCAGGAGAAGCCTCCGGCCTCGACTCCCAGAAGCAGGACTTAGGAGGCAAAGAAGGCAGCTGGTGGGGGCCGGTGTCTCACCCCGGGATGCAATGGGTGCTGTAAATGGAACCTGGGACCCAGGCCACTAATAAATGTGTGTCTAACCGCAAAAGGGGCCCACTCTGTCTCTTCGCCAAGGGATGGGGAGGGCGGTGAAACTCTGACTGCCTCTCGGCTGGGACATGAGGGTAAAATTGAGGTTGTGGCCCCTTTACAGACCCTCGGCCCACCAGTGGGACCCCCAGCTCCCACGGGCTCCGTCTGTCCATGTCCTTCAACACTAGCCCTGCAGTGGCCAAGCTGCCCTCAGTCCCCTAATAAGCCCAGCCGAGACCTGGTGGGAGTCTGAGAGGGAGCTGTGGGTTTCCCCGGTGGGGTGGTGACTGAGCGGGGCTGATTCTGGTGTAGCGAGCAGAGGGTTAGAGTCTGCTGCGATGTGCACGGGGCAGGAGAACCAGCTGACTCTGGGTCCTGGCCATCTCCGAGGCCAGGCCTTTGGCCCTCAGGTCCACCCTTGCAGCCTGCAATACAGACCAGCAGGCCCTGCCCACATCGCCACTTTCCCAGACAACACATTTCACACGTGGTGTGTGGTGCTTCGGTCACTGTGCTGAACTCACCGATGTGGGCATCCTAGGGCATGGCGCCCTCATCCACGAGTACTTTCTCATACTTCCCATGTCCAGTGGCCACAAACTTGTACCTCTTCCCAGATGGGGTGCTCTGTTGGGGAAGGAGACCGAGAGTAAAGGTGAAAGCGGCAGAAGGGAGATGACACTGCCTCCAGGAAGCCCTCCCAGATGCACGGAGAACAGTTCCTCCTTTTGTCCTCCCCATACCAGTCACACTGACTCTACCTTAACTGTTGATGAGGTCTTAGAGCCTCCTTTCTGCTCCCAGAGGCTTTTCTTGCTCATGTCTCCAGCTACAATATCCTGGGGGCAGAAGAAGGGTATGTCACGGTGCAGACCCCTGAGACGGGGCTAGAAGAACTTCTCTCCTGCCTGGCCCACCTCGCCTGTGTGTGAAATCCTAGGGGAAGAGGCAGGGAAGGAAAGAAGACACCATCCGCCCTCACTCGGCCCACACGGCCTTCTCCACACACAGCCTTCCATGCCAGGAAAGGCTAACTGCCCCCTCCAGATGTCTCAGTGTCCTGTCTACACACACTTCATCCTGGATGGTCCCAAGCTTGCTTTCCCAAGGGAGCCCAGCCTGCCACTAAACTCCCAGAGAGGGGCCCTACCTTGCAGGAAGGGGTCTTGGCCACAGACTGGGCCTGCACCTCTCCCATCTCCCATCGACTCTTGGTACTGGCCACGGCCATGCTGGGCAGCTCTATGGAGGCCTGGCGGGCTAGCTTGGGGGTCCGGCCAGCAGTCTGCAGAGGAGACAGAGCCCCAGGACTGCTTTAGTGGACAGCCACCATGGGAACCATCAGAGGGTCCCACTGGGAGACCCTCCTCTTCATGTTTGTATTTTCCTTGGGAGTGCTTCCTTAATGCAGGCCTGGAGCAAAGTACTCTGAAAAGATGTGCTTTCCTGCATCCGGTGCACTTGCTGTGAGAAGCACAGGTGATATGGTGGCATGCAAGACAGACCTGGGACTATCTTCATGCTGCTAATGGCGTAGGGCTGGAGGACATGGGTTGAATGGAGGAGCATTGGTTGAATAGATAGCTGTTGACCCAGTGAAGGGGTCTTGGTTGGACAGAGGGATGTTGGTCAGATGGTGGGACATCAGTGGAATGGGTGGGTGTGGATCAGACAGAGGGGTGTTTGTTGGATGGATGGGTGTTGGTTGGATGGTGGGGTTCTGGTTGGATGAAAGGACAATGGTTTAATGGATGGGTTTGATCAAATGGAGGAGTGTTGCTTGGAGGGAAAGGTGTCAATCAGATGGAGGGACATTGGTTGGATGGATGGACGTTGATCAGGGACCTGATCATACCTCGATGGCCTGGGTGTACTGCTCCAGCCGCTCATCGATTGTGGAGATGGGCAGGGCCGGCTGGGACTTCTTCACACTGTTACTGGAGGGTAGGAGAAGGGTCAGGCCCCGTAACCGCCAACCCAGCTTCTTCCAGCCCACCCGAGACCCTCCCAGAGCCTTCGCAGGTCCCCAGATCTCCTTCGTCTCAGCCACTGTCTTCAACCCCCTCCTGGAGAGAGCTGCATACTGAGCCTGGAAAGCAGACAGACATACCTCTTCTGTATGGAACGGTTCAGGGACTCGGTCCTGTCAATGAGCTGTGAAGGGCGAGCAGAGAGGTGGGCCTCGGGCAGCCAGGGAAAGGCCCCCATTCCACCCCCGCCTACCTTCACTCATCAATTTGACCACCCATTCTCATGTCACTGGGGGAATAGCAGACAGGCCCGGGCATGCCCCCTCTTCCTGAGCTGACACATGGGGTGCCTGGTAGAGAAAGAAGGCAGGCTTTGGGCCTTGACCTACTTTGGTGGTGGGACTCAGGGGAGGTGATCTCTGTTCGGCGGTCTCCTCCAAGGCCAAGGGGCTGGGCGTCCCCTTGGGGGGAGCTGTCACCTCCTCCTCTGCCCCCAGACTGCCCTGGGCATTCTCCTCTGGGCCTGGCCCCTCCTGCCTCAGACGTAACTCCTCCAAACAGGCCTCAGCTTGGTTCAGCACATCACCATCCTCATCTTCATAGGTAGGCTGTGGGTGCCTATGGGTGGAGAGGGACATAAAGTGGTCATGGGACACTTGATTGCTCTGTTCAAGTCCTCTGTGTTGGTGCTGGTGGCCCCTTTGTGAGCAGTAGCCCACTGCCTGGTCCCACGGGGCAGGCCTCTCCTGACCAAAGCCCACCCAGGCACTAAGGCTGGACCCAGCCTCCAGGCCTTCTGGATAACCCTGCTGGTGTAGGCTGGCTGGTTCCCTGGGGCCTGGGCAACCCACTCCTGCCCTGCTCCCTGTGGGGCAAGTGGGTTGGGGGAGCAGGACATTGAATGGGAGTGAGGTGGGGGTCCGTGGGTGTTTGGGGGAGCTGGGTCTGGCTGCATCCCTGAGGAGAGGGGCTGACCGCCAGCCACGGGGGAGGAGCGGCCAGCCAGCTGGCAGCCAGGCGGGTGTGGCTCTGCATTTGAGCAGGACTGAACCTGGAGAAGAAGATGGGAAATTCTCGCATTTTCCATGATTTCAGGCGCCTTGGTGTATGTGCCAGCCAAGACCCAGACCCACCCACCCAAGGTGGGCTGGGGTCTGAGCCAGCAGCAACCACACAGAAGGGCCATTCAGGAGCTTCAGCGGGCCTGGGCAGCCGGGCAGGTGCTGGGGGTGGGGTGGAGGCTGTGGGGAGGCCAGGGCTCCTCCAGAAGAGTCAAAGTGCCCCCTGCTGTTGGGAACTGCACAGGCCTGGGAGAAGGGAGTGGGATGCGGGACTGGAGCTGCCCCATCTCAGAGATGCAAAGTGTGCAGACTCCCAGGGGCAGAGGGAGGAAACTGAGGCCTGGGGGAGGGGACTGCCAGGCTGTGGGCCAGGCCAGGACCAGGGTCCCAGGTAGGCACTTGGCTCTCGGGGTGTGGGGAACCTGGTTGAAGGAAGAGAAAGGAGGGAGCGCCCAGAAGAGGTCTTAGCTAGCACTCCAGTCTGGTTCAGGGGCCGCAGAGGGGCTGGAGGGACCCAGATCAGAGAGAGGTATGGGCTCCAGTCCCATTCAAGGCAGTGGGGGACCCCGGCCCCAAACCTGGAGCTCCTGAGCAGGTCTGGGGACCCCCACTGCTCAGGCCTGATAGAACGGGGCGGGGGTCGGCTCTGAGCACAGCTCAGACCCTGAATCTGTGGGCAAGGTGAGGCTCCCAGGGCAGCCCCTCATTCCTGGGTTCCAGGGGTGCTTTGGGCCCCCCACTTTGGGCTGCAGTTCAGACAGACACACACGTCCACACATCTGGAAATCTTGTCCCCCCTCCCCTTGGCCGACTTGCAGGCACGCACATCTGGAGATACCTGCTCCCCTCCGTGGGAATGGAGATCAGCCAGCCCCAAGGGAGGAAGGGGCGGCGGGCGGGCGGCGGGGGCTGCAGGGCCTCCATCACGTGAGCGGGCTGCAGCTGCGTGCTGATGTGGCGACACCCGGCCGGCCGCAGCTGGTCTGGATGGGGCCCAGGGGCCCTGGGGAGCCCAGGAATGAAACTTCCTCACCGCCCCTCCCCGCAGCCCCTCGGCTGGCTGCCCTGCAGTCTACCTCTCTTCCTCCCTTCCCTCCTTTCTCCCCCTTTCACAGCCACGGGGCATTTTGGGGGGCTGGTTGAGAAGGGGAAGCAGAGGGCTGCTGCCCGATGCACAGTGGGGGCTTAGAGGGCTGGAACGGTACCCGGCAGCCCAGCCTCAGGGCTCCAAGCCCACTTGCCTGTCCTCCTCCTGCTCCCACTCGGGGCTCTCATCCTGAGGGGGCTCCCCGCCGTCCGAGATCCCCTCGGCCCCCCAGCGCTGCTGCTGCTGCTCTGGCTTCTGGGACCAGTCGCCAAAACCCTCATCCTCATCCAGTCCGGGGGCCTCCGAGGGCTTCGGGCTGAGGCTGAAAGAGTGGCACAGGGGGTTGTGGCTGGGCCCTGCTGCCACGTGGGGAAGGCCCACGCTCCTCGGCCCCGTGCACGCTTGGCCCTCACTCCCCTTTGTTCAGACCAGTGCGGGAGACCCTGTCTGCCACAAAGGTGCCTCCCTGTGCTGACGCTGTGTCTCCCCTGTAGGCAGAGAATCCCCAAGGGCAGAACTGTGTCTCCATCATCAGTCTGGAGCTGCCTGAGAGCAGGACGGTGCCTCCCCTATCAGTGTAGGGCTCCCTGAGGACAGGGCTGTGCCTCCCCCATCAGTCTAGGGCTCACTGAGGACAGGGCTGTGCCTCTCCCATCAGTCTAAGGCTCCCCGAGGAGAGAGCTGTGCCTCCCCCATCAGTCTAGGGCTCACTGAGGGCAGGGCTGTGCCTCTCCCATCAGTCTAGGGCTCACTGAGGACAGGGCTGTGCCTCCCCCATCAGTCTAGGGCTCACTGAGGGCAGGCCTGTGCCTCCCCCATCAGTGTAGGGCTCACTGAGGGCAGGGCTCTGCCTCTCCCATCAGTCTAGGGCTCCCTGAGGACAGGGCTGTGCCTCTCCCATCAGTCTGGGGCTCCCCGAGGACAGGGCTGTGCCTCCCCCATCAGTCTAGGGCTCACTGAGGGCAGGCCTGTGCCTCTCCCATCAGTCTAAGGCTCCCCGAGGAGAGGGCTGTGCCTCCCCCATCAGTCTAGGGCTCACTGAGGGCAGGGCTGTGCCTCTCCCATCAGTCTAGGGCTCACTGAGGACAGGGCTATGCCTCCCCCATCAGTCTAGGACTCACTGAGGACAGGGCTGTGCCTCCCCCATCAGTCTAGGGCTTACTGAGGGCAGGGCTGTGCCTCCCCCATCAGTGTAGGGCTCACTGAGGGCAGGGCCGTGCCTCCCCCATCAGTCTGGGGCTCCCTGACAGTAGGGTGGTGCCTCCCCCATCAGTCTGGGGCTCCCCGAGAGCAGAGCCATGTCTCCTCCATCAGTCTGGGGCTCTCCGAGAACAGAGCCATGTCTCCCCCATCAGTCTGGGGCTCCCCGAGAGCAGAGCTATGTCTCCCCCATCAGTCTGGGGCTCCCCGAGAGCAGAGCCATGTCTCCCCCATCAGTCTGGGGCTCCTGAAGAGCAGAGCCATGTCTCCCCCATCAGTCTGGGCCTCCCCAAGAGCAGAGCCATGTCTCCCCCATCAGCCCTGTGCTCCCCGAGAGCAGAGCTATGTCTCCCCCATCAGTCTGGGGCTCCCCGAGAGCAGAGCCATGTCTCCCCCATCAGTCTGGGGCTCCCAAAGAGCAGAGCCATGTCTCCCCCATCAGCCCTGGGCTCCCCGAGAGCAGAGCTATGTCTCCCCCATCAGTCTGGGGCTCCCCAAGAGCAGAGCTATGTCTCCCCCATCAGCCCTGGGCTCCCCGAGAGCAGAGCTATGCCTCCCCCACCAGTCTGGGCCTCCCTGAGAGCAGAGCCATGCCTCCCCCACCAGTCTGGGGCTCCCAAGGCTGCGCTGGCCCTGGGTTCCTTCCCCAAGCCCCTGTCTCCACAGGCATTCCTTTGCAGCAGGGGAGCCTCTCGAGTAGCAGGGGCTGGGGGCTAGAAAGGGCTCTCAGGCTCGGGGTGACCGCAGATCTGGCCGAGGGGCCGTGACCGCTGTAGCACCCCACCCCGCCCAAAGCTGCTGACTCGGAGAAAATGGAACAAAACAGGGCCGGGAGGAAGGGGATCATTATTGGAAAAACAGCCCAGCCCAGCCGCGGAGGCCTCCTGGGCCCGGGGAGGAAACGAGCCGGCCCGTGGCCCGCCAAGTTGGACGTGGCCTTCGTGAGTCACCGGCAGCAGGGAGTTGGGGCGGGGGGCTCGGGGGCTGGGGCCCCACAGCTGGGGTCAGAGGCAGTCCAAGCAAGGGCCGGGACTACATGGAGCGTCCAGAGCCTGAGTCAGAGCCCCAGGAGGGGGCGGGAGGGGCAGCCTCACGTGTCTTTGTAGCCCCTCTGGCCGGTCAGGCATCTGCAGACTGGGTCGCCCAGGGCTGCCGACCACCCTCACCCCAAGAACAATCCCCCACTGCACTGCTGCCCCTGCTCCTGGCTCAGGCCCCTCCTCAGTCTCATTCAGCATGGGGACCTCCAAGCCCGGGCCTGACCACCGGCACCCCCTCTGCCCAGACCCTGCACGAGATGGGGGCTTACAGCGCCTCCTGCTCCGGCAGCTCTGGGGCATGGCTGCCTCCCTCCTCGTGCTGGTCCCGCAGCTGCCTGTCGCGCTCCCGCCGGCGCCGCTCACGGGCGGCCTCCTCCTTGTCCTCTATGTTCCACTGGGTGGTGAGCCTGGGGTGGGGGACATGGGGGACAGTCACACCATGGCTGAGACGGGGTGCCACTCCTTCCATCTAAGCTGGCCTCGCTGGGGGCCACATGGAGAGCACGGTGGACAAGCCCTGCCACTGGCCAACCAGGGCCAGCCCTAGACCGGCTCTCCGTGACTCAGTTTACCCATCTTTGGAATATAGGTCATGCCCCCCAGGTGGAGGTCCCAGGGCTCTGCAAGCATGTGGGCAGCCATCTGCCCTCCTAGGGATGGGGGAGAGGGGCTCCAACGTCCAGACAGGCCTGAAGACACCCAAGGACGGGACTTCAGACCCTCCATCCCCTTTCCCCAGCTTGCCTCCCTGGACCTAATTAGAGCCAGATCCTAGACCAGTGTGGCCTTCGCCCCAGGCAGGGCCCTAGGAAGGTCTGCGAAGAGGTTGCTGGGGGTACAAGAGAGAAAGAGCTGGCCATGGCCACCTAAGTCCATGCAGCCTTGGCCAGCTAGGTGACCCAGCTGGGCAGCCACCCCCAACCCCACCTGCCTGGGAAGCTCCTTCCTGCACCCCAAGAGCATGGTGTGTTGGGAGAAGGTAGACTCCACACAGTGCCCAAGGCTGAGAGGAGGAGGACCTGCTTGGAGGAGCCCGGTAGCCCTGTGGGCTCCAGCCTGGGCCTGACCCCATAGCTGGGGGGCCTGCAGGATCAGCTCACCCAACACCACTTGACCCTTATCTCAGAGCCCTCTGTGGAGTCTCTATGGGCTGTTTCAAATATGGGGAAACTGAGGCAAGAGAGAGCTTCTGCCCTCCGAGCACCCTGACACCCCAGGGCTAGGGGGGACAGCCACAGGAAAAGACAGGTCGACCTGGGCCTGGGGATCGGGAGCCCTGGCCCAGGGGATCTTGGACCATCGGTGTCCAGGAGGTACCACTGGCCCTGGCTGTCATGGCCCTGTCTCCCCAGCTCACCTGCATCCCTAAAGGAGACTTCAGGGTCTCTGTGCCTCTACAGGGCTTACTACCCCAGACCCAGAGAGGGGGCCTACGCTAGAGCCGGATGCAGCACTAGGGTCTCCCTGCTGGGGTCTCAGTCCTTCCCGGACAGTGTCCGCTGCATGACCCCGCAGTCCGCTCCCCTCCAGGCCTCCATCCCCCGGCCAGGAGGCCCTGCCAGTACATGATCTAATCTCTCCTAGGTCTCCCCTAAGCCTCTCAGACAAAAGCCAGGCCCCTCCGCAGGCCCGAGTTCAAGGCCCGCTCCCCCTGCTGCAGCCACATGGGACTCCAGCCCCACAAACCAAACAGCCTGCTCTTTCCACGCACCCCTGAATCCACCACCCGCCCCTGCTCCTCAGAAGTGCCTTCAACTCCCAGCCCCCGAGGACGCTGCTAAATTCCCCACACCTGGCTCCCATCATCCGGCAGATGAAGTCCAGCTTCCTGCCTCTGCAGGCCTTTGCTGGAGCTGGGGGGGCTGCTGGGCCATGTTCTACCTGGGGAGGAAGAGCCCCAGTGCCCATGCGGCTGTCGGCTGAGGCCTGGGGTCCAGGGCCCTCCCCACCCGTGCACACCAGCAGAGGGGCTGGGGTGGAGAGAAGGCACCCAGCAGCCCTTTTCTGGGGCATCCTTGAGAGGGGTTTCCTGGGGGCAAGCCTGGCAATCTTGCTCCCCTTTTGCCACATCCGAGTCTCCGTGGGTGTGCACGGGACTCTGTGTGTGTTGGGGTGTCTGGGGTGTGTTTTGGCAACGTGTATGGTGCACGGGTGTGAGTGTGCCCAGGTGGCATGTGTTTGTGCGTCTAATATACTCATACATGTGGACGTCCTTGTGTGTGCTCGGGTGTGGGGGCGCCTGGGCCTGGTTTGAGCCTCAGCCCCTCGCCAGGCCTGCTCTCGGGCCTTCGCTGTGGGGCTTCTCTTTGGATGGGGTGAGGGTCCTCCCTCCTGCTCCTTGGACTCCTCTCTTAAGCCTCAGGGGAGCCTTCACAGGCACAAATGAGCACAGAGACCCCGGACACGTGTGTGCGCAATCTCCTGGGGTCCACCCCGTGGGCACAAGAGCCCCACGCAGACCCTCGCTCAGCCCCTGCTTGACACACGGAGCCACAGCAGGCAGCCAGGGCCCCTTGCGCTGGCACACACAGATGCACGTGGGACAGCAACGGGCACACCCAGCTCACACAAAGGCAGACCCAGTCTCCATGAGCCTCACCCTCAGACCACGGAGGCACGCACATGGGCCCAGATACCCCCCACGCGCGCGCGCGCACACACGCACGCACGCACGCACACACACACACACACGCACACTGCACCCACACACGTGCACATGCATGGATGCCCATGTGCATGTGCAGACCTAGACCCGGGAATAAGGGGACCACAATGTGCGGGTCCTGTCCCCGCTGAGGCTGCCTCCGGGGTGCCCTAGCCACTCTGTTTACTGTTTTGCTCATCTGTGCCCTGGCAACAGCGGTGCTGGTCCTGGCAAGAGGCCAGCCAGCGTTTTCTGGGAACATTGTCCCTATAGAGCCAGGCCCCCTGAGGGTCACCCCACTTAGCCCTCCTTGGGCAAGGGCTTGGGGAAGAGAGTGGGGGTGCAGGGTAGGGGTCTCCCGGTGTCTCCCCTAAAAGCCTCATGCTGGGGAGAAGCCCTGCTGGCCCCAGCTCCTAACCCAGCTCCGAGGACGAGGAGGCCTCCCAGCCCCTTCCCCCGCCTCCTCCCTTCCCGCGGCCCCAGGATATGAGTAATGCGGCCCCCTCCCCATGACCTCACCCCCTCACTATTCCACAGCTGGGCTCTGTTCTGGGAACCGAAAGGGGGGCGGCTCTCCTGGGGTGGGGTGGGGGCCTCTGGCCTGGGAAAGGCGCCCCCCGGCCAGCAGCCCAGACCCCTTGGCACGCTCAGCGGAGCTGTCAGGACTCTGGCGATGGCCGACCCCGCCTGTGGCCCTGGCGCAGCCGACTGCAGCTGCAAGGGATTTGGTGTTCCTGTGCAAATGCAATCAGGCTATTTCCTGTGTCTGTTCTGGCTCTGCACAGCCCAGGGTTCAGCCCGAGGGGCCAGGGAGTGGGGCTTGATTCCCCACATCCCTACAGTCTCAGATTCCACCGTGGGGCCTGGTTTCCACCCATGTGTGCCACGTGTTCAGAACCCCGACAAGCTCCCCATTTGAGTGGGTCTCCCCGAGTTTGGGGCTGCCCCTGCTGGCCATGTCCACCAGCTGCCGCCCCCGACTCAGGACATCAGCCCTCTCTTCCTTCCTCTGCAGCCCCCCAGGCCAGCCCCCCAGGCCCCAATGACGGTCCAATGATGCCCATCCTGTGCCTGGCCCTCCCAGCTGCCCACCCACCTCATCCCGTCCCCCGTGGACAGTTCCAGGAGGGGCCTAGGGCCTCCATCCCCGTCCCAACTCTGCCCCCTGCAGGCAGCTCCTGCAGCCACCCCACCTGGCTCTCCCGAACCTAAAAGTCAGCAGTGGGGGACTCGTTCTCAGAGTCCTGGGAGAAGCTGAGGGCTTGGCTGGGGGCTGGGGGCCAGACGGAGGCTGTTGAGGGGGAACTTCTCCTTTAGGCCACAGGGGACCCTTCTGACTGCAAGTCCCCTGGACACCACAGGGCTGGAGCTGGCCAGAAGGCCTGGGGAGATGGATGGCCACCCCACCAGGAGCAGGCAGCACGGGGCTCCCTGCAGACCCTCACAGCCCCTGGTCCCCACTGGCCCGGCCTCCCCGGGGTCTCATACGTTTGCCCCACAGGTGGCCTCAGAGCCCTGGAGTAAAGGGGGGAGCATGGGGGGAGGGGCAGGGAGCGAGATGGCAGCCGCAAGGCCTTCTCCGCACTGCCTTCCAGAGGGTGGTGGGACCACACCCCCACCCGCAACACTCAAGAAGCAAGCCCCTGAGGGCAGGGGCAGAGGGCACAATTTGGGGCACCATGCACACAGCAGGCCACCACCAGCAGGTCCCGTGACTGCATAATGCAGGGGTCCCATCCCCAGGGAGGGACAGCCCAGGGAGGGACAGCTCAGGAAGGGGTCCATAGGAGTGTCACTGCTGGTTGTCGCTCATTCTTGGAGGTGCTGTGGGGGACAGCCAGGAGCAGAGGCAGCTGGAACGAGAAGGCAGGCAGTGGTGGGGTGGGTAAAGGGGCACACCCTCTGCCTGGGACTGGGGTGGGGCACAGGAGCCCGGCACTGGTCCAGCCCACCCTCTTGGCTGGCCCTCCCTGGAGACGGGACTCCTACATCATGGGTGTGTCCCTGCCCTGCTGGGTGTGGAGGGGTGGGAAGTGACCCTTTTTCTTGTAACCACAGGCCAGTGGGTGAGAGAGACACCCCACTGGGCAAGACCCTGGCCCCACTGCCCAGGGAAGCCCTGTGATGAGCTGCCTTGCAGGAACTGGGGGTGACATTGAACTTGGGTCTGAAAGACGAGTAGGAGTTCATCAGGTCAAGAGAGGGAAAAGCTGGAGAGCACTCAGAGCTTGGAGGGAGAGGCCCCAAGGCCCCCTGAACCCCCCAGGGGTGGCTCCGGTGGCCCCTGCCAGGAGCAGGTGTAATCAGATTTGCATCCTGTCAGGAGGTCCTGGCTGTGTTGGGCAGAGGGTGTAGCGGGGTTGGAAAAGCCTGGAGGGTTGCAGGGACCCAGCAAGCTGGGCATCTGGACACGGGGAGATGCAGGAGGGATTAGGAGGGAGACACGATGGGCTGGATGTAAGGAAATAGAAAGAGGACCAGCAGCAGGAAGCCCAGCCCGGACTGCCCAGGTCCCCAGGGTCTGCCTCAGGCTCAGAGTCCAGACAGCCGCTCTGGGCCTCTGTGTCCCTGTATGCAAGGGCCAAGTGAGTTAACCCATGCAAAGGGCTCAGTCCTGCCCATGCACAAAGGAGGTGGCAGCTTTCCTTGTGACTCTTAAATGCTATCATTCCAGAAGGGCAGGGGGCAGTCTTGGGAAAGTCACAAGTTCAGACGGGCTATGCTCAGGGCTGTGGGAGCTGCAGAAGTTTCTGCACAAGGAGGGGAGAGGCTCAGAAGAGTGCAGAGCCAAGATCAGAGGGTAGGACATGAGGTGGGGAGCCTGTCGCCATCCTCAGAGTGACCCCAGATGAGGCCCTGCTAGGACAGGGACAGTGGGCCTGGGAGGGAGAGGGGGTCGAGGAGGAAACCGCAGAGCCCCCCTCAGGCTGGAAGGGAGCAGCCAAGCCATGGGGGATGGGGTCAGCAGAGAGGCTGGAGTGGTGGGGATCCCCGAGGGCACATGCTAGCCCTGGGGAGGCATGGAGCTGGTGCCTGGAGGGATCCCAGCCTGGGGAGGAAGGCTGGGGTGGCGGGGCTGAGGCTTTGGTCTTCTTGACTACCCCACCTGGTGGTGAGACCTCAGGCCCAGCCTCAAGCTCCCCGGCCTTGACTCCCTTGCCTTGACTCAGTAGCTGCAAAATGGGGTAACCCCACTTAGCAGGGAGGACTGAGACGCTGTCTGGGCAGGCACCAGCTTCCTGCGTTCCCAAGGCTGGTGCTTCAGGAGCTTGACCCCAAAGTCCTCAAAGTGCTTAGGAGGCTGAACCACAGCGGGGGCCAAGGCCTGGCTGAGGCCACCCAGGGTCCCCACACCCGTGTCCTGCTTGGCCTCTGGTGGGGTTGGTCACATCTGGGAAGCCTCCTTGGAGGGGGGCGGGTGCCCAGGATTGGACATCTGCCTGCAAAGCTGGCTTCCCTCGTGACCATGGGGAGGGAGACACTCCAAAGGGTGCAGATGTGGGCAGGACGGCCAAGTGGTGTGGGGGAGGGTGGGGTGTCCCGAGGGGCTGCAGTCCCTAAGCTGTCCTGTCCCTCTGGGGCACCGAGCACAAAGCTGGGGGCTACAGAGGAGGGCACACCCATAGCCCCAAGGAGCCCAAAGTTGGCAGGGGAGGGAGGCCCAGCCCAGCAAGGTGTTCCACGTGCCTGGGACCCAGGCCAAGCTGGCCCTGTGAGCCAGGCATCCCAGGGATGGCCCCCAGAGAGGTGGCAGAAATCCAGGACCCGGCCCCCCAGGCTGGAGCCCCACCCCCACCACACAGGCAGGAGGCATTGTGCGACCAGAGCCAGCAGCTGCACCTCTCGGAGCCCCTCGGGTGGGAAAAGGCTACCATGGGGGTTGTCTACGTGAGGACTCACCAGCCGGGGCTGCTGCCCACTTCCTCTGCCCTCGGCCATCGCTCCTTCTACAGCCACAGCCCTGGCTGGCCCCCACCTTCTGTGTGTTCCCTGCGGGGCGTCTCCTTCCCCCAACACCCCCCTGGCTTCCCACCATGGGGCAGCACTTGGGGGTCTCTTGCTGGGGGGACCCTTATCTGCCTCCATTCAGAGACCCCCAAATTCCAGGAGCCCCAGCAGCTCCATCCTGCAGCTTTCCCTGCTGGTGCCCCCACCTGAGCTTAGTGATCAGGGGCTGACAGAGGCAGGGGCCCCCCCTGCCAGAGCTGCCCCGCTCCCCTCATCCTGGCCCCTCGCTGGATCGCCCGGCCCATCTGCCTCCCACACTGCCTCAGGCAAACTGCTCTGTTCCCAGGGACCCCTCGAACCATGCCCCTGCCGATTCTCAGCCTTCCCGCCACCTGATGCACTCAGAGCACTGGCCCTGGTGGCCACTCACGTCTCACTTTGCAGCTGAGGGGTTTAGTCCAGGGAGGTTGAGGCTGGGCCTGAGGCCTCGCCACCGGGCAGGGGAATCAGGGTGACCCAAACCTCAGCCCCGCCACCCCCAGCCTCCTCCTGGGCTGGGCTCCCTGCTCCCCCTCGTTGACACCTCCACATCCACCACCTGCTCCCAGCCCCCGTGCTAGCACAGGTGTCCCCGGCTGCCCCTCTCAGCCTGCCTGGGATGGCCCGCAGCCCCCTTCATCTCAGGCCATGGTGTGGTCTGGGTCCCCCTCCTCCCCCCTCCTTCCCAGCACACCGCTCTAGTCTGCCAGGTGCCAGGGACCCGACAACAAGCGAAATGTCCTCCCTGCCCTTACGAATCTCAGAGGTTGCTAGGCGCCCGGCCCCGACCTGTGGTGTGGACCGAGCACACAGAGGAGGGCGTCCACTCCAAGCTTGCCCTGGGCTGGGGGGCCATGTTCTCAGGGGAGGGGCGCTTGTGCCTGTGCTGGGCCTGGGGCCACACGGTGTGTGGGTGTGTGGGTGCGTACAGGACATTGCACAGAGGAAGGGGCAGTAAATGGACAGTCAGGCGTCTGGGAGAAGTCTCCAGGGGGGACCAGGGCTAAGGGGAGAGGCAGAGGGGCAGGTCCTGCAGATGGAGCCGGGGCCCCCATCGCAGGTCTGCCCTGAAGCCCAGAGGTGCAGCCCACCAGCCCTAGGTGACCCACAGTCTCAGCATACCCAAGATGTCTGGCCTCCTCCCACGCCCACGCCACCCCCGCCTCTGGGGGACTTGTGCGGGAGGGGGTCCATTTCTCTGGATTCCCTGCCTTCAGCATCCCCCTGCTCCTCAGCTGGGGCTGCTGTCCTGGCCCCTGGCCCTGCCTACCCCCATGACCCCATCTCCAACTCTGGGGATGAGAAGGGGTCACTCTCGATAGCTGCTGTCCTCCCCCTCCCCAAGTCCCTACGATACACCCGGCACTGCACAAGGTCCTTGGACTCCTGCCATGAGCTTCATCCAGAGGTGATGTGGTGACCAGTCTGTGAGTGCCCGATAGGGTGACCGGAGCCCAGGTCTGCCCATTGCACCACCCAGTCCCAAAGGTGCCCTAGCCAACCGGGCAGACACCCCAACTCCGCCCAGACACCCAGTGGGAAGGGTGATTATGCACTAGCAGAGAGGTCCCACCTTAGGGCATCTGCGACCCCAGAAACCTTCATGCCCTGGCCCCTCGAAGGCCCTGCCAAGACTGGAAAATAGACTTCTCCCCCAGAGCCCCTCTGTCCTAGGCTTCCCATTGGCCCTCAAAGGCTGGGTCAGGGACCGTCCACCTCTGCCCTCAGAGTGGGGTCTGAATAGAGCTTGACATCCTGCTGACCAGCCCGTCACCTCCCTTGGTGCCCTACCTCTTGTGACGCGCTCCGTGGTCAGCCCCACACTGGCAGCCTCCCCGCCCTGCCGCCGCAGCTCTTCTGAGTCTCTGCCCGTCTGCTCAGACCCGCCTGCCCATGGGAGCCCGAAGTCGGGGGCCAGGGCCACACCCTCCTCCCCGCTCGTCCTGCCTGTCGGCCCGTGTGGCATGTGCTGGCCCCATGGCCGCAGTTCCTCCCTCCACTCGCTTTGCCTGCTGCCTACGTGGGTCTTTCTGCTACCCTCCGGTGTCACTGGCCACAGCCCCACAGGGGACAAGGCCAAGTGTGCAGCAGCCCGGGAGAACTTCCCAGTGCCTGCGCTCTGCCATCAGCACCCTTCACAGCAGCCACATGCCTCTGACGTATCCACACACTGCCCTGCCTGGTGCCCAGTCTCCCGGAGGATGCCCACGGCACCCCAACCTCCAGGCCAGCTACATCTCCTCTCCACGCTGGAAGGCCCCACAGGAGAGCTGAGGCTCTGGAGCTGGCTGGGACTGCCCTGGCAGAGCTCTCACCATGCTCACGAGGCAAGGTTTGGCACGTTCTGGGACACGCGACTGGTCGCTGGCACTGGCTCAAGGCACTGCCACCCCTCTGATCTTTCTTTCCTGGCCGGTTGTACCCAGATCTGCCTCATGTCCCCGAAGGCCTAGCTCATGGCTCTGCCCGCAGACAGTGCCCAAAGGGTTCCTGTCCTCCAACCAGGCAGAGGCTCTCGCAATGTCCAGACTTGACTGCCCACCTGGGCAGGAGCTGCAGCCGGGGCCTGGCACTGGAGACCCTGTGTGCTCCCGGCACTGCCCTCAGGAGAGCCCCTGGTGCCCGAATACGCTGCAGTTTTCTAGCCTCCAGTTCTGAGCCAACTGACCCTCTGCCTGGTGCCTCCACACTGTCTCTGCCCGTCAGAGCCCTGGACACCCTGCCCGGCTACCAGCCCCTCCTTGGAACCTCTCACCTATCCTCAAACCCACTGGGACTGATCATTCCTGGGGGATGCAGAGGATGCACTGCCGAGCAGAAGGAGCCAGCCCAGGGACAGCCCCAGCTCCGTCTCCTGCAGGAGGCTTTCAGGCCGCATGTCCTTTGAAGTTGCAGACCCTGCTGCCTGCCCCGAGATGCTCAGCCAACTGCTGAACCCTCCCTAGTCTCAGTGCCCAGGGAGACCCTCATGTGCTCGGGATGTCACAGTGGCCATGGCCAATGGACCCGTCCTCGTCTGTCCCTGGGGTCCCAAGTAGAAGGGTAGAGTTAGGCCCACACAGCCAGCACCTTGGTCCTCACATCACGCCTGGGGAGTCCTCCTGCCATCCCCACGACAAATGAGGAAACTGAGGCTCAGAGGTGCAGCAGCGCAGCCAGGGGCCCTGAGGAGTGGGTGACATGGCCAGGTGTGAGCCCCACATCCCCTGGGAGCCGGGTGTGGGGAGACCAGGTAGTGCCAGGACAATGTCCTGATTCAGGGGGTCCCGGGCCTGAGCCGACGCCTCCCTCCACCGTCTCCTGGAGGGTCTCTCCTCCTCCTCGTGCTTTCCCCTCCTTCCCATCTCTCTGGGGAACCGGAGAGCAGGACCAGACAGGGCTGCTCCCTCTGGGCCCACTCGGCCTCTCTGGCCTCTGTCCGCATCTGCTGCAGCGCCCAGACTCCACGCAGCAGCCCATCGCGCCCAAGCCCTCCTGTCGCCGCGCACCGTCCCATGCCCTCCCCGTCGTCTCTTTCTGCCCTCACGGGCCCGCCCTGGCTGTTCCGCTTCTCCTCGTGCCCCCTCACTTCCTCACCGTCTCCCTCTTCCGTCCTGCCTGGTAGGACGCGCTCTGGGAGGAAGAACCTCACACCCAGCACCCTGGCACCAGCGGCACCTCAAGCTCCCCTGGGGACCTCCCTGCCCGTCATGGCGGGCAGCCGACACTATGACAACGCTCATGCCTCCTGGGGGGGCACCGCATCCTTCTCCCTGACCCCCCCACCCAGGGGCCACCCCAGGGCTCCTCACGCCCAAGCTCCCACCTGCAGCCACTCGTGCCCACCTGCCCTGTGCAGACCTCTGTGCTCAGCCCCTGGCCACCAACCTCTGCTGAGCCGCTCCAAGCCTGATGCCGTGTCCCTGGGGGCTGTGGCCCCTCCAGCCATCCCGAGGGGCCCAGGAACCTCAGGGTGCCCCCTCAAGTCTCTAGCAAGGGCATCAGGCAGACGAGTCCCCAGGTGCCCGGGCACCCTGGCTGCCGCTCTGTCGCCGCTCTGCCCAGCTCCGATGTGCTGGCTGGGACTGCAGCCTGAACCTCAGTCCTCTGGGCTGCAGCCCTGACACCCTGCCCAGGGGGCTGGGCCACTCGGTCCCTGGACCCCCTGCTGCTGGCTCGGCCCAGCTCCCGGGGCTGGATGGGCTCTGGCTGACAGACCACCCGGGCCCTCGGTAGGGCCGCCCACCAGACACCCGGTCCTGCCAGGGCGGGGGCCACCCCACCCTCAGGATTTGGGGCCTTGGATGGGCCTGCGGCGGCCACGCCCCTTTGGACACTGTGGTTTGGAGGCCTGGCTTCCTCCAGCCCCCTCGGGGCCGGCCCCTTCTGCCCTGCTGGCCACATCAGTGTCCCCAGAGGCCTCCTGGCCAGGCTGCTCAGGGTGGGCTCCTGCAAGTGGGGGACTTGTAGCCTCAGGGAGAGCCGAGCACGGGGGTGTCCATGTGTCTGTGGGCAGATGTGTGCCTGAGACCCATGGGACAGACAGACGGGGTTCACACAACCCAACCCTCAGCAGGGGCCAGCCGCGAGGATCAAGGCCCTGATGGGGATGCCTAGCCCTTGCTCTGTGCCAGCCCGTGAGGTGCTCTTCTCTGCTCCCCTCCACTCCCGGTCCTCAAGGGCTATAGGATCAGGCAGGCAGCTGAGTGGGGTGACCTCCAGAAGGGAGAGGGTGGGGTACCCTGACCATCCTAACCCTGGCCTGGCCGGAGGTGGGCCTGGGCAGAGCCTTGGGTCACCCAGGTCAGGCAAAAGGGTGTGGGGGGTGTTGGGCCGCTTCAGCCCTGGGTCCAGCCCTGCCAGCCTGAGGCCTGGTGCTGGCCGAGAAAATGGTGTCTGGTGGCCCCACACCACCACCAGACTCACACCCCTACTCAGAGAGAACTGTTGGGGTGGGGACACATCCTTCCCTGGCTCAGAGCATCATTTCCAATGAGCTTAGACCACACTTGATTTACACCCTGGCTGCAGCTGTACCGCAGCGTGCCCCTCCAGAGCTTGTCACAGAGAAGATGGCGCCCTGCTGGTGGCGTCCCCCTTCCTGGCCCTGCACGTGGGCATGGTGGGAGAGCCCAGGGGTCTCTGGAAAGGATCTGGAGTGATGCAGGTGAGCTGGAGGCGGGCTCACCGCTCCCTTCTGGGTAACCCTGGGCAGGTCGCTTAACATCTCTGAGCCTGGTTTTCTCATCTGTCAAACAGAAAAGGGGGAGGGGGCTGTCTTCTAGGACTTAGGGAAGTTAAAACTGTTGGATGCTGTAGAGATGCAGACTACGGTAAGGACATCAGGGTGGTGGCGTGTGTGCGTGTGTGCAGTGGCCCCTGGCTGCATCGCCGGGTCAGGGTCCTCGAGGGTGTGTAAGCTGGCATACACCTGTGAGCCTCACCGTGTGTAGCTCACCTTGGATTTCCTCACTAGGTCAGGACAAACACACTTCTATTATTCTTCACAGGGGACTGTCCCTGCTTCCCACCCTGCCCTCCCACCTGCCTCCTGCCCAGGTCCTCGGGGCTTTCATAGAGCCTGACCCCCCACCCATGGCCAAGGTGGAGCCGCGTCCTCTGCACCCCGCTGGTGCCTCCTGGGTGCCGCTTGCTCAGCTGGGGTAGCAACCTGGCCCTGGGCTTGGGAGAAGAGCCAAAGCCACTGCTGGACGGAAGCTCCAGCTAGGCCCTCCTGTGACAAGGGACTGTACAGAGACAGCCAGGCCTGGGGTCTTCCTGCAGTCCCTGGAGTGCTGTGCTCCCTGTCTTGGGCCTCAGTTTCCCCATTTGTTAAGTGGCACTGGTGAGCCTGGATTGATGCCAGGTGCTACTCAATTCCTAGGCTACAGAGATCCTTGGGGACCAAAGGTGTCCCCTGGGGGGACACACTGCAGCCTGGCAGGGAGGGCAGCCTGGTCTGAGACATGGGGCCCCCGCCTGAGGGGGCCTGTTCAGCAGCACCCGGGCAGGTCCAAGCTGGGCCTGAGAGGGAGGAGGTGAGTCATGGGGCCCTGGGGGAAGGTCAGACTGCAAGGGAGCCTGCCCAGCAGTGCCCTCAAACCCTGGTGCTCGTCCTGCTCCTGTAGGAGCAGCCGGGACCATGCCAAGAGAGAGCCGCCTCTTACATGGGCACAGACCCAGCCGGCTGGAGCTGGGGAGCACCAGGGCTGCTCCAAGTTCCGCTCAGACCCTGCTGAGCCCACCGCCATGCGCATCCCTGCCTGTCCTCCCCTCCCAGAGTCCCCCAGTGCCAGGGCTTGGGTGGACAAACGGGGCTGCCATGCCAGTCCCACCCTCTAACAGCCTGAGGTCTGGCCAGCGTGCTCCCTGTCATTGGAGGGAGGCAGGAATCAGGGAAGCTGGGCTGGCAGAGGAGGACCCCCTCCCAGCTAGGGAGAAGCCAAGGCAGGCTTCATGGAGGAGGTGGCATTGCAGCTGGACCTTGGAAGCCTGGAAGGGCTCAGGAGGGGGAAGAGTCCCAGGCGGCTCAGTCGGAGGCAGTGAGTGGCTGCCGGCACGGAGTGGCGGCTCTGAGCCCATGTGGCTCTGAGCAGCCTCGGGCCCTTTGTGCTCTGATCTGTGCCCAAGACCCCTTGAGGCAGGTGCCACGACACCACTTCTTTACAGAGGAGGAAACTGAGGCTGAGAGAGAAGGCCACACTGGCCTGAGCCCCCGTGGAGGTGAGCACTCGCTGTGGCCCCGCGGTGGCCCCATGCAGGGCCGTTGAGCGAAGGCCAGGCTGGTAAAAGCAACTGAAAGGCCGTTTCATCCTCTGCAGAGTAGGGGGGGACTGGATGGTCCCCGGGGGTCAGCAGGACCACGGGAGGGGCCCGAGGTCACGCTGAGGATGCGCTCTGCATCCTGGGGCACGGAGCCCGGCAGGGACCCCAGGCCAGGGTGAGGGTCTGGGAGTGGGAGCGGCGCTGCAGGTGGGAGAAGGATGGCGCGGCGGCTGCCAGGGCCCAGAGCAGGGGCGGCGCCTCGTGCACGCCTGCCCTCCGCGCCCACCTACCTCAGGAGGCCGTCCAGGCCCTGTCTGCTGGGATTCCGCCTCAGGAGCGTCAGGCCACTCATGCCGCCGCCGCCGCCGCCGTGACCTGGCCTGACCTCAGCCCTGGGAAGGCAGTGGCCGCTTCTTCAAAGGCCCCTGTCTGGCGGCCTCCGTCTGTGGACTCCCTGCCCCTTGGGCCCTCGCCCCTTCCCTCCTTCGCTGGCTCTGCCACTGCGCCCCTGTCCCCTGTGGGTGCCCGGCCCCTCTCTGGCTCTGACGCCCCCCGTCTGTCTGCCGTCTGTCCAGCCCCGTGAGCCTGCCCCGCAGGCCCTGCCGCACGTGGGTCCCGCGCCTTCTCTCTTCAGGGCGCCCAGGCCCAGCAGCCGCTCGCCTCTTGTCCCCCAGCCCCTCTCTGCCCCCCTCGGTCTCCTCCACCTCCACCTCCTCCTCCTTCCGAGACTAGTAAAAATGTCAGAGAAAAGCCTCCCAGCCGAGCGGCGTGGGGCTCGCCGGACCTCTGCGCCCACTGATGGGCAGCCGGCCGCTTGTCCCCTCCCTCTGCCCCTGTCCCCCACCCTACCTGACCCCTTGGGCCACCTTGGTGGTGGCCCCCGCCTCTCACTCACGGGTGCCTGGCTGCCCGTGGCTGCCCCCGGCCCTGGCGCCTCCTGCCCTCCCTGAGCCCCCTCTTTTCCTCTCCTTCATCTGCTCTTTGGCCTAGCTCTCCCTTGACCTGCCTCCTGACCCCCCGCCCCCTCCCCAGGCCTGGCCCTGGCCCTCCTGCCCCCAGTGTCCCCCTCAGCCCCTCTCCTCTCTCCTCTCCCTCTGGTGTCTCTGTCCCTATCTCGGTCTCCCTCCCTCCCTCCCTCCCCCCTGCCTCTCCCTCCCTTCCTCTCCCCCTCCCTCTGCCCTCCCTCCTCTCCCCTCCCTCCTGGTTCACCATTTCCCCTTTGTTTATTCTCAGCCATCTGCTCCTGTTATCACCTCAAGGGGGAGGCCAGGGCACCACAGGAATCCTCTCTGGTCCCCCAGTGGGGAGGCTGCTGCCCTCCCCCATGCCCCCCCAGACCACCGAGAGACACTGGGACACCACTAACGCAGCATCTCCTGTTGTATCGAGGAGCTGTGGTCCTGAGAAGTGACCAGTGGGCACACGGTCTGCATGGTGCCCTCGCCCACGGAGCCCCCCTTGCCCCCCAGCCACTGGCCAAGGCCCAGGGAGGAGCAGCCCAGCCCGCTGTTTTTCTGGTTGGGCTTAGTCGCCGTGACTCACTCGAGAACACTCGAGGCTAGTGGCTGGGCAACAGGATGGACCGACACATTCGTGGGCAGTCGCCGAGGGCCAACTGTGGGCAGGCAGCCTTGCATCCAATAGCCTGCCCAGCTCACCAGCGCAACAACCACCCTGAAAGGCAGACACCGCTGTACCCATGGCCCAGATGGGGAAACTGAGGCTCGGCCAGTCGCATTGGTGTCCAAGGTCACAGAGCCAGGGCTAGGCAGAACCAGCACCCATCATCTATCTCTGTGTGAGCAGCCTGGCACCCACAGAAACTGGCCCCTCTCGCATCCCAGCTAGGGTGACCTCTGGCTGGGCCAGGTAGTCGGAGCACCTGGGACATACTGAGCAGACCCAGGGTGAGGTTACAACCAGACAGGCGAGCAGGCGAGTGTGAGAGTGAGTCACCGGGTGAAGGCACTGTGCGTCGGCGGTAGCAGCAACAGTTGGGAAAATCTCCACATGGGCCCTGCAGTGACTCAGGTTGTGGGCTGGCCAGCGGAGACCATGGGGGTCAGGAAGGGCACCCCTCCATCCCCCCATATACCTGGCTGGATCTTGCACCCAGTCCAGGAGGGGAGACCCCACAGCACCTCCCCTCCCCCCACACAACCCAGGAGGAGCAGAGGACGTTGGGTGACAACAGAGACAGCTGGCCTGCTACCATCCCCAGCATCCACAGAGCTGGGAGACCTCAGGGCTCTGGCAGGCCAGGGGAAAGGCTGAGGGAGAGGGCCAGGCTCTGGCTGAGCTGGCATTCAGCAGATCACTCAGGGGCACGAGCGTGCGCTTCACTGGCATCTCAACTCACCCCTCACCTCTTGGCCTCCTGTCCTTAGTTCTGGAGTCCCAGCCACTGACAGCCAGGAAAGAAATGTGGCCACAACATATTTTCTTTCAAAAGAAGGGAGAATATTCCCACGGGAGAGATGGGTGCTTTGGAATGGCTTGAATTCCCTGTCACTAGAAGTGATCTGTCAGAAATGCTGATGGGTGGAAAGTGGCAAAAACAGATCTTTAAGTGAAGTAGTCAAGATTCATGGTTTTGGACATGTCTCAGTAGGGACAATAGGGCAGAGTATTTCATGTCAGGTCTATTATTATTTGTCCATCCACCCACCCACCCACATACCCATCTTTCCATCCATCCATCCATCCATCTATTCATCTCTCTATCCATTCATCCATGCATCTGTTCATCTCTCCATCCATCCTTCCATCCATCCATCCATCCATCCATCCATCCATCCATCCATCCATCCATCTATTCACCCATCCATCCATCCATCTATTCATCCCTCCATCCACTCATCCATCCATCAGTTCATCCATCTCTCCATCCATCCATCCATCCATCCATCCATCCATCCATCCATCCATCCATCCATCCATCCATCTATTCATACATCCATTCATTCACCCGAGCATCCATCCACCCACCTATCCAACTTCTCTATCCTTCCATTATCTCTATATACATGTCTGTCTTTCAATGTACCATTTATCAGTCCATCAATTTCTCAACATAACTGTCCATTCAATTATCTGTATGAACATATCTTTCCATTCAATCCATTCAAGCATCCACCCATACATATATATCCATGTTCATTCATCTCTCTTCACATTTCTCCATTGAACAAGCATCCATCCGTCAACCCATCCATTCATTCAACCCATCCATCTACCATCCATTTATCTCTCCATCCATCCATGCATCCTCTCTATATAAATGTCTGTCTTTCAATGAACCATTTACCAATCCATCAATTTCTCAACATACCTATGCATTCAGTTATCTATATAGGCATAATATGTCCTTTCACTTAATCCATTGAAGCATCCACCAATACATACATACCCATGTTCATTTATCTCTCTTTACATTTCACCATGAACAAGTATCCACCCATTCATCCATCTCTCCATCCATCCATCCATCCACCCATCCACCCACCCATCCATCCATCCATCCATCCATCCACCCGCCCACCCATCCATCCATCCATCCATCCATCCACCCACCCACCCATCCATCCATCCATCCATCCATCCATACATACATACATACATTCATCTAAATGTTTTAATGTGCATGAAACAGAAAAAGCATCCAGCAAGCCATACATCCATTTGGAACATCATAACCCCTTATTACACATTAATTACTATTATCTATATATTTACCCATCAATTTGTAGGTCTATTTGCCCAGCCACTCAATCAGTGAGCTATCTATCCTTTCTTTACTATGTTTTTCTATCTCAAAATATTCTTCTGTCCTTATTTTATTCATCTGTACAAAAATTCTACTATGTTCACACCATTTATACCTTCATCCATACATTTGTCTGTCTGTTCTTCCACATGTCCATACGTTTTTCAATCTAGCAAGCCTCACATCCAATTGTGCACAGACATTTGTGTTTATCCTTCCACAAACACATTTGCCCACTGATTTGGCCATTAAGTCATACAAATGAGTTAATAGCTTAAACTGTTACTGGAAGATAGTCAGCCCTCAATGAATGTTACTTATTATTTTCCGTCTATCTATTCACTCATCCAACCAATCATCCATCCATTCATCTCCCCATTTATCCATGAATGTATTTGTCCATCTATCCATGTATTTACCTAACAAATTTGTTTGAATTCCAGGCAGTTTTAAGATGCTGGAATTCAGTGTTAATGAAGTTCCTACTCTCAAAATGCTGACATTTTAATGGGAACAAACAAATAAATAAGTAAATAAATACTGTAATACATCAGATGATGGTAAGTGCTACAGGAAAAATGAATCAAAGGAAGGGAATATGGAGCTCTGGGGGAGACTGATATTTTATATATGATAGTCAAGGAAAGCCTCATGGGAAGGACTATGCCTTTCCTGATTTGAAAAGAGACTTGAGAGAAAAGAGAGCTATAAACACAGTGGGAGAAAGGGTCTCAGGAAATGAGAGAAAAATCCTGATTTAGGGGTGTTTTTTACCCATCTATCTCTTCAATAGTTTATCCAGCACCAATTCACACATCTATTGATTTGTTATCTATTTATGTATCTTTCCGTCCATCCGTCTCTTGTAATATTTGACCATCTGTTCGTCTATTTGCCCACCCGTTATCCATATCTATGCATGTGCTTTCCTCTCTTGAGATCCTCTATCCATCTGTCCAGTCATTTTCTGTGCATATTCCACACATCTACTCATCCACCCACCCACACCTTCATCCCACGTGACCACAACCAAACCCCCATTCATTCATTGTGCACCTGTTCATCCACCATTTATCCATCTCTCCATCCACCCAGACATAAATACGCCCATTTTTTGGCACACCTGCTTATTCGTCTATCCAGAGCTTATAATCGGCTGATATACACAGGTACAACACAGTTGAATATATGAATATAATTACATATTCAAATGATTAAAGTCTGCAGCCACTCTGATAGGCTCATATCTGTACCATACACATTGTTAAATATTCTAAATATTACGTCTGCTTTTATCCATCCACCCATCCACCCCCCCAAACATGCACACATACATACACACACACAAGTTCTCTGTCCATCCATCTGTTCTTTATCCATCGACCCATCAATTACCAAATCACTCACTCACTTCTCTTTGTATTTGTACATCAGTCTGTCCACCACCCACCCACTTATTCGCCCACCCCTCTGTGCCCTCTTGTTTACGTGTCCATACGTCACCCTCCTAGTAGTTCATATATTTTTTCTTCATGCCTTGCATCACATACGTACCTGCTCATACATCAGTTCATCCACCCACCCACCCATGCACACCTGTGTTCGTACGTACATTTGTCCTTCTGTCCATATATCCGTCCACTCATCCATCCAGTTGTTCCTACTTTCTAGCTGTCTTCATCTACCTTTCCACTCACTCATACTTTTCTTTTTCATTGATGTTTTATTTATTTTCTTTCTTTCCTTTCTTCTGTGACTCACGGCCCAGGAGGCTGAGCACCTCCATAAACCCTAAACAGGGGCCGGGGCGGGGGGTCTGTCCTCTTGTTCACACGTTCTCATTACCCCCGACACACACGGATTCCACCAAGTCCATGCTCACAGAGCAGTGTCCCAGCAGAAAGTGCAATGAATACCTGCGGGGGTGGGGAGGTCAGGACAGGTGGTCTTGTTGGCTCCTGGGTGACTCCTTATGGAGACAAGTCTCTGACTTACAGAAGGGCATCTCCACATGCTTTGAGCACGCACTTGTCCAATGTGTCCCTCTGTCTAAGCCAGTACCTCTGACAGTGGGAGAGTGGGCCAGAGCCAAAGGCAGGGGCCGGGGTGGTGGGGTGCTGGGTAGTGGCAACAAAGCTCATCTTTTGGTGGCTGGGGCCAGGAGAAAGGCTAAAGACTTCTTTCTAGATTCCTCTGGAACGATCTGGCTCTATCCATCTCTCAAATTCTATTGCTCTTGTGAGGGGAGGTAGCTGGGGGAGGAGATGGAGGCAGCCTTGGCTCACCCCAGATGCTAAACCATTGAAAGTGTTGGTTACATCCAGCAAGGAGAGGCACTGACACCTTGGGGATGAGGGGTCACCAGGACAGAGCAGTGTCTCAGGTCCCACCTGCCAAGGACGGGGTCTTCCATCCTCACATCCTCATCCATGTGGCAGCTGGAAAAGCAGAGGCTCTGGGAGGGGAGCTGGGTGCAGAACCAGCCGCCACCCCTGGTGAACAAGGTCTGTGTGTGTGGGGGGGTGTAGGGCCCCTCCCTCTGCACCCTGGAAACCGGGCTGGGGGTAGTCATGTTGTGCAATTTGGGTGGGGGGAGAAAGGAGACGCTGGCCCTAGGCATGGCTCTCCATGGAGGCCAGAGGCCTGAGTCCCTCTCCACTCCTGCTGGGAAAGGCTGGTGGCTGGAAAGGGGGCAGAGGTTCCCAGACAGCCCCTCCCTGCCAGCCGCAGGATCGGGCAATCCCCTGCCAACTCACAGCTTCCCAGTTTGCAAGCCATTAACAGATGGCATTTGGACAGGACTGGCCCCAAGAAAGGGCCAGGGGCTTTCCTCCCTTCCCCACGTTTTATCCACCTGTGCCTGGCACCGGCAGGGCTGGGCTGGGCAGGGCAGGGTTGGGCATCCTGATGTTCTCACCCCCCTGATCTCCTGTCAACCCCACCCCCCACACAGCCCCGTGCCCCTCTCTCCAGGCTCCTGGTGTTAGGTAGGAGTGGGGACTGGGCTGGCTGGACAGCAGCAGGCTCTGCCGGGCTGCTCCCTCCGGCAACACACCATTATCAACAGAGAGGGCTGGACCTACCTTCTCAGGGCACATAGGAACTCCCCTTGCCGGTGGCCTCGAGTCCCCCATCTCCCCAAAGGTTTTCAGAAGTCCCTGAGGACAGGGTTCCCTGATGCAGAAGGGCTGGGGGCTGGGCTGGGCTGGGAGAGAGCTGATGGCTTCCTTCTAGATGGCTTGGAAAGAACTGGCACATCCTGAGTCCCATTTCTGCTTTGCAGAGAGGCCCCTTGGGGTGCAGACTGAGCTGTGCCCTGCATAGCTCCACCCTGGTGCCCACAGTGGGCTCTGCGTGTGGTGCAGTCGGTGGCTGCGTGGGGTTGGCAGGCACCTGGAGGGCAGCTCAGCTCAGCCCGCTGCTGGGTCTCCAGTGCCCCAAACTCAAGCCATGGGGGCAGGAACTATGGCCACTCTCTCAGGCAGTGCCAGGAAGTCACACTCCAAGCCGGCTGCCAGGGATGGGCCCTCTCAAGCCCGGTTTCTGTCTGGGAAATGGATGTTCCTAAAACCCGCCTCACTGGGCTGTGGGGAGGATAAAACAAGAGCCCCCATTTAAAGAGTGTGGAAGACCCACACGGAGGGAGTGCTCAGTCTGAGCAGCTGCATTCTGAGTGGCAGATGGGGAAACTGAGGCCTCAGAGGGTGGGGCTTACTCACCCCGAAAGTGCAAGTCAGGGCCACAGCTGCAGATGCTGGGGTGTCTGGGGGCTCTGGGCCCGTCCTCCTCCTCCCCCCTCAGAGGCAGGGAGAGCAAAGCAGAGCCCCAGCCCACTCCTCACCAGCCTGAGCCCTCAAGCGGGGCCATGGTGCCACCTCCCAGGTTCCTTCCCGCCTCCTTTCAGGGATCTCCCAGCCCTCTGGCACCCTCCCAGGGAAACTAAGGCAGAGGCAGGCAGCTGGTGGGGTTGTGGAGGGGAGGGCGGCCATGGTGCCACCCTGGCAGGGCCAGCCCCATTCTGGCCATCTGTCCTCAGACATCCCCCACCCCAGCACTGCCCTGTGTGGCCCAGGGTTGCTTTATAAGGAGACAGAGGGGACCAGGAGGGGGGCAGGGATGGAACGAAGGATTTCCGGCTTCTGGAATTGTCAGGGGGGCCTGCAATGTCCCCCAGTGTGTGAAGGGGTCCAGATGGAAGGCGGGAGAGAGCCAGCCACCTCCACCAGACCCGGTGCAGAAGGAAGACATCCATCATCTGGGCCGAGCCTGGCCTCCCTGCTCCTCTGGGAAATTTCCAGCCACCCGAGACCCCTGATCCTGGGGGAGGAGGAACGAAGGCCCACCCGGGATCCCAAGGCCTTATCCAGCTCTGACTGATGCCTGCGGGTCTGGACCCCATCAGGCAGGACTGGGGCTGGAGAGCCGCTGCCTGACTGCTTAGCTCCACCCTCCCTCCCGAGTGGCGCCTGGCACTTCCTGGGCTCTGGGGGCCATGTGCCCTGGCTTGGAGCGGTGCCCTTCCTCCAGGAAGGTGAGTTGGGGCCCCTGCACCTCAGATGGAGGCTTCCCAGGGCCCTCCTGAGGCCTCCAGACTGGCCTCAGCCCCTTCCTCTTGCAGATCCTAGAGCTCAGAGGGTCTCCAGGGATAGATGGCCCGAGGTCATCCCTGCCCCTCCCAACTCTTGGCTTGGCACATGGAGAAGCGAGGGGACACCAGTGGGCCAGGCAGGAGCTCCAGGGCTGGCCCCGTGCGTGGTGGTCACAGATTCTGAGGGATAGTGGCCACAGGGGCCCCTCCCAGAGAGGCTGGAGGGAGCAGGGTGGGGTGGCCAGGTAGGTCAGGAAGGTCTCCTGCAAAGGCACCTTGCAGACCTGGGAGAGCTGGGAATGCCGGCCACGACGGGCCTGGCATGGCTGTGCAGGGGAGTGGACTCTGCCTACTCACTGAGAAGGGTTCTCTGCGTGGGTAGATGAGGCTTGACTGGGGAGGATGAAGGGGCCTGGGGTGCAGCCAGGGGACAGCCAAGGCGGCAGCCTGCAGGGGTGGTGGCAGGGCTTGTCATCTGGGTGTGGGCTCAGGGCGGGGGGCCTCTGGGGAACTGGAGTTCCAGACCTGGACATGTTGAATCTGAGGTCCTTGAGGGCATTCTGACCTGCCCCCGCACTGTGAGCTGGGTGACTGCCCATCCCCACCTCCCCAGGGACCTCTGAGACCTGATGCCTCCTTAGGCGGCTGCAGTACAGCAGAGTGAGCCCTGCCTTTAGGGACCTCATGAGGACCATGGAGGGAAGGGCTCACTCACCATCACCTGGGAGGCCCCAGCAGAGCCGCAGGCAGCCTGTGGAAATGCCACAGCCCCTCCCCATGTGACAGGGACATGCTGCTGACCCAGCAGCTGGGCAGCTGGGGCAGGAGAGAGCAACCCCAAGTGGGAAGCCACAGCTCAGGCTGGCAGGGGCAGAGGAGGGGAACCAAGGCCCTGCCCAGGGCCCAAGGGGGACGGCCCCATCCTGTGGCCAGTGGGAGGGGGCAGTCTTGGGGGAGAGCCCTTCCCGGGGTAGTCTGATGGTGGGGCCCACCTGCCTTCCTGGTGGGGTTGGGCCCACCTTGGCCTGCTGTGCAGGGAGTGTACTGAGACCCTCACAGCCCAGTGGCCCCGGCCTCTAGTGCACAGCATGGGGTGGGGGGGTCTGGGCTCCAGCCCCAGCAGGCCCTGCCTGGCCTTGGCCTTCCTAGGGGCTCCCAGGTGGGGGCTTCCCAGGCCACACATCCCCTGCCTGGCGTCGGGGACTTCTCTCCCACCCTGAAAAGGAAAGCCCCCGGTTCTCTTAGTCACCTTGTGAAACGAGAACCCCACCCCACACCCCACCCCAGTCTCGGTTTCACTCTGAAAGGTCGGCCGCCTTGTGGTCTTTCTCTGCATGCATTCTGGGGTTGGGGAACTCCCCAGGGTCACCCTGTTCCTCAGGGCCCAAGTGTCTGGCCGGCTCTCCAGCAGAGCCCCTGACAGACCCGGCACAGGTGCAGCCTGGCCCTGGGATATGCACCAAGATGTCGGAGAGCTGTGCCCTCATGCCAGCCCCACCAATCTGTGGCATTTGTGACAGCTGGGAGGGGCTGGCCAAGGATGGAGCCGAGGAGGAATGCAGGGGTGCCTGCTGGGCTACTCAGGCCATGCCCTTCTATGGGCATGCGGTGGCCAGAAGGGCAGAGTCCAGGGCTGATGTGGCCATCTCTGAGTCAGGGCATAGCCGCTGCCTGGTAGCCCTGCTGCGTGTACCCAGCAGCCCATCGCGCCCCACAAAGGATGTGGCTGTCCTCGTGGAGCACCCAGCCCTCCTGGGCATCTCTCACCACATACCCTCCCTTCCGGGAGAATCTGACCCAGGTCCCAGCCAGCCCCAGCCTCTGCTTAGTGTCCAATTCCACTCCTGACACTTGGGGTGCCCTTGGCAGCCCCCTGCACTGGGCCCAAAAGGGATCAGGCACAGGGAAGGCTGAAGAGACATGGCGCTCCGCCTCCTGCACACCCACACAGCACCCGCACTCACAGTGGCGTCCCTGTCATTTCCGTCACCACGGAAGCATCGTACACACGAGCCGGGGCCAGAACCCACATTGCAGAACCCATGTTGCGAGACAGCACCCCACCCCCCACCCCCTGGCAGCAGTTGCTCGGGCCGGGCCACTGCGTGTTTCACCCAAGGTGGCAGCTCTGGGCCCAGGGCTGGGCTTCTTAGCTCAACTCCTGTGTGGGGGCTCTGAGCCCCGGCTCCTTCCCTTCCACACACTGAGGCAGCAGCCCACCCATCCCGTCCTGCTCCTGGGCCTCCAGACCCTGCATGGACTCCCCACCCTGGACCATCAGAATGTCCCGCCACTGCTCCTCAAAGCCCTGCCTGTCCCCAAACCCTGGACACTCCCTTCTCTTCTGACTCTGGTACCTGGGGGCAAGCTGGTCCCCATGGTGTGGCTGGGGCTCGATGGCTGCCTGCTGACGCTCTCTCCCCAGCCCAGATCCTCCTTGTGGGCACAGCACAGGGCTGGGTGCACGGCAGCTCCACAGAGCACAGCAGCTCCCAGGCAGGCCCACAGCCGTGGCTTTCTGCCCCCAGCACAAGTGGCCCTTTCTGTCCACAACTGTCTGCCCAGGTCCACCTCCCACCCCCACCCCAACAAAAGCTTGGCACTCATATGGGCGTCAGCCATGGGGTGGGGGCAGCACTGGGGGTCTCAGGGCAGAGAGCCCCTCTCATGCAGGCCTGAGGGTGGGTGGCCAGGGGCCTAGCGCAGGGCCCTCCCCCACCCCACCCCCACCTCTTCCCTGAGCTCACTTAGCCTCTTGGACTGGCCACCCAGGCCCAGCTCTCTCCCCAGCTGTCCAGGCCATGTCCTGACTGCACCCCCCATCCCCACCATGTTGGGCGTCCACTTCTCCTTGTCCAGGGATTCAAATCCCAGGAATTCGTGGGAGAACCGGGCCTCCCCAGTGAGGCCAAGCTGCAGAGGCAGACAGAAGAGACACCCACCCTCATGCTGAGTTAGAGTCCCAGGGCCTTGCCAGATGTCTGCCACCCCTCAGTTCCCCTGCCGGGTGGTAGGCCTCTGGAGCAAGCACTGCCCTCTTTGTGGTTCAAGGACTCCTGCACCCTCCAAACAACGTGCCAAGCACCAGGACTCCTGCACCCTCCAAACAACGTGACAAGCACCAGCCGTCGCCCGTGGACCCTTACCCTATGTTTTCTTCCACCAGCAGCTCCTCCTGTTCCTCGGAGCCGGGGTCGCTGGGAGCCTCCGCCATCAGGCCGAGTGTGGGCCCTGCAGGGTGCTGGGCCGATTCGGGTGAGGGCGACTGTGGTGTGCTGTGGCTCTCAGCAGGCCCCAGAGCCCCCACCCCAAGCAAGGTTTCACTTCTCCCTTCCGGAGGCGGCAGGTTGAGGTTTGGAACCTATCAGGGCTTGGGTCAGGGTGTTGTTTTTTAATCTGTTGCTGCAAGAGAAGAGGGAAAAAAAAAAAATCCCAAAACCCAAGCCACCCATCAGGAAGCGTTAGGCAAGTTGCAGAGGCCTGCGGTGACGGGGGTGGGGACGGGGGCGAGGGGGGTCAGGAAGCTCCTCACAGTTCTAGGGGGGCCCCACAGTCCTCCTGGGTCTCCACCAGCAGCCCTGGCCGTGAAGTTCATTTGTGAGCCATGGGTTGTCCCCACTGCACCAGGGAAGGGACCCAGGTTCCGTAAAGCACTGACGTCCAGTGCCTCCACCTCTCTGCGTGGAAATCCTCCCGGAGGCCTGTTCTCTGAATGTGCTCCCAGGACTTGGTGGGAACTTTTCCTGATGCCTCGGGGGCATAGCCATGGGCACTCATGACTGGCCTGTGTGTGTGCACCTGGGGATCTGCACGAGACCCTCCCACGTCCTCCTATCTGACGTCCCATCTTGGGCTTCCCTCATGTGGCCTGGTGGGCAGTGCCTCGCCCTCTGCTACTCTTCCCTGCCCCCCACTGACTCTGCCTTCCCTCACCCCCATGCTCTGGGTGCTTGGAAGGGACCACACAGGGTGGTTAGTGTCACCGGGCTCTGAGGGGGTGGCTCGGGGCTCTCCTCGGAGATATGGGCAGCGCCAGGGGATGGAGCAAGGCTGTGTCCACCCTTCACTGTCCTCGGCTGTTGGGAGTGGCCAGACCCAGGCTCTGGGGTCATCGGAAGTGATGGGCAGTTGTGGGGGGCCAGACTCCAAAGCCTAGGAGACTCAGGCTGTGATGCTGCCAGGCCTCGGGGCTGGGCCTGGGAGGTCCAACTAGAAGGAGCTTGCAGGGGGGTCCCACAGCAAAAAGGGGCAGGAGAGAGGCCCACGGCCACGTGGGAGGCTGTGAGGTCCCCACCACCACCACACACACCAAGGGTGGGCCGGCAAGGCTCGCCCTCATGCCAGCATGCACAGCAGGGTCCAAACCAGGCCAGGCCCATGGCTGCCATGACGGGAGGAGACCAGACAAGCCGACAGGCCCCACCCGCGCCCAAAGCCGCACCCGCTTCCTCCCCACCTCCCCACACTGCTCACCCCGCTTCCTAAGGGCTCCATGAGTCCCTCCTCAGAGCGTGGCAGAGCCCAGCCGGGAGGGTCCGGGGCCACGCCTGGGAGAGGGGCAGCAGGTGGATGCTGGGCGCCCTCCCCAATAGCCGCTCTGCTTGAAGGCTGGCTGGGTCTCATGTTTTCGGGAGCCAG
This sequence comes from Cynocephalus volans, assembly GCF_027409185.1. Lineage (NCBI taxonomy): Eukaryota > Metazoa > Chordata > Mammalia > Dermoptera > Cynocephalidae > Cynocephalus > Cynocephalus volans. The sequence continues at coordinate 167,200,502 of NC_084463.1, forward strand.
AGAGAAACAGAAACGCAGCACAGGACCCGGGGTTCAAAAGCAAAGGGTCAGGAGGGAGGCGTAGAGCACCAAGCCTTGCTGGGCCTCCCAAGCTGTAAAGCTGCGGCCTAGGACTGGAAGGCTGTGTGGCCCGCCTGACGGGACAGGTGGTGGTTTTTACCCTCCCACCCCCAGATTTTAGCCAGACCCCTGGGCCCTTGGAGGGCATGCCCCTGTCTCCCCTCCACCCGTCCCTCCTCCTGGTCCTCCTGGGAGGGGCTGTGTCCCTCACATCCACATGCTGGAGGTCCAACCCCAGCACCTCAGAGTGTAACCATATCTGGAAATGAGGTTGTTGCAGGTATAATTAGTTAAGATGAGGTCACAGGGGCACAGGGTGGGCCCCGAATCCAACAGATCTTGTGTCCTCACCAAAAGGGGATGTTTGGACAAGACACATACAGGGAGGACACCATATGCCATGAAGGTAGGGACTGGGCTGATGGGAACACAAGCCAAGAAACACCGAGACAGCTGGCAGCCACCCCCTCAGCAGGCAGACAGAACCTCCCTCCCACACTGCCAGCCAACACGTGGAGCTCAGACTCCGGCCTCTGGAATCATAGGGGATAAATGTCCGTAGTTCAAGCCACCCAGCCTGGGGTCCTTTGTCTGGCAGCTGCAGGACACCTCCCAGTGTGTCCAGCTAACAGGTCCAGAGCATCTTCTGGGCCACGGTTTGGGGGCCCCCTCCCTGTTCTGCAGGAACACCAGGGGCCTGTGTGACGGGCCACACTGGAGGACCCTACAGGGGGCTGTGGAGACCCAGATGCAGCCCCCGTCTCACGGGCACCCTGGGCCTTCCCTCCACGTTCTGTACAGACAACCATTCTCACCTCCCACTGCACAGAGGAAATGGGAGCAGGTGTCAGTGTCCTCAAGTCGCCGTCCAGCCATCTCTCCTGCCTCATGAGGAGGGGACTCTTGCTCAGCTCCTCCCCTCCCCAATTCCTGGGCCAAGAATAAGGCACACAATCGTTGTCCCCTCAAACTGCGAGGGAGGCGTGCGAAGGGCGGGACCTCATCTTGTCCACCGTCCTGTCCCGAATCTGGTGCAGAGTCCAGCGGGCAGCACAGGGACAGAGAGAGGGCGAACTGGGGTCCCCAGACTCTTCCAGGGGACAGTAGGCACCAGGGGACACTGAGCCCAGATGAAGGCTCTGAGGGATCGCCCAGGGAGAGGTCTGTGCCAAGCAGGCAGAGGCAGAGGGTTGGCAGGGATAGTCTAGGTAGAATGATCGCAGGAGGGACACCTGGGCATGCAGGACAGCCGGGAGCCCCAGGAAAGCCGGAAGGAGCTTAAGGGCCCCCCAGGGCTGTCTCTGAAGGGCTTTAACAGGAGAGGGACCATGCAGAGTCCATGGCCAGCAAGGTGGTGGCCAGGAAAAGGGGCATTCTCCGTGTGCAGAGTGATGTTGGCAAGCGGGTGGGGGCTGCAGAGAGGAGGGATGCTTCAAGAAGCATGGGGAGATGGACTGGCCCCCATCAGAGGGTGAGAGGACAAGGGGACAGTGTCCCACGTGCTGTCCAGGTCCAGCTGGAGGGACAGGAGAGCCTTCAAGCAGGAGGTGAACAGGAAGGAAAAGAGGTGGGAATGTATGTGTCCCCCCAAAATTCAGATGTTGGAACCTAAGTTCCAATGTGAGGTGTTAAAAGATGGGGAGTTTGGGGTGACTAAGTCACGAGGCTGTGCCTGCATGGATGGGATGGGATTGGAGACCCTGCAGAAGGCTCAAGGGAACTAGCCAGGCCCTTCCTGCCGTTCCGCAGCAACACGCTGCCCTCCCCAGACGTGCATCTGCAGCACCTGGACCTTGGACCTTCCAGCCTCCAGAACCATGAGAAATAAAGGTCTGTTGTTCAAAAGTGCCCGGCCTTGAGTCCTTCATTACAGCAGCACAAACGGGCTCTCAAGGGAAAGACGGGACCTGTTTTAGATGCATTGACTGCGCTGCCTGTGGGACATCGGGTGGGTGTCCACAGGGCAGAGGTGTCCTGGGTGAGGAGGCCACACCCATGAGGTCAAGCTGTGCCCGTGCCCCTTGGTGGGAGGACAGGTGCCCCAGGGAGAGCATCACGACCACACACTCAGTGACAGGCAATGACGACCCAGGAGAGAGTGGGTCAGGCCAGGAAGGGACAGCAGCAGGTCTGATCTGGTGATGGTGTTATGGGTGACCAAACGGTGGCAGAGGCAGGACCGCTGGGGGCAGAAGTCAGCCCACCGAGATCTGAGCAGGTGGGCGAGGAGGCAGGGTCCTGGCGGGTCAAGCCACTGGGCTGAGCTGGCAGCGTGATTTGTCCCGGGGAGCATCATGGGTGGGGGTGGAGCAATTTGGGGGCCGCCAGCCAGACCGCTCTGCAGGTAGGAAGGCAAGGTGGAGAGGCGGGAAGACCACGGCCTAGGTGGGGAGAGGTGCTTGGAGGATCCAGGAGAGAAATGAGAGGACCCAGAAGTCAGATGACAGTGCAGGGCTGGAGAGAATGTGGCGCCCTTGGGACCATTATGCCCTGAGTTATGTCCCCTAGAAATTCACATGCTAGAGTCCTAACCCCGCCCAGCCCCTCAGAATGTAGCATTATTTGGAAATGGGTTTACATATAATCAAGTTAAAATTAGCTCCAATTACGGTGGGCCTAATCCAATCCGACTGTGTCCTTACAAGAAGAGGACACAGGGACACAGACACACATGGACAAGCACGTGAGGACACAAGGAGAAGACGCTGTCTGCAAGCCAAGGACAGAAGCCTCAGCAGGAACGAGCCTGTGCCACCTGGATCTCGGACTTCCGGAAGCCTGTTGTCTAAGCCGCCCGTCTGGGGTGCTCTGTTATGGCAGCTCACGAGGTCGTGTTCGTCGGGGCGAAGATCTGGATCTCGGAGGCTGAGCACCCCTCCAGCTGCCCTCTCCCTGCAGCAGGGGGGATGGGGAAGGGGCTGGGCTGCAGGCAACCTGGGACCCCAGACTCCTCCTCCGTGAGGACCTGAGTCCAAACCGATGTCCTGCATCCGGCGGGCAGGAGATGGGGGAGCACGTGGCAGGCACGTGCCAGGCTGGACACAGGTGCCGCGGAGGATGTGTCTGCTTGGGGCGTGTACAGAGGAAAGGAGGCCGTGTGGGGCGACTAGTGGCTCCGGCCACGGCGGCCACGGGCTACTGGGCAAGGGGAGAGAGGCCAGGTGCCGTCAGGTCCGCAAGCACGGGCACAGGCTTTCTTCCTGCGGAGTCACCCCCACAGGACCGTGCGGGGTCTGATGGTGTTGCTGGGGGTTGTGCGTACTCCCTGCATGGGGACTGGTGTCACTCTGGCCCTCTCCTCTCCCACTGTCTGTGGCCACTGGCCCGCTGGGAAGGCCACAGTGGGGAAGGGACAGACGGAGATGGGGAAGCTGCAAGTGGGAGGGGCAGGGCCGGGTGTGCGGGTGGATCGGACGGATGTGGGAGAGGGTGAGGTCTCGGAGGCTGGTGGGGGCTGAGCTGGAGGGCTCAGCCTGAGCAGCCGGGTGGAGGGGGCAGGCACCATGAGCAGAGACTGGAAAAGCCCAGACATTTCCTACAGGGCGAGAAGGAGGCACAGGAGGCAGACCCTGAAGAACCAGAGGTGGAGGGTCCAGGGATGGCGGGGCCCAGGACACACGCAGGCGAGGCCTCATGTGCAGAAAGGTTTGGAGTCAGGGTGGGGACTGTGGTTGTCCAGGGAACTAAGGTGCCTGCAGGAGGGCAGGAGGCAGCATGGGAGCCCCGTCCAGCCCTGAACCGCTGGGGGTGCTATGCACTGCAGGGCTGGGGTCAATGGCGGCCCTGGTAGCCTGCAGGGCACAGCTGGATGGCAGACGTGCAAATCCATGCCCTGCCTGAGGTCCTGGTGTATGCTGGCCCCTTGCCCCAGCAGAAGCAAATAACACCAGGTCCCTGTTGGGGAGTGAACACTAAACAATGAAACAAGCCTGTGGTCGTTCTGGAAAACAGCTGGGAGAAGCGACAGAGACCAGGGGCTGAGGGACGAGGTGGGTGGGCTGGGGACTCATGGAAGGCTTCTCGGAGGAGGTGACCAAGCTGGAATCCGAAGGGTGAGGACGGAGCCACAGGGAGAGCCTGAGGTGGGGGCCAGCTGGGTGGCCCTGGGAGCTGACTCCCAACAGCTGGGCAGGCAGAGGAGTCAGTTGGGCCTTGCTGGGGCCAGGAAAGGACCAGCCTGATGAGCCGGGGGTGGGCAGGGGAAGGCCCTGGGGGAGCGACTGGCACAGCTGCCCAGGGATTGCCGGCATCTGGGCCCACACAGACATACACAGGTCACCAGCTGAGGGCTGGCCCAGATCCTCGTGCTCCTGGGTGGGGGCCACACACATGCCCCAGCAGGGATCATTCTTGGAGGAACTCTGGGCCCCCAGGTCCCAGCTCCTGGGCTCCCCTTGGCTGAGTGGAGAGTCCAGTCCTGCAGAGAGAGGGAAGCCCAGGACCCTGCCCCCTATAGTCCCACCCACTCCCAAATGGACTCTGCTGATCCCTTGCTTTGTCCTGCCGGAGCTTCAACCCCTGCTTTCCCTGGAGGTGGCAACCACCCCTGCCTTGGGTCCTCCAGGAGCCAGGTGAGGGGTCCCCTGGGCCCCCTGGCACCCAGCCCCTCCCTCCCGGCCACAGCTTGGGGCTCAGCTCGGAGCCTCGGCCTCCCCTGGAGCTCCCTGGGGGCCCGTGTCTCAGCCCCCCAAAGTCTCCCCACGCATGTTTGTTGGTTTTCACTTCATCTATTTCTGTTGTCACTTAAGACTTTTATTGTTTTAGCATTTGAAGAGAAGTTGAACTTTTTGGGAAATGATCTCAAGCTTACAGACCAGTTTCAAGAATGAGGAGGGTACAAAATCCATGTCCTTTGCCTGCGTCCCCTGGGGCTGATGCACAACCCAGATGCCTTGTCAGCCCCGCACCCAGCACCCCCGCGTCTGTCTCGACCCTTCCCTCCTTTGCTCCTAAAGACTTCACGGTCTATTTTCTGAGCATGAAGATGCCCTCCGTCCTCACCCCTGTGCAGGGGTGAGCTTCACTATGCTGTGGACTGGATGCCCCCCAACGTCACCGGGTCTTAGTCCCCACCATAACTGTCGAGGTGGGAAATCCCATTATGGTCATTGAGAGGTGGGGCCTTGACGAGGTGAGCAGGTTGTAGGACCGTGCAGTTGTGAACGGGTTGATGATGGCGGTCGAGGGCGTGGTAAACATGACAGGTTAGTCCCTCTCTGCTCTACCATTTTCTGCCACGTGAGACCTCTGGGTCACTCTTACCACTGCCAAGTCCTTCAGTAAATGTGTGCCCTGGACTTTGGACTTCCCAGTCTCTAAAACTGTAAGCAGTAAATTTTGTTTTCTTACAAATTACCTAGTTCTATGCATTTTGTTACAAGCAACAGAAATGGACTCATACAGAAAATTGGTACTGAGAGTGGGGTGTTGCTTATAACAAATACTTGAAAATGTGGAAGCACCTTTGGACCTGGGTGTTAGACAAAAGTTGGAGGAGTTTGGAGGACTCGGAAGAAGATAAAAAGACTAAGGAAAGTTTGGAATGCCTTAGAGACTGGTTACGTGGTGGCGAGCAGAATGCTGATGGAAATGTGGACAGTAAAGGCCATTGTGACAAGATCTCAGATGTAAATGAGAAGGGACTTATTGGAAACTGGGGCAAAGCACACCCTTGCTATGAACTGGCAAGGAATTTGGCTGCATTCTGTTCATGCCCCAAAATTTTATGGAATGTGGAACTTCAAGTTGCTGACCCAGGGTATTTGGCAGAAGAAATTTCTAAGCAGCAAAGCATTCAGGATGCTGCATGGCCACTTGTAACAGCTACACTGAGTTATGGTGGCAAAGGCATGACATAGAACAAGAATTTAAAAGGGCAGTCAAATGTAAAGATTTGGAAAATTTGCAGCCCGGTCATGTGGAAGAGAAGCAGAGAGCATTTTCAGAACAATTAAATGGTGCAGCCCAGTGACGTTTTGCTAAGGAGATGAGTACAGAAGAAAGGAATTATCAAGAGAAGGGAAAAAAGACCTTGAAGGCATTTCATAGACCTTGGAGGCTGCATCTTCCATTACAAGCCCAGAGGCCTAGGGAGACAGAATGGTCTCGGGGAAGAGGCCTGAGGCGCTCTCCACGGGCTCGATGCCCAGGGATGCGTCTGGATGCCACATCCAGCACCAGTATCCCAGTGGCTTTGGCTGCTCCAGCCGTGGCTCAATTGTCCCCAGGTGTGGCTGGACCCGCAGCTTTGACAAATACAACCTGGAAGCCTCGGCAGCACCCACGTGGTGTTAGGTCTATAGGCTCACAGAATGCCAGAGCTGGGAAGCCTCCACCCTGATTTCAAAGTATGTATAGAAAAGCCCGGGGATGCAGGAAGAGATCTGTCACAGGGACGGATTCACCACATAGAGTCTTCACTACAGCAATGCTGAGTGGAAACATGGGGTCAGAGTTGCAGGAGAAAAACCCATTAGTGCCACACTCCATTAGTGGAGCTGTGGGAGACGGACCACCGTGGAGACCCCAGACCTGTGGAGCTACCAGCGTGCAACACCAGCCTGGGAGAGCTGAAGTGTCACCTGAGACCAGGAAAGCCACAGGAGCAGAGCTGCCCAAGAACTTGGGGACCCAACCCCCACACCAGCGTGCAGAGGACATTGAACATGGAGTCAAGGTACCTGATTTGCCAGCTTTGAGATTTGATGTCTGACCTGCTGGGTTTCACACTTGCTTAGGACCTGTCACCACTTTCTTTTGGCCTATTTGTCACTTTTTTTTTTTTTTAAAGATGACCGGTAAGGGGATCTTAACCCTAGACTTGGTGTGGTCAGCACCACGCTCACCCAGTGAGCGAACCGGCCATCCGTATATGGGATCCGAACCCGGGGCCTTGGTGTTATTAGCACCGCACTCTCCCGAGTGAGCCACGGGCCGGCCCCCTATTTGTCACTTTTTGAACGGGAATATGTACCCCATGCTTGTCCCACCATTGTATCTTAGAAGAAGACAACCTGTTTTTAATTCACAGATGGGACTTTGAACTTTGGACTTTCGAGTTGAAACAAGTTAAGACTTTGGGGACAGCATGGATATATTTATGTATGAGAAGACGTGAGTTTGGGGATGGAATGCTGTCGACTGGATGCCCCACCCCCAATCTCGTTGAGGCTTAATTTCCACTGTAACTGTTGAGTGTGGGAGATTCTATGGTAGTAATTGAAAGGTGGGGTCTTGCAGAGGTGATTAGATTCTGAGGAGCTGCCTAGGGAATGGATTAGAAGTGGTGGTCAGGGGCGTGATTCTGAGGGCTTCAAAAGAAGATCACATGAGAGGCTAGTCTCCCTGCTCCTCCATTTTCTGCCACGTGCGACCCCTGGGTCACTGTCGCCACCACCAAGACCCTCACCAGATGGGTTCCCTGGACTTTGGACTTCCCAGCCTCCAAAACTGTAAGTAATAAATTTCTTTCTTTTTTTTTTTTTTTTTACACAAATTACCCAGTTCCGTGTATTTTGTGATAAGCAACAGAAATGGACTAACAAACCACCTTTGCCATTAAAACACTTCTTGTGTCTCATCTGCTGGTCTTGGTCCCCGAGACCTGCTCCCACCGCTGCCATTTCATCTTTGTTCTGACTGCTTGCTTCCTTCCTGCCACAAGACACTCTCTGCATGTTGTGTGCAGTCCCTGCCCTGCTCTCCACTAGCCATGTCTGCAGGAGCCCTGGGTCCTGCATGGGAAAGGGTGCTGCAGACTGACCCCTGGGTGCTGGGGTGCTCCCGACACTGGGGCCGTCCACCTGTGCCTGGGGCATTGCCAGGCACCTTGTTCCTAGGACGCCCAAGTCCCAGCCCTAGCCCAGACCCTGGCTCTCAGCTGCTGGTGGCACCTCTGCCCCTGGACTTCCATAGGCCCACGGACCCTGCAGCCCCCATGCGAGGTCCTCCCCTCCACTCAAACCCCTTTTCCTCTGGGCTCACGGCCTGGATCCTGAGCCCCACCTCGTCAGCCTCTCTCACCTGCCTCCATCCCATCCCCACCTCCAGCTTTGCCTCCCTGCTGCCTATTCTCCAGCCTGCTGAGATCTCTCTAGGATGCAGAGCTGGTGAGGACAGCCACTTGCCAGGCGCTGGGCTGCACACCTCGCAGGAAATTCCCATGCAGCTGGGGATGCCCAGGATCACCCAGCGGGGCAGAAGGAAGCAGGGGTGACCGAGCCTGGCTGGGGCAGTGCTGGTTTTGTTGTTTGCTGGTTTGGCTTTTCCTGGCTTCGTTTGCATGGGCCTCTTTTACTTCATTCATTGGAAAAATGCAGCGAACATCCATAAAGCCACTATCTGACCCAAGAGTCAGAACGTTCCCCCAAACCTACATCAACTTAGGTGCATCTGCCACGTTCTGCTCTATCTGCCCCTGCCCCACCGTCCCCAGGTAATCACTACCTGGAATTTTAGGCTCGACATTTCCTTGCTTTAACAGCAACAAAAAAGATAGTTTTCCTACATAGTGTGTCTGCCTGAACCCAATGAGTTGTGTCCTGCGTGTTGGGAGCCGTGCCCACGCGTGCCTGCCTCTCCTGCTCCATAGACCTCTGATGCCCCTCTGTCCTCGGGGTAGATTCAGACCCCTTTCCTGGTGGCATGGTCCCTGGAGAGCTGCCAGTTTCCCTCTGCTGGGTTGACGCGAGGCCCCACCTCCAGCAGTCCGGCCACACCACAGTCTGTTCCTAGAACTCCCTGTGTGCCGTCTCGGCTCTGCACGGCATGCACCCTGGCCTAGAACATCCCTTGGTCCCTTTCACTGCACTATGTCTCCCTCCATCCTGTCCTTCTGGGACCTCATCTGAGACCTGGCCTTGCAGAATACCCTGCACCGGTCTGGGTCATGGGCCCTGCTTCAATGCCCTGCAGACCCCTAAACTTGGACACACGCCTCGTCAGGGGCTGACTGGCTGCACCCACCAGGGATGCCTTATCATTTGAGCCCACCTGACCCCAAGTTGCCCTGCACAACCACACTGCCTGGCCCCCGTGGAGAGCCAGGGGCTTCCCACAGAGATCTGGCCATCCCCTACAGGAGCCCTAGGGGCTCCAAGAGAGGCCAAGGGCAGGGGGTCAGTAAGGCTGGGTCTCCACCTGCAGGGTCCCCAAGCCAGAAGGGCCTGCAGGAGGGCTGTTGGAAGGAGTGGAGCTGACCCAGGGCTGCAGCAGGCAGGGGAGTGGGGTCGTGGTGGTGAAGTCTGTCTTGGGTGCTGGCTGACGTCAGTTCCTTCCGGCAGCACGAGGCTGAACCGCAGCTGCCCTTTCTGCCTCGGGGGTTGCAGTCAGGTCCCTGGCCTGGTCACGGCCAACCATGCGGGCTCAGCCCCCAGGCCCTGTTCCTGACTGGGGCCTCGGTGCTGACGTGGGAATGCAGGGAAGCCCCAGAGCTGGGAGACTGGCCCAAAGCGATGTGGGAGGGAGACCAGCAGAAGGACCTGGGTGGGGGTGGCGTGCGGGGACAGCAGCTCAGGGACTCCACCATGGCTCCAGATTCTGGCCTTAGCCTGGATCCCCACGGAGGGGAACTGCGCAAGAGTGGGGGCTGTCCTCTGCACTGGGCGGGGGGCATACCTGCGATGGCCCCCTGCCTGGACTTGTGTCATACCGAGTGGGTCACTCTGGAGCCCAGTGTGGGGCCTGGGATGACTGTGCAAATGAACACATGAGCTCATTGTGGGAACTCCCATTCAGATGGCCTCGGGCCCACAGCCACCTCTCTGCAGGCTCTGCGGCATTGGACGTACCCAGAGTGGTCCCAGGAAGACCACAGCAAGCCAACACTCCATGCAGCCCAGGTGGATTCCCCCAAACAGGCGTTCCTCGGCTTGCCTGCCCGCTCCCTTTCTGAAATTCCCATGCCACAGGTGGCCTCACCTGCCCCACCACCCCGCGCATGGCTGGCCACACTGCAGGCCCCTGTCCACAGGGCCCCCAAGCCCGGCGCTGAGGGGTTGCTGGGCAGAACCAGACCAGGCCAGTCTCAGGGACTTACATCCTTTATTGACAGCTAAGAGGGTCTGGGCGCTCCCCAGGCCGGCGTGCCCTGCGGGTGTGGCGCTGGGGCTACGACTCGGACTCGAACATCTTCTTGCGGCCCTCCATGCCCGACTTCTCCTCGATGTTCTTCCTCCAGTCGCCCACGTCGCGCAGGTCCCGCTCCTGGGGTGGGGCCAGAGAGGACTCAGCCCGGGTCCCCTCCATCGTGGGTCGTGGGGCAGCCTGGGGAGGGCGGCGGGGCGGGAGCCTACCTTCTCGGTGTCCTCCTTCTTGACCTGCTTCAGGTTGGCCCGCAGGTCCATGCACACCTTGTGCTTGGAGCCCAGTAGCGCCTTGAGCATGGCGTCGGCCGACATGCGCACCCTGCGCAGCGGGGGCCGCTTGAACTTGCCCCTCAGGTCGAACAGCTTCTGGTTCATGTCCTCCAGCTGTGGAAGGGAGGCCGCTGGTGAGGGCCCGGCGGGACCAGCGCCAGCCCCCCAGCCCCAGCCTCAGCCCCGAGCTCTCACCTCCTTGCTGCTCTTCTGCACCCTCACCTCCATGTCGTACTTCTCTTCCTCGGCTGCGTCGATCTTGGCGTGCAGCTGCCTGCAGAGCTCCTGGGGGCAGGCGGCCGTCAGGACACTCAAGGGTCACCGTCGCCCACCCCTGCCCTCTTGACCAGTGGGGAAACTGAGGCAGCAGGTATGCATGCGCTCGGGAGGTGCGGTGGCCGGGGCGGGCCGGGTACCTGCACTTCAGACACGGAGCCCGGGATGTGCAGCGGGGGACAGTGCTCCGACAGGTAGTTCTGCTTCTCGGCCTCGCGGCGTCCCTCCTCCTTTTCCAGCTCCGTGGCCGCGATCTGCAGCATCACGCTCTGCGGGGAGGGGCAGGCAGTGAGGGGCTGCGGCCGGCGACCCCCGCAGACCCCTGGGCGGCCCCTCGGGCAGGCGGGCGCCTACCTTCAGGTGCTGCCTCCGGGCCGTGATGGCCCTGTTGCGCTTCTGCAGGGCAGGGGACAGGGGCAGAGTCAGGCCCGACCAGGCCTCGAGCACCCCCACACCCTTCCACACTCCCATCCAGGGACCCCTGCCTGGGGATCAGCCGAGTCTCAGGGCTCCTGAGGCTGTGGCGAGGAGGCCAGGTCTGGCCCAGCCCAGGGCCTTGCTCCCAGGATGTGGCGCTGGGTGGCGGGTGACACTTTTGTCCCCGCGGCACACCAGCTTGGAAGGACTGGGGCTGGGGGAGAGGCAGTGGGGAGGGGGCCCGCTGCGTGGGGGCAGGGAGCAGAAACAGCAAAGAAGAAGCGATTCGCCCTGGATCCAGCCCACAGCCCCACTTCCCCTGCCCAGAAGGCCCCAGGCGGGTGCGGCCACTTCCTGTCTTTCATCAGCGTCTGGGTGTGGGGGGCACTTTCGCCAGGGTTGGGGGAGGGCTGGAGTAGCTTCCCTGGGCCTCAGGTTTTGACGCTCCCATGACCTCTGACCTATCTCGAGTGTGGGGGCGTCCCCTCCCCGCTCACGTCCCCCAGGCAGGCACTCACCTCCTCACTGTCCCAGGGGGGCGGTGTCGGGGGGTGGGGGAGAGAAGAGAGAGGTTAGGGCTGAGGCTGGTGGGGAGCCGCGAGGGGGTGGGCTGGGCAGACCGGGCAGGGGCGAGGGAGGTGGGTGGCGGGGCGCACGCTGGGGCTGGGGTACACTTACTCCCCCATCCTGAGGTCCTGAGCTTCGAGCCTGTGGGAGAGACAGGCAGAGGTGTCAGGGCCCGTCTGGACCCCCACGAACGCGGCACCCCAGGCCTCCCTCCTGCCCCCCCACCTCCTTAGAGGGCGATGTCTTGGAATTCCCTGGGGTAAGAAGTGAGAGGAGAAAGTGCTCCCAAAATGTCCAAGGCGGGGCCTGAGGAGCCGCAGCTGTCCCCGAGGGCGGGGTGGGGCGGCTGGCACAGGTGGCCTCGGAGTGAGGCTGCTATTTTTAACTCTGCTCCCCTGGCTTCGGGCCTAAGTGCATGCAGGAAAGGACTCCCCAGTTTGGCCTGGGGGCTTGGGGCTTAGGGTCACTCAGCCCACCAACTCTCCCTCCAGCGTGCCCAGGAGTGAGTCCTGGCCATCAGGAGCCTGTCCAGGACGCCTGCCCCGTCCTAGCTGCCTCCCCAAGCATCTCTTTCTTCTCACTGCCAGCTCTGTGGACACCCCCAGAGAGGGCTGCTGGCAGCAGACCCCAGGACACCCAGCCCCTGCCCCAAGAAGTCCTCCTGCAAGCCAGCTCAAGTGACACCCTGGCCTCAACGGGCCGGGCTGGGCCTCACCTAGAGTCTGGGCAACAGGGCAGGGAGCGAGGTCAGGACGGCAGCGGCGAGTTGGGCTGGTGGGCCCAGCGGGAGGGCTATAAATGGCCTCCCCCAGGCTGGGCCCCTGCTCAGAAAGGGCATGGAGTCCTCCTCAGACCAATGGGGTCACAGAGAGCCAGAGAGGCCTCCCCACCTGCCCAGGCCGCCGGCCGCGTGCTGCCACCCTGTCCAAGAAGTCTTGGGGGGGGTGCTGTGGTCAGGTTGCTCTATTTAGGGCTCAGTGACGAGTCTGAGATGCCGCCCCCGTTCTTGCAAGGAGCCTGAGGACAGCGTGCCTGCCTTTGCTCCGGGCTCTGCTGAGGCAGCAGCTCCGGGGTCAGCGAAGGGTCACTCACGTGGAACCTCAACCCCAGCGCCCCCTCTCCCCTAAGCCAGTGGGCCTGCCCCCCTGGTGTGGCCCGTCGTGGACCTTCCTTGCCATTCCCCATGGCTGCCCAGGGCTGGCTCTTCAGGCACAGCCGGCCCCGTCCCTCTTGTCTTCAAGCCTGGCTCCTGGGAAAAGGCCGGGACCCCCAAATATGGCCTCCCAGGCCCTGTCACAGCAGCCAGGGGTGTGTGTGAACCTGCCTTCTTACCCAGAGAGCAGGAGCAGGAGCAGGGGGTGCCCTGGACATGCAGCCTGCCCCTCCCGGCCCTGCCTCAGGCCCCTCCCGGCCCTGCCGCAGGCCCCTCTGCAGAGGCAACTCGGAACACGTCCTTCACGTAAGGAGAGCAGGCGCCAGCGCCCTGGAGCCTCTCAGTGACCTGTGGGCGCCTGAGGCCCATCTGGCTGCCTGGGCAGGCCCTGCAGAGCCCTTCTCACCCCGGCCTGGGGCCCCAACCCTGCTGAGGCACCCTGGGACCGTGACTTGGCACCCTCTCTGAGCAGTGGGGCGCCCGGCCCCAGCTCTGCTGGTTTCTCAGGCTGTGGGGAGGATCAGAGGAGACACGAGATGCAGGAGGCTTTGCAGACACTAAAACCCTCCAGATGTGTGGGATTAGGAGGCACGTCCTGGGCCAGGGCTGAGCCCCCAAGGGCCCCAGGCAGCTTCCGAAGATGTCTACTGCCCCCTGCTGCTCGCATGGAGGAGGCCCTGCAGCTGCTGGTCCCGAAAAGTGCTGGGGTCCCCTCAGTCTGCTGTCACTAACCCCAGACGCCACCCGACTGTCCCCTGTACCCCTGCAGGGCTGCTGCAGCTCTCTCCTCCCATGCCGTCCCCAAGTCTGCAGCCCCCGCATATGGGGAGGGTCCCCGCCTCCTGGTCTCTTTCCAGCTGGGCCCAGAGGAGATCTGTGTTTCTCCCGGGACTGCCCCCACCCCACCCAGGACTCCGGCATTGGTCAGAGGCCTCAGGGCCAGGCCGAGTGTGCAGAGGAGACACTGCTCCGTCGTTGGGAGGGGGCTGTGGTGCTGAGGGGGAACCTCGCCCTGTTTCCGTGTCCCTGCAGGACTGGAGCAGGACACAGTTGTGGGAAAAGGCATTTATTACAGTGGGTTCTCCAGCGTGGCCTGGGGAGACCAAGGCACAGTGTGCTTTCAGGAGAGAGGCAGGGGCAAGCGTAGGCGTGGCTGCAGGGCCAGGGCGCGGTCCACCTCCTTGGCAGGCCGCAGGCGGTGCCACTGGGCAATGGGCCGCCGGGCGTGGGCCAGCATGTCTGCCCAGTGCTGCAGGGGTTGGCCAGAGGCCCGAGCGCCCAGCAGCACCTTGCCCACGGGCTCGGCCCTGAGCTGTGGACCACGGGCCCAGACGGCCAGCACCAGGTCCACGCTCTGAGCAGACAGTCCAGCAGTCGTTGGGGAGAGAAAGACTGTGGTCAGCTTGGCCCAGCACAAGGCCCGCCCCCGCCCCTGCCTCCCAACGGCCCACCTGGACCTGGCTGAAGGGCACCAGGAAGGTGAAGGCCTCGTTGAAGTAGGGGGTGGCCGTGCCCTTCCTGGCAGATGTCTTTCTCCTCTTCCACTTCTTCTGCCTCAGCATGAGCTGGACCTTCACGTAGGGCTCTAGCCAGTGAGAGGGGACAGTCAGGTGTCCCAGGTCCAAGGGCTGAGCACAGGGTCCTCACCCTCTGTCCACTGGAATGGGCAGGTGTGACTCTCACCTGTCAGCTCTGGACTCAGGCCTCGGGCCTCCAGCACTACCACGGTCAGCCGGCCCAAGCTGGGCACGTACCGGAGCGAGAAACACAGCTCCCCCATCTGCTCAGGCTGTGGCAGCAAAGGGGGCTCAGCCTGGGGGGGCTTCAGCTTGGCTGGGGGTTCAGCCTGGGGGGTTCAACTTGGGGGGCTTCAGCCTGGCTGGGGGTTCAGCCTGGGGGGTTCAACTTGGAGGGGCTTCAGCCTGGGGGGGGCTTCAGCCTGATTGGGGGTTTGGCCTGGTTGGGGGTTCAGCCTGGGGGTTGTCATCCTTGCTGAGTGGAGGCTGGGCCCACACTGTCAGTGCCCCTCAGCTTCAGTGTCCCTGCTGGGCTGGAACCTGGCGGTCAGTGGCCTCACCTCGGCAGTGCCCGGCGGGCCCAGCTGGTACCAGCGCTCCAGGACATGCCTCAGATCCACAGCGTCCAGCGGCAGGCTGAGCTCACCCAGTGGCTCGTGCCTGGAGAAGCGCTTGAAGTCCAGGAGCTGCACACGCAGGGTTGTCCCAGGTAGCTCCGCAGGAGAGACCTGTAGCAGGAGAGTGAGCCTGGCCCCTGCTGCCCTGGCCCGGGCCCACACCGCCTGCCCAGACTGGACTCACATGGAAGCAGCAAGTTTCCTCAAACACAGGGCAGAGTGTGCCACGATGCACCTTTGTCTCATAACTGTGCCCAGCCTGGGTGGAGACGCTGACGTGGGCGTAAGGGTCTGCTGTGCCCCCGGCCCTCAGGTCAGCTGCCTGCTTCAGACCCACTCTGATCTAGGGGCGAGAGAGATGGGCTCAGCCAGGGGCCCTCCCGGTCAGCCCCCACTCCCCCTCCCCCCGCCACCAGCCCATGGAACCTCTGGCCTGTGTGGGGCCTCACCTCCTGGCTTCCCAAGTCGTACTCCAGCGAGAGCTGCAGGCGCCCCCACTGCGGAGGCCCCCCGGGGCCAGACTGCAGGTTATCCACATCCGGCTGCACCTGGAGTGGGCAGGGTCCGGTGACAGGAGCAGCTGAGACCATGGCCCCCATCAGTGCCCTGGACTCTCAGGCAGGGTTCCATGATGCGGCCCAGCCACCAGAAGGCCTCACACCTAAGCTCAGCTCTACACGACAGGCCAGACCAACCCCTAACACGGCGTCTGCAGCGCCACGGCCTTCCTCAAGAACCTGCTGTGGCTCCCATGCCCTTGGACCAACCCCCACCTTCGCTCATCCATTTCCCCTGCCCGGAAGGCCCTCCCTGCCCTTGCTCCTGAGTAGATCAGACTGTCCCTGGGGGCTAAATTCGCCCCAGTTGCCCTGGGCTGCTCTGACCCCCGAGCCTGGGCCTTGAGTTGTCCTCTCTAGGCTGAGTTGCCTGGAGCTGGGCGCCAGGGATACACAGGCGCCTGCTGCTCACCAGGTGGGTGGTGGTGGTGCCTCGGGCACTGCCCAGGCCCACAGCTTCCTTGTCTCTGGGCTTCTTCCTGTGGCGGCGGCGGCGGCGGCAGCAGCAGATGGCACAGAGGAGGCAGGAGACAAGGAGGACACCAGCAGCGAGGGCGATGGCAGCGAATGCCCAGCGCGGCCCTGGTGGGAGCACAGAGATGGGCTGAGACCCATCTGTGCACAGCCACAGCCCCACCCAGCTGGGCCATCCCCACACCCCTCTCGGGGGTCCCGCCACTCACAGGGGATCCTGGTAACAAGATCTGGAGTGATCCCGGGCACAATGGTGGTGCCTGCGGAGGCCTGGCTGCTGCGGGGCTCTGGGGGGCGCCCCATCTTTCCGCCCTGATGGCTTGGAGGAGATGGCCGCAGAGGCCGAGTCACCTGGGGGTCGGGCCGCTCGGCCCCCTGCCTGCTGCCCCATCTGCCCAGCAGCAGCCAGCACTGGGTCTGCCCAGGCAAGGAGGCAGCCTGGGGTGGCCAGGGGCAAGTGTTCTGAGAGGCAGGAACCAAAGGGAGGGAAGCTCTGGGCCTTGGCCAAAGCGCCAGCTTAGCTGCCACAGGCCCGGCCTCCTGGCCACCCCCCACCCCAGCCCCAGCCAAGCAGGCCAGGCCTGGGCAGCCCCAGCCCTGCCCTCCCTGGATGTCACCCACACAGCCCCCTCCCCCCATTGCGAGAAGCCCTCTCCCTTCCTGCCTCTCTCTCCTGGGGCCTGGCCCCTGCCTGGGGGTCCCACCTCATCCCCAGGGGTCTCCTCTCATGAAGTCCCATCACATCCCTGCCGCTACCCTGGGGCCCACTACAGCTTGCCAGCCACACAGGCAAAGTGTGTTCCTGGTGGACCCTGGGTGTGAGGATGGGAGCTCTGTGGGGTCATGGGGGGAGGGGAACCAGTGGGGCAAAGGAGCAGGGGTCGGCTGTGGGTGGAGGCTCGTCTCAGCAAGCCTGGGCTGGAGGTGCGTTCCTGGCACGGCGCCAGGCCAGCAGCGCCTGGGGATGAGGGCGAGGTGGGGGCAGGTGGGACAGGGCGTAGCTGGGAGCAGCCAAAACATTCCTCCCAAACTGACTCAGCAGCCGCCCAGACTCGCCTACCTGCCTGCCCAGCCACCCTTGGGCGTGTGGGTGGGAAGGGGCGGGGCTGGCACAGCTGCCCTGGCCCCTGCACCCTACCTGCCCGGGGCCTGGGGAGGGAGCACACCTGGCCGAGCTGGCTCCTCCCACACGGCAGGGAGGCCAGGGTTCCTAGCAGGGAGTGGGGGAGCCATGCGGGGTGCACTGTGATCCTGGACCCACGTGGCAGCGGCCAGCAAGCCATCTCAGTTCCTCCAACTTAGGGCCTCCCCCCATTGGCCCCCAACAGCCTGCAACCCTCTTGCTATGGCCAGGCACCGCATGGCTTTGGGGGCCCAGCCCAGGCCATCCCCTCTAGGGATAAGTCATTGTTCAGGCCAGACCCGCTCACTCCGCACCCCCAGCCTGGTGCAGAACATGGGCAGAGACAGAAAGAGACCCCTTCATGATTCCAGAGATTACCCCACACACAGAATCAATGCCCCTTCCCCGACAGGCTGGAGGGGAGGCCAGAACTAACCTAACCCCCTAAGTGTTCAGAGGAGGCTGCAGCTCAAAGAGGGTAAGTGTACTCAGGTCCCAGCAAATCTGCTGACAGGCCCAGGGTATCCTGCCTCCCAGGCCTGGCTGTCAGCCCCTCAAGGGACTTCACACACAGTGTCCCTGCAAGGTCAGGGTGCCTGTTTTACAGGTGAGCAGACCGAGGCCAGGGACCCGTTATGTGACTCCTTATTCTGGTGTGGCCCAGGGAAGCCCTGCCTGTCCCTGAAGCCAGGCCTGGGGGTGCTGTAGGTACAAAAAAGCCATGGGGAGGGCAAGCCAGCCTCTCGGGCTGCTGCCTGTGCACAGAACCCACACACGAAGGCAGTCATGGGGGTTGCATTAAACCAGGCATGCACGTCTTGAAAGGCTTGAACAAGAGGCAGCTCACTATCCCTCTGCACCAGGCCTGTGGCTGTGCAGCAAAGCTCGTAGGCTCAGTAGCCCCCTGTCCACTGGCCTCCCCCCACCTTCACGTCCCCCTGGGACATGGCCAGGTCGCTGGGTAGAGCACCCCTGGTGGCAGCGGATGTAATGGGCTGGTGGGGGCTTCTGAGGGTCCCACAGGGTCCCTGGAGCAGGACTCAGAGGCCAGATTCCTCAGCTCCCCACGTGGAACTTAAAATCAGCAGTTCCTTTTTGAAATGTCAGAGCCTACGTGTGTTCTGGGATTAAAGTACCTTCATTCAAGATTTTTATGGTTGAGAATTCAGGATACTTTGTAAGTACAGACTCTCCACCTGCGTGTGTGCCGGTGTGTGCTTGTGTGTGTCTCTCCCCCGTGCCCCTTCTTTGCCGGTGTCCTCATCTCTTTTAGTCTAAGAACAGCCAGCCAGGGCCAGCTGGGGAACTTGGTGCTGCTGGTCAGCAGGATTCCTAGGCTAGCCTGGTGAAAGTTGTCCCCAGAAGACATAGGAGCTTCCTGGAAGCGGACCCTGGAGAATCCCGGGGCCTGGGGATGCCAGCCACCTGCTCTGGGGGATCCTGACTCCTGGGGAGGCGCAGGGTCCCTCAGGACCGCCAGGTCCCCCTGGAGGTAAAGGTTCAGGCAGGCACGCGGCCACCAGGTGGCGCCATCCACTCCGCTGGCCCCGGCCAACTAGCAGCGTCCAGACTCTGGGGGGCTCCTGGGGAGAGCGCCCAGGATCCCTGGGCAGGCCCTGAGAGGATCTCCGCTTCTCCCCTACCCGCCCCAGGGCCCCTGCAAGCCCTCCTTGCCTGGGACAGCCCAGGGCAGCCACGCACTCCAAGGAGGCAGGCGGTTCTTCCTGCTAACTTCTGTTGTCCAAGGTCTGTGGTCCTGCAAGGGGACGCCCTCTCTAGGCACTAATGCCTATTGTTACCAGGAAAGGGAGACGGGTGTCCTTTCCATTTCAAGCCCCCTGCCCAGCCACCCGCTCTGGGAGGCCCCCTCCTTTCACTCTGCTCTGTGTATCTGCCTCTGCTCTCTGCATCCCGGTGGGGCACTGGTGCGTTTCTGCTGCCTGGCTCCTGCCCCTGCTGCTGAAAGTGTCACTCCCCATCCCGTCCTACTCAGCCTTCAAGGCCTGCTGAGCCCCTCCTCCAGGGAGCCCTCCCGGGTGACTCCAGGCCCTGGACCTGCCACGGCATTCTGTGCTGGGCGCTCCCCTGTCCCCCTCCCACTCAGGAGCCCACACCCGCAGACAGAGCGGTGGTCCCCCCTGCAGTCTGCCCGTAAGCCAGGCCAGGCACTGACCACAGGCTTGCGACCTAATTCCCTCCCCGCGTCTTTCGTGCTTCGATGGGGGTGAATCTCTGTGGGCCCTTCCTCCGGAAGAGCAAGACCTCCCCGAGTGCTGGGGGTGGCAGCCCCCCGAGCTCTCACCTGATGCCCGCCACTTCCTGCGGCCAGCTGGCCACCGGGCCTCCCTCTCAGACCCTGGGCACCTGGAGGCCGGTCAGACTCCCGGGCAGCGCTCAGGGCCTGCAGCCAGAGCCTGGTGTTTGCTCTGCCTCCAGTGACTGGAAAATTCTTCTTGGGGGGTGGGGGGGATGGGAGGCTGGGCTTCGGGGAGCCCCACCTTGTGGCCGGAACTGCTGGCCCTCAGGAGCCCGGAAACTCCCATGGGGAGGGAGGTCCCTTCCGAGGCCCAGGGTATGGAGGTCAGAGCTCCGGCCCATCTCCAGGGGTCCCTCAGAGCTGGGGGCATCTTCAGCCTTATCAAGCTTTGCAAGAGGGGAGCTGGGCCTGTTCAGAGATGGAGCTGCACATATCCTGGAGCGGCTGGCTCAACGGATCTGAGCGAATGGAGGCTGGGGCTGTGGCCTGCCGGCTGCCCAGGGCCACACCAGACAGTGCTCCCACGGGGACCATCTGGGCCTGTGTGGCCACCTTTTGGAGGTGCCTAAAGTCTCTGACTTTGCCTCCAGCTGGGCTGACCCCTGAGCTTTTAGTCACCACCCCCCATCCAGGTGGCCAGTGGGCCAGAAGTCCTTGCCACAGTCTAACCACAGCAACTCTTGCTCCAGTTGGGCCCGAGCAGGGCTGTGATCCAAGCTCCCTCCCTCTGCTCTGGCCAGTCAGTCTGGTCCAGTCACTTAGGGCCAGGTCCCACCCTGAGGCCCAACTGTGAGTGGCCCTCCCTGTCCAGGGTATCTCTCTGAACCCCTTATCTGTGGCTGGCCAGCCAAAATGGAGCTGGTTAATGCTTAACAGGAGAACCTGTCCTGCCAGGGCCAGGCCTGCAGGACTAGTTGGACAGGACTTGTGGGAGAGGTGGCCCAGGCTCTAAGGAGGCTTTGGGACCATAGCAGGTATGACTCAGGAGCGAACGTGTGCACGTGTGTGCCCTTCTGGTTACAAGTGGCCCAGGCGTGGGGGGGGGGGGACATGCCTGTCCTTTTAGTGGATTCCTTGTACAGGGGACAGTCTATCTCCTGTTCTGACCCAGTCTGGGGTGAGAGGGGTTTTGAAAAAGTGACTAAAAACAGAGAGGGCAAAGGAGGAAGCTTTCTGGGAATGCATGGCACTTGGGCCAGCAGGCATTCACGCTTTGGGGGGCCTGCTGGTGGGGAACGAACAGTTGGGCCACGTGTGCATGCGGCTCCTCTCAAGCCTGGCTGTGAGGGGCTTTGTGCTCCCCCCAGGACAGGGGCGCCTCCACGGCGAGACGGACGTCTGCGGCTCCAGGGCAGGAAGGAGAAAACCAAACAGAGCTGGCAGCTCGAGGCCAGCCCTGAGGCCCCCGAGACGGCGGCTTGGCAGACAGCGGCCCCATGGAGACCCTGGCAGGGCTCCTGGATGGGGAGGCTTCCTTTGAGGTCGCCTGGGGAATGTCTGAGGTTGGAACACACTGCAAATGCTGTGAAACAGGGGAGCCGCAAGCTGCTGGCACAGACGCATGAGACGTGCTGGGTGAGCACGTGGACACCCTGCCTCCGCCGGCCCCAATGCTGTGCCCCACCAGCAACGCAGCCAGCCAGCTGGAGCCTGGGATGGTCAAAGATGGGGGTGCTTGGCTTGCCAAAGTCCTCTATGGTTTGGGGTGCCCCGTACCCATTCTCTGTGTTTTAGCATGTGTGTGCCCCAGATACCCTAGATTCAGTCTGCCTGTGCCCTCTGAGTCCAGGGAGGATGCCCCCCACCACACGAGTATCTGCATAACCTGCACCCTATCACAAGCGTACCTGGGGAGCCTGAGCTCCATCACACAAGTACTGGGGAGGACACCCCATCACATGATTACCTGGGGAGGACACCCCATCACACATGTACCTGGGAACCTGCGTCCCAGCCCCAGGTACTGGTGGAAGATGCACTCCATTTCTGAGCATCTAAGGAGGTTGCTGAGTGTCTGGTGAAGCTCTGCCTTGTCACCCTAGAATCCAGGGAGGCTGTACCCCATCATCTGAAAATGTGGGGAGGCTGTACTCCATCATCCAAGCGTCCTGGGAGGCTGTGCTCCATCATCCGAGCATCCCTGAAGGCTGTGCTCCGTCATCCAAGCATCCAGGGAGGCTGTGCTCCATCATCTGAGCACGTGGGGAGGCTGTGCTATGTCATCTGAGCATGTGGGAAGGCTGTGCTCCATCATCTGAGCATGTAGGGAACCTGTATTCCATCATCTGAGCATGTGGGAAGGCTGTGCTCCATCATCTGAGCACATGGGGAGGCTGTGCTCCACCATCTGAGCATGTGGGGAGGCTGTGCTCCATCATCTGAGCATCTAGGAAGGCTGTGCTCCATCATCTGAGCATGTAGGGAGCCTGTATTCCATCATCTCAGCATGTGGGGAGCCTGTATTCCATCATCTCAGCATGTGGGGAGGCTGTGCTCCATCATCCGAGCACATGGGAAGGCTGTGCTCCATCATCTGAGCACATGGGGAGGCTGTGCTCCATTATCTGAGCATCTAGGAAGGCTGTGTTCCATCATCTGAGCATGTAGGGAGCCTGTATTCCATCATCTCAGCATGTGGGGAGGCTGTGCTCCATCGTCTGAGCATCTAGGAAGGCTGTGCTCCATCATCTGAGCACATGGGGAGGCTGTGCTCCATCATCCGAGCATCTGGGAGGGCTGTGCTCCATCATTTGAGCATGTGGGGAGGCTGTGCTCCATCATCCGAGCACGTGGGAAGGCTGTACTCCGTCATCTGAGCACGTAGGGAGACTGTGCTCCATCATCTGAGCACGTGGGAAGGCTGTGCTCCATCATCTGAGCACGTGGGGAGGCTGTGCTCCATCATCTGATTATCTGGGAGACTGTTCCCCATATTCAGAGTATCTGATGAGTCTGTACTGGGTCACCAGAGCAGTGGGAGCCGGCACCCCCCATTCCTCTGCCAACAACATCGTGATGCTGGTGCCTTGGGCATAGCTCCCCATCTTTTGAGAATCTGCATCTGTTCTTCCAGGAATGTGAACCCCACTCCTTAGGGTGTCTGGGTGTGCGGTGGATACCCCACTCATCAGACATCTGGAGGCATGTGACCACTCACTGAAAGTCTGGTGCTAGAGGCCCACATGTCAGAGGACTGGGTTCTCTGTGTGCCCCCACATGACTATATCTCACAAGGGCTTCGGGGACCCTTGTGTGGGCCCCATTCACCTTGTCTCGGGGTATCTGCTCATCCCGGGCACTTCTGGTGTCTGCATCTTTGCCCCACTTCTGAGAACGCCTGGGGGACACCCTGACTGCTTGCGCCTCTGTGTCACCTTCTCCACACATCCCCATCTGTCCGAGTGCTGAGACTTACTGTTCGTGGTCGTTAGGGCACATGGACAGGTCATGCCCATGTGTTGGGCTCTCTGAGCCCCCCATTGACACTTTGCACGTAGGCCTGGGGCCCAAGGCCAGCGCCGCTCCTGTGGTTTGGACGCCCTGTGTGCTCTCCTTTGCACGGCTGTGAGCGCCCCATTCACCCTTGTCTACACTCTCTGAGGGCCATTCATCCCTGTGCTGGGCTGCCTGCCCACCCATGCCGCCACGAGTCTGTGACTGTGTACCTGCACCTCAGAGGAGCCAAGCCCCCACCCCAGTCCCTGCAACCTTGGACCTATTACCATGAATGTCTGGCTCTCTACCCCATTAGTCTGAGTTTCTGAGTCTGTACCTCATTGTGCTTGGGTCTGTACCCCGTTAGTATGAGTGCCTGGATCTATACCCCATTAACATGATTGTCTGGGATCCCACACCCCATTAGCTTGAGTGTCTGGATCTGTACCCCATTAGCATGAGTGCCTGGGTCTCTCTACCCGTTCAGTGTGAGTGTCTGAGTCTGTGCTCCATTATCCCGTGTGTCTGGGCACCTTGTACCCAGGCATCAGAATGTCCGGTGTGTCTGGGCTGTCTTGGAATCTTCCATCTGAGGGTCTGGCTGTCCAATCTCCAGTCCTCTCAGCATGAGTGCAGCTGGTACCCTGCCACCCAAATTCCTGGGTGACATTTATCCCAAGCCCTCAGAGAGCCTGGTAACTTTGCATGTTATGAGCATGGAGCACGGTCTAACCTTCATTTGCCTGCGTAGATGGGGCCTGTAGCCTGTCACCTGAGTGTCTGGACACCCTGGCCTCCCTCTGAAGGTGCGGACCACTTACCCAGCACCACCCCCCAACCCCCTGGTCCGGGACCCTCTTCCTATGAACGCTCAGGTCCCATGGCCCCCTGCCCAGACTCCATGCTCTGGTAGTCTCTTCTCTGAGGACCTGGGCAGCCTGTGCCCAAGTCCTCCAAATGTCGGGATAGCAAGGACTTCAATCGTCAACTCGGTGGGCCCCCACGACCATCTGAGCGTGCATGCACCCCACCCATAGTGCTGGGTAGCGTGCACACATATTCCAGGTCCCCATGTCCTTCTCTCTCCAGTCTCCCAAGTTTTTGCACGGCTCATCCCTCATCCATCAGGGTCCTTGGCAGCCTAAGCCCCCACTGCCCACCTCTCATTCAGTCCCATGTCCCAGGTAGAGGCCCCCAGATGCCAGTTCCAAGTTCCACTGTGTGTTTGGATGCTGCTTCCCATCCGTCCCGGGTGTCACTGCCCATGTGGGCCCTTTCGTCCCCCTCCCAGCGTCTCTGTGCCCTATTCGTGATGGTGCCAGGCAGGCAGCTGTCCACTGTCCCAGCACCGTCTGGGGGTTCAGGGTGCCTTTCCTGATGGTCTGAAAGCCCCCACAATGCCAGGAGCTTCTGAGGGATGTGGACCCCCTGACCCAAGTGTCTGGGCACCTGCACCACCTGACTGTGTGGCCGAGAGCCTTGTACTCCTCATGGCCAGGGCCCAGGTGGCTTATCCTCTGTAAATGTCTATCCACTCGCACCCTCCTGAGCGCCTGGGTCACATGTACCCATGTGTCTGAGTATGGGGGTGCTCCCGCCACTCATCAAGTTCTCCCAGCAGCATGTACCCTCCAACGCCTGCACCCCACACCTCACGCAGGCCCACATCCCAGGTTGAGGGCCCCCAGTGGGCCCGTTCCAAGTTGCACTGCGTCTTTGGACGCCCCCAGCCCATTCACTGGCAGCTGGCCCGTGTCAGCCCATTCATCCTTGTCTCAGGCCTCTGTGCCCTATTCATGCGTGGCTCTGGGCAGTCCGCACCCGCCTGCCCAAGGCTCAAACACAGTCTGTGCATTGTCGCCCCATTCCCGGAACAGCTGCCGCGAAGCCAGCAGGCACATTCCGGGGTTTGGCCAAAAGCCAATGCAAACCCTAGTGCTGCTGGCGCTAGCACCAGGTGGGGGCAACACGGGACCGGCCGAGCGAAGGGTGGGCTGGGGACCCTCAGGCTGGGGGCACGCGCTCAAAGCATCCCATACACACAGCGTCCTTGAGCTAAGGGGACGTCGTGGTGCAGAGCCCAGCCCTGGGACAGAGGCATGTCATGGACCGGCTGCCAGCAGGTGCGGCTGTGTGAATAGATGGGAGGAATACCCCAGACCCCTTCACCACACTGCCCTCTCCTGCACGGCTGGGGAGGCCGGGGGCAACCAGGCTTCAGACGTGTCAGCATCAGGTCAGGCTGGGTCCCCAGGCTGGAGGAGTGGGGGCAGAGCGGGCTGCGGAGGATGTCACCTGTGGGTGCCGCCGACCCCTGACTCTGCGCTGACTCTGACCGGAATTCGCAACACTGAGAGGGCCACAGGGAGATGGCCTCCACATCCCGAGTCCCCAGCCCACGGTGGCTCCCTTGCAGAATGGCTGCTAGCTCAGCCTCCGAGCCACGTGCTCTGGGAGGTCAGTGGGTGACGGGGAGTGAGCAGGGAGACCGCTGGGTGTCACCATCTTCCAGAAGCCCCTGTGTGAGTGGGGAGCTGGACCCCAGTGTACAGAGCCCCTGTGTGAGAGACTAACTGGTCCAGGCTGTCTGGTGATGGGGGACGGTCCAGCCTCTCCAGTCAGCTGGGTGGACTGGTGCCTGCTGTTTTTTGTGGTTCTGACTTGTGTTTTCTAGGTGTCTCTGTGTGAGGGGAAGGCACAGGGCCCTCTCTGTGGGCCTCCCTCTCTCAGGATCTGGAGGTCCAGGTCCCCCAGACTGTCCGGGCCTGTCTTGCTCTCTGGGGGCCCTGGCTGACCTGTGTCCCGCTGCTGCACATGCCATCCAGGCAGGACCTCCCCCACTGCCAGCCCTACCCTCCCTAGGCCCTCCCAGGTGGGGACAGGCCCAGAGGCAGTTCAGCTTCCTGAGCCCACTGGGTTTCTGGCAAGATGTACGAGGAGATCCTTTCAAACAGTTTGGGGGGTCTTGTGGGGGTGGCCCAGATGGGCCAGGCTGAACCAAAGCCTTATGTGCAGACCCCTGCACTGTGTGCAGACCCTGCTGTATGTGCACCCTACTGTGTGCAGACCCAAATGTGTGCAGGCCCTGCAGTATGCGGGCACCACTATGTGTACACCCGGTTATATACAAACCCTGCCTGTGTGAAGACCTCACTGTATGCAGATCTCACTGTGTGCAGACCCCACTGTGTGCAGATCCCGCTGCGTACAGACCCCGCTGTATGCAGATCCCACTGTGTACAGACCCCACTGTGTGCAGACCCTGCTGTGTGTGGACCCCACTGTATGTGGACCCCACTGTGTGTAGACCTCAGGCAAGGGCTGTAATGACTCACAAGAGCCCAGTGAAATGGCCACTGGACTTGAACATGGAAGGAACTAGGACCCCCGTGGTCCCTTACCCGGCCGCAGAGGTCCTCCCTGCAGCTCCAGAGAGGGCCTCCTGTTCCAGGAGTCTGGCATCCCCAAGGGTGTACTTCTCCCCGTCTGGTCCCTCACTCAGGCCTCGGGTGTCTGTGAGGTGGGTTGGGGGCTCTGGGTGGTCTACAGGTGATTAAGCCCATGCCCCCAGAGCTGAGTACTACGGTGGCCCAGGACTCGTCCTTACATGTGCCCTCAGGGCCTTTCTCAGCCTCCTGAATGGTAATCCGCGCCCCACACCCCCATCAGCTGTCTCTGCCCATCTGCCCAGGAGGGTCAGGAGCCGCAAGCCGGGGCCGTGGTGCGGAGGTGGCCAGGGCAGGGCAGGGTCAGCAGGTTCCAAGCTCCCCCTGCTGTCTGCTGGCTGCTCCAGGAGGCAGCCGGACCTCCAGCTCCGCAGACCCCTGTTCCCGCCTCCCTGCCTGGCCCAGCCTGGCCCCGCCCCCCGGCTGGCCTGGCGGGTGTTTGGGCGCCCCCTTCTGTACACAGGCCTCTCATCAGGCCCCCAGCAATGCAGGCTACCATCCGACCCTCCTCCTCCCAGGGGGCCTTCCTGGGACCCCTGACGGTTCAGAGCTCTCCTCCAGGGGCCGCTCCTCACAGGGATCCTCTTTCTGGATAAAAGTCTCCAACCTGAGGAGCCTGCTCTGTGCAGAAGCCTCTGAAATGGGGCTCCCTCTAAATAGCACTCTGCCCTGGGGCCCTCTCCCCCTCCCAGATGAGCTCCAGGCAGGGCACGCTGGGACCCCAGGAGATCTCGATCATCTTGGAAGCAACTATAGCTTTCTGGTCTCAGATTTTTTCCCCAGCCCCCATCCTGGCGTGTCACCTTAAGTCCCCAACATTAAAGCATCAAAGGCCTCCGTTGGGAGAGAAGGAGAAAAGACTCCTGAAGCACAGAGACCACCGCGCTGCACATAGGCCAGGCCAGGCCCCTGGACAAGCCACACGCACCAGGGTCAGGGAGGCAGTCGGCCCAAGGGGTGGAGGGGTCATCCGCTCACTTTCTGACAGGGACAGCCCAGCCCCTCAGGGAGAGCAGGTGGGGTCATGAGGCTTGGGGCTGGAGGAGAGAGAGAGAGGGGGCAGAGGCGGACTGGGGTGGGGGACACAAGGGCAGGCGTCCGGGTGAGGACAAAGGGAAGGAACGCAGGCTGCAGGCCACCGAGCATGCTCAGCGGGCTCCCTTCCCTGGACGCAGAGGCCAATCCTCCCAGGAAGTGCAGGTGACCACCTCACATGCACGCACACGTGCGTGCACGTGCTGACACCACACACAGACACAGGCACACAGGTGTGCACAGGCACACACACACTCGCTCTCTCTCAGGCAGCTGAAGCCACGTGCCCCTGTGTCCTGCACTCTCCCTCTCGGCTAAGCCCCGGGCCGCGTGTCTCAGCTGCAGGAACTTGCTGTGGAAGGAACAAGTCTTGGTCCACAGCAGCCACCAGCTCCCGGGCACCCCCGTGCCCAGCTGGACAGTCTGCACAGGCGCTGGCAGGAGGGGACACAAGGAGGTGCTGGCCAAGCAGTCTCACCACCTCCACGACCGTTCCTAGCCACTGGCCATCGCCCTTGCTTCCAGAGAACACAGGTGCAGAGGTGGCTGGCACCTGGACCAGGGCCAAGTCTATCCTGGTCCAGCAGAGTGGGGAGGAGGCTGTGCTCCTTTCTCCAGGCACCCTCTGCTCACCCAGCCAGGCTGTGCCAGCTCTCCTGCCTCTCTCTCCCCTGACCACCACAGCATGTCCAAGCCACCTCAGAGGCTGGAATTTTGCTGCCCACCTCCCCTAAGCCTGAGGGTGTCCTTGGCCCTCGGCCCTCGGCCCTCGGCCTTTGGCCTCACTGCCTCTGCAGGGCCAGATTCTGATGGGGGCAGAAGGGGTGGAAGAAGCTGGCTGCCTCCCAGGTGGGGGCCTGATGCCGGGAGCCCGCCCGCCCCAAGCTGTGTGACACCTTTCACTTCAGCCTCTCCTCCCAGTCTGGCCTTCAGGAGCCCCTGGGGCCTCCCATCCTGGCTCGCCCTCTTCTGAACTGGACAGGGTCAAAGACTGATGGGCAAGGGACCCTCACACTGACCCTGACCTTCAAGAAAGGGCCTTTCAGAGTCAGAGCAGGCCTACCCCACAGTGCAGCCC